>NC_141696.1:712869398-714336898 GCF_964263255.1 Lissotriton vulgaris | reverse complement strand
ACCCATTCATTCCTATGGGCCAAAAGGCCCATAGGAATGAATGGGGAGTATTCCTTATTTGCGATTAGCAATTTGCTAATCGCAAATAAGATAGCGATTTGAAGGGTGCCAGGGGTGTCCAAAAGACACCCTGTAGCACCCCTTAAATGCACATTTCAACAGGTGTTGCGCACACACATGTCCTAAGGACATGTGTGTGTGTTACACGCAACTTAGAAAAATGCTTTTAAAAGCATTTTTCTAAGTTTTCGCTATTTACCACGAGGTTTGACCTCGCGGTAAATAGCGGCTGAAATTTGCAATTTCGCAATTTTAAAATGTTTCAAGAATAGCATTTAAGGAATCTCTAATAGAGATTCCTTAAATGCTATTCCTCGCAAATTTGCGAGTTTCTAAATAGCGATTTTTGCATTTGGGATGATGAATCCCAAATGCAAAAATTTCATTCGCAAAGGGCCAGATTCTCAGAATCTGGCCCTTTGCGAGCTCAAATATGATTGATGAATCAGGCTCTATCTTAGGAAAGGCCATCTCTGGGTTCAGGACATACATCCTTTAGATGTCCAAACTCCACGTGAGGTCCACTAACCTACTAAGCAGTCTAGTTCGCAATGGAGTCCTGTGACATGCAGATTACAACCAGACCTCTGAACAGATACACAATCGCCTGAGTTATCCAATGGGATTTGAAACCTGTAACCTACTGGTAATACCGTTTTTTGGGGGGCAATGTGCTCAAATCACTGATATTATTGCTGTGCTAAAATGTACTTAAAATGGGGGAAAAAAAGTTTTTCCTCTGGAATTTGAAGCTGTGAATTTGCAAGTTGAGCAAAACTATGCTCGTTCAAAAAAGAGAGATTTGATTCAATTCCCTATCAGAATCCATGCTGCAGGTCAGGTTAGGGGTGCTGTGTAAGATTTCTGGGGCTGGAATTATTAATGGTCGAGGGGGCTCTCAAAAGGGCTGCACAATTTCGTGCTGTACCTCTGGCCCTTTTTAATGGTGAGTAAATCAAAGCAGTGCTGGCTGCTGCTTTGCACCATGTGAGCAGCCACACAAAATGTTAAGAAATAACCACACAAATGCCTATTGACTTAGGGGCATATTTAGGAGAATCTTGCCTCATGCTTGCACCACGCAACGTGGTACATGCATGTCGCAAACCTCTAAGTCAGATTTTTTAAGCCATGCAAAGCCAACGTGCATGGCTTCGAATCACTTAAAAAATCTTTAGTAATGCAACACAGCGCAAATCACTGCGTTGCCTTTCTCTGTGCAAGAAGGCATTCCCACGCTGCGCCCATGGTTTTTGATGCATTTCCAGATTTACCAAACCTGGTTGACCTGGGAATGTGCAAAATAAATACGTCTCCCCAGAAGACGCGTAACGAGGAGAAATATCTTTATTTCTCCCTGTTCCCCCCTCCTCTTTCTACCGGTGCTGCAAACTGCAGTGCACACACATAGAGGAGGCATACAACCTTTACAACAAAACTTTTACCACGCACTACCATTACAACGCAGTCATTACAACGCAAACCATTACAACGCATTGCGCTGGGGGGCGCTTTAGGATAGGGAATACGTTTAATTTACTATCCAACACCTTCCCTAGTGTCCACGGGGACTGGAGTTGGAATAGTAAATTAAACTTTTCACTATCCAGCACCCCAAAGCGCTATGCGTTGTAAAGGCATGCGTTGTAAAAACTGCATTGTAAAGGCATGCGTGGTAAAAGTATGCGTTGTAACGTCATACATCCATAGAGGAATATGCCTCTAAGGATTGTTTTTGTGCTGGAAGGTTCCCTTTCCTGCACAAAAACAATCCTGCATGCAGCGCAGGCATCCTTGCACCATGGTGCACAGGTGCCTGCATTGGCTCTAGGCGGCCTATTTTGCGCCAGCGCAGGGGGAAAGGACAGGATTGCGCTGTATGCCTTAAAGATTGCTCATTGCTGCCCTTTGCCGGTGATGCAGTCCAACGCAGCAAGGTGGCTTGCTGCGCTGCACTGCGCCACTTTTCCATAAATATGGTCCTAATTGAATAGAACACAATAAATATCAAGGCAATCACATCACTGAAGCTCAGTAGATGTTTCAGCACTGCTGCATGTGTTTCCTAGGTCTCAAGGTTTAGTTTTAATCTTAAAGAATGAAACATTTTAAGTACCTGCATGCTAAAGCTCCTCTTTTTTCCAATTGAAAGCACAGCAGCACTCACAGGCACATTGGCCAGCAGTTCTACATAACCTTGAGCAGTCAGGCGGTGGGCGATGTGCAAGAGTGGAGCAGACGATGACGTGAGCAGGGGGAGCACCAATAATGCACTTGTGACTCTGGGTGACATACCTCAGGGATCACTGGGTAATATGCCATAGAAGTACACTGGGTGATGTGCTGGGTCATGTACATCAGGGGACAACTGGATAATGTGCTGCAGGGGCCCAAAGTAATGTGCAGCAGGGGACTATGCAGAAGGGTGCACAAGGTGACTTTCTGAAGGGGGGGGCACTTTGTCATTTGTGCCTCAGGCGAGCAATGAATGATGAAAAAAGAAACAAAAAATACAAAAAAAACAGTTTTTTATCTCAAAAGTGATTTGTGAATTGGTTCAAGAATGAAATTATGAATGTTTATTTATTGGAGAAGTAGGGGTACTTTTAGTTTCCCTTTACTTTTATGTTTTTTATATATGTGAATTATTGTTATTAGTTTTTCTTAATAAAAATAGAGAATACATGCTAATGCTGTTTTAAATATAACATGGAGAAGAGTTGGCCTAACGGCCTCGGCGGTCGACCTCGAATCTGGGGAACCGGGTTCGAGTCTCTGAATGACGCTGAACATCCTGTGATTCTGGGCAAACCATTTAATGTCTTCGTGCCTAACAAAAATGAATGAGTCCTCATGTAACATAACTGGTTCTATGTAAAGCGCTCTGATACCCGATACAGGGTCAAGTTCGCGCTATATAAAACTACGTTAAAAAAAAGACATTTTGTATGCATAAGAATTGTACTAAACTATTTGATTGTACGTTGTATTTATAAACCAGTATATGCCCATTGTATTTTGAAAACATAGTGCTTATTCTTTGATCTAGTATATACAAAAAGGACATTATTTTTTGTTTCAGCTTTGACTACCCTGTCCCTTTTGATTACAAGGGGTGACTCTCCTTCTGTTAGAAAATCACTGAATGATGTACAGTAGTTGAGGGGTACATGTATATGTGAGTTATAGGGGAAGCATAAAATGATGTGCTATAGGAGTGTAGGACGCAGAATGGTGCACGGGGAGATATGCAATATGGGGAGAACACCAATGTGCCTCTTGCCACCTGACACTTTCTCTAAGTCCTGGGTTTTAGTCCAGCTGCACTTTTATGTTGAAATGTTCTTTTCGTGCTGAAATTATCAAGCCCATACTTATGAAGGTAAACTACAAGTTCAATGTTAGGCCTGCTGCTCAGCCAGTGTGACTGGCGTTGTGGAATGTTGGTGTGTGGTGATGCTGTGGAATGTTGGTTGAGTGAAAGAGTCAGTTGGAGAATAGGCTGAGCAGTATAAAGGCTGCTCCTGGTGGGGCTCTTCATGTTATCTACTTAAATAAACATCTTGCTCAACCTACCCTGGACTACTGGACATCTTTCTAACACAACATCCAAATATTAAAAAGGGGTAAAAAAGTCAGAAGGGGTTGTAGTGTCAGATCTAACCAGGGCCACTTGACAACTATATACATAGACCGATAGTTTGAAAATATTTAAATTCATTTATGATACAGAATATCTTGGGTAGGGTGAGAATATGTATTTACGAGAAGGGACAATCGGACAGCAAGAAATCATAGTGTTTCCTGGTGGATGAACAACGATAAAGCTTTAGACGATTCAAGGATGTCTGACGACCTGGAAAAAGGAATGTCTAAGGCAGGGCTCTACAAAGTGGGTCCTGGAGGGCTGGATCCCTACCAGATTTTTATGATAACTACATTTATCTGAATGGGGATATGCTAAAAATCTGTCATGGATCAGGTCCTGCAGGACCGACTTTTGCGGACCCTGGTCTAAGGCATCTGATGGCAAGACAACTTGGTCATATTGTGGCTGTAGAGACAGCCATAGGAAGCAACCAAACAAAGCAGACTACTTCCATAAATACTTGAATGAAATACATCCTCTAAGCCTTAGACCAAGGCTGCAAACCAATGCTTAAACTTGCTATGATATCATGTGGCACTGGTCCTACCTTTGACAACAGATATTGGCAATTGGGTGATGAAGAAACCTACACTTGATCCTTTAGGATAAAGCTGCATCTACCTGTTAATAAAATCCATCAAAAGAGAAAAACAGAGCTTCAACCACAGCAGTTTAACTTCTAGAACACACCTCCCCTGGTCTGTAGTAAAGAGCACATTGCTGCCACTCATAAGAAGTCCATCAAGGTGAAATAAGTGATAGATAGCTTACCGTTGCTGGCTGTGTGCCCTAAGGCCTGAACCCACATTGCCAATCACCACTGATATAACCCATGAACTGTAAGACATACACACTGGTTAGGATGGAAGATTGAAAGGCTTCCCACCCTTTGCAGCAGCACCTTAGAGACAAACAGCACCATCTTAATCACTTGCCATTTATTATGGCCAGTGCGTTGATGAAGTCTTCCCCCATGTAGAATATTCTTCTAACAAATCCAATAATTGTAGAGCATGGTTTGGGTGTTGAAATGCCAATAAGCCAGGTAATTTGCAATGAACACAAAAGTCAGCTTTTCTGATCCCAAATGCTAAACCTAAGGAGAAAAAAACCTACTGGCTTTCCCTACCACAGAGCACTGGCCAATATTCTTGGAAGTTCAGGATGAGCAGCCAATGATTCATGCCACTGCTTAGGTGGCAGCGCTGGCTACTAGAGATGTCCTATCAATTGAACACTATTGACACCAATGAAAACTTCACAGTGATGAAAGCTTATGGGGGTTGCAGCACAAGGGAGTTTTTCGGAAAAGGTAGAACTTTGAAAATTGCCCTGAGCAAGCACCAATCTCAGCAGCTTTTAATAACATGCACAATATCACCCAGTGCCTGCTCACCACATTCTTTCTTCAATGTCAATTAGCTCTCAGCTGGGGGACTTAATAAGAACTTGAAACCTCTGAATAGGTTATACTGTACACCAAGTATTCTTAAGTTTCCTTGACAACACAATAAGCACAATAAAGTACTGTCTCGCTACCAATGAATATGTTGGATCCAATTGTGGCTTATGCTGAAAATCATCAAAGGTATGTGCATCTTTCAAAGAGATTTCACATACTGACTTAACAGAAAAACATTACAGATTTCAGTAACTTCCTCTAATTTCAAAGACCCCATTCCAGCCAAGTTAGATAAATCCATGAGCTCATCTAGCAGTCCTTCCTCGACAAATGTAAGTACTACCTCCGCGAGGCAATGTGTAGTCCCAGACTGCCTAAAAATGGAAGAGGTCACAATGTTTCTCAAAAAACATGGAGGCAGACCATGAAGACCTAAATAATGCTTGACCCCTAACAAACCTCCATTCAATGGCAAAAAAGCTTGCGGGTTGCATCCAAAGCTGCGAAAACTTTTCAATGTAGAAAATAACCACCTTGATGTTTTTTAAATAAATAAACTTTGGATCAGGGTGCAGTATGTTGACAGTGATGATACAAATAGATGACGACAGTGCTCTGCACATTTTAGACTTTGTTAATTCCTGCTTGAGTAACACAAATAACACCTTTCTGATGTAAGGTGTAGTCCTTGGCTACCTGAAAAGGGAAGAGATCTCTTCATTTGTCATTGTAGAAAATATCCCCCTTGAAGCTTTTGAAATAAACTTTAGATCAGGGAGTTATACAGTGACTGTGATGCTACAAATATCTGACTATGAGCTGCACATTTTAGACTATGACAGATCCTGCCTTTTCATCTTTCTTGACCTATCAGTAGCCTTCAATATAGTCAACCAAACCTCTCTGCTTAAAATCCTGAATGAGTTGATGGATATCAACTACATTGTCCTGAGTTAGTTTGAAGCTCAAATAACAAATCACTCCAATCAAATAAACATATCAACTTTCTCTCCAGCTTCTCAATGCACCAGCAAGGAGTTCCCAAGTGTTCATTCTCACTCAATTGATTTTAATGTTTATTCTTTATGCCCCAGGTCCCACCTGAGGCACTCAAACATCTCTTTTGATCCTTACACAGACAACACACACGCTGTATTCAAAAAAATATCTCTATGGAAGATATTTCCGATCCTCCAAAACATAAGTGGACCTCCAAACTTGGATGACAAGATATCATGGTAAACCTCTAAAAACGTTTCTCGCCCTTTCGCCCACATGGCAAAACTCCATTTCAAACTTGGCTTGAAGGTAGAAGTTTGCTGAACTGCAAGCCTTCTATTTTTGAAAACGATAAATAAATTCGAGTCACCCTTTTACATAAACACTTTTTATACTTTTTTTCTTTAAATTAAAATAAAACATCACTTAAGTACAGAATGGCAACTTCTTGGAACATTGTTTTGGTGGTCCGTATTTAAAAACGGGAGAAAGCAATCTCACTTTCCAATATTTATTGTCACTAGATCGATTGTCATTGTCCATGGTACATTCATTACTTTCCTCTAGGTTTCTATCAAAGGTCCCCCATGTTCACTTTCTTCCAGCTGGACTTCAAAATCACCCTCACTATTGTAGTAAATTCTCTATACACCCCCATATTTTTGAATTTTGTAGACACCCCCCATTTCCATGCACATTCTTCTCTGCTGCCATGCACATTCACATGCACTCTTGCTATCTTTTCTCTGCTGGGGGCTACTGATTCCCCCCACTCCTTAGACATGTCTCTTTTCCTTATAATAAACCCAAGTGCGCAAAATAGGAACATGATCCTCGGTAAGTCTATATCACTTGGGATTCTTAATATAACAGACTGGGCGGGGTCTTTGGTCTTTGACACTCTTATATAATAGGAAGATTAATGTATCACTTTTTTCCAGGAGGCTTGTAGCACCCGACATTCTAAAACAGTGTTTATGAAGGTGCCTTTATCTATGTTTCTTTTTATGCATGCTGGTGGCTTTTCTTAATTCATTTTATAGTCTGTTTCTGTTGTAATACTCTCTATATGATATCTTTTTCTCTATCAGTCACAATCTTGCTTTAATGCCCGCTTCTCTTGGGTACATGAATGCTGCTTCCTAGTCTATATTCTCCAGTGGTCTGGCTCATTGCTGGAAGAGTTTTTATAAATGCTAGATTTTCTTAATAGAGTTTTATACATGCTCAATATTGCCCCTTTGTCTAATTTGTTCTTCATGATTCCATATTCTATTGTGGTTTTGAAGCTTATTCTGGTCCAATCTATTTTCTCTGTCTTAAGGGCTGGTTTGAGTTACGTATATCCATATGCTTGAATGTGCACAAATTCATGTCCTAGGCTGGTGGTAGCTCTGTCCCACACCAGAATCACTGTTTGTGTAGCCACTGGGAGATTTGTCTTCCCTTCACTCTGTTAGAAGGCTTGCAGGTATGTTGGTCTCTCTCACGTCCGTCCATATAGTGGTGTAACTGGATCATTGATCTCAGAGGATACCCAATTATTGACTACTTGTAGTTGAGAGGCCCATTTAAAAGCCCTTACATCTGGAAGTGCTATAGCACCTTTATAGACAGATTTGTACAAGGCTTTCAGTGCACTCCTAGGGGGTACTCCATCCCAAGGTAAGAGGTGTAACTCTCTATCTCTTTCTAGCTTTTTCATGAAGGATTTGGGTACTGTAAACGGGGTATTTTGACGCCTGTTCAATATTTTCAGTAAGGTTATTGTAAGAATTTGGTTTATTATTTGGAGTGGGTGACTTCCCACCTTAGAATAGCCGCAACCCTTGGCAGGGGGAACCATCAAGGCCACTAAATTAACCGGATGTCAACCTCCTGGTAGCAATGACACAGAGTGGACAGGCTTAAATCAGGGCAATTTATAAAATATGTATGCAGTACTAAAACAGAAGTAAAGTCTAAATACAAACAATTAAAATTCCAATCTGAATTTGAAAATGTAATAAACAAAATGACACCAACATCCAATGAAGCAAACCAGAGATATGCATTTTTAAGTGTTTTAAGTACAAATAGCTCCAACAAGAACAAAGAACCAATTATAATCAGTCAGTTGCGGTAGATAGCACCTAGGCACAATTTGAGGGTGACTGCAATAGAGCTCGGTTGATACACCAACCAGATTCGACCTGGTCAAAGATCTTACCCTCTGACTTAGAGTCTGATTTATATGTTGAGGTGTGTATACTCCATCGCAATTGTGATGGAGTATACACACTGCTCACATAATGGTCTTCTTCCCACACGATTTTATTGCGGGCGGATGATAGGCTTTACACACTCACTGCTTTACACACTCACTGGGGTCTAGTGTTGTTACATGTACATCTGCACTGTTGCAAAGGAAAACTGAACAAAAGGGAAGGGAGGGGGCTTAGGCATACGAAAAGGAACGAGGAGGGAGATGCAAAATGCGATGCAGCACGCGCTACGAAATTCCTTTTAATTATTAAATTGTTTACTTACCTGCAATTATCCATATTCCGGTGTTTAGAACCCCCCACCCTGCCACTCCCCCACCCCGCCTCTCTGCCCCACGGAACTCCCTCCACGGGCCGCGGCTGCTTGCTCCCCATCACTGGAACAAACTTCCTTTTCATATCTGGTCTTGCTCAAATTTCAACAGCTTTAAAAAAACTCCTAAAGACCTGGCTATTCTGATTGTCTTTCCCATCTAGTAATGCGCTGAATATCGAGAAACTACTTTGGGTGTGATTCATTTGCGCTATATCAAATCCCTATAACATAAGACAACATAACATAACATTTAACTTACAGACCATGGGTTCACCTTGTACCATATATTAGGAATTTTTAGATATGTAAAAAATGCCAATTAGGAGTATGCCAGTTCAACCATGTTTAATGTGGCAGCACAGGTACTTTACTACCGGTTAGCAAGGGTAAAGTGTACAGAGTTCTTAAGCCAGCATAAATATAGGCTCCAGCAAAAGGTGAAAAATATGGGGTGATACCGAAGAGGCGCAATTTCTACAGTTATTGTTCAAAATGTTGCTGATCTTTCTAATATTTTCAGCAGTACTGTGTGCTACCTATAAACATTGGCTCGAGTCGAAACTCTGCAAGTAAATCCTCTCAGGGCTATTCACAAAGGTAAGTTACACCGTGTGTAATTTTCTATTACACTTTTGAGTTACTTTGCAACTTTTGGCTGTAGACAAAATCTGAGTGTAAAGTTACTCAGAGTTGTTGCTGTACACAAATTCAGCCCAGAAACAGGAGGTATTGCCAAATGTATTAGTTTAAGTTACTATTGCCAAAAAGAATCAGCAATAAGTCCACCACTACACATGACCAACCATTGAAATGGCAAAACCCTCCCATAGAAAATAGAGTAAAAAAGTGTAAGCTCATTGTTATTCACAAACTGCACTTCTATAGTTGTTACAACCAAAAGGGATCCAAAACAGTTCTAAATATACTCCAGCATAAAGCTGGAGTAAGTTCAGCACCATACATTGCAATCCAATGGGGCTGCCACACCCTTCCATAGAAAATAATGGAGGTAGGGACTTGAATAAATCCCCATAGGAACTAATGTTTCATTTTTTTAAACTATAGAAAAATAAATATCTTTTATTTAAAGTTAAATTGTCTATAAAAACATTTTATTTAAGATTAACCATTGTAAAGTTAAAAATAAATGTATTATTAATATTTAATACAAATAATACAATTACATTAATTCCATACATTAATTTTATTAGTAAATATATATATATATATATATATATATATATATATATATATATATATATATATGTATATATATATATATATATATATATGTATATATATATATATATATATATATATATATATATATATATATATATATATATATGAACAATCCACAATTCTGCCAATGAGCAAGGTCGCGCACTCAAGGAGATTCAGTCATAAGGTATTTATTCACCGGAAATCGCTACGCGTTTCGACACACCAGGGTGTCTTGATCACACGATAACATTTCCCCCGTGTTCAACAAGTTAAGTACACAGTGAAAATACAAAATAGTAAACATAGATGATGTGCATTTCCCTCAATGCATACAGGTCAGATTGTTGTCGGCCATATTGGAATGGAGTATTTCGTCTAAAAAACTCGCCGGTCTTTTGGTGACTTCAGTTTCCGACAGGGTGCTTGTAGTTTTTCCTGAAACATCGGTGTCTGACCCGCTTGTGTTACTCAGTGTTGCAGTCTCAACTCTGATTTCTGCGTTGTCAGATGCTTGTGTTTGTGGGGTAGTTTGCTTGTACAAGTAGTCATATTTGGGGCTGTACGTGAGGATCCTACCACTATCGTAATCCCCACAGTCTCTATGTAGTTTGCGCTGCTTCCGGTATTTGATGTCATCCTCGTGGTTTTTAAGTCGGACTTTAAGTTCATCCATGAATTTATTTATTATATCTTGATCCCTGCTATTCTTGAACTCTTCCTCTAGCTCTTTGATTTGTTTTAATATTTCATCTCGTTCTTCCCATGCATATTTAATCAGTATGCATAGCATGTTTTTGCTACTGGCCGCTGAGTTCTGTGCCCATTCCTCAAGCATTTTAGTATTGGGCGATTCATGGGATGGTGTTATGTAAATCCTGAGGCCTCGTGGTACCATCTCTTTCTCCACGTAGTCTTGTAGAGAGGTGGCTTCCCACCATCTTGCGCTTTCCTGTTTCTTAAGTTTTTCATATTTTCTCAGTTGTATATTAAGGAGATTACTAGTGGGACCCCCCCTTTCTCCAGTCTGAATGGAAGAAATCACGTCACCCTGCTTAAGATAAGACTTTCACTATGGGCACTTTTTTCCTCTTTTTTGAATTGATATAATTTGTGGTTTACATAGATGACTGCGGGACAATTTATGTTTCCCTTCACTTTCCCTGACCCCGAAGGCACTAGACCAAATGCACCTATTATTGGAACTCATCTGGTTCCTTAACCTGAGAACCATGAACTAAGTACCAACATGACACTAAACCACTCAATTTTCTTTACCCTGTTTTGACTGGTGTAAGCATGATTACCGGTCCGGTACTATTTTTTGACGTCATTGGTCCGCAAACGTTACCGAGACAGCATTGTCAACTTTCAGTTGGGTCAATTTCATTAATATACTAGGCGAATCAATTTCTTATTTGGAAATTATGCTAGTTTCTTATACGTTTTCCATTACAGACTGTAATGATGTATCACTTTGATTTATGTCGAATTTTTACATTCATGATTTGTAAATACTCCATTCCAATATGGCCGACAACAATCTGACCTGTATGCATTGAGGGAAATGCACATCATCTATGTTTACTATTTTGTATTTTCACTGTGTACTTAACTTGTTGAACACGGGGGAAATGTTATCGTGTGATCAAGACACCCTGGTGTGTCGAAACGCGTAGCGAATTCCGGTGAATAAATACCTTATGACTGAATCTCCTTGAGTGCGCGACCTTGCTCATTGGCAGAATTGTGGATTGTTCATTTAATCTTTCGGCTTTGGGTTTGCCGAATTTTCGCGCCACCTGACGACGGGAGGAGGTACCCAGCAAGACCCTGTGTGCTTGGAATATATATATATATATATATATATATATATATATATATATATATATATATATATATATATATATATATATATATTCACTGAAAAAACCATAGGTTTCACACCAGTTATAGTTAGGAATTAGCATTTAAAAAACCTCTTAAATTCACTGAAAAAACCATAGGTTTCACACCAGTTATAGTTAGCTGGAAATTTTACTGACATAAAACCATAGAAATTCCGACGTTATAGTTAGTTGGAATCACTATAACAAGCGTGCCTGCAATGCACTGCTGATGACGTCACATATTACATCACTCATGACATCGTCAGTGACATCACTCATGACATCACAGATGACACCAGCCAGTGAATGTGTGTCTTTCTTTAAAATTAATATGTTTAATATTTGTATTTGTAAAGGTTGATGGAAGAATAAATGGTTAAATAAGTTTTTAAATGGATGTTTTTTAAAAAAAAATGATTGGTAAACTACCTTATTAAGTGTATTTTATTGAATACATATATTAGCGAGTAACTTTTAAATATTGAAATATATGTATCAGTGTTTCACTTTGTGTATAAGTAGCTGCATGGGTTGGTGACTGACTCACTGTTTGTATGTATTTTGAAGACAGCATATGTGCAGGACTGTATGGGTGGATGAGTGTGTATATGTGTGTGTTAGTGAGTGAATGAATGTCTCACTATTGTGTTTTTTAGTAACAACATATATTTTAATCTAGTGTATGTGAGTTTTGTTGTATATAAGTGAGTATATGTGAGAGTAAGAGATTGTAAGATTTCCTGTTTAAATAAGTATATGTTTACATAAGTGATTGTTTAAGAGAGTAAGTATGTGTAAGTTTCCTTAGAAGTAAAGGGGTAGTGTGTGTATAGTTTTATATGCAAATAAATAGATGTTCAATAATTTATTTGCATGTGTGAGTATGTGTGTGAGTAACTTTTGGATGACTGTCGGCGTATAACAGGATGTATAGATGTATCACTACATATGATGAGTGAGTATATGTATGAGTGACTATATAGAACTGTTTGTAAATGAGTGGATGTGTATATAGATGGTGGAATTACTGAATTGGTTGTTGTAACTGGTATGGGTATCTCCATTTTTTGAAAATGTTAGTTTCTATTTTTGAATATCTATTTCAAGGGTTACATTACACTAAAAGGAGGTCTGTCACTCTGTCACAAGGATGGTGTCATAAGTGATGTCATGAGTGATGTCACTGACGATGTCATGAGTGATGTAATATGTGACGTCATCAGCAGTGCATTGCAGGCGCGCTTGTTATAGTGAGTCCAACTAACTATAACGTTGGAATTTCTATGGTTCTATGTCAGTAAAATTTCCAGCTAACTATAACTCGTGTGAAACCTATGGTTTTTTCAGTGAATTTAAGAGGTTTTTTAAATGCTAATTCCTAACTATAACTGGTGTGAAACCTATGGTTTTTTCAGTGAATTTCAACGTTTTTTTAAATGCTAATTCCTAACTATATATAGGGCCTCAAACCTATGAAATGTAATATTTTTTATAATGAATCCTATATTGTATATTTATATAATACTTTTATTTATTTATTGCCCTGGTGCGCTCCCGGTGAGCGCCCCGGTGTGTGCACTGGAAAGCGCATTTTTTCGGAGCGCCCCGGGTCGTGCACCGGTGAGCGTCCTGTTAGCGCTATTGCCGCGAACAAAAACATCATGACGTATCGCGTAGCCGCGTCCGCGTGATACGCACGGTGTAAGCGCACCCGGAAATACTCGAGCAAATACGATCGCGCAACGTAATCATCTGATGCGCTTACACGACGCGCCCCGTGGCGCGCCGGTAAGCGCGTCGGGTCATGTGACCTAAAAATAACACTTTTTATTGGTGCAGAACAGTTTTGGTTTCTAAATGATGAAAGCCCGGGTCATGTGACCTGAAAATAACACTTTTCATTGGTTCAGGACAGTTTTTTTTCCAAATGATGAAAGACCCCACCTTTTTTCCTTATTCTGACTTTGTCCTTTGACTGAGGAAGACCTGTTTGGAAATCTATCAGAAATATTTTGTACTTTAAAATGGCTACAGTAGCAGCAGCAGCTGGAGCATCTGCACCACCACCACCACCACCACCAAGAGGACCACCACAACATTACATTGGTGGTCAAGAAGAGGAGGAGGAGGAGGAAGAGGAGGAGGAGGAGGGGAGAAGGTGGCTGCCAGAAGACAATACCCCATACAAGCCAAGGCAGCACATTGTATGGGAGTTTTTTTCTATCCCAGAGGGCAAGAAGAAAGTCAATGCGCCCAAGGTGACTTGCCTAATCTGTGGCATGGAACTTTCATGGGGGAATCCTAACAAAAAATATTCTTTTGGCAATAATACCATGATTAGACACATGCAGCGCAAGCATCCGAACAACTATGCTGCCGCAGAGGTGAGAGAACTGGCCAGTAACCCTCCCCAATCTTCAACCACCACCTCCAAAAGAAAGCAACCCAATCCATCGGGACCAGAGACAAGGGAGACGATCCCTTGCATACAACCACGGTTTGGGGAATTCAGAATTACATGTATTTTTTGTGGTAAGACCATCTCCTATGGTGAACAGAGCATAAAGCTCATGCTCCTTGCTGGTGACAACCACAATTGCCCCAAAAAACCCTAATTTTTTCCTGATTTTTTATTTGCTCCAGTTGAGCCATTTTCAATTCCCTTTTTTTTGTTTCTCCCCATAAAAATAACAAAAAAAATATAAAATAGTTCATAAAAGCCAAAAAAAGTACAAAATGTTCAAAAAACATTAAAAAAATATAAAACAACAAAAAGAAGAAAAAAACCAGTTCTTTTTAGAACTACCTCCAATTTTTTAAAAAAGGCTACATTTTTTAAAAACTCTATCATTCTTTTTTCCCATGGAACGCTTCCCGGTATGCTCCGGGGTGCGCGTACCAGGCGCTCCCCCCGCGCAAATAAAAAAAAATGTATTGCCCCGCGGGGCCCTTTTATAGCCCCCACATCAAACCTAGGGCGTCAGGGGGGGTCTACTCTGCCCCCTTATGGTCATTTCCCCCTTTGTTTTTGCCACCTCTTGTGTCTCGATCCTACCGAGACACAAGATGGCGGCCGCTCCGGACTGTTTGGAATGTTGACAGACACCCGAGAGCCAATCAGCTTTCCGCGCGCGAACTCGCGTAGTGCGCTGGTTAGCGCCCCAGTGCGCGTACCGGGGCGCGGCAATAGATATATATATATTTTTTACCCTAAATTACTCAAAATTCACTGGAACACATATCTTGAGACATAGCAAAGGCACATCGGGCTACCAGTCCCTACAATTTTGCCAAGTTTGGTGGAAATCCATTCAGCCGTTCGGGCTAAAAGTGAGGTCGACCGCCCTATTGAAATTAACATGGGGAAAACACGTTTTGGGACCCCCCTTTTATCTCGGCCCCCGCTTGACAAATCCCCCCGAAACTTTCAGGGAAGGACCGGGGCGCCGCGAGGCAAATTTGAGGAAATTTTCAGGCAGATTCCTCAACCGGCGCCAAAGTTATTCACAATAGAATGTTGAGATTTTGTATTTAAAATAATCCTAACTATAACTACCTACTGGCGACCGCCAGTAGGTAATATATACATATATATATATATATATATATATATATATATATATATATATATATATATATATATATATATATATATATATATATATATATATATATATATATATATATATATATATATATATATATATATATGCATATATATAATTTTGAACTTTAGGTGCCATTTCTTACCTTAAACTTAGAAAAATAATTTGTATTCATTTTAATATATTCAATTTTTTTTTTTAAATCAGAGTTTTATATAGTGCGGACTTGACCCAAAGGTATCAGAGCGCTTTACATGAGCACCAGTTGCGTTGACAAAAGGACACATTCATTTTTTTTTTGTTAGGCAAAAAATAAATGCATAACAATAATTAACATTAATATTCAATGTTAACATATATTTTTCTATTTATTTTAAACGTTTAACAACATGTTAAACTTTTTCCTTTACTTCATGATTGGGAGATCTCTGCCCTGATTGCAGATGGCACTGAAAGCATGCGGTATGTAAAATGTGGTCACAAAATCACAACTAATAGTCACTGTACAGTTGTATTTTATGTTTTTACAGATTCTATCTCTCTTTCAGGGGTGGAAACATGTAAGTTTACACTTTTAGAATAACTTTACACTTGTAAATGGTGTGCAGCCAAAAGAAGTAAAGTTATTCAAAATTTTAGGAGTGTGTTCTTGTTGCAAATCTGCAAATGTAAATGTATCTTTGTGATTAGTGCCCGTACTCTTTTAATGTCACTTTCAGACTTTATTGGACAAAACATAACCCCAGCAGAACTCATGATTTTGAGCCTAATTAAGAGACCTCTTTAGGAATGCATGAGATTTGAAAGTATACAGCTCCCAACGATTTATGAAGTGGAGCTCTAACTATGGCTTTAGTTTTTTCTGCAAGAAAATGTAACATTACAAATCGTTATGATTTTCCACATACTCCATTCTGTATATTATGTTTTACAATACTTACCACTTAAAGTTACTTTTATGGCACCTTAGCACTCTGTTACCCTTGTGGACCTAGTCTCTGCTTTTAACAAAACTGCAAAAAACTTAAATACAGGAAAGACAGTAATCAAGGAGACTAATAAAATTTGTGTTGGGAAACTACTATGCTTCTATAGCTAATAAAATACAACCAGCTGTATTTGAAGGGTGTCATGATATAATTTACTTCAATTGAATGTTTGCCAATCAGAAAAGTGTCAAACCTTTTTTCCGGTTCTGTTCTGAATTTTACCCTAAAGTACCATTGCCCTAGTCTGCATCTCTCAACTCAACTTCACAAACACCATCAAAACGTGACGCTAACACTACTGAAAAAAATACAATGCCCAGCCTTTCATGGTAGCTGTGCAAGGTCCTGTGCCTTGTGTTATCAATCACAACCTGAAAGATAGTGTACCCTGAAACCTTCATGTAGCACTGAATCTTGCTGGAAGACTTATTACTTGTATTCAGTTAAGGTATCACAGTAGCGCAACACAATGTCAGCTGGAATCTCTTGGCATGCAGTATATTATTCATTTGTACTCTGCCTTGACCACTGAGCCTGACATCAGAAAATACTGCCAATTGTGTCTAGTAATCTAAATTTGCTAGGTAAAAACTGACACTAATGCTTTAGACAACGCAAAAATGTGAAAGAAACAGTCCCTGGGTCTGATCTTTTTTAGGTCTGGCTAGACAGGGCATGTGCTATCTCAAGAGACGTGTTTTGTTCTGTATGAAGACTTTCAGGCCTCCAATCTCCAACCATTGCTAAACTTCAGCGTAACTCTCATTTTCTTTGATGCCATTCGTCATGGCATGCGAGCGTATTGCCCTCTTCTTGTGTTTGGCCCTCCCATAGCGCATGGACCAAGTAGATGGCTCCTCACACTGCTCTCTGTTTGCAGTGCTATCATCAGCTATGCTGAAAATGAGATGTGCTACTAGACAACATGGCTAAAAGACATTCACAATAAAAATGCCAAATAGCTCGGGCATTACCGAGACTTATTGGCTTTGCCAATGCTTGTTACTTAAAATCTTCTTCATTCGAAGGGAGCTCAGTCCCAGCAGCATGTAAGGCAAGAAAGCTCTATAGATTTTTTTTAAATTATGAAAATATCCTAGTTCTCTCAAATTCCCAGCCACAAAGTCCCCATACTGATAAGTCAGACTCAGCCTGAATCAACACCCTACAGAACTCTAGTTCTTGAGATTAATTCACTGCATGTTAAGGGGCATATTTATGTGCCCCAATGCATCTCTTTTTCACCACACAATGTGGTGCAAGAGCAATGCAAATGAAAAATGAGATTTATGAAACCACGCAGGACCACCTTGCATGGCCCTGCGTGACTTCAAAAATCTTTAGTAATGTAGAGCAGCAGAAATTGGTGCGTTGTATTACTCTGCGCCAGGGAGGCATTTCCATGGGTGTTGCGTGGGTGTTCCCATACAACATCCATGGATTTGGAAGCATTCCCAGATTAACAAGAACAGTTAAACCTAGGAATGAGCCCAAAAATACACCTCCCCAGGAGAGGGTAAATATCTTTATTTCTCCCCGTTTTTTCGTCTTTCTATGTGTGCTGCATTCTGCACCACACATCGAAAGACGAACAAGCCTCTAAGAAATGTTTTGTGCAGGAAATACAATCCTACATGCAATGCAGCCTTCCTTGCATCATGGTGCAAGGGTGCCTGTGTTGGCTCCAGGCAGCCCCTTGTGCGCAAGCACAGGGGAAAGAACAGGAATGTGCCATATTGCCTTACTACAGCCCATTCCTGCCCTTTCCATGTGGCGAGGGCAGCAAGGTGACTTGTTGTGCTGTATCAATTTTTAAAAAATATATATGCCCTTAGTGTTTATTGCTACCAGGGTGTAACGAAGAATAGCCCTGCTAAGTTGGTGGTAGCACTGTTCAAAAAACGAATACAAGCATTCATGTTGGAGAAATACATTACTCTGGAAAAATCACTGGTATTGACGTTGGGAATAAAACGTAACACAAAGTGATACAAATACCAACATTACCTTTTAACATGAATGCATACATCCACTCGCCTGACACTAAAGACTTGTAGCTTTGAAGAGGGTGTTCTGCGTCTAGGTTGCACATTTGTTGAAATGGGCATCATTTGACAAAACAAAGACTGTCAGTAAAGAGAAGGAAGCAGGATGTAAAGTCTGCTAGAGAGCCTGGGCATCTGATCTCCCATGCAGTGGGGCTATTTGTGGACTGTCCAAATAGTGCTTTGTCTTCATTGCTTTACTTGCTCTCCTTTTCCCTGTGTGGTTCAACTAGAATGACTTTATGGGACTTTGTTGCAATATAGTGACCAGGGCGGCAATAAAGGACAATGAAGGACAATGGGCTACATGCATCAAAATTGTAAATTGTGAATATCTAATTGCGAATTCCTGAGAATCACAATTAGGTGATTGCAATTTACAATGTATGAAACTCAAGGAGTTTCAGATAGCAAAGCACTCATCCTCATTAATATTAATGAGGTAGATCGCAATTTGCAGCCCCCAAGGAATCGCACAAATCACGGGGATGGTGGCCTGCTGAGGTCAGCAGACCACCATGTTTGTAATTGCTTTGAAATAAAGAAATCTTTTTTTTGTAAAGTAGACCATTTTCCTTAAAGGAAAACGAGATGCTTTACAAAAAGTAAAATTACATTTTTGTATTCATTTTTTAAGAGTAGGCAGTGATCCGTGGGGCCTTGGTCTTAGGAAGTCCTCTTGGGTCCTCTATGTGACGCCTTAGGTCCAATTTATCCAAAATTTGCCAGATGCTGTGCATTTTGGGTTACGCCTTTTGCTTCTTTATCTTTGAAGAAGGGCCCCTACGCGGACCAAAAGCACCTGGACATTTAAAACACTGAGAAATCTTGCAAATATGCTGTGGGCATGGCTGCTGTGAGACTAAACAGAATCTGCACAAGAAGCGAGGTAAAATGTGAAAAAACAAGTGAATCGCGCAGCATGACAGGCAAAGAACCTAGAAGGCGGGTTTTAGAACAGTCTTTTGTTAAATATGTCCCATTTCTACCTGTTCAGCTGTTTAAGTAAGAGGCCCAGCATTTGTTAAAAAGCAAATCATAAGCATATTTATGCCTCAAGTAATGACAACGTCCTAAACTATGAAGAGAACACTTTGCCAAAAACTGTGTGCTCTCTGGACTGGTTGAACAAGTTATTCTCTAACCCACCTTCACCAACCAGTCAAGCTTTATGTAAACATAGCAGGGGTGCCTTTGAGGCTAATGCATACAAGGAAAAAGGCCCCCCAATCCCTAGTCTGCCAGTGAAAAAAACTGCTAAAGTTAGGATGTAGTTGCCCCCTGGGACACACGGGCCTCGGTACACTGCACCTGCTGCACTAATAATAGCTACGCTCCCGGTAAACCAGTATTCGCATCAGTTCCGATATGTCACTTTCTTTTATATAATTGAAGCTTGCCTTGTGCGTGGGATTTTTGCGATGAAACACACATGAAACACACACCTCAGATAGAAATTGTGCCGCCTTAATTCTGCACATGTGTACCTGCTGTTTAACCTTGTCCAAAGCAGCAACATCAATTATTGACCTGGCCTATTTTTCATGTCTACATGAGAGCACGCTCCAGAAGCACGTGTTGCGGAGAAATAGCTCCTAAGCATTCTTGCTGAACGTGCCTAATGGACGCAGACCCTTATTTACCTCACCTGCGCCTACCCGCGGTTCAGCGTCGCGCGCCTGCTTTCACGCTTCTGGGTCTAATTATTCACTGTCCTGCCCTCGTGCAGCGCTACCCCTGATTTGATTGTAGAGCGCCTTTTAACGGTCCCCTCTCACCCACGAGGCCTTAAGCGACTCAGAGCCGCTATGTGAGAACTAACCGAATTATCCATATCTTTCCTGTAAGAAACTGTTGCTTCCATGTGAGTTGGCCTGTAATGCAATTAAATCTGGATTTGGCTCACTCGACAGAACTATGCCTTCAGTAACTCGTCTGTAAAGATCAAGGACAGTGGTGTTGTTGTTTTTGACTATTTGGGTTAAAAAAAAACACGAAAAAAAACAGTAAAACGTACATTTGATAAAATACATAAAAATAGCACATTGTTATAATGGCTTATTTACAAAAGTTCACTTCAATTAAAAAAATGGAATTAGTTGGGAATGTATTAACCTTTCCCTTATTCTAACAGTCTGTTTAGGCGCGGAATCTAGCTTTTGCAAATAACTGAGTACCTGTCTGCTTTGTGCAGAATTCAATTCAATCAGCAGCACTCACAAAAAAACGTGTCCTTGGAGCTTTGTTGCACTTACAAAAGAACATAAAGTGCATATCAGAATGCTTAGAAAGACCTTCACAGGGACAATAAAGAGGGTCTTCAAACATTGACCCCTCTTCGGAAAAACCACAACAAAGTGTACAGTATTTAGGCAGAAGAGAGTCCATACTTCTTTAATATGCGGATTTATTATCATCACAAGACGTGGTTGAATACCCTCACTAGACAATAGCCAAGAATATGTTTTTGGTGGCTTTTTCAGACTCTCTCCAGGTCCTTTCAATATCCTTTGCTTGATTAAATAAACATTTTATATAAGATTTAGGATAAAATCTAGTAGTTTGGAAATCTAAAGTCACATAATCATCAACAAACTATGCATTATTTCTATAAAGCCAATCCAAGGGATGTTGAAGGCATGATCGAAGCATAAAAAGCTCTGTATTATTGGTCGTTTAAGCCCTGCCTCAGGTTTGGTCCAAATTGAATGACATGAAAAACAGTGGCAGCAATTTCATCATACCTGCCACATAAATCATCCCTAGTTCTTTCTGTCAAATATAAGGTGAATACTTTTGGGAAGACATTTACTCCTTTAGATGGTACACATCTCCTTAAAGGTTTTGAAGCCCAACTTTGTAGTGAATCTAAAGACTGCCTCTATTGATCTGGTAAACTGTAATTTCTATGCATTCCTAAAATGGGCCCAGCTGCCAATGCAATACATTTAGATCCTTAGGTATGTAAAAGTATTTACTCTGCTTATCCGGGCACTGTAAATGGTATGAGGTCATGGCTTGGCTACTCCCTGTCCACAAATCCTGGTAAGATTTACTTAAAATTATTTTAAGATCTAGTTGATTCATAAACCATGTGAATGCATTGAAAAGTTATTGAAGGCCATTTGCCATTTTCACCGTCAAAACAAGGGCATCCACATGTAATAGGATTGGAATCGGATGAGGACCAATCAAGGGCAGGCCATTGCAATTTACAACAAAAAAACTTTTCTACACCATTAATATAGCGAGTAAATAGAATGGTGGCAAGGACATACCCTTGCCTGACACCCATTTTAGTCTCGCAAAGAATAGTACACTCTCCATTGTGGCCATAACAAACCATTGAAGTAGCAATACTATACATTTGACTTAAAAGATTAATAATGAATTCGTCCACCATTAATGATGGATGAATGATGATGAATTAAAAATTATTGACTCTGTTGAATGCACTGTTAAAATCCATGAAGGCCAAGTGCAAAAAAACCCTCTTTGGCCCTGGTATGTTTACTGTTTACTGATTAGAACATTCAGATTTAGACAGTGTTTGACGCTGTCCAAACCTTTATCAAATCCATATTGTACATCTGACAATATGGAATTTTCCTCTACCCATAGTTCCAGCCCCTCTAATGAAATGTATTGGGGAATCTAATAGGGAGGTATGTCAGTAACATTTAGGATCATATCTAACATTTAGGATCAGATCTATTCCATTTTTTAAAAGTAGGGACTTTCATGTATTGGGCCCATGTTGATGGAAAATCAACTGTCTATAGAGTTTAGTTAGGATAGGTGCTCAGAGAACAATATTATTCTTATGAATGTCCACTGGCACACCATCTGGCCCGGCATTTTCCCAAAGCCGCACTTGTAGCCAGGAAAGGTACTGAAACAGTAGTAAATCTTGGGCCAAATGACACTCTGAAGTTACAGCAGTTGACTAACAGGCTGAATCGCAGATGTTACTAAAGTGATTCACTTGGTCTGAGGCAGGATTCAGAGAATCAATAGAGGGTGTTTATTTATTTATTTATTTACGCAATTTTTATAGCGCAACAAATACCCTGGGGTGTCTCGGCGCTGATGTTACTTCCCTAACAAAAGGGGCACTAATGGTCTTCCAGAACAAAATGCTATCTTTGTTCTTTCAAGCCCTGACTAGGTTCTCCCAGGACTATTCTCTAATAACCGCTTTCCTAGTTTGAGGTGCTTGCCTATATATTAGTCTATAGTTTTGTATGACTATCCTTAGGGATTGAATATAAAGCAATGTAAAGCAAACCATGCTCAATGTTTAGCCTTATTCCTACTTGTAATGGCTGTCAACAGAGCCTTCATTGCACCGCAAATATCAAAGGAGGCCCTATCCTCATTATCACTTGCATCATCATCAATAAGCATGTCATGAAATCATTTAGATGCTGCATAATCAGGGACAATAAAAACAATGTAGTATCAACCTCAGTCCATTTAATTCTTATACCATTATTTCTGAAAGCCCCCATATCATTCACTAAATCAGATGCTTTAGCTCGACGTAAGTCCAAATGGTATTTGGACAAAATATTGAGTTGTAAATATCAGGGGACAGAAATATCGGCAAAAAATTGTGATACAAAAATATTGTGATGCAGAAATATCATTGTCAAGATATTGTCTAGGTAAATAATATTATTTTTAGGAATATCATTGTTGTTAACATAATTTTCAATAATATATTGGTAAAGAATATTGTTTTACAAATTATTTTAATGTGTTTTAGTTCATATATTAATTTTATGTGTTGCTATTAATTGTATCATTGTTATTAATTTTTGTAATATAGTTTAACATTTTAAGTGACTTTGAATTTCTTATTTAATTGCGAATAGTAATTTATAGTGCCATAGTGGGTTCTTTTTTTAAAGGGGGACAGGGTGGGAAGTTAATTAAGTAATAATTCGTTATTAATTAATTAATCATGTGATTGATACTAATTATGTATATCATGTAATACAGACTAATTCACTTATATTTTATGTGCTGTTTGCTAAGTTTGTAGAAGTATAGGGTGGCAAGTTAATTAGGTAATAATTAATTAAAAAATCATTTCAATTTATTATTCATTGATTCGTATGTAAATTGTCTAAAAATCATATATTTTAGTTACATTTTAAGTTGTCAGGTAATGGTGTTTATTAATTTATTAATAATTATTGAATTAGTTATTAATTATGTACATTATGTATTACTGAACTATGTTGGTTATATTTCAGCTGCAGTTTGCTAGGCTTGTAGGGGTACAGGGCGGGAAGTTAATTAATATATGAACAAATAATATTTATTAATGTATAATTAAATATGTAATTGATTAATAATTATGTAAAGTGGGAATTATGTATATATTTAGTTATATTTTAGGTGTGGCTGCTGGGGTTTTAGAGTTGTATAATGGGAAGATAATTAAGTAATAATGAATTAAATATTATTGATTATTTATATAATTGATTACTAATTATGTAGATTGTTTAACTAATTTATTTAACTTATATTTTTGGTGTGGGTTGATAGGTTTGTAGTGGTATAAGGTGGCTAGTTAATTAATTAATAATTAAATATTGATTATTTTTTATTGAAATTAATTATTACATTGTTTATGAATTTAGTAAAATGGTTAATTACTTTTTATTTCCTCTCTGCTGGGACCTCTCTCTGTACTGATGGGGAGGGACTGGCCTCTCCTTTCAGACCTCTTGCTCAGATGATGGATGTGCGTAGTTGTATGTGTGGGGAGGCTGGCCTCTTTTCTGAGACCGATCTTTTGTAATAATGGTTGTGCATAGTTGGGTGTGCAGAGGAATTGGTCTCTCAGATAACGGGTGTGCATAGTAGGGTGTGGAGATAGAGTGCCCTTTCTTTTCAGACCCCTCTCTCCGATGACAGGTGTGCATAGTGAGGTGTGGGGAGGGAATGGCCTTTCCTTTCAGACTTCTCTCTCCGATGACTGTGGTATGTAGAAGGGTGTCTGGATGAACTGTTCTCTCCTTTCAGACCACTCTATGAAATGATGGATGTGCATTGCAGTGAGTGAAGCTGGACTTCCTTCTCCTGGCAGACCTCTCTCTTAGTTGATGGGTTTGCGTAGTAGGGTGGAGGAAGGGAGTACATTCTCTTTTTAGACCTCTCAATCAGATTGTGGGTATGCATAGTAGGGTGCGTGTAGGGCCTTGCCTCCCTGCTGACAACTCTCTCTGCAATAATAAGTGTATGTAGCAGGGCATGTAGTGGCACTGTGTTCTCCTTTCAGATCTCTCTATCATATGACAGGTGTGCATAGTCGTGTGTGTGTGGAGGGACTGGCCTCTGTGCTGACACCTCCATCTGTAATGATGGGTGTGCAGTGTGCATAGTAGGATGTGGAGAGGGACTGGGCTCTCCTTTCAGGCCTCTCTCTCAAATGCCAGGTATTTGCTGTGCGCACCTTCTTCTAGTCTCGGAAGGGCTTGGGCTATAGATGTGTCAAGCCCTGCCTCTTTGCCAGGGGCACAACATGTCACTGTGGTTTCAGGCCCCTGATCCCCACAGAATGCGGAGAACTGATAAATCCATGCTTGCAGAGGGTGGGTAAAGGCAGTGATATTTTATTAATAGGCTTCGACCCAGACCAAGGTTGAAAAAGGTTGATACAAGAGAAAAACAGAGAAAAAGAAAGATATGTAAACAGTAGCAAAGGTAGAGCACAATGATGAAAAAGATCCAGCAGGGGTGATATAAAGGGACAGGAAGTGTAGAGTAGTGAAAGAAAATGCAGGTTTTATTTGGAGGACAAAAAACTGCATATAGTGGAAGTCCGTTTTTTTGTTTTTTAAGAGGCACTAGAGTTGTCCTATGTTTTTGAATGCAATTAGTGCATGAACAGGGATTACCGGAGCACTATATGTTAGGTAGGGGAAAAGTTTAAAAAACAGTTACCACAATGAGCATGTGCAAAAAACATTCACATATAATGAACACTATAAAAATAATTTTATACTTTTTCTTACTGAAATTCCAAATAGGTTTTACTGTATTCTCTGTCGGGGAGCCCTGCCACTGAATCTTTCAGTTTAACTTGTTTTTTTGCCATCACTCAATGGACACTAGGTATACGCAGACCTGCAGTTGCACTGGAAGTATGTGTGTGTCGGGTTCTGCAAAACCAGTGGCTTTTGGGAGGTCTGATGGGTCAGTAAACCATCTGCAAATGTTGTGCCTCCCATGCTAGCTGCAGCAACAGCCAGCAAAAACAGACACTCTCAGCCTGGGAAGAGGGACATTGTTCCTGGCTACATTTCACGTATTACCTACTCTTGCATTCTTTGCGAGGATTTACTTCTTTCAGAACAAACTGCCCATCCCAGAGTGGGGCTCCTTTATGGCCTCACAGGATATCTGTATGTTGCAGGAAACCTGGGCCTTAAAAGAAAGTAGGGTTCAGGGCTTTGCAACATACGACATCTTGGCAAGCATGGGTGAGAGGGGTAGGCCTTCGGGTGGGCTGTCTATATGGGTTCGTACACATCTTGGTGCTAAGGCATCTCAAATTTCAACCAACTCAATGGACGTGCAGTGCGTGTTGTTGAGTATGTTAAATGGGCTGGACATTGCCTTGATCAATGTATATTCAAGGCCAGTTAGGCGGGGTCTCGAGTCAGAGGCTATTGAGACCTTGTTAACCTTCGTCCAATCGATTGATCCATCCACCGTGTTAATCCTGGGTGGAGACTTTAACTGTCACTTTGAGCCACTCATGGACCCGAATTTGAGCAATCCAGAGGAGGTTGACTTGCTGTCGACTATTCCTGACCCATTGATTACCCGGGTGAAGGCATGGACCCCTTTGGTTCTACAATTGCAGTCATTCTCGCTAGTGACATCATTGCGAACCTGTAATGGGAGGGTGGAGCCTGACAGACCAGGGAAAAACACGTTTAATCGATTAAAAACCAGTACCTCAGTAATCGATTATATATTCATCAAGGCCAGGCATTGGGACAAGCTGCACAAGTTCAGGGTCATTGAAAGATCTGACAGCGATCATAATGCTTTGGTCCTGTCACTTAAACCGGGGAGCTTTGGGTTGAAATGCCAAACTCCGGCTGAAGATTTCACCATTGTGCCTTTAATAATAACAAACTGTAGGCGCAGGGTTAAATGGCCAGATCTTCAGATGTCCACTAGTAAACTTGCCGAATTATATGAGTCTGTTATCCCATTCATTGAAGACATGGGGAAATCCGGCCACCTAGGCAGGGCATCTGAAATACACATCCAGCTGGTTGCCGCACTCAAAGACATTCTGTATCCGGTGAGAAAGCCAAAAAATCCTCGAACAATAATACTTAGATGGTATAACACCTCCTGCAGGAAGGCCAAAAAAGCCCTTCTCATAGCAATAAAAACCAACAACAGGGAGGAAATTAGGGCCCATCGCAACATGTACAAAAAGGCAATTTGTGATGCCAAGAAGGAATGGGAGGCCTCTACGTGGGAGGAATTGGGATCCGCGCTTAGCGCCAATGACTTTAAATCATTCTGGTCCATAGTTGCAACAAGACTAAGTGGGCATACCCCTACACTTGCTCCGAATATTGCCCCTTCAATTTGGGAAATCCATTTTTGTGATCTCTATGGCATACATGAGCCTGATGATAAGCCTGTTACTGTCCTCGAACCACAGCAGCCTGTAAGCATTAGTGGGGCTGAGCGGGGACGGTCATCTTCAGTTCCCTTATGCCCCGCCCCAGTTGAATTTTTTACCCTGGCTGAGGTAGAGACAGCTATAGGCAAATTGATTCCTAACAAAGCTCCGGGTTTGGACAAATTGCCAGGGGATTTGTTTAGGACACAACCAAAAATCTGGGGCCCCTATTTGTTTGTTTTGTTTAATGGTATTCTACAGGGAGATGACTTGCCACCTACCTGGTTAGGGGCTGAAATCGTGCCTATCTTAAAAAAGGGTTGTCCATTAACCCCTTCTAATTATAGGCCGATCAGCCTAATTGATACATCTCAAAAGTTGATGGGGAGGGTCATCCTTGATAGGATTTTAGGGTGGATTGGGGATAATGGGATACTGTCCATACTCCAGGCAGGTTTTAGGTCTGGCACCTCCACTCTAGACCAAATATTTTGCCTGCAGGTCCTATACTGGAAAACAGCCAAGGTGGAGGGTGGCAGCCTCTACCTTGTGTTTGTGGACCTGCGGGCAGCTTTTGATCTAGTTCCACGGAAAAAACTGTGGAGAGTACTAGCAGACTTGGGCCTCCCGCCCTATTTGTTAGTCATTCTTTCTAGGCTTCATGAAAACAACTTTGCCCAGGTGAGGTGTGGCACGCACGGCAAACTCACAGATCAATTTTCTGTTCAAAAAGGAGTTCGCCAAGGGTGCGTATTGGCGCCAACGCTATTCAGCCTCTACATAAATGGCCTCGTGGAACACCTGAATGGTGTGGAAAATAATGATGCCCCTAAATTAGCCACAGGTAGAGTGCCCGCTCTGATGTTTGCAGACGACATCTTGTTGTTGTCTAGAACATCATCGGGCATTCAGAGAATACTTGATGGTTTTGTGGAGTTCTGCGACCTTCGGGAGCTGGAAATCAATTTAGGTAAAACTAAATTTATGATTTTTAACCCTCCGAAGCGCGTACGCCCAAATCCTGTTTTACATGGTACTCCCCTTGAAAGGATTACAACATTTTATTTATTTGGGTGTCACGTTAACTGAGAATTTTGGTTGGAATATGCAGATCGCCAAATCCACACTCAAGTTATCCCAGCTAGCGGGGGGCATCAGCAAGGTTTCCAGGGCATCTACTTTCAGGCTGGCGTCCCCAGCCCTAGAGATATATTGCCGGCAGGCTAGGCTGGCACCCACCTATGGGGCTGAACTTTGTGGGCACAAGCAGATAACGAATCTTAAAAGGGTGGAGCAGTCTTTCGTTAGAAATCTAGTTGGGGTACCACCTAGCACGCCATTGATCCCTCTTAGATTTGACCTTGGCATGTTGCCAATAGAGGAGATCACCAGTGCTAGACCAATTATGTGCTGGAAGAGGTTGTGGTCAGTCCCTGAACTAGATGCGTACAGAGCGGAATTTTCTGAGATTTTGCCTCTTCTTAAAAACAAAAAGATCCCTTGACTTCAGCCTATTAGTGCTGCTAGTACCCGTTTAGGTTTTCCTGAACTATGGGAAACTCCTGAGATTTTCTGCCTCGGGATATCCAAGAATGAACTTCTTTCTCAGATACGTACGTCAAACTATCAACTATTAATGAGCTCCGCATCACTGGGTAAGCTGACATCTGAATTCTTCCTAGTTTAACCAGAAACTAAAGCCAAGGAATTTATGGACTTAATCGAACCCCCAGTTGCCCGAAAGCTGTATCTTCAGTTAAGGCATGGCACTCTTCCAGTTAGGTCTTTCACATCTAAATGGTCAAATCCTAACAATGAAGTTTGCCAAGCTTGCAGCTATAAAACTGAGAATGTAACCCATGTACTGTTTACTGCCCTGCCTATTCTGCAATTAGAAAATGCTGGCTAACACCCATTTGCAAGAACCTGGGACTTTTGCACTTTACACAGGCATGTAGGATACTGACATATGATACACATCCACCCATTGTGTTTGCAGTCTCTCGTTATTTATTTAATATGTGACGCAGGAGGTATACCTTTTTGACTTGATTGTTGTATACAGAATTTTGCTTAATGCCTTGTATCATGATAACCCTTAGTTTAATCCTCTTTTTAACATTTTATGATTATTTATTGTTTTACTGTTTGTGCTGATGTATTTTATATGCACTTTTTATGGTCTTTCGACCAAAATAAAAGTTATCAACAACAACTTCTTTCAGGATGGTGTATATCTGTACTTTTCATTGCAACATGTTACTCATTTATAGTGTGTACTGTGAAATAAGTTGCTCCGTTATAGCTGTTTGATCACACGCACAGACACACACACACACACACACACACACACACACACACACACACACACACACATATATATATATATATATATATATATATATATATATATATATATATATATATATATATATATAACCTACTTGCAGTCGTCGTTAGGTAGTTTTTGTTAGGACCTAGTTTGCATAGTAAAAGCTTTTATTGATTTGTCAATATCTTTGGCACAGTTTGACGAATGTTCACTACATTTTCAAACTGAATGGTGCGCTCTGGTCAGCACCTGTCTTGAAAGTTTCGGGGTGATTCATCAAGTGGGGGCTAAGAAAAAAGAGGAAGCCCAAAATGGATTTTCTGCATGTTAATTTCCCTAGGAAACTTGTCGCAGCTACAGCCTGAACTGCTCAACGGAATTACACCAATATTGGCAGAGAGGTAGCTCTTGGTTCAGAGTGGACTCTTTGTTTTAAATGATGTAAATCCATTCAGTAGTTTTTGAGAAATTTAAAAATAAAAAGAGAACAATATCTGGCTACTGCGGTGGATTTACGAATCCTCCCGAGCACGAGCTTTATTTTGATGGCCAAAAAGAGCATTGAAAAATCTTTCAGTGGGATTCGCAGACCCTCCGCAAATCTCGCCAAACAATAAAAAAAATAACGAAGCACAGTGTCTTTCTCTTTGTTTTAATAATCCCCCGTGTGGGCCAGGTCCTAGGGGCAATGGGGAAAATATTTGCCGGGCCCACGGGGGCTTCCGTTGCCCCGGGGACCTCCACCTCCCTGGGGCATGATTAATAATATGAGGAGGAACAACAACATAGAACCTCTCCTTATATAATTATTAAGCGGGTAATACCTCAACCATCAAAAAATACATTGTCCCACAAGACATAGATTCATATTTTTCTTACTTCTTTTTATTTACCAAATGTATTTCAATATATTCTATTTTCACAAGGTCACCGGTGACATGTCCTAGTGCTCCATGACACAGCTGTAGTGTAGAATCCGTACTTGACATTTACCCAAGGAGGTAGCAATTAGTAATTTACCAGTAGAAAGTACTCAACTTGGGTAAATATTTTGTGTGAAACTGTGGACTCTTGTTGGATAAAAGGGCAGGTACTGTTCCTTTGTGGCCAAGTCACTCACACACCCTCTGACAAACCCACTTAGACACTGATACGCCCACTCACAGATCCACTCAGACACTCACACACCCAGTCACAGATGCACTCAGACACTAAAGTACCTACTCACAGACCCACTCATAATCTCATGCACTCACTCACAGACTGGCTCATACACTGATGGAGGCACTCTCAAACCCACTCAGGCACTCTCACAGCCACTCACAGACCCACTTAGACACTTGTGCACTCACTCACTGATCCACTCAGACACTAAAGCACCCACTCAAACATCCAGTGAGACACTCACACAGTCAGTCACACACCCATTGAGACACTCACTCATGCACTCACTCACACACCCACTGAGACACTAATGCACTCACTCACACACTCACTCTCAAAGGTTACAGGTTACAGTTAGGAAATACAATTTAAAAAACCTTAGAAATTCATTTAAAAAAACAAAGGTTACAGGGACGTTATAGTTGAGAAAGATCATTAAAAAAACCTTAGAAATTCACTGAAAAAAATAAAGGTTACAGGGAATGTTATAGTTTGGAAATAAAATAAGAAAAACCTTAGAAATTCACAGAAAAAACCAAAGGGTACAGAGACGTTATAGTTCAGCTCACATTTAACTCATACAAAACCAATGAAATTCAGCAGTTATGGCTACCAGAGCTAACTATAGCTTACGCCCCCACAATGCACTGCTTATGACCTCACATGTTACATCGCTCATGGCAAGGCCAGTGACATCACTCATGACATAACTGATGACCTCTCATATGATATCACCAATGCATTCACTGATGACATCATTCACAGAACCACTCACACACACACTCACACCCCTATGCAAGCTCTCATACACCAACTCAAACACCCCCACATCCACTCACATACCCATTCACAGATTCTTACAAGTACTCACACAACCCCTCACACATCCATAGAGGCACTCACACAGCCACTTACTCGCCCATACAGCCACTCAAACAACCAATCATTCACCCATACAGCTACTCTTACAACCAGTCACTTACCCACACAACCATTTGTAGAGCCCCATACTCACCTGTACAGCTACTCAAATACCTACGTATTCACCTATACAGCTACTCACACACTCACTCACTCACCAGTACAGCCTGTCAACACAGCCACTCACGCATCCATACAAGAACTCACTTACTTGCACAGCCTTTCAACATAGCCACTCACCCATCCATACAAGCACTCACACACCCACTCAACCACTTACAAACCCATTGGCACATCCATACAAGCACTCACACATCCGCTCACTCACCCATACATCCATTCACACACATAATCTACAATACAGCCACTCATACACCAGCCCACTTAACCAAACATCCACTCAAACAACCTTTCACTAATCCATACATCTACTTACACAGCCAGTCACTCCTCACATAGCTATTTATTAACCCACTCACTCATTCATACAGTCACTGACACATCCACTCACTCACCAAGACAACCATTCACACAGCCACTCAATCACCCACGCAGCTACTCACACACCTACTTATACACCCATATAGCCACTCAAAGACCCATGCAGGCACTCAGACACCCACTAGACACAGTCACACAGACACACACATAATATATGTTAGAAATAGTATCACTCATTAGTATTACACAAAGTATAGTATACTATTTTAACTTTTGTAGTAGCTTGGTATATTTGGTTAACACTCACACACTGGATGATGTCATCAGTGATGTCATGTGAGAAGTCATCAGTGATGTCACTGACCATGTCATGAGTGATATAATATGTGAGGTCATAAGCAGTGCATTGCGGGTACGTTATTGTTAGCTCAGGCAACTATAACTGCTGAATTTCACCAGGCTTGTAAGAGTGAAATGTGAGCTTAACTATAACGTCCCTGTAACCTTTGTTTTTTCAGTGGATGTATATATATATATATAAATATATACATGTGTGTGTATGTATATAATAATAAGCAAGGTTATAAAGTGCATGGTTGTACTCACTAGTGTGTCCCTGCGCTGCAGCCAAAACTCGTCCAGAACAATATTGTGACATTGCTTAGAGGAAAACCTATGGACGGAAGAGCCTTGTTTTCAGTTTTTTACGAAAGAGTGTTTCCGAAGGTTCCTTCCGGAGAGCGAGAGGGAGGTCATTTCAGTGTTTAGCAGCCAGATAGCGGAAGGATCAACCACCCATTCTTGCTTTTTTTGTAACTGGGATTTTGACCTGTCTAGTCCCCGAAGATCTTAGATGCCGGGTTGGAGTGTAGGGGGCCAGAAGATTGCGTAGATAGCTTGGCCCTTTCCCCTGCAGAATGCAGTGACTAACACACAGGGTCTTAAAGAGTATTCTCTCCCTCACCGGGAGCCAGTGAAGGGCAGTGAGGGCATTCGTATAAACGTATATATATATATTCACTGAAAAAAACATAGGTTTCACACCAGTTATAGTTACCTGGAAATTTTACTGACCTAAAACCATTGAAATTCCCACGTTATAGTTTTTTTTTTTTTTTTTTTTTGGGGTTCAAATCTGCTTTATTGAGAAAAAAAGGCATAGTAAAATACACAGCTTGGATCGCCAACATCCCGGAGGCCGGCAGCGAGAGAGGACATGCAATACACAGCCTGTTTGTCGGTATCCCGGGGGCCCGACGGCACATTACAGATTGAAACAGCGTAGTCTCTGTGTCCGAGGATGTTGGCCAAGCTAGGATGAGCAGCAGTCAAACAGGTTTTTGTGAGCGAGATAAGACTTTCACTACTGTTTTGTAGATTGCATAACAGGAACCAAGAAACTCCCCAACTAGGTTACAACTAAGAGGTAGTGTATAACTGCGTAGTGGAAATGTGTGTCAATGGTGTATTGTGGTGGACTCAGCAGGAGGCGCGGTGTGGGTAGTGATGTGTCCAGTGCTAATTCTCAAGGGCCGTTGGCATCCGTGGGGTGTCAGTATTAGAAGCCATGGGGCACAAAGGACACAGCTCGCCAGAGGAGGCATTCTCGCGCCGTGGTAGCGATGGGGACGTGCAGGCACGGAGAGGGGAGAAAGGGCATTCCTGCCCAGGCAGGGCAGCTCACTCTACGGGGATTCTACGGGGGCAGTGACCCATGTCCAATGAGGGAAGGCCGCAAAGCCATCCCGAGATCATAGGACATGCATGGGAAGAATGTCAATGGCGCTGGGGAGTGGTAGGCACGTCATCCGACTGCGCATCGTCGTTTGAGCGTTTAAGCAAGTAGTGTACCAGTGGATCCCAAATGTCCCTGGGTCGGCACGAAAGAGGCAGCAGTTCAGCAAAGGTGGTATGCTGGTCCTGGCAGTATGTTAAGTCAGTCAGCCAGTCCTTGAACTTGGGCGCTCTGCCCCTGCTCCAACGGCAAACAACACGCCGCTTGGCCAGAAGCAATGCCATGTCAATGAATTTTCTGTATTCTCTGGGCAACTGCTTGGTGTATCCGAGGACGGCTACCAGTGGGTCTGCAGGAATTTCCTCGTCTACCATCTCTGCAACGGCTTCGATGACCTGTCGCCAGTAGTCGGCAACTTGGGGGCAGGACCACGCCAGGTGAAGAAAATCAGCATGTTCTGCACGACAACGTTCACAGCGATCGTTATCGGTCAACCCAAATCTATACTTCCGAACCGGCGTGTAGTATATTCTCTGAAGAAATTTGTAATGTATAATTTTTAATCTGCAACTGGCAGAAATGCGGGAGGTTAATGCACAGCAGTGTTTCCAGTGGTCGTCCGAAAGTTCCAGTCCAAGCTCCGCAGACCAGCGCAGGCGGGCAGCAGAGGCCTGCAATGGGACAGCACTTCGGATTTGGCGGTAGAGCCCAGAGACCAAATGGGTCCCATCCTGTGACCCTAAAAGGAAGTGTAGTGGCGGCAGGGTCGCTGGCTCATCAGGGTAGCCGGGTAGGATGTCCCGCATCCCGGCTCGCAGCCGAACATAGTAAAAGAGTTCAAGGGGTGTATGTTCGTGCGTTCCGAAGAAAAGGTCAGCTGATTTAAAATGACCGTCTTGGAACAGATCTCCCCAGCGGGTGATAAGAAGCTTGCCACAGAGCCGCTGGAACCCCAGCTCCGACAACAAGGAAAGCCGCGGGTGATAGGTAAGCGGTAGCCTGGGGGAGTAGGGCAGTATGCATAATAATCGCCGAGCGATGCGGCGCCATGCATCCAATGTACAGGATACCTAGGTATCTGCAGTGTCGATGGAAGTCTCGGGACAGTGTAGCAGGCCATTCAGCGGGAGCGGGTGTACTATCCAGTCCTCCACCGCTATATGTGGCATGAAGGGAGTGGGAGCCATCCAGTGATAGGCAAAATGTGCCTGTGCACTCAAATAGTATGTTTCAAAATCGGGGACATCGAACCCTCCCTGGTCATAGGGAAGGGTCAGCGTTGACCACTTTAAACGGGGAGATTTGCCACCCCAAAAGAGTCTGCGCAGTTCTGTGCGGAGTGTCTTGAAGAAGAAGGCACCAGGGTAATAGGGGATATTTAGGAAAAGGTACAGGAAGCGGGGCAGTATCACCATTTTTATGAGGGAGGCCCTTCCAGCCATGGAGAGTGGCAACGTAATCCACCTATCGACGGAGGCAGTCAATTTGGTCATGGCTACTCCATAGTTAGATCGGAGCGTTTCGTCCTTGTCCCGAGCGATACGGATCCCTAAATAGCGAAGATCATCTCGGCACCACTCCAGTGGATAATCAAGGGGGAAGTCGTGCACCGCGTCGGTAAGAGGAAAGAATTGCGATTTGGACCAATTGATGTGAACACCAGACAGCCCCCCGAAAATGACGAATTCATGAAGCAGGGGATTGAGGTGTAGGGACGGGTATTTAACGTACAGCGTGATGTCATCCGCATAGAGGGAGACATCGATTTGCCGCTGCAGGCATTGTACCGCTCCAGCTCGGTGTAATTGACGCAGGCGACAGGCCAGAGGCTCGACCGCAATAGCAAATAATAGAGGCGAGAGCGGGCATCCTTGACGGGTGCCTCTTGTAAGGTTGATGGGCTGTGACAGTTTTCCATTTATCAGTACTTTTGCCGTAGGGTCCGTGTATAGGAGGCGCACCCAGGCCAAGAACATCTTAGGGAACCCCATACCGGCCAAGACCGAGAAGAGGTAGGGCCATTCGACAGAGTCGAACGCCTTGGTGGCGTCTAGGAACACCGCCGCCACTGGGACGTCAGGGTGGACTGTACGGAGCAGGGAGAAAAGGGTGCGGAGATTATGGGACGTGGATCTGCCCGCCACAAATCCAGACTGGTCGGGTAGGACAATTCTGGTCATGAGCAGCGAGAGACGTGTAGCTAGAATCTTGGCTAGGATCTTGACGTCGCAGTTCAGAAGGGAAAGTGGACGGTAGGAGTCGCAGGAGGTGGGCCTCTTATCTGGCTTCAGGAGGGAGGTGATAACTACCTCGCGCTTAGAGCAGGGTAGTCTTCCATCAGCGAGGGATTCGGTAAAGACTTCACTAAGCACGGGCGCCATTATATCGATATAGGCTTTGTAAAATTCGGCCGGAATGCCATCAAGCCCCGGAGCCTTACCGTTTTTGAGGGACATGATGGCCTCACGAACCTCGTCCAGCTCGAAAGGCGCCGCTAGGAACTCCCTATCCCCGTCGCTAAGCCAGCAAAGTGCTACGTCATTTAGATATTCGGCATATGGTGCGTCCGCTTCTGCTGTGGATGTGTATAATGTCGAGTAGTGCGCTATGAAAGCAGTGAGTATCGCATCTGAGTCTCTAATGGTGGCACCAGTCGCATCGGTAAGTTCTAATATAGTGTTGTGTTCTCGTGGTACACGTGTGAGTGCAGCTAGTACTTTTCCAGGCCTATCCCCCTCGCAATATCTCCGGGCCGCCCAGTGTTTGCCCCGGTACTTTGCTTCCCTTGCAGCCTCTTCCTCGTATCTGGACAATTTCTCCCTAAAGGTTACCTGTAGGCGTGGGTCAGTATCCGCCGCCATCTGTAGCTCTAGGTCCCTGTAATGGCTGGATTTTCTGAGTAGGTGGGATCAGCCCCCAGGGGCCCCTCCAACCCAGCCAGAACGTACTCACCTTCCCTCCTCAGGACCACCTATCCAGGCACCTGGTACCTACCTGAGGATGGGGAACTCGCAATATACAAGCTCATATTATTAAAAACACCACTAAATCTATAGGGATACTAAGAATACTCACTGATTACTAGGGATATCCATACCCTACACCACACTTATTTACATCAGTTGGTCTCGCGGCCACCCTGACCCAGACCGTTCTACTCTAGGGCAGATATGACACACAATCCGGTGCGTCTACACACGGGCCTGCAGAACCCAATGCTCCCTTTTCCAAGCTGTTCGCAATCCTGCGAAACTACACACTAGTTCGACTACCTAGTGCTCTCATTTACTCAAGCCACAATCCAGTGGGTATCCACACTGGTAATCTTCCCCAGTGCTCTCATTAACGCCGCATATCAACGACGACCACATTCCTATGAACACCTATACATATATATATATATATATTGGGAAGTCTCTTCACTAAGGGTCTGCTACTACAATATTAGGAGTTAGCCAATTAATCTCATATATTTCCTACTCTTGACATCATAGGTCCACTCACTCCCTATTTATGTGATCACCACTTACCTGATTGGGATTACTCATCCATTCACGTACCTAGTAACTACCTAGGAGATACATTTACCTTCAGTGAACAAGAATAGGAGATACACACCAGTTTTCTACAAACTGGGGGTTGTTTTATTATAACAATATAAACATTTACACAGATCTGACAAAGACTATAGGTAGAACACACCGCTGAAAGAGAAAAGATTAAACATAACAGGAACACTCCGCTGAAAGGGAAAAGATTAGACATAAAGTGTAAGTGTAACTAATGTGATGAAAACAATATCACCTGATTAGTGTGAAGTCTTGTTCTAGCTGTCATCTGGGTTCCTCTCTCGTCTGTGCCTTGGCTCATCTCAGACTCTCTCTCTCTCCTGCACTCTTGGGTACACCTCTGCGCTGATCGCTCTGTCTCTGGACTCCTCTCCCCCACACGAACTGTCTCCACCTTCTATCTTCAATCTTAATGGTTCCTGCCGCTCTGATCACCGTTCATTCCACTAGCTTATTCACTCTGTCTCTGCGCCAATGTCCAATTAACTCCATCTGCTCCCATAGGTTAGTCCACGATCTCTCCTCCGTCTCTTCTAAAAGGCATTACTTCAGACTCCAGCTATTCACACCTCCTCCTGATAAGCAACTGCTTCCTTCAGTTCCAGCTCACTATTCAACTCAGCTCTTCTCCAGCTTGAACCCTCTCTCTCTCTCTGCCAACTCCACTCCACTGCTGGACTCTCTGCTTGACTCCCTCTGCTCGACTCCCTCTCTGCTTGACTCTCTGGCTGACTGACTGACTCCGCCTCTGCACTTCACTGATATAGAATGCTGTTTCCTCATGGAAAGTTCCAGCCATCAGCCTGCCGCCCACCAGGTCTCTGCATCACTTCGCATCAAGGACACACACCCAGCTGGCCAGCCTTTTGTGGTGTCTTCAACACAGAGAATAATACAGCCTACCGATAAGGGCTGACCCAGACCGGTTCTCTCCAAGTGAAAAACAGCCTTAACTATAAACTTTGCCTTTGCCCTGAAAAGCCTCTCAGCTTCATCAAGATGGAGTCCCTCTAGCTCTAGGCCTGTAGGCCTGAAAGGGGTGAAATGCTCCTCAGCTCTGTCAGAATACCTACATAAACCATACCAATGTGTCTAATATGTCAAAGCCAATAGGCAATAGACAGGTTAAAGTCAAGAATAAAGGCATATTAAGCAGCTATCCTCTTCTAGGTCTGGAAAAAAGGGCTTAAAAGGGCCAACACAGGCTAAGAATACCTATACTAGATGCGAGCAAGATTAATGATCTATATCACTGCTAAATAAAGCCAAAAACTCTGCCATAACAGTCCCGCAGCTCCAGTGTGGTGATGGTGCGCAAGATATCTCGCAGTACCCCGTGGCTTTTGGAAATGCAGAACCCCCTGATAGTGACCTTGAAGGCCTCCCAAATGTGCTCAACCGACTCGACCGAGCCCTTGTTTCTAGGGAAGAAGTCTCTGATCTCTTCTCCCAACTCAGTGCGGAAGAGATCGTCAAGGAGTACATCGGGGCCTAACCTCCACTGTGGTCTCGGACTGTCCCACCCAGGGGTCTGGAACTGCAACCTAACAGGGCTGTGGTCTGAGTAGGTTCTGGGCAAGTGGTCAATTCCTAACAGTCCCCTGGCAATATCCCGGGTGACCAGAAAGTAATCTAAGCGCGCCCATGTCCCGGTGTGAGATGTGAAATGTGTGTTCTCTCGTCCTATGGGATGTAGGTGTCTCCAGGCATCTAACAGTCCGCCCTCCTCCACCACACCCTCCAAAGTTTCCCTGGCACGAGGCTTGTAGGAGCTGACACCATCCGCTCTGTCAAGGTGGGGCGCCAGCGCCAGATTAAAATCACCACCCCAGACGATGTGCCGTGCCCCAACGGAGACAATTTTACCCCACAGTGTGGAAAAAAAGACAGGTGAGTCCACATTCGGTGCATACATTGAGACAAATACATAGGTGTCATGTCCCACCCTTCCCCATAGCAAAACATACCGCCCCTCCCCGTCTACCTCCTCCCCAAAGCGTTGGAAAGGTACGCCACGGGCAATGAGTATCGCCACACCCCTCGCATAAGTCGAATAGGAGGAAAAAACGCGGGTACCAGCCCATTTCGATGCAAAAGACGTGTCCCTGCCCATGGGCATGTGTGTCTCCTGCAGCATGGCAATCTGTACATGATGTCTGTTTAAGTAGGCAATAACATTCCTGCATTTTTTGGCATCGTTCAACCCTCGGACGTTCCACGACAAACATGTTAGTCGCGCAGTTGTGTTCATAGCAGCCATGGACATAGTGACAGTAGCGGCTGAAATGCCCAAAGGGGCCCAATCTTGAAACCACATCCGCCTCCGCAGGCCCAAACCACACACCAAGTTAGCAAATAAATACACCGTCTATGCAGTTGCAACCTTACAAAATCCACCCCCACCCACCCACCCCAGCATCCCAAACATGCCAGTAGCCATGGATCCCCCTAACGTGACCCCCCCCATCCCCCCCCCCAACTTTAGTGAGGCAATCAGCCAAACAAACGACAAGTCAGTGGGGAACACCCGACAGGGGTACATCAGAAAGTACGCACTGCCACTATCCGGCCCCTAGCTCCAGAACTATACCGCCCTCGGTGGAGTCTAGGGCCGAAAGAGTGGTCCTTGGTATACGTTACCACTGGGGTGCAAGGTCCAGACAGTTCGCCGCTTCTGTATCCCCCCAGCCCACAGGCGGTGAGCCGTTGTCAGCTTGTAGGTCGGTATGGTGCTTATGCAGTTCAAAGTACGATAGGTCCATCAGTCTTCACGGTGCTCTGGAGGTAGATCAGCATTCTCCTGTTCGTCCGCAGGCACATGGTCGTCCCTGCGCGCTCTTCGGATCGTCTTTAGGAAGTCTTCAGCTTTTTGCGGGTTGGTGAAGAAACGCTGTTTGCCTTGGTGGGTAACTCTAAGCTTCGCAGGATATAAGAGGGCATAGTCTATTTGGGCTTCCCGCAGTTTTTTTTTTACTGGAAGGAACTTGCGCCGCTCATCTTGAACCATCGGCGTGAAGTCGGGATAAATGGAGAAAGTGATGCCTTCATACCGCAGTGATTTCTGAGTCCGGGCAGCTCTGAGGGCCGCATCGCGATCGCGATAATTCAGAAGGCGAGCGATTATAGGTCTCGGTGGCAGGCCAGGCTGGGGCATAGGTGCCAGGGAGCGGTGGGCCCTCTCCACGATGAACTGGGATGAGAAAGCTTCCTCTCCAATTGAGCCCTTGAGCAATTTCTCCACATATAACTCCATCCTGCCCGTGGCAGTGGACTCTGGCACATTGGTAATGCGAATGTTATTCCGGCGGCTGCGCGCTTCCAAATCCTTGTTCTTTGCCGCTATGATGCGGAGGAGATTGTCCATTCTTGCCAGCTGCGTCGTGTGGGCCGTGGCGGCATCTGTGTTGTCGGAGATTCTCTGTTCCGCAGTTGTAAGACGCTCCTCATGGCGATCCACCTTGTGAACCAGGGCGTCCAGTCGAGCCGTGAAGCCATCTACCTTCTCCACTACGGTGGCGAAGCCTTGACGCATCTCCTGTATCAGGCTGGTAAGGTCTGCAGCAGGAGCAGAAGGTGGTGCAGGCTGCGGAGGCGGAACGCTGAGTCCCGGATTCATCTGCGTCGACGTGGCGCTTTTGCGGGTGTTGTCGAAGCTCAGCTTAGGCTGGTGAGTCTCAGGTCGCCCCATGGCAGTGACCGGAGTTAGGTGAGACGTCGAAACGGAGGGATAGCAGTGCACTGCAGGTAAGTACCAGCCAGCAGCAGGTAGGTAGGTGTCGAGCTTGGTGCGTTCCTAGGTATCGCAATGTGGCCGTGATCAACAGCAGCGCTGCGTGGTGAACAACCGCTTAGTGGTAATGGCAGTATGTCCAGGCCTGGGCAACCAGCTGTAACGTCACACACTCGCTGCGTGGATGCCAAGCAAGGTATGGGTCAAAGTACCGGCATTCAGGGCTGGCTGCAGAGTCATATCCAAGGGAGTAGATTACCAGCACAGCGGCGGGGCGTCACGACACACCGGTCGGCGCCACTCAGAATGGCGGCTGCGTTGCGCGTGTGTGGCCTCCAGCTCACCCGGCTCTCAATTGCGCACAGCGCGCCCCCAGGCGGGTGTTGCGGGTGGCGACAGCGGGACTCTGCACATCAGGGGGCAACCCCAGCCCCCGGTTGATAGTACTGGCAGATAGCGCCGCGCAAGCCCGGGTCCTCAGCGCTATGGGCGGCAGGTATGGTGGTCTCGAGGAGCTGTGTCAGCAGGCGTCACAACAGGAGCATTCTCCCCACGGAGCCAGCAAGGTGATGGCTGGGGGGAGAGGGGGGGGGGGAGACCCAAGGCCAGTGTCCGCAGCGTCCGCCTACCTCCACATCCCCTTCCGCACGCCGTCCCAGCAAGGATCAGGATGGCGAGGTCTCGGTGCGGCCTGGGAGCCTCGAGGCAGGCCTCGGGATCGCGTAGAGGCAGTGTCCGTGTGTCCGCCTCAAGCAGCTCCAGCGCGAGTGCCGGGCATTTCTTAGCAGCCTGTAACTTCGGCGCCAGGGCTCGCAGGCACTCCAAACTTGGATTGAGTGCAGAGGGCACCCCTCCGATGCAGAATCCGGTCGTCTGGGATCGATGTGGCACCCCGTGGCGCAGGATCGAAGTAGGATCGATGACCAAGGAGCGGGAGCTGCGGATTCAGGCAGCCATTCCGCAAGCGCGCCCTCTAGCGCCCCATTCCCACGTTATAGTTAGTTGGACTCACTATAACTTGCGCGTATAATGCACTGCTGATGACATCACATATTACATCACTCATGACATGGTCAGTGACATCACTCATGACATCACTGATGACACCATCCAGTGAATGTGTGCCTTTCTGAAAAATAAATATGTTTTATATATGTATATGTAAAGGTCGATGGAAGAATAAATGGTTAAATAAGTGTCTTAATGGATATTTTTTTTAAAAAAATGATTGGTTAACTGGCTTATTAAGTGTATCATAGTGAATACATATATTAGCGAGTATTGTTTCAATATTTAAATGTTTGTATCAGTGTTTCACTTTGTATATAAGTGGGTGCATGGGTTGGTGAGTAGCTACAATTGTGTTTCTATGGCTTATTAGATGTTTTTTTTAGTATCAGTATAAATGTCTGTATGATTTGGTGGGGGTGTTACTTAGCACACTGATGCATAAATGACTGACTCACTGTTTGTATGTGTTTTGAAGACAGCATATGTGCCAGACTGTATGAGTGAGTGAGTGTGTATATGTATGTGTTAGTAAGTGAATGACTGTCTCACTACTGTCTTTATCAGTAACTACATATGTTTTAATCTAGTATATGTGAGTATTGGTGTATATAAGTGAGTATATGCGAGAGTGAGAGATTGAAAGAGTTCTTGTTTTAATAAGTATGTGTTTCTATAAGTGATTGTTTAAGAGAGTAAGTATGTGTAAGTTTCCTTAGAAGTAAGGTGGTAGTGTGTGTATAGCTGTATATGCAAATAAATGGATGTTCAATAGTTTATTTGCATGTGTGAGTATGTGTGTGAGCAACTTTTGGAAGACTGTCGGTGTATTAACGGATGTATAGGTGTCTCACTACATATGATGAGTGAGTATATGTATGAGTGACTATATAGAAGTGTTGGTGAGTGAGTGGATGTGTATATAAATGGTGGAATTACTGAGTTGGTTGTTGTAACTGGTATAGGTATGTTCACTTTTTTTTTAAATGTTAGTTTTTTTTTTCAAAATGTGTTTCAAGGGTTACTTTACAGTGAAAGTCGGTCAGTCTCTCTGTCGCAAGGATGGTGTCATCAGTGATGTCATGAGTGATGTCACTGACCATGTCATGAGTGATGTAATATGTGATGTCATCAGCAGTGCATTATACGCGCAAGTTATAGTGAGTCCAACTAACTATAACGTGGGAATTTCAATGGTTTTATGTCAGTAAAATTTCCAGGTAACTATAACTGGTGTGAAACCTATGGTTTTTTCAGTGAATTTCAAAGGTTTTTTAACTGCTAATTCCTAACCATAACTGGTTTGAAACCTATGGTTTTTTCAGTGAATTTCAAAGGTTTTTTAACTGCTAATTCCTAACTATAACTGGTGTGAAACCTATGTTTTTTTCAGTGAATTTCATAGGTTTTTTAAATGCTAATTCCTAACTATATAAGACCTGAAAGCCCACCAGGAATCTCCAGTATGCGCCAGGGGACTGCATTGCAGAGAGGTGTAATGAAGCCACGACCCTTTTTACACCTCTCTGCAACGCAGCCCCTGTGCATGTTTGAAGAGGGGGAACTAATTCCCCTTGCATACTGGGGGCCCCTGGGGGCCAACTAGCCCACCTGGAACCTCCAGTATGCGCCAGGGGGCTGCATTGCAGAGGTATAATGAGGCTATGCCCCTTTTTACACCTCTCTGCAACGCAGCCCCCCGCCGTGTTTGCAGAGGGGGAACTAATTCCCCTTGCATACTGGGGGTCCCTGGGGGCCAACTAGCCCACCAGGAGCCTCCAGTATGCGCCAGGGGGCTGTATTGCAGAGAGGTGTAATGAGGCCACACCCTTTTTACACCTCTCTGCAATGCAGGCCACTGGCGCGTTTGCAGAGGGGGGACTAATTCCCCTTGCATACTGGGGGCCCCTGGGTCATATCTGCCCAAACACCGATATTCCGAACGATTGAAAATGACTTTTCTTGAGAAACATATGGATACGCGTGTGGTATTCAGCACAGCAATGCACTTAAAATATAAATAAAGAAATTTACCAGCGGCTGCTGATTGAAACAAGGTGTCCGTTTCTTTCATTTGCGGTGAGCGCCGGAGATATGGCGTGGAGAGTGGATTTAACAGGCTGTGCAGAGACTGTTATTCGTATGCACACCCACTGGGGATTAACTTTGAAATATTAGTATGTTTGAAACTGGCGACTCACTGTGAGAAATACTGCAGCACTACATCAACCAAGAGGCCATAGGAATGGCAACGCCCATGTGGGCGAGGTTTGAATTGTTTAAATTGAGTGCGCACAAACTGCCGGCTTCGAGCATCCATTATCCAGCACCCCATGAAGAAGTGCAATCTACAGCACGAAACGCGTCGGGATGGATTTATTTACTTGGCAGCTGCGATGCCTGTTTTCTGTCATGGCCCTCGTTGAATAAATTATGTCAAGATATGCAACTCGCCTGTGTGTGGTCCTCTCTTCAGCAGGCGAACTGTGTGAGAATATTTGGCGGCTTTGCCTGAGCCGCGAGAGTGATCCCGCTGCGCCTGGCGCAGCCCTACTGAGGTGCCACAAGCTGCTTCAGTGCGAAGGTCAGGCGAGTGACTTTCATCGAGGTAACAGGCTGTGCAGAGACTGTTATTCGTATGCACACCCACTGGGGATTAACTTTGAAATATTAGTATGTTTGAAACTGGCGACTCACTGTGAGAAATACTGCAGCACTACATCAACCAAGAGGCCATAGGAATGGCAACGCCCATGTGGGCGAGGTTTGAATTGTTTAAATTGAGTGCGCACAAACTGCCGGCTTCGAGCATCCATTATCCAGCACCCCATGAAGAAGTGCAATCTACAGCACGAAACGCGTCGGGATGGATTTATTTACTTGGCAGCTGCGATGCCTGTTTTCTGTCATGGCCCTCGTTGAATAAATGATGTCAAGATATGCAACTCGCCTGTGTGTGGTCCTCTCTTCAGCAGGCGAACTGTGTGAGAATATTTGGCGGCTTTGCCTGAGCCGCGAGAGTGATCCCGCTGCGCCTGGCGCAGCCCTACTGAGGTGCCACAAGCTGCTTCAGTGCAAAGGTCAGGCGAGTGACTTTCATCGAGGTAACAGGCTGTGCAGAGACTGTTATTCGTATGCACACCCACTGGGGATTAACTTTGAAATATTAGTATGTTTGAAACTGGCGACTCACTGTGAGAAATACTGCAGCACTACATCAACCAAGAGGCCATAGGAATGGCAACGCCCATGTGGGCGAGGTTTGAATTGTTTAAATTGAGTGCGCACAAACTGCCGGCTTCGAGCATCCATTATCCAGCACCCCATGAAGAAGTGCAATCTACAGCACGAAACGCGTCGGGATGGATTTATTTACTTGGTAGCTGCGATGCCTGTTTTCTGTCATGGCCCTCGTTGAATAAATGATGTCAAGATATGCAACTCGCCTGTGTGTGGTCCTCTCTTCAGCAGGCGAACTGTGTGAGAATATTTGGCGGCTTTGCCTGAGCCGCGAGAGTGATCCCGCTGCGCCTGGCGCAGCCCTACTGAGGTGCCACAAGCTGCTTCAGTGCAAAGGTCAGGCGAGTGACTTTCATCGAGGTAACAGGCTGTGCAGAGACTGTTATTCGTATGCACACCCACTGGGGATTAACTTTGAAATATTAGTATGTTTGAAACTGGCGACTCACTGTGAGAAATACTGCAGCACTACATCAACCAAGAGGCCATAGGAATGGCAACGCCCATGTGGGCGAGGTTTGAATTGTTTAAATTGAGTGCGCACAAACTGCCGGCTTCGAGCATCCATTATCCAGCACCCCATGAAGAAGTGCAATCTACAGCACAAAACGCGTCGGGATGGATTTATTTACTTGGCAGCTGCGATGCCTGTTTTCTGTCATGGCTCTCGATGAATAAATGATGTCAAGATATGCAACTCGCCTGTGTGTGGTCCTCTCTTCAGCAGGCGAACTGTGTGAGAATATTTGGCGGCTTTGCCTGAGCCGCGAGAGTGATCCCGCTGCGCCTGGCGCAGCCCTACTGAGGTGCCACAAGCTGCTTCAGTGCAAAGGTCAGGCGAGTGACTTTCATCGAGGTAACAGGCTGTGCAGAGACTGTTATTCGTATGCACACCCACTGGGGATTAACTTTGAAATATTAGAATGTTTGAAACTGGCGACTCACTGTGAGAAATACTGCAGCACTACATCAACCAAGAGGCCATAGGAATGGCAACGCCCATGTGGGCGAGGTTTGAATTGTTTAAATTGAGTGCGCACAAACTGCCGGCTTCGAGCATCCATTATCCAGCACCCCATGAAGAAGTGCAATCTACAGCACGAAACGCGTCGGGATGGATTCATTTACTTGGCAGCTGCGATGCCTGTTTTCTGTCATGGCTCTCGATGAATAAATGATGTCAAGATATGCAACTCGCCTGTGTGTGGTCCTCTCTTCAGCAGGCGAACTGTGTGAGAATATTTGGCGGCTTTGCCTGAGCCGCAAGAGTGATCCCGCTGCGCCTGGCGCAGCCCTACTGAGGTGCCACAAGCTGCTTCAGTGCAAAGGTCAGGCGAGTGACTTTCATCGAGGTAACAGGCTGTGCAGAGACTGTTATTCGTATGCACACCCACTGGGGATTAACTTTAAAATATTAGTATGTTTGAAACTGGCGACTCACTGTGAGAAATACTGCAGCACTACATCAACCAAGAGGTCATAGGAATGGCAACGCCCATGTGGGCGAGGTTTGAATTGTTTAAATTGAGTGCGCACAAACTGCCGGCTTCGAGCATCCATTATCCAGCACCCCATGAAGAAGTGCAATCTACAGCACGAAACGCGCCGGATGGATTTATTTACTTGGCAGCTGCGATGCCTGTTTTCTGTCATGGCCCTCGATGAATAAATGATGTCAAGATATGAAACTCGCCTGTGTGTGGTCCTCTCTTCAGCAGGCGAACTGTGTGAGAATATTTGGCGGCTTTGCCTGAGCCGCGAGAGTGATCCCGCTGCGCCTGGCGCAGCCCTACTGAGGTGCCACAAGCTGCTTCAGTGCAAAGGTCAGGCGAGTGACTTTCATCGAGGTAACAGGCTGTGCAGTGACTGTTATTCGTATGCACACCCACTGGGGATTAACTTTGAAATATTAGTATGTTTGAAACTGGCGACTCACTGTGAGAAATACTGCAGCACTACATCAACCAAGAGCCCATAGGAATGGCAACGCCCATATGGGCGAGGTTTGAATTGTTTAAATTGAGTGCGCACAAGCTGCCGGCTTCAAACATCCATTATCCAGCACCCCATGAAGAAGTGCAATCTACAGCACGAAACGCGTCGGGATGGATTTATTTACTTGGCAGCTGCGATGCCTGTTTTCTGTCATGGCCCTCGATGAATAAATGATGTCAAGATATGCAACTCGCCTGTGTGTGGTCCTCTCTTCAGCAGGCGAACTGTGTGAGAATATTTGGCGGCTTTGCCTGAGCCGCGAGAGTGATCCCGCTGCGCCTGGCGCAGCCCTACTGAGGTGCCACAAGCTGCTTCAGTGCAAAGGTCAGGCGAGTGACTTTCATCGAGGTAACAGGCTGTGCAGAGACTGTTATTCGTATGCACACCCACTGGGGATTAACTTTGAAATATTAGTATGTTTGAAACTGGCGACTCACTGTGAGAAATACTGCAGCACTACATCAACCAAGAGGCCATAGGAATGGCAACGCCCATGTGGGCGAGGTTTGAATTGTTTAAATTGAGTGCGCACAAACTGCCGGCTTCGAGCATCCATTATCCAGCACCCCATGAAGAAGTGCAATCTACAGCACGAAACGCGTCGGGATGGATTTATTTACTTGGCAGCTGCGATGCCTGTTTTCTGTCATGGCCCTCGATGAATAAATGATGTCAAGATATGCAACTCGCCTGTGTGTGGTCCTCTCTTCAGCAGGCGAACTGTGTGAGAATATTTGGCGGCTTTGCCTGAGCCGTGAGAGTGATCCCGCTGCGCCTGGCGCAGCCCTACTGAGGTGCCACAAGCTGCTTCAGTGCAAAGGTCAGGCGAGTGACTTTCATCGAGGTAACAGGCTGTGCAGAGACTGTTATTCGTATGCACACCCACTGGTGATTAACTTTGAAATATTAGTATGCTTGAAACTGGCGACTCACTGTGAGAAATACTGCAGCACCTCATCAACCAAGAGGCCATAGGAATGGCAAAGCCCATGTGGGCGAGGTTTGAATTGTTTAAATTGAGTGCGCACAAACTGCCGGCTTCGAGCATCCATTATCCAGCACCCCATGAAGAAGTGCAATCTACAGCACGAAACGCGTCGGGATGGATTTATTTACCTGGCAGCTGCGATGCCTGTTTTCTGTCATGGCCCTCGATGAATAAATGATGTCAAGATATGCAACTCGCCTGTGTGTGGTCCTCTCTTCAGCAGGCGAACTGTGTGAGAATATTTGGCGGCTTTGCCTGAGCCGCAAGAGTGATCCCGCTGCGCCTAGCGCAGCCCTACTGAGGTGCCACAAGCTGCTTCAGTGCAAAGGTCAGGCGAGTGACTTTCATCGAGGTAACAGGCTCTGCAGAGACTGTTATTCGTATGCACACCCACTGGGGATTAACTTTGAAATATTAGTATGCTTGAAACTGGCGACTCACTGTGAGAAATACTGCAGCACTACATCAACCAAGAGGCCATAGGAATGGCAACGCCCATGTGGGCGAGGTTTGAATTGTTTAAATTGAGTGCGCACAAACTGCCAGCTTCGAGCATCCATTATCCAGCACCCCATGAAGAAGTGCAATCTACAGCACGAAACGCGTCGGGATGGATTTATTTACTTGGCAGCTGCGATGCCTGTTTTCTGTCATGGCCCTCGGTGAATAAATGATGTCAAGATATGCAACTCGCCTGTGTGTGGTCCTCTCTTCAGCAGGCGAACTGTGTGAGAATATATATATATATATATACATATATATATATATATATATATATATATATATATATATATATAATATATATATGAATACTCTTCGCCCCCGCTTTCCTTGCGATGAAGAGCACGGACCACACAATTCTTGAAAATACCTTTCTGTTTATTTACAGAGTACAAACAGAGTAGGCAGCCATAACGCGTTTCATCTCTCCCTTGGAACTTGATCACATGATGCAGAGCTACCTATGGCATTCCTTTTTTAGAGGTTACACTTTTTTTCATTTTTTTAAAGACATGTTTTTTCATTGGGTGATAGCATACCACGTGATATAAAGTGCAAAAAGTGCTCAGTGTTATCCTGTAATTTAAAATTTGATTACAATGCTTATGTCATCTTTATCACATTGCAAATTTTAACATTTGTTTTGTAATTTGTGTTTTGCCAATTACATTTAATGCCATGAAAATTTCCTAAAAACAGGAACCACAATTGTTTTGCTGGGTATTTGCATCAATGCATTTTCGCGTTAATGTTGTTACGAAATTCTTCCATATGACAACCAGATAAGACCAATACAAATGTATTGTGTTAAAAACAATACCACTAAAGTCCATCTGGTCTATATTTACAAATGGGATAGTTTGTTAATAATAAATACACATATATAAATATATAAATAAATAAATATATAAATATATAGAATGGTTTTGGTCATGTATAAATACATAAAACAAATAAATATACATAAATAAATACATAAATCTGCACATATTTATAAATAGTAGTATAAAAACCAATAAATATATATTATATTAAACACAGTCGTCCACATAGGTATGCATGTAAATTTCGTCAGTTGGAAATTATCCAATTGTGGGAATTAATTAAACGAATATTATTGTGCAAAATTGGCATACGAATGCTACTACTGTGTATAAATACACTACCCTCGCTGGTTCCTCTTGGACTGTTGGTATTTGATTTAAAGGTAATTGTGGGATAAATCCCTGTTCTCCAATGTCGGATCCTTAACTTTAAACCCCAAGAATATATCTCACTGCCCGGTCCTTAAGTTTATTCTTTAGCAGGATGCTATTATAAATACTGGATGTGTCTGTGCAAACAAGTGCATGTGTAAAATATTGAAGAAAGAAAGCTAAAAAGTGTAAGTTGTGTCTTATAAAAAAGGTTAAGATAGCTTAAAAGAAAAAGGGAATTTTGGGGGAAATTTGTCAAATATAGAGGGTATAAATACATCTGGTAGGTTTTAAATCAGTGTTAAATTCTTACATTTCTAATTACATTATTTGGTGCCGACCTAGTACTAGAGGTCAATCCGATCTTCAAAAAAAGTTTTAGCAATACCTGTTGTGAAAAAAAAAAAAAGTTTTAGCAAAGTTTAGAAGACTGGTAACGGACTTAGATCATTATCTGTAGATCTTAGACTTTTTGGATTAATGGCCTCAGTATTCATAAGCTGGCATGTAGTTCCTCTGAACTATTTAATCCATTAGGATGCTTACTATCCAGACTTAAAATGTAGTGCATCTCTAATAGTCTGAGTGTTTTCTCTCTGTCGCCCCCTCTTTTTTTCTTTGGGACCAAATCGATAAGAAAGTATTTAAGGTCCTGTGGGTTGCCATCATGCTGCTCATGAAAGTGACGGGCCACAGGGTATGACTGATCGTGGTTTTTAATAGCTCTGATGTGTTGGAGCACCCTTTTGTGTCCTGGTAAGATGGTGTTCCCTATGTATCTTAGTCCACATGGGCACTCCAACACATATACCACATGATCGGTTTTACAATTTAATGCCTTAGTTATTTCTCTATTAGGTCCCCAAAGGGTGTCAAATATTCTGTGGCATTTACCCCATGCTGGCAGGCTTTACAAACCTTACATTTGTAAAACCCCTTCCTTTGCGCCAGCCAAGAGCCCTTAACTGGCGGTCCCCAAGGGTCATTATCCATAAGTACATCTTTCATGGATGCTCCCATTCTGTATGTTATTGCTGGTGTTTTGGGGACAGTTTTGCCAATTATGGGGTCCTGCTTGATAAAATGCCAATTCTTCTTGATTATCTTTCTCACGGCTGTGTGTTGTTTATTGTAATCTAGTATGAATCTAAACATATTAGAGATTTCATTTTGGGTCCTTGGGACATTCTGGGTCTTAAATAGCGAGTACCTATCTGCAAGATTACATTTCGTGAGTGCATTCTTTAGACATTTGCTGCTGTAACCTCTCTCTTTGAACTTTAAGATGCATTAAGTTATAAGCAAAACAAAAAAGGCTCTTCCTATGGAAATTTGGTCCTAACCATAACTACCTGTGGGTGACCGCCATTAGGTAATATATATATAGTTACGCTTGCCTGCATATGGGCTATTGGGAGAAACAGGTCCTCAACGCTAAATATGCTGAAGTTTTAAAGAGCCAGGTTTTATGTTGGTATAGATTTATTGACGACATCTTTTTAATTTGGCGGGGATCAAAATCATCTGCTCAGAGATTTGTGGACAATATTAATTGCAATGTTTTTAATTTGGGTTTTACTGCTCAAATGAGCAGATCTACTATTAATTTTCTGGATGTTGAAATTTATATTGTAGACAACACCATAAACACCAAATTACACCGCAAGGCCACAGCGGGAAACACAATGTTACACGCCACCAGCCATCACCCAGCACACCTCATCCGGAGCATCCCCTACGGGGAGATGCCTCGGATACGTAGGATCTGTAGTGATGATCAAAAGTGCAGAAAGGCGCAGGAGGCGAGTAAACAAAGATTCCTAGAGAGGGGGTACTCAGAAGTGGTCTTAAACAAGGCAATTAAGAGAACAGCTAACCTTAAGCAAGCAGCAGCCTTGGTGGAGTGCAGTAAACCTGTAATCAACAAAGATGACGCTCCCACCAGATTAATCCTCTCCTATAGTCTCCAGCACAAGGCCATACGAAAAATAGTGACAAAAAATTGGCCTTTGATTAGGAGTGATCCGGTCCTGAACACCCAAACCACCAGGTCACCATCTTTAACATTCAGAAAAGCTCCCTCCATGAGCAACGCCCTGGTTAAAAGCAGTCCAGAGGTAATGGTACCAACTAACTGGTTAAGTCCAAGAGAGGGGTTCACGAAATGTAAAACATGTAGAGCCTGTAAATATGGAAAAAGCATGAGGGAGTATAGCACTCCATTCAAGCCCAAAACCAATACCTATAATGAAGAACTTGGACTGCAAAACAGAATTCGCAGTATATGTATTGGAGTGCACATGCAAGCTGAGGTATGTAGGAAGCACTTAGCTTCAAGTACACAAGCGAGTCCTACAACATCTGAGAGCTATTACTAACAGCGACGCAATCTACCCGGTGGCCCGCCATTTTAAGGAATGTCATGGCAATAATCTACAAGATCTTAATTATTATGTCATCGACAGTATCCTACCTCAAATAAGAGGCGGACACCGGGAAGCATTATTGCGCAGACTGGAAGCTCGCTACATCCTTGAGCTGGACAGTAAAATCCCACAGGGCTTAATTTTTACAGAAGATTTTCGCTCATGTTTATGATAAATGTATGATATCCTAGAGAATTTAGACAAAGAATCAGGATTGGGCAACTTAAGATGAACTGATACAGATAACAAAGTAACCAGCTTTTCTACAATTTAATCTAATTATAAAAGAGGGAAAAAAAGACACAAAAATATTTTACCCTATTGCACAACTTTGCACAATGAATGGTCATAGGTATGACCATTTGCACATTTTGCACATTGAACACTTTGCACTTTTTTAGCCATTTAAGGAAATGGAGCACTAAGACAAATATGCCCACTAGGGCAGTATTACCGGTTATAGGAACGTTTCTTTACACCCCTTGTTTACATTGCGTAGTTTGCACATTATTGCAGTTTATGCTTTGTCTATACAATAGCTGCTATATATTCTGATGTTTTTAAAGTATAGTTAAAAACCCAGTAATAGAGTTTTTTATGCAATGACTTTTTAACATTTGAATGTAATTTATAAATAATGACTCAGTTAATATTTATTTATTTATTTATTTATTGACTGTCAATGTTTATTAGCGGCTAAATGTGGGGTTGATAACAATGCTTTTAATGTTATTTTAACATTGAGACAAATAACGTTCGTAATAGTGTGTTTTCCATTTCCATGCTAATGACATGAAACACTGTTGCTTTAAAGGGATGGCACTCCTCATGCACGTCATGTGAGCAAGGGCACTGAGTTGCCCGAAACGTGTCATGGCGGTGGTGCAGGGCGAAATGAAACAATCAGATATCTGCACCTGAATCTGGGTCTGCGTCCGTCTTTTTGCATCGGATACTGCAAGCGGAATATCAAGCATATATATATATATATATATATATATATATATTGCGCTAGAAACTTTCTTAACTTTCAAGAAAGAGGCAGCACTCGTAGACTAAGAGGTATCATGGTGAATTTAATCGGGAAGCAAAAAGCACAGACGCGTTTCGGCGTAAGCCTTCGTCAGTGTGTCACTCGTGACTTACAAACAGCAAGTTAAGTATAATTGTTGACAGGCATTGACACTGAAATAGGACTTCACCCCTGCATACCACTGTGGGCGCCATTTTGGAAAGGTGTTCTATCCATTACAGGGATATACTTCATATTCAATCCGCAAGTCATAACGTTGCAATAAAGCAATGGATCGGCTAGTGTCCTATATACAAGTGGTCAAAGCATTATTCACAAATCAATACAGGCAAAGGAACAAGGTGAGAATAGCATAGCAATTCATCAAAAATATTTCATCGAAAAGCAGTTCATCAAAGGATATGTCCTGACATGTAACATACATTTTCAAATTTGTAGACAGTATTCAAGGTCTCAAAGGGATATCAAAATTCACCAGGCTCGTCAAAATTAACTTCCATTATATGAAATCCTGTTTGAAAATAATTGCTAAGCAAAATCATTATCCCATTGATAACGGATTCTATCTATACATATGTATATATATTTACATGTCACCCTACACGCACCATATGATTGATGAATATAGTACAAGGGGGAAAGGAAGGGGGGGAAGGGAAGGGTTAGGAATGAAAGGGTTAAGGAAGAAAGGAGAACAAAAGGGGATTAAGGAAGGATAAAGAGGGGAGAGGGAATGTTGTGCGTAGGGAGATGTCCTCAATTCATCCCAACATCAAATGGAAAGAAATTCAGTGTTTCAGAGATGGAATATATACAATATATACAATTCATGTTACTTGAGAGACAGTGTTGTAAGCAGGTCATTATAAGGGAGTTCATGATAGTTGTAATTTCATTTATCCAGATGACAAGACAATTCCTCTCCACTATTGAGTCCTCCTGGGTATTTTGTAGAGAGGTCTACAATATACCTTGATTCCAATCTACGGAGTCTCCTTAGCCGATCACCTCCTCTTACATTGGGTGGAACAATGCCCAATCCAAAGAATCGGAGTTTGGTACGAACTTTACCATGTTCTTCAGCAAAATGCCGGGCAACCGGGTATGCAATGTCTACTTTCTCGATTGCCCGCAGATGTTCCAGGATCCTCAGTTTGAGTTCCTTGATGGTGCTGCTGATGTAGCGTAAGCCACACGGGCAGATCAAACAATAAACTACAAACTGGGAGCTGCATGTTATGAATTGCTTAATGGGCACTTGGTTACCAGTATCAGGTATAATGTATGATAGCACTCTTCTGCTACCAATACAAGCCTTGCAGTGCCCACAAGGAAAAAACCCAGATAGATGTTTCAAAGTGTTGGTTTTGGGAGTTGGTTTCTCCAAATGGCTGGAGACCAACATGTCACCTAGTGATCTAGCTCTGCTAAACGTAATTAAAGGATGAGAGTGTAAATCATCCTTTAATACACTGTCAATCTTCAGTATATGCCAGTTCTTATTCAGCATAGTTTTCAGATCCTTGGCACCCGATGAATAAGGGGTGATAAGTCTGAATTTTCCATTATTTTTGTTGGCTTTCTTTTTTCTTCCCACAGTTGGATCGTCTGTGGCCAAGAGTGTTGTTCTTTGTACCATATATATATATATATATATATATATATATATATATATATATATATATCGAACAAACACTCCGACCACTACCACCAAAGCCTCGGCGGCGAAGAAGGAGAAGCGAACCTCTTATTTTCAGGCAAGATGTTCTTTATTCAACCGTACGTATCCACAACAGCAATCGACAGATGACACGTTTCGGGCTCGGGAGCCCTTGATCTCATATATCTGCTCCGAGAAACCCCCCCACACAGGGAAGAAAGTGGCTGCACTCGCGTGGCTGGTTAATGAAGAGTCAGTTTATTAACGCACAAACAGGACGCGTTTCGGCAAACGTGCCTTTTTCCCCTGTTTCAACCTCATTACAGAGGCAACCGCCATTTAAAGCATTTGAAAAAAGCAAAATCAAATTTTTTCTCGTGAATTCATTAACACAGAAAAAGGACAAGTTTAGCAATGTTACTTTGGCGGCCATTTTAGAGTGGTTATATGCAGTTAAAAAAGCAACCATAATACTGCACAATGTTACTCATAATAATAGCATTTCAACTCAAGATTTCAATAAATGATAACTCGAAGGCCATAATTAATAGTTTAAAGTCCTAAGCATTTAAATTATGCAAAATGACAACACAATTGAGCCCTGTATGGGCAAAATCACTTTCCTGATGGTGTGTCTAATTAATGCTGAAAAAATAAAAAGATTATTCAGATATGGACATAACGATACATGGCACATTATTACATCTTAGTCAATGACCATCCTAATTACACTTGATACAGAGACTTATTTGTTACTGCAAATAGGGAGAACTCAACCTTATGGGCCTAAGGGAACATGGCATTATTAGCCCAAGTGTATTGAAAGTTCCTCTTCAGAATTAAGACCAAAGGGAATTATGGTATGCAAATCAATAATGTACCTCGATTCGAGTCTCGTAATTTTTGTAGTCTATCTCCACCCCGTTCACTCACTGGGACACGGTCAAAACAATAGAACTTAAACATATATATATGAGCATAATTCAACAAATGAACTCTAACTTACTCAAAGCTAAATACCCTGTGAAACGTGTCACGGACTTCAAGTCCCATAAATCATGCAGTGATGTTGCAGTTAATAAATGCCCACTGGGGGCTTGAAATAAAAAGAGCCGGAAATCTATGACTATGTTTCCTCGAGTCATTTGTGCAGCCCTGGAAGAAGAGGTCTTGGACCTCGAAACGTGTCGGCACTTTTAATGACTGTGAAGCATGGAGGCAGGCACAGAAGTACACAGCCGGATGGTAGAGCATTGTGTGCACTTTCCTAAATGCTACAGGCATCTGGTATGACATATATATATATATATATATATACAAAAAAGAAGCAGAGAACTCTGGGTACTTCTCAAGTTTAGGTGGAAAGCAGCTCCTGTATAGAGCACTCTCAACACCAGCGACACTCTAGATCTGCTCACAAAAAATGGCAAAAGACTTTGTCCCTTTCTATCTCGGCGTGGATGGCACTGTGCTAATCCTATGCTTAAAGACTATGATAGAAAGGCAGACATTTGAGGTGAGCAGATCTGGAGTCTCGCTTGTGTTGAGAGAGCTCTATACAGGATCTGCTTTCCACCGAAACTTGAGACCTGCCCAGAGTTCTTCTTTTTTGCATAATTTATGCATCACTCTATGTCTGAAAGGGTATTGTTTTGACTTATACTGTGTGCTCCCTTGTGTCTGGACAAAGCTTTGCCTCTCTGAAGAGCTCTAAGTAGAGCAAAACGCGGTGTCAGGGGTTGCTTTTACTCATTTCAGGTTGGCTTGGTTGGTATTTTACCAATTCAAAGTTGTAATATTGTGCCTGGAGTGGTAAATGGCGTTTGCCATTTTACAGCTCAGCTTGGACAGCACTGAGCTAGTCCTACACTTAAAGCCTTTGCTGTAAAAATGGTAAAGACTTTGTCCCTTTCTATCTAGGCGTGGTTGGCACTTTGCTAATCGCTTCCAAAATCCAAACCAGTGTTTGCTATGACAGGGCGGGAGCCGCACAGCTCTTGCCCTGCCATAGCAAAAAGCAGTGTCCCGGGGGTGGGCACACCGGGACACTGCAGGAGCAGTGCCTGGGGGGTGGTGTTCCCAGGGCCATGAAGGGCTCCAGGAGGGGCCCACTACCTACGATTACAAAGCCCGGGAGGTGGTGAACTCCGGGGCCCCGCATTTACATATTTAGTGCCCAGCGGAGGTGGTCGTCCCTGGGGCTTGTGGGGGGGCTTGAGCTCCCACACAGGTTTTAATTAATGAAAAGAGCCCCAGGGAGGCGGTGGTCCCCGGGGCAGTGTGGGGGGGACTGGGACCCCCACGCTTTTTCTTTTAATAGCCCTGTGGAAGTGGCGGTCCCCAGGGCTGTGGGAGGGCTGCATGCCCCCTGCCGTTTGTTGAAGTCCCGGCGAAGTTGCGGTCCCTGGGGCAGCGAGGGGGGATTGGGACCTCCACAGCCCCAGGGAGGTAGTGGTCCCTGGGCCTGCGGGCCCCCACGGGCCCCTGCTAATAAATTGGCAGTGCCCCCAGGACCTGGCCAACCTGGGGGCTTTTTTTAAATGAAGAGCGGGAGCCAGCACTTTGTTTTTTTAAAAATAATTTTGGTGGGATTCATGACCCCATCGCGATTTCCGTCGAAATTATTTTTAAAAAAATGCTTTTTTTTGGCCCTGAGCAGGCCTAGGGAGTCAGGGTGTTTCTACCCTGTCCCCTTTTCGTGTTTTTTAAGGTTTTTTCTACTGTTTTCTTGTGACTCGGTACTACAGAGTCACAAGATGCCTGCCAACACTTGGTTTGGAGTGTTAGCAGCCAATTAGAGTGAAGTGATTTTCATTGTAGACATACTTGGAGAAATAGTCCTCTTTCTATTGTAGTGATTGCAGTTGATAAAAACATGTTGACTATGAGCTTTCTTTAGCGTGACCAAGGCTTAATTGCTGAAACGCGTTGTTCGACTTGCAATAAAATGTATTATTTTCTTGCACGTAAAGGCGTCTGAGTTGTTTCTAATACGAAACGCAGACTGTTGTAAGGAATACGGGGGACTTCCTGTATCCCTGCTTGGACCGCCCGGGACAGCCGGCTAATGCTAACCGGAGGTTGTGGAAAGGATACTTATGAAGTTGTAGGCTGACCCCCTACTGGCTCTGTTATCGGGGCTACGAACGTGGTGATTACACGTCCGGCGGAGCGAAATACACAGAGCGCATTGAGGATCGAAGTGCGCGAGGCTTCATCTCCGAAGACCGACCGACTTTAACGTTCAGCGAGGCTTGCTGGTGCGGCACTACTGGGGGTAAGGCTGCGCTGCTTGACATGGGTGGTAGCACAGGTGGTGCGGGCGGGTATCTCGGATCACGGCTGCAGGCGGAGCCCAGGATATGCATGTACTGTTTATAAGCAACACGAGAGCCTAGGGGCTGGGAGCCAGTTAATACAAGGGGAAAGAGTGTCCCCATATCGGCATTTACGTGCAGGAACACAAGCAAAGTGTTATCATGATGGCAAGTGCTTTAGAAGCACGTAGAAAGCAGACTGCTGATAAGCTGTTTTTTGCTCAAGATGGAACTGGCAGTAACACCTCAACTTCCTCTACAAGTATCTCAGAGGAAATTAAAATTCAAACCTTATTCAGCACCTTGGAAAAACTGCACAAGAAAGAGCTTAATAAATGGTTGGGAGGTGGAGTCCCTTCAACGCTATATTGAAATCAAGAGAGTACCCCGCGGCCTTCGTATTTTTACCATTCCCACCTATGAAGATCCGGACTATGACATGCTAGAGGAATGTTCAAACAATTCGGCAGCATGCTCATTAACCATGATGAGGATCCTGGTGAAGTATGCAATTAAAGATAGATCCAAATTGCTGTCAGAAATAGACAGAATCATCCTGGAAATAAGTCAATTGGTTTCCAAAGAAGTATTGGAGGAACACATGAAGAATCTGCTGTTACGAATGGAGAAATTGGAAACAGAAATAACAGTGAAGAAGCAGAGAAAATTCCTGCGTGATTTTAAAGATTACCAATCAGGACGTACGTTGACATTTCACAAAAAATATGACAATTTATTTGAAAACAATACGAAAATGGCAGGGGCAAAATTGTATGCTCCTCCACCTACAATAGAGGTCTGTGAAAGTGACGTCTTGGATAGGAGCCTATCTGACGCTTCAACTACAGCCGTGAATCAAGAATTGGCACAGGATCCACAAAAGAGGAAAAGCTATTTTTTATTGCAATTTCAAATGATAAACCAAACAAGGACGGAACTTCAAGATCAAGGGGTACAGAGGGGCAGAGAACGAGGCGCCAGAGGAAGAACAAGAGGAACAGGCATGCCAAAGAGAGAAGGAAGAGGTGAAGAAAAAGCTCCTGTGGGAATGGAGATAAGGGGCAGAAAACAGCGAACATTACTGTGGTGAACCTCTCCAATTGGTTTTTGTCCAAAGACGAAACTGATATCCTCTCTCTGGGACTATCCTTTTGCCCCTCTATGAAGGTTAACTATGCTCAAACAAGGATTGATTTATTATTTTTTTCGAGGAAGCTCAAATTTAAAAAATGGTTCAACACCCAACCGCAGAAACAGACAAGAGACATCACGTCTGATGGAGTGAGTAATCTTAACATTGAGGATGTTGCATTGTTAAATGCCTTGAATTCTTCAAGGGAAAATGAAACGTCATATGATTAGAACTTTTCTAATGTGGCGACTTGGGGGGTGGACGTAGACACCAATCCAGGGAGTAGTTTTAAACCTAAATCTGTATTCCTTCCTAATGTGCAATGCGAAGCCATCGAAGTCTTTGAAAAAGGAGTTCTTATGGACTTGAACAAACTTAGATACACAAAGACCCCATGTAATAAGAAAAATCTGACTGTGGATCAGATTGCTGCTATTGAGAGCCTTAAAGCAGACAGCAGTATAGTAATCCTGTGTGGAGTGGTGTGGCTCACTGGTTAGAGGTGGCAGACCCGGAAGCAGAGGTCAGCCCGGGACCAGGGTTCGATTCCCAACGCAGCAGGGTCTTGGGCCATGGTCAGCGGACTCGATAATTCTCGACTCGGTGCCTACTCCAACCATGGGTCCCACTCAGCAACTCTGGGCAATAGCTTGCTTAATCTCTACTTACGGCCCCATCAACACCGGGGATGCTTGTCTTCACCTTGGAGATGCCCAGGAGGGACCATCTCACAGGGAAAGCCAGGATGGGTTCCCCAGCAGTATACAGCGCCGAGACGGCCCTTTGCTGGGGCAGCTGTGCGCTTTACAAATATATGACATTTAACATTTAATCCACCAGTCGGATAAAGGGGGAAATGTGGTAGTATTGGAGAAATGCAGATACCGAGCTGAAGGGAATCGACAGCTCAGCGATGATGATTGCTATTGTAAATCTAGCATGGCAGTTATTTTGGAATCCAACACCACTTATTGGGAACTATTAGTGGAGTGGAGAGAGAAGGGTTTATTGGAATGGGAAGAGTACCATTATTTGTACTGTGCTCACCCACGTTTCCCCATCTTATACTTACTACCTAAACTCCACAAAAACTACCAAAGCCCACCGGGGAGACCCATTGTTTCTTCAATGGGTTCTCTCTTAGAGAACACCTCAAGATTTATTGACCATTACCTCAGACCATATGTGGTAGCGCTACCCTCATACCCCAGGGACAACACACACTTTTTAACCATAATTGATGGAATACATTGGGAGGAAAACTATACTCTAGTTACCCTCGATGTAAGCAGTCTCAACACCAGCATCGAACATCAGCTCGGTTTGCAGGCCATCCAACACTTCTTCAAGACACGCTCCATCTCATTATTTAATCACTCACAAATGATTGTCAATATGATTGAATTTTGTTTGATGAATCATTTTTTTATCTTTGATGGTACCACCTACAGACAGTCACAGGGCACTGTGATGGGCACCTGCTGCGCCCCCACTTACGCAAATCTATTCATGGGCTGGTGGGAGGAGCAGGTGGCCGCGCAGATGAATAAATTTGAGAACAATGTGGCCCTGTGGCTGCGAAATATTGACAATATTTTCTTTATTTGGAGTGGGAATGAGAAGTCAGCACGGGACTTAGTTGAGAGATTAAACATCAATGGGTTGAATCTTACTTTTTCTGAGAATATCAGTAAGGAAAATATTGAATTTCTAGATGTGTCCCATAGAGATTAACAACAACACTCTAGAAACGAAACTATTCCGTAAGAAAACGTCGGGGAATAGTATTCTGAGTGCCAGTAGTGCACATCCACGAAGACTCGTGTACTGTATCCCCTACGGGGAATTGTTGCGGGCCAAAAGAAACTGCAGCACAGTGGACGCATATAAAACTGAAAAGGCCATTATGTGCTGTAGATTTAAAGAGCGGGGATATAGTGACAAAATTATCCTTGAGGCCAAAACAAGAGTGGAAGGTCTAAATAGAAATGATCTTCTACATCCCAAAAAGAAAGAAGAACACAGTAATGGTATTAGATTTATTACCACTTTCTCTGGACAATCTAAGGAAATTCGCAAGATCTTTAACAAACACTGGCATGTGTTATTAATGGATGAACACCTGAGAAAAGATCTTGGTAGCAACCCCCAAACAACATTCAGGAATAGTTGATCCTTCAGAAATGAGTTAAGTCATAATCATTTGACAGAGGGGGGAAGAGGAGGGTCGCTGGCCAAACCTGGGCTTAGATGCTGTAGAAAATGCAAAGCCTGCAAAGGTAGTACAGACTGCGACAAACTTATTGTACCCAATTCAGGGAGAGAATTTCTAATTAAGAAAAGTCTCACCTGTAATACTACTTATTGTGTGTACATACTGATTTGCCCATGTAACAAATGGTATGTGGGGAGTACCAAACATCAAGCGAAAAAGCGAGTGTTTAGAGCATATTTGGGCAGTTAGGAACAACAACAAACAATACCCAGTAGCTCGCCACTTTTATACATACCACTTCCAGGACGAAACTCTAGTTTGCATGGTCGTTATTGACTCAGTGAATCTAGGTGTGAGGGGGGGCAATAGGGAACTGTCCCTGAGAAAACTCGAATCACAATATATTATTGAATTGGAAAGTGTTACACCAAAGGCATTGAATACCAGTGAGGAACTGTCGATCCACTTATATGAATTGTGATTGTGCTTGTTGTGATAACAGTGCAGCAGATGCTTTTCAGTAATTTAAACTTTTATTATTTTTAGGGGGTACTTCTGCAATCAACGTCGTAATAACCGACTATGGCTTAATGTGCGAATCTTTTGAAATCATTGTGTTTTAACATCAAATATGGATTTGAAGAACTAATGGGACATTGCATTTATAATCAATTTTGTAATAATATTTGTTTAGGTTATACCACAACTGGGTTATGTAAATTTTTTGCATACTTGGCTTATTGGCAACAATATCAGTTGCTTCAGACATCACCATGTTTGGGGCTTTGTGTGTAAGGGTGAGTCAGCCCGCTGGGGCGAGAGTTTATTAAGGCATGGATTAATTAACAATTAATCATGCTGGCATGTACAGGTTTAGTATGCCTTGGTTGATGAAATGATGTCATACTTAAGACTTTAATCTGTAGCCCGCTGGGGCAAGACTTGGAATGTTTGAATCGCAACATGTAATCTTAACATTTATTTGAGATTATCTGAATTTGATATTGAAAGATTGCCAATAATGCTAGGTGAAGGGACACCATTTGGTGCGTGCATTTTTTACACCTACTCGCTTTTAATTTATAAGTTGCATTTAGCCAACTCGGGCAAAACGAGTAAGGTGTAGCTGTGGTATGACATTAATAACATGTGATTCGATCATGATACTAATAGTGTCTGAAATGTACATATTGCAGACTGTATATAGTACAATCCATTTGAGGTCGTTTTAAAATGGCTGCCACAGTGATTTATATTGTAGATACACTTGGAGAAAAAGTCCTCTTTCTATTGTAGTGATTGCTGTTCATAAAAACTGGGTGACTATGAGCTTTCTTTAGCGTGACCAAGGCTTAATTGCTGAAACGCATTGTTTGACTTGCCATTAAATGTATTATTTTCTTGCACGTAAAGGCGTCCGAGTTGTTTCTGATACGAAACGCAGACTGGTGTGAGGAATGCGGGGGACTTCCGGTGTCCCTGCTCGGAGCACCCCGGACAGCCGGCTAACACTAACTGGAGGTTGTGGAGAGTATATATATGTACTTTGCATTAGTTAGATTTGGGAGCCTTTGCACTTTATTTCAACAATGCGATTTGTTGCACATATGAAATAATATCGAAAGTACTGTAGCACATTTTGCACTTTATATGGAGTAATATATACCTCTATAGAGCATTTGCACTTTATGAATAATATCAGAATATTTGCGCAATTTGCACTGATCTCTTGTATGTTTTTAGCAGTAATTTTAAATATTCTAAGTGTAGAAATTGTGTGCTCTCTTTCTGCATAGCAATATTTAACGGGCATTATTACCACTAATCTAATGGTCTACATATTTGTATCACATTCATTTTTTGGCAGCATGATGACCAGAATAGGATGTTTAGATTTCTACCAAGCAATTGGATTCCACTTTAGGGCACTTGCCCATTATTCTCTGCAAGGTGAAAAATTATGGAAACAGACCCTACCTGCGCCAAAATGAATAAAGACTAACATATTTGTGGGCAATTTGCTTAAAAAATTGCACAAAAATAAATGCAAGAGAAAACAAAAGGTTGTGATGAATTTTAGTCATGCCTGAAGTAATGCAAGAAAGGAAAGTAAAAAATAATGAATTGAGAATATGTATCAATTGTATTTTTTTTTTAATTTTTAGAAAATGCCATTTATTAAAAATGAGGTACTTTTATTAATCTATAAAATGTAACTATCCTTGAAATGAAAATAGAGTGATTAAAGAAGAACTCTATCTATGCTGTTAGTAAAACGCTGCATCAGTATAGTCTGTTTACCATATTCATTGTGATTGATGACCATGTGATACTCACCCCTCTGGTATGAGAACTGTGTATTTTTAATGGCTGCACATGTGAACAAGGCAGGTGTGCTGAAACGCATCATGTTGTTTTGAAAATAAACCTCAAACTGGATAGCTGATTGTGCTCCTGTGTCGGTGTCCGATTCTTCATACAAGACATCGGGGTTTGGTTGGAGAGAATATATATATATATATATATATATATATATATATATATATATATATATGTGTGTGTGTGTGTGTATTTGGAAAAAGATCCACAAGTATGTGTAATAGTTTTGGAGAGAAATGGCTTATCATCGGCTCATCGTCGGATATCACACTCAGTCTTGGGCTCTTCATGAGAAGAAGCTGGGAGGAGTACAGTGTCTCTACTTTGCATATTTTAGTTAGCCTGGTCCATGCCCAGACTGTAAGTTTCACTATTTGTATTTAGTTTTAGGGTCTGCGAGGTGTCAGTGTGATGACCATGTTCTGTGAAGTAGGATGAGCTAGACCCTTTTCAAATTCATACTGGGAGCTTTCCAAACATTATGGAAGCAGTGATGTGCAAATTGGGCCGAAAGTACTAGTTAGTGTACCCCATAGACGAGACTGCTTTAGGCTCTTGGAAGCGTGTCCCAACTTATTCTGGGCTGCTTACCTGCCCAGGCTAGGGTGATCATTTGTGACTTTGGTTGATCAAAAATGCCCTATTAAGTGGTATGGATATGTTTTGCAACAGGTAAATAGTTTGGGAAGTACCACCATTTTCCTTAGGGCTGTCTCTGCCATTGATGTGTATTGTCCACCCTATTTTTCAAAATGTGTAGTGATCCTACTTAGGCATCTGCCACAGCTTTCTATAGTATGACTTGTTTGTCCCAATGACAGTGAATACCCAGGTAGTGGACCAGGCCTTCCATACAGATTTTAAGGTAATCTAATGTAGGTTGTAAGGTTATTTTGGTTAATACCATCATTAATGATTTGCCCCAGTTTATTGTTAAACCAAACCAACCTCCAAAGTAAAAGATCTCCATTATAATTAAGTTGAAGTTTATCTCAAGATGTTACACCAGTATCAATATGTAGCATAAAATTACAAGAGGTGAATTTTATGTCTAATGGTGAGCCATCAAAATACATGCCAGGGGTTCAGGTGCAAGAGGAAATAGAATTGGTGACAATAGGTATCCATGCTGTGTGTCTCTCTGTTGTCTTATTTTAGCTTCTGGCTAAGTGTAATTGTAATTGTGTGTGTCTTGTAAAGCGCACTGCTACCCGGAGGCGTCCTGGCGCTATCGACCGCTGGGGAACCCGTCCTGGCTTTCCCTGTGAGATGTTCCCTCCTGGGTATCTCCAAGGGGAAACCAGGCATCCCCGGCGTTTGTGGGGGGCCGTTGTGGAGATGAGGCAAGCTAATGCCCAGAGTTGCCGATTGTGATACCTGGTTAGAGTAGGCACTGAGGCGAGAATTATCGAGTCCGCTGACCCTGGTTCACAACCCTGCCGCGTCGGGAATTGAACCCTGGTCCCGGGCCGTCCTCTGTTTCCGGGTCTGCCGCCTCTAACCAGTGAGCCACACCACTCCACCAAGTGTACAGCAGGTAATTCCTTTGCAGTATTGTCTCCCATTCTGCTGGGCACCGTGCTTAGATACTACCACTCTATGGTATCAAATGCTTTGGTTTCCGCTAAGAATGCCATTGCAGCTTTGATGTCTGGGTCAATTTGATGTGTGACCACAAATAATGTTAAAAATAATAATAATAATGTTCTCAAGTTGTTTGCAGTGGATTGACTAGGTACAAATCCTGACTTGTTCGGTTGCACTAGTCCCTGAATTAATGGCAATGATCTATTCATTATTAATTGAGCTAATATCCTGTTATCCTGTTATCTAAATTAACTAATGGCAGTGGTCTGTAAGAGTCACAACTGTGAGGGCTTTTATCAGGTTTTAATAGGGTAATGACTGTTGCCTCTCAGAATGTTGGTGGTAAACTTCCTCTTACCCTCACTTCCTTATACCTCGGGAGTAGAAAGCTTATCAGTTATGCAGCATATTATTTATAGAATTCAATAGTTAGTCTATCACTGCCCAGTGCTAAGCCATCTTGCATCTTACTAATAGTTTTTAAAATTTTCTTAGATGTGCTAGATTCATATAATGATCTGCACGTATTTTCTCAAAATCTAATCTCTGTCTCTGCCTCCTTTGGAACTCATGTCTTTTAGTGTGTATTTCTAATAGTGTGTCGGGGTTATGGGCGGTTGTTTGTTCAAGTTATTTGTATCTCCGTTTCTAATGCTTTTAGTCTGACTAGAATTGTTAGTATGCCATTGCTATTGGCAATGCACTCTCCCCATACCACAACTTTGAATAGCTCCCACAGAATGGTGTACATATACACTGTGCCCTGATTGATCTCAATCTATATATTGGTTACTTGATGTAGCTTATCTTTGAATACCCTATCTAAGAGCATATCTGATTGGAATTTCCATTTCTTACAGACTTTCCCTGCATTAGACAAATCGATTGGCATCATAATAGGGGAGTTGTCCAAGTATGTTCTGGCCATGTGTGTAATGGTCTATGTCCAGATCATCACATCACATGATCATAGCCAGTTGTCTAGTCTGACCTGCACCGGTACATTTTAGGATGTTGTGTGCCTATCATAGGCTTTACTGTAGGTTTTGTACTATGGGGGTATCCTTCTTGTACCAAGTATATGCTTAGACATGGTTTAAAACTTTTTTGCTAAGTTTGTATATATGCTGTAAATACAGCTCACATGAGCAATTGAAAAAAATTGAAGACAAAATTGTTTTCTCCAACATAATGCCTGCCTCGAGGATTCTTATATTTATGGTTCAAAGCCTGCCTACCATTTTTAGTAGAGAGTGCTTTGCATCAAAAACCATGGGTGTATGCATGGGAGCACAAATGTACTCCAATGCTACACCCTCTTGATTTAAGTTGGTGCAAAGTAGCTCATCTTGCTACTTTGCATTACGTTAAAACAAGCTTTGCTCTTGAAAGTAAATCCAAATTCTGCACACTAAGCCGGTTTGCATTACTTTTGTCATGCAAACTTGGTGCAATGTGTTAGTAAATATGATCTGTAGTCTTAAACAGGCGCTTATCTGCAACTAGAGTGCAGTTTGAGGCTACCTTCATTGCACTTGCTCATTAGAGAGAGCTCACACAAATAATATTCAGTTAAAGGAAGGACTTGCTTATTTCCAAAATATATTCCCATCTCTGGGGTTTCTAGACGTGATTTTCATGGGGGCGGGGAGGCACACAAGGGGTTACAGATGAAGATGGTGGGGTCACCTACAATGGCAAACATGAAGACTGTGTGCAGGTGTAATATATATACTAGATATGCGTAAATATATATATTTATATAAGTACACTCACACACCAATACAAAGTCATGTAACCACTATAACCAGACTGTGAATTAAATATTGCTAAGGTCTGTGGAAGGGGTAGAGGTCTTCGAAGTGTCTCAATCATTCCTGCTTTCCTCTTCACACCACTCTCTTCTGCAGTCTCTTGGTTAGATAGTTATGCCCTTTCGCTCCTGATATTTTTCTGAAACCCTCTATCTGCATATTTCTCACCTCATCTCTGTCCTCTTCAGCACCCTCATTTTCTGTCTCTCCAGCCCACACATTCTTGCCTTTCCTTTCCATCACCCCCCACAAACACAAAACATTCACTAACCTTTGAGCACTGCCTTTTCGTTAGCTTTCGCCCTGGCAATATTTTGACAGCTGTGCTCCTCCTTCAGATACCGCATCAAATTACATTTACAATTGGCATACCTGAACAGTCCTCTCTAACCTCTGCAGAGAGGCCAAAGAGTGGATGAGCATGCATCCTGAACCCTTTTATCATCCACTGGCAGGCACTGTGAGAAATTTGCTCAGCCTTCGGCCTGAACTTCACAGTTCTCAATCGTGGTCAGTTATAAACACCTATCCATAACCTGAACTCACACAGCTATGTAGAGGCTGCTCTTTTCAACGTACACACTATGCAAGATTAATATATTCTATGAAAAGTGTACAAACACAACATCCTGAAATAATCAAATAGTATTAGGAAATAATTCGAGAGTAAATAAAACTTGAAATGTAAATAGGAACATTGGAACAACATTGTTGTTCCTGGGGCTGGGATGTTTCAATTGACATTTTAAAAATTGACACACTCACTTTTAATAATGCGAATCCTGGACTCCACATCCTGTAAATCCTGGCAAATCTCCCTGTTCCCAAGAAGTGTAATAGAGTCTGTGTCGATTGTGAGGGCTCTTAGGCCCTTGGGCATTGTTTGCGCTATGTAAAACTGCCAAAAGAAAAGGTGGATTCTGGCTGACACCCTTTCTCTAATCTCACCTCCAAGAAGTAAGGGTAATGCATTAATACTTTTACCATTCATGTGAGAAAATGATACCAATCTAGTGGCTGAAATGCACAATGTATAACAACACGAAAATATGGAATCAATCCCGGCTTTCCTGGTTGTGCACCAAATTATGCGATCCTTATTTCACCCCAACTCTGTTCATTATCAGATAAGAATCAGAGCCGCACATAGGTGTTTCATAGCAACTAATTCTCTTCTTAGTTCACTGGCAGCATTGTCATCAATGTGGGGGCAGTAATTCAATGCGCCCCTTTCTGCCAGTGCGCGCTTACCTGGGTAGTAGTAATGACTGCCAGTCTTCGGTGGGCAGGGCAGCGTCTCACGCAGGGTCGGAGCCTTCCTTGACAGTATGCATGTGTGACATTTCTCTGTTTGGGCGTGCCTGCGAGTGACATCGCATCCTCATGTGTGACACTTTGAGGGCCACTTTACCACGTGTAGGTATAAAAGAAAATGCGTGCAGCACGAATAGCTGAATTCATGTTTTTCAAAGTAATAATGTGTGTTTACTTAACACTTCACATAGCACACTTTTGACATTTCAGAGAGTTGCAATTGCTCTTATTGAAATCCATGACCATAAATACACCAAAGGATGGATGGCTGATTTGGCTTTTGCGCGATTTATACCCTCTTTAAATGACAAATGTTAGTGGAGAGCATTTCACCAAGTGAGCCCTTTTCTACTGACCTATTCCCACTAAAAAAAAATCACTTATTTATTTGCTTAAGTTAGGCCTAGTCATGTGTAGTCTTCTCGGTGCTGCAAGTCTCTTTTGGCATCATTTATGTGCTTTTGCCATAGGGCAGCGCCGTAGGCCTTCCTGCTGCGCTGCCTTACGGCAAAAGAAAAGGGCAGGAATGAGACATATCTATGAGATACGGTGCATTCCTGTACCTTTTCCTCTGCCCCGGTGCACAATAGACTGCGGTGCGCCAACACAGGCACCTTTGCTCCATGGTGCCAGGGTGCCTGCATTGAGGGGATGATTGTTTTCTGCAGTAAAGGAAACCTTCCTGCACAAAAACAATCACAAGAGGACACATAGAAAAAGGAAAACAAGGAGCCCATTGTGCCTTCCTTACGCTTCCCCTGGGTAGGCGTAAATGTTTGGCGCTGCCTCAGATTTCTGATTTCTCATAAATCTGGGGAAGTGTGAAAATGCCATGGATGGTGCTAGGAACACCCCCAGCAACACCCATTGCACACCCCTCTAACGCAGAATACTGTGTTAAAAGGGATAATATTTATGAGGCAGCTTTAAGACAAAAAAAAGTGGCTTAGTGCTGCCTCGTAAATATGGAGCAGGCTCCTGTGCCACGGAACGTCATAAAAAGTTATTAATGAGGCCCTTTGTATTATGCCTGAGTAGATAATCCAATCCACACATTTACTTTCCTTTTGAGACTTTTAGTCTTGGCTATATTGTTATAAAGCTAGCACTATAAGTCCCATAAGCATAGCTGCCAACTCACACAGTGCCACCGCGTGACACACGATATCGGCTCCCATCACACGGTCTCCTGATAAGGAGCTGATATCACACAGTGGCAGGGAAAAAAAAGCTGGAAACCACTGTAAATAGTGGTTTTCCAGCTCTTTTTCCGAGGCTTTGAACTGACGACGTCCATTAAGGAATGTGAAAACTCCAGGACATCGGCATCAGCCTCAGCAAGCTTTTTGTAGGGGGGTCCGGTGTGGGGTTCAAAAGTGCCTTGTAGGTACTTCTCAGCAGGAGGCCCCAGCCCCTTCAAGTCCCTGTCCCTTTCTTACAAGGTGAGATTGCTCTTCAAGTTGGCAGGTATACATAATGCAAAGAAAATTTGAAAAGTGTATACGTAAGTCAGGGATCGAACTGGAAGGCATAGGAGGTGCCTACCATGTTCAGTTAAAGTTTGATACAGAAGTCATTGCTTGATGATAAAGGAGCACTCCTCAACCCCCTCACCCTTTAATCTGTGTTCTCACATATACAGGCAGTGCAGTTGACATCAGGTATAGTGATGCATTCCATTCTAATTCATTTAAGAATTGATTTACATTTCTGCCTTCTAGTAGAATGGATCAGAAGTGTTGTGAGTTGGCTCCAACTTAATGTATTTCACCCTGAAGCTCCATTGCAGAATTAGCGCAAATCCAAAATGCACACGACCAAGAACACATAGATACGCAAAGATACACCATTGGCAAAACACAATTTAACAGCTGCTGGATAGTTCGCATAAGCTGCAGCCCCCCTTCACCAGAGAACAGCCCTAAACCAAAGAGCTTAGTGATTTTCTTGGTTGAACCAGCAAATCAGGTGGGTGTAAGTTGTAACACATACCCCAGGGGCAGCTGGCACCCTTTGAAAGTGGTGAGGCGATTGAAGTGCCCCACCACTTCTCAAAAAACATAAAGTAAATCACCTCTCCCTCCAAATCCTCAAAGTAAACCACCCCTCTCTCCAAAACGCCAAAATAAATTACCCCGCCTTCCTAAAGCCCAAATAAAAACAATAACACTAACCACAAAATAAAACACAACCAATACACTTATATACAGTACACATATAAAATAAAATATAACAGCACTTATCCACAGGCAGCCCATCTTTATCTGTGTTCTTCTCCTTCTATGATGAATGAAGAGCTCCCCTAACCAATCCAGAAGCTGCTCTTATGCTCCAAATTAGCATGAGAGAAGCACCTGGAATGTATGGAGCATGCTGGCTGGACGCTCCTTCAGGCCCTCAAGGCTTGAAGACAGCTGGGTGGATAGCTTCAAAGTGCGCATGTCACTTTGGCCGGCGCAAACGAGTCGGCCAAAGTGACATGCGCACTTTGGAGCGCCAATTCAGCCCGTCCTCAGTGGCTGAGGACACGCCCAGCATGTCTCTGATCTCCTTGCAGGTGCTGCTGCAGTGCAGACTGCACCAGTAAAAATAAAATGGCAGCAAAATCTTTTCATTGCCATTTTATTTTTTCCTACGTGACTTGCAGTGGGTGGGTGATGCTCCCCTGCTCTCGAGAAGAAACCGCCGCTGACACACCTAGGAGTCACTAGCCGCGACCCCAACTGATCAGGGACTTACATGATTGTAACATTGCAGCGGCCAGCCCTCATGACCCCGAGGCGTGACGATGTGTTCCAAGATAAAATAGCTATTACACTTCTTAAACTTATTGAAGTACATCTTTTTAAGGGGGTAGGAAGGAATGTCCATAATGCTACAGTGACAAGTGCTACACATGTCATCCTAGCTCTCCTTGCACATATTTCTTTCACTCACCTCTCCACACCAAACGCATTTGATATTTCACCGTTTTACCTATGAGAGGAAATTACACAGTATGAAAATGAATAAAAAAGCAAAATAATGGATCCTCTTTCTGGGAACCCAAAAAATGAAGACCATTGTAATAATAATAATAATAATAAAGTAGTTTATAAAGCGCTGATGCCATCCCGGCGTGTCCCCGTGCTGAAGAAAGCAAGTTATCAGAGACATACAGACCTTCCAAACACCCGCCCCCTAACCTACTGCTTATAATTTATATAAGTGCGTTTTTAGCATTGTTCTAAATTTTGTTTCAGATTCTTCCAGTCTTAGGGATGTGGGGAGAGCAATCCAGTTTTTTGCTACTACATATCTTAAAGAGCGACCACCTAGTTTTGCTCTTTTTACACGGGGGATCGTCAACAAACCCATCCCCTCTGATCGGAGGGCTCTGGTTGGCTCATACCTAAGTACTAGATCAAGCAAATAGGGAGGGGCTTTCCGTTGGAGTATCCTATGGCACATTAAGAGGGCTTTAAACATCACTCTCTTCTTGATCGATAGCCAGTGTAGAGCCGCTAATGCTGGTTTAGATGCTGCTCTTCTAGGGAGTCGTAATACAAGACGAGCTGCTGTATTTTGGAGGACCTGTAGGCGCTTTAAACTGTGTTCTCTAGCCCCCAGGAACAAAACATTCCCGTATTCCATACGGGAGGTCACCAACGCCTGGGTCATAGTGCGTCTGGCCTCCAGCGGGAGTAAGTCCAAGGTGCGATTTAATATTTTCAGGACTCCAAAACATTTACCAACGAGGCGTCGAATGTGGCCTTCGTAGGATAGAGTGTGGTCCATCCATATACCTAGGTTTTTGGCTTCTTTACAGGGAACGGGTGTGGGACCCAGACACGTCGGCCACCAATCTGGAGACCAACTCAAGTTGTTTCCTCCCACCACCATTACCTCTGTTTTAGATCCGTTTCGTTTTAGGCAATGAGCGTCCATCCATTCAGCTAGTGCTTGCATGCAAGCCTTAAAATTAGATGCTGCCATTGCTGGTGCTTGAGACAGCGAGATCAGCAGTTGGGTGTCGTCAGCATAGGATACCAACTCTACTCCGTACGCCTGCACCACTTCGGCCAAGGGGGTCATATAAAGATTGAAAAGAGTTGGACTCAGGGCAGAGCCCTGAGGAACCCCCTGTTCCAAGGCCATCTCTGCTGATCTACAAGAGCCTCGTTGCACCATAAAGCTTCTGCCTGTGAGGAAGGATTTCAGCCACCCCAGTGCGGAGCTGATGTAGCGGAAAAACAAATTGAATAGGAATACATTTTGATTGGGTATGATAGAAACATTGAAAATAAATCATTTCAATGTACTTAAATGTTGAAAAGAAATATTTTAATACTAAAGCAGCAAAATAGGGCAGCAGGGTAGGGAATGATTCAAGAGGAAGAATGAATGCGCTGCAAGGAATCCCACACAAAAAAGTGGGTAAAAATAAGATCATGATGAAAGGGGGAAAACAACATAAACATCAAAATGAGTAAAGAATTGGAAAATCGTAGTGACCCCCCCCCCCCCAAAAAAAAAAAAAAGAGGGAAATGAGGAGGGAATATAATAAGGATGGAGGAAGAATGATCAAGGAAGGGGATAAAAGCTGTGGCTAGATGGAAGCTGGTGCTGGTGAGAGCATGATAACTCCTGTAACAGCAACTATGAAAAACGAAAAACAGCAACAGGGAAGGAGGTGTGAAGTTAAGATGTATACATACAAACCTGGTAGAAAAACCAACAGAGGGAGCCCCTTCTGATGATTAACTGCATTACGCGTTATAAAAATACAGAAAAAGAAATTAGAAAAAAGTTCCTTCTATGATTTTTTTTTTGCCAAATAGTAAAACGCGAGACATCTTGAACATTTTTAAAAAACAAAAAGGGTTGTTAGAATTGGGGAACTAGGAATATCCAGAGGGGTAGAAGTCCTGGAATTATATTTTAACTTATAATGGCTGACCTTGTACTGCTGTTTGCTTACCCAAAGAGGGCACTACCCCTATGTCCACTAATATATAAATGTATTAAAATAGTGTAGGGCAAGCAGATTCTAGTGGTAATAAAAATGAAGTATAAATGCGGTCTAATAAATGTGTTTGATACAGTGATCACATTTTCAGATTCTTAGTAGTCATCTCATTATTATATTTTATTAAAAGTCAACAAGAAACATAGATCAGCCAATGCGTGTTTTGCCCCGTCGATGGTGCGAAGCTCTGGGGCTTTTTCAAAGCTGTTTGATTGTTGATTTCTGCAAAAATCGTAACAATTAATCCAGGTATATTGTAATAAGACATACAAAAATCAATTACGATTAAATATTAAATACACAAAATGGGCGAAGGGCAAATAAAAAAGCAATGATGTACACATGTGCATGCTTGATGATGCATGCGTGCATATTAGTCATCATGCTGTTGTGGCCTCAGCCATAGCTGGGTGACATTTCTGTGGTTTCAGTGTGAAAATGAGGGACGTTTTAGTGCCACATATATGACACTTTGAATGACACTTTCTTGCGATTAAATCAAAGCAGTGACCAGTATTTGGGCGCCTCTCACTGAGCTTCCTGCTGTTCCATCCTGACGTATCACACCACAGTTAACATACACCATATACAAGGCAGAGATATTGGTGCTGCCAATGCTTGTTAGCAATATTAACCACATGAGTAATACAGTGATTTTGTTTTGAATAATTGAACATTTTTCAATTCTGAAAATATTGGACTTTGAATTAAACATTATTGAGGGCTAAGGGAGAGGTATTGCTCTGCGGGGTGTTGCAATCACTCCTTCTCCACTTCACACCACTTTCCTCTGCAGTCTCTCACTGTTAGCCACTACAACATTTTTCTCCTCACAACTTTCTGGAATCCGTTATCTAGATATTCAACACATCATCTCGTTCTTCTTTATCCTCTTTTCACTCTGTCCTTCTGCATGCACTTTCTTGTGCTGCCCCCTTCAGCACGCACCCAACCACTCTCTCCCCCTCCTTAACTGTAAAACCATCATTGTCTTTTCCTTTGGGGTTGTCAGTATTTTGACAACTATGTACCTCATTCACACCCTCTCCTACAAAATGGTAATTACAACTGTTGTATATGTACCATTGCTCTGTGTGTTCAGCAGAGAGGCCAAGGACTGGAAGAGCATGCAGTCTGAACACTTTTAGGATGCACTGACAGGCACTGTGAGACACTTGCATTTCCTTCAACCTCAGCCGTGCCCAGTCATACACATCCACCTACAACCTGAACTCACCTAGACACCCAGGGAAGACCCAGTTCATGTTGTGCACTGTATAAGACTCACATGTTGCTTGGGAAAAAAGTACAGAAACACATTATCTAAATGTGGAATGTGAATAGGGACTCAGGCTGCAATCCTGACTTAAGGGTTTAGAGACACAGTTGAGAACTCCCTGTGGGCTGCACTTGATAACTCTCTGCTGCAGTCTGGGAGTGTTGGCTGGGCTTCCACTGTGTTACAGGTCTTCTCAGAGTGCTTAATCCGACCTGCAAAGAGCCCTGAGCTGCGTCCAAAGTTGGTTTCCTTGGCAACAAGAGTCATCTTTTCTCTTGGGTGCAACTCTGACAAGTGCCACGCACCCAAGGTTAAGCACCTTGCACAACGAGGAGGAGATAAAAAGTATTGACATTGTAGTTTAATACGGTGATGTGGGGACAAGCACTAAAATGTGTTATATTAAACCCTGATGTGTGAGAGTTGGTAGAGTAGCCCAGTGCTATGATGTGGCAGACATTTTATTTTCATTCTAATTTTAACATTTCAAGATGGCGAACACCCAAACCTGGAGCACTAAATTCATAAGCATTTAGAAAGTTTGTCAACTGTTTTTTTTTCTTTTAAAGAAGCGACCAAATAGCAAATTACAACTTCTGGGCCCTCAAAAATAAGAAAAAAAGTTAAAAAGAAAAACTGAAAGGCGATGGAAGGCGGATGGGGGTTCGTAATGGTAGAGCTGCTGCAAAGGGGTGGTGAAGAGAATTAAATATCAACAAGTGACGGAAACAGAGTAATTAAGGGGGACCAACAGAGTAGCATAGTGGGGTAGGGATAGTTTTTAAATTAAAAAAAAGGCAAGGCTAACGGTGACAAGGAGGGTTGGGGAAACAGGGAGTGCAGGAGGGGAAGCATCACACAGAGGAGAGAGCTAGAAATCACATGCACCCCCTGGAGTGCTGAAAGCAAATACTGAAAGTAGTTCCCTGTTGTGGAGCTGTGAAAGATAGATGCTGTTCAATCAAAGTATGGTAAAGAGACCAAAAGTCCATTGCAAGTTTTATCCACAAAAGGCAGGAGACGGCAAAAACCTATCTGTAGGGGAGACCTAAAAAGGTATGAAATTTACGTTAATGATAGGGTTATGGTAAAGGTTTGGGTAAGAGTTAGGTTTAGGGCAGTGGTTAAACTTACAGTTAGAGTGATGATTAAAATGTTGGTGAGGTATTGCTTTAGGTAAGGTAAAGTTTATTATGCATAGTTAATTAAAACCAGTGCAAAACATGTTACAAAAAAAGGTTCGCAAAATATCATAGTTTAAAACCATTAAAAATTAACATGAGATTGAAAAGAACAGTATGCCTGTCCAAGCGCCTTTTTTCATAGGATAAAACAGTGAGTTTCATTGTGTCCTTCAGACCGTCTGCTTATTGGCCTGAGTTGCTTTAGGATTACAATAAGGATTAGGTTTAATGTTCGGTTTATGATGAGAGATAGTTTTAAGATGAGGGAGAAAGGTATAGTTTAGATGGCGATAGGACTGAAGTTAGGCTCAACGTTAGGGATAAGGAGAGCTGGAGGGAGACTTAGTTAATGTTAGGCTTATGGTAAGGTATAATTATTAGGTTGGGTAAGGGTTATTTTTAGGAATAAGGGAAGACTAGTGTTGATGTTAGGGTTGAGTGTGAGGGAAAAAAAAAGAAATCAAAATATATGTAAATTCAAGCCAAAAGATGCCAACTAATAACCGCTTCCAGAGAAATGAGAAATTCTGAACTATTTGCAACATTTATTTTGGATTAGAGCAAAATGCTTATCTCGCATATTTATTCAAACTATTCACAAAGAATCACCATAGCAGTGTATTTGAGTGTACAGGCCGATCACTGACCGACAGCTGCAATAACAGTAACCCACAACCTCTTTGTGGCTTAGTCGTTTTGAAGAAAACCCTTCAACCTTGAAATGGACCATCCACCATTAAGGATTCTTAAATGATTGCAGTTTGACTAATGTGTATAGTTTAATCAGTAATCACAGCAAACCTGACCCACCGCCGAACTGGCATTGGCCTCTGTTGGCGGTGGCGGGGAATGTGTTCACCACTTTCAAGTTCAACTATAATGCACATATTTTTCTTTCTTGTGAAAGCAGTACTCTTTTGCACCAGAAAATATTATACTAAAACCCCCATTCAGTGTGAGGAGTCTCTTCCAAAATTGTTATTTCAAGTAATGTTGTAATTTAGCATACAGGGTTTGCCTGGTCAGAAATTAAGCAATTGGTCCCCTTAAAGTGTTGCGGAACACTGTTTTCAATGTTATTCCCCATTTAATAGGGTATCTCTTGGGAGAGCTCAATAATTCTGCATTCTGAAATTACCAATGCCAGGGATTTCAGTAACTGTGGAACTGGTGGAAATTATGAATTGTTCTGATCGCTATGTGTCGCTTTAAAGTAGTTGTTCTGAATACCTGGTTTAATTAGGAAAGAGCTAGGCCTGTAAGGCCTTTTTAAGCTTCAATAGATCTGTAACTGATCTAACAGATCTACTGAAGTTTAGAAAGGCCTAACAGACCTGGCTCTTTCCTAAGTAATTGTCCAAGATAGTGCTCTTTTTGAAGGTCCAGCAACAGGTGTGTTCATCTCTTATGCTATCAGTGCTAGGATACCAGCATGGTGACAGTTTGTGCTTTATCAATGTAATTCAATTTAATTAATAATGATAATAACCAGAAGGTGGCGTTTGAGAAAGGGAGAAGCAGCAGAAAATATATTTTTTTAAGAGGCTACATTTTGAGAGGAGATCGATTTTGATTTTAAGGAATCATCGTCAGCTAATTTTGAGACTATCACGAGAGTGCACCTTGCCATCATTTTACAAAATGATAAAACAAAAGAAACTTGCCTGTTATTGCAGAATGCAAGAATTGTGTAGAGGGGAGGGAGAAAAATTAAGTGTAACTGCCATGACAAGGCCATACTTCATGAACCTTTTTGTCACATGGAAGGACACATTATGCCAGTGGCAGCTGGTGCAATTTGAAAGTGGTGAGGTGTAAGACCAATGAAAGAACCTTGGCATGCGAGCGAGCTGAACAGTTCTGAAGGGGATACTGGGAAGTTCCCCCTTGAGAAAAAAATCACAAAAAATTGTGTAAAATGATGCATTTTCCAGTTTCTGCATTAAATTGCAAGTCACCCCTCTCACCCAAGCCATTTGGTCTGTGGGGAATGGATTGGACCGAGCTCAGGAACGTTAGCTGCTCATAAAATGTTTGTCTGAAGAGGGAGACTGGTGGTAATTGGCCAAATTAGGTTGCAAATTGAGTACTGGTATAGAACTACAGAAACAACAACATTTGTAAGTTTTGTTACAGTGGCTCCAGTAGGTGACACACGCATTGCACAATGCCTGCCTTCCAAGTTTGTTCACTGAGTACTAAATGTCCAATCACATTGTTCGAAGGGGTTTAAAAGTTATTTTGCCTTAAACTCTGCATATTCTCAATGGTAGAAACAAAAAGAGTAGTAGACTGACTGTACACTCTTCCATGTTTTGTTCCAAGTTATTTTTTCTTTCCAGTCACCCCACTTTTCTTTTGTCTTTGAATGAGTCTCAGAATCATCTACTTCAACATCTCAATCTTTTTTCTATTTCCTCTTTAATTTCTTCCTTTTTTCTACATGTTTTTTTTTGGTTCTACTTCACATCCATCAAGCTTCATACAGTACTTATAGTCTGAAAAGTCTCGTGAGTTCACAAAAGTCATATATCTGCACTTAATCCAAGAACATGGGTGTACTTTATTTAATAATTTGGTCCGGGTTAACCATGACTTATTGTGTTTATTAAAATGTTGTCTCTCTCGCTCTGTCGGCTAGCTTAACGTGAGTGGCAGCATTCTTTTATTTCACAAGGAGCATATTGGCACACAGTTGTTTTATCCAGTGCCAGGAACTACTCTGCAATGTGTGCTTTTTGAGACCATTTTTCTGCTTTTGCCAATGTTTGTTATAATGGTGAGGGCCTTGCAGCTCCCACACCAATAAGGTTTTACAAAAACCATGTCAAAACAAGTCACCCTTTGACAAAACCAAAAGACTAACAATTTCAGACCTACTGGCTTTACCAATGCTTGTTTACTTTTATGTTTCCCATAATCTTATTAAATCTGGTTACACTGATTTTCCATTATGAATATTTTTGGGACATACTAGCATACATCAACACATCTTACTAAATGATGCTGCAAAGAAATGGTACCTACATTTTTTCAGTAGTTTAGCGAAATGTTTTTGCATTTTTTTGTGAACATTTTATTTTGAAATCTAATAATCATTAATCTTGCTTTCAAGCTTCTGCAAACATTAGCTTCTAATCAGAGAGCATTCTGGGAGCAGTATACATAGCCTCATATTGCTAAACATTGAAAACGTGTGTACACATTTTTATACACTAACAACTATCAGTAGTGCAGTTTGAGTTTACAACATTTACTTAGAGCACTCATCCTAATAATAAAGCCTTTGCATTAATAAACCATAAATACAAGTTTGAACAGCATTAACACATGGCAACAGATCAAGTCAAGTCAAATGGTCTTTATTCGGATATAAAAACATCCATAAAAGTACAAATTATCGCAACAATAGAACATAAGTATATATTTTCACTAAAAACTCCAAGAAAAAACAGGTTGGAACATGGCAATAAAACCAATATGCAAAGAGAATGAGATACTAATGATTTATCTAGCATATAAATAGCAAAAATCTGACACTAGCACTGTGCAATAAATAACATCAGACTTTACAATATAATCAGACTTTACAATATAGTCAGCATTTTAAATTTCAGAAAACATCAGTACCAGGATATCAATGCGCAAATATGCGTTATGTAAACTTTTGAACCATGTGCAAAACCGCAAAGTAATGTACAAATAATTCAATTTTGTCTAAGGCATATTCATAGAGACTCGTGAGCGTGTCGCAGATTGGAGGAAAGAGCTAGCTCTGAGGATTATTTCATTGCAGCCTAACAGCTGTGTTTCCTGGAATGCCAAATTAAAATCAACGATAGAATGGGTTTTAAAATAAGGGCTTAAATACTGTTTGGTATATTTAACATAGAAACCACAAAAAAACAAAAAGTGTAGCAGTGTTTGTTTGCATCTGGTGCCGCACGGGCAAGAGAGGTTCTCCAAATTTTTGTTGAAACCCAACGGGAAACAGAGTGAATATTTAATGCTCCCATCCCTAAGGCGGAAGAGCAAACTCTTGTTCCATCTTCCAAGGTTTTTTCTAAGATATACCTGTTGCATATTGTTAATCCTACCAGGTGGCACCAGGAGAGGGGTATATCTAATGATTGCCGATTTGTGGAGCTCCAACTTTTTTCTTTCTTTTCGGTACAAGTTATACAATGCCCCTCTCACGGACTTGTGTTTTATACCTTCAATGGTTAGAGGGGAGAAGAATGTATGCTCCAACTCCACACTTGCTAGACTTTTCTTTACTGCCCCAAGCTAAGGTATGTAATTAACCCTGTCACACTTTAGGCAGTCTGTAATTATTTCTTGTGTTAGAGAGGCTGCAGGGTTCCGTCATATCTTTAATCAAAAATGACCTAATAAAATCCTCCACATAAAAAAGGTTCAATTCCTTATGACATATATAGGTGGGTGCCGAAATAAACGCCCCTAATACCTTTCTACAGAATCTATTTTCTTCAATTTGTATACTACTGCAGTTTGTGTACCCCCACACCTCTGCACCATAAGTTGCCGTTGGTCGGCATTGGGTTCTATAGATCTGTAGTAACGGTATTACGACCTCAGCACGTTTCGGCTGTCGGAGGCTAATTCTAGAATTTATGGCCTTACCGAGTTTATTTTTCCCGTGGGCTACATGAGGCTGCCACGATCCTGAGTCTGAGTAAATCAGGCCCAGATAGGGAAAAGTGCTAGTGCATTTTAAGAGCTCTTTCCCTGACACAATTTTATGGATACAATGCTTTTTAGTGGCGTAAATAACAAGGACCCCCTGTTAGAGCAACAGAATTTGTTTGACAGGGAAAGAGGACAATGTGAAAAAAACCATCAAATATATTATCACCAGGGAGAGAACGATAAGTATAAAGCATACAATGAAATAGAAATACAATGTATTTTATTTATTAGGTATATATACATATGTTAAAAACATAAAAATTCTGACACATAATAAAAAGTAAAAAGCAACATATAACCAATTCTAAGCAGTCAAAGTAATACAACGAAAGACACCATCAATTTTTAAAAACAGTGGCGGACAATATTAGTCCTCTTCGACGCGCGTTTCGGCGTTTTCACAAGAACGCCTTCTTCAGGAGCCACATATACAATCTGAAAGATATATACAGCAAATTAACATTCATCCTTATTTGGTTGAACTGTGTTCACCTATCATAAACAACTTCAATACAGTTATTAGAAAACAATATTAGCAAAGACTACTATACATATCGAAAACTCCCTACTCAAGTAGCTTACTTATCAAGCTACACGAGGTACAGACTATTTAGATGTTATATTTGAGCAGTGTTTCAGTTATAGAATATATGGGCCACCTAGGGTAGATAGACTTAACATCAATTATTGATTTTGGATATGGGGGATCAGTGAACTAGAATGATATTAGTAGAAGTGACAGACGGGAGGTCTATTCACAATCTGTACTGATAATTTTCCCAAATTAACAGGAAATTGGGATACACATATCCTGACTATGGACCCAAGTCTCTCAGGACCCAAGTTTCTCTGAGCATTACGAATAAACCTGATAAAATAAAACACCCATATGTAATATGTTCAAGCAATAACTCAATAATTCAACGTACTGATGTAATAGTCAATGTACTATCTGCTATTAGATTTTTATAGTATAACATAGTCTTGTTGGCAGTCTAGTAATCTAGCTGGGTGGTAAAATAAATGCGCGTTTTCCTTACCGAGTATCTAGGTAATCTGGATATTCCCAACTGATAAATGGAACGTGCAGGAGTGATCTGTCCTCAGTAGGGATAGCTGAGAAGGCTCGAATTATTATAATTGAGCGCAACCGTCAAATCATATTACTAAACAGAAAACAAATATTTTTATTTATTTGGTTACTATATCTAAGTGTATTGTCTTAGGCTGAAATTACAAAAATTTCCTACCTACTGTTTTGTACGGTGTAACATCTGGCTTATTGTTTGTAGGAGCCGTCACTCATTTTCCAGTTTACTATAGATAAGAAACATGGGTCAAACCCGGTTCATTTATTTAACTAAAGCTCAGCGGAATAGGCCGCCAGACCATTGAACTCAGCGTCTCTTACCTAAGATGGTTAGCAAGGCGGTTGTTGATACTGAACCGAATTTGCTGCTTTAAGATCTAGCGCTCGATATTCTTGAAATTTAATAACGCACTGTGGAGATCAAAGAAGGAAGAAGGGAAGGTATCAATAACCAGGTTATACATTGGGTTCAAGAATGGTAGCGGTTACAAATAACAAACCAACTAAAGACCTATAGAGTCAAAAATGTATCTACGCTGGCATTCGTTCAAAGATTCCAAAATGTACGTGGCGGACTTACATGAATAGCGTTCTTTGGAATCGTAATATTCAAGTCGATATGTATGATTTCCTTCGCATGTCTATAATATTAGGAGACAAACGGAAAAGGAACAATGGGATCTTTACTAAGTTGGACTAAAGTACATCATGGAATATGGTAACAAAGTAGCATCAAGGACAAATGTTGTTTGCTTACTTGTAATTAAAATAAAATTCTCTAAACTCAGCTTCGATGGAGTCAATAAAATTCAAGCGGCAGAGGGGCCACAAACGATGTATGCGCTCCCTTGACTTTGTCTCTGTTGCTGGAGAACAACAAATCGAGAAAAAACGGGCCATTACTACCAGAAGCCTAAGGTCTGTAAATAAACGCAGCAAAGTGAATTAAACTCACGGGCTGGAAGAGCGGGAGATGGTAGAGTTTTCCGCTTACCGTTATAGAAAGAGGCATCCGCATGAACATCAACCTGCGGGCGTCACGACCGATGTGTCTAATGGCGTCCCGCAGCCGTTGGAAAGCATCATCAACTTCACAAAGGGAAACTCCCTTCTTTTAAAGGCGCGTTGCCTAGATCTCAATGCGGGGTCATTGATAGGCCGAATGGACTTCATGACGTAAAGGAGTCTAAGATATCAAAAACGGACTCCCGTGCGGCTTGATTCATAATAATGAATGTAGCAGACAGACTGCGTGTTACTGGCAACAATGTTGCATTGGTAATTGCGCTTGTGGTAACGCGTATGGGAATGGAAAGAAAAGAGGATGGTGACAGTAGCAGACAGACTACGTTTCGCTGGCAACAATGTTGCATTGATAGTTGTGCTTTTGGTAACGCGTACACGCATAAAAGGAAGAGAAGAAATATTTAGCATATATGCGGAAAGCGTATATACCGCTTAGATGAAAATATGGTCCACAAAATACAGCCCGATGTTTCCACTGATTAATGCATACGTAATGCGCATCACATACACAAGAATATATTACATGGAAAGATGTAAACATTAGTGGAACCTTTTATGAGATTTGGACCATTTTTAAAAAAAGAAAAACTGAATGTAATAGGTTCAAAAGGACCGGATTTAGAGGGCAGATTTGACCTAATAATATAAATTTCTCCCAGATTGTCAGAAAAAGGAGATTTTTAGGAGCAGATGGCATTTATGGGCAGATAGCATTTTCCCAAGGGATTTCATTATTTAGTCCCTTTCTGTGTGTGTCCAAAATAAAAATCCAGTAAACTTCTCGTTTTTTACGGATCGCGCATCCACCTTTGCTGTCTGGAGTCTTGATCTTTTCTAGGATGCGCCAGTTTATGTCCTCTGGTTTGTGATTCAAATCCAGAAAGTGCTTTACCAATGGCGCATTTAATTTCTAGGTTTTAATGGCTGATCTATGTTCAGTGAGACGTGTTTGGATGGACCTACACGTCTCACCGACATAGCCCATACCACACGGGCAACTGATAAAATAAACCACATTGGTGGTTTTACAGTTCCATAGATCGTATGCCTTGTAAGTAGCTCCGTTGTGGGTGAAGGTCTCACCACCCAGAATAGTTTTACAAGATTTACAGGAGGAGCATGGAACTGTACCCCGTACTGGTAGATTCGTTAATAATGATCTTTGTGACTGGTCGGCATTCTTCTGTTTTGGGTTAAATTTCGAATGAACTATTTTGTCCTTCAGGTTCCTATTTCTCCTGTGTGCAAACAGGGGTTTAGTCAAGGTGGAAGTCGAAGAAGGGTTACAATTCAAAATATGCCAATTGGCATTGATGACTTGCCTGATTCGTTCATTCATGGTCGAATGGGTAGTAACACACACAATTCGATCGTTCTCTTCACGGTTCTTGGGGGTAAGCAATGCCTCGCGGTCAAAAAATCTAGCACCTTTATAGGAGTTCCTTATTAATCTATGCGGGTATCCGCGTTCACAAAATTTCGTGCGCATAATAGCAGCTTGCCTGTCGTAATCCTGCAGATTGGTACAATTCCTACGAACTCTGAGGAATTGTGAGAAAGGGATGCTTTCTCTTTGGCATTTTGGATGGAAGCTACTAAAGTGTAATAAGGTGTTACGAGCTGTCTTTTTCACGAATAGGTCCACTTCTAATTTGTTGTCATTGACTCTGATGAGAAGGTCCAAAAATTCGACTTGTTTCTCATCATAATGAGCAGTGAATTTCAGGTTGCTATCTGTTAAATTAATCCATTCCAAAAATTCCGCAAGAGTGTCTTTCCCATTGGTCCAGATAAAAAAGATGTTGTCGATGTACCTGGACCAATGGGAAATAGACTCAAAAAAGGGCGCTACCTCATTGTCTATAAAGCGTTCTTCAAACCTTGACATATATATGTTAGCTATCGATGGGGCAACAGAGGCACCCATACTAACGCCTCGCAGTTGGCGGTAAAAATCCTCACCGAACTCAAAAAAGTTGTCAGTTAGTACAATAAAGAGACAATCTATCAGGAATTTCTTGGGGCATGCGATATTGTGTTTCTCAATGAACCAATCTGTGGCCCTAATAGCTTCATCAATGGGGATATTACTATAAAGGGATTCTATGTCGGGTTACGAGAATATCTCTCCCTGGGATGATTTTAAGATTTTCCACAGTATTAATCATATGACAGGTATCCTTAACATAGGATCTGATCTTTGGAATGTGAGGTCGTAAAAAATGGTCTATGAATTTGGAGAGGGGTTCTGTAGGGGTACCTATGGTAGACACTATGGGTCTGTACGGGGGATTTGTTAAGTTCTTATGAATCTTGGGTAGACCATAAATACAAGCGGTCTTAAATTTATTCGTATTTAAGAATTCATGGTCTCGAACACAAATTTCACCATCCGAAAGAGCCCCATCGGTCAAAGTCTTGATTTTCTTAATAGTGGTGTTGATGGGGTTACTTTTAATCTGTGAGTAGGTGGAACTGTCACTTAACATGATCTTCATGTTATGTTCATAATCTTCGGAATTAAGTACCACAATTCCTCCTCCCTTATCTGCACTCTTAATTGTTAGTTCTTTATTTTCAGTGAGGTCTTTGAGGGCACGGGATTCATTCCATGTTAAGTTATATTTGGGTTTAGGTATATATCCTAACATTTTCTCTAGTTTTTTCAATGCTTTTTAGGCCTACAAGAAATTATATATGATTTATTAAAATTGGTGCACAAATCAAGGTCAGCCATAAAAGAAACAAAACCCGTTATTAAAGTGCGGAGTGCTTTTGGCGTGTGGCCCATAAGAACCGCATCATCCGCCTATAAAAGTGCAGGGAGTAGTTTGCTGTTAATGCTAGGGATGTCACTAGTTAGTTTAGACAGGGAGTTACTCAATTCATTTATATATAGGATAAAAAGTAGAGGAGCTAAGACACAACCTTGTCTAACCCCCCTACCGATTAAAATGTCCCTGGAGACCTCGCCTTCATTATTTATCCTGACCCGGGCTTTCAGGACTCTGTGCAAATGAGCCAAAAAATGTACAAGGGCCTTGTCCAACCCGTAGTTTAAAAGAATCTCCAATAATCGTGAACTGTTAACAAAATCAAAAGCTGAACTCAAATCCATAAAACCCAGATACAACGGGACTTTTTTGCAAATGGTGTATTTGCCCAATATGAGATTTAAATTCAGACACTGTTCCACAGTTCCCACATTACTCCTGAACCCCAGCTGACAAGGGTGTAAAATCTGGTTGTCCTCTGCCCAAACCCTGATCTTATTAAAAATCCTTCTTCCTAGAATCTTCAGAGTATTATCAATTAAAGATATAGGGCGATAGCAACTAGGGTTAAGTCTATCACCCTTCTTAAAGATAGGAACAATGATGCTATTTGACCAGGTTTTTGGAATGGTGGTATGGGACAGATTGTTAAAAACATTACATAATAATGGAGACCAGAAATCTGGCTCTGATTTAATTTGATCAATAGATAATCTGTCAGGGCCTGGTGCTTTATTACCCGCACTCTGATTTATAGCGTCTTCCACTTCGGTTATGGAGATATTAACCACCATAGCTGAGCAAGTGATGTCAGCGGTCATTTGTGGTGCTGCATATATGCTTGAAAAGTGATCTTCCCACGTTTTACCAACTATGTTACAATTAATTGGGGTGATTTTTGAGCCCAAAGACCTCTTGAATTTGACCTCACCCCAAAACCCGGTGACATCTTTGAGTGCGGCAGAGCGAGCAAGGGAATCCCACCGCTCCTTTAGTAACTCCTCTGCACGTGTTTTTGTGGCGTGCTTGTTCTCAAGATTCTGACCAGGGACAAGTCCTGTGGTTCTGCTACAAGAGCTTCCCGTAGTTCACGATTTGCTTGTGAACAGGTGCCATTAAACCAACTAGGGTTTTTGTTTGAGTGACTGACGGGTTTGGAAATCTCTTTTTTAATGCACTCACATAACCCTGAAAAGGCCTGGATAATTTATGGGCCTGGGCATTCACTAGACAAGCACGTTTCCACAAGTAAGGGATACATATTTGTGATACGTGCTAAGAGGGCCTTATTATCAATGGCCTTCCAGATTACTCTGAGTTTGTCTGTTGATGCGACCAGGTTTCTTGCCCCTATTTCCTTCTGCTTTTCCAGTTTTTCAGCAGATTTAATAACAGTCAGGATTGGGTTGTGGTCACTGTGGACAGTGCTTAGGACATCGGCCTTTACTAAACAGTTCACAAGGGAGGAAGATATAAAAACATAATCAATTGTGGAGGAACAACCACGCCCTCTGTAAGTAGGCAGTGGACCTTTGGCCGTCAAACAGCCAGCTTTCTCCATAACATTAACGAAATCCCGAGGGGCTAAATGGTTGAGTAGTTCTTCCCCTCTTTTACAGGGTAATACCCGACTAGATATAGCCGCTGGGTTTACATTTCCCTTACGCAAGTGCACATTGAAATCGCCTCCCAGGCAGATTCCATCCAGTTTGCCATATGTATGACCTTCCAGAATTTTATCAATAAAATCAAACAATTTTATAAAATTCTTATTAGGTTGTGAGATAAAATCATTATTATAAAAAATTATTAAGCATAACTTCATCCTATTGGAATAGATTATAGCCTGGAAGGTACTATCATTAGTATCCAGGGGTTTAATTTTACAGCCTGCTGTGATCTTTACCCATGTAGATAAACCCCCACTAGGTCGGCCCGCTGCAGGGCTCAGTACAGTGCTATTATGGCAAATGAAGCCCTCATAAAGCAGACCACTAGTGCACCATGTTTCCTGAAACATTAGGATGTCAAAATTGCTAATCCAATCAGTCCAATCAGCCGATTCCAATTTTGCCTTTAGACCAGTAATGTTCCAACTGAGTATATTCAAACTATGATCAGGGGTAACAAGATCATTAGTGTTAGAACCGGTTGGCAATGCGTCCTCAGTGCAAGCTTTGGAAAGGGTATTATTGGGTCTGGGTTTAGTCATGCCCTGGAGATCCTTTTCAATATTCTGATGTCTTTCTACAATATCCGGGAGACCTTTTAATGGTCAGCCCTGACTCTCCAGATCGGATAAGGCACTGAACCGGTTATATAATGGGTATGTTGGTGTGGCTAAGTTGAATGATCTCTGGGGCGGTCTATAGAAAAATCCCTGAGGTAACGAGGTTATGGCCGTTGAGGGGCTAAAATGGGTGTTGTTGCTTCTTAATATGTATTTCACAATGTATGGGTGCCTAAAATTCATGACCATACAGTCTCCGTGGATGTTTTTAACCGAGGGGCCAACCCATCCCACCCGTCGTACCATTAGGATTTTATTAGAGATCTCCATCCCCACCCCTTTGTACCTAGACAGCCAATCGATACACTTATTTCTCAGCTGGACCCAGGACTCGCTTTGCTCCTCTTTCAAGAGGGGTACTCCTGCCAGAATTAAAACATATTGGCAGGCTTCAGGGGGCAAATGAAGGACGGCCTCAGACTGTTTTTTTGGTCGTGTAACAACAGTTGACCTATTGTCTATGTCAACATTAACAGGTTTTATAGTAGCCGGTATGGGTCTTCCAGATGGGGAACCCACCGGCAGACTGGGGGGACCAAAAGGCCTGTCTCCCGCAGGCAACACAGTCTGCGACAAAGTGCCCACAGAAGAACCCGATGCAACACAAGGCATAGGCTGATTTGTTCCTATGTCACTTTTTCCACTTACATTCTTAGTGCCCAGTGTGCTACAGTTGTCCCTTCCCCCAACAATGTCCCTCTTGGCAGCCTCCATATCTTTCAGAAACCTGTCTCCCCTTATCCGATCAATAGTGATAGCACCTTTCCTTTTAGAATCTTCTTTTTTTACCAGGCTTTCTAACCTATCAAGACATTTAAAAATAAGATTAAACTGTTTATCCATCAGACTTTTCAATTGTGTAAAAGTTGATCCACTATAGTATCAATTAGATTCCCATTTATCTTATCGTGTATACCATTTTCAGCAGTCTGTGTACAAATGGAGTTTTGCCCTGCTCCTGTTGTAATTGGGTCTATGATACTGTCGTCTAGTTGTACAGTCTCACTGTCCGGTGCCCCGCTTGATGCAATTTTTCCTCGGGACCACATACTCTGCGGAGTTGGTTGGCCTTTATTAAGAGGAGGTTGTTTCCTCTTATTGATAGACGGTTTTAAAGGGCCTCTCTTCCTTTTCTCCCCAGCAGTCTTGGCGTTGGAGGCCGAGGTGCAGATATCAGTAATAACCTTTGGGTCTTGCTGGGAGTCAGTAATGGTGATTGTGTTACTGTCCGCAATCCAAGCAGTAGGTGATTTAGCTAACTCAGCAGTTTTTAAGATTGTAACTACAGGTGAAAGCAGCAAAATGTTTGTGCGGGTACCATTTTCACAGGTAGTCTGGGAATCTAAATACGATGTTAAAAGTCCCATTGACATTCTTCTCTCTGTGTTTGCTATTTCGGTTGTGACCATGTTAAAAGCATTCTCCAGCATGCTTTCGAATGAGGGAGGGATGACAGAAGGAATCTTGGGGGCCTGTGTAATGGTGTTAACAATACGTTTCCCCATTGTAAATTTTTTGCTCACCTTGCTAACAGCTTAGAGGGGTGGCCCGCCCGACCACTGTCGACCGCGGACAGCCACAGACGGGCTTAGCGGTCCCGCGTGGCGCAAAGTGCTAGTCAAATATATCCACCCCCGATGATCGTCTCCCGCGAAGCGGGAGGCGCAAGGTCGTCTTGTAGCCCCAGTGAGCTTCTCCAGGTGAGGGTGGGAGGGGCGGCAATCCGGTCACGGCCCCCGCGGCAGCCTGGAAGCTGTAGGCTCCGCTCTCTGCTCTCTGCTCCTACACGCAGCAGATATTACCTTAACTGCATCCATAATGCAGTACTGTAACTTGGCAGCCAAAGGGTTTGTAATGTAGGGGGTTGGGCCTACTTTTCCTAAGGACAAAATACACATGAAAACTTGTTGCTCTTGACCCCAAACAATATGTTCCGGGCGTCAGACTATAGTAATTGCACACCCCTGCCTCTTCATGATGCTTTACACTGTATCAATGTCGATTCCTGCCTGGATATGGCGCTTTATACACTCGAAAACTGTCCGAACGAAACATGAATTTGATAATGTTTTGCCTGTCCAAAAGTCTTGATTGCATTAAGCCAACTGTAGATACATTGGGGATAAGAAAGGGCAAATTCTACCCTTCAGCTTTCTGTGTTACAGCTAAAAGAATCAATATATACTCAATATTAGTTTTCCTTTCCATGGCTAAATAGCTACTATCAAAGCCACACAATCCTCATTTAAGGACATTGGGGCATATTATCAAGGGATTTATCTCAGCTTTTTTGGCTTTAAAAGCCAAGAAAGCGGAGATAAAATTATCTCCCTATCAGCAACAGGGTGCTAACACGCAAATTCGCATGTTAGCACCCTTTTTCTCTACGCTTCCCCTTGCATCTCTAATAAGATGCAAAGGGGGCGTTCCAGAGAAAAGTAATAGGAGAAATGTTGTAAAGCGACATTTCTCCTATTAGCAAGGATTTCGCTAACCCTGTTAGTGATAAAAAAAAAGCAGCGCTAACCGCGGTTAGCGCTGCTTTTTTTACACCTGGTATTTTCCTGATTTAGCCATGATATCCTATGGAAGGTGGATATCATGGCTAAGTTTGTGAGCCCCTATCATCAAGCTAACGCCAAACTTAGAGAGATTATCATTGGTTTTCCAGCGATAATCTCTCAATTGGCAGTTAGCTGAGGATTTTTATCACTTCTGAGATAAACCTTGCTAATAGCAAGTTATCTCTGTGATAATTTCCGGCAATGCTTATTGTTAAAAAATTCGTTGCGAAGCCTCGTTAGCGATCAATTTTGCTAATCGTTGGTAATATGCCCCATTGTCTGCAGTTTCCTCAAGACAGACTTATTTAAAGCTGATTTTTACATTTGGATTCTTGCAGCTACTTAGTTTTACTATGTGGTTCTAAATTTAGTTCATCCACCTATCCTGGAAGCAGGTTAGTGAGCTTCTTATTTTGAAATATGAGACAAAATAATCAAGAAAAGAGATGGAAAATAAAATGCCCTCTATGTTGAACCACATTCTGAAATGCTTTGATTGAACAAGCAAGCCTTTACCTCAGTAGAAATTCTGTGGGTAGGTAATGATTGTAATTGGGTCAATATGTGCATTTTAGAGCACGCTTTTCAAATAATTTAGCCTAAAACTGGCATGTGTTCCTGGCCTTTCTAGAGCGACCCTCAGAAATTAATTCATAAAATAAAGGTCTACGTACTGATACTGAACTTTCTTGGGATTTGGGAACTTTCACCAAAATATGGGCCCAAACAATACAGTACATCATAATTTGCCTAAAGAATTGGCCAAAATTACTTATATGATTGCAATATGATACGGCCTCCTGTCATTTTTTCTCATTTTATTTTTAAGTATCTTCCTTCCTTTTCAATCAGCAAATTTACTGCACCCACTGTCCTCTCCCCAGAAAAGCAGCCCTGTCCGGTAGTCTCATTGTATAGACTTTAACAGGCTGGTTGACAACAACAGGAATAGGCCTGTGGATAACAGCCTCCATGAAGCTGCTGTGATTTAATACTGCTACACGCGTACTAAACAGAAGACATCTGCTTACCCTGGCATGCATTGGTGGGTTTGCAGATCAACGCTCAAGGCATGTCATTGGCTAAGTGGGGCCCAGTACTAACTCTAGGATAGGAGAATTTGTGAAAATGCTGAGGATACACTTTGCAACAAACAAGCACAGTGTCACTTGAGCTCCATTCAGAAAACATATTTTTTATCAGTATATTAAGCCTGACTGGTTGGCTGCATTCCATCCTTGAGTACAAAGGACCATACCAAAATAAAGGAAAAAGGGGCAAGATCAACCTAAAGATTCAGCCCATAGAGCAATTTTCTTGTTTGTTTTTGTGATTTACCTGCCCCCTTGAGTAACTGGGTAACCACTATCTCTGTGTGAAGATAAGTCCTGGACTATAGTAGATAACCTGACTAAATTATAAAGAACAAATTGGAACCCCATAAAGTTTGGGTGTACCTATTGGCATTGTTGAGGGTGTTTGAAAGGGTAGGAAGATGTGTTGGCCTTATTGGATTGAAACTCTGAACAGCAAATGTCAGTGGTAAGAGTTAAGCTTGCATTTTTGATTATGATGCGTTGATTCCTAAAATGTTCCTAAGGATTCAAAATCCTGCAAAACTGCATGTAAATTACTCTGATTTCATTGGCTTCAGTTTTCCTCTTGTAAGGGGTTGGGCCCAATAAACTGAATTTGGTCTTCATAATGGGTGCGTTAACAGCCTGTTGCACTTTAGTCACAGAAAGGATGGACATGGTATTAAATCTACACAACTAACTTCCCTGTGTAAGACAATGGGGTTGAGATCTGGAACAGTGTATCATGTCATTACAAACTCCATAATTGACTCGTGGGAATCCCTGATCAACATACAATAATTTTATATGAAAATAACTAGGGATAAAGGTTATTCAGGGCTTGCTGCCAGGATGCATATTCTATTTTGGATCCAAATGGCACCTGTAGTGAACTTTTCAAATAGCTAAGAAACTTCTTAAAGTGCCGGAACCCCCCCCCCCCCCTAGTAGACCCGTCTGCTACCCGTTGCAATGAACTTGCAGAATTTTTTAATCTGAAGATAACAAACATCATCAATTCCCTTCCTCCGCCAACTTTGGACGCTCCCTCTGCTGTCAATCAGTGCTGTTGTATGCACCATGCTACAGCATGTCAATTGTCACACTTCACTCCCCTGACAATAGATACCCTCCTTCCTATACTCAACTCCATCAAAAGCGGTAGCCCTACAGACCCCGCACCTCTTAACATCCTTAAATTAGTCGGGCCCACCATCCTCCCCTACTTGACCAAACTGATCAACAGCTCACTCACCCACGGCATCGTCCCCCCGAGCTGGAAAAAAGCAACGGTGAAAGCGTTGATCAAAAAATCTCATCTGGACCCACTGGAACTAGGCAACTACAGGCCGATTTCCCTGCTCCCAGGCATTAGTAAAATAGCCGAGAAGCACGTTAATTACAGTCTATCCCACCATCTTGAAACCAATGGGCTCCTGGAGCCTACCCAGACTGGATTCAGGCCCGGACAGAGTACAGAAACTGCGATATTGGCGGTTGTCGAAGAGGCAAGGAAAATCATGGACTAGGGAGGATCAGTGGCAGTGATCCTCCTGGACCTGAGCGCGGCCTTCGACACCGTCAACCACTCGATACTGGTCCAAAGGCTCAGTGAGCTTGGAATCGCAGGTACGGCCCTGGCTTGGCGTAAATCCTTTCTTGACAACAGATTCTTCCAGGTAGCAGATGGCAATTTCACGTCCAGGTCCACAGCCATCAGCTGTGGGGTCCCTCAGGGCTCATCCCTGAGCCCGACCCTTTTTAATGTTTACATGTCCCCCCTTGGAAAAATCGCCACCCTTTTGGGATCAAGCTCCTAACCTACGCCGACGACACCCAATTGGTGGTGCCCTTAAGTCAGCAAGACCACTCCCTCCCTAACCTTCAAACCTGTTTAATTGAAATAACTAAATGGATGAACCTCTCCCACCTCAAGTTGAATAACGACAAGACAGAGATAATGATCCTGGGCAATAAATCACTCTACCATCCCAATTCCCTATGGCCATCTTGCATGGGCACTCCACCTGTTCTGAAACAGGAAATAAAGAGCCTAGGAATATGGCTCGATGAAGGCCTCAATTTTTCAGTCCAAGCTAGGAAAACGGCTGGTATATGTCACAGTCTCCTACGATCAGCTAGGAAAATTCTGCCCCTACTCCCTGCACAATCCCAAAAACTCCTAATACATGGTCTTGTGCTGTCCCGCCTGGACTATGGCAATGCCCTATATCTGGGAGCTCCCACAAAAGCACTGTCAAAACTCCAGACAGTTCAAAATACCGCAGCACGCCTTCTCACAGGAACTCATCGCCGTTGTTCAGCCAAACCCGCCTTGAACGCCTTGCATTGGCTACCCGTGCAGGAGAGAATACAATTCAAAGCTCTCTGCACAACATATAAAATCCTACATGGTAAGGCCCCACCAATCTTACAAAACCCTATCACACTACCAAAAGAACGCTTCGATCCTCAAACTGCAATCTAGCTTCTGTTCCTAGAATTAAGAAAGCCCGCTCCGGCGGTCGACTATTCGCATACAATGCCTCTAAACTATGGAACACACTACCCCCAGACATCAGAGCCCAACCTTCTCTCATTCCGCAAAGCACTTAAAACTTGGCTGTTCCCGTGAGGCTCCATCTACTTCCGGGTATCCACTTCTGGTTCTCTGTCATTTAGCGCTGGGACGCTCACGGGCAGCCACGCGCTCTATAAATCGGTAAAAATAAAATAAAATAAAATAAATATTCTGAACAATATGCTTTAGCACAAGCTTGGGCTATGAACAATTAAAAGCATTTCTAATGGTTTGAATGTATAAAACAATCTTTTGAGTGAACTTGAGAGGTTTCATCAAGCCAAAGACTACTCTTGGGCGTAGATTTATATTGACATTAAACAAAAGAGACACGTGGCAGTTCAGTTTCATGCTACAATCACTAAGAATTTATCGAACTTGAATATCATAGCACAAAAATTGTCATTCTTTTTTTTGTTCTTTTTCTGGCCCTTGGTCCAAATGTGCTTCTTAAGCTCACCATGCTCTAGACACTCTCAGCTCCCCAACCTGCCCAGTTCTTGATACGAGGTCAGTATTCTAGACCGCTTTACATCAAGGACTTACTTAATGTGCCAACCTGAATCAGAAAACCAGAAGTACTGTGACTGTTCCACAACAGACTGAGCAATTTTTGAGCGAGATGTGTTTCAGGTAATGATCAATCCCATGACACATTACAGGAATAGTTAGTTTGAACCCTAAACTCACTTTCATTAATAAGTGCATGCTTAAGAATACTAGAGCACAAGAGATACTATTTAAATCAGAATCCTAGTTTGGTTCACATGATATGAATTTAACCACAATAAAGACAAATAAAATGGCAGCAGCAACAATCACCAAAAGTTTAAAAATGGAGTTCCACTATAACATGGTTGCGGTGATCAGTTTAGAGTAATCCTACCCTTATTCTTCAACTTCTAAGCGCCAGAAAATGAAACTAATTCTGCATCTCGGAAATGTTCACACCCTCACAACTCTTTGAACAATAGATCTCGCATTCCATGCAAACACAAGGTCTGCTATTCTTGTCTCGCGAGGCCAGCTTCTCTGATAAGTTAGAACGAGGACTAAATACTTCCCATTCCAGTGGCCGTAATTGGGGCTGAAGATGCGATTCTGTACAGCCTGTCCCTGTGTCAACTAGCATGAAGATTCCATTCAATTCTTCACTCTCAAATTCATAACATAGTCTCACTGTTGTTAGAAACTCTTAGTAAAAACCATTAACAGAAAGTGGCCTGATACTATTTCAGTTATTTTAATTCTACGAAATTGTTTTCTTTTTTGAAATGACAACAATGAATAGACACATAGTTGTCAATCTTCTTGAAACTCAGAAATCAATAACAAGTTATTGTAAAATGAAACAGTCCGCGTCAGTGCTTAATTTGAGCCAGTGGTTCCCTGTGCTCGGCACTGCACTTAATACTCAACACCAGCACTAATGACAGCGAACCACATGGTGGAGCTGTCTTTCTAACTTTGAGATGAGCAAAATAACAGTATTTAATAATTCAATATACATTAAAAATGACAAATTAGACTATCCCAAATCATTTTTATAGCTTTTGGTGGCCAGGAATATTTTGAATTGTCACACTCGCAGGCGTGTGATGGTTGGTAGTTGTGTTAGTATTGTTATTGGCATTGCTGGCAGGGGCAATAGGTGGTGCGGCTCAAGTGGTTTGCTGAGAAGGGCCCTGGCAAGTACATTTTTACAAATTAATCACTGGCCAGAGTTCAAATTAAATACTGCATATATATCCATGGCAGCCTGATATCACATTCAGGAAATAATAATATAAACGGAGGGCCTGATTACTAGTTGGGCAGTCCTACAGCGGGTGGTGCAATGCGCCGTCTACTGAAGTACCTCCAAACCTGTGTTGCAACCACCCACCAGATCAGAAGTTTATTTCTGGTCTGGCAGGCGGTCCTGCGGTGGTCTAACAGCGGCGATCTGGTGGGCTCCTTGAAGAACCTACCATTCAGACTATCGCTTTCAGAGCGCTGCCTGCACCTTCATGCAGGGTGGGGCATACTGTGCAGGAACCTGGGGTGCAAATTGAGTAGGGCACTGCATGTGCCCCCAGCATGCACCCCTTGGGCCCTGAGGTGGCAGGTGGCCCTACTAGGACCCCCTTAGTTGCCTCATCGCCACCCTTTTCATGGCAGGCTCACTGCCATGAAAAGGGTGGTGGTGAAGCAACTCAAAATATGTTTGGCGGTGCCGCTACGGCACCACCAGAATATTTCTGCCACTGACTGCTACACGAATGCTGCAGGATCCAGGATTCACTGTGATCCCAGTGATCCTGTGGTAATCCGGCCACCGCAGTCATAATACTGTGGTGGTGCCGCAGTGTAGCGGTGGTCAGACTGCCACCATCGGTTCGGCAGTCCTATGGACCACCAAACTAATAATCAGGCCCTAAATGTACAATTTCACTTTTTGATTGATTATGTTTCGCATATAACTCAAGCCGGTGAATGCCCAGAATATAAAAGATATTATATTAATAAAGCTCTGGCAAATGTATAGTTTCCTAACTGGGTCGTTAATTTCTGTTTTAGTACCCATAACCAGCCAATCTCGTTGACCCTCCCCTTCTCTCTTCCTTTGCCGGAATAATAGCCTAAGAACTTCGACTATACCTCTGTTTCTCTCTCCTTCATCTGTCCATCTAAATTCACCTGTTCCTCAAACCCACTTCAGTGTTCTGCTACAAGCCACCCCCTCTCATATAGTTCTGGAGCACAGTCCAATTCTTTCCACCCTCCACCATTTTGCTTCTGATGCAAGAGCAGTACTGTTTAGAGTCAAAATAAAGTAATTCGTCGAAAAGGTTTGCAATTGTTTTCGCGACATACAAAAGTCACTTGAAAGGGGGCTGTTGATTGAGATGCATTTGGGTAAGATCACCTTAGCAGAAAGGGTTATGACAGATCCTCCCCTCTAGAACACTGTTAAATGGTATACTACTTCTAAGCTTTTCATGCAATGTATGGCAGGCTTTCTTGAAGGTGGGGGTGCAAAATGGAGGATTTGTTAGGCAGGATAGAATGCCCAAGTAAAGAGAAATGGGTGTCTGAAAAATAGTGTGGACTTTCGGCAATGTGGAGTGGTAATCATTTTGATAATGGCATTGAAGATGGAGAAGTTAAAAAATGTCAAATGGGGAGTGGGGGGCGTACAGCAAAGTGTTAGGGTTCTTGCTACCTTGAAAATATTTAAATGAGGCAAGCAAAAGACGGAGTGTTTGCTGATCTGTTGGAAGGCTCTGTCGTCTTAGACATGAAGAGGTTAAGAAAGGATTTTCAACTACTCACCAGGAGTCTGATTTGAGGAGCTACTTATGGGTGAAGCTTAATATCCTGGGCAAGGTCACCCAAATACAGAAAATACTTGTGTGTGTAGATATTCTCAAAGTCTCAAAAAAGAAGTGGGCTGGGGGCTAGTGGGTTTTAATGACCTTGGTTTGAGCCTTGAAACTCCTTAAAGGAAAAGACATTGAAACATTCCAATGCTCAGCCAAATAACCATATTAAAAGTCATTCCCCGGGTAAATTGCTCATTATACCTAAGAAACAAGTGCTAGAGCCATTTCAAAAGACATTAAACTAAAGACCTTTTAATTAAAGGTTGTTGAAGCAATCTATTGGATGGCTTTTATGAGCGGGTAGCCAGGGGTTGTTGGTGCCCTTTATTATTCCTCATACATCACCCACTTCTACTTCATTCTCCTCTCCCTCATTTGACCCCAGTGACTCAATATTGAAATTAAATATGTTTAAAATAAAATATAACTAGGATCTAGGGTTCTACAGATGGATAAGGACCTCTTTTGTTCATTAGAACCGGATTGCTTGTATCATCTCTGGTAAAATTAGCCTAAAAAGGATTTGAAGAAAACTATTAAATCGTCCAAACCATTTACTTACATGATTGCAAGACAATACTTTATGGTACATCGTTTTATAGTTGATGGATTTGGACTTTGATATTTTGTAATCATTATTGTCACATAACACAGTCTTTGCTTAGTTATGTAGGGAAATCAAAAGCTTTCCAGGATGTGAATCGCGAAGAGACTCGAAGCACCCAACTGAACACAGACAATTAATTTTCCTTTTCCAACAGGGGCAACTGCATGTCAGAATACACCTTGTGTAGCTACAGCTGGTATATTTTGTTGGAGAACAACTCTATCAAAAACAGTATTCCATTTTTAATATGCCTGCTTAACAGTAAATTACTCAAAACAAAGTTATGTCTATTTTCAAGGTTCTGGAATTTGAACAGTGAAACTTGCTTTAGGGCTTGGCTATATAGTACTGAACTCAGTGCTTAATTTGTGCAGGTGGTTACAGGTGATGGGCAACAGCAGTCATTTTCAGAGACCAACTCCTGCATGGGGAAGAAGGACAGAAAAAGAAGAAAGAATTAGGAAAAGAGAGATAGAGAAACAGTGATGTGGGGAGAAAGCAAGGATCAAATGAAATCTCAAGTATGAGATGAAGAGACAGGAAGTGTGTGGAGGGAGGAAAGAGACATGAGATGAAATTAAGACTAGGCAGCCTTGGTATTTAGCAACCCAATCATTGGGTATGTTATGTTAATACATTTGTTTAGCGCACAAATATCAAAAGGTGTCTTGGCGCTGGTGTTCCGGAGTAAATAAGGACCTCTATTTATTAAGCAATCAAGTTTTCAGGGCTCTCCTAAAAGCAGACAGGGTGGGAAGTGTTCTAATGGGAAAGGGGAGATTGTTCCAGAGTTTAGTGGTTGCCACCATGAAGCTCCTGCCACCCCAGCTAGTTTTGTAGAATCTGGGAGTTTTGCTCCTTCTGAGGGAAGAGTCTATAAAGAATAACTTTGGGCCCCTGCACATATTTTTTACAAATCATACACTGAACAAGATTGCTTACATTTTCTATGAGCACCGTAGAATATATATTTTTAAATGAATATTAAAAAAACCTTCAGATATTTTAAGAAACACAATTTTCAAAATGATGACTTCGGCCAAACCATTTACACAATGTCATGGTGATGTTTTACAATATACTGTTTTATGCTTGTTGTAGTTGACTTTTGAAGATGTTGTTGTGAATATAACCAAATAAAACAATCTTCACTTAAGCCAGATACATTTTTTTTGCAGATGAAGTATTCTCTGTTGCCCTGGTGGAGCACCTAACGCCCAGCAGGACGAGGGTATTCCACCTGCCAAATGTTGAAATGACCGCCAAGTTGGCGGTCTTTTCAAGAGCATTGACAGGAATTACTTTCCCAGTGGATCCTGTCAATGCATTTTTCACTTTGACGCACAGCTCTGAACTATCCTTCAAATGTCTTTTTGTAATTTCAAAAACAAAATCCCAAAATGGGATTTTCTTTTTGAAATTAAAAAAATAAATGCTCCCCTTGCCATAGGAGTTCTCTCCTATGGCGAGACGAGCACTGAGCAGTGACTGAACTGTATGTCCAGTCATTTAAATTAGGTGGGAGAACAGAAAGGTCAGACTTTTTTCAGCCCGTACTCTGCCAGTTCCCTTACCATTAAGATATACATCTGGGGCCACATGCATCAAGGTAATCATTTGCAATTACCAAATAGCGAATTTTAAGGATTCGCTATTTGGTAATCGCAAATACCCATGCATGAAGGATTCGCAAATATTTTTGTGAATCCTTAACATTCCTTAATTGCGATTAGGAAATTGCGCATGCAATTAAGGAATGGCAATGCATTCGCAATTTGCAAGTACAAATAGGTACTTGCAAATTGCGCATGCAATTTGCAAGGGTGATAGGGGGCCAAGAGACCACCCTGATGCACCCCAATACAGGTAAGGGTGCACACGTGGTGTCATACATGCCCTAGGGGCATGTTTGTGCGCCACATGGCACTTAGAAAAATGCAAAAAATTGAATTTTTCGAAGGATTTATTAATTACCACCAACTTGAAGTTGGTGGTAATTTGCGAATCCTTAAAGCAGACTCGCAATTTTTCCATGCTTCCTGCATTGAATTTAGGGAATTGCAAATTGTGATTCCCTAAGTGCATTCACAAAATAAGTAATTGCTAATACTTATTTTGCAAATATGAATTTGGGTTGATGCTTCCCAAATGCCAAAACACCGGTCACAAAGGGCCCTATTCTGCAAATCGGACCGTTTGAGACTGGTATCATGATTGATGCATGTGCCCCCTGGTCCTTAGGTTTTTAGGAAACAAAATCAACTATATGAATCGTGAGGAGACCAATTAAATACAGATTTCAACTGGGGTAATAAAAAGTCAGTGTAGCTCACATGTATATAGGTACCTAAACATTTTTAGCTAGTTTGTATTTATTTTGAATAAATGTATTAAAACAGTGTCTAGCTTTTTGCTAATATGCCTGCTATATAGCAAATAGTGCAAACTAAAATTATGTCCAGTATTTTCAACGAACAATAAAACATGCTGTAGTCGTTAGTTATATTGAACTATTCAGTGCTTAATTTGTGCAGGTGTTGGCATTACCGATAATTTTTTGGGGACCGTGGCTTATTTTTCAATAAAAGACCGAGAACAAGAGAGAGAGAGAAAGATAGAAAAGGGAGAATGGAGGAGGAAGTGAAAGATAGAAAATATTGTCAAAGGGAGAAAGAATGGATGAAATGTAAACTTCTAGAGTGAGATGAAAAGGCAGGAAGTGTAGAGACTGAAGAAAGAGGCATGAAGCGGAATCAAGACTAGGCTGCCTTGGTATTTGGTAGGCCCAGGAGAAATTTCAATTAAGCTGGAGTAATCGGAGTAATTTCGGTAAGTCCGCGTTACTGTTTGACGTGGAATTACTGATAATTAAGCGATTACTCTTCCTCGCGTACCTAAGAGTAATTTTGGGGGAAGTATTCTACGACAAGAGCACATTTAGCAAGTGTGCTTGCGCTAGCTATTTGTATTCTGCTGCATTTAGCACTGTTTCCTAGTGCAAAAGGATATTTTATGTTAAGAAAATAGCGATAAATCCCGGTAGCAAATTGAGGAAAAATCTAACCCTAAGAGCACAGTTAGCGAGCCCGAGCAGCTGCTTGAACTGGCTACTTGTATTGCAATTAGCGCTGTTTCTTAGCGTAAAATGCATCCTCATGTCCATTTTGACTGCAAAGGGGGCATCTTTCCACCGAGCAATTGTGCTAAATACAGAATTACTCTTCTTGCATAATACAATCATAATCTCACTGAATTCTTAGGTAATTCTGCTTCTTTGCGCTACACTGAACTATGCGAGTTACACCCACCCCATGTATATTTGGCAAACCTGGCATTGGCCTCTCCTAACCTAAGAAAAACTTTTAAAAAAAATGACTTCACTGTATTGCTATGCATTTGAAGGACATCTACTAAAATTGTGGCAGTACAGAAACATTTAAAACAACCAGAATATGAATCATCTGATGCCCAGTTCTCATTTGAAGAAAATGCATCATACTAAACGGATTAGGCACTATTCTCTTTGACTTAGCCTCATTTTGTACTCCAGCATTAAATCAATTTTTTATTCTAAACTATTTAGTGGAGAACTTATATTAGTTGTGCCTATGACGTTTTGTATATGGACAATTGTGGTGATGGCACACTGGTACTTACACCTTCATCTTTTTGTGTCATCATCAAAGCTATTTCCCTATTGGTTGCATTGACCTTTGTTAGTTGACTTGAATCCCTGTAAGGGAGCAAACATCAGGAACACATTTCAATCTTGGGAAGCCAAGACGACTTCACAATAAGGACGCAGAATCAAGTGTTAGTATTAAATGGATTTCTTTTAGTATATTGAGCAATCTTGTATATAAACAGAATGAATAGATACACAAAATACAATAATATGGCCTGCAGACTGAAATGTCACAGTAAATTAAGCTGTAATAATATAAGGTACAGAATGGTAACAGCCACAATAAGAATAAAACACATTGTTGTAAAGAGGTGTTCTATAAAGAAACTCCTCCTTTCTATTCTAAACATATGGAGAATACAGATTTGCCAAAGGGAGTTTCTATTCCTGGAGCATAGAAGGTGTCAGCATGGAAATCGAACTTCAGTAGAAATTCGAGAGAACAAGAAATGTATTCAGTGTAAAGCTTCACTCTTCAGAGAAAGCCCAGCAAGAAGAGGTCTGTTCCCTCTCAGAGTCTGTGAGAATCTGCCTAACTACAAGTATCAATTTACATTTACATAGTGAAACACAAATTGAAAAAAATCCGTAGCTTCAAAATCATCCTTATCTCTTCTTACACTATCATAAACCAACCAAATTGCTTGAATGCAAAAAACATCAACACACTCCCTTGAGTTTTCATCTCATCGAAATTGGGACCACAAAGTTCAACTTTGAGCTTCTCACCATCCTGGTACAAGATAAACAGAAGGCCTCCTTTAAGCATTATTTCTCTGGGTTTACTGACAGGTTTCTTCCCAATGGCCTCACTATCAGTCGTCTAATATTAACAATAAGCCTTTCTCTAGCTAACGAGAAGCATGATAACTCACCTGCAAAAGGAAAGAAACAGCCTACCAACAAGGTTAAAGCACATTTTTCTGTTAACGCATAAAGTCAGGCTACGTTAACGCAAGATTAAATGCACTTTGTTATACGATTATGCATATACGTACATATGTATATGTTGTATTCTTTTGTATGTTTACTTATCCTAGCAACAGTTGTCTAGCAGCCACAAGCTTCCACTATTGGAATCCGGTTTGTGGAATCCAATAATGAGAGGCTGATGTTGCAGAGAAGACAGCTGTTGGGGGTTGCTCCATCTATACAAAATATACCTTAATTATAACCTTCCTGGATGTCCTGTCTTCAAAAATGGCGACGAGGATGGGATAAGGAACATCATCTAATGGTTGAAGAAGGTGTTTTGTTTGGAATTGTGTTTGGAGCAAATCTTTAGATTTTTGATTTATTTCATCTGGAAATTGAAGCAAATGTATGACCATTATTCAGAAAACAGCATGGAACTTTGTAAGTAATTTGTGTACATTACTTACATGTACCCGGTCCGTGTCGGTTCTGGTTGATGTGTTGAACCGTTGTTGAGGAAGCTGTTTTTGAAGTGCGATTGCTGAGCCTCGGAGCAGCAATCACTGGTGCTGGGAGTGACCTGCCGGGGAACAGCCATGACAACATGGGAATTACCCCGCAATGCCATTACAACGCAGGGATTACAGCGAAAGTCGTTACAATGACTTTCGCTGGAGGGCGCTGTTGGATAGGGAATAGTTTAATTTTCTATCCAACACCTTCCCTACTGTCAACGTGGGCTGGAGTTGGAATAGAAAATTAAACTATTCCACTATCCAGCGCCCTCCAGCGAAAGTCGTCGTAATGACTTTCGTTTTAATCCCCACGTTGTAATGGCATGCGGTGTAAAAGCCCGCGTTGTAATGCCATAAAACCGACCTGCCATTTGAAGGAAGTTTGGCTAATTGAATTTTGGAGGTACTGTCTTAGTCCTTGTGGATTTGGTTCCAGGATACTCTGAGTGCATTTTTTGATTGTGTGCGCGAGCTTTCACAGATTGAACTTGAATGCACGCGAGATTGCATCTTTTGTTTTTGCCGCGAGGAGACAGACGCCGGCGAACTGTATTAAAGCAGCATCGATACGCACTGCGTCTCTACCACATGACCTGCAGGCATTTAGAGGTCACGCAAACGTACCGCCATCTTGGTTGGCATTTTTCTATATGCAGCAGTATTTAACAAGTCATTTCAGCAAGATACTCATGCCAACCACGTTTTGAAAATGGAAAACAACTATCGATCAGCATTGTCTGGTAAGATTAAACATTATACAATGTTTTTCATAGTTTTATACTGAATATTAATGTGATTGTAAAATCTTTTTTAGTTTTTTAGTCTGGTTAACGCAATTGGGGGGCTTGGTGGATTGCGAGTCTTGGTGGTCAGGGGAAGTCCACCCAGGGACCTAGGGGACCGGTTCCTTGTAATTCAGGTCCCTGACACGAGCCATCGAGCCCGGCAGCGGATTGAAGATGTTCCATCCGGAACTCTAAGACTAACCTCCCCTCCATGCATACCCCTCGAGACGGGCTCCTCCGCCGAGACCTCTGCACGTATCTTTCTACGAACATCGGTTCGTGCACTTGAATTACAAGGAACCGGATCCCTAGGTCCCTGGGTGGACTTCGCCTGACCCCCGAGACTCCCAATCCACCAAGCCCCCCCAATTGCGTTAACCAGACTCAACGCCCACCGCCCCGCCGGCGCCCCACTGGTCCGCGGAACCGATACCACTTTCTCTATAATCAGACTGACCAGGAGCATTGCTTAGTTTTTCCCCGCCCCGGACGGCTGCTTTACCTGATTTCCCGTCCCTTTCCAGCCGCTAAAGGCTTGCATATTCAGGCAATGTATCTTTAATCCTGATGATGATCCTTTATTTAAACATAGGATCGAAACGCCGTCGACAGTTTATGTAGTCACACACCAGTTTTCCCATTGTGTTACCCAACTGTGTTCACTACATGAGGTCAGCTAGGCCAATTTATAACTTTTTACTAGCGTCTCGTCAATACATAATTGCCTGCAAATACCCCCTTTTTAATTCCTTTGGTTTTGTTCTTCATGTGTTATATATACTGGATACAGGATTGTATCCCACTGTATAATTGTTCACGTTTACCTGTTAAAATTCTTTCAATTGATCAAATCAGTGTCCGGCCGGACACGTTTCTGGTTATAGCACAGATTGTTGTATATAATTTATTAATTGTTTCTGATTAACTTGTTAAGTTAAGGACCCTTGTTGCCTGATAAAACACATTATATATATGTCACATATGAAAATAAAAAAAATAAAAATATATATGTGTATCTGAAACGAGACCCCACGGAGTCAGCGCCTGATTTCTAGAAACTGATTGTCAGGATTGGAGAAAAAAAAAAATAATATATATATATATATATATATATATATATATATATATATATATATATATATATATATATATATATATATATATATATATATATATATATATATATATATATATGAAGAAAACGCCATTCTTTTTCAAAGGTTATCCAAGAATAACGAGAAGACAGCTGTTGGGGGTTGCTCCATCTATACAAAATAAACCTTAATTATAACCTTCCTGGATGTCCTGTCTTCAAAAATGGCGACGAGGATGGGATAAGGAAGGTATGCATTGTAGCCATTGATCAGTCTTGGTGTATCTACTGGTTTAGTTGACCTTGGTTGGACAGGTTGTTTGAAGATAAGTCCTTCTCTACTCTTAGTGGTGCATTTTTGCTCAGCCTTGGTCAGGATTTTGTTATTGTAACCTCTAGCTCGTAGTCTGTCAAAGAGCTCATGCTTAGATGTTGAAAAGCTTTCCTGTGTGCTACAATTACGCTTCATCCTGAGGCATTCTGCATTGGGGATGCTAGAGATGAAGCTAGTGGGGTGAAAACTGTCGGCGTGTAAGATTGTGTTGCTTGACGTGGGTTTCCTGTATGTTTTGGATTGTAATTTGTTTTGGCTGACAAATAACTCTAGGTCCAGGAAGACAATGATTCATTACTGGTTGTACACGTAAATTGGAGGTTAAGTGTGTTTTGGTTGAGTTCAGCTGCAAACTGTTTTACACTATCTTCACTGCCTTTCCATAGCACAAATATATTGTCAATGTAGCGACAGTATAGTGCCACGTTTTCCAACATTTGTGTGTGGTGTCTCACAATGAGTACTTGCTCCTCCGACCAGTCCATATGCAAATTAGCATAGCTGGGGGTGAAGCAAGTACCCATGGCTGTCCCCTGTGTTTGTTTGTATAGAAGGTTATCAAACGTGAATGTGTTATTTTCCAGACACTACTCGGTCATCTGTACTAGCATCTGTGTGTGTTGGTAGAGCCCAATATCTCTCGTTTCTAGGTAGTGTTTGATGGCATTCAGACCATTCCTATGCCTAATGCTTGTGTACAAGCTCTGTACATCAAGCGTGACAAAGACATAATCACTGTGTCAACTTAAGTCGTAGATGTTTGCCAAAAAGTCCCCACTGTCTTTGGTATATGATGGCAGACTTTGCACATGTGGCTGGAGAAAGAAGTCTATGTACTTACTCGTATTTTCAAACAGACCACCAATTGCCGATATTATCGGTCTTCCCGGAGGGCATTGTTCATTCTTGTGTATCTTCGGGATGAGATAAAGTTGTGGAGTCACTGGATAATTGTTTTTCAGAAAATCAAATTCTTGCTTCCCAATGAGTCCTGCTATTTTCCAATCATAGAGGCTTTCATGATAACGCTCTTGTATGCTGGTGATGTTGGTCGCACTGATACCCAAATAGCAGTTCCTGTCTGCAAGTTGGGACATTGCCTCTTTGTTATGAGTCTCTAGGGGCCAGAGAACTACATTGCCCCCTTTGTCTGACCAACGTATACCAATATCATTCCTGTCTTTGATTTTCCTCATTACAGTTTCATATTCAGTTCTTTGGTTATGCCTCATTTTGGTGAAGTTGTTGCTGCTTTCCACCGCTAGATTCTTGAACTCTTTGATCACTTTATCTGAGAAAATATCAATATTGTCTTTTGGCAAGAGCGGGCAAAATACGTATTATGCATCTACATTTATTATATATAAGTGAGCAAGGGCACGGACGTGCCCGAAACGCGTCTGACGACATGCACCACTAAATGCATAAATAAAGCATTCATAAAGAAGAAGCCTGACTCTGGCTCATTATTGCTGTCTGCGTACCTGTCTGTGCTCGAGGCACTCTGGAGGCAAGTTGGATGCTATATATATATATATATATATATATATATATATATATATATATATATATATATATATATATATATATATATATATATATATATATATATATATATATATATATATATATAATGAATATATTTATTATATATATATATATATGTAAAATAAATGTAGATATATATATAATAAATGTAGATGCATAATACGTTAAGGAAACATAGTTACATTAAACAAACCAATCTAATAGTTAACATATAGATTTCTAATAGCTACAATGATTACATTCTATTAGTTGGTTGTGTACATTACTCACGTTAATGAAATCAATTCACATATTATCTAAGTGTATATGAATATATAGAACATAAAATTGTAACGTTTAAAGGGTGAGGCCTAAATTACTCTACTCCAGTGCTATCCTATTACATAATTTCACTGACGCTATAATGTAAGGGAAATGTCTCTGAAATGTTTTTCCTTGCGCACAAAAAACATGGATCTGGCTTTCACTTATCATCTAAGAAAAATAGCAGTCTGCAGATTTTGTTGATATGCAAAATGTTTATGAAGCCCAGATGTGCCCATACCACTGATTGCACCTGATCGGTGCTTAACAGCAAGACATCAGAAACATAAATCAAGTGTCAAAGTATGCACCAGGCCAGTGCATAATTAAATAATTGTAACTTGCAATACTATGTACTGTACACCAAGCTGTTTCTAACAAAGCCCACCCTCTTCCTAGACAGCACCACTAGTCCACTACTGAAGACGAGGATCATCAATCCTGGTGGTAAATCCCTTCTGCTTGTAGCACCAGCTGTATGGAACACCAAGGGAGTAGTCTGAAAATTAAAATATCTCTTAAAAGCATATGTTCAATGGCACCTACCAATTCAATCACCTTTTTATTCACCTTTCTATCCATCCTTTCCCTGTTCCCTCCATTTCTCTTTTCACCCTTCCATCTATTCATCATTTGACTCGTCTTTCCTTGTGTCTTATCATCCTTCCTTCCTTTTGCTTTTCCTTCATTCCCTTTTGAGTCCTTTCTTTCCCTTTCCCTCCGTTCAACCTTCTGACCTTCCTTTTAGCCTTCCTTTCCCTTTTAATGTTTACCCATCGTTCTTTTCACTCTTTCTGACATTTTCTTTCTTACCTTTCATATTACTACTGACTGAATTTGCCTCACTCTCAATGTCCTTTTGTTTCCTATTTTCCAAATTTCTCATCCTCCGTTCCCTTCCCTTTACTTATCACGTTCAGCAAGTCTTTGCCTACACCCCTTATTCTGTGACAATATTATGTAGGAGCTATTGTCTGAAGACTGGCAGACAGTAGAGGCTCAGAAAAACTAAGCAATGTTTTCGTGGCCCAGTGGCAACTCATGCTGCAGCTTAAAACAGGAGTTCCTGACTCCACTGTGTAACACTGTTCTACTGAACCTTAGAGTTAATCAGAATAAAACATATTTCAAACAGAATCCAAAGGATTTGTGGGCTAGTTACAAAGATAAACTTGCACATGAGTAGATCTACAAGTGTGACTTTTACTCTTATACTTCATAGTCAATGTACTACTTTTGGGTATTTGCGATTTGTATATTTTCAGATGTAGGCGGAGCTCTTCACCATCGGTGTGGAAATTTCCCTATTATAAACATAGGGAAAAGTCAAAATGTTTATTAAACTTTAAAAAAAAGGGTGCAAATATTTTAAATTAAATAGTAACGTAAATCAATGTATTAATATATTTATTTTAGATGTACACAATACAAAATGCTAAAACACTATGAACTTTATTTTAAATTAAATATTTAATTAATTTAAGTGCATTAATCTAAGTAAAACATTTTCTTAAAGATATATATATAATAACTCTTTAAATAGAAGTATTATTTAGTCCACATTATTAAAAGTTATATATGTAATTAATTTGAATTAATCTAATTATTATTGATAAAAAATGTAATTACATTTATTTTTTTAAATAAAACATGTTATTAAAATATTTTAAACTAAAATACTAATGATTCGTATTTATATATAATTTGTTTATCATTTAATTACATTTATATATGTTTTTAAGTCTAAAATATTTTAATCTATTTTAACATAATTTCCCATGTCTTGTTATTATAAGTCCCTGTCTCCATTATTTTCTATGGAAGGATGTTACAGTACCAGTGGTTGGCCCTGTGCGGTGCTGATCTTATACCAGATCTGAGAGGGAGTACATTTACTACTGTTTTAGGGCCATTTAGGCTGGAGTTACTTCAGAAGTGCTGTGCTTGTCAACAGGAATGGGCTTACGCTTTTGTGGGTGGGTACATGTCACTCTCTAAACTCCTCACTAAAACATCCTTAATACTACAAGGGCTCAATAGATGGCCTTGCTAATGGGCAGGACCTAAAACCTTTGATTGGTGAAAGGTGAAAGGCCATGTGTAGATTGGTCAGTGGCTATGGGTGCTGACCAAGACAAAGCCCTATGCCCAATTCCTACAGTTCGCTGCTAAAGACCATGCAGAGTGGGTTTTTGGACATAGGGGAAGGGTTCAGGGCCTGGCCAAAATCAATTCCTGTAGCCAGAGGCAGCCAGGTGTCATTAACTATATAAATGATGATGTACTAGATATGCATTATTCATGCAGCCTGTCAAACTATGCATAGTGGGCTGTGGATTACGCAATGTTTTTCTGATATAGAAAATCAGTGAGCCAAGTTGTGACCCACCCAATAAGCAGAGGAGCCAGACAGCAGTCATGTACAGCTCAGCCTCGCCCATCCTTCTATCGGGTTCCACCAATTTAAGAGCCAGACCAAAGAACCAGTGTTGGTTTGACTGTATCAAGGATATCACAGAGGTTGCATTACCATTCTCATAATTAGTTAAAAAAAATCTGTGTTTGAATGACAGCTTACTCATTGGCACTATGAGGTAAACATACAAATATTGTCACTGACTGTATCTGGTGAACACACAAAAGGCAAACAATGAAGATGAGTGGGCCACTCTAAAGAACTGCTGAACCAGCCTGTGCCGCAGTCTCCACCAGACATACAGCCAGCTGATGAGGACTTGCCAATCAACTGCATCAGACCAACCAAGGAAGAAATACTGCAACTCTTTAAAGATCCAATAAATGGGAAGGCAGTAGGACCTAACAACATTCTTGCAGAGGCATTGAAAACAGACACTGAAACATCAACAGACATGCTCTACCTTTTGTTTGGAAGGATTTGGGAAGAGGAAAATATGCCATCACACTGGAAGGAGGGCTATCTCATCCAGATCCCCAAGAAAGGTGACCTGAGTAACTGCGCAAACTACATAGGAATAACTCTTCTATCAACCCCAAGCAAAATGTACAACAGAGTCATACAGAATAGGGGAAACAAGTGGACGCTCATTTGCGGGGCAAACAAGCTGGCTTCCAAAAAGATAGATCCTGCACAGACCAGATTGCAACACTGTGCATCATCATTGAGCAGTCAATGAAATGGAACTATGAGAAGGCATTCAGTACTGTGGACAGAGAGACACTTTGGAAACTCCTCCGCCACTACGGTGTAGCAGATAAACACGTAAGGATTATCAGGAACTCCTACAATGGAATCACCTGCAAGATAGTTAATAGAGAACAATTCACGGAAGCCTTTCAAGTGAGGATCAGCCCACCAGGTTTTTTGCTCTTGTCTTTTCTTTTCCTGCAGGCCATTGACTGGATCATGAAGACATCCACAGCAAGGAGAAGTAATGGGGTCCTGTTGATACTTTAGACGCAACTCGATGACCTGGACTTCGCAGACGACCTGGCCTTACTCTCCCATAACGATCTGCAGATACACGAGAAGACCAACAATTTGGCAGCTACATCAGCACAACTTGGCCTCAACATCCACAGGGGAAAAACCAAGATCCTGAAGCCTAACACGGCCAGCACAATTACAGTCAGTCTTCCATACGATGCACTGGAAGAGGCCCTCACATACATAGGATGTGTCATAGACAAGCAGGGCAGTATAGACGCCAACATCAAGCTGAGAATTAGCAGGCAAGGGCCACCTTCATCCAGCTAATGAAGATCTGGAGCTCCGAGGACCTTATGCTGCAAACCAAAGTCAGGCTTTCTAACACCAACAAAAATTCGGTCCTTCTGTTTGGAGCAGAAACTTGGAGGACAGCAGTGACCACAACCAACAAAGTCAAGAACTTCATCCACACCTGTCCGAGGAAAATACTCCAAATCCGCTGGCCAAACACCATCAGCAACAATAACCTATGGCAGCAGACTTTCCAACTCCATGCTCATGAAGAAATCATGAAAAGACATAGGACTGGATAGGTCCCACCCTCCTCTGCAAGCCCCTGTCTATCACCACCAGGCAAGTCCTCACCTGCAACCCTCAAGGGAAAAGAAAAGGAAAAGAGAAAGACCAAGAAACACATAGCGCTGAGGCCTCGAGGCTAACTGCACAGAGATGAGTTCCACCTGGAGTCAGATTGAAAGAAAAGCCCAGGACAGAGATGACTGAAGATTCCTAGTTGATGGCCTATACCCCAGGAAGGATAGTAGGACTAAGTAAGTAAGTAATTATAGTGAATAACTCTATGTCACTTTCCAAAGCTGATAGGTTTTACAACTTTAGAATATTAGTCCATCGTGATCATTGTGCGTAGTCCTATGAGACAGTCCCTGAGGAAGAACCAGGCCATGCCTGAAATGCAACTTGATAATGAATGCAAATTATTGAAACATGTCTTCACTGCTTTACGTTTTAAACTACATGTTGAATAAATTAAAGGTTGACTTTTTAACAGGACTTTGCAACTGATATAATGAGTGACAGTTTAGTGCAGTGGGAATATTACAAAGTTAAAGAACCTGTCAATTTTGGAAGCATTGTTTGTGAGCGGCTTCCAGCAACCGCTATTTCGCAGAAACATCATGGAGCGATACATAACAAGTCAGTGTATAAAACTGGCATATACAGATTGTTGAAATTTTCTTTATTAATTATCTTTGGTAACTGTTATTAAATGTTAAGAAACTTTGAGATGTCATGCGCCTGCTTCTGAGATCTGTGTGTATTCAATAAGCATCAGTGCATAATACTGGCAAGATAACTCAGCTGGTTAATTCATGTGACAGTGATTTGTATATTATCTCTGTCCATAGGCTTGAATCATCATAACATAGCGCAATGGTTTAATGCGCCTGCTACAGAGCTGTGTTTGTCACAAATATATAGGTCACAGATTTATATTTTATGCAAGATAGCCCAGTGGTTTCCTATTTTTGTCGCATATATCATTGTACAATCTGCAGGTGACAAATCACAATCCTGGTGACTCCCTCTGACAGGGCAGATTGAGGGGCTTCTTCTGACTCTTCAAAAAGGATTCTGACATCAGAGGAAAGCTCTTGAGCAGTTTTTCAGATAGCTGCAGATCAAGAAGCAAAGAAGTTGTGTATTGACGTATTTGTGAAAGAGGGCAACCTACAAACTGCAGACAGTATTGAGAGACAGCAGACCCTCCATGCTATGTAGCTAAAGTTGCAATCTCAGGGTGTATCAATGCAGTGTCGGAGGTGATGCCTAGTGAGTGCAGCCTCAAAGACAGTCTCAATGTGTGTGCAGCCCCACAATACCAGCTGTGATGGTGCAGATTCTTTATGATGTCTGTGCAGCTGCTGATTCAAAAATAATCCCAGATGTGTGAGCGTAGATTAATTAATAATGATCTCAAATCTGTCCATGGAGATTCCCAGCATTGGGAGAAAATAACCATATTTGTATTTGCATTTAAAATTTATAAAGTGCAGGTTTACACCCAGATTGTGGATTCTTGGACCTAGAGCCAGACCTCTGATAAGCACTAAACTCAAGACGTATTAGAAGCCTAAGCATCAATAGACATCCATTTTTTCAGCAACCTTTAAAATTTCAGCAAATCATGTTCAGAACGAAGATAATCAAGCAACAGATTCCAGCTGTCAGCAGCTGTGACAGAAAAAGAATAATCCCCCATTATTTTTATATGAAACATGGTGACCACCGAGCAACTCTGAGATGTAGATCTCAAAAAACAAGAGGGAATATACCCCTTAAATCGGGGGCCAAGAGGAGACCTGTGAGAATATAGATAGATTTATGGGCAACGCAAAGAGAGGTAAGAGGATTTGCCCATTAACCGACAACAGATGAGAAATGGTCTGGAATGGACAGATATAATTCCTCTGAGGAATACCACAGGTGAATCTTGTTGCATAATTTTGTGTAAGTTGATGTTTATCAATAAGGTATGAAGGCAATCTAAGGTAAATTGCCTTGCGATCGTCTAAATACAATAAATGCTTTGAGAATCAAGATCTTCTAGGTGGGGGGAAATAGAAAGAGCACTTGCTTTAGACTATGCAATTGAAATAGGTATGACTTAACTAGTGATGAAACTTTGTCAGCTAAATAAAGGGGCTTATTCACTATCCCTCACTGCCAACGGAGCGTCACTTATTGTGATGCTTCGGTGGCATAGCACCATTTTCCATATTTACATGGTGGCGCTTTTTGATGCTGCACCCGATATACAAGGCTGAGGCAGCCACAGAAACTAGCACCATGGAATAACAGGCATTCAAATGGCGATAGGAGGAGAAATCATTAATTTCTTTGCGTTTTTGCTCTTTCAGTGGGTGCTACGGTGCAAATCACCATTATTGATTGTTTATGTGCAGGAAGGTATCCCTTCCTGCACATAAACAGATGCCCCTGCAGTGCAGGCACCCTTGCAACATGGGGCAGGGTGCCTGCATGGTGCAAGGCAGCTTTTTTTAACCAGTAGTAGGAGAAACACAGGGGTTCGCCGTATTCTTGTGCCAAATTTGGCACAGCTCTGCTCTCCAACATTTTATTGTAAATATGCCCCAAAGTGTCTCATCAAACCTTACAGCCATGTTTCTTACCACCTTAATTGGGAAGGGGTTAGACTGGAAGTATTGGGCCAGAGATCATGCAACAAAGACTCTGACATATTGACAGAACCTACCAGTTCATCTTCAAGCAATTCAGTTTTAAGTAGTTCTTATTTCTCCAGTAGTAAAGGCTGGACAAACAATCACAACGTTTTGAAGCTGACAACTTAGGGCCTGATAAATCTTGGTAGATGGTTTACTCCATCACAACGGTAGTGGATATCCCGTCCGCTGAAAAATAAATCCCATTATATCCTATGGGATTTAAATTTAGGCTAGGGGGATATCTGGCACCGTTCTGATGGAGTAAACCCCTCTACCAAGATCTAAATCAGACCCTCAGTCTCTTGCAAATCTAGGAATCTTTTGAGTGTCATCTGCGAAAAGAAGGCAATTCAGTCGAAAAAGAGTCTATAAAATGGGTTAACAGGATCATATAAAGGTTCAAAAATAGTGTCAATATAATTGAGCCCTGTGGTACCCCACAGGTACATGATCCAACCAAATGCTCAAAAGGTGCCCAATTGACATAAAAAGTCAACTGAGCGCTTGTCCATCAATACCCAATTTGGAGAGTCTTTATAGAAGAATGGCATGCTTTACAGTATTAGATGGTGCTGTTGGATGTACCATGTTACAACGCATACCATTACAACTGCCTACTATTACAACGCGACCATTACAACGCATACCATTACAACGCATAGCGCTTTGAGGTGCTGGATAGTGGTAAGTATAATTTACTATTCTAACTCCAGTCCCTGTGGACACTAGGGAAGGTGTTGGATAGTAAATTATACTTATTCCCTATCCTAGAGCGCCCCCCAGCGCAATGCGTTGTAATGGTATGCGTTGTAAAAGTTGCGTTGTAATAGTAGGTAGTTGTAAACGTTGCGTTGTAACAGGTGTATACCGGTGCGGTTAAATTCAGTAGCAAAAAACAGTGGGGATATTAATCAAGGAGGATTATCTCAGATCAGGCAGGACAGATACAACAGTAAGCTCTCTGCCATGCCCAGAGTGAAAACCCATCTGGGACAGATGCAAAAGATTATTATTTACCACAAAGTTCGCCAGTTGTTGGAAGACCACCTTCTCCAGTAACTTGCTAGAAAAAGGCAGCTTTGTCTATTGGTAAAAATTCAGAGAGGGTTTCTTAACTAACAAATTACATATTCTGACTTTAACATATCTGGAACACGATCGTCCTGTAAAGAGGAGTTAATAATTACTCTGGCCCAGCTGGGGTCTAGAGACAGAAGTTCCTTATGTAAACTTGCAGGAAGAGGGTCATAAAGAGAACCAGTGGGTCTACTCTGAGATAAAATTGAGATAAGCTCTTTGCAGCCAGGCGAATAAAACTCAGTTAATTTGGCATGGTTATTACTTAATGTAGGGGAAGACAGTGAGGATGAATCCAGAATGGAATCGATGAAGATTCAAATGTTCACAATTTTCTTTACAAAGATTTTTGCTAATTGATAGCACTCAGCAAATGATTTTCTTAGCTCAGCCAGAGAAGGAGGGCTTTCATATACTATTAATGTCTGACAAGATGGCATGGGTAGCTTTGGGAATATTCAGAGTTTTATTAGAATAAAAAGCTATTTTAGCTCTCCAGATAGCATAATTCATCACAATCCATTACCGCTTGGTACTAGAGCTGTGGGCCAGATGCCAATGATGTTCTAACGCACATAGTGCAAGCGTGGACACCTTCAGATATTAACTATAGCAATTATTTAAAAATAGACTTTATCCTGGAAATTTCTCTGATCAGTGCTAACTTATTGGCATCAACCTGTTGCACATTGTAGTATTGTTGAACTAAAGAGGCAGTGGAGGTTGAGATATTCTTCAACCCGTCAAGTGGTAGAATAGAATTACGCAAACGTCAGAGAAAATATTTTTCAAATTTCTACATTTGATAGGTGAGAATGCGAAAGGGGTAAGAGCAAACAATTTCTAAACAGTGGCTGTGAACATGAGTAGCTGAACAAGCACCTATTTTAAGTGCAAACAGCACAATTAATTCAAGATGTTTAGTCACTAATGGAAGTGCGAACTAGTTAAGATAAATATTTAAATCTTTTAAACGGGGATGAGAGTTAGGGTGGACCTTTTTACTAAGGCTAGGGCCAAATACGTGAAAAGCTTCTGCTGATGCATTGTAAGGATAGCCTGACAGTTAATACCTCATGGGCAGGATTACAACGGGAAGAAACTTTCTGGCATTGCCATGAGTTTCTCATACTAAATGCTAGAACACCTCCTTTCTTTCCAATGTACTTCCAAAATAGAGTACTCTTCCGGTGTGATTTCTTTATTAATCTGTCAACGCATGCAAAAATTATGAACAATCTCCAAATGACCCTGAATGCAGAAGTCCACCTTGAGTATTGGATTTTTAATTGCCTTAAACATTTCTCCTATCCTGAAATAAATGCAGTTGGCTCGCCAAGGTGAATTTTCAAAACTATGATGATTGTTCTCCATGGTACTCATCAACAATTTCCTAATGTCATTGCTGCCAAAGTTGGAAAATATAAAGCTCCCTGAAATCTGAGGTTTAATAACCTTTTTCTTTTTAGCAGTCCTAGAAACAGAACTGTAAAGTTTGGCGGGTCAAGTTTTTCAGTGACTGCAGCAAAAATCTGGAACTCACTGCAATTGCACAATTGTACAGAGTCCTACTTTCTACATTTTAGACAATAATTGAAAACTTTATAAATCCACCAGCTGCTTTTTTAATTAATTAGTGGGTTTTCTAGCACCAAGAATAATCAATGTACGTGCACTCAACAAACTTTTATAATTATAATTTTAAATACAATGTATAAGTGTGAGTGCTGATTTGAACATAATCCCTGAAATCCAGGTACAGTCATGGCTTGTCTCTACCGCTCACGTTGAGAAACCTTCCACTCGTGTTGAGGAAGCTGCAGCTCGAGTAGAACATCTACTTAAGCAGCAGATAGAAGCAGCGCCCTCTTGCGCTGCGCGTGGTGCCCTTCGCACAGACTTTACAGTAAGGGACAAACACACAGTGTTAAAAATTAGGGTGAGGAGCGCAATGTATTGCACTCCGCTGCTTGGGGAACTCCGCGTAGCATAGCAGATTTATTTTGGTCACTTTCGGAGTGGAGCTCTGCAGACTCCACCCAGGCCTAGCCAAGTGATGCCCTTGCATAGGCACCATCAATCTCTCCTGCTTCAGCAATAGGCCAGTGTCTCTCTCTCAGCAGCAGCAGTTCAAAAGCAAATATCAGTGCAATGCACTTCTGTCCCTTTCAGGGATGCAAAACCTCTTACCTTGATAGAAATTAGGGTACTCAGATTGCGTTGGTGTTTCGAAAATGTATGCCACGTTACAGAAAAATATGCAATGGAAACGCTATGCTAATATATCTACTGCAGAACACCTTATCACAGTACACCTTATTTCACTACTGTTTAGCATATTTTGGCAATGAAGTGCACTTCTGCTGTACTATAGGTAACACATTCTAGACTCTTCTTTACAGCAAAGGTGAATTCTGTATACCCTGAAAGCTTTCAATCCAATAGATGCCCCGGTGTTAAAATGAGCTGGGTGCCATCTTGCTTTCTGGATTCTAACAAATTCCATCAACACAATGCAGAGTCCGTGTGGGTACAGAAGTACCCACCAGCAACTACTTTGAAAATAGGAGGACCACCACAGTCAATTTTCCAAAAGCTTTTTGTGTGGCATGCTATCTACTTCTAAAGGGCTGTTGTGACAGTGTCCAGACAGGGGTTTCACTCTTTTTTGGGCCCCTGCCGATGCCCTGTAGCCCGGTGGATGCTTCCGGTCTTTGGGTTTTAGCCGCTTTGTCTGGTAAGTTTTGCGGGGTTGTGGGTTAAATGTGATGGAGGTTCCCCCCATTGGGTGGGGATCCAATCCTCCATTTTAGGTAGCTTCTTCCACTTTTTTTCCAATTATTGAACATGGCGAATTCCTCCCTCAGCAATGGCCAGCAATAAGAAGATTCAAAGTAATGCTAAAGCGGCGGCTATCTTGTAATGGCCTTCACTCATCACTTTTCAATCTTGTTATGGCCGTCACTCATCACTCATCATTTATCTTTAGTATGCACAGACAATCAATACAACTTTCTAATCAATACTTTATTATCCTAATTGAACTGTAAGCAAAATGGTAAAGCTTTCCTAAGAAATACAGTCCTAATTATGAACCTCAAAATTCCCTTCTTGACTAACTTGGAGTCCTGGGAAACGCCATTAGTTGCATGTATGACACCTGTACCACAGATTTACCTTCAGTAATGCACCGTATGGACGTGGATTTACAGTCCTGAATGACCCATCGTTTTGGTCCGATAAAGAAGTGTCTCTCCGCCAGTTTTCCCTGATGTCTGGACGGGGAATGACAATCCAGAAGGGCCCCTTGTTGGGTCCGCTGTGCAGGCCTCCTGACCTCTGAGGACCTGAACTGAGGTCACCTTGTACTCTGTCTGGTAGTGAGCCGGTCGGCGCCGATTTGCACTCATCATTTGCTCTACTTTTGCGCTACTTTGCTCCGCATCATGATGTCCTTACCTCAAATGTCTTTTTATTCTTTCTTTGTCTAAATTGCACTTTACTAGATTTTTATCTCTGCTCCTACCCCTACTTTTATCGCTACTCGATGCCTACCATGTCAATTTAATTCTTGCTTGTCCTTAATATATTTTGCAGTCTTTTACCTTTACCCGATACCTCCCATGTTGATGTAATTATTGCCTATTTTTGCATTTCCCCTCAACCCTATCCCGCTACTTCTTGGCTTCTCTCTCTCCATTCCCAAATGATTGCTTGCACTTCCTGATTCTATCCCCATCTCGGTTCACCTCACACTCCCCCTTCAATTCTCTTTTCTCCCTCTTATTTATCACATCTTCCCCCCCTTTTTCAACCCAATCCAGTGATCCCGCCCACCCTTCCCCTCACTTTGTCTCCCTCTCCTCTCCTTTTGTGTTAACTCATTCTATGGTGGCTACCGCTAACTTCTCCTCTGTACTACAACCCTTCTCAATCTCAACCCTCGACAATTCATAACTCTTGCGCCAACCTTTGAGCCTATTTTCTCACACTCTCTGATTTTTCTCTTTACCTCCCCACCCTCTCGCCCCCTCCATCTTTCACTACACTTTTTCTCCTACCCGCCCATTCAACCATCCCAGCTGTCTTAATATGCCTCCCTCCAATCACACCATCACTCCACCCGACACTTTAATCACTAAGTTTGGTACCAACTCGTGGTCCATCCTCTACCCTCCCAATCTCTCTAAAAATGCCAAGAAAAACCTGAAACACAAACTCTTAATTTGTCACCACAACACCCTTTTTGTAGATAATTACCTTAGCCTTTCTTCCATTGCCAAAACCAATTACATCTTCTACTCAAAGCGTCCCTCTAAATGGAAAAGTATCTTCCTCCGCCACTTACCCATAAAGAAATCCATCGGCCTAAGGGGTGCCAGTCTGCGCCAGTCCGCGCTGGACCCGCGCCCAGCGTTCCTTCCCCTGGCCGTGTTCCTCGCAAACTTAGTAAGTTCCAGAAATATACCTTTTCTGACCTGCTAGATATAAAAAACACTATGTTTTTGACAGAGTGCCCACATTTTAATTTAGCAGAGTGTTCTAACATGTCACATATAATCTGTCCAAACTGTAATTTTAACGTAACAGGTTCCCTCACCCAAAAACCACAGATATCAGGAGCTTCTAGTAACGAGACTACACGCATTAAATGCGCATTGGTGAATGCCAGATCTATGTGTAAACATAGAGACGATGTGGCCGAATTAATTTCGGCACACAATTTAGATATTCTGTTTATAACAGAGACATGGGCCGATCTGGCTTCTGACCCTGACCTGGTAGCAGCCATCCCGGAGGGCTACTATATCACTAGACAAGATAGACCGACAGGAAAAAAAGGGGGCGGCCTTGCCATTATTTTACGGCTAGAACTAACACTGAAAACATGGACTCTAGATAACATTCCGGCAGAAACATTAGCCTTTTCCATCACTCTATCTCCTATTCAAATGTTTAATGGAGTTCTGCTCTATCGTCCCCCAGCCACTAGAATGCCTTTTCTCCAATCTATCAGTATCTTATTAGAGCCAGTAGCAGAAGCCTCTGACTATACTATACTAGGAGATTTTAATTTTCATTTAGAAGAAACAGCAGATAAAGACACACTGAGCCTTACTGAGGACTTTAAGGCCGTTGGCCTAAACCAGCTAGTCACTACAGCCACGCACAAAGCAGGTCATGTCCTTGATGGCCTATTTACAAATAATCAGGCCATTACATCCCCCACTGTTGTCCCTATTGTATGGTCAGACCATGCAGTAGTGGTCTTTCACGTCCGTGTTAAAAATTATAAAAATCAACACTCGGCCAAAAAACAACTTAGAACGTGCAGGGACTGGAAAAATATAGATACAAAGACACTATCTGAGAAATTGGAAAATAACAAGCCATCTAGAACGCCAGACCCTCAACTGGCAGCAAATAACTATAATCAATGGCTTACAGATTCTTTTAATCAAGTAGCGCCTCTTAAGAAACTGCGCCCCAATCGCGCAACACCATCAGCCCCTTGGTTCTCCGAAACTCTAAGACTAGAAAGACAGAAATGCCGCAATCTAGAAAGGTGCTGGCGAATCAACTACGACAACAACGATAAAGAGAAATACAAACAAGCATTATCAATATACAGGAAGCTTTTAAGACTGGAAAAAAGTAAATATTTTACCGAACAGATAGAAAAAGCCCAGAATTCCAGTAAACAATTATATCAGGTAGTGGCAACACTAACAAATACACCAACAGCAAATACTACAGACGTTACTCAAGAGTTCTGTGATCAGATGGCTGATTTTTTTAGAACCAAGGTCACAGAAATCTATAATAGATTCAACAATAATATAACAGGGGAATCATCAGAGAGCCACAAGAACGCACAGCTCATATCCTCTTCTCTGAATGAATTTATCCCCCCATCACTTTCAGAAATAAAAGACCTTATTAAAACAACTATGTCAGGTTCTCCTTTGGATCCCTGCCCACCGGTCATCATTAAATCAATAACCAAGGTAGTAGCTCCAATTTTGGAGAATATCTGCAGTACCATTTGCGAAGCAGGCATCTATCCTCAAAAATGGAAAACTGCTATAATAAAGCCTTTGCTAAAGAAACCCACTCTTAACACCTTGGAATTAAAAAGTTATCGCCCTATAGCAGCCCTCCCTTTTCCATCCAAAATACTTGAAAAGGTTATAAATAAACAGCTGGCCAGTTACATTGATCACAACAATCTGCTGGATAACACCCAGTTCGGGTTTAGGAGAGGCCATGGAACGGAGACGGCGCTTATAAAGGCTTCCGAAGAGATCAGACAGATCATGGACCAGGGTGGCACGGCAATCCTGATCTTGCTGGATCTCTCGGCGGCTTTTGACACGGTCGATCACAACATCTTGATCGACCGTGTCACAGCTATGGGCATACAGGGCAAGGCTGTGGAGCTCCTGGTCTCTTTTCTATCCAACAGAGAACAGTCAGTAAAGATGGGGAATTTTTATTCACCCACATTTGTGCTGCCTTGTGGAGTCCCCCAGGGATCCTCGCTAAGTCCGACACTTTTTAACATCTATGTGTCGGACTTGGCGAGGGTCATTAAAATCCATGGAATGGGAGTGACTTCATACGCCGACGACACTCAGTTGGTGTTAGCAGTGCATAAAAACGGGAGTGAGGTAGCGGCCAACTTTCAGATAGGCATGAGAGCTATTAGTCACTGGATGGACAATAACTGTCTGAAATTGAACACCGATAAGACTGAGGTAATGGTGTTTGGGGACCTAAAACCAGCTTGGTCCCCGGTCTGGTGGCCACCAGAAATGGGTAATCCACCTACTCCAGTTTCGAAGGTGAGAAACTTAGGAGTGCTGTTTGACAGCAAACTGAGTTTCACCAATCATGCTAATGCAGTGGTCTCCTCCTCCTTTTACACGCTACGAAAAGTGAAAAAGTTATTACCTTTCCATCCCCTGTCTGCCGGGAAAACACTTATGTCCTCCTTGGTGTTATCCAAGGTGGACTACTGTAATGGGCTTCTGTTGAATGCCCAGGAGCAGGTCTTTAAGAAACTACAAATGGTGCAGAATGCTGCTGCACGAATCCTGACTAAAACTCCTAAGTTTGCGCCCATTTCCCACATTGTCTACCAACTTCATTGGCTTCCGGTGAGAAAAAGAACTAAGTTTAAGGCATTGTGTATAATCTACAAGGCGTTGAACAGCCAAGGACCTGACTTCTTTAGGGAATCACTGTTGGTTTATGTCCCTAAGAGAGCTTTAAGATCTGCCTCATCTGCTTCCCTTTGTATTCAACGAGTCAGAACAGTTACATGGGGAGACAGACGCTTCTTGGTAGCTGCCTCGAGGCTCTGGAATACCTTGCCCCATCAAATAAAATGCAGCCCGTCACTGATGATCTTTAGAAAGCAAGTGAAGACCTGGCTATTCAGTCAATAAATGCAAAGAAGTTTTCTCGTTATCTGCCTCTCTATCAGTCTAGCGCCGAGACACCACTAGTGGTATTTGTTTGCGCTTTATAAGTTTAAAAAATAAATAAATAAATAAATAAATAAAATCCCATATGGCCTGAAGCTATCCACCACTCCATCCCCCACATTTGCTGGATAAATTGACATCTCCATCTTCAAATCAGGAAATATCCTCATTCAAGCCTCTGAAAACACCTCACCATTTTTGAACGCCACTTCAACCACCTATATGATCTACTATCCTCTCCTCTCATTCTTCCTCAGCTGTGCAAACACAGGAAATCCTCACAACGACACTTCCCCTTACTCCAACTCCACCTCCCCCTTTATCCTTCGATATCTTTGAAATCTCCCAATTCCAGTCCTTGCCTCCCACCGCTAACACTAAACCCGCTCCTGCACTTGTACCCTCCCCTTCTTATCTGACTCCCACCCCCTCCACTCCCTCGGACTCTCTCTCACCCATCCCCAACCTCTTACCTCTTACCCCTCTTTCCTCCTTTCCCCTGCTGCCCGATCCTTCTTCTCCTTTCCTCTCTACCCTCTCCACCAGCTCCTACCCCCTAACACCCAACCCAAACCTCACCCCTCCTACCTTTCTTTCCTCCTCCCCCTCAATCCCAGTTGCCCCTACTCCCCCCCTACAACACATTGAAACCCCTCACTCCTTCTCCATTACTGCGCCACAATGTCCTCACATACCACCCAATATTTTTGATCCTCAACTGCAAAGACAGGGTTGCCCCTCTCCTCCCCCCTGACCCCCGCCCCTTCCCTTAGCATCTATCAAACCGCTGGGTTACTGGACACTCATACAGCCATCCTACAGCAGGTCGGAATCGGGAACACCCCTCTTATCCCGCCTCCTGGATACCCCCCTCTCCCAGCGCGTACCCCTCTCCCCCGAATGAATTGGAACAAACCCCCATCCGCACGGACGCCCTTTCCTCCTTATCTTCCCCCTTCATTACTCAATCGCTTCTTAACAATGGACTCCACCTCTCTATCTTATCATTGGAACTCTCCTCCCTCAGGAAAGACTTGATCACCCTCCGTGACATTAAATCTTCCAACCATCTCATCTCCTTTGGCGACACTCCTCTCAACCTTCACCCCCTCTGCAAAGTTGCACCTCTCCTAATGACTTCCTCTATGACGGATTCCCCCGTAACTACCTTCCCATCTCTCCTCTTAAGTCTACCCACCCTCTCTCCCTGGATCTAAGGATCCCTAACAATCCCTACCCTCCTAGCCCTTTGACCGTTGAATCTCATATACCTCTTCCCCCCTTTTCGTCGTTCCCTGGGATTAACCCCAGCCCTACCACCACTGGCTCGCCCGAGCTCCCTCCATCATCTTCTATGACTACTGATAAGGATATTCCTCACTCCACTATTCCTGTGATTCTGGGAATTAGCCGCACCCCCATCTCCCCCCGTTCAACTAGGCCTCCCCCGCAACGCACCACTGTCTACTCTGAAACTACTCCTGCTTTCAACCCCAAACTCCTTAACTGCATGCTCATCAACTGTCAATCACCTGCACGTCATGCCACGGAAATCTCTGAGACTATCCTCAGTGAAGTCATTGACATTGCCTTTCTTACAGAAACCAGGCTCAAGCCTCACTCCTCATCTATTCTCGACATGCTCTCCCCCCCTGGCTACTCCATCCTAAGAAAAGACAGACCTGTCAAAACCAGGGGGGGGGCCTAGCCATCATCTATAACGATGACCTCCCTCTCTCACTTGTCAAGAACCCTGACCAAATCACTTTCGAATATCTAGTAGCCGAACTTATAGATCAGGGGGCCCCTCCTATTCGGCTCCACAATATCTATCATCCCCCTGGTGACCCTATTCCATTTGTAGATGAACTGTCTGACCTTCTTTCCCAAGCCTCGATTTCCTACTCCAATACAATTTTCCTCTGTGACTTCAATATTCACTGGAACAATAATAACGACCCCTCGGTTCTAACCCTCAATGATCTCCTTGACGTTACTGATTTGATCCAACTTTGCCATACGCCTACACATGACAAAGGAGCGACGCTAGATGCTATCATAACCAGCAAAGATTTAGCCTCCCTCTCTCATTGTCCCCATCGATTGGTCGGACCATCACCTCATCCTCTTCTCGATTAACAGATTCACTCCTCCCCTCCCGCCACTAACCTTAAAATTAAAAAACTAACTAGAAACATTCACCTTATTCCCCCTGGCGCACTAGAATCCTCACTCAAAGCCAAACTTCAACTTCCCCCTCCCTCACAAAATGCTAACAATATTACCGAATACTACAACAAAACAATCACTGAAATCCTTGACCAATTTGCACAGCCAAACTAAAACCGCAAAAAAACATTGCTTCCAAATCCTGGTTTAATGCTGAACTTAACAATGAAAGATGTGCACTCAGAATGTCCGAGCACTCTTGGAGAAAACACCCCTCTCCCCCTAACCTCGTCCTCCTCAGATCCGCTAGGTACCACTACAAAAAACACATCCTTAGTGAAAAGGCCTCCTTCTTCCATGCTCAACTGGATCGAGCCAAGAATAGACCCAGGGAATTATTTAACATTATCAAAAAACAATCTGCTCCCGCCACCCCCAAGTTGACCACCACCACAGAAAATTGCGAACTGATTGCAAATTTCTTTTCCTAAAAAATTGCCATGATCAACTCTTCCTTTGCTTTAAATCCCCCCCGCAAGGTGTCTCACCCCTCCTTGTCCTCCCACCCTTGACACCTTTACATAACGCTTACCCGTCTGACTTTTAGCCAGTGAAGGTAGGAGTGTGAATAAGGTAGAGGCATTATTGGTGACATTTTGGAACTTACACGGTTTTTGGTGAATGTTTTTTTTGGGCACCGCTAGTGCATGTTTCAGGTTCGATTTTGCTGTCTTCTGTTGTACACTTTTGGTACTATTCAGTCACATTTGAATTTTTGTAAGCATGACAATCAAAGACACACAATATTTGGGAACCTAGTTGGTTATTCTCTGGTTTCTGTTAGACTATTTTTAGGTTTAAGTGATGTACAATTGATTAAACTTATCAGAATGTGTTAACGACTTATATACATCTTACACACAGTGACAGATTTTCATGTTATTTGTAGAGCATTCCCCTGATGAAGGTGCATGCCGAAATGCATTGGGATATGTCTTCATGGGTTGACATTTGGAGTATTGTATGAAGTTTGTCTCACGAACAAAAGTGATGAAAAAAGAAGAATAAAAGCCTTTTGAAGAAGGAAAACCAAGAATTGATTTTTGGTATTGTGTTGAGTTCTGATGTTACTATTTCATAATGATTGGCAATGTGATGACTAACATGTATTAGTTCATTCTTTGAGCACCTTTTACGAAACATTTCTTTAAAAGAGTTGGTTGAAATGTACAAACACATTTGAGAACATTGATATAAACGTTAGCACCACGTAACAGTGAGCCAGTGGACAGTGCATCCCATAACACAGGTTTCTGTGGATGACACATTTATACTAACGTGACTGGGGCTAGTCAAGATATGGGTTTGCACCAAATATAACTGCAACATAATATTGTTCAATAGTGATTTAAGAGAGGTGTGCAAGTTATTACTTTGTATTCACTGCATTGCATTGTTTGGCCATTTAAGATCAAAACCAGAAGATTAATTTGACTGAAAGGGTGAGTAGGCCTGCTATATAACACTTTCTGGTTTCATCCAATAAATGGAGGTTTCTTTGTTTATGTAACTTGAAAGGTCTTGTCTTTTATAACTCATTGCAGAACTATTGGCTTTGCCAATTCTTGTCTGCATTGCAAAACGTAAAAAAATATAAAAAATCTATGAAGGCTGCTGGTACCTAAGCATGCATCTGCATGCGTACACATGCACAGAAGGCTTTTTTGGAATGCTTTTTCTTCGTGTTCATGACACAATTCCAAGATGGCTGCCATACATGCCATTTTAGAATCATTTTTGTCACAAGGAAAATGCATTCTAAGATTGACCACATGCTTGTGAATACTCGTGTGTGCATGAGTCTGCAGACTAAAGCAGAACTCCCCACTGCAGCACTTCTTCCTCTATGCATGAAGAGTACTTGTTGCCATGTCAGAGCACTGCAACATGGGCTGTGATCACATCGAGGCTTGAAGTCAAGGCAGTTCTCCTCGTCTCTCACTCAGCAAGCCAAAACGACTTCTCTTTGGCTACTTAAGCAGTATTCTTCAAGACTATAGAAGACTGCTCAACCACTGCAGAACAATGACCGTGGTTTTAAAAGAGATGCTGTGGGTTGGCACAGACACTCCTGTGTCACTTACAGCAGCCTTTAAGGAGCATATTTACAAGAAACTGGCTGAGCATGGTGTTACGCCAAAATTGGTAACACCGCGCTTCGACAGTTTCAAAATGCAACGATGTGCCGTATTCACAACAATGCAGTGCATCCCTGCGTTACCCCTTGCACTGGCTCTAAAATAGCTGCCTAGTGCTAGAGCAGGCGTCCTAGCGTCATTTTAATAGAGTGCCTGTGCTGCAGGGGCAATTGTTTATGTGCAGGAAGGGATACCTTCCTGCACATAAACAATCTTTACAGGCGATTTGCTCTATCTATATGTGCTGCAGAATGCAGTACACGTGGAAAGAGCAAAGTACGAGGAGAAATAAAATAATTCTCCTCGTATCACATGTTTAAGACCAGGTATTCCCTGGCAGTATTTTTGGCGCTGCTCCATACCTTGTAAATACGGGGCAGTGTCAAAAAGCAAAGGGTGTTGCAGCGGAACGCCCACTGCAACACCCAGTGCATGCCCCTTTCACGCTAAGTGCCTCATGAATAGGGGCATTACTTACAAGGCAGGGTTAAGCCTGGTTAAGTGGCTTAACGCTGCCTCGTAAATAAGGTAAAGAAGTTAACAGCACCAGAATCTCATAAAAAGTGATGCTCTGGTGCCGTTAGCTCCTTGTAAATATGCTCTTTAGCTCGATAATGATGCAGGACTGACTGAGTGCACATAAACATGACTGCATTGAACGTAAGAGAATGTGTGCAAAGGCCTAGGGCTATAAAAACGGATAACTGTTTGCAAGGTAATGCTACAAAATGTGCTCTTAATCGCCATGTTTTGATTTAGAAACTCCATGTTTTCTGACACCTTTCAATTATCTGTAGAGAGAAGGAAAAGTTTCACTTCTCTGATGTATGCGTAGCAATCGCTGGAAAGGAAACCGTGTAGAGATCCACCACCACGGAAGGAGGAAGGAAAGTAACATTAGCTACTGTATTATTTATCAAAGATGTTTTGGTTGCAAATTTGTGCAGCAAAACAGAAGCCGAGCACGAGTGGCCCATCGTCACTCCACCAGACATCATTAGCAGTAAACATATGTAAGCTACTGGTACGGGGGTGGGGTTGAATGTATGGACAATTGCTGAGGGTAGATGCTGAATGGCTGAATTTCAACTGCTGACCTGATTACAGCCTAAGCTATGTTATGTTATATGTTATAAAGGTATTTATAACGCGCACTGCTACTCAAGAGTGTCCTGGTGCGTGGGGAAACAGTAACATGGGAGGCAGCAAGGGCTAGATGGATTGTTTAAACAGATGAGTTTTTAGCCGCTTTTTGAAGGTGGACAGTTCCTTAATGTGGTATGTGGGAAACTGGGCATAACTTTTCATTATGAAGCTAAGAGCACTAATTCAGCCATTGAGGTTGGTTGGCTAAAACTAATATAGAAACATTGGGTAGGAAATACACCACCACGTTATGGATCTGTGAAGGAAGGTGATAGGGGTATTTTTAACCTTCACCCTAAATTGCATGTTACCTGCTGAGTTGCCTAGTCATGATCATTCTAATACAGTGGGTATGTAGACCAGTACTGCATATTAAAGGATCAAATCATTGTGAAATACGTGTGTGAGCATGTGTGTGTTTGTGTGCGTGTGCATGTGTGTGTTTACTTAGAATACAAGGGCCTGGGATCAACTTTATTATTGCTTGTAGATAATAGTGTACCTGACAGAATGTCTGACTCCTAACACTCCCAGTTCTCCAGAGGAGAAGTGAGAGACACCTGCCAATTCTCATGTTTTCTGAAAAGGTCACATTCCTTTGGGGCTAAGGGGATCTGAAAGGTGAGGTTCTCCCAGCAATAAATTGTGGTGGACATGAAAGATGGGCCATCCATACACCTCCTTCTCTGAACACTCAGATGGTCCTCTGCACTACTGTAAAATGCTGTGGATTGTTCCTTTACACTTAGGAATCAACCTTCACAGGAAGTTATAAAGCAATCTTCTTCATTCACCAGGATCAGATACCACCAGCTTAGCCTCCCTTATCTCACCAATTACCAGGTGCAGACTTCAGAAATTGCACTTCTTCTTGCAACATTACACCTGCTAATCTGGCTGCCTTCCCCCTTCGGTGCACACATAGAGAACCTCAGGGAGAGAAAGACATTATACAGAGGTTTTCATAAAGTTAAGTACTTCGGGCCTCATTTACAAGGCCACTGTGCGCCGGTGCGTCACTTTTTTGACACACTGGCGGCAGAGTGTACCTGCTCATACTTACAAGGCCATGTAAAGTCACCCTGCATGACTTTTCATGGCCTTGTGCATATGACCCCTTTTCACGCATTACTCTGTGTGAAAGGAGCTTTTTATAGGTGTTGCTGAGGGTGTTTCCACGCAACATCCATGTAACCTGGCATATTCTCAGATTTACAAAGTTTTGTACAGCTGGGAATGCATCAGAATCCTAAGTAAGAGTGGACAACGAGGAGAAATACTTTTATTTCTCCTTGTTTTTTCTTCTTTCTTTGTGTGCTGTATTCTGCAGCAGCATAGAAAGCGGAAAAGGCCTTCAATTATTGTTTTTGTGCAGGAGGGTAACCCTTCCTGCACAAAACCAATCATCCCCACAACCCAGCCACCTTTCCAACATGACACAAAGGGGGCCAATTATGTGCCAGTTCAGGGGAAAGCACATGGATGTTTTGTTTTATTGTTAATACTATGCATCCCTGTACTTTTAAAATGATGCAGCTCAGCACAGCAAAATGCCGTCCGGCACCGCGCTCCATAATTTATTTGTAAATGAGCCCCTAAGAATGATTTTCATCTTGAGGAAAGCTGGATAAAGGAGATCTCAGCTGAAATGCTGCACCAGCGATTCTTGGATCCTGGGATCCCACTGCTATTAAGAACTTAACTATGATTTACATTGAACGTGGTAAGGAATCTGCTAGGTCGAGGGCCTGAATATTGCTGTGATATCAGTGGCGGCTGCCTCCGAACATGGGTCTCGGGGTGGGTGATTGATAAAAAAAGAAAAAGAAACTTACCTTCGCCGCTGCGCAGTCTCTCCTCTGTCCTCTTAGATGAAGAGTAGCAGATGGCTGGTAGCACCGGAAGCACTCAGGCTCCTGTACCCTCCCAACCAATCACAACACTGCATGAGCAGCGTTGTGATTGGTCTGAGCAGCCTGTTTGGCCGCTGAGGCATTACCTGGGAGCCTGTGGCTGTTCTCCATGGGACTCTGCACGGAGAACATGCTAAGTACGCATGATGAATTGAACGGCCCAAGAGGGCCAGCCAAACCATCATGCACACTTTGAGGAGTCCAAACCACTCCTCACTCTGCTCTGGCATCACAAAGCCCAGCCCCACCCCGACCTGTCTCCGAGTCCCACATAGAAAAATAAAATGCTAATAATGTCCTGTTATTATAATTTTTTTCATTTTTGCATTGCTGAAATAGCGGTCTTCTCGGCCTCAGCGGACTAGCCGCCACTGTGTGATATTAATTTAAATTTGTGTTTTTGGATCTATACTTTTGTATTGTTGTAGGATTGCCACACTGGATTTCATAGCACATGCAGTAGGTGTTGACTTCTGTTGATATTTTCAGTGTAAAAAATAACATATTCTGAGTTTGATCAATTCCATTAGATTTTTATTTTTTTTAAAGTAGAGATGCTTTCATAACACCAATAAAGTTTTGCAAGTAACCAGTTGAAAGAGTAAAATATGTGTTATTTACCAAGTTTAAAAGCCAATGGTTGCTTTGCTCTGGTTATTGATTTTGCCTGCAAGCAGAAAACCTCCCACCACAGGTTGTTAAGGGAGCCAGTTGTTACTCATGCCCTATTGCCTGTCAAGCGCTATGGAGAACAAGGTAAAGTAGCACAAGAAAAACAACATGAAAAAAACCTTACTAGGCAGGTTTTGCACGAAGGTTATTTTTCGAACAGTAGTGTTCATCAGTCGAACTTCCATGTAGAGCGCTTACGGATGTTTCTCTTTCGCTACACTGTCTGCAAATTTTTCTGAGTCAGAAAATGTGCACAACAGCCCCTTGCAAATTGTAATCCTCTGTGTGAATCCCCAACCCCGAATTAACAGCCGAAAGCGTTTCAAGAAGCTGCCAGTGATGGAGCAGGATCTCATGAGCCAAAAAGCAGTGATGAGTCAACGACAGTAAACAAACATGGCCAGCGGTGCAGAACAGCAACCGCCCTAGGATTTTCCTTGCATTTCAAAGATCTTGACAGCTGGTGACTCATGTGGAACAGCTTCTAGTAAGTGAAGAAAGGACATTTCACACAAGAGCAATTCTGACTGCAGAAGATTGCTTTCCAGGAAAATTAGTTTGGGGGTCATACTTTCAAACCACTGTCAAGCAAACTGGCTCATAGAGACCTAAGTAAATGTATATATAATTGACATCATGGGATGGTCTTGGGAAATGTGGCCAGCTGCTTTTTAGGTCGAGCAGACCTACCCTCAATGCGTGAGCATTGAAGGTGTCTGCTTCAGACCTTTTGTGGCCCGTATTTAGGAATGTAGACAGCTACCAGACGCGCGCTTTGACGAGGTCAGATTTCACCTCGGGAGCGAGCGTCTGGTAGCTGCGCATGCGCGAATCAAATCCCTTGCTCACACACACACACACAGGCAGCCCCCACCCCTCTGCATGCACGCACGCACACACAGGCGAGCGCATGCACACGCAGGCACACAGACACTCGCTCACACACACACACCCCCCTCCCCCACAGTCACACACACGCACGCACACACACAAAGCCCGCCTGGCCGCACGCGCGCGCACATGCTTCCCCCCCTTCGCACTCGCGCGCGCACATGCTTCCCCCCCCCAACCCAACCCACTCACCGGCTTTCTTCGTGCGGCGGCTCTCCTCAGCTGCAGGGCCCGGCAGCAGGACTCTTCTTCCCTCCTTCGGCACCGGGGCGCAGGGTAGGCTCCTGCCTGCTCCGGTGCTCCAAACACGGCTCCGTCCAATCGCGGCTCTTCCGTGGGAGGCGGGGTAGGCTCCCGCCCTCCTACTTCCTGTTTCCTGTTGTCGCGCCGGCCTGCCTGACTTCCTGGTCGCAGGCCGTTAGAGTGACGGCGGTGATTTGCGGTATTTATTTATTTAGTTATTTATGCATTTTTATATAGCGCGGACTTTACCCGAAGGCGGTATTTATTTATTTATGTGTTTATGCATTTTATATTCTATTATCTTCGTGTTATTTGGGAAGATTATGCAATCTGCTAGGCGTCTGCCCCTTCCTCTCTGGTCACGCACGCTAACGTGTTTTTTTTTTCATGCACAGTGTTTACACACAGTATTTTTTTTTCTCTTGATGTAAATTGTTCGCCGTGTGGTTTGAGACCGAGTCTCCTCCGATCTCACGCACCCAGTGGTGGACCCGAGTGTATCCGAGTTGCTATTTCCGACGGTCCCCATTCATGTTTGATCACTTTAATTTTTTTCAGATCATTTGTCTAGCACCCCCTCCCCCCACCCCTCCCCCCCCGCACCCCCCCCACCCCCCCTATCTGAAGCAAACCTCTGCCCTTCCTGTCAGAGAAACTGCCAACTTCATTCCTGGCTTAAATTCTGAGTTTGCACACAGTGGTGTGAAGTGTTGGAGAGTTACAGAGATTTCCTCTTTGCTGCCTTTTTGTTTTCCAGGGGACTTCCCATAGGGCCTGATTGCTAACGTGATGTATCATGCACCATCCTTTCTCAGTTACCTCCCTCAACCACTCCGTCAGGAATCTGAGGAGGGTTGCTTATTTTTTTTTTTTTACATGTATTTTATTATTCAAGCAGAAACCAGGTTAAATAATCAACATGACAGGGCAAGTTACATTAACATCACACGTAAAAAGAAACTCGTAGAAACATTGACATGTGAAATGACTGTATATTGCACATTTTGTAACCGAATTAAAAAAAATGAAAAGCCATTGTTATTTGTAATAAAAAATACATGTAAGTCACGTAAATACAAGACATATTGCATTACAAATGCTATAGATGCCATTTACGAAAGTTATAACTATTGGCATTGTAAAGGACAAAGCTAATAATTTTGTTATTTTCAAAAACAAAACATAAATAAAAAAATTGGCATTTACAATACCATTAGCTCAAACTTTGCTAATGCGAGACCTATTGCATTGCAAATGCTTGTTTATATAGTGGCACAACGCAACTCAAACTCTTGCCAGTGTACCTTGCAGCGCAAAGGCCTTTTGTCTACAAAGGTGCCTTTTTTGAGTGCCAAGAAAGTTTTGCGCTACTTTATGCCACACTGGGCCAAAGTGGTGTTACTTCAGTGAAACTTGGGTATTACATCACAAGCACATATTGCTTTCGATTAGTGCTTAATTTGTGAAACAATAAGTGCCGGGCACTTATCAGGAGGCTACTGCCGCTTGCATCTCCCATTGCCCCTGACAGCACAGTCAATGACAGTACCAACCCAACTAAAACTCTTGCACTCCTTCAAGTGTGAGAGGAGTTGGCCCAATGGCTAGGGCGGTTGACCTCGAATCTGGGGAACTGGGTTTGAGTCTTGGCAATGACCCTGAACATCCTTTGATTCTAGGCAAATCACTTAATCTCCCCGTGCCTAACAAAATAAAAATGAATACAAATGGCACGATGTAAAGCGCTCTGATACCCGATCGGGTCAAGTTTGTGCTATATAAAACTCTGTAAAAAAAAAAAGTATTAAAGTGTGATTGTTCAGACTATTTCAGGCCCCCAAAGCTATAGGAATGACTTGGGAGGCAGGTATCAGTCATTTTTAAGAAATATTGAATTAGGAAACAACTTTTGTTGTGATCGTCTCTAAATTAGTTATGATAATCTGCCACATGGTGGTGCTGTATAAGGCCCAGTGTTGCCGATTAAGTTTTGGTGCCGAACACCGGAAACCACTGGTTCAAATTAAGCACTGCTTTTGATTCAAGGCCCAATCTACTTACATGTTCAGACTGGGCTTTGTGTCAGATAAATAACGCTTCTTAGAAGCAGCTCTAACTTGGAGAAATCTTTATATTTCTGTAAATGTTCCATGTGTGCCGCACTGTGAAGCACACTGCCTATGTGTGGATTGATTTCCAATTTGCCTAGGCATAGTGCATCATGAACACACCCCAGCACCGTCCTGCAAAGGTTGTGCACGGTGCTCCTTTTCCCCCCAAGCACAATGCATCAACATTGGTTGCTGCTACTGCTTTGCGGCAAAAAATAATACCTTTTCACTGTGGTGATTTTGGCCAATGGCTCTTGAGTGCATCATCCAGAAAGCACTCTAAGGCAGTAAATGTTTTTGTGTCAGTGATATTTCAATTTGTTCAGTGGTATTAGCCAAATAAAGTAGACATATATGTGTCATTGGTATCTGAATTTGTCAGTGGTATTAGAATAATCAAGCAAGTAGGCAGATCATGTAAACAGATTTGTGTCAGTTGGTATTTTCAATTTGTCAGTGGTAAAAAATTTTGTTGTTGGTGCTAAGTTGTGCGGTTCTTGATGTCAGACCTATATTCCACAACATAATGTTTTTTTTTATTGTTGTTGGTGGCATTGAGATAAATACATTTGGCCCAACAAATTAAAAGTTCATACAGTTTTCAGTGCTAACAAATAGAAATACCAGCAACATTAAACTGCTTATTTGACGTATTTGCAGGAATGAGTAGGTAAGGTTGTTAAATGACTTTCTCTCAGCCTCCTCACAACAGTTCTTGCATTTCCAATCTGAAAAGCAGAGTTTTGACTGCAACTAAGCAACAGTGAGGCTGAAGTCAAATGCCTGACAGTAGCACATGATTCTGTAATATCAATAACAACTACATTTGACAAAGACAGGTTTATTTTTAATATGAAACAAAATTGTTTTAAATATGCTTATTAAGTATTGTCTTAAATAACTCTAACCCCACTTGAAGAGGTTTCAGAGAGTTGTCCAATCATGGTAGAGATTTTCAATGACCTTTGGGTACACAAATGTGTACGAGCAGAAAGAGGAAATGAGGGAATAGAAGGCTTGTAATGTGCAAGACTAGTCAGCTTAAAATATATAACTGCATCATAGGCTTACACTAGTCGAAATTCCAGTATGTAAGGGTATTATACAATAAGAATCAAAACAAAATGCAAAGCTAGAGATTGAAAAAGCAGTATTATAGCATCTTATTTGGTTTCAGCTGTAAGTGTAGCAGGGATACAAGAAAATGAACAGTCGGGGCAAGTATCTATGAATGTACTGTTTGAAAAAGACGGGTTGAAATTGAGCACTCACTTTTTGTGACCATTACATTATTTCGCGGACCGACTGATGTACCAAAAGGTATGGCCCTAAAATAATGATGTCAATGGGGTCACGGTATGAACTTCCTTATAAATATTCATTAGGCAGGTCGCAAAATGTGATTCGCTCGGATTGGCTACCTTGAGGGAGTTGGTTGCCTGTAGGGTATAACGGACTACCATCCCTGTGAATGTATTTTAAAAATTTGTTTCTTTAAGTAAGCAGCCTGAGTTTCTTAAAGGAATCAGGGCTGCTTTAAAAACAAAAAGTTTGAAAAACGTTAGGGAGAGTTGTTAGTGGTCCCTGGATCATTGCATACTTTCTTTGAAGATGTCTCCATGAAACAATGGAGGAGCCCAAAGGGGGCTCTTTCCTCTTTGTGAATCAGTTACCACTCTACCTTGGGAGCTGATGACTTTCCAATGGTTTTCAGCTAGAATTATGGTCACCGACCATTGACACCTAGGATACTAATTCTGAGTTTGAAAGGGAGCCGAACCCTTCAGGGATATGCAAGCAGGGAAGTAGACCAGAAAAAAATATGTGTATAAAACAAACAAACAAGGACTCAGAGACAAACTAATTAATCTTTTTCTGACCTTAGGCGTTCCATTATGTCATCAACTGCAGATTATGATTTTGCACCTAGTTACCTTTAACATTGGGATTGCTCTCTGAGAGATATTACCAGTTAGCCATTTATACGTTCGGGTACTGCGTAATGTTGCCTAATGCACATTGCGAATCTAAAGTAGGTAGGTATTTCCTGATGTTCTTATGTTTCCCTCATATATTATGCCAGTCAAGCTCATAACTCAGCGACAGCATTTTTGACAGACAAACTGTTTTGGCAGAATTGTCTCTTAAGATAATGTTACATATAGGTTACTACTCATCAGAGATGTCTAATAATATAATTTGACTATCAGAGATTTCTCTGCCACATGCCATTTGTAAGTATATATGGCATTTTGGACTCTTGGCCCATGTAATACATTCATTGACGTTATATAGAAGCCTTGCTCTAGACATGTAAAAATTTAACTTCTATGATTCTGTGCTAGGTGCCATAACATCAACATTTTGCCATATAGTTTATGTATACTACTATAGATGACTTTCTATGAAACACACACTGGGAAAATATCAACTATACGAATACAAGTGTATTTCGAATTGAGACTTGTTATTTTGTATTGTATAACTTAATGTATTGCACAGTAGGATACTTGATGATATACCTTGACATATATTGCCTACCACAATGAGGTGTTTTTCGCCTCAGACCTGCTTAATGCTTCGTGTGCAATATAAACGTACCTAGTTTGTACGGATTTACATGTTTAGTGTGCAACACTCTTATTTCTGGCTCCTATTGGATATAATTTCCTTTGTTTGCATGCTTGCTCTGTAAGTTTTCTTAGACACCTGAGATTTGGTGGAGGGTTCAGAAATAGTGGGTTTCGGGAAATTGATTGCACTCGTGTTATAGACTTATCATTTTCTAGCCCTGATGTAGTCAAATGGTATATCTGGATGGTGATGAAACAAACACGTTAGCTGGCTGGAATTTGAATATTTGTAGTAATTATTAAAAATGAAAAAACATTGCAACTTAGACTTGAAAGTGTTTGATTGAGCGTCTTGCGTGCCGACTATAGGATTAAGGGCCGAAATACAAATCCCATAGGATATAAGGGGATATATGTTTCGGCAGACCGGATATCGGTCACTGTTGTGATTGAGTAACCCATCCACCAAGATCTAAATCAGGCCCTAAGTTACTTTTGGAGACATTGGGCCAGATGCATCAAAGAGTTTTGCTTGCCCATTCTGTGTCTATTGGAAAATGTGTTCATGCATATGGCTCATTGTCTCTGGATTGGTGAGCAAGAGAGGGCTGCCAACTCAACTTTCATCATTTGCAAATCAAAGTTATGTGGATAGGACACAACCATTGTGAAATGTATGAAAAGTGTGCTCAAAGGTATACGGCTTGGATACTTTTGAGATTTCACAAACACCCATTTCCCCTTTTTCTGTCTTATGGAAAAGAAAATCCATGTAAAATCTCCCCTTTATTAACCCCCACATTTTTGTGCACTTTTCAACATTACCTGCAGAAGCTACACATGGACCATTTTCGGTTGCTATTTAGGGTGGCATCACAATTTGCCCGGATATTGAAGGTGGAGATATTGTCGCTGGAGATGCAGATTATGGAGGGGATCTCCACGCCAGTTACTGGCCATTATGAGTTTGTGGCCTGGATTTGAGAAAAACATGTGGGACTTACCTGGTCGACTCACTGATGGGCTGGTTTTCGAGCATATTTTTTTCCTCCATTTAGTGGTCCAGAAAAGCCTAGAATTGAGGATGGCCTACAAATAACTGCAAATAGTTGCATACCCAGACTCCTGGAGTCTGCAACAACAAACACTACACAGCTAAGCAATTTGCCCTTGAATTCAATGCATTAACAATAAATGATATGGTTAAAATGCATATTTCAATAAATTTCAGCAGCTGAAAATTCAGTCAAATCAGGCCTATATGGGTAACGCGTGCCGTCTATGCATGCATTCTTTAATGTACATGATATCATAACATGGTTTGCATCAGACCCAAATTTGAATATCCGAATAACCGCCATGCAAAGCCACATTGCATGGCTTTTCATGGCCTTGTAAATATGTGTCAACAAGACGAGAGAGGACCCCACAAGTTCCAGGGAACAGGGTGCAGCAGACTAAAAGTCAAAGAGGAATCCCTGGAAAAGGCAATTCACTCACTCATACTGGATATTTCTAAAGACTACTAGTAAGCACTGGTCATAAACTAATTTATACCGTTCACAGACTTTTATTATTGGTTAAAAAACACGCATGTAAGTAAAAAACAATATATATTACATAATACATTTCTATTACTCATAAAAAAGACTGATTAGAGTCTACTAAATAAAAAGCACGGTTTAAAAATAATTCAACAGTGTATACAAATAAGACAGAAGGAAAATTGGTACATTTACACAGTAATCCGTCCTTTCTGTACATTGAACAAATCATTTTCTAACACACAGGAGGGATACACGATTTTAACCCCAATGAATTCAAATTTGTCCTAAGGAAGGTGTGCCAGTATCCAAGGGCAGCGACACCGAAACGCGTCGACGCTTCTTTTCCTATAAGAATTCAAGCCTTGTAAATCTCATGAATTAGGGTGATTACCAATGAGATCGGTTCCAATTACATTCAAAAGGCTGTTTTGAATCTTGTTATCAGTATCAGAATATAGGTGTTGTCTGATTTTTAGGGGTTTCTGTCTTTCTGTTTTTGATCAGTATATGTAGTATCTAATGCTTTAAGAATATTGTGTGATGAAATTAGTTAGGATCTGTATTACTGTGTAAATTTACCAATTTTCCTTCTGTCTTATTTGTATACACTGTTGAATTCTTTTTAAACCGTGCTTTTTATTTAGTAGACTCTAATCAGTCTTTTTTATGAGTAATAGAAATGTATTATGTAATGTATATTGTTTTTTACTTACATGCGTGTTTTTTAACGAATAATAAATGTCTGTGAACGGTATAAATTAGTTTATGACCAGTGATTACTAGTAGTCTTTAGAAATATCCAGTATGAGTGAGTGAATTGCCTTTTCCAGGGATTCCTCTTTGACTTGTAAATATGTGCCCCTTCCACGCAGAACATAAGGTGAAAGGGGTGTTGCTGTGGATGTTCCCACCCAAAACCCATGGAATCTGACAAATCTGAATATCGAAATCTTGATACTGAAACCAAGGTGCAGATTTGATTCTTTTTCATGTAGTGGTGTGTGCTGTGTTGCGTGAAAAGGAGAGCAGAACAGCACCATATCTACTAAGATGTTGCTCTGATTCCCTCTCTCCCTGCGCTGGCGTGCTTTAGGCTGGCATTTGCTAAGACTTCATACTGGAATTATATCCTTTCAATGTACAATGCTAAACATAGACATAGTTTAAGAATTTTCCTACTTTTATTGTGTGTTGTACAATGTAGCAAACATGCAAAAGTTGAAAAGATAAATTAAAAACATTTCTCCATGCTTACCTCAAGTCTCAAAGAAGCATCTTTTTTTAGTCATAAACAATGGGTGGTTGCATTGGTAACACCCATGGACCACCCATGGGACGCCTTCTTGCTGTAGAGTAACTTGGAGCAGCACATAGCACAACTTTGCCTTACTTTAACGATATTTTCCAATACAAAACCATTTTTGCACTAGAAAGCAAGTCCCAATTCAACACTTTGTTGCAGTTTGCATCTCTTTGAAGCTAACCCAGTGCAAGGTTTTAGTAAATCTGCTTTAAGATCCCTGAATGCTTAAGACATATCTGCTCATGGGTGAAGGACCTCCTGTGCCTAAAACGGAAGGATAACCAACGTATTAGTGGCAAAACGCATATCTAAAGGTAACTTAACTTTTAAGCTGAGAGATGTTGCTGATTGTGTCGGAGCAGAAGCTCAGAATGAACAGAACAATGCAGAACACTGAATAATTAACAACAAAAGCAAGACAAAGACAACCCATACAACAAGGATATCTGAGGTGGGCTAATTTAGTTGCACGTCTCATTGCTGCACCACAACAAGGAATATATGTCTCAGCAAGTAATACAAATAGGCCAAAATCTTTACATGTGTTATTTTCATATTGTAATTGTATTTCATATTATGATGCGGTATTAGCTAAAATACACACATGCCGTTGGTAGGGTTTGAGTGCACTCCATATTTAATAAACATTTAAGAACTTTTATCGACATGTAACATGTCATTTTAACTGAATCTTATGAAACAATATTTATAGTACATTAAAAATAGTATTATAGTAAAACACACACATATTATAATGTAGATGCATACATTGAATCTGTTGAACCACAATATTGATTAATGGCTATTAGGGGGAGTATACTGCTTATATTACCACGTACGTGGATGTAGTAGCTTAAGAAGAATCACCACTCACTCATAACATAAACATAAAGATTGTGGCACAATAGGCCAGCAAACACCCCATGATGTTCAGGAGGGTGCTCACTCTTATTCAGCATGCCATCAAGAAGAAATTAACACAATACAAATGATATCCCTACTTCGCTACTGTATTGTTGTCTACAATGGTATTCCAAAAAGATTTACAAGAATGTTTATGTACCACGAAACATGTAGCCACATGTTTTGAATAAGTGAAATACCAACCACATCTCACCAGTCCTAAAAGACCTATGTAGCCTTCCTATGGCATCAAGTACATTCCTAAAGAATATGGTGGCACATGTCGAAATTCCCTGTGGTATTTGTTTCTATCGTATTCAAAGAGCTGGAAACTCAGGCCTAGAAAGAACACAATTGCCAGTCAAAAAAAGATGACATTTAGAGATAAAGCAATTAAGGGAGAGCCCCACCTATTGAACACCCTGGACTCATATCTAAGAATACTGCCTAGCAATCCAATCTTTGGAAGCCTGTGAAAAAAATTTAATTGAAAAAGGTCTTTGATCAAGATGGAAACATCACCATGGCCATCAGCTGCACCTTTAAGGACATACTAGGCTTAGGTCTACTGAAGATATCCTTTGACCAAGGGCTAATCTAGTCACCGTTAAGGCTCTCACTGTGAGTCTGCTGTCACAGCAGTCCAAGGGGGATATTGCCTAGGTCAATTTTGAGCAGTCCAGTGTTACTGCACCTGAATTTGACAGGGACATAAAAAATGAGGACAGTTTTACTGGGTCAATTTCTGCACCCAATAAAACTTCCATACAAGTTGGCTTAAATGTCCCACTTGCTTCAAGTAGGAAAAGACCCCGTAATCATCAGTCGGCATGCAGTAGAGCAGACAGGGCCTGATTCACAAAGGTAAACTTCCACTTTTATGTGAGTTAACTTTTTGGGGGGAATTTTCAAACTACATTTCATTTTACTACTATTAATTGTATGACAGCCAATGTCGTCATCATGTCTCAGTGCCGGGACACTCAATTGAGTAGCTGCGTGCTTTACAAATATCCATTTAACATCCGGAGTCGGGGCAGAGCGAGCTGCACATATAAAGATAGGTGTTAGAAATTGGATTGTTGGTTGACTAGGGTATGAGCCAAAGTCATGCAACAACCACAATCCTAGTCAGGGTAAGATGCCAGCAATCCCCAAATTAACCTGTGCCAACCTCTAGTAGCTTGGTACAGAACAGTCCAGCTTAACTTGAAGGCAATGTGGTTCCGAAGGAGTCTCTGAGTCATGCAAATGCAGCGATGTGCAGGTTCTGATCCACTCAAGCATAGGTGATAAGACAGTTCTGATCCACGCAGTGTCAAAGATGCATCAGTGATGACTACGCAGTAGCGGCTATGCACTGGTTCCATCTCCACAGCAGTGATGAACTGTTGAACAAGCACCTTAGGCCTACTTCCAAGGGTCCAGGACTAGGCTGGCAGCACTTGGCAGGGTAGACTCACAGATGGCAGAGACGAGGTGCAGAAGTAGGACAGTAGGAATTTAGTTATGGCCCTGAGTCTCCAGATCAGGAGGCTAGCTAACGAATCCTTGGAGTCACACCTGGGGGTCAAGTGATGTAGGTCCAATTCTTCTCACCCAGACCAGAAAGGCAGCAGGCCAGCACAGCAAGAAATCAGTTTTTCCTGAGCAGCAGGCCAGCTGAGTGGCATTTCTTCAGCAGCACAGCTGTCCTTCTTCCTGGCAGCGTTTGCACAGGTCTAGAAGTGTAGTGAACTGGTAGGGTCTGAGTTTCAGTTTGTATACTCAGTGGTGCCTTTGAAGTGGAGGAGACTTCAAAGAAGGGTCTTTGAAGTGCACAGAGGCCCTATCTTCCTGCTGCGGCAACAGATTCACTAAAGGGGGGTATGCAGCCCTTTGTGTGGGACAGGACACAGCCTATTCAGGTGTAAGTGTGAAGCTGTGCACATCTCCTCCCTCCCATCCTTCACGGATCGCCCATCAAGATTTACCTAAGCTCACATTGTGTGTGTCTGTCTAAGGATAATACACAAAGTCCAGCTGTGCATCAGAGACAGGCTACAGCCACACAGAGCTAAGAGCAGAGAAATGCCATATTTCTAAAAGTGGCATTTTTTAAATTGTAATGATAAATTTGACTTTACCAATAAAGAGGATTTTTCATTACAATTCCGCAGGTACTAAACATGACATATCTACCTCTTTCCAATTGGGAATTACAGCTTATTAGATGTAATAAGAAATCCCCAATTCTATACTAAGGGAAGCGTAGACCTCACAGTAGTGAAAAACAAATGTAGGAGTTTTTCCCTACCAGGATATGTAAAACTTAAAAGTACATGTCCTACCTTTTGATTACACAGTACCCTGCCCTATGGTCTACCTAGCGATTCAGAAAAGGGGGTGGTGATGGACAGATCCTTATCTGAATTAAACAGAACACTCATACCCAGTCAACAGATCAGGGCTTGATCCATCACCGTTTTTTAGGTCACTGCACCATCCCAGCTCAGAACCTGGCTATATGCAAATTAGTCTGTCCCTGGCCCAGTGCATCATGGGAACAGGGCAGACCAAACTACCAAGCCAATTCTTATACTGGGAAGGAAACAAGCTTCCGGGGACCGGTTTCTGGCATTACAGCCGTCTTCGGCCCGGCTTGCTTGAATCCTGATGGTGCAATGAGCAAGGGACTCACATCTGAGTATACCCTTCCACGCTTATGGTGGACAAAACGATTCAGAAAAGGGGGTGGTGATGGACAGAGTATCTGAATTAAACAGAACACTCATACCCAGTCAACAGATCAGGGCTTGATCCATCACCGTTTTTTAGCTCACCGCACCATCCCAGCTCAGAACCTCGCTATAAGCAAATTAGTCTGTCCCTGGCCCAGTGCATCATGGGAACAGGGCAGACCAAACTACCAAGCCAATTCTTATACTGGGAAGGAAACAAGCTTCCGGGGACCGGTTTCTGGCATTACAGCCGTCTTCGGCCCGGCTTGCTTGAATCCTGATGGTGCAATGAGCAAGGGACTCACATCTGAGTATACCCATCCACGCTTATTGTGGACAAAACGATTCAGAAAAGGGGGTGGTGATGGACAGAGTATCTGAATTAAACAGAACACTCATACCCAGTCAACAGATCAGGGCTTGATCCATCACCGTTTTTTAGCTCACTGCACCATCCCAGCTCAGAACCTGGCTATATGCAAATTAGTCTGTCCCTGGCCCAGTGCATCATGGGAACAGGGCAAACCAAACTACCAAGCCAATTCTTAAACTGGGAAGGAAACAAGCTTCCGGGGACCGGTTTCTGGCATTACAGCCGTCTTCGGCCCGGCTTGCTTGAATCCTGATGGTGCAATGAGCAAGGGACTCACATCTGAGTATACCCTTCCACGCTTATGGTGGACAAAACGATTCAGAAAAGGGGGTGGTGATGGACAGAGTATCACCACCCCCTTTTCTGTATCATTTTTGGCCACTACAGGTGTGTCAGGGTATACTCAGACATGAGTCCCTTGCTCACTGCACCACTAGGATTCAAGCAAGCCGGGCCGACGACGGCTGAAATGCCAGAAACCGGTCCCCGGAAGCTTGTCTCCTTACCAGTGAAGAATTGGCTTGGTAGTTTGGTCTGCCCTGTTCCCTTGAGGCACGGGGTCAGGCAAATTTGCATATAGCCAGGTTCTGAACTGGGGTGATGCAGTGAGCTAAAAAACGGTGATGGATTAAGCCCTGATCTCTTGACTGGGTAAGAGTGGTCTGCTTAATTCAGACACTCTGTTCATCACCACCCCCTTTTCTGTATCATTTTTGGCCACTACAGGTGTGGCAGGGTATACTCAGACATGAGTCCCTTGCTCACTGCACCACCAGGATTCAAGCAAGCCGGGCCGACGACGGCTGAAATGCCAGAAACCGGTCCCCGGAAGCTTGTCTCCTTACCAGTGAAGAATTGGCTTGGTAGTTTGGTCTGCCCTGTTCCCATGAGGCACGGGGTCAGGCTAATTTGCATATAGCCAGGTTCTGAACTGGGGTGATGCAGTGAGCTAAAAAACGGTGATGGATTAAGCCCTGATCTCTTGACTGGGTAAGAGTGGTCTGCTTAATTCAGACACTCTGTTCATCACCACCCCCTTTTTTCTGTATCATTTTTGGCCACTACAGGTGTGGCAGGGTATACTCAGACATGAGTCCCTTGCTCACTGCACCACCAGGATTCAAGCAAGCCGGGCCGACGACGGCTGAAATGCCAGAAACCGGTCCCCGGAAGCTTGTCTCCTTACCAGTGAAGAATTGGCTTGGTAGTTTGGTCTGCCCTGTTCCCATGAGGCACGGGGTCAGGCTAATTTGCATATAGCCAGGTTCTGAACTGGGGTGATGCAGTGAGCTAAAAAACGGTGATGGATTAAGCCCTGATCTCTTGACTGGGTAAGAGTGGTCTGCTTAATTCAGACACTCTGTTCATCACCACCCCCTTTTTTCTGTATCATTTTTGGCCACTACAGGTGTGGCAGGGTATACTCAGACATGAGTCTCTTGCTCACTGCACCACCAGGATTCAAGCAAGCCGGGCCGACGACGGCTGAAATGCCAGAAACCGGTCCCCGGAAGCTTGTCTCCTTACCAGTGAAGAATTGGCTTGGTAGTTTGGTCTGCCCTGTTCCAATGAGGCACGGGGTCAGGCTAATATGCATATAGCCAGGTTCTGAACTGGGGTGATGCAGTGAGCTAAAAAACGGTTATGGATTAGGCCCTGATCTCTTGACTGGGTAAGAGTGGTCTGCTTAATTCAGACACTCTGTTCATCACCACCCCCTTTTCTGTATCATTTTTGGCCACTACAGGTGTGGCAGGGTATACTCAGACATGAGTCCCTTGCTCACTGCACTACCAGGATTCAAGCAAGCCGGGCCGACGACGGCTGAAATGCCAGAAACCGGTCCCCGGAAGCTTGTCTCCTTACCAGTGAAGAATTGGCTTGGTAGTTTGGTCTGCCCTGTTCCCATGAGGCACGGGGTCAGGCTAATTTGCATATAGCCAGGTTCTGAACTGGGGTGATGCAGTGAACTAAAAAACGGTGATGGATTAAGCCCTGATCTCTTGACTGGGTAAGAGTGGTCTGCTTAATTCAGACACTCTGTTCATCACCACCCCCTTTTCTGTATCATCTATGGTCTACCTAGGGCCTTCCTTAGGGGTGACCTATATGTAATAAAAGAGAAGTTTAAAGTTGACATGGCAGTGTGACACTGCAACATGCTGCAATAGCCGGCCTGGGTCATGTTTTAGAGAGCTTCTTAGGTGGGTGACACAACCAGTGCTGTAGACCCACTATTGCATTTAATTTACATACCCTGTGTATATGTTATACCTCTTTACAAGGGACTTATAAGTCAATTAAATATGCCAATTAGGTATATGCCAAACAAACCATGTTTAGTGGAGTGAGCCCTTTAGCATTGGTTAGCAGTGGTAAAGCATGCACAGTCCTGAGGCCAACAAAAACGAATTCAGCAACATTGGAGGCAAGCAGACAAAAGGTTTTGTGGGAAGACCACCCTAAAGCTGACAGGGTTAACAAGCAGGCCTATCTTTTTACGTGTGGAGTGTCCACCACGAGTCCCCAGTTGTATAATTATTATTAATAAAATTGAACTTGTAGTTTGTGAATACCAAAAAAAAAACAAGTAAATATACAAAAAAGTGTACGTTTCTCTTTGTGAATCAGGCCTACAATGTTCCGGAGTCCCCATGTTATTCCCCATTTTGGTGATGTTTACTTGTAAAGCCTGAATTCAAAAGTGAAAATAGCAAGGCCAGCATTGTTAATCCGAGTCGTGATATACCCCGCCCGGCTCTCCCCCAACCTTCTAATTTCAGACAACTTGGCAATGAGGCCCTTGAAAGGCCCCTGGAAGCAGGGTTGTGTGATGGCTGGTCGTATGCATCTCCCTTGCTGGTAAGTGGCCACAAGGAAATATAGTGACATGTTATAAAATAGTGAAATAAACTAGGTGGGCCTCTGATCAAATAAAAATGTTGATTTGCAGGACCCTCTCTTGCCCCAATGCAAGAAGGGTGAACTTTTCTGAAAGATTTTCATTAACCTTTCTTTGCACATCCTTAAAGCATGCACCCCTGATTTTAATCCTGTCTTAAAACATGCTTTACACGTTACTCTGCATGTTACCCTGCGGAGTACATGAAAAAACCTCCAAACACAAAAAAAAACTGGAAAGTAACACTCTACAATCAAGTTTAAAAAACATGCAAAACAATTGTGTTTAATCCGTCTTCCTATGCACAGACACATTGAATTAAGAGCAGTTGGAATTGCTTTCACACTGGGACACGGCTGTAGGGCACTTCAATAATTAATAACAAATAGTAACGGTTACACTTTGTAGCATGCGCTATCATTGTGTGGTTTCTAGGCGCCGATGACAGGTGCGGCGTCTGTTCTGGGACCAGATCAGCAGTGAGACACACACCCCCAGATTGCACGGATGTGCACCCTCATTGCGTGAGTCAGACCAGCGTAGCAGGGAGTACCAGCCCTCTCAGAAGTATAGGTTTTGCAGGAACACCACAGCTGTGTTGTTTTACACGGAGATTATTCCTGCTGCAAGCAAGCAAAGTTTTTTCAGGTGGAATACCCGGGGGAAAAACATGCCAAATCGGCACTCAAGTCCGATGTCCGAATATTATGCCCCAAAAACTCATAATTCATATTATTTCCCTGCACTCTGAATGAACGTGAACTCTGATAAGAATTATGGGGCAGGCAAATAGCAAAAAAATTGTTACGGGCCACTCACTCGTAATGAGAACCTACAAAACACACAGACTACAGCGTACCCCCCCTCACCCCTCCACCCCACCCAAAGGCAACAACGTATCCACGAGACCAGATCTCCAGATTCTCAGTTTGTTATGATGCCCCCGAGGCCCAAAAAAGTGCTTCGAGTCTATTTTCCTGCTTATCTCTGCGTGCAGCCATTAGGAGGCGATATTTCTACTACAGTCCTCTATCTATATGTGTTCAGTTTCACTTCTGCCCCTGTTTGCTATCAGTTACCAGAGGATGAATGTTAACTCTGCTGCTTTTTTTTTTTTTACAGAACTCTATGTTTTTGCATAACCAGAAGCTTCCGTATTTCGTAATAATATGTATATTTCGGAATACAGTTCGCCTATATGTCTGTTTGTTTAACATTGTTGCGCCACCCAGAAGCCCTTTCACAATTTTCAGGAAGCTGAAAGAAAACGGGGTTGGATATAGTACCCTTTTCAAACCATTATTCATCGTGTGATGAAGGGAGGGTATGCTCTGTAAACATTCCTGTCCCTATAATGACTTGTGCACATTTCGCTGTAATACCTGTCTCTAATTTGCACCCTATAGGTGACTTGTGAAAGTCACACCGGAGCTCCATTACCTTATAATTCATTCCTCCATATGATCATGGAAATCCTCTGTGACTTTTCAATATCCTTATAAAGCACGGTAGGGGGTTCTTTATCCCATAAATATTATGCAGGAGCCTGCAATCCCTCTATAAAAGTCATTCTCTAATATCTTTATTACAGTCGACTTGTGACTCTCTTGTCCTCGTGTGGAATAAAAAAAGGACTTAGCAGCTAAACGGTAATAACGTATTAACAACTGGTTGGTGACCTCATACCGTCTCCTACCAGAGCCAGCAGGTTACAGACGGTAACTGGACATAATATCGACTACATATTATCGAATGGACAAAATATCGACGGAAAAATATCGACATTAATAAAATATCGACTATAGGAATATCGTTGGACAAAATATCGACTGAAAAATGACTAAAAAATATTGAATACAAAAATATCGACTCAAAAATATCGACCAGACAAAATATCGAAAAATAGTGAAAGTCAAAAATATCGAGAATATGTAGAAAAAAATGGTAAATTTTTTTTTTTTTTAATAAAATATAAATAAATAGTAGTTAATGTTTAGGAGCGGGTTGTGGGTTTATAGGGGAATAGGGTGGGAAGTAATTTAATAATAATTAATTAATTAATATATGTTTGTTAATTGTTTTAATTAAATTTTAATTGGTAATTAATTAATATTAATTAGTTAAATGTTTTATTAAGTATTTAGAATATTAATTAATTGATTAATTGGTAATTAATTAATAATAATTAGTGAATGTTTATTATTAATGATTTGTATATTATTTTAATTGATAAATTGGTTATTAATTAATAATAATTATTGATTTATCTTATTATTTATTAGCATATTATTGAAAATTAGAAATTGGTAAAAAAATTATAATTATTTAATTAACTTATTAATATTTTGCATTTTATTTTAATTCATTTATTGGTAATTAATTAATAATAATGACTTAATTACATTAATTGGATGCATTTAAATTTAATGTATACATGTATGTTCATGTTAATTAATTAATTGGAAATAAACAATATTAATTAATCAATGTTATTATTATAGCTAATGTGATAATATATTTTCTTTTTGTTTTTGTTAATTATTATTTTTTTGTTAATTAAATATTATTGTTTAATGTTGTGTACATTATTATTTATAGTGTTCAGGGTCAGTTAAATAATTTATTGTATAGGGTAATTTGTTAGGGTGCTGGGTCATTTTTCTGTTCGTGAGTAAAGGTGTATTTAGTGGGATTTGGGAAATTTTTCAGGTTGTGGGTAAAGGGGTTTTTAAAGGGTTAAGGGTCAGTTTTCAGTTTGTGGGTCAAGGGCTTATTTAAAGATTGAGGGTCAGTTTTCTGTTCTTGGGTGAAGGGGTATTGTTTGGGTTGAGGGTCAGTTTTCAGTTTGTGGGTTAAGGGGTGTTTTTTAAGAATCAGTGTCAGTTTTCAGTTCAGGGGTAAAGGTGTATTTTTTGTGGTCAGGGTCAGTTTTTAGTTTGTGGGTAAAGGGGTATTTATAGGGTTTAGGGTCAGTTTTCAGTTTGTAGGTAAAGGGGTATTTATAGGGTTCAGGGTCAGTTTTCAGGTGTTGGGTAAAGGTGTTTTATTTTTGTTGAGGGTCAGTTTTCAGTTTGTGGGTAAAGGTGTATTTTTTAGGGTTGAGGGTCAGTTTTCAGTTTGTGGGTAAAGGGGTATTTGTAGGGTTCAGGGTCAGTTTTCAGTTTGTGGGTAAAGGAGTTTTTTAAAGGTTCAGGGTCAGTTTTCAGTTCTTGGGTAAAGGTGGTTTTTTTGGGATCAGGGTCAGTTTTCAGTTTGTGGGTAAAGGGGTATTTTTGGGGTTCTGGGTCAGTTTTCAGTTCTTGGGTAAAGGGGTATTTTTTGGGTTGAGGTCAGTTTTCAGTTTGTGGGTAAGGGGTATTTGTAGGGTTCAGGGTCAGTTTTCAGTTTGTGGGTAAATGAGTTTTTTAAAGGGTCAGGGTCAGTTTTCAGTTCTTGGGTAAAGGTGTATTTTTTGGGATCAGGGTCAGTTTTCTGTTTGTGGGTAAAGGGGTATTTTTGGGGTTCTGGGTTAGTTTTCAGTTCTTGGGGAAAGGGGTATTTTTTGGGTTGAGGTCAGTTTTCAGTTTGTGGGTAAAGGGGTATTTGTAGGGTTCAGGGTCAGTTTTCAGTTTGTGGGTAAAGGAGTTTTTTAAAGGGTCAGTTTTCAGTTCTTGGGTAAAGGTGTATTTTTGGGGATCAGGGTCAGTTTTCAGTTTGTGGGTAAAGGGGTATTTTTAGGGCTCTGGGTCAATTTTCAGTTCTTGGGTAAAGGGGTATTTTTGGGGTTGAGGGTCAGTTTTCAGTTTCAGAGTAAAGGGGTATTTGTAGGGTTCAGGGTCAGTTTTAAGTTTGTGGATAAAGGGGTATTTGTAGAGTTCTGGGTCAGTTTTGGGCTTTGGGGTGAAGGGGTATTTTTAGTGTTCAGGCACAGTTTTGGGTATTTTGGAGTGCTGGTGTATAGTGTAAAATAAAACACTTATATATTTAAGCTATTACAGGAAAATACAAAAAAATATAACTTTACATTATTAAGTTTTAGTTTTATCTAAAGAATATATGTATTAGCATCTTTGCAGACAGTAGCTAGAGTGGAGTTGCAATTCTAATTATTAATTGGTTAGTGTCCAGCACCATCACTGATATTACCTACACTGGAGTTGGATTACTAAATAAATATTGGTCAGTGTCCACCACATTTTATGATATTAGCTTGACTGGAGTAGTAATAGTAAATAATTTTTAGCTAGTGTCCTGCAGCTTCTATGATATTAGCTTGACTGGAGTAGCAATAGGACATATTAAATTGGTCAGTGTGCAGCACATTTGCATACATTTGTTCATTACTGTCTTTTAATATTAAAAAATTATGCAACATGGATGTTTTCAAAAAACTTTATTAAACAATTTTTTAAATTTTTATTGTGTACTACAATACAATCACAAACAAAAATAACATCACATTATTTTGACTTTTAGTATTCACAGAATAACACATTTACATTTATATACATGTTGTCAATAATAAAGATAAAATTGTTTATAACATTATTTCTGTAAATTTAACATATTCCCATCATTCACTTACAGTTACAAGTATTTATATTGAAATACATAAAAAATGATTTATAATAAATTGCTTACATTAATATTTAATAATGTTAATATTAAATATTAATATCATTAAATATATATAAAACATTTTTTTTAACAAGTAACATGACTATTATTACATTTGTTAGAAGAAATTGAAATACAAAATAAAATTTTTGTTGGTATATATTTCAGAAAATGTTGTTTTTAAATTAAACATAGAAATCTATTTGGTTGTAAACTTTATAATTGTATAGGGAAACAATATGTTGAATTATAATATCTGGTATTGCCAAAATATTAGTTAAGCTATTATATACTTTTGTTATAGTTAGAAATTATTATAAAACATTTTGTAATAATTAATAAAAATAATAACTATTTTATTTATTATTATTATTATTAATTAATAAACATAAACATTCCTTTATTATTTTCAAAAAAACATACATTCACAGATAAAATAAATACTTTTTTTCAGGCCATTGTTTATATAGTATATCGTTCAAATTTTTATATTAATAATAATAAATAAGTTATATTATTTATTATTATTAATTATTACCATAAACATGTATAATGTTTAATTACCAATAAACACAAACGTATTCATATAAATGTACACAATAACCAAATATTTACATCTTTTATTCAAATTCTTACATATTTATTTAATATTATTAATATATAATAATTATTACATATTAATTTATATTAAATATATTTATTTTTCTTAAATAAGGAAAATTGTAATGAATATAGTGTATTAATTTGTAAAATTATACATGTGTATGTATTATATTTTTTTACTATTACATTGTATTGTCTATTATACTTTTACACAAATGGGTTAAGGGGACTACTTTTTTACCGCGTAAGGTTATTGCGCTCCATTCTGGACTGGAGAAGCTCGCGGTTGGGAGTTGCTTCGCGTGGAGAGAGGTAAGGTTATTTTTACCTACAAATTATAAGTAAGTGGTCATGTTTGAGGGTATAATCGAACTTTGTAGTGTTTCTTGGTGTATGTATTAATTGTTTAAGTAGCGTTTTGGTGAAAAGTCTCCGTTATAGATGTGTCGTTATTTTTTTCCTTCAAGTGTTATTTTAAGTGTTCGGAAATGTCTTCTTACATGGTTAATGTTAATTGTTAGTATATTTACAAATGTGAAGGGGGTATTTGTGGGTGGGTTTCGTGATGTATGTTATTTTACAGGTTCCGGTTCCTCGCATGAAAACTACATGGAAGGAAGCGTGTTTTTTTACGGAGAAACAAATGTTTGACTTATTATGCTTATATTTTGACATTTATCTCCTAATTTTCGTGTTTGCCAGGAGCGGTTTTAACACTTTTTCAACCTTTTTCGGGTTTTTTGGAGGGTTTCGAATCGGATTGATACATTGATATGCGTGACCGTTTTTTAAAAGTTGTGTGTATATCACTTTAAATACTAAAGTGTCCACACTACTGTTTTCGGGATTTCCTGGAGCGTTTTTTTAAATTTTACACTTTCATTTTCGGGTTTTTGAGGGTTTCCCATATTGGAATTGTAAGATATTGGATTGGATTCTATGGATTGCTTTTTGCTTGATTGCGTCTTTCTCATCTCCCAACATTGTAAGTATTTTATTTACAATTTTCATTGGGTGGGAAATGTCGATTTTTAATGTTATGTGTATGTGTGATGAAATTATAAACATTGCATATTTGTTACGAAATATTTTTATTAATTTTAATAAGTTTGTCAAACAAATATGTATTATTTATAATTGATTATATATGTTTATGACATTTAAATTTTACTATTATTGTAAGAAGACATTAGTCTATGTAGGTGACATTTTTATAGTAGACTTTTAGCTATTATTGACAGGTATTCTAATCCTCTAGTTGTAGGGTATAGTGTGACTTGACTTTGAAGTAGTCGGAACATTTGTTTAGTTTGTTTAGTGAGTTTTGGACCTATTTGTGACACTGATTGTTGCATTCTTAGTTCCTGATAGCTTTGTTCTTTTTTCAAAGCTTCTAGAAGGTTATGGAATGTGGGTTTGCCTCTGTTTGTAGTTGCTTGGAAAGCATTATGCCACCCTTCTACACTGTTGTTGGTTTTAGCCTCTTGGTTTAAAGTACTAAGATAGACATTCCACCAAGGGATTTGGAATTTGGGCTGGCGTCGATGTCCAGATCTGTGCAACCTTCCCACCCAAGTGTCTTCGAAATAGTCCAGTAATGGGGTTAGTTTATCCTCATTCCTCTTGTAATATGTGCTGTCAATTAATAAATTGTAATGTTCCGCTACATCTGTAACAGGGACGTAGGCCAGGGCTATTAACTTTTTAATTTGATAGGCAAAGGTGCTATCTGTAGAGTATAGTATACTTAAAGTAGATTTTTGGAGATGCCTCCATATGCTCTGATTAAAATGATAATAGCAACCCTGGATTGCTGTGTGGGGAAATGTTCTCAAAATGCTATTAATCATAGCTAATTCGAAATCAATAATTATTTTTTCAGGAAAATAATTATTGATTTCCGTTTTGAGAACATTTAAAATTTCTGTGTAAGTGTTTTGCTGTTTGTTGGGTAGCAAACAGTAAATGAAAGGTATGTTAGAATTACGGTATAAACCGTGGATGGAATACAGTTGATAAAAAGGTTTTGGGCATGGTTTAAATGTTCCATCCATCATCCATTGGGGACACTGTTGGATTTTTCGTAAATTACTTGCAGTTGCAAACATAATTATTCTGTTTGTACTGCTTTCATTATCAAAAAGGATAAATTTATCTTTATTGTGGGTGATGGCCATTTCTGGTGAAATAATAATTTCCTCAAAAGTTGTTGGGTTGGGTTGGGTTGTGCTAGTGAGTCGTTTAGTGCGTGCAATTGTGCGTTTCAGGGAGTCAATAGAGGGTAGTTGACCTGAAGCATGGGCTGGGACTTTTACCAGTTCTTCTTTAAGGATTTGTGTTGTTGGTTTATCACTTTGTGTGCTAGCACTTTTAATACTTTCTAAAGCATCTCTAATTTCAATTTCTGTGACATTTGGGGGATGATTGTGTTCCCTAGTAAATAGCACATTCGTTTCCTCAGTAGTAGCCCTCCCATAACATTTGTTGGAGTAATATTTGGTACACTTCCAAAAAACTTTTCTACCACTTTGTCTTTCCTGATTATACACATAACCCATGTAGCATAATAGTAATTTATTTTTCTGAGACATGACAAATTCTGCACCTTCAGTCATTTTGATTTACTTGTTCTAGGAAAGAGTAGAAAGAAACAAAATCAAAACACATATTTTTCCTTTTGTGGTGCTAACATTATTAATGATGTTTTTATACTTACAGTTAATCAAAGTAGTAGTCACAAAAGCAGAAATGTCTTTAGAAGGATTTTCTTGTACGCATGTCTTTATTTGCTGTTGGTATGAAAATATAGAAAAGCCACGTTAATGTTTACACATAACAAACGTATTTCCTACTAAAAAGCAGTTTTCATTTTTGCTTACTTGTACATTTGATGTAAACATTACATATACTTACTTGTTTAAATAGTAGAGTTGTTTTAATTGGTGGAGTACATCAAGTTAGTACAGGTCTGATCTGTAGAGTAGATACAAGAAATAAATGAAAATTATTTTAATTTTTACATTGAACCATTTGGAAATGGGAAATATTTAAAAGTATACTAACTTCTAAATATGTCGTTTTCTTTGATGTAGGCAGAATAGCTGTATGATGTATTCAGAATATCTGTAGAGGAAATATGAAATAGATAACATGTTGTTAAAAACATAGTGTGTGTTATTTTCGGCAGTTTTAGAGAAATGACAGGTATACTTACATTTTTTACAAGGGTATTCTTGTATATTGGTATAGTTTGTGTTGGATGTTTTCATAGGATATGTAGAATAGATGGATGATGTTTTGAGAATATCTGTAGAGGCAATTCAAAAAATATAACATGGTGTTAAGAATATTGTTTGCGTTTTTTTGGCAGTTTTAGACAAATTACAATTATACTTACATTTTTCAGAAGGGTACTCTTGTCTTTTGGCATAGTTGATGTTGGATCTTTCAAATGATCTATAGGGAAGATGTAAAAAGCAAGATATGTTGCTTAGAAATGTGCAATAATAAAATTGGCTGTTTCATAACAAACACATCTATACTTACATGTGTAATTAGTGTAGTTTTATCCTTTTTGGTGTAGAAATAGGACAATATCAGTATATCTGTAAATATAATGTTTATAAAAATTAAATACTCTTGTAAATTAGTGTTTAAAAACAGCAGTTGGTGTATAACAGAGCATTATTATATACTTACTATCTGATTTTGCACGTGAAGAAATATGACCATGTAATAGGAATTGTGTTGGAGTAGTTTCTATCAGAAATGTAGGAAGAGATGAAAATAAAATAAGTGTAAGAGTTAGGACATGTAAGGAAATTAGTGCACTTCTAATTTAGATTTCTAAAAAATGCAGTGTTACTTACTTGATTAATTAGCTAGTGAGCTGGATCTTTGAAGATGTTTATTCTGCAACAAAATCTTCAGAGTGTTGACATCTACTTTCCAGAGAGGTAGCAGCAACAAATGGTAGAATGCATGTATCCCTTTTATAGTATATGTATTATGTGTGCTTTGATTTGATTGGTTGTAGGATGTAATGAAGCATTGTATAGGCTAGTTTGAATTTTTTTTAGTTAATTGGAGTGTTTGTTGATGTGAGAATGGTGGTATGTGGTGATTCCCGCATTAAAGCAGGTTCGTTTTTACATGAAATAGATTTTTATGTGAAAATAAGTAATGAAAATGTTAGTTAAATGCAAAGAAAATTTAGAACATGATAAAATGCATGTAATAGAATGTATAGCAAATGTTGATTAATAGTAATTTTCTTTAAGTAACAGGTATTATATGTGAAATGTATTTTGTATAGAGCAATGACTTGTATTTATGATTAAGATGGTATTTTACAAATGAAAGTGTACAAACATGAACTCGATATTATTTTTTTTACGATATTTTGGTAGTCTATATTTTTTTAGTCGATATTTTTGTAGTGTTAGGGCAAATTTCATGTCCAACGATATATTTGTAGTCGATATTTTTTGAAGCGATATTTATGTATTCGATATAGTAAGTACTCTATATTTTCTACTCGATATTTTTGTAATTTGTGTAATAAGTATAGAATGTCGATATTTTTGTCGTCGATAATTTGTCAACGATATTTTGGTAAGTCGATAATGTGACCGTCGATAATATTTCAGTGATCCGTCACAGACAACTGCAGCTACAGTTGCAGTTTAAACCATGCACAAAAGAAAAACTGGCTTTTCATTTTTATGATCTATTTTTGTAAAACAGACAGTGATGAGCTGAAAGGAGAATTTTATGGCAAATTATTTTTGTTGCACACTAAACTTTTTTACACGAAAAAGATAATAACTGTGCCTTTTTCGGCACATTTTGAGCCCTCACACTTTTTTAAATCTGACTTTAAATAAATTGATTCTAATATCTTTTTGCACAAATTGCTCACTGCTTTTTGAGCTGGTTAAATTCACACTCACTTCTTTTATTCTACATGTCTGAAAGCATACTACATATGAAAGCGCAATACATGAAGGATATCATTGATTTGTCAGAAGGGTGATGGTCTGACCATGCATTATCAAGAATAAAATACATTCTTCGTTCACTTTAAAGATGTTGCAAGTAACCTTGGATTACCCTGACCGTATCATGGAACTCCGCCTTTGGCACTGTTTCTGTATATGCCCACTGAACACTTCAGCGACTTGCAAAATCCTTATATTGTATAGCAGGGACTGCTTTATCCCATGTAAAATTTACTTCTGCCATTTCTAGCACTGATAATGGGAGGTTTTACTATTACCCCACTTGATGGCACTCAATTCACCAACCTCAGATGAAACACCAGGCTACAACAAGAATTAAAAACATGCTTTCTCTGTGGAGCCAACGGGGGGGGGGGGAGGGGGGGTGAAAGCGCGCAATGCACATGTGCATATCTCCTGTCCTGCTTGCGTGTAGACGGGGGGGGGAGGGGGAGAGAGGGAGTGAGCTGAGCCCTACGCACGTGAACATCTCCTGTTCATGCGTGTGTCCACATTTCCAGTCCGTCTCTTGCGCGTGCCCATCTCTTGTCTCACATGAGAGGCAACTCCGTAACAATACTTTGCGCTGCGTTCGCCAGGCTCGACCTAATAATGCCTACCCCTCAACTTTTCTAAATGTTAATAAGTCTCCAAGTCTTTATATAAGCAGCATTTATTGCAGATCTCACTGAATATTAAGACATCACATCTTTTAAGAATCCCTGTAGTTCTCTAATTCATTGCAAATCTATCTATCCATTCCTTTTATGATCCATCTTTACAAATGAGTATCATATCAAAGTATATATTACCCACATCCACCACACTGCATTGAATTCTAGAAACAGTAAACTACCATGCTCCACTGTAAGGTATACGGGGTGGGGTGTTGGGGGAGGTGTCACTATACTGTGGCTGAAATATCGACCTACAGAAATACTGCCTCCACTTTATCAACTCCCACAAAGTGAACTAGTTAAATAAATTCGGATTAAATATATTTATCTGTAAATATGTACCTTGACATATAGTAGGTAGGAGTATAGTGGTTGCAATTTATTTGTAGGCCAATATTTCAACTGTGATATGGTGAAAAACAACTGTGAATCACCATGAGGGTGCTAAAATACTACATCACATTGTACCTTAAGGATATTAATGAACCACACTGTGCTGTGTCCTGCTTCACTAACCTATAACTGCACTATATTTTAGGGACACTAAACAACACACTGCACTAAGTTTTAGGAATATTAACTAACCTCATGGTAGTTCATCAGAGAGGCTTTAATTAATCCTATTACACTGTAATGGTAAGACATCATGCAAAGCTTAATGTAAACTAAAATGATATCTTAGGGCTGAGGTAAATTGCTAGCATACTGCAAAAACAAACTATTATTATATAAAGCCAGGTCTTTAAGGCCTTTAAAAAAGGCAATAGCTTTTACAGCTCCCGCCGAGAGAGGCAAAGAATTCCAACGTTCTGCAGCTTTAACTGAGAAGGGCCTACCACCCAGGGGTATGGAGCGGCACCTAGTAACAGTAACCAAAAAAGCATCAAATCTGAAACCTTCTTTACAAGTGGGACAACATGAAGAGCTTGAAGGACCAAAGAGTATTTAATATAATACATATAGGATGATATAATAAGGAACACACATTGCCTTCTTCTATTATTTGGGTACGTGAATTTTTAAAATTGATTTATTGAAAAATTGTTAGAAGGACTGTGCCCAACAAAATGCTGATGGCCCCCAGATAGCTAGAGTGATCAGGTCCAATTGGACAACCACATGAAATAGAATGAGTAATTTCTGTAAAATCTTCCGCTTAATATTGTATAGACGAGGAGCTCCAACATCCAATACTTACTCTGTACTAGCTGAGCTAATTGACGAAGGTCCAATACTCTCACACATTTTCATTAAATGTTTCTGCAAAAATAATGGATAGAATATCACATAACCCTTGTGTCTGGTCAACAGTCTAAGAGGAGCACGGAGAAAGTGTAAAAGAGCAACCAATGGAGAAAACTTCCTTCAAAGTTTTGAATGCTGCAAGAACCTTACAAGCAAAAAAATTTCTTCAAAGCCACCTTTACCTTGAATTAAGCCTTAAATGCATAATCCTCTGGCCATCGCCGTTCCAGGTTCCTACAAACAATCGTAACATCTATCAAAGAGTTGAACCCATTTATGAGGTTAACATAATCTTCTTCAACTGAACTACCCCTAAAGAAAGATCTGTTTCCAATAAAAGATTGGCAAACTGATCACGGGATAGTTTAACCCACAACAATTTTAGCTTGGTTGTGCCTCTAAATGTGAGAACGAATCATATACACATTAGTCTGTCCCTGGTCCAAAGGGAGCAATGGAAGACTTAGGAGAGAGTGTGATGATAAACCCTAACAATTCAACCAAACCAAACAACTTACATTCAATGATTTTATATGTAAGTAAGCTCTATAAAGTAGTGCCACAGCGTCATCTCTGTTTTTGAAACGTGGTACATGGTGAACTTTGTACCCTAGAGGGCAGGCAAAAAAACAATCTGGGGAAAACTTCTCTATGGTCCAAGATTCTGGTCTTTCAGAGGTAATCAGATCATGAACTTCAATAGCGTGCTTAACTAGGAGCATGTATTTAATAAAGCACAGTTTAATCCTATGTTCCCATGGACTGCCTGGGAGGTGTCAATAACATTCCTAAATGAAGGAGACAAATGTCTGTGAAACCCCTCCCATGTCTCGCCCCTTCTCTTTTTGGTAAACCCTTGACCTGGCCTACGTCCCACCATGATATCCAGCAATTGTTCTCAAGAGTAGGTAAAATTCACATTCTTATCCTCCCACAGAGTAGAAGAGTAGAACCATAGTTCCTATTCAAATGGGCAGCTTGGCAGGCGCTCTGCAAGGTCCTGGCAAAAATAGGTGAAGATGAAATGCCTTTGGCATGCCATTAGTGTGTCTGCTGTGTGGACATGCTCAAGCTTGAGTTCTTTAACTTATCACTTATTCTTTACCCATCATGTCATCTTGGGAACTACAAACCCATCACACTGTGTTGCATTGTAGAGATAATATCACCTCACAGTGTATCCAAAGGACACTAACTCAGCATGCTGAACTGCACTCTAAGAGCACTGTGTCAAGTGGGCACAACCAAACTCAGCTGCTGCCTAGGAATGTCAGCACACCACACTGCGCTGCATCCTAGGGTAGATACCCATTATATTGTAACTTATGGGCACTGACTCACCATCACTACATACTGCTCACTACACAGCACTGCATCCTCTGGGCACTAATTCACAGTGATATACAGTGTCATGGGTGCACCAACCCATCACTGCACCTGCATCGTAAGGAAACTCACCTACCACACTGCATTTAGTGCCAGAGACACTAACCCACCACACTGCACTACCTCCCAGCAACAGTAATTTATCTCAGGGCATTGCATTCTCACGACTCTAAGCCAATGCCCTTCACTGCATGTCCCATGCAAAGTGGATACTCGTACACATGCACGCAGTGCCGTCTTAATGCATGGGCGTTAATCCATGTCAGCAATGCAGTCACACTTTACTCTTTATTTGTTTTAGTGCATGTTGAATGCAATATGCGTCCCTAGTTTGTAAGAGTATTTAACTTCCCCAGATGTTGGGTTTCTCTAGTTTTGCTTCTCATGAAATATAAGAATCTTCTATAATGTCTTATTACTTACTGGTAATCTTCATTATTCCTGGTCCCGTTGTCCTGGTCCCTTTTATCTGTCTTGGAGACGGTTATCTCCATATTTCATGAATGGGACGAGGACTAGGGACCTGGGGGTAATGCCCCTTGTGAACGAGTTGCCTCTATGTGTCTGTGTGACTTCATGGTGTGAATGTGCGTTCAACAGGTGGTATGACAGAGCGCTCTGGAGCTGAGGCTGAAAGCAGGGCATGTTTTTCACAGTGCCTCTCGCTGGGTCAGAGAGATGTCCAGGCTGTGTGCTCCTCCAATTCTTGTCCTGTGGAGCACACAGAGCAATAGTTAGACATGTGCCAGCCTTAGTTACAGTTCTATGGGGAAGTGTGTGAAGAAGGCATAAACAGCTGTCAACATAATTACAGGGCCAAATGAAAGGAAAATTCAGTGTTTACATATGGGGAGGGTGTGTGAAGTGAAGGAGATTAAAGGAAGTACACGCAGAAGGAGAGAATTAAAAGACAGAAACCAAGAGGGAGGGCATGAATGAGGTGTGAGACAAACAGATGGAGAACTTTAGAAAGAGAAGTGTGGTGAGAAAAAGCGCAAGTGACTGATATAGATGGAGAGATTGCAGGGGAGAGTGACGTGAAAGAAATTACAGAGCAATTGAGACATTCAAAATGACACTGTACATTTGTCAGGCCTTTGCAATGTTTAATTCTCAGTCTGATATTTTCACAATCTCCTGTTTTCTGAATGGAAGCATCTTGAATTCTAATCATTCAAAACAATATCATTGTTCTTACTCATTTATCTGGTTAGCAATGAATGACAATCAGTGCTAACAAAGACTGGCAACCCCAAATGGTCTGTTTTTTTTAATTTATTTATTTATTTATTATATTTCTTAAGCGCACTGTCACCTGACAGGCATCCTGGTGCTAGCACTTTCAGAGACCTAGCAAGTATAGGGCCAACACTGCAGACAGCCACCTAAATCTTCGGGAACAGCCATGTTTTTAGCCTCTTTCAAAAAGGGAGAAGATCACTAATTTGTCTAAGTTCCAGAGGCAAGGCATTCCAAAGCTTTGCAGCTGACACCTCAAAGGATCTGCCACCTGATCTCACTTTCCTGAATCTGGGTACCTTTACTAACTTTGCCCCCGACGAGCGCAGAGTTCTCATGGGGACATACCATTCAAATTTCTTTTGAAAGGATACATGCCCCAACCCATTCAGGGCTTTAAACATTAGGCAGAGAGATTTGAACTGGACTCTTTGTCTCAGTGGAAGCCAATGCAATTCCGCCAAAGCCCAGGAAGAAGAGGACCTTCTAGGCCAGTCAACCACTAATTTGGCTGCCGTTGACTGGATCCTCTGCAGCCTATCAAATAAAAAGTTAGGAGACTCAAGCAGCAAAGCATTGCAGTAATCTAATCTACTGAGAATAGTACTGCATGCTATTAATGAGCGAGCCAAAAGGGGAAGCAAATTTAAAAAAGCATATATCTTTGGTTCTTCTAGTTATCCTTTGAAGTGGACCGATAGTAGGCTTTTGGTCCTTCTTCCAGAGGTTCAACAGGACATCGTCATGTTTATCTCACACAGGGTTTTTCAAAGTAAAAGGGTCATCATACTTAGATATTAATGCTCCTGTGGAGTTCAATCCTCCATCACTATTTTGTCCAGTACGTCCTTTTTTCTGATCGTACCACCTTGCAATAATTTCAATGTGCATAGGTAAGAATACCCCTGGCGTTCGGTGAATGTTCGTCCTCGTCGGCCTCCTTCCGGGTTCCTTAATTCGGTCCACTTCAAAGGATAACTAGAAGAACCAAAGATATATGCTTTTTTAAATTTGAAGTGTTTTATATATAATTAACCAGTCCTGAGGAAGGTGTTCACAAAATAAGATCAAGACACCGAAACACGTCGACAAAAGGACTGCTTTTTAATTGCATTTGAATTTTTGTGATATGTACACAATGTATTTTGTGTGAATTTTTATATTGTGAATTTTGTATCATATGTTTGAAAAAATCATGACATTTTGGTATTAAATGCCGGTTTTTAACAAAATAAAATCGAATCAAATATTTTACAATTTGTGAGTTGAGGTATATACTTCAGGTTCTATTCCAAACTGCATAATAAGGTCTTGAGTCTAGAAATGGCAATTTGCACAGAAAGGAAAACTTTTTTGTTACATTGTTTGTACTTCCCAGTCCTTTCTGGCACAAGGGAAACTCTCTCTTTTTGAAAAGATTGTCCAGTAAAAGGGGCTGGAACCATTTCATAGAACACCCTGTTACCCCACCTCTCTCAACCTTCTCAACAAGATTCCGTGGTTGACCGTGTCGAAGGCGGCCGACAGGTCAAGCAGAATAAGTACTGCTGGCTGACCCCTGTCTGACCACCTTCTAAGTTCAACCATCACGGTCACCAGGGCCGTCTCAGGGCCATGGGATGGCCGAAAAACAAACTGGACCTCCTCCTGTAGGTAGTGTTGTTCTAGAAATTTGGAGAGAGTGCTACTAACTACCCGTTCCACAATTTTGGCGGGAAAGGGCAAGAGAGAGATGGGCCTATAATTTTTAGGGCAGTCCGGGTCAGAGGAAGGCTTTTTTTAGCAAAGGTGTCACCTCCGCTTGCTTCCATTGAGATGGAACCACTCCATCAGTAAGTGACTGATTACAAATCTGGTGGAGTGTAGGAAATAGCTCGGCCTTAAACTCTTTCCAGATTTTATGGAGCAGCGGGTCTAAGGGAGATCCAGAAGGAATCCCACCCGCTAGTCTATAAAAGTCCTCTGCTTCAAGGGGCAGAAATTCAGATACATAGTGAACCAGGCCACCCTCTAAAGTAGCCCCCGCCACCTCTACAGCAGTTCCCATATTGCCCACCCTCATGACTTTGCCCATCTCAGGTTGAGGAGAGGCCCCCCCCAAATCATCAATGATATTTTTGATGTTATCATGGGAGAACCTAACCAGGTTCTCAAATAGTTCTTGGGAAGGGGGTGTCACATTTCTGGCACATTCAGGGTTGCTCAAACTGTTATGGATGTTAAAAATGCTTCTAGAGCTGTTGGAAGCATTATGAATCATACAGGAAAAATGTTCTGCCTTTGCCTTATGGTGCATGTCTTTGTTGTCGTGTGATATATTTGGGAGCATTTAAAAAACCCACATGCAGGCACCCAAATACTATTTAGGTGGAACTCTGGATTTCCGTTCACATGTTGTAGGCTGTGTCTTTAATCTGTCAAAGGGCCTACAACACTATTTCATTCCAGTTGGATAACAGATTTATTCATTTTGTAGATGTGGGCCTTCACTTGGGAGAGAATGTAAGAAGCATGTTAATAAAGGTCTTGAAAAAGCAGGGCCATATCACTTCAGTCTATGGAGCCATTCATTGTCTCCCTGTTCAAGATTCTACTCACTTTGATTGTCTGAAGCCAGTCTCTCTATGTGAGGCACTCATGGTTGTTCTCTAATACACCAGTATCTTCTTTAGAAACATACCTTCATTTTCAAGTGACTCATTAAATGGCAAGAATGGAAGGGCCACAGCAGAGCTCACAGTGTAGCAACAGGTTTGACTGAAGCAGTGCATGGCAAGCATCTTGTATTGTAACACCTGTAAAACACAACACCCTTCACAAGACACTGTCGTGTTTTCCGGGGGCTTGTGTAACTACTTTATTTCTAATGCATGGTTAGTAGAGTATCAGTTCACGATGTTGCATATGTAGAGATGTTTGGTGTTGGGTATGAGGTTCAGAGGTGTTCTCCAGCATTAATCCAGCTATCTATTTGTAGCATGTATTCATAAAATTAAATGTGAATGAGAGATGGAATCACAGGATGCTTAAGTGTCTTATTACATCTTGTAACCCGTGTCTGAGGAGACATGTATTAGGTGATAGCCAGACCTTTATTGCTTTCTGAATTCTAGATGTTGAATATCTTTATTTATGATGGAGGATGCATTTGTGCTTTAGTTTCTGTACCTAGAAAGACTTTTCACCAGGACAGGACTTTCTGAAATCCCCAAGCAATCAAGCCTGATCCCTTATTCTGTAAGTTCCACACTGGTGGATCCTCTGTATTTCACCTTTGGAGTCCAGGGACCCTGCAGGTAAAAGAGCAGCAGTCAAGAGCATTAGGGATTTTTCCCTTTCCATTGAGGGAGGACCAAGGCTAAATATTTGAACTGGACTGCTCCCTTCAGACCAGAGTTAGACTGATTTGAGTATGATTGGTTGTCTTTTTTGGTGGCACAACCAAGCTAAAATTGTTGGCCTCGAATTTCCAGTGGCTTAGAATCATATGGTAAGCATATATTGTCAGTCCCTTTTGATCCCTTCAATCTAGCAATTAACTTGTTTTTAATCACTACAGGGCCTCATTTATGAAAAGTGACGCTGCATCGCTGTGTGAAAACAGCGATGCATCACTTTTCATTGCGCCCTCCTTGCACCACCAATGATGCGTCATATTTACAGTATGATGCATCATTGCGTAAGAAGTGACAGACACGTCAGTATTTCTGACGTATCTGTATGGCGAAAAAGTGGCGCATTGCTGGAGTGTGTCACAAAAGTGACGCAACTCCAGCAATGTATCCTTTCACATGGGGAAAGCCCCATGTGAAAGGGCCTGCGTCAGTCTTACGCCTGCTGTGAGGCAGGCGTAAGATATTGACGCATTGCATCCTAGAAGTGGCACAGTGAAATCTTATAGATTTCACTGCGTCACTTCTACGACCCTTTCTTGCGTTAAAATGCCCCCCTTGCATACATTATACCTGGCGCAGGGGTTTACAAAGTGACGCATCTAGATGCGTCACTTTGTAAATATGGCGCAACAATGCGCATTTTTTACGCCACTGGTGCGTCACAAAGAGTGACGCACCGGCGGCGTAAGAGTGACACACAGCCTCATGAATGAGGCCCTACAGTTTTTAATTTCTTTGTTTTTTTGTTATCACCCTATGAATAATTTCTTGCAGTTTCAGTTCTCTATCACTGTTGAATTTTTTCATCATCATCATCATCACTTTTGCATCAAAGCTCAGCTATTTACCTGACTTTTATACCAATTGATGGGTTCCACTTACTCATGTCCAAGAGAAAAAAATAGTAGTCCTGTGTGTGATGCAGTGAGGGGACCCCAGTGTAAATGAATGTCACAAGTGCAATTGAATGAATGTAACATTTCAAGGTTTTCACAAAAGGATTGCTAGACTTTTAGATTCTTCTATAACCCCACAACATCATAATATTATGCAGGAGTAAATATCGTGCACAGGGTGGGAAGTGAGAAAAATATAACTTGAGAAAATAAAGAAAGCATTTGAACTGGAACATAAATATGGGACCATCAAATGTGTTAATAACCTCCCTGAGAAAAATGTCTACTTCAGATACCTATAAATACCTTTGTAATGTGAAATGTCCTGCTCCCTAAACTTTCAGAGAGTTCAGAATGCATCTCACATAGAAGGAGGAAAAAACGCCTCACCTGAGGAGGCATATCATTTTTATGCATTCCCAGGTTTACGTGAAATGACAAATCTAGGAATACGCCAAATCCATTGGTGTATGCGTGAGAATACCCACGCTCCACCCATGGAATGCCTCCCTGGGGCAGAGTAATGCTACGAAGAGATTTGCACTGCGTATCGTTACTCTGGATTTATCAAGCCACTCAGGGCCATCCAAGGCGGCCTTGTGCGGCTTGATAAATATGGCTTAGTAGTTGCAACGCGCTTGTGCCCTCTTGCCTGGTGCAAACCAGGCGCAACTCGTTGATGAATCTAACCCCTAATTGTGTATGATTATTTACTGAATATTCCAATTATAAGGGTACGTAAAAGTCTATTACAGGAGTACTGATTTACGTACTACACCAACATGCTTTTGTGAATATGTCCCTTTGTGTGAGAGGTACTCTTAATTTTTTTGTGAATTGTTCCTAAGATCTTTTAGGTTTATTAAAAACTATTACCTCGTTTGTCAGAGTGATTGAGCCTCCTGGTCTTTTTAACCCTTTCGCTGCGGCGGCTATTCCGCCGCAGCGCTAACGGTCACGGGTGGCGCGCGGGTGAGCTGTGCGGGTGACAGAACCGTTCCGTCCCTGCTCGCGGGTGAGCAGTGCTCATGACGGAACGGTTCCGTCACGGCCCCGCCCGCTCAATTAAACGCGCCGTGCAGGCGTGTAATCAGCGCTGCGCAGTCGCAGCGGCCGGGCCGTGGCGGAACCGTTCCGTCATGAGCACAGCGCACCCGTGAGCCGTGACGGAACGGTTCCGTCAATAGCCTCGAAGAGGTTAAATACATTTTAGTTATCTGCTTTCATATTAACTGGGCACTGGAACCATGCTGAAATTGGCCTGTTAGCCATTCTGATTACTTGTTCTAATTTGGATTATTTTCAAGGGCAAGGTCGCAACTGGAAGTTTCGCCGTAATATTTTGTAAAAGTGTTTACCTTTTGAATTTAATGTTATTATTATAAGGACTTGATTGGTCTGTTCTTGCCCATGAAATGATTCATTACACGTCTTCTTTTGATGGAAAGTTTGCATAGGAAGGCACTGATAACCCCATCCTTTGAATGTTCACATCAAGGATGGGGCCCTTCTCTCAGGGCCAGGGATTTATAATTTATTGCCTGCTTTGATGTGTCGCTGTGTTTGTTGCTGGTTGCCTGGAGAAGACAGTTAACTAGTTCAGTCCTTTCTGCTTTACATGTTATTTTACAGCCACTGGCTGCTCTGCTACAAATCTAAAAGGTGCCCGGTTACTGCTCTCGTTCAATAGGTAATGTTCCCAGACCCAATGCTGCACTTTTGGACAAGGTTTGAGTGCACGCGGTACAGTCTGGGCCAACCAGTTCATGAATATGTATGCGCAGGTGACGACCAGCTGGATATTTTTGTGAACATTGTTGCAAATATTTTTTTTTTTCATCAAGACACCCAAATGCATATTTTTGTAGGTCTATCTAGATTGCTTTCGCTTATTCAAACATAAGAGTCAGGAGTCATTGCAGTTGAGGAATCAGGCTATCTAAGTTTCGGAGCATATTTTAATTGTGAATTAAGGATGGTTCTAGTGTTAAAATAAAAATTCAATTTCATAGTCATCCACCTCTAGCCATTTATGCCAGGCATTTTAAAAGAGCCTTTCCTAAAGAAAGAACACACCGAGGCCTCTGTTTCGAGCCGCCTGTTTGATGGCAATATGTGTGGTAACTGCTGTTATTTTATTTGTTTCTCTAAGATAGAGTTCTATACATTGCTGCTAAAAACTGAGGTGCAAATACATTGACAGGTAAATAGATAGATAGATAGATAGATAGATAGATAGATAGATAGATAGATAGATAGATAGATAGATAGATAGATAGATAGATAGATAGATTGATTGATTGATTGATTCATGGATTCATGGGAGTGGCAGCAAGGTGGTTTATTGTTGTTAATTCCTTGTCCAGCCAACCTCCCTGCACTATATTTTACTTTCTACGCCATCTTTCACAGAAAATGGCGATCAGGATCATCAGCCCCTAATGTGCTAACATATATGGATCTCAAATACAATGACTGACGTTTTCATGGGCCAGCCTGCCTCAATCCATTTCTCATTTAAAATTGGGAAGAGGATGTAGCCTTATGGCTAGAGTGGTCGACCTCGAAGCTTGGCAACGACACTCCACAACCTGCGATTTTGGGCAAATCGCTTAATCTCCGAGTGCCTACAAAAAATGAATGTGTCCATCTGTAACGAAACTGGTGCTCATGTAAAGTGCTCTGATACATGATGTCTCGGGTCTTGTTTGCACTATATAAAACTAAAAAAATGAAAAAAAAATGCAGGAAACTGGTCAGGGGGTCTATCTGCTGCCAAGACGACTGAGGGACGTCAGCAAAGGAATGTTGTTTACTGGAGATCAATCAGGGAGTTTATGTGACCAAATATCACTTCCTATTGGTTATTAAATATTGCAGCCATCTAGTGGTCCTTGGGCCCAATCAACCAACATTGATTAGGTGGTCCACTCAAATGGAGCGGGAAACCCCCTCGATGTCTAAGAGAGTGCAAGAAGCGCTGACTTGCATAGATTGTCCTTATTAATCATGGTCAGTCTGCCACCGTACACCGACAAAAGGGAACATTAACTCTGACCACCGGCTTAAACCTTGATTAAAGGGCTTGAAGCAAGCCATTCATGCATGAATGTTTCTGGAGATGCAAAATGATCACTTGCATCACCAAGTTAGCCACCTGCAGAGGAATACTGGTAAGATGAGTGTGCTAGATTGGTAATAGAGGGGTTGCTGGGTTATGCATTTTAATAGAACACCCTATTTGCAGTACAGGCCTAAGCTTTTGCAAAGCATTGACATCAAGCGTGCCATGTCAATCAATTCTTTTAAAGCAAAGAATGGTGGAGAAAATTCTGCAAAATCTTTTCAAAAGTGGCCACATCTGTGAAAAAACATCCGAGAAACCACTCAGGAACCAGAGAACGGTCTCAGTGAATTTTATTTTGTAAATTAGAGGTACACAACGTCCAGAAGGATATCTGGAAAAACTGAAAGAGGGTGGTAGCACAGAGTGGACGCAGAGAAAAAGAAGGAACATTTATTTAGGTCTGGCTGAGCCCACCTCGTTCCCAACCTTAACATTGGAATTCATTTTAAGAAAGAAATTGGTCAGGTGAAGACATCCTTTGAAGAAACGTTGGGGACATTACAGGTCAGAGTACAAAGAACGGAATATTAATTTTCTCTTAGGCTTCAATGATTTTCTTTAGGTCTGAAAGATTATTTAAATTCAAAAAGTACCTAGTGATGTTCCAATATTCACGTTTTATATTCGGCTGGTTTTTATTCTTTATACTTCTCACTTTCCTTGGGGTTGCTTCTGTGTTCTAGATAAGGGCAGAGGACCAATTGGAGGGCTTGGTAGGTATACCTTTGACTGCACTTCAAAGTAACACGTTTCTGTGCAACCTATTTTATATATCCCGAAAAATATCTAAGAGTATTTCGCAGCTACACCAGCTAACCTGCCCAGCTAACCTGCATTCATTCTGTCTGTTGAAGTGCACTTGCTCAATTTAATCTGATGGCTTGCAAGAGCCAATTATTTCAAAGCAGGCTGGAGGCTTCGAGGGTAGTGGACTATCTATTGCAGAGGCGTGGCTTTTCTCTGTATCAGGGCTCTTTGGCAGCAGGTGCATTGACCTGATAGGCTTCTTCCAGAAACAACTTCTGTATGTTGTAAAGGTGTGTGTGTGTGTGTGTGTGTGTGAGATGCAAGGCAGCCAGAGAGTGTGTGAAATTAGTAAATCCGCTCCAGATGTTCTTTGTAATTGAGTAATAAAAGTTGAGGTTCCCAGGAGATATGGCTTATGTTGCCTATCCTACGATGTGTATATATTTTAAAAAAATGGTTCCGAATGGGAAATATCAGAGAACAAAGTGGTTTCAATTCTGTATCAAATCATGAGAGTATGAATTAAATAAATCAACAACAGCCAGACCTTATGGTCTTAGTAATGTTTTTGGAGCCAGACATAGCTGTTCGTAATAGGTGCACAGTGCTCTACACAGTGCAAAGCAAAAGGAGTAAAAACATTAAATCCAGGTGTGTATTCAGTACACAAAAAGACCATGGAGAACAAAGATTTTTGTTGACGCATTTGGTTCAATTAACACAGGTGCACTTCCTAGTTTAGAACACCAAGGCCCAGATGTAGGTAAATCTGATTTACCGACTCTAGAATACCCAATTTTACCGATTCGGTATTCTAGATTCGGTAAATCAGATGTAGGTAAAAATTCGGTAATTTTTACGGAATCTGTATGATTCGGTAATTACCGAATCGGTATTTACCGATTCGGTAATTGCCATTGATTCCTATGGGCCTACAGGCCCATAGGAATCAATGTCAATTACCGAATCGGTAAATACCGATTCGGTAAAATTACCGATTTTGCAAGGGTGACAGGGTGTCACTTTGACACCCTGTTGCACCCCTGATTTTGCCTTGGGTGCCATGGGACACACATACATGCCCTTAGGGCATGTCTGTGTGCCACATGGCACTGGTGTACATGCACAGATGTCCATGTACACTGGAATTCGTTATTTACCATGTAATAGTATTACATGGTAAATAACGAATCAGTAATGGCCTGTGGCACTGTTTTCAGAGACACCTACATCTGTATTTACCGATTCGGTAAATTTACCGATTCGGTATTTTACAGAATCGGTAAATTTACTGAATCGGTAAATATACCGATTCTGTAAATTAAGCCTACCTACATGTCAAATCCCAAATACCGGTCGGTAACGGACGAAATCGGCCGTTACCGACCGGTAATTGGCGACCATCGGGCCCCAAGTGCCTCATTTATGAAAAGTGACGCATCGCTGCGTGAAAACAGCGATGCGTCGCTTTTCACTGCGCTCTCCCTGCGACACTAACGATGCGTCATATTTACAGTATGATGCATCATGTTGCAAGGAGTTACAGATACGTCAGTATTTCTGACGTATCTGTAGGCGCAAAAGTGACGCATTGCTGGAGTGTGTCACGAAAGTGACGCAGCTCCAGAAATGTGTACTTTCACATGGGCAAGTCCCATGTTGTTAGCGCCTGCGTCAGTCTTACGCCTGCCATGAGGCAGGCATAAGATTTTGACGCATTAGCGGCGAAGAAATGGCGCAGTGAAATCTTATAGATTTTACTGCATCACTTCTATGACTCTTTCTTGCGTCAAAATGCCCCCCCTTGCATACATTATACTTGGCAAAGGTGCCTCACTTTGTAAATATGGCGCAACAAGGTGTATTTTTTACGCCACTGGTGCGTCACAAAAAGTGACGCACCGGTGGTGTAAAAGTGACGCACAGCCTCATAAATGAGGCCCCCAATTTGCTGGATTATTGGTAAAGTCCATTTAAATTGGCATCAACTGAGCTTCAAACACATTAGGGGTTCAGATGGGCCCTATACGGTGGTCTCTCCGTGGATTTCAAGTAAAGTGGGTCAGATTCTACCACTCTAATGTCACCTGGCAAGGAAGGGACAAGAATGAATGCATTGATAACTTAGTAGTAATCTTCGTTACTCTGACTAACTTCTTTGCTGCAGCACTTCAGGGCCACCATCTCTCGCCTTAAATCCCGACCTTGATTACTGGTGTTTGATGGTGTCGGGTCGGGTGTGATTGGGCCTCGCCCTATGATCACTTCTCTTTGATAGAGATTTGAGAGGAAGGTCAAAGGTTAGGAGTGAAAGAGTTTATTTTCGTCTTTAGCTACCAATGCAGACTGAGCCGAGGAATCACATGGAATATATGTGAGTAAGAATTAAAACCTTAGCTGGGATCTTTGCCTCGGCCGTCACTCACGCATATGTGGGCAATACCACACTTGTCTACCACAAACAAAGGGTGCGAAATATAGGGAAGTACCGGCTATGAAAGCACCTCACTGGAAGGAGAAACTTCAGTAGGTATCTACGCCTAGCAAAGAAATGTCTGAAGACAGGCAGGGGGGCGCCTAGCAGTGTCATCACTCCAAAGGGAGTCGGTGCGTGCAGAGGGTGCGTGCCTGTGCTTGTAGGGTTTTCTGAGGCTTTTGAGTGAGAAAGCTCTGCTTAACCGGTTACACGCTGTGCAAAAGCATTTGTCTTTTTATCGGATGGAATGCACGTCTGATTTCTAATTTATTAGGCAGACGCTTTAATTTCTTGCCTATCTAATCTGCAGCAACAAGCTCACATGGTTTACACTCCAGCAAATCAGATAAAAGAAGTGCCAATGAGCAAATGGTAGCAACTTTAACCTGCCGGCAGGCAGACCTAGGAAAAGTTTTTTTTAACTGTGGAGAAAAAAAACGAATTAGCATAGCTGTATCTAAAGGTTTTTCTTGACCTGAAACCAAGCCTGCTGTTCTAGACCCTCTGCAAGAGAACTGATATGGTTCTTAATATGAGATTTCCAACATTTGTTCCTCGAGTTGTTGCTTAAATAGGTGCTCTGTGGTGATGAAGCAGCTTGTGTTACATGTGTGCCCCCCTTCTCCCCTGAGCTTTTCTTTGTCAGAATCCTACCGAGTCGGTGCTGCTCTGAGTACAAAAGATGACTTCCTCATTTGTTTACGTTCATATAAGTTAAAAGTGGAGCACTCAGAGTGGGCGAGTCCACCCTTGATTCATTTTTAAGATGAAATGGGGGGCATGATTTCTCCCCTATAAAATGAAAGAATGCAGCACGTTTCAGGCCATGTTATTCTACCACCCTGAGTACACCCACCTATGCACATTGAAGATATCTATACGTTTTCTGAGGCCTTATTTGGTGATTTGAATTTAAGAACAGAGACATACATTTGTTTAAATCTAGCCTGTATGATGGACCTGGGTAAAGCATTTTGTGAGTTTGCATAATATTGCCTCACAGGATACTAGTAAACACAGAAATTGTTCTTTCAAGAGACATTTTCTTCTTTAACCAGTCTCCGGCCAATACCTCGCATGCCTTTTTCTACGAATTATGCCCTTATCCAACAAGTTATGCGAGATCTCAACAAAACACATTTCGTGAAATATGCATAATCTCACTACATTTTCAATTTTTTTCTTAAAAATACACAATTCTCCACATCTGTTCTCTACAGTTCGAAGCAAGCCGCTTTGTCCATCCGAGGATTTTATTGTTTATATATCACATTCTTTTTTTAGTGATTGATAGGATTGCTGTTTCTAATGAGATGTCATAGCTATAATTCGATGAAGCTAGAATTTATGACATATCAAACCATTTCTGTGCACTGAATAGTTTTTTGTAAAAATTGATTTGTGAGCAGTTTTCTAGGTAATGAAGTCAACAAAATGAAAATATATATATAACTCAATATTAAAAAACAAAACAAAACCCTCATGGAGGGTCATATACATATTGTTAAGCAAAGAGAAGGGCAATAGATCAGAATGCGGAGATTTCGAAATGCTTGCATGGTTATGCCAAACACTGAACAATGGGTAACATGCATATGATTCAATTCCCCCGGATACAGTAGATCAGCATAAAAGCTGCTGTTCCCAAATCAGTACCCCATCCCCACTGGAATCAGGCTCTCTGCTCAGGTATAGTCCTTAGATAAGCTTAAAGCGGGGGGGCTAAAGTCTTTTGGTATGTTGCCCGCTGGGATTGAAGTAAAGTTCTAATTGTGCATTACGATACACCTTTGCATTCAGCCATCACCTGACCTTGGGAGACTTATCTCTACCCCACACACAAGCTACCTGGCATTTAGCCAGCAGTAGTGCAATGGACACAAAGCGTCTCCGTTCACCCTCTATACAGCTGGTGCATCGCAGTAGTGCCAATCGGGGGTCAGGGGCAAATAATGCACTAATCATCTGAGACAGGAAGGCAAACACCCCCGATCGACCAGTGACACGCTAGGTAAGAGAAAGGTTGCAGAAGGCCACCCACATTTGTTGCTGGACGGATCCACCGCTTCCCCACATTTGTCCAGGTTCGGTGTGCCGTACTCCTGGTGCATATATTTTAAGTGGATTAATCGCAGGCGTACATTGGGGGACAGCTTACCAATCTGCTCACATCCTCTCTTTATCTGTGAGATCCATCTCAGGTCTGTCTCCTATTTCAGCCTGGTTTTGGGTTGGGTCAGAGGGGCTTCTGCTTGTATGGTGCTGTAGAGGATTGTAACTATGTGACGAATGCGTGGGGTAATAAGTATGCTTCGGGCTTTGTAACTTGGGGGTTCCACTGGGAAGGAGGGGTAGTGATCTTTACACTACACCTGCAGCCTATGATAGATGAATGTGTCCATTAGTAAGCAGTGTTCACCACCCTCAGTTCCAGGGTGGTCCAGAAACTGCACTGCAATTTTTTTCCCCTGCAATATGCAACCCCCCATGCTCATAGCCAATGGGCAATTTCTGCATCTGTGAATAGCTGAGTGCATGAGTGATGGGTTAGGGGTGCTTCTGAAGAGTACTAAATAGTGTGTGCAATGGGCTTCCGGATCTGCTCCCACGTCCACAGCCTGCAATGCACACATATTAATTTCAGCACACCTCACCTGGGAGTTTGTCCCTGCAGGGAGTGTAGCGTGTTAATTTGCAGTGGCGGGTGCAACCAGTAATGAGCAAAGTGTGCTTGTGTGCAAATAAAGTGTAGCTCGAAATCTTGAGCCCCTTGCTTAAATGGTAAGGTCGACATATGCAAAAGAAACCGGTCCTAGGATGCTTATTGCCAGTCCAGGGAGGACCTGGCTTGGCAGTTCGGACTGGACTGTTCCCATTGGGCCCAGGATCAAGAGTGATTTGTATATGGCTAGGTCCAAACTGGAATGGCAGGTGAGCAAAAAAAAACGATGGATTTAGGCCCAGATCTCTGTACTGGGGTGAATGTATGACATTGTTCTGCATTCTGTCCATCAATTGTTCTTTTTGTATTTGTCACCCCGAATGGGACGAGTATGCCCAGACGTGGGTCCCATGCTCTCCATGCCACTGGAGTCAAGCTATCCTGGATGATGAGGGCTGAAAGCCCGAAACCAGTCCTAGGATGCTTGTTTCCAGTCCAGGGAAGACCTGGCCTGGCAGTTCGGGCTGAATTGCTCCATTTGGGCGCAGGGTCAAGACTGATTTGCATATGGCTGGGTCCAAACTGGAACGGCATGGTGAGCAAAACAACAATGGATTTAGGCCCAGATCTCTGTACTGGGGTGAATGTATGACATTGTTCTGCATTCTGTCCATCATTTGTTCTTTTTGAATGGTAAGGTCAACACCTCCCATCAAATTCAAGGTTTCCTACTGGCCCAGGCTAGGGAGATCATTAGAGTCTAGAGGATTCTAATAAAGGCCTGTGTCAGCATAATGGGCACATTATAGAATAGGTCCAATAGTTTGGGTAAAATGATCATTTTCATCAAGGCAAGTCTCCCAACCAGTGATAGGGACAGATTTTTCTGTTTGCTTATCAGGTCTTCTATCTTTGCTAGCGCCACCCCTTAATTTTTCAAGGCCATGTTATTGATGTCATGACTAACCAAAACTTCAAGTTATTTTACTGACGCCCAGCACCACAGAAGCAGGTACTCTAGGGCAGATTACGGGGTGCTTGAGGTAAGCCGGAATACCATGGATTTGTTCCAGTTGATAGATAGTGATGCCAGAAATGGCCCTAAAGAGGGAGGATTCTCTAATCATGGGACCCATTATCTTCTGCATATTGAAAGAAGATTAGATTATGCCGAGTAAAGTATAAGCCTATGGCAGCATGTACCTGTCTAATGGAGCATGCCAGAATCTTCAGAAGCACTGGCATAAAGTATGGATTGCTACGGACAGCCCTGGAGCATTCCAGTCGGTATTGGTGCTGATAAGAGGCAATTTAATCAGTCACTCATGGCACAGCAGTTTGCCCATTTGACGTAATTATATGGTAGCCCCATCCTCACCAGTGTGGCAAACAGATAAGCCCACTTCAATAAATCAAACGCCTTGCTAGTATTGCGTTTAAGTCTGGGTTTCATTGGTGTAATATGACAATTAGGGTTCTAAGGTTGTGGGATGTGAATCTCCCTGGGATGCATCCTACTGGGTCAGGAAGGACCCAATCTGGGAGGAGCAACAGTTGTCAGTTCACCAGAACTTTGGGTAGCATTTTTGCGTCCACACTTTTAAGTCACCACGTGAACACTAGTGTCTATGCTCGGGCATCTCTATTGTTATTTGGACTGGGGCCTGATCAGAAATTGTGCGAGGTAGATGGTTGACAGCTTTCACCCATGCACACACATCACACGTCCCCAACCAGTAATCTAACTGTGCCTAGGACACATGCTCTGAAGAGATATGAATGTCTGCCAAACACATGGAATGGCTCCAATGCCAAATATACACCAACCCTTGATGTTGTATAATGATCTGTGGTGCAGTAGGGGCTTTTGGTGCGTGTGGCCAGAGGCGTTTGAGAAGTCCACCCATGCATTAGGCGTATGGTTGTAATCTCCCCCACACCGTACTGTCATTTGGGATAAGTACACTTATTTAATGACTTCTACATCATATTTGTTGGGGCCATTTGTATTGATAATAGTGAGTTACTTACGATAGATCATGTCTTGAAGCATATTATATCACCCTTGGGCGTCTTTTATTTCACTTAGTAGCCGGAAGAGTGTCCCTCACCCTACTAGGAGTACTGTGCCCCTCGCGTAGGAAGAGTATGAGGCCAGTGCACTGTAACTACTCCATTTAGTTAGTATGCTTGGGCTAGCTTTTGAACTTAAGTGGGTCTCATGGAGTAGTGCTACGTCCACTCTGTGCCTGTCTAAATAAGTCAATATTTGTCTGTTCTTTCATGAGTTGCTTCGTCCAGGCACGATTTATGTCAGGAGAGTTAGTCGTGATGTGGTGTCGTTTTGTCTAGCTCTACATGTCTACGTTCATCAGTCCTGGTCGAAAGTGACTGTCTGTACAGAATGAGTCTAAGGGTGAAGCAATATTTGTGGTGATTGTGTCATGCTTTCCAGACTTCCCTAGTAGTGCCAAAGATAGACCTCAACACAACGGTAAACAGTCAAAATATCGAGTACAAAATATCGAATGGACATAATATCCAGTTTAAAATATAGAATGGACAAAATATCGAATGGACAGAATATAGACATCAAAAATATAGTTTTTAAGGTAAGTAATGTAATATTGAATGTTAAAAATATAGAAAGTTAAAATATCGAAGTATATAATATAGGTTATTAAAATTATCGAATTTTTAATAATATCGAATTTTTATAGTGTTTTTTATGTTATTATATGTGTGAAAAGTGTGTATTTATGTTATAATAAATTTTAATTAATGAATTTTGTTTTTTTAATATTTGCGTAATTTAATTCTGTAGCGGGTTGTGGGTTTATAGGGGAATAGGGTGGGAAGTAATTTAATTATAATTAATTAAATATGTGAATTTATTTATTGGTATTAATTATTAATTAAATGTTAATTAAATTATATTTGGTAATTAATTACAGTTTAATTGGCAATTATTTTTATTTAATTGATTAATTGCTAATTATGTTAATTTTACTAATTTATTTTCTGTAGCTGGTTGTCGGTTTATAGGGGAATTGGGTGGGAAGTAATTTAATTATAACTAAATAAATATGTCAAATTATTTATTGGTATTTATTTAGAATTAATTGTTAATTAAGTTTTTATGGGTAATTAATTAAATTTTAATTGCCAATTAATTTAATTCAATTGATTAATTGCTAATTATGTTAATTTTACTAATTTATTTTCTGTAGCGGGTTGTGGGTTTATAGGGGAATAGGGTGGGAAGTAATGTATTTATAATTAATTAAATATTAAAATTTATTTATTTGAATTTAATTTGAATTAATTGGTAATTAATTTTTAATTGGTACATAATTAATTTATAAACTGTCATTAATTTGTATTAATAGGTAACTAATTGTAATAATTAATGTTAATTAGTAATTTTAATAGATTAATTATTATATTATATTAAATTGGTAATTACTTTTAATTATATTTTCATAGATATTAATGTATATTTTTTTAATTAATATATGAAGTATTTACTTTCCCTACGCTATCCAACGCTTTCCCTACTGTTGCACTCTTTGGAGTGGGAATAGTAATTTTAATCCCTACTCTATCCAATGCCTTCCCTACTGTTGCACTCTTAGGAGTGAGAATAGTAATTTTGACCCCTACGCTATCCAACGCTTTCCCTACTGTTGCACTCTTTGGAGTGGGAATAGTAATTTTTACCCCTACGCTATCCAACGCTTTCCCTACTGTTGCACTTACTGGAGTGGGAATAGTAATTTTTACCCCTACGCTATCGAACGCTTTCCCTACTGTTGCACCCACTGGAGTGGGAATAGTAATTTTTACCTCTACGCTATCCAACGCCTTCCCTGCTGTTCCACTCACTGGAGTTGGAATAGTAATTTTTACCCCTACGCTATCCAACGCTTTCCCTACTGTTGCACCCACTGGAGTGGGAATAGTAATTTTTACCCCTACGCTATCCAACGCTTTCCCTACTGTTGCACTCTTTGGAGTGGGAATAGTAATTTTAACCCCTACTCTATCCAGCGCTTTCCCTACTGTTGCACTATTTGGAGTGGGAATAGTAATTTTTACCCCTACGCTATCCAACGCTTTTCCTACTGTTGCACTCTTTGGAGTTAGAATAGTAATTTTTACCCCTACGCTATCCAACGCTTTCCCTACTGTTGCACCCACTGGAGTGGGAATAGTAATTTTAACCCCTACGCTATCCAACGCTTTTCCTACTGTTGCACTCTTTGGAGTGGGAATAGTAATTTTCACCCCTACGCTATCCAGCGATTTCCGTACTGGAGCACCCACTGGAGTGGGAATAGTAATTTTTACCCCTACGCTATCCAACGCTTTTCCTACTGTTGTACTCACTGGAGTGGGAATAGTAATTTTTATCCCTACGCTATCCAACGCTTTCCCTACTGTTGCACTCACCGGAGTGGGAATAGTAATTTTTACACTTCCGCTATTGTACGGTAATAATATTGAATATAATTTAATGATATTATGTAACTATATATATATGTTTTAACAAATAGGATTTACATTTTTTTATTACTTTCATTAATTATTTAATTATTATAAGTTAATGTAAGTATTTTTAAGTATATTTTAGTAATTCATTTTTAATATTAATTTAATTTAACATTGTTTTTAATAAAGTCGATATTTTTATAAACTATATTTTTGTAAACAATATTTTTTACTCAATATTTTTGTACTTACCTGTTTTTAGATACAAACTCGATATTCTGTCTGTCGATATTTTGTCAACGATATTTTTGATAGTCGATATTATGTCCCTCGATATTATGTCAGTGATCCCAACACAACATACGCTCCCCCAATCCCTAAACACCCAGCAACCCAAAACCACTGATGGATACCCTTCCCACTAAGTCCCAACCTTTACATCAATGGAGTGGCATTAGTAACATCATCCAGATTCCAAGTGTAAATATGCGTAACAGTATATAGGATGTCTAGAACGCCGATTGGTTAACACCTCCACCACTGAGTGGGGGTGTCTGCCAGGCTTGGATTATTTACTGACGCTTGGCCACAGGTTTTACAAGGTCTTTGCTGGCAGTTAGTGAACCGCTTTTCACAGTAATGTCGGCCAGCCTGGACAGGAGCTCTCCAATGGGTCAACAGCTTACAGCATTAGTGTGCAAGTATCAGCAACGGTGTTGCTCACTATCTAGGAGAGGAGTAGCTTCTCTACCTGGCCACCATCGGTCAGCCATGGCCGCGGTCTGCACCAGACAGCAGTGCTCCTCCTACTTCCACCATGTGCTTGTACCATCAGTCTGTAATAGTACAAACAGCAGCAGTTAGAGTGATCAATCTATTCAACATTACTCAGTGTTTCTCCATTGACGTTATGCTCTCCAGAAAGGTCGTTCCTGGTCTTTGAAAGCAGTTGCTTGAGAAAGGAGTTGGCACTCTGTGGTAATTGGAAGGTGTGAGGCTTGCTGCGATGCATAATCTTCAGGTGAGCCGGATACAGCATGGGGTATGATATGCCGGCCTGGGAGAGTTTGAGCTTAACGGCAAGGTATTCTTGGCGCTCCTCCAGTACTGCTCTATGTGAAGGTAGGATAGATAGAGATGGCTTGGTCCCATGTGACAGCATATGTTTTCCTGTGCCACGTGAACCACCTTGTCAGGGTCACAATAACGGTTTGGCAAATAAGAGCCAAGGGTGCCCCTGGAGGAGATCGGGGACCAAGGGACCTGTGGATCTGCTCCACTGAGAACAGCAGAGGAATGACATCTGAACCATAGAAAGACTTTAGTAAGGTCGACGTAGTCCGCTATGCCAGTGTGTGTGGACTGCGAGATTCCTACAAGGCGTATATTATTCTTGCAAGATCTGGCATCAATGTCCTCATTCTTAGCCTGGATAAATTGCAGGATCTTGGATCACTTTCAGGATCTTGAACATGCAAAGTGCGCATGAATGTTTGACTGGCCCCAGAGGGCCGGCCAAAAATTCATGCATACTTTAGGGAGTGCAAACCACTCCTCTCCTTCCTTAACCTGTCAACACAGCAGCCCTGCCCTGCCCGCAAAGCTGCCGCAGCAAGGAAAAAATAAAATGATAATAACTTAGAGTTATCATTTTATTTTTCCTTTAGATACACTGCTTAAAAGCAGTGGGGTGACGCTCCTCTGCCTTAGCAGAGGAGCCACCATTGGCTCAATGCCCTAGGGCCGAGTTTACCCTCTATAACAATACAAAAAAGCAATAAAAATAAAAGCCGTTTGTTCATGTTTTAAGAATCTGCAATGGCTGGGGCATAATAATTATAAAGTACTCTTTATATAAAAAGCTTTTCTGCCTTACTTTAGTTTAACCATCAGTCACAGATAAATAAGGCAGCTTTCCACTTTTTCCTTACATTTACTTTTAAAATACATACTGATTATAGGAAAAATGGCCAGCTTTGGGTCATTTTTTCATTTTCATCCCTGCAAGGCTATTAAAATACTGGCCATGGCGATAAAATACACAACCGTAGCCTGATCTGGTGCTCCGGCCCGTGACCCATTTTATTTCACATTGTCTGCCTGGGCAAAATGCAGTGCTTCTAGTTTTCAACACTTTTACTGGCTCTATAAGCTTTAAAATGCTTATGTTACCAAACATTTTTCAAAAAATGAGTCCAACGAGACTGCCCAACTGGTGTTTCATGATACGGCACGATCCAGGAATGTGGGCCACTTTTTTGGGAATGACCAGGACTAATTGTAATCCTAATCCGATGCTGGCCAGGATTGCGCCTTTGTTTCAGGTTACCTACCATGTCCATATGTAATATTTCTGCTCCTGACAGAATGTCTGAACGCTGAACGTGGGGCGCACTGAAGTCACACACATGCAACACCATGCAGGTGACTAGAGCACAAACTCTCCTGAAGATGCATATCCTCGCCCTTTTTTCTTTCCACTGCCTGACTAGGGTCACCACTGGAAGGGCCCGGTCTTTCACCTCCATTAACTGCTTCAGAGCGGTGCGAATTTTCACGCTGTGCTGAAGATTCGAAAACGGGCATGGTCGTGACGGAACAGTTCTGTCATGAGCACAGCCCAACCGAGGCTCGTGACGGAACCGTTCCGTCACGAGCGTCGAAGGGGTTAAAACCGATGCGCAGGAAGGGCTCCAATAGACAGGGAACGTGTTTCTCCGCGTCCCAGTATAGGCGGTCTTTCTCATACCACATTACAGGAGTTTTGACCCATTCCTACCTTGGGGTAGAGGCAGGCCTGCTTTGGGTCCTCTTCAATTGTAGAATTTTTTTTAATTGCCTTTTAATAGTCCCTTGGGTGCCTGCACAATCTTATTTAATACTTTAATCCCTGTAGGTTCCCTAAATTTCTATCTACAATGCTAGTGGCCGATCATTTTAGCCAACAGTGTAAAGTTTGAGACAATGAACCTGTGCCCTTTAATGAGAGATTATTTCTGGGAATGTTAAGTAGATCAGCAGCAGAATGTGGGGACCTCAGATGGAGAGTGTCAGTTGCGGGGTCTGCTGATGGTGCGATTTAATCTGGTGGGTGTAAATAAACCTTATCTTGGAGATGAACAGATGAGAGCCTCGTTTTATTAGAACCTATCCTCACTGTGTTAACATCCGCAGGCCGGAGCATGCCTGCATCATTGACTGTAAAGCACTGGTTACATTTCCCATCCTCAGCAACAATGTCACGTTCACTGCACATGCCTTCCAGACCTTGATAGCAAGGTCCATTGTCGATAGTTCATTGGTGAAAAATGTGTCCAGTAGTTCAAGGTGCCTACTGGAATGGCCTGCTAGATAGGCAACTTGGCAAAAGTAACCCCACCACCAATGTATGCATGCATATAGTATTTGCTGAGTGCTGTCCAGCGTAAAAGGCAAAGATAAAGTCAATCAGTGATTGGGGCATACGTTTGGTTCTGAGATTGAAGTTGGACTTTTGCCTCGGGGGAACATAATTTACAACGCAGATGTTACCCCACAGTGCACTTACGACGCATCTTTTACAACGCAAGTCGTAACCACGACTTGAGCTGGAGGGCGCTGTAGGCTAAGGAATAGTAGATTTACTATTCCAACACATTCCCTACTGTACGTAGGCTGGTGTTGGAATAGTAAATTTAACTATTCGTAAGTCCAGCACCCCTACAGCGCAAGTCGTGGTAACGACTTGCGTTGTAAAAGACGCGTTGTAAAGTACCACAATGTAATACATCGTGTGGTAACAACGTACATCCTTGCCTCATTGTGAAGTATGTTCTTTTGAGAGGTGTTTCTCCAGTTCTTTCTTACATTGAAGCAGAGCAGGGTTGGGACAAGCTTCATGGGCACAGGGAGGTTGTTCCAGATCCTCTGTGCATAAACAGAGAAGGCCCGTGACTTTGTACTTTTTGCAGTTCTTCATCTCCGGTCAGATGGAGTCTGGGTGGCAGGTGTTCCTAGAGCCATCAACTGTGGTGAGCTTTTCAGCCAGATTGGCAGATGTGCCGGTCAAGATAGCTTTGAAGAAGATGCAGATGGTTTGGATGATGGTGTAGACTGATAAAAGAAAACAGTGAAGTTCCTTCAGGGTTCCATCTGAGAAGGAGTATGAGAGCTCCTTCCACCACTTCAAGGAAAACACCTGCTAAAATAGACATCCACAGTGGATCTTACCAAGAATCACTCATTTGGGATCATCGTTCTTAGAAAAGCCACTCACCAAATAAACAAGAATCAATGTAATAGCAGATACAATAAGGCCTATTGCAAATAGAAAATTCTGGAAGAACTGTATGAATAGCTTAAAGTGAACTGAGCCATAACATAACATTTATCTGCTGAAGACAAAACGTTCACTATTGTCATGGCTTAGAATACACTTTTATTGTCAGCCTTTGTCTGATTTAGAAAAAATATTGTTCACTTACTGACTGTTGGACTTGGCCCTTTCTGCAAACTTTTTGCCTTTGCCCTCCACTTTTTGCTGGCCTTTAGGACGCTACACACTTTAGGACGGCTAACCAGTGATAAAGTGCTTGTGCACTCTCCTTAAAACATGTTCGATCGGCTTATACCCAAATGGCATATTTAATTTAGTTGTAAGTCCCTAGTAAAGTGGCGCTACATGAGCACAGGGCCTGTAAATTAAATGCTGCTAGTTGGCCTGTAGCACTGTCCGTGCGACCCACGCAGGCGGCACTTTAAACATGTCTCATGCCTGCCATTGCAATTGCAAAGCCTCTGTGTGCAGTTTTTAAACTGCCATTTTGACCTGGTAAATTAATCTTTAGCTGGGCCCAAACCCTCCGTTTAAATACAATGTCACCCCTAGGGTAGACCTGGACAGGCCAGAGGGCAGGGTGCAATGTATTTAAAAAGTAGGACATATATTTTAGGATTTACATGTCCTGGAAGTGAAAAATTCTTACATTTGTTTTTTGCTACTGCAAAGCCTCTCTCCCATTGGAGAACATTGTAGTTTCCTTATTACATTTGTGGGGTGTAATTCCCAAAGTTCATGTTGGTGTCTCTGAAATCACAATTTAAAATCCTAACTTATGGTTAAGATGGATTTTAGATTGCAATTCTGAAAATTACACTTTTAGAAAGTTGGCACTTTCTTGCCTTAACCATTTGGTGCCTTCAGCATGTCTCTGGTCACATGATTGGGTGTAGCTGAAAGGTGGGCTTTTTGGATTCCTCATAGACAGCCACATAAAATGCGGAGTTTAGGTGAGACTGGATGGACCATCACTGGCAGGACGGGTGGAAGGAGCTGGGCCTAGCCCCACTTACACCGGACAAACCGGCGTCCTACCTCCACACAAAGGGCTGCTGTTAGACCCTTCATCTTTAGGGTCGTCTTGCCCCAACTTTTGTCCTGCTTCCCTCCAATTTTTGCTGTATCTTTTTGTTTGCCTTAGGATTCTGAGCACTTTACCACTGCTGACCAGTGCTAAAGTGCATGTTCTTCTCCCTTAAACATGGTAACATCGGTTTACACATGATTGGCATATTTAGTTTACCAGTAAGTCTCTTGGAAAGTGGTATACCATTTACCCAGGCCCTGTAATCTAAATGCTACTGGTGGGCCTGCAGCACTGGTTGTGCCACCCACACAAGTCCAAAACAACTAAACAAATTCCAATACTGTAACTTCTATTTATCAAGGACCTTTGGTTTCAACACACAAAGAATTCAATTATGTGTGAGTTTTGACAGTCTGTCAGTCTAAATCTCTTTTATTTTTCATACAATTTTTTCAAAGTTTTTGTTGGTTATGATTCACCAAGAAACACAAAATATATAAGGACTAAACAATACAAAAACAGTTCATAAAAATGACATTTTCATAAAATACACAATAGTAGGAAAACCTTTCATACGTTGTTGATCAACATCAGCACTCCAATCTCACACTCTCACACAAACCATACATACACACATCACTATTTACAGTTGAATGTCACAACAAATAATTAGAATACACCAAAGAAACTTGTTTGGTTGAATTAGCAATTTTTAACCATAACTGATAATTATCTACTAAATTATGCTCTTAAGGTGTAGAACTGTGCTAAAGTGCATGTTCTTCTCCCCTAAACACGGTAACATCGGTTTACACATGATTGGCATATTTAGTTTACCAGTAAGTCTCTTGGAAATTGGTAAACCATGTACCCAGGCCCTGTAATCTAAATGCTACTTGTGGGCCTGCAGCACTGGTTATGCCACCCACACAAGTGGCCTTTCCAACCTGTCTCAGGCTTGCCGTTTCAGGGCTTTGTGTGTAGTTTTCTGCCACCTCGACTTGGCATTTAAAACCACTTGCCAAACCCTACACACCCAATTTTATTACACATAGGTCAACTCTAAGGTAGGGCTTAAGTGACCGAAGGGGCAGGGGTGCAGTGTAACTAAAAGACCACTTTGCTGTAACTGACTGATCTGTGGAACTGCCTCTCTGCTTTGCTGAGCTGCCCTGCTGCCTGCTGATCTCTGGGTTGCTGAGGGACTGGACCCATCTCACTTGAACCCAGAATGACTCTAAGGGCTTGCTGGCATGCCAACTGTTTTCTGAAGTCTCAGGGACATAAAGGACTTCCTGCAATCCTACTGGTCCTGTTGGACTCTGTCATCTGTGAGTCCTGCCCTTGCCTAAGGTGCCCCCTCCCGTCCTGGGCCTCAAACTTGGGTCCTGCAGCTGATTTCTGCAAAAACCAAAACCAATTCTTTGCCTCGACTGCGTGAACATTTCTGCTGCATCACTCTTCGACACCAACACAGAGGCTACTCGCTGACGAAGAATCCACAGTCTGCGCGGCTCAACAATGGCGCTCCATGTGGCTCAATGATGATGCATTGCCTTCACTTCAACGGAGCTCAACACTGACACAGGGCCCCCCTTGCGCAACTCGACAATGACACAGTAGACTCTTGACTTTGATAAAAGGTCCATCCACGGTATTTCTTCAGCAGGTCCTGTCTGGGTCCTGTAGCGGCCAGCCTTCCATCGCGGTCGGCCTGAAATTTGAATTTGCACCGGTCCCTCGCAACTTCCACTACCCTTTTTATCGCTGGTGACTTCTGAGCAGTCTTTTTACATTTATATTTACATTTTCCATTGTGTGGAGTCTTTTTGTTGTGTTTTTATTGAGTAACTGTAATTTAAGTGTTGCACAAATACTTTAAATTGCCTCTTAATTTAAGCCTGACTGCTCTATGCCAAGCTACCAGAGGGTGAGCACAGGTTAATTTAGGGTGTGTATCTGATGTCCCCTGACTAGAGTTGTGGTCCTTACTTGGACAGGGTGCAAACCTCTGCCAACTAGAGACCCCATTTCTAACAGCTGCATAACCCCTGTGGTTAATCCGAAGCCAGGACTGGGAAGGCAGAATGCCTGGGAACTTCAAAGGGAAACCTCTAGAAGCTTCTCCCACTTCAAAGGCAAAACTGGGTATACATGGTGGACCTCAGACACCAATTCTTCAATACACCTCTGGATTTGTGGATACTCAGCCAGGAAGAAGAACTGCTGTGCTGATGCAGGACTGCCACTCGGCTGGACTGCTGCTCTAAAGAAACTACTACTCTGCTGTGCTTACCTGCCTAAGGAAGAAGAATAGCACCTACAACTTCATCTTGACCCCAGGACCCCAAGGTGACTCAAAGGGCTAGTCTGCTGGCCTCCTGTTCTCAGCCTCAGGGACATAAAAGGCTCCCCAACCAGCACCTGGATCCAGCTGCAGTGGGTTCCTAACCTCAAATTGGGACCTCTCAGGTCCTGGACACTTGGTGTGGCTCATACATCAAGCTTTTGGGCTCCTTGCGACAGCGTGCGTGCCTGTTTGCACCCAGACCACGCCACTCGCACCAAAATCCAGCGAGCGGCACCGCAATCTCATCTCTGCTAACAGCAGTATCTACAACCCTCTGGAACCACCAACCACCCCACCTGTCCGAGATGCCCAGCTGCCCTTCTCACGCCTGTGCCGCTCTCCTTGCTCCCCGGGACCCTCACCAACGTGAATGGGACTCTTGACACAAAACTGAAGAATGTAAACCTTCAGTGGGTCTAATTTCGGACTGTATCTGACTTGTGCTCGAGTTACTGTCAGTCTTAACTTTTGACTTTGACCAGGACCAGCACAGCCAAATAGCTACAGTTGGCGCTTTCTGCATTTCTGTGCCGTTTTACAATTTGATAATTACTACAAGAAAGATTTTTTTTTATGTGTATAACACTTTTTATTTAAATGATAATCAATTGGAATTATATGTATACAATTGTAAAATTGATTTGATGAGATGTTTTGCCTATGTTATTAATTCAAATGATGTTCTGAAGCAAAGGTTTTTTAACAAAAAATATAACTTGTATTTATACAATTGAATAAAATCAACTGATTCTCTTTAGACACCTAGTTTATTATTTCTGCCATATCCTCTGTACACCATTGTATGAATGATTTTTGAGTTGTCTAGGAATTGTTTACCGCATCTATTTTACAATTCATTCATTGCAAATTCACAACTCCAGTTCTACTGATCGGATTTTTGTCATTGTGGTCATGTTTTATTTAATAAATTAAGATCTAATTTTCTACCTTGATGTGGAATCTGTTTGTGTGTTGTTTTTACTGTTTTATTGTTTGAAGTGTTACACAATTACTTTACCATGACCATCACCAGGATCTCTTTTATTACTGGTAGCACCTTAAAATAATTACAAGAAATGTAAATCAATTAAGGGATTCAATAAATAGAATACATTCAGTATGATAGAGTCAAAACATTAAAATGGATCCCCTTCACCTTGAAATTCATCTCAATAAACTAATAACCATTACTAAATACACATGAAAGCAAAAGAAAGAGAGACAAGGAGCATAAAACACAATAATTATCGAAGATGTACATGCACAAACCAACATGTAACTGATGTTTAAGTTTCGAAAACATTCCAAATGTTATAACATTTTGCAGTCAAATGATTCCTAGATGGATATAGCTATTCAAACATTTAACCCACAATAGTGTAGATTGCCATTGTACCATGGAAGGTATTTTAGTCAATTTCCAGCATTGTAATAAAAGGGTTTGAGCAATAGAGGTGGCTACAAAAATAAACTGCTGCTCTGACTGCGTGAGATTAGTGTTATTACTTGAATAATGAATTACATCTATGTAGCCTTTCGTTTAAAAGTTGCTGCACACAGAAATGTATACCCCATTAAACAAATGTCATCCCATTGTGGTTATGCTGCACTTATTGGCTAGTAATTTTATTATTCGATAAGTCATATTACTTTTTTCGGGAGAGTTATCTTGAGAATGCTGCTGATCTGGGCAAAGCCATACCAAATATGATAGTTTGACTCACTGAAACTAATATTGACCTATTGTCAGGTTTTTCAGGAGGGATTCAACATGAAATCACCTACAAATGTAAACTCGGATGTATTCAAGCTCCGATTTGTGACTCTAGGAAGCTGTAAGCCTAGGCCAAGACAATCCGTTAGTGACAAAAAAGAATGGCATCTTATATCCTTAATAGATCTGGTTTAATCTAAATCCCATTGTGTGCAATGTAGTATATATTGTTCTTTTCAGAAATCTGACTGACTTTAAAAAAAAGCCAATCGCTTGGTCTCTACCTCTTTGATCATATTATATAGAAAGAATGTATACAAAAATATAACACCATTTTTAAGTTGTAGAGGATAGTCTACGAAGGAGGCGTGATAAAGTCTAAAATAAGGTATAGCTAATCCTGAATATTCCTTATTTACCTGCAAACTTCAGAGACATTTTCATATCACTATAGCTATTGCCTGAAAATATGCTTGATTCACCTTGATAAGACCATTGGAAAATATAAATAGGAAGAGGGGTAAGATTGACATTTTGACCAATAAGACTCTGCCTATGAATTATGTTGTATCAACTGCCATTGAGACAGAAACAGTTGAACCTTATTTAGGGGCCGATTACGAAGTAGTTTGGAAACTGTACCAAATGATTCGGTTCCTGACTCATTTCCAAATGAGTTGGGTCATTGGAGTCCAGAAGACCTATTACGAGGCCTCCCAACATCGTTCGGTCGGACTCACATTGACTTCAATGGGAGCCTGGGTTCCGAACGAGAACAAAGGCTCCCATTGAAAAAAGGGGTGGTTGGGAAAACCTTGCACCCTGTGGCGGGCAATCCATGGTGCATGCCACAATGAGCATGGTTGGAAAGAAAGATCCCTTGGGTACCCCCACGGGCCACAATCGGACACCTGCGGAGGAAGAGGGGTCCACATTGGGCCCCAAAAGACAGATTCTGTTAGCTGTTTTTTCTCGGGCAAACTGATTAGGAACGGCTGTCCAAATCAGTCATTGTATTGCTCATCCGGGAACCGTGTTCATAGAGGTGTACAAATCGGCTCTAAAAGACTTGGGCTGTCTGGATGCCTAACTGAACCGATTTGGTCTGCTCGAACGGTTTCCAAGCATCGTAATCAGTTGTTGAGAGTACAGTATGATTCGGTAGGAAACAAGGGTTCCGAATCAGGTTCACCAACACTGAATGCCATCCGGAGCCTTTCCTACCAACATCGCCCCCTTAAAGTGGAAGTATAGTGTAAAAAAAATATCCAAAAAGTTAGAAGAAACATAAATACCTAAATATTGAATTGGACATCTGGAAGAAAAGTAATTGCTAATTTGCCCTGGAAGATCTCATTCAGTAGCATTAAATAACAGACATTCTGATTTACAGTGATTCATGTTATACCCACCTGTCTTAGTGAAGTCATAGATCCTGCTGAATGTCATTTGAATATTATCATGGTCGGCAGCTAAATAGAGTATAATATCTCCATCAAAAAGTTTTAATTTTGAAACATCTGCCAGAGGAAGGTGAATTTAATCATCCTTACTAAGTAAACAAGTCAAGGGTTCAATATAAACAGTAAATCATTTTGGGAACAAGAGACCTTCCTTAGCAACTGCCTCTATTAATAGTAACCTTCCCAATCTCTTTAGAGGTAATTATAATCCTAGAACCAGTGTGCGGATATATATGTTTTTTAAGATAGTTATACATTGATTCCAAAAATTGAACATAGCCAGAATCTGGAATAAGGTAGTTTTTTTAACTAGACTGAATTTATTTTCGGCGTCGATCATTGTGACTGTGGCTTTGATGTTATTGACTGAGAAGAAGTAATCAATAGCCTGCACTAAATTATTTTTATTAATAGTAATTGATCTCTTCAGCAAAAGGTCATTTCGTAAATGATGAATGTTTCATAGAGCTGTAGGTGTAGTCTGACTTGTTAAGATTTTCATGAAGTGTGTATAATCTGCATTTAACCCCTTCGCCGCGGGGCTAATTCCCCAACGATGCGGGGTGAGGAGGGCCGTGCACGTCCCTGCGGTGCTTATGACGAGCTCGGCTCGTCATGCAGCACTGTGGCGATGTGCTCATGACCGTTTAATGGAACGCCCAGCACAGCAGGGCAATTATCCCTGCGTGGGCGTTCAGCTGTAGTCATGAAGAGCTCGACTTGTCATGAGCACAGGGCCACTGTGCCTCATGACGAGGTCATGAGCACTCAAGGTGTTAAAAGCTTTAGGAGTCGATGGGAATTAAGATGATTTATCATTTTTTTTAAAGCTGACTACTATAGCTTCAGAAAAAGTGTAAGCATGATTTTGTTGACAAATGCAGTTAAAAATGTGCAAGTTGTCGAGAAAACCTTTTGTATATCTCAATAGGTATACCATAGCTGCCATTAGCCTTAGAGTTTGGCACCGTGGTTACAATCTTCTCACTGTTTTAACGTGATTGGAGTCATAGCACTTAAGTGATGTTCATTCAATAACATTGGAATAGACATAGGGGCCAGGAATTCAGCAATAGCATTATGTGTTACATAATCCAGAGTTTCACATAGCTCTTTATAATACTTGACAAAGAGCTGTTGTATAGCATCCTTGTGATTAACAATCAGATTTGTATCAGAGTCTAATATCTCCTGTATTCTATTCTTATTGGATTTTACTCACTCTCCTCATTTACTATCTGTTGGAATGTTTTCTTTCATTTAAGACTTACTTTGAAAGAAAATGTCATTGAGATTTTGTCTGGCTATGGATAAGGTCTTTTTATCAGAGGCGCTTATGCTCATGAAATTGATACGTTGCAAAGTCTAAGGGCCTGATTATGAGTTTGGTGGTCCTTGGACATCCAAATTCACTGTAGCGCAGCAGTGGCGGACTGCAGCAGTCACTTGACCGCTGTATTACAACTTTGATGGTCGGGCCTCTGCAACCGCTGGGGATCTGTGATCCCTCAACGATGGTGCATCACCTCCACACTTTTCATGGCTGGCTAAAGTGCGGCTGGTCAGGAAATTAAGAGGGCCCTACAGCGCCACCTGGCATGGGGGTGTATGCAGGGGGGCCCATGCTGTGCACCCCTGTTCCTGCATGGCATGGACTGCCCAGTCTATGCCATACAGGAACCAAATTTGTTGCTCCCTCAGCACTGCATTTCCAGGGCTCACATATGGGCCTTAGAACTGCACCACCACTGAACAGGCAAAGGACCACCTCCCAGACCTGGAGGAAACTTTGGCAGTATGGGGGCGGGGTAGTGGCATGGTGGCTTGCTCCCATAATGGCAACGTCGTAATTAGATCCTAAGGCTTCTTGTAGAGCTCTAACTTTCCATATTTTGTGAATTAGAAGGCAATTATCTGGCCCCTCGAACAAGTTTTAAGAGCCTCCCAAATGTAAAATATTGAAGGTGAATCACTGTTAAGCTGAAAAACTTTATTATAAATGTTCTTATTTCTTTCTTCTAGACCTGGACCTATCTCATTGCCAGTTAGAAGGAGAAGAGGGTTTGATTTTGGCTTGGATCTTGAGAATAACTATAGAATGGTCTGAGAATCCATTGCCATTACAGAGGACTTTTTTCTGATTAATGTATGAGATACTAAAAAAATTAAGTTATGTAAGTTGAATTGAAATTTTTTAGAAAAGCACAAATGCTATTTTAAGATTGGTTTTTCTCATTGCCCAGGGTCGATGAGAATATTATTGTTTTTCATTTTCTGGATAAAGATGGCTGTTTTGGGTTTTCTTTGTCGTTTCCCAATTTTAGATCAATCTAGTGTCAAATGTGCAATACGATTACAATCGCCACTCATAATTATAGGCCAGATGGAATTCGTTGCATGATTTTAAAGCTGTTGCAGCAAAGTTGTCAGATCACCTAAGGGTCCGTAATAATTCACTAAATTACAAAAATGACATTCCAAAGAGATGGATAGCCTAATCCATTTACAAAACAAAACAGGTGATGGACCGAATGTGGATCAATGTCACACATTCACCCCAGTCCAAAGATCTGGGCCCAAATCCATCGGTTTTTTGCACTCCACACCACCCTGGGTTAGACAATGGCGATATGCAAATCAGCTCTGACTCTGTGCCCCATGGGAACAGTCCAGTCCGAACTACAAAAGCCATGTCCTTCCCAGAACGGAATCAAGCATCCGAGGACCGGACCTGTTTCGAGGTAACACCTCTCATCAGCCCGGCTAGCTTGACTCCAGTGGTGTGGAGTGCCTGGGACCCACGTCTGAGCATCCCCAGCGCACTTATGGCGGAATTTGCAAACAAAACAGGTGATGGACCGAATGTGGATCAATGTCACACATTCACCCCAGTCCAAAGATCTGGGCCCAAATCCATCGTTTTTTTGCACTCCACACCACCCTGGGTTAGACAATGGCGATATGCAAATCAGCTCTGACCCTGTGCCCCATGGGAACAGTCCAGTCCGAACTACAAAAGCCATGTCTTTCCCAGAACGAAATCAAGCATCCGAGGACCGGACCGGTTTCGAGGTAACACCTCTCATCAGCCCGGCTAGCTTGACTCCAGTGGTGTGGAGTGCCTGGGACCCACGTCTGAGTATCCCCAGCGCACTTATGGCGGAATTTGCAAACAAAACAGGTGATGGACCGAATGTGGATCAATGTCACACATTCACCCCAGTCCAAAGATCTGGGCCCAAATCCATCGTTGTTTTGCACTCCACACCACCCTGGGTTAGACAATGGCGATATGCAAATCAGCTCTGACCCTGTGCCCCATGCGAACAGTCCAGTCCGAACTCGGATGCTTGATTCCGTTCTGGGAAGGACATGGCTTTTGTAGTTCGGACTGGACTGTTCCCATGGGGCACAGGGTCAGAGCTGATTTGCATATCGCCATTGTCTAACCCAGGGTGGTGTGGAGTGCAAAAAAACGATGGATTTGGGCCCAGATCTTTGGACTGGGGTGAACGCATGACATTGATCCACATTCGGTCCATCACCTGTTTTGTTTGCTAATTCATTTTCCAAGCTGATCATGTTTCACCTTCCTTATTTTCCATTTTAGTGCTTGAAAAAGAAAAATGGCTACTCCTCTTACCGCAGCTATGGCAGGTGCAAGAAAAGAATGCTGGAAATAGCTATGTAATGACAGCTTGATTTTATCTGCCTCTCCTGAAAGTAAATTATACTTGGATTGTAAGGTTTCCACCATTTCAGAAATGAACCGTATTTACGCTTGTTAGACAGGCCATTGATGATGCACGATATAATCTTGATTTACCCAGCCATTGAAAAATGTGATCAGGTTTCTTTCCTCGGATCTGGGTTGGCGAGTAGGAGGGATAACTTACCTGCCAAGATACCTGTCGAACGGATGTATGACGGTACCATGCGTACTTTTACAACGCGTACCGTTACAATGCTACTTTTACCACGCAAGTCGTTACAACGACTTGCATGGAGGGGCGCTGGATAGTAAATTTTTTAATTTACTATTCCAACTCCAGTCCCCGTGGACTCTAGGGAAGGAGTTGGATAGTAAATTAAACTATTTACTATCCTGGAGCGCCCTCCAGCGCAAGTCATTGTAACAACTTGCGTGGTAAAAGTAGCGTGGTAACAGCACCGCGTTGTAAAAAATGCGTGCTAACCGTTGTATACCCTGTCGAACCTTTCCCCGTACCATCTGGAGTTGGGGGGTGGAGGAGTAAGATCTGAGATGCCTCTATGGCGGCTCAATAGCGAGGCTCTCACAGAACCTCTATTTGTTGCCACAATATGAGAAGAACTGAATAGATATTTCCAAGAGAACTGGGGAATGGCTTCTTGCCGGACAACTGAGTGGGAGGCCCTAAAGGTTGTTACATGGGGAATTTGCATCAAGACCACATATTGAGAAATATCTCAATTGGAACAAGATGTGGCAGCGTATGAGGCCAACCTGAGAAAATTGGAGACTGAGATCACCAAGACCCCACAGAAGTTGAAGGAATGGAGGGAAACCAGGGAGGCTCTTATGACGGATCTCTGCAGATTAGAAAAACATATTCACATGACATATCTGCACAGACTCTATAGGGAAGGAGATAGAACCGGAGCATTGTTGGCATGCCTGATAAGACAGGAAATGCCAGTGGCCCAGATACTGCAAATACGAGCTGAAAACAGGGTATTGGTATATTTGTAACGGGCGATAGCCAAAGCCCTGGCGAGTCACTTGCAAAAGGTATATACTAGCCGCTCTGGACTAGATCCGAGGCCGATGATATTGTATCTGGACACAATAGAACTCACTCGTCTAATGCCCGTGGAAGAGATTCTGAGTTCTCCGATTACCAAAGACAAAATAAATGGCGCTATAGGCTGTCTCAAAGCAGCTAAGAATCCAGGATCCAACGGGCTCCCTGCCGAGTTCTATAGATGCTTTGCTCCCCTCCTGGTGGATAGACTCCTTGAAGTCTATAATGAGGCATTAGGTAAAGGTGCTCTTCCATCTACAATGTGAGAGGCACTCGTTGCGATGATACTAAAAAAAGATAAGGATCTCTGCCAGCCGGGCTCATATAGACCAATATCGCTGCTAAATATTGATGTGAAAATATTAAGTAGCATCATGGCTGAACGACTCCTCCCGAATATGTCACAACTAATTCACTCGGACCAGGCAGGATTCATCCCTGGCTGGAATATGACGTATAATATGAGGCGACTGGCACATATGTGGCAGGCCCCTAGACTGATAGATATTGACAGTGCCGCAGCATTATTAGATATCGAACAACCGTTCAACTCAGTGGAGTGAACATATATGTGGCAGGTTCTTTGGCGAATAGAGGTAGGCGATCAATACCTACAGTGGATCCAATTGCTCTATGCTGTCCCCACGGCTAGGGTACAGGCAGGCAGGATGGTATCAAGATAACTAATTCTAGGACAAGGCATTCGACAAGTATGCCCGCTCTCACCCTTGCTTTTTGCAATAATAATGGAACCAATGGCCATTCATCTGAGAGCTGTGATGGATCCATGGGAAATCAGGTTGGGAGGGACTAATCATATGGTCTTGCTAAAGCGGACGATAGACTGGCCTACCTGGCACAGCTGGAACATTCCGTCCCAGTGCTGTTGGCAGATACGCATAGCTTCAGTGGGATCTCAGGGCTCCATACTAGCCAGAAGAAGTCCAAGGTGGTCCTAATGGGTAGACTATCCACGGTCCAGCCGGAGCTGAGGCTGCCCATTGTTTTACCATGGGCTGAAGAAGTAGAGCGATATCTAAGTATATATCTGGCTAATACAGCCGATGCATATCACAAACTCAATATCATCCGTGGGTTAGAGGGGCTAAAAGGATCGAATTGTTTTTGGGTTGAGTTCCGTTATCCTTTAGGGGGCACGAAGCAATCATCAAAATGATCGTTTTACCCTAGTGTTTATACGTAGTACAAAACTCCATCTATATAATTCCACGATCATATTTCACCATAATATAAAGTCTCATTGGGGATATTTTGTGGGGGAAAAAACGAAGAAAAGCGTGACTAACGACTCTTCAGAGAACATGGGAGCAGGGAGGTTTGAGGTACCCCGACCTAAATTTTAGTACGTGGCCTCTCAACTGCAACACGCAGTCCATTGGTTAGATAGTGAGTACAACTGGGAAAAATCTCTGCTGGCCGGAGTATTGAGGAATGGCTTGTTGGCTGAACTGCTGATGTCGGGGGTGGAGTTCCCGAAAAGTGTCCATCCATAATATGACATGTAGCAAAAGTATGGCAAAATATAGTGATATGGGTTGTACAGCATGCCCCGTATGCACCCCACACGCCCTTACCGGTGATTTGACCTTTCGCCCATATCGCAGACTCTATGTCAGTTCATCAGCGCCAGCTACTGGGTGATCTCTACGTAAGTGGGCAGTTAATAACCCGGAAGGAGGCACAAAATACCATTGAACTGGGACCAGGTCAATTTCTCCAATATGGGGAAATGTGCAGTGTAGCGCAGGGAACTTTGGCAGGGATTACCAGAGGAACCCCCCACTACTAATAAACTACGAGTTATGCATTCCATGGCGCGAGGTGGACGACTCATCTCACACCTCTATCGGACACTATGTGCGGACCTGCCAGTGGAGCCTCTTGGACTTCAGCAAAAGTGGCATACATTAATGAATGAACCTTTGACTGAAGGTGAATGGGGAAGGGTGTAAAAGGGTGCGCAAAAGGTCAGTGCAAAAGCACGATCCAAACTCCTTCAATATAATATAGTGCATCAAGCATATCTTACCCCATGCACATTATATATAATATACCAGTCTCGCATGGATGGATGTCCCAGATGTAAGGCTCAGGAGGCAGATTTCCTCCACATGATTTGGCAGTGTTCATTATTACACCCCTACTGGGAGAGGGTTCTGACATGTCTAGGAAAAGCCACCGGTTGGAATATACCAAGAGAGATAAACTAGATACTATTGAGACGGATCACTGACATAATATCGATTACACTGATATAGAATTACACAAATATTGAGGATAAAATATTGAATACAAAAATATTGAATTCCTATCTACAAACAGGTCCAAACAAGCAACAAATAGCAGTAGGAATCAACAGTTGCATACCCTAATATATACACAAGAGTCAAAAGCAAAACCTTGTTTGACACAGTTGCCCACCTCTTAGGTCCACTGCTATAGAACCTTAATTAAACAGACAAAAATAGAGAACAGAGAGGCAACAGTATACAATACAGTGCATATATCAAGTGATTTTCAAAAGGGTATTCATATATGTTCACAAAAAAGAAGAAAGTGGTGGTCCTTCAATGAAAAATGAAAAGGTCCAACATCCGGTTCCGAATCTTCGTGGTGGTCAGTCTAGCTGAGAAACCGCGGTTTCTCAGCTAGACTGACCACCACGAAGATTCAGATCCGGGTGTTGGACGGCTCTATCGTACCTCGCAACCTAACTTGGTACATCCAGTGACACCTATTATAGTGTCCACCCGGAGAACTATGTATTCCTTACCCTGACTTGACCACTATACGTACTAGAGGATAACTCATTTGAAAGCAAACTTTGCATCAGCACTGAGTTCATGTTTCATGCAGACTGGCACCCACTTGCAAACAGAAAACGCGTGGACCTTTTAATTTTTTAGACAGCTTTAATTCAATACTCAAGAATTAGGTCTGCCCTTTGTGGGACATCACACTGAAGTTCCATTGACATTCAAAATACCATTTTGCCCTGAGGAAGCCCGATTTGGGCGAAACGCGTTGGCTGTCATCTCTGTCAAGATTGTGTTTGAAGACTGCAATAAAAATCTCTTGAAGAATAACTTGAAGGACCGCCACTTTCTTCTTTTTTGTGAACATATATGAATACCCTTTTGAAAATCACTTGATATATGCACTGTACTGTATACTGTTGCCTCTCTGTTCTCTGTTCTCTATTTTTGTCTATCTACAAACAGGTAAGTACAAAAATACCGAATCAAAAATATAGTTAAAAAAATATAGTTCGTCAAAATATCGTATTTTTTTAAATGTCTTAAAAATAATGTAAAATTGATGAAATATTAAAAATAATTAACTAAAATATACTTAAAAATAATTAAATAACCTTAAAATTATTAAATAATTGATTTAAGTTATTAAAAAAAACATACCATTTTATTTTTCAAAACATTTATATATATATATTAACATAATATTAATGAAAAAATATACAATATTTTTACCATAGGATAGCTGGACGGTAAAATTTACTATTACCACTCCAGTGAGTGCAACAGTAGGGAAAGCGTTGGATAGCGTAGCGGTAAAAATTACTATTCCCACTCCAGAGAGTGCAACAGTAGGGAAAGCGTTGAATAGCGTAGGGGTAAAAATTACTATTCCCATTCCAGTGAGTGCAACAGTAGGGAAAGTAAATACTTCATATATTATTAAAAATAAATTAAATATTAATACCAATAAAAAAATTATTAAAAGTAATTACCAATTTAATATAATATAATAATTAATCAATTAAAAATACAAAAAAAGAATTCATTACCTATTAATACAAATTACCAACTAACAATTAATTAATTAGCAATTAAAAATTAATTAACAATTAATTCAAAATAAATACCAATAAATAAATTAAAGTATTTAATTAATTACAATTAAATTACTTCCCACCCTATTCCCCTATAAACCCACAACCCACTACGAGAAATAATTTTATAATATTAATATAATTATCAATTAATAAAAATTAATTATCAATTAAAATGTAATTAATTACCAATTAAAAATTAATTAACAATGAATTCAAGATAAATACCAATAAATAAATTAAAATATTTAATTAATTATAATTAAATTACTTCCCACCCTATTCCCCTATAAACCCACAACCCGCTACAGATTTACATTACGCAAAAATTAAATAACATAAAATTCATTACTTAAAATAAATTATAAAATAAATATACACTTTTCACACATATACTAACATACAAAACACTTTAAAAAAATCGATATTATTTAAAATTCGATATATTTAATACCTATATTATATACTTTGATATTTTGACTTCCTATATTTATGAAAATCGCTATTAAATTACTTACCTTAAATTCGATACTTTTGTTGACTATATTCTGTCCATTCGATATTTTGTCCATTCTATATTTTGACTTTGATATTAGTGCTATTCTATATTTTTGATTCGATATTTTGTCTGTATATCAGTACTATTACCCATGCACTGTCTGAACTCATTGGCCCATGGTTTATTTATAAATATTTTTATTGATTGATTCCTCCATGCACAGGCATTATTTTACAAAAGTAATTACAAATGCAGTGAAACCAGCTATAATCCAAGAACTATACAGAAGGCAACACTCAATTGGCAGGTTAGAAGAGACTATGCCTGATGACCCTTATATTTGGATTCCGCCCTTAATTAGTGGATACCTTAGTTCAGATTTGAAAAGTAATGCTAATGCACAATAGTTATACAGGGAAAATGCATCAATCTACAGAATACATTTTACGACAACTTGGTAGTGAACCTTGTTTTTCAGGAATTAGCGAATATGCAATTTTTATTAGTTGTTTATCTAATGATTCTAATTCCTTAAAAACGCAATGCAAAAAAACCCATATGCAATCTTTGAAATATCTGAGTGTGCGCACTGTATTTCAAAAGTAGGATTTGGCACTGAAGGGAGCGTGGCAGTTATTTGCACAACATTGCCAGCAATTATGTCTGGTCTGGTGCTTAGACAAATGGTCTTTTGAAGGCAGTCAGCTAAACTCAGAATGGCATTCTATTCACGCTTTCCAATTCTTACTCCTTGTTTCTATTACCTTGGCATCTAACCACCCTAAATTCCAGACAGAAGCTAACAGCAATAATGGTAAAGCGAGGTGATCTAAAATGAAAATTGTCTTTTGATATTGCCATATTTAATAATGTTTTATGTGCCACGAAATCTATAGAAAGTGTAATACTGATTGCAACAAAGGTAGGAGCAAAGCTTTTTGTTGTCTTTTGTGAATTTCTTCCTGGTTTATGTGTCTTTTTAGATGTTGTCTGTATTAAATTATTGATCTTGGTATCATAAATAAAACATCATGTGATCAACTGATCGATTGATTGATAACAGCAGGACGCATTAATGACATCCGAGTTCGTCTGGCATTAAAAACGCGATTAGCTTTGCGGCTGAGTGTATAGTTTTGAGTTCTGAACTTATCTGGAAAAATCATTATTTTTTATTTTGTAGATATATTTGCAACAATTTATAACCCATAACGTTTAGTTTTTACAAATCTTATTGAAAAAGCATATGAATAAAATGATTTTAGTTTTCAATATCACAACCTTAGTAAACTGATTTCAGGAAGCCCATTGCAAGAAGTTGTTTAACATAATTTAAACAGTTTATTAAAACCATAAGTAAAATATCATTTTGCTTTTAAGCTGCCCCCTAATTTTCATTGTTACATATTGTATAAATTAATGATCTTTGGAGTAATACTTTATATTTCTTTATAGATGTGGTTTGGTGATGCAATCAGCAGAGAGGGTGTTGTTGGATCAGTGACCCCTGGCTTACTTATATATACTTTTAGACCTACAGTACATTTCACAGTTACTGGTAAAACAGTGATTCCACACAAATGGGATTTAGTGCTACGTTGAGTTTCTCGCAGACCCGCTACTAGGAAGTCAGGTTTCAAGGAGGGTATACAGTAAAGTTGGGGCTCTGCAGTTTCTGGTGCTGCCTGCATCCCGGAGGTCAGACGAGGGGGATTTAGTTAACTCTTTATTTACTTTTTGCTCCTACATCTTTGTGTTGGTGGCAGGAATCCCACATTCAGACACTCAGCCCATTGGCTTTCCAGATGGTGTGTGCTCAGTCTTTTTTGTGTCATGAAACACAGATTTAAATAGACTGCTCTGTTATCAATGGTGTGACAAAGGCCCCGCAGTGGGGGGGGGGGGGGGTTGGAGGAGGGATGGGTAAGCTCCAAGGGGGGGGCCCTCAGACACCGTGCACGTGTGATGGGTCCCTGGCCTGAGAGCTCCTGACTGGTTCCAAAGCGTGGGTGGGCCCCTCCATGTACTTTGCAGGGTGCCCCTCTCAGGTTTCGTACCACCACTGCCTGTTATACTTACCTACGATCAGTGTTGTCCCCTTTTGAGGGGAGGAGTTCCTAGGCTGAGATATGCAATTGCCGTTTTTAGGTTTCGCCTGCACAGTGCTTGTGAAGTCTATTGTATTTATTATAAAATCTTAAAAGGGGCTTAAATCCCGCCCTTACTTCTCATTTGTAAATGTGCTTGCCACTTACTATTTCTCTGTTTCTATTGGCTGTAGCATACTACTACCTGTTGTTCCTCGTGTGTTTCTCTTATCAGTGACCCATGGTCCAAGTACTTGTGTTCATACATTTTTGTGGAACTAATTTCTTATGTTTATCAGGACCCCTGCTTGTTCCCTTATCCCCCGACCTCTTCCCAAGGTGCGGCTTTTTTTTTAGGTGAGAAGAGATTGAGTTGCACAGAATCACATGCTGTTGAGCTCACAGCAGGACTAGAATCTGCTTCCCAAGTTCCCAATTTGATGCTCTGGCCATAATTCCAAACTGAAAACTTGTTTATACAAGACCCCTACTACAAAAAACTGCGCACGCTCAGATAGAAAGAGCTTGGTTGTAAATTGTGCATGCTCACCTACAAGGACACAAATATTCAAAGACACTGAAGTTACACTACATACGCTCAGATACAAACACACTGTTTTAAACTATGTATGCTCTGAGAAAAGGCGTTGCTGCTGCCAGGGCCGGACTGGGAACAGCAACCAGCCCTGGCAGATTGCTGCTCGACCAGCCCTTGGAGCGGCAGGGGGTTGTGCTAGCAAGAAGCACCACTCCTGCTTTTATTACAGGTGGCCAATATAGCAGTACTGCTGCCAAACAGGCCCCTAGTGACAAAAGCGGCCCTCACAAGCCCAAACTAGCCCCCCACTCTTTTGACCCACCGTGGAAATGTCCAGAGCCCGCTACGGCCAGTCCGGCACTGGCTGCGCCCAAGTTGCGCATGCTCAGTGAGAATATGACTGTGAACTCCGAGCCACGCATGGTCAGGAAGGATGTGTGACACTAGCTGGCCGCAGTGGCAGAGCACTTGAAAAGCTGTACAAAGGTGGACAGATGCTGCAAAGTTTCACTTGACACAAGCGCTTGTGTTTTCAGCAGCTCCGCTGCACATTATTTTGTTTCTTTTTAGCACTCCTTACTTAAAACAAGTGCTAGTGTTTTCATCCGATCATCGAACCCTCCCCTCTAGCGCCTCTCTCTTGGTGAAAGAAAACAAACAGTTGTGAACTTTGGTGCAAAGGCTTAGCAGTGCCCAGCCCTGGCCTATCCTCCTCCCCACTCCCCACAGCCCCACCTCTCGCTCCCCTTCAATATGCTATCACTCACAGTGAGGTATGAGGTGTCTTAGGAAAATGGATTGCTGTAAAAGATTTGTCTGATCAGGGCAGCCAGCATTGCAGATATTGATGAATTATTGGTTGTTTTCAGCGGGCTGGCTTGGAACTTTCAGTTTTGGGGTGCAAGTCTTGTGCATCCCACTCCCATTCCTGACTTCAGTGCTTTTGTCATAGCCTTTGTTATTTCTGAAAGATGGCAGTTTACGGGAGTTTAGTGTGTGTTTTTTAAATCAGTGAAGAAGTTACATTTTTTATATAAATGTACCACATTACAATGTAGAAATGTGTCTTAACAATAACGTAGGAAATACGTGCCAATATAAAGAATAGAGAAAATGTGCTTTTATTAAAAATGCAAAAAGAGAAAAATGATGTTTATTTCTGCAGAAAGCTCCAGTTTCTCACGGTCTTTCACTGCTAGGCCTTAATATTTTCTGTTATTCCTTCCGTTCCCTTTCATAAAAAGAAGTGCCTTTTTGTAAATGTTGATCTAATGTTATAATTGAACTGTAAGACTTAACATCTTCGTGAAATGTGCTGTCTGCTGCAAAATGTATTTTTCATTCCTCAAACCACATGACTTCATCGTATTTTAGATTGTTACCTTTGTCACGTGCTTAAAATGAACAAGTATATTGCTATAGATTTGAGTCTCATGATCTAACAAGGACATTCTAGATATTGATGTTTCATTTCATAGAGCAGCCCACTGTTACACGATGGGACACTGAACAGCTACCAGAGTAGGCTTGTAAATGTTCTCATGACTACCTTCCTAGATGTTTCTTTTATTAATACGCTGTAGCTGTATTAAAATAACAACATGCCAACTTGGATGTTTACCATGGGAATTGAAAGAGCATATGACGGACCATCAGATGATCCTTTCCTGTTGGCTAGAGATGATCCAACATTCAGAGTTTGCACCATGTTTTGTGCTTTTTATAGAATGTACTCCTAATTAGAGAGGCAATGCAATCTATGTACATCTTCCCCTGCCATGCCCTCTAGAACTTGACTGTGCTGCTCTTGCCCAAAACTGCTGTGAGCTGCTGCTAACAGTATTTTTCTGTTACTCTGATGCTTTTTTGGAGACTATTTCCATTCTGAGCATAGCTCCTGCTGTGATTATTTCCTTACACCTGTGTTAACAGTTGCTACTGCAGCTGTGAGGGAACTGAGCTGAGTTTCTAAAACTACTCTTCATGGGGAACTCGACCTTTCATAGCTGTTAGCCTGTTGATGCATCAAACTTTCTTTTGCTCTTTTCCAAAGGAACTCTTTATGAGTTCTAGCTAGGATAAGTTTGATCCTTTAGATTAAGAAAGGGATTAATTCCTTTATGGAATACACTGTTATTTTGTATGATTATTTTTAACCAAATATTTCTTGATATTTCTGTAAACAAACTTACTTAACTGATCTAAACAAAAAACTAAAATACAGACTAATCTCTTATTGAGAAAATTAAACCTTCAAAACTTCACCAAACCTCTCATCATTGACTGAACATTAAATACTATAAGTTGCTGATTAATTTAGAAATGTTTTTTGGCTGTGCTACATGGAGGCAAAGATCCATTGACCTGAAGAAGAAATTGGCATGGAGATTCTCTTAGTAAATTTCAAGGTGAAATCAAATATTATGAGATTTCTGCGCTTGCATCAGTGAGAGGTTTGCTCGCATCACTACAGTTTTCAGCCCGAGCACTAAGTGGTACTAGGGTCTGTCCTGTCTGTCCTGGAGCATGTGTGCAGAGAGCACAGAGGGGCTTTACTTTATGGGCAGGGATAGGGTAGGGGATATAGTAGGTAAACGTTATACAGGATAAGATGCCGACTGGCAGGAGACTGAACACATTACTTTTTCTGTCTCTGGGCATGAGCTGCATTTTAGCCTAGTGTTCCTGCAGCATGTGCATACATCTATGTGAACTCTGACACACATTTTATCCATTTGAAAGTACTTGTAATTTTCGTGTTCTTCAGCTGTATGTCGCGAGTGCGGTGATTGCCGCTTATGGGCAGAACTGAATTTCTGTGCAATCACGGCTATCTAGCATCTTTTTCTAAATCTAGGTATGTGTTAATTCATGTGTAATTCTTGGGGAGAGGAGTTGGCTTAATGGCTAGGGTGGTCAACCTCGAATCTGGGGAACTGGGTTCGAGTCTTGGCAATGATGCTGAACATCCTGTGATTCTGGGCCAATCACATAATCTCCCCATGCCTAACAAAAATGATTGTATCCTCATGTAATGCAACTGGTGTTATGTAAAGCACTCTGATACCCCATTCGAGTCAAGTTTGTACTATATAACACTCTGTAAAATAAAAAAATGTGTACAATTGTCACCTGTCCTTCCTCTCCAGAGACCCAAAGAAGAATGGTAGATTTACTGATTCAGTCTTAATACAGTTCTCAGCCATGCCACAGCATGAACAATGCACTCTAGCTGTCTGATGGCCCCATCTCAGGCATGATACCCTGAGCAAGTTCTGGCTTTTAAACCAGCATCACTTCTCATATTTTGTTTTTTGAGCATACCACAAAATTGTTAAACATGGAACCACAAGTCCCAGAATGCAAGGTCTAAAATCTCAGGACTTTCAAACTGTTCAATCGCTGACATGGGTCCACTTGGTGGCTATCGCATGAGGCCCCTGCAAATGCATATTTGCGTACACATCTAGTTGGAGACTGGGATATTTTTTCTGTGTTTCTAAAATTACCATAATCTTATATGGACACATTGGTGAGGATGCACAGTATTGAATTCTTACAGTGAGATTAACTTTTTGTTTTCAGATGTTATTTTTAAATGCTGACTTTCAACTATCCGCCATTTGTTAATTTTTTTGTAAAAAGTTATAACATGAATGTGCATTAAGGCACTTTAGGAGGAATCCCTCGTTGAACAATATAATTTATCGAGATCTATAGCTCACTAAATCTGTGCTCTAGGCGCCATGCCTTGTACTGCACTGGGCATCTGTTCTAACAATGGTAAATCCATATACAGGGCTATGCTGTGTCACACTTGAAGTGGGGGTGAAGAATGACACATTAAACACCTCTGAGTGACTGATACTTGAAGAGATGGATGGAAAATGTATTAAATGTATACATTTGGTAGTATGCATGTTTGACAATGTATAAGCTTTGTAGCAACTCCGGGGCATATTTACAAGCCCCTTGCGCCACGTAGTGTGGTGCTCCATATTTACAACGACACGTAAAGTCACCCTGTGTGGCTTTTCGTGTCCTTGTAAATACAGCCCCTCTTCATGCAGCACTTTGCTTCATTTGTGTTGCTGTGGCTGTTTCCACGCATCACCCATGGATTCTGCTGCATTTCCAGATTTACGTTTCATAAACCTCGGAATGCGTCAGAAACAACCCAGAAGCGCAACAAGGAGAAATATTTTTATTTCTCCTCATTCTGTAGCACACATAGAAAGAAGTAAACACCTCTTGTGATTGTTTTTGTGCAGGAAGGTGTCCCTTACTGCACAAAAACACTATCCCCTCAACACAGGCACCCTTGCACCATGGTGTAATTGTGCCTGCATTTGCGCATGGCAACCAATTGTGCACCAGTGCAGGGAAGAGCTCAGAGATACAGCATATTGCTGTAAATATGATGCATCCCTCTGCTCCAAAAGTAACACAGCACGGCGTAGCCAAATGCCTTGCTGAACAGATAATCTCTTCCACCGCAACAGCCAACATTATAGGCGTGAGCAGTTCAGCCAGCCTTACTTCGAGTGTTTGCATCTTGATACCCTTAGTCTTACCTTTAAATGCAGCACTACGAGTCCCAGGAGGCAATATAAAGGATGTGCTCTGGCTGTGGTAGCATCACATGAAGCAGCCAACATCACCCGAAGGTACAGGAGCGCTTTATATCACCACCAGTTCCTGCACATTGTATTGCCTTTATTAATAAACAAGTCATAACGCTTTTATGGAGTTTCTTTAACTTATATTGCACAACGGCTCACCAAGATAAAACTTACCAAAAGAAAAATGTATTAATAATCACATAGGTGGTATGTATCACATTTGCCAATGCTGGTTCTTTCTTTTATTCTTCTTTTACTCCTCTTTATACCTACATTGTAGCAAATGCATTTTGACGGGTGCTCAAACCTGCCTCTCTCTCTAGCCTGTAGTGGCCCAAAAATCGACCTTATTAATGGTGGGGTGGTGATTTAGTGTCTTCAGCCCTGCCAAGTACCACGCATCAGTCATTAGACTAAAGCATTTCAGTGCGGTGATACGCATCACCACACTGAAAGGCAAAGTCGCGCATAAATGGCAGAGCCTGCCAAGGCTGTCATGAAGACATTGCGCTGCTAATAATTCAGCAATGCTGTGTGATTAAAACTGAAAACTAGAGTGCCAGCTGCGCCCTGGCAGGCACACTGCTCCCAGCATGCTTGGGGGTTGGGGTTACTGAGCTGCAGTGCTACAAAGTAAATATAGGCTATTTCCGACATGATGGCACAGCATTCCCTCCATGTGGCTGTCGTCAGGATAGACAGTGCCCAGGCTGCCTGAAATGCTGAGGAAGTTCAGTCCATTTCTTGCCTGCGATGAAAGAGAAGGTGTGTGTAATAAAGTGAGATTCACACTGGATTAAGTTCAGTAGGTTATATTTAATCAGCCCCAACCAACAGTCAGCTAACAACTGACAAACATGGAATTACAAGATATGGGAACCTTGGTATCATGTGGTTCCAAACTCTAGGTTCCAACATGGAACCAGAAAACCCAGGATGCCAGGTCATCACACTTCTCCCTCTTAAACACTAACCAGGTTTACATGTCCAGCAATGAAGTAGACAACGGAAAGAAAAGGTAAAGCAAAGAAGAAACTATCTAGACATAATCACGCAAGTGAACAGGAGGCCTACATACTCTCACACTCTTGCGAGAATAATTAGAACGCAGATCAGGAACAGCAACAGCATCATCACATTTCCCCTTTCCACCAAAATGAGAAACACAACTATTGTTCCAGATACGACCATCCTCCGTCTTTACAGCATTTTTGAAAATTTTCACAATGGTTCTAGGAACAGAAAACTTCGACCAGTTTTGACAGCCCACAGGAGCCCTGATTTTTACAACCTCCCCCACCTTGAACTTGGAATCCTTAGCAGAATTTCTCTATCCACATAAATTTTCCTTTTTCTCTGAAGTTCCAATTCCCTTTCTCTCCATGCACCCACCCCATTATTTTTTACACCCTTGTCTGCAGCCATCCAGGCAGGACACAAACAAGTATTTGGTGCTCTACCCTTGAAAAGTTCAAACGGGGTCTTTCCTGTGGTAGAGTGAGGAGAGAATCGATAAGCTGAAATTCTGTGCTGTAACTCTTTTCTCCAGTCCAGACTGTTAACCCTCGCCAACTGAATGCTTTCCTTCAAAGTTTTGTTGAGTCTCTCCAAAGCACCATTTGCTTCTGGGTGATACAAAGAAATCTTCTTGTGAACTGTGCCACACTTACTGAGATACTCCTCGACTTTCCCAGAACAAAATTGAGGCCCATTGTCAGAAAGAATTGAGTTCGGAAAACTCTCACGTTTAAAGATAGACTCCAAAAAGGAAATAACAGACTCACTTGTAATCTCCCTTACCAAACTGACCTCAACCCATCTAGAATACAAATCCAATAAAACCAACATAAATGGAGTTTGATGCTCGCCATGTAAGGGCCCCACAATATCAACTGCAACTTCTTCCCAGGGGGACCTGGGCAATCTCCTGCAAACCATAGGAGAAGACGTCGTCCTCAAAACTTTATCACTTGCCTGACAAGAAGAGCAATCCCTAACAGCGCGCTCCACCAACAAATCGATACCTGGCCACCAGAAGTCCATTCGTATGCGTTCTTTCGTCTTGGAAATACCCAAGTGACCCTCATGAGACATGTCCACCAGAACACTTCTGAGGTTAATAGGAGGAACTAACCTAGTACCTCTCATGAGTAAACCATCTACCACTGCCAACTCATCAGCAATCAAAGACCACGGCTTCTTTAAAGAACGAGACCTACCATCTTCCAACAATTTAATGACCTCCAACAATTCCTCATCCTTACTCAGCTCCTCTCTCCAAGCATCTTCTTTCACCGCCCCCAAGGTAACATCACACACCTTTAATTCCGCCTCAAAATCGTCAGCCAAAACCTCCTCAACATTTTCTACAACATCCACCAACCTAGACAGACAATCTGCTGAGACGTTAGTTTTTCCTGGGATATATTCAAACTTGAACATAAACTCCTGCAACGAAATTACCCATCACCTTATTCTTGCCGAGATGGAGTCTAATCCCTTCTTTTCAAACACTTCCTTTAGCGGTTTGTGATCAGACCTGACGGTAAAGGAGGAACCCCAAACAAACTTCCTGAATTTATTCACAGCCCAATATATACCAAGCGCCTCTTTCTCTATGACAGAGTAATTCAACTCTGCCCCCTTCAAACATCTCGATGCACAAGCTATAAGGACCTCCTTGCCTTTCCTCAGCTGTAACAACAAGGCACCCAGACCCTTACTGCTAGCATCTGTTACAATAAACGTTGGATCGCCTGGAACAAACGCCTGCAAATTTGGTGCATTCCTCAGATCCATCTTCACCTGATCAAACTCTCTGCTACACTCCTCAGTCCAATTAAGCACAGCATTTTTACACATGATCTTCCTCAGATTAATAGTCTTATCTGCAAAGTTTCTGACAAACTTATTGTAAAATTCTGCCATGCCCAAAAATGATGAAACCTCTTCTTTTGAACATGGTTCCTTCAATTTCTCAATTGTTTCAACAAGATCCTTTTTTGTACAAATGCCCTTCCTAGAGATATGGTGGCCCAAATAATCTAGTTCATTGACACCAAACTTGCACTTGCTCTGACGCAGAATCAAACCAACTTCCAACATTTTCTTCAACACCAGGCAAACCCTCTCATCATGTTCCTGTTCGTTCTTACCAGAAATGAGAACATCATCCTGATAACATCTTACCCCCGGTATTCCTTTGAACAGATCTTCCATAATTCTCTGGAATACCGAGGCTGCTGAAACCAGCCCAAAAGGCATTCTTAAGAACTTGAATGCACCCATTGGTGTAATAAAACTAGTAAGCTCTTGACACTCTTCTTTTAGCGGAACTTGGTGATAAGCCGAAGCCATATCTAAGGTGGTGAAATAGCAAGCCCCATCTAACGTAGAAACCAACTCCTCTATGTTTGGCAAAGGGTAATTGTCAACTATTACCTCTTTGTTTAAAGCACGAAGGTCAACACACAGCCGAATCTCATTATTAGGCTTCCTCGCGACCACAATTGGTGCGAGCCACTCAGTTGCTTCTACTGGTTGTATAACCCCAGTCGACAACAACTTCTCAATCTCTTTACCCACAGCATCCTTTACACAAATTGGAATGCGTCTTACTTTAGCAGCAACAGGCACCGCACCCAACTTCAGTTTGATGTTGTGATTGTAACCTTTTATACATCCTAGTTTCTCACTGAACAACTCTTTATAGTTCTTAATGAACTTGTTCTCAACATTGTCTACAGCCTGTACCTGAATAACTGGATGAGCATTTGGATTGAGACTCACACCCAACCTTGCCTGATGAGACCAACTCAACAAGTTGTCACCCCTGTTTACCACATAAACTTTTGCTTCTGTATACCTCCCTTTATATTCAATGCAGTCAAAAAAGTAACCCATTATTTTTATGGGATGTTCTTGATAACCTGTTGGTCTTATATCCGGTTTACACAAAGTTTTTCCCTTCCCAAACACATGTTCAAACACCTCATTTGAAATAAAAGTAACATGTGAGCATGAATCAAATTTCATCAACACACTTGCTTCCCCAATCAATACATAATCAGAAGGATGTTCTACAACATCATCATTAATCTGAAAGCTGACCAACTTAGTCTCAGCCTTCATATCTCTCCCAACTCTTGTTCTACAATTTCTACCAATGTGTCCCTTTCTGCCACACACATTGCAATTGAACTTAAAAGCAGGACACTCTCTCGCATTTGCCATATGCCCATATTTCCCACATCTATAACAGGTTCCTTGAAAAGGAGTTGTGAATTTCTTACTCGACTGTATTTTAGAAATTCCATCATCAACCTCCCCTTTCAACCTTTCCTCCTCACACACCTCTTTTTTTTTCTTCTCATCCTGTCTCTTCACAGCCTGACACACCACTTCTTGTGTTGAAGAACTACTTGGTTTTTCATCCTTTTTCTCCTTGCTTAGTTCACCAACGCATTTTAACATATGTTCAACCCTTTTTGCAATACCTACTACTTCTTCAAGTGCAGGCTCATCCTTTAGCCACAACTCTTCCCTTATCTTATCACTCACGCATCTCAAAACGAACTGATCCCTAATACGTTCTTCCACTAAACCACCAAACTTGCAACTTGAAGCCAACTTTCTTAGAGCAGTAATGTACTCCTCAACACTCTCTTCCTTACCCTGCTCTCTTAACCCGAAATAGTACCTTTCCATGATTGTACTCACTTTAGGAAGATAATGTAAATCCAACTGCCTAGCACACACCTCATACTCATTCAATCCTCTTTGTTCTGCTTGAGGAATGACCGGAAGAGTCTCCAAAATCTCTTGACCTTCTCCGCCCAAACAATGCATCAATAAAGCATGCTTCCTTTCACCACTCAAATTTGCACCACACACCCTTGCGTAATTTTCAAAGATCTTTTTCCATTTTTTCCACCTAATCAGTGGTTCACCCGGTTCCATCAGGAAGAAAGGTGGTGCAGTTACATTCTGCATTTTACAGCACCAATTCCACTCAAAACCCTTACACTTGTACCACTATTAAATCTTTATCAACAAAGTACCACCTCCCTTCCCTCAAAAAGGTGTGCCCATCACCGTCGACAGGCTTGAAGTTCCTCAATGTGGAATCTGTCCGCCAAGCTCCTCCGACTTTTCTCTCCCTCGTGTTTTCACTCGTTTTCCTTACAACGGGTCATTCAGTCCTCCTTCTCCATTGAAGTATATATTCTTATAATGCCACGCTCCAAACCGCTGCTTCAGTTGTATCTTTCCTCTTGAAATGACAGAAAAAACGAATAAAAACGATAAAAAAAAAAAAATCCAAGATGGCCGCCACTAATCCATCACAAACATTCAGACTTGTTTCCAAGGTGGATTGAGCTTTCTTTTCTTCTTTTTTCAAAACCAAGTCAAAATGGCCGCCACAACATTAAATAATTCTTTCTTTGGCTAATTTAGCTTGTTTTTTCCTTTTCCCAACCTAAAATGGCCGCTAGGAAACAATTGTATCAGTTTCTATCGGCGATCTCGCTTGTTTTTTTTCTTCCATGAAACACGCCCAAAGCAAGATGTCCGCCACCTTTTTCTCAAACAAAAGGACTTATTTCTTAGGGAAATCACCCTCGAAAACGACGTCAGTTACAAACTCCGTTTTTTAAATTTTCTTCCTAAAAATAATTGTAACAGTCTACCTTTGCCGATTTTCATCGCGTTTTCGAATTCCTCAACGTCCTTCACCGTGTTTCCTTCGCTGGGCCACAGCTGTACCTTGAGGATGTTGGTTAATCTTCCTTCACCGACACAGCTGTCACGTGAGATTTTCTCTTAATGTTCAGCTACTCACCTGTTGTTGAGGCTATCCTGCACGAGTGGATCCCATCCAGAAACGTCGCCAGTGTAATAAGGTGAGATTCACACTGGATTAAGTTCAGTAGGTTATATTTAATCAGCCCCAACCAACAGTCAGCTAACAACTGACAAACATGGAATTACAAGATATGGGAACCTTGGTATCATGTGGTTCCAAACTCTAGGTTCCAACATGGAACCAGAAAACCCAGGATGTCAGGTCATCACAGTGTGTCCTCCTGACTTGCTTCTGCGAATGTGGGGGACGTGAATGAGGGTGAGCGAAGTAGATCGTAGCTGTATGGTTGGTAGAGTTGAAGTCAGTAGTTGAGGTATGCTGGTCGGTATTGTGTAGGGCTTTGCAGACATGGATGAAATTAAATGAAAATGTATAATAAACGTGCACTGCTACCCTAAGATGTCTAGGCATGCATCTTGCAAACTGGGCAGTACCGGGTTATGAGGTTGGCCAGAGTTTAGAGACTCCTAAAGATTGAAAAGCCAGGTTTTTAGTTTTTTCCTAAAGCATAGAAGGCCCATTTCCTTTTCCAGGTAAAAGTGGAGGCTGTTCCAGAGACGTGAAGTGCTGCCTAATAAAACTTCTCCCACCCCATTTTACTCTTTTTACTCTAGGAATAATGATATTGCATGCTGATTCTGAGTGAAGGGATCGATCGTGGCAGAAAATACCAGCAAAACCAAAGCTTAAAAACTTGTGGCCTCCCCCACAAAGAGCCCTGAAAGCAATGCACAGAGCTTTAAACTGTATATTCTTCTCAATAGGTAAACAATGGAGAAGCAGAAGGGCAGCTGAAACTGATTCTCTTTTGGGTATGCCTAGTAACAGGCGAGCGGTTGAGTTCTGTAGGACCTGCAGCTTATTTAGACTTTTTTTTTCTTAAGTTTACAAAAAGAGCATTTGCATAGTCAATGTTTGAAAGTATCAGATCAGAAATTACTGTTTTTTGCAGGTCCTTCCGAATTAAAGGAAAGATCTTTAGTAAAAGTTTCATTGTAAAGAAGGAGACTGACGTGTTTGTATTTATAATTAGATGAGCAGCTTTAATTGGCAGTGTTTCTGGACGGGAAGCCAGTGTAGTTTGGTGAGGTAGGGAGTGATGTGAGCACTCCCAGGGATGTCTAAGATAAATCTGGCGGTGGTGTTATGGATGGCCTGGAGTCTTTGCGTGAACTGGTTGAAGATGCTTTCGTTCAGCACGTTGTCATAGTCAAGTCTGCTGGTTATGAGGGCCTGGGTGACCTTTGGTCGTTTGTGTGTGTGGGGCCATTTGACGATCTTGCAAAGCATTCTGAGGATAAGACAGCGGGATGTGGTCACAGTACCTGTTTACTCATTGTGAGTTTGTCATCAAGATGATGCCGAGTTTTTTAAAGTGGTTTTAGGGGTGGCCATGGGACCTAGTTTGGATGGCCAAGAGGAATCCCATGGAGAGCTCTTATTTCCGAATATCTGGATCTCCATTTTGTCTGTGTAGAGTTTAAGGCAGTTCTTTCTCATCCAGTTGACCATGTTGGTCATGCAGGAGGGGAAGTTAGTCCTTGGTGTGTTTATCACATCATTGAGGGAGAGGATGAGCTGTGTGTCATTGGCGTAGGAAACAATGTTGATGTTGTGGGAATCTTTAATGCAGGCGAGGGGTGCCATGTACACGTTGATCAGGGCTGGGCTGAGAGAGGAACCCTGGGGGATCCCGGAGATGAGCTTATTAGGTTCGGATGTGTATGGGTGGAGTCTGACTCATTTAGTTTTGTTGGAGAGGATATAGTCAATCCAACTCTGGGCAGGTCTTTCAATTCCAGCATTCTGGATTCTTATTATGAGGGTGCCATGGAACATGGTTTTGAAGGCTGCTGAGAGGTCAAGCAGGATGAGTTTGGCAGTTTCACGTCTGGCCATGATGGACCGCATACCATCTGTTGCTGCTAGGAGGGCGGGGTCCGTGCTGTGGTTGCTGCAGAAACCTGACTGGCTGGAGTTCAGAAAGTTGTGCTGTTCAGGATGGGTAGAAAGTTGCCTGTTGATTTCTTTCTCCGGGACTTTGGACGGGAATGGAAGGAGAGAGATGCGTTTATCGATGCTGAGTTCTTTCGAGTTGACCGAGGGTTTCTTCAGGAGAGTTGTGACTTCTGCGTGTTTCCAGCTATCTGGGACAGTTTCACTAAGGATGCATGAGTTGATGATGGTGGTGAGGTGGGCACTGATCAGTGTTCTTCCCAGGTTGTAAATCTGGTGAAGGTAAGAGTCTGTTTTCGACCCTTAATTAGATGGTCTGCATAATTCTGGCAGTATCTTCTGTGGTTTATGGGCTCCAGTTCATTAGATGGTGTGCATTCCTGGTGGTGTTGGGTTGTTGCAGCATGATATGCTTTGCAGTGGATTGGGGTGCGAAATTTGTATAGATCCTGAGTATTTTTCTGTGGAAGAAATCAGAGGGGTTGTCGCAGAGGACCTGTGAGGGGGTAATAGTGTTGGTGTCTGCCGTTGAATTGGTGAATCCTTTGACATTATTGAAAAGGCATTTGCTGGAGTTGGAGCAGGATTCTGGTCTTAGTATAAGGGCAGCTTTCCTACCTTCTTTAATCTGGGCATGGTACTTTCTAAGGGCAGATTTGTAGGCTTCTCTAGAGATATTATCCCGGCTGGTTCACCATCATCTAGTTGTTTGCAATGCCACGTGGAGTCTCTTAGGTCTTCTGTGTACCAGGATGCTTGAGCGTGAGTTCTAGTATGCCTCATTTTCTTAAGGTGAGCCAAGGTATTGGTGCAGTCTGAGATCAGTTGTGGAATGTGGTTAGGTCATTCTGGCGGTCGCTGGTGAGGAAAGGCTTGTTGGATCTGAAGGTGTGGGTCCAGTCTGCCTCAGCTATGCTTCAGTTGTGGCTAATGTTGATAGCTGGCTTCGGTTAGCTGCAGTGGGTGTGTTGATGTAGAACTGTACCATCAAGTGGTCCCTCCATGTAAGCAGGGTGATGTGGCTGAAGGTGATCTTGTTGCTGGCTGTGAAGACGGGTTAGAGCGTGCACCCAGCGATATGAGTCGGCCCTTGAATAAGCTGTGTTAGTCCAATGTTGTTGAGGCTCTCTATAAGGGTGGTGGCGTTGTGGTCCGTAGAACTAGTGAGATGAAGGCTGAGGTCGACATGAAGGGGATATGAGTGATGAAGTCGCTGAGGAGGATACTGGAGGTGGTACGTGGTCTTGGAGGTTGGTAAGTTGGTGATGATGGCGTCTTTGCGGATGATCACAAGAACTCCTCTGGGTTAGTGTTGCCTGTCTCAGTTGACGTATCTTGTAGCCAAAAGGGTTGGGCTCGGGGATGGTGAGAGTGGAAAATGGGGTGAGCCAGGTTTCAGTGAGAAATAGGATGCCTGGGGAATGTGTGTCAAGGATGTCCCATACCTCGGTGGCATGTTGGCAGAGACATCTGGTGTTGAGGAGCAAGCATGCAGTGTAGGGTGAGGTGTGCACAGTGAGTGGTGTCGGAGTTAGTCTGCAAGAGAAGCGGCAGTGAGCGCATGAGAAAAGTCCTACAGCAGCACACTGCATGTTGAGGTGTGGAGTTGGGGCAGCAGTCATGCTTGCATCTGGTGTTGAGTGCTAAGATGTGTAGCAGTGGCAGTGAGATGGACCAGCGTCCGTGGCACTATGCGTGGCCCAGGCACGGATGTGCACAGACAGACTTGCCTTTGGTGCCCCAACAGCGTGCCCGCTGCACGTGCCCACTGCACAGTCTGGTAGTAGCTGCCGTTAAGTAGGTCCTAGAAGGGGGAGGAGCGTGGAGGCGGGGCTAGGAAGCGGTGGGAATTTGCTGGCAGGAGAAGGCAGAGGAAGGCGCAGGAGAAACAGGTAAAGAGAGGGGAAGAGAGAGGCGGGAAAGCACAGGAGGAGGCAGGCAGGGGGAGTTCCTGGAGTGAGTGGAGAAGACAGGGAGAAAGGAGGAGAAAAGCAGAAAAAGCAGTGACAAAACAGGCAAAAATACGATGCAACAAAATGGGCACAAATATGAGGCATCAAAACAGGCACTAAGAGACAAAATGGGCACAAAAGACAAAAAAGAGCACAAAATGGGCACAAAAGATGGTATAGAGCAACAAAAATGGACGCAAAAGACAAAACACAGGACACCGCATAGAACAGGCACAATGGCGAACAAGCGAGAGAGGACGAAACAGTGAGAGTGTGAAATGAGTGAGTGAGAGCAAGAAGACAGAGAAGTAGAGAGGAAGACCACAACGAAGCAAAGCCTCGAAGTAGACAGCCACGCCCAAAAGAGCCCCATGACTGGTCATAGGAGCTGGGGCCTGGTTGCGAGTAGCCTCGTGATGTATGGCACTCCAGTCCATCCAGGAATTTTAATTCTCCTGCTCCTCCTCTAACAAGGGTAGAATTGAAAATACAAGTCACAAATTGCAAAGTGTGGTTAGCAAACAAATCCACAACTGCCTGAATGTGACACAATAGGCATTTACTTTTTGCCTATGTATCGCTGAACAGTTGAAACTGTGTAAGTGGGTGTCTCGATGACTATTTGTTCATCATTTAAATGCGTACTACCTTTAAAACCTATCCAACTTTGATTATTTAGCATTTTGTCAACTTCATTTTAAATTGAACCACTTGACACAGTGTGTTGCCTAAAGTACTGTTGTTTTACCGACAAATGTCCCTGTGCACTGGCTTCCACAAGGTGAGGTAAGACAGCAGCCTTAGTGTGCTACCTAGTGGTGCCACCGAATTACTACAAAAGTCTAGAATCATTGGGGCATATTACCAAGCAGCATCGAAAAATATCGCTCAGCTTGGTTAGCGGCCGAAATTATATCGCCGAGCATCGCCGATTTTTATCGCTTAGGAGCCATGATATTATCAAGGTTTATCTCCTAAGCGGTAAAAATCGGCCGAAATGCATGAATATCGCTGTAAAGTCAGCGATATTCTTGCATTATCGATCAAATGCTCTTAGCCATGTTATCCACCTACCATTGGATAACATGGCTAAGAACTGCTCAGGGGCAGGTGTTAGCTTTTGGAGATATTCGCGCTTAACGCGAATATCTCCAAAAGTTGATAATAGGAGATAGCGATGTTAGCGACTGTTTCCAGTCGCTAACATCTTGGCACGCCCAATTTGCATGTCAATAGTGATAAATATCACTGGCAAGCAAAGCGGGGCCCAAGATGGTCGCTATCTCCTACTAGCTGTCGCTAACTGGTGTTAGCGACAGCTAGGTAATAGGGAGATAAAATTATCTCCACTTTCTTGGCTTTTAAATCCAAAAAAAGCGGAGATAAACCCCCTTGATAATATGCCCCATTGTTCTATCCGGTGTATTGGAAGTTCTCCAGGAGGCAATATGCTACCCTGACTGAAGTGAAAAGTCTTGTTGCATTCATGGGAACCAGAGACAAGCTCTGTATGGGCCACTGCTCCACTGTACAGAACACTTCATCTCAGGGCTGAATATGTGTGAACACACCAAGAAGTATTCCAGTCCATTTTAATCTTTGCAATCAGACCCATGCCCTAATCATCCGGATTGACTTGTCCCGAGGAGGAACTCATCTATGGTAGTGCCTAATGTGAAGAGGCGATTTAAGGTGAAAAATAGCCAATCATGTTTACATGAATTACAGGTAACAATTAAAGCATGGATTACAGTAAATAACAATATTGGTTTAAAATTATATTGTTGTTTGCTTAAAATTACGCTTATCATGAATGAGAAACCACATTCTGCTCCCTAAGAGACCATTTTACTCTCAAAATCCAAAAGTGTTTGTTGAAGTACTCGTACTTAAGAGCATTAGTTGGAGATTAGGGGCCAGATGTAGGTAAATCACATTTACCGATTTTGAAATACCGAATATTACCGAATTTTACCGATTCGGTATTTCAAAATCGGTAAATGGGATGTAGGTACCAACATCTGGATTTTTTACCGATTCCTTAAAAATTTGGTATTTACCGATTCGGTAAATACCGAATCGGTATTTGCTATTCAATCCTATGGGCCTTGAAGCCCATAGGATTCAATTCAAATACCGATTCGGTATTTACCGAATCGGTAAATACCGAATTTGTCAAGGGTGCGTAACTTTGACACCCTCTAGCACCCCCAAAACGGGCATGTGTGCAATGTGGCACACATCATGCCCTAAGGGCACGTCTGTCTGTCACATGGCACATGTGTACATGCACAGATGTGCATGTACACAGGAATCAGTATTTTACCATGGATTTGTATTCCATGGTAAAATACCGATTCTGAAAGCCATGTGCCAATGGAAAATTGGCTACCCACATTTCAATCTTGCATTTTCGGTAAAATTACCGAATCGGTAAGATTACCGATTCGGTAAATTTACCGAAAATGCAACATTTAAGGGCTCCTACATGTCAATGGCCATTTACCGGTCGGTAACGGCCGAATTCGGCTGTTACCGATCGGTAAATGGCTATTTTCGGCCACCTATATCTGGCCCTAGGTGCCTGTTCTATAATGACTGTAAATTACTCTGCAGAGCCTAAATAATCATGGATGCACCTGTGATTGTCTACAAATGCAGGGAAAGGACCTTTAAGGTACAGCGGACCCTAATCCCTGCATTTGCACTCCCTAATGGGAAATATTTTTAGGTCGAGCATTGTATATATTTATATGTGTATGTAATTTTTGGGCTCTGGAGATCAGCCCTAGGACTTGTCTGCTTCCGCTTTGGCACTTTTTTGTTTGTTCAACTGCCTCTATTTAGATTTCTCTCAAAGCTTTCCCATACCTGGCGTGTCAGGCAGTTTGGTGCTGACATTCCCTCCATGTTAAAGAAAAGGAGATGTTTCAGCACCCAGGCTAATGTGCTGTAGTGCTAAATACATATAAGGTCCCAAAGGCGAGACCGATTGCATTGCAAATGCTTGTATTAATTGCAGCCTGTGTCTACTATAGGGACAGGTGCTGTTTTAAAAAGTTTCCCGCTTGGGAAGACATCCAGGGGAGCAGCCAGTTGTCCTCTGCACCTCTGTCTGCTCTTCCCTCGAGGCAGCCTAATATGATAATTAACCTAATTAAGCAACAACATTTTGTTGTCAGCAGAATCACTCTTATCACACTGCTCACATTTCTTGGCAACATTAATGCTTATTATTCTAGGTATTTGAGGGACAACTATTTTTATACCCATTCAATAAAATGAGCGTTACTCCAACAGTTTTAATAATAATAGCTTTTTATATAGCACTTATTACAGCATTTATGCTGTCTCTAAGCACTCTGATAATAGCTATTAAAGCTTTACAACTATATAGCCCTCCATTTATGCACCTTTGGTGGATCAAGAGCTGAACTATCTTTGGTGAGAATCAAATGCATGCACTGCAAGCTACAGAGATGTCTGCAGCAAGCGTTTAACTCTCTGTACTGTAACTATCCTGCTTTCATGACTAAAATAGAGGGCTGTAAGCCCATTTGTAACATGTGCCAAAAGTATGCATCATATATGACCTAATAATACCTAAAATAGTCCAATAACGGCCAGTTTCTTTTCAAATATTAGATCTACCTGATGGAGAATTGACCAATAATAGCTAATATAGGCCATCTGCTCCACCATTCCAAAATGTTCCTTTCTGTTTCTTCTTTTTTATTTTACAACACTCTATGCATGATTACTAAGATTTTATGCTGTGTTTGCATCAGAAAAGTGACGAATCAACAGAAAAGCTATTTTTTATTTACTTTCCAGTGCTAAACTTGTTTGGCACTGGAAATAACGTAAAAGTAAAGCAAAGCAAGACATAGTGCATTAAAGGCTCAACCGTCCTAAATGCCAATAGTCGAGTCGAAACGTCGACAATCATATACCCAGTTACCTGGACCCACCCAGCCCATCCCTATTACGTGCCACAGATGATTACAATCTGTGATTGTACAAATTGATGTAAATAGACCATGTGAAATATTGTTGGGACAGGACACTAAGATTGATACTTTTGATCAATCCCACATTGAACTTTTCTATTTTTCTTCACTCTGGGAGTAATTTCCCCACTCACCCACTTTCGAGCACTCCTTCTTTGCACGTTCCCCCTTGGAGCAACCCTTATATATGTCCAGTGCTAAAATTCCATTGATGAAAATAAATTCAGTTTGTTTCAAATGAAGTTCAGTTTCTGCACATCCACTGTTTTCAGTGTAGAAATTTCTTTTATGATTGTAAAAACTCTTATGTTGAAGTATTGTTTCTTATGAAGAGCGTGAATTCATTTTTAGCTCAAAACTAAGAATTTGTAAATTGATTTTGCGATTAGGATTGATTGGTTTGAGGACCATTGTTTTTCTATATTGAACATTACCCAGGTCCACAAACTTGTATCGGGTCGCCCCGTACCTGTAATGGCTGTGCATTACTTAGCGTCAAGGGGACGTACCGTGGCTGGAGAATGGGTGTTCCAATGCAACCACCCAAGGTGTCTGATGCTAAATCCTATTTACTAAATAAAATAGACAGGGTTTAGCGTCAGAAAAGGTGCCCTTCTGAAGTAGGCGCAATGAAGGAGAAAAGATTTCATTTCAACGGCTTTGTACGTGTGTTGCACTTTACAGAAAACATAAAAAGCGGGAAAAGGGTTAAAGTCAGGCTATGCTTAGTATTCTGTACTGGAAAGGTATCCTTTCAGTACAAAACCTATACTAGAGTCACAGAGACACCCTTGCACTATGACGCAAAGGTGTCTCTGTGGTGCACAGCAACTGACTTCAGCACCAGCGCTAGGGAAACGGGAGCAGAGTGCCATATTTCTGTAAACATTGTGCTCTCCTCCTCTCGCCTTTTCACGCAGCGCAGTGCAGCATTTGTGGCTGTTGCACCACGTTGCATGATTAAGTGATAAATCTGGCCCTCTATAATCTTGGTGGGTGGAATGTTCTAATAGTCTGATGGCCCTATGTTATACTGCTTATTAAATGTGCTGCCCCTCGATAAAGACCTGAGCTGCCCTCAGATTCAGGGCTTGTACCGACCGATATGCAGCAGCAGCCTATGCAGGTAAGAGTGGTGGGCGGGGGGCAGGGTTGCGGGGTGGGATTCAACAGACGGCCATGGCTGAAAATGAAATAAATAATACATTTTTCCTTGTAGTCGTATGTCAAAATCCCCCCCCCCCCAACCTGGCCCCACCGCTCTTGCCTGCACGGGCTGCCAGTACTGGGCTATAAGGCCATAATCACATTCAGACTTAGTTTTGATCTGATAAGTTCAAGAAGTTATCTGGGACATTTGAAGGATTTTAGGGGTCCCAGACCAAATATAATTTGGAGCCCTGTGCTCTTTTCATCTCATTCACGCCCTTGGCCCTTATGGTTGAGTCATTGAAAAACCCTCTTTGTTGTCCAGCCTACATATAGGCCCAACCATTTAACAAACAGTCCCTATTTGGCTGTCCGGCTCCAGAAAAGCAGAAACAATAAGTGACCCGAACAGGCCCGCTGCATGTGATGCAGTGGACTAGTGCTGAACCTTTTGAGCCTTACACATAGAGTTTTTTTTTGCTTACTGCACTGCCATTCATGCTCTGTGAGGAAGAGGGATACTGAATCAGTTAGCACTAGGTTTTGTGACTGTGCCAGCCTAGCAGCAGCTCCACGTAGAGGGTGCAACCTTGGAGGGAGCATATAATGCCGCTCTGCACTGCACACTGACATGGACTACCATCGAACCCTAACTCTGCACAAGAGGTCTCCAGCTGGACTGTGCCAGATAAACAGAACGACTAGTAATCTGACCAAGCCTTCTGTCCTCAGTATGCAGTTTGTCGGTACTATTCGAGCATATGGTGCTGATGGGTGCCTTTGTTTATTGCACTGCCTGTGCTGCTTGGGAATGGCACCAGATGCACAAAAACAATGGAGTCACAGAAAGAGCATACAATGCCAACCTTTACTGCAAAGTATATGGCACATGCATAAGGGCAAAGGGCTGGGTCTATGTACTTTAATGCACTTAGTGGATCAACTCAGAATCTAATAAATCTTTTTCTTACTCCCTCGCTGTCTCTCAGGTGGGGGGCGTGCAGGCACGGCAGCCTGGGCAGACAAAAAAAATTGAAGTCAATTAACAAACTGGTTATTTTAAATCTCTCTAATCATTCTGTGGCTTTTCTGCAAGCTTGATGATGTGGCCCCTAAAAAATGGGGGTCCTTGGCCAGAACCCACTTTGCCAATGCCTTAAAACGTCTCTGGCAGTTATCGAGCCAGCGTTTGTGACACTCTTCAGCCCCTGCCTTGGTTACTGTGTACCCGAAGAGAAGGTCTAACCACACTTGAGATAACATGCAGTCAGATATTGAATTCTTTCATCAGCAAACAGAGCTGAGCACCAAATCAGTGGAAGGCAAATGTAGAGAATACGCTAGACGACCAATATTTCTATTTGTTTTTGAAACATTCATAGCAAGAATGGAATTTTGACTCAGATCAGATTCGTTCACTTGCATTAAAAGTGCAAACACAGGGTTTAGTTACACAAAGAACTCCATGAAATTTAAACACAGTTTACATCACTGTGGGCAGATTATCACGTCACTTTCCCTGCGCCACCCTGAGAAACCATTGCGCCAGCATGGATGTGCCGTATTTACAATACGGTGTACCATGGCGCAAGGATTGACAGATGCGCCAGAAACTCTGACGCATCTGTTGGAGAAAAAGTCATGCATTGCTGGAGTCGTGTTGCAAGCAAAACGCAATTCCAGCAGTGCATTTTGATGCCTATTCTCACTACACTGCATCACTCCTGTTTAGGCGCAGTGGCATCCTAGAAGTGACACAGTGAAATCTTGTAGGTTTCACTGCATCACTTTTACAAGGCTTTCCTGTGTGGGAACTCCCACCTTGCATACATGATACCTGACGCAGGTATAATGTGACGCAGGGCTTTACAACATGACTCATCTCCCTAAATGCGTCACATAGTAAATTGGCCGCATTTTTCATGCCACCACTGCGTCACAAAAGTGACTCAATGGCGGCGCAAAAGTGTCGCAAGGGGCTTATAAATCTGACCCAGAATGTTTAGACCACCTGAGGTGCAAGGCCAAAGTACTGCTTCCATTCCTACTTAGTGTTCTTTCATTGCTCGCGCTTTGACGACTGCCTTATTTTTTCTTTTGGAAGAACCCCTTCATAATACTCCATCTGTGAAGAAGTACTCCATAATACTGAATATGGTTGCAGGCTGTCCATTTCTGTCCGCTCCCTCTCCTGATTCAAACAGACTTAACCATAGCAGATAAAATTTCTTTTCAGCCTGAGTGTGTGCATTCGATTCTTTAATATGCTATTGTTTTTGATTTATGACACCCTCCCACTGTCCTTCCGTCAGTCCTTGTTACCTTTGGCACTCTCCCTCTGACTAGCTATCCCTGGGGCTTTTGACACCTTTTCTCCATATCTCTGTCTTTGGTTCTACTTCAAACATGCCACACTATAGTTTAGAAAATGTATTGTAGGCTTGCCCGTAAGTGTCACTTAAGTTTTTCGGACTTTTCTTGTTTTATGTGTATTGCAGACACGATATTCCTTGTGTTGCCTTCTCTCCCCGTCTGTGTTTCCTTTAACATGCTCTCTCCTTCCCACCAACCATCTCTGTGCCTCCCTCCACTCCCCACCCTCCTTCCCTCCATCCGGGTTGCCTTTGCCCCCCCTCCTTCCCACCCTTAATGCCTTTGGCTTTGACTCCTCTCTCCATATCTCCATCTTTGTTACTTCTTCAAACACTCTACACCATAGTTGCGAAAGTTTATTTTTGGAGTGCTGGTGCCTCTTACATTTTTCTGACATTTGTGTTTTAGTTCTACTTCAGGTATAATATTCCTTCATATTGCCCTCTCTCCCTCCCTCCCTCTGTCCGTCCCTGTTGCCTTTAACCCACGCTCTACCTCGCCCCTTCAATGGTGTGCCTTTGCCTCGCTCTCACCCTCTTCTTTGTTGCCTTCGTCCCCTCCCACCTTCCGTCTCTGTGGCTTTTGACCCCTAACTCAGTATCTGTTTTGTTACTGTTTGAAACAAACTACACAATAGTTGAGAAAATTGTGTTTCGAAGTGCGCATGCCACTTATATTTTTCTGACTTTTTTTAGTTCTATTGTAGGCTGATTTTCCTCCTGTTGCCGTTATTTGCCCCCTCCCTCCAATTGTCTTACCCTGTGGCTTTTGTACCCTCTCTCCATTACTTCACCAAACCATACCACACCAAACTGTACCATCCCTACCATACCATACCATACAATGGCAGGCCATAACATACCATACAATGACAGGCCATACCATACGCTATCATGCTATAGCATATCATTCAATGACAGGCCATACCATAATATAAAATTACACACCATACCATACCGCATAGGGGAGACCTATTGTATTTGGCAATGCTTTTTAAAGTATTAAGTAGAGGTTGTTTGTGCACAAAATCTTCACAAGAGGTGTGCTCTTGACCCATGCATGCTAAAAATAAATGTTTTATTTAACAATTTGCATGTGTTTTATTTATGAAGCTTCTAAAAATAAACGGACTGTACCGACTGTTCCGAGTGAATAGGTAGTATGAGACAAAGATGGAACCTAAAGACAAAGGAGGAGTTGGCAGCAAAAGTAACAGTCACAGCAAATGACAATATAGTATGCTTCTAGGCACTTATGTCCTCCCAGCACTATTTTGGAAGCAGCAGAATCAGAAATGGTTCCAAGAGGGCGTTTTCTTGTTCTACATACTTCAATTGGTGCAACTATAAACTGGAAAAGAGAGGTTTATCCTTTTGCTTTCAAGATGTAGAACTTTGTTTGGGAGAAGAGTTTTGTTTCAGGGTTGAGCTGAAAGTGAGTAACAATGTTTCCACTCTATGGTCAATAGGAAGGGCTTCTGGTTTAGTTCTGCTACAAGGGAAAGTGATCTAAGTCTAGAAGGGATGAATGCGCTGGACAGTGCTAAGGTTGTAAAAATATGTATATCTTGTTTTTTATATAGAATTTAATACTGCAGTGCTATACCTTGCCAAGCCGTATGAGTATAACTGGGCGGAGTTCAAGGAGTCGTGCTACGCTGTACTCTGTAAAGTGGTAAACAAAACTCTGCCACACTACGTGCAGTTCAGCATGCAGAGTTTACTGACAAGCCTGTTCGCATTGCATTTTTATGTCAAATGCAGTGCGGAGTAAGTTCACATGTGAACTACACCACGGGGTTCGCATGGACGTGGCCATCTTGTTTTCTTACTCTGTTCGTGGTGCTGGGCCTGTTTTTGAATCTCTTCTCAATCTTTTCAATCCTCCGCCTTCCTAATTAATCTACCTCTCATTTTTATTTTATGCATTAGTGTGTGTTTTTATGTCTGTGTATTTTATGTTTTTTCACTTTTTTCCAGTTTATTTTAGTTTTTTTACTTTTGTATTTTTCCTTAACTTCCTTATTTGCATTTCCTTCCTTCCTTCCTTCCTTCCTTCCTTCCTTCCTTCCTTCCTTCCTTCCTTCCTTCCTTCCTTCCTTCCTTCCTTCCTTCCTTCCTTCCTTCCTTCCTTCCTTCCTTCCTTCCTTCCTTCCTTCCTTCCTTCCTTCCTTCCTTCCTTCCTTCCTTCCTTCCTTCCTTCCTTCCTTCCTTCCTTCCTTCCTTCCTTCCTTCCTTCCTTCCTCCTCCCCCTCCCTCCCCTCCCTTCCTTTCCTTCCTTCCTTCCTTCCTTCCTTCCTTCCTTCCTTCCCCTTTGCCCCCACCCAACGCCATGTCAGAGCAGGGCAAACAGTGGAGCGGTGGCGCCAGGCCACCTCCCAACTGCGAGCAGCAGCATCCTACCCTGCTACCAAGGGGTGCAGCCTTGGCAATCTTTTGTGAGGCGGAGGTGGCAGCACTAGTTTTCTTCATACAGCACCACCTCCTCTCCATGCTGGCACCAGGTAGAAGGCCTGGCAGTGGGTACCCCCTCCGGGGGCATAATGTGCTGTGGAGGGTATGCAGGTGTGTGCGGCACACCACCCAAGTCCAGTGCACAGCCTTGCAGCTAACGCACCGCTGGGCGTATATCCTAGAATGGGAGCAGGACCAGCTCAACCTGCTAGGTGTCGAAATTGAGAGACGCAGTGAGTATTAATTATCTGTCTTTGTGTGTTCTACAATGCTAAAAAAAATTCTGAATAGCATGCTGCTGACACTCAGAGGTAAGTTATGTTTAGTTTACATTAAGAATATTATTATGTGATCCAGTTTGAGCTAGGCAGGTGCTTGGCACTACCTAATCATACTAGTTTGTTCTCTCTTTGTCTGATTATTTAAGAAGCCATTGCAGAATTTTCTGTCTTCCTGTCACCGTAGTGAATTAGTGATATCAATGAGTCAGGATTCTCTGTGACTTTCTTTATGTAGCTCGTACAGTCCCAAGCAATTTCACAGTGATGTGAAGTACTAGTATGCAACTATGCATTGCATAAAAGGAAGACTGAGTTTGTCTATCTAGGGTTTTGAGAAATTACAATAGAATTAAATATCATTCATTGCAATGCATTAGTTCCAAATGTAGTTTTTGTCGGAGGAAATATGGAATAGGGATTTTAGGATTAGTATAGCCAACTCATTGATAGTCGATACTTGTACTATATGGGAAGTTCGTTAATATTATTTTAACCGCACTGCAGAAACATTTAGCATTAAGAATCTGATCATGATTTTATACATTTAAAAAATTTATTTTAACATGCATTGCTATGTTTGTACATTACGGTTTTTATTAACTGTAAAATAAAGAAGAAGAACTATAGGCAATCTGATTTGGATAAGTACAATGTTTCTGTATTTGATGTCATAATAATTTTGTGGAGATTAACTGCGCCACTAATCTATTTTTTTAATCTTCTTTATTTCTTACATCAGCACCCAAGGGCAAAAAGAGGCACAGCACAGAGGCGGATCCGAGAAGAGCTGAGGAGGAGGCGCCGACCACCAGCGCCATTGCTAAGTGCTCTGCTTAGCTCAGTAAGTCCTAATATTTATTATTATTATTTCCTAACTTTTACATCTTCCCACTAATATACTACTTTTCATTTTGCCTCGCTTATTCCTTTTATACTGTCCTCATTTTTCCAACTCCCCTATCCAATTTTTGTTTAACTCCTGTTATCCCTGCATGATCTTTTTTTTCTCCTTATTTCTTGTTTTCTTTTGGTAGCTGACTTTTTGAGGTCTGTACTAGTCTCTAGTTCTCTCCTGCTTTGTTGGTAATCTTTCCCTCTGCCCTATATAGCTAGTGGTACTGCATGACTAAGAACATATTTTTGGTACTCTACTGTCTACTGTGAAGATTACAAACCCAAGTAAGCCAGTATTATCAATAATATTCACCATGCATGTTGTTGAAAAGCTTTCTTTTTCTTGCTCATGCTCTAACAGGTAACAAGGGTGTGGCCATGGTCAGGGACCCCTACCCTAACTCCCCAGTACTGTGCTGTGTAATTCATTTATACAGCATACCAGCAGTTTTCATGACAGTGTAGCATCCCAGAAAAGTATGAGGTTCCATTGCATTTGCATACCAAACCCAATGGCTTTCATTGAGCATTATTAGTCCACCCCTCCAATGTGCTTCAATGACTCAGAGTCATAATCATAGGCTATAGCTCTGCTCTTCCATTATGAAAAGTTTTTGATTGACTTGACTACCTGACTTCTCTAACATTGTGAACCTACAAAATTCGCGGAGTGATATTTTTGATAGAAGATATTGCAGTGCCAGCTGATCTGTAGTGATGTATTGCGGTTGTATTTTTTTTATCAAAAAATTGAGGGGAGTCGTATCTGGCATCTAAAATATGTATAATGTTTTTTTCAAGCCACACAGAGTGCCACCGGCTCAAGTGCAGCTGCAGGAGGAGAAGGAGATTAGTTTGCAGGGGGGGAGTGGTGGCAGGACAGGCAGTGTTAAGTCATGTTGCTTGCTTATTCACGATTACTATTATACTCACTAGCTACAAGGGCGTAATCATGACTCGTGATTGTGAACCCCCCATTTTAGAAGCTACAGAGATGGTTGGGTTATGGCCTCTTCTATCTGTACTTAACAAAAGCTCACATAGTGATCACTAAACATGATGGCTTGATGGAACCGGGAAAGAACAGATGGTTAAATGGGTAAAATGGTATATGAGTGAAAAAATGCATGGGTGGGCGAAAGGATGCATGAGTGGGTATTGGGGAAATGGATGGATGGGTGAACGGATGTTTGAAAGAAAGGGTGGATACTGAATGGATGGATAATGGATTGTAAATTTTGGTGAAAGACTGGATGAGAGAAAGTAAAGCTTGAATCATGTTGGTTATGTGTGAAAATAGAAGAATGAAAGGATGAATGAATAATTGCTAGGATGACTAACCAAAGGAGCTCTTCTAAAGAGCCTACTTCGCTTACTTTGTTTCATGGTTGTCAAAGCTATGGTTCAAAGTGGGGATTAATTTAACTTTTGTTCAAATCACTTGACTCACAGTATTTTTTAAGCAAAACACATATGCATCCCACCCATCATTATTTATTACCCCGCTCCCTACCCATGGGATTTTACCACCTGTGACTGAAGTGCAGTATGGTTCAATTTGTGACTGAATTGTTGGGTGTGCAATGTGCGTCTGCTTCAGTTAACATGGCATTTACGAAGTTTTCAATGCATTGCAAACCGAACACACAAGCCGTGTTTCCCTTCACCCACTCTGTCAACTCTTAGTACTTCACGCCTTTATTTTTTCCTAACTTCTTCGGCCCCATCCTACAAAATAATTGAAAAATCCAACCTTGCCATGTGCCACATTTTTATGGCCAAGCGAAGTGATTCCAAAATATATTTCATGGTTTCCCGTAACAGATTTATTTTACACCTGTTCAGATTGTTCCCTTTTGACTTTCGTCATCCACAGTGACTGAATAAACCAAAGCTTAGGCACATGGCATAGTGATGATCAGTGACACCCTTCTTCTCATTAGCAAAATCTCCACCTACCTGCCTAATCCCACCACTTTACACTGCAGTAGAGTAAGTAAAGTTTCCTTTCCTTACTGCCCAGTGAGTGAGTTTGTTGGAAATATTTTGTGGTGGTGGGCGAAGCCAGTGAGTAAAGTGGGACTTCTTGCCTCATTTGATTTCAAGTTTGGCGTATGGGATACTCTGTGACGAACCTGCCAAATACAATCTATATAGCCCGTGCCTTTCTCTGTAATAAGAGAGCACATTTTTCCCCGTCTACTTAAGGCAGACAGGATAATAATATCCGCATTTTATACGTGATATATGTGGCGTAGTATCTTATTTATTATTCATCTGCCTCTTTGGAGTCAGGGTAAAAAGGGAAAGGCTTTTGGTGAAGAGTAGGGCCATTGGAATTGGAGATAGATGTTTGTCCACTGCAGCTACCACAGCTTCTTACGGTAGCAAAGTTCCTGACACGCTGTCCAGCATGCCTCCATTAATTTAGCACAACAACTTGTACACCATAGTGCATAATGCCTTACTCATTAATACAAGGCAATTTACTTTTTATTGTTCTACTCGAAGTGTCTGTTTAGTCACTGGAAAAAACTTTAAAAGAAAAAAATGAAATCACAGTTTCTTTAATCTGGTGTTATTCTGCCTTAATATTTTCTGCTGTCAGTGATTTTTATGTGAGGCATGTATGGGTAAAAAATTGAATTGGCCCTGTGACTCTTCTAATCATAATCGCATCAAATTCCAATTGCCCTAGGGGACCAGCAATGTACTGATACTGTGCTACCTACTATGTAATTTTAAACAAGTGTTGGCATTGAATACTGTTTACAATTTGTCCTTTTTCTTTGAATTTTTCTTGATATGGCTGCTCCTGCTGGCCCACATGCACCACCCACCAGGCAGGAGATAGCGGCCCGGCTGTGGCGTCAGAGGCAGAGGACCATCCAGTCTGAATACCAGTGGCTGGTGGCCCTGGAGGATGAAGAGGTGGAAGTGGATACCTCTGATCCAGGCCCCAGTTCAGCAAGCCAGCTGGCCATTACATCCTCAATGCCACCATCAGCTGTCAGAGGCCCTGACTGGCACTGCTACCACCCCCTCCCACTCGCACAGGCAATTCCAGCGTTGCCTTCTACAGCATTTTGACCACATTGAAAGCTAGCCGGGGAGCATAGTGCAGAGCCTGGACCAGGATCAGGCCTGTGTGGACAATGCCCTCTTCTAAACCCTTTTTATATTTTGTTGGAAGGGTCTTGTTGTGGTTGGAAAGGGTGGGAAGGGAGTTGGAACTGGGTGTTTTTTTTAGACTGTTGCTTTGAGATTGGTTGGGGATGGTTACATTTTTTGGGGGAGAGGGGTGGGCCTGTTGTGAGTGTTTTCTTTTGTAAAATTTTGAAGAGTAAAATTATTTTACCACACTTTATGCCTGCAGTAGTTTATATGTGTTTTACTTTTACTTTGCACTACTGCCTTTATGCACAGTTTTCCTTTAATCTGTTTTTAAAAGTGTATACCTAGTAGTGTATACTATCTTGACCAGTCGGGGGATGCTGCCATTACCTGTATTACCTACAAGAACGTAGATAAATGATTACAAATCTGCTGTAGCAGTCAGCTGCTTACTTACTAACTTAACTAGTTCTCTTCACTCTATAGTTCTGTTACTTGAGTATAGATGAAGCAATAACAGGGAAGCCAACACAACTTCCCAATCGAGGACCCACTCTCTTCCAGGTGAGCTCCAACTGTAGAATTAATCAGTAGGATTATCTATCTCAGGCAATTAAATGCAAAAAAAAAACACGGAACTAGTGGGTTATAAATTATATCATAGCTTTACAAAGACGTGAGACAACAACAAAGAATACTTGATAGTGATAATCTAACAGAAAATAGCAATAGTAACTTTGTCTAAGCAATGGAGAGCTAGTATTTAATTAAAGCTAAACAAAATCCTCGAGTCATGAAAAGTGGACTCAAAGTCTGGAGTGGAGAAGGTTAAGCATTTACACAACACAAGGCCTGAATGAAGATGCCGATGGCTTATGTTCTTCTATATCCAAAATATGGATCACTTTTATGCGTGGGTGGGTTAATGCTTAATGCTTAAGTAATAGAAGATTCTGCAGAGACTAGGTGTCGCTTTCACCACATCCGCCCCACAAGAGTGTGATCCATTTATGGTGTAAATTAAGTCACACCTCATTAAATACCACAGCCTGGGGAAGAAGGTCAGGGGTTTGATGAATGGATGGAATACGGGATTTGGGGAAAGGTGTGACAAAGACAAACACTACACAAGAGCAATATTCATCTGGGCGATGAGCAGCACATCATCATCATCTGTTTATACAAAGGAATGAGTATGACACAGGATAGTCCTTCCGCCCCAGAGACCCAAGTTATCAAATATCTAAATGTTCTGTATTTTAGGTTTGAAAAAATCTAATTATGAAGGAGTGAACCCACCCAGTTCTATAAATGTGAGTGTTAAAAGAAAAATTATACTATATTGCAAAATTGGGTGGCACATCTACATTTTACTCGGGAATGTCCGTCATTCTTGGTTGCCTGTCTGGACTGGTTCGGTAGGTAAGCAGGAGTGTTAAGCTCAGCTTTTGCCTTTTGCTTTTCATTTGTGAAGGAGACGAAAAGACTGGCAGATTGTAAACCAGCTGTTCCGCGCCACCGACTGGAGCGCCTCGCGTTGGGGGTAGGTTCTTCACCTTGGCTGCTCATGTATCAGGTACCTTTCCGAACAGCCCCACGGGAACAGACTGCGGGGCCCTTTAGGGTTACTCTTAGGGTCTCCCCTCTAGAGCAGGACCTAATGGCCTGCTCCCTGATTGACCCAGTGAGGTTGTATCTTTCTTCTTCATTTTTTATGTTTACCTTATTCTCACTGTGTAGTACCTAACACTCGAGGTCCTGAAGAATTGCCAGACAGGCAAGAAACATGTCGACCTTTTTAGAGGGTTGAGTTAGCCCACTGTAGACTAAGCAGTTCCTTTCTTCCCTCCCACCATTTTAACCAAAGGGAGTCAGCCACGTGAATAAAGTCCCTTGTGGATTGACTCACCTTCTTTTAATTTCACTATTCCCTCATGACTACACCTTCACCAGACCCCTCACACGCACTCAAACCATTGGCTGGAACAAAAGATCTCCAACAAAGAGCACCTACGGCGCCCGTCAGACATTACAGCGCCAGTCTGACGAGGAGCAGGAGACCAATGATGAAGCATGACACCTAGGTTCCTGGGTGTGTGAGGTCTTCTAGTTCCAATAAGGGAACACCTTGTTCCCTGCTTAACGTTCTATCTCCATATCTTTACACTTACTTCATCATCCATCCCCGGGGAACTTAGTATTCCTTTGCTTAATAGATTGTAAAACAGAAACTGTATTATGTATTCAAGGAGAAGTATAGAAGAAAGGTACGTTTCACGAGGAGTGTACCAATAAGACTCAGAGCAAAAAACAAGACTACTTGGAGTTTCACTTCTGCCACCAGTGCCACACACACACTAGAAGCATTTTCCAAATCAACGTAGCTCTATCCTTTCCCCATAGCTGAGTACTACGTCTTTAGAGTCATGGTTTCCCTTTGAAGTCGACACGTCCTTCTTGTATCTGTTGATGATGTAGTTCCTCTTTGAGTCCTTCTATCCTGCTCCTGACTCTGAGTAACTCCATCCCAGTCTCGACCCGAGCAAAATAGACGTGTATATATATAAATTTCTTTATTCGGCTTGTTTCACAGTGGAAAAAACCATAAAAGAGCAAAGAATCATACAGTGCAAAAATACATGTGTTACATAAAATTTCATATAAAATTCATTCCACAATATAAAAATTAAACTGGGGATGCGAGGGGCCGCTCAAAGTTAAAATTTACGAAGATTTTAAAGGTTCTTTCTATGTCTCAGAATGCATTTTAGAAAACTACTAACAAAATAGCAGACATTTTCCGTTTCCAACATTTGCAGTCTTAAGAGGGCAGGTCTGCATTGTCTTAGCCCCCACGTTCTTAATATCGGTAAAAGCCAGGTCTTTCTGTGGGCTTGATGGTATTTACAGAGTAGGATCACATGCAAGTTAGACTGCGTTGACAAACCGTCACATGGGCAGGGGGAAAGAATGTCACTCCAGCAATTTTGTGTTGGGAAGGTAACCATTCTGAAGAAGGTATTGAGCCTGAATCTTGTGATTAACATTCTCTCATAGGTTGTTATTTGAAGTGCCAAGTACGGGTGGATGTCAGGGGCTGTTTGGATCATATTTGCATGGATGACTGCCGTTTTTGAGGAAATGGATGCAAGTCTTAAAGTTTCCAGGTGTCTTAGTGCTTTCTGTTTAAGATCTTTTTTCGAGATGTCTGTTACTGACACCGGGTCCAAATAGTAGTTCTCAACACCCATGTCGGTAAAAAAGTTTCTCACATAAGAGAGCCATTTTATTTTTGTGGAGTGATCCAAGTTCATTGTGTCTAAAATAATGGCTTGTGTCAGGGCGTTTTTGTCTGACTTCCAAATGCGTTGCCACAACATCAACGGCTCAATTTTAATTAGGTCCTCTATATAGGGTATGGCTAGTTCGAGATGAATTGCATAAGTAGAGGTGCCTTTAGGAGTGGCTAGCAAAAATCTTAAAAAGGCGTTTTCAGCTTTCTGGATGGGGCTAGTATTTGTGTAACCCCAGACTCCCGCGCCATAAGTAGCGATTGCCTGGCATTTGGCGTTATAGATCTTGAGGAGCTCTGCTGGTGGTCTTTTGCCTAATCTCTGTGAAAAGGTTGTTAGAGCGGCGATAGCTCTCTTAAATAAGTGTGACCTAGTGTTCACTGCTGGCTTCCAGCTAAGTTGGTCATCTATCATAACCCCTAGATAGGGGTACTGAGGGGTAGCTTCGAGCTTTTGGTTATTGAGGAAGATGGGATTTGTTCTTTTTTGACCTCTACCAACTGTCATTACGAACGTTTTATTTACGTTCACCTTTAGATCGAGGTTGCCCATGAATGAGGTGTACTTGATTACTGCTTTCTGCAGTTCTCGGGGCGTTCGCGCAAGGATGACAGCGTCATCCGCGTAGAGCAAGGCTGGAATCAGGCGGCGGTTTATGCGTGGGAGGTCCTGGGCCCCCCTCAACATCTCCTCCTCCAAGCCATTGGTATAGAGTGAGAAGAGGAAGGGAGCCAGGACGCATCCCTGCCTGACCCCACGCCCTACGCTAAACGGTGACGTCAGCTCTCCGTTTACCCCAAAGCGAACTCTAGCTGTTGCCCCGGTGTAGAGCTCTCTTAGGAAGTCTAAAAGGGGTTGATCTACTCCCATCTGGGCCAAGACCTTCCACAGCTTTGCGTGTGAGACGCAGTCAAAAGCTGCAGATAGGTCGACAAAGACCATGTATATCTTAGAAGGAGTGGCCTGGGTGTATTTGCTCATTATTAAGTGGAGATTAAGGGCCTGCTCTAATGTACCAAAGCCCTTGCGGAAGCCAAATTGGATGTCAGAAATTATGCCCCGGTCCTCACTCCACTGCTGGAAACGCTCAAGGATTACTCTCCCCACTACTTTCCCGAGCGAGTCCAGCAGTGAAATGGGCCGGTAGCATTTTGCGTCTTGACGGTCCCCCTTTTTAAAAATGGGGACCATTATTGATTTGGTCCAGGAGGTAAGGATTCCCTCATTCGCTGCCGCTGTGCAGACTCTAAATAGACGTGTAGTGCACTGCTGTTGAAGTCCTGTTTGTTAACTAAGGTCACTGGTCTGGTATCTGAAGAACCAGAAAAAAAGTGTGGACCCTGCAAGTAAATCAAGCTAAGTGTGAAAGGGCCAATCATCTTCAGGAAAAATTATCACCCACCAGGCCTCAAACATTGCAAATTATCGAATTCAACTTTACAAATTAGTTGAACATCCTCCCTCACTGTCTGCCACCACATGAATCATCAATTATCACTCACAATCATGCACTAATATATAATCCATTTGTGCAATAATTACCTGTTCCAATCTAAGCACTGTGGTAGGTACACAATTGTATCTCCTCTTTGATGCAAGCAACACATTGGAATTTGGCAGTCTTGTAAGTCAAGTGATCTTCTGGGGCAGCCCTTCTAGGTGTTGAAAAAAGGAAGGATAGAAGTGGATCATACAGGTAAATGTTTGCTAAGTAAGTTTGCAAAGGCCAAACACCTTCAGGCAAAAGGATCACTCATCAGGCACCAAACATTGCAATTCATCAAAATCAAGTTTATTATTAATTGAACACCCTCCCTCTCTGCCTGCCCCCACATAAATCATCAATTGTCATTCACAAACACTTACTCATTGTTGCAATAGTTGTAGGTAAATTAAATAGTTGTAGTTACCTCTTCTAAAAAAATGGCTGTTGCTGGACTGGGTATGTGTATTCTGCGCTTGTGGATGCTGTACTAGTGCTTGGCCTGTCTGTTTCACTGTCTGAGTTGCTGCTTGCAGATGAGCCTGAGAAGGTAGTGTATTTTTTGTAGCCTCTCCTCCCTTTGCTAGAGTATGTGCCTGGTTGTTCCGTCACATAATAGCCCTCCTCCAGGTACGGATAAGTGTTTTTTTGTCATAGAATTTTATGTCTTTAGCTGTTTTATCAAGTTTGGTGGCTTGTGTGTAGAGGTCAAATTCGCGGATCACCCTCTCAAGTTTTCTAAGGCCTCTTTAGAGTTTATTAGGGCTTTGTCATCAATTATCTCTTTTTTGAGTTCTGCTATTTCGTTTATCAATCGTTCAACCTCTTTCACTTTAGTCTCTACTTTAAGCAACATCCAGTGCCTGGAGCAATTGTTTGAGACGAAACTGAAGTTTTTCTTGAACTTTGGGTTGTCTACGAATATGGCTGGCTCGTTACGTACTCTTAGCCATACAGGGATGACATTAGCCTTGAGGTATTTAGCTAGTGTGTGTCTGTGTAGTCTAGTTCTCACAAGCTTTTTTTCAAGGCGTTCTAATCTCGAGATTTTCTCATTAAGTGTAATATCAATGTTAGGGGTGTCTCCTCCTAGGAGTCCTGTGGTTCCCTCTGCGCCTAACAGTCGGTCTATATATTCTTCACTGTATGACAGTGTTTCTTTTTCAGACATATTCTGCTGTGGCATGGGTTTGGTGGTGTGGTATTGTATAGTTGTGGTTACTCAATTCAAAACTGACATCAGGGATATTCAACCAAATTACAATTTAACAAAACAAAAAACACCCTCGCAGGAGTTACCTGCACAAGGTACCCATTATCAAAATGGGGTGTCCCAGTATCTGGTCAAGGACCTGGGCTATATATAGTATCAAAATCAATGGTCCAAGACTAATGATCATATATAAAACAAATATACACTTGCAATCATTATTTGCATTTTTTGGAACCTCTAAACAGTAAGTTCATATCGCATGAATCCAGTTACTTGGTGTTGGGTATATGCAACAACTGACCAAAAGAGAAAAATTGTTTCAGAGATGGAGTTTAATAAATCACTCCATCTTATTAAATCAATTATTTTACTTTTACTTTTCAATTTTGCAACAGTTATCGGTACAAAAAGAGCATAGTGTGTCCAGGAATGTGCAAGGAAGAGTGCTTGAGTGATAAGAAGGGGTGACGTGAAGGCATCAAAAAAGTGACATAGAGAAAATATTTTACAATGATTTTTGTAAAAACTGGTCATACACTCTCAGTTCTGAGGGCACCTGGCCACTGGACGTTTGTAATATCAATTCAACATCATTAAATTACAGAAATAACAATCTAGAAATGAATTCATAATTCCCAAGTTGGTAAATAGTATGTACAGGAGTGGTCCAGGTGCAAGAAAAATTGGGCGTCGACGTTTTGACCCTGTTGGGGCTCAAGGGTGAGGGCCTCGGCCTGCGGGTCTTCTTCGGAACGAGAGATGGAGTAGCCTGGGTACCGAAAATGTGGCTTCGTCACATATCTAGGGGTAGATTAATTGCGGGTCAGGGTTGCATAAATTGCAATTGCCCATCGTGAGTGTCAGATGGACACATGGTAAAAAGCTAACCCATGTTTCTTCATAAGGGCCACATGGATCTCTGGAGCATAGTAGCAGCACAGGCATTTACTGGAGGGCTAGATGCTTCATCCTAATCTGGTAGTGATAAGGAGGCATTAGTGATGGAGCAATGTCCGCGTGAATTAAAATCAATTGGAAAACATTAAAAGGCCCTGGAAAATTGTGCCTAAGTACACAGGTATGGCTGGGGGCCATGGCACACACTTACCCGTTAATAAAGGGTAGGGAGCGCGCAGTACGATAGTTTTGTAATTCAATCCTCTGTTGGCCTCAATTAAAAGCTGGTGGAAAAAGAACATTGTAAGTGTACCTCAAAGGGCACAATTGAGGGCGGAGAAGTCTTGCTAGTGTCAAGTGCTCAACTGTTCGCACTCGAGAGACGGCGTCAATGGATCGCCTGGACCGGAAAAGCAGCCCGGTAGCTACACCGCCGGGACGTTATAAAGAAAACGTCTGGTGTGCGTTTCACGCCGGTCGCGGTGACGGAGAATGAAGAAAGACTAACTTGTGTAGTAACTTTGGCACGGCAATTTGAGGACTATATGTGGCAATTTCACAATGGACAATATATTGACAATGGCATGATAGAAGTGCTTCACAAGAGCCCTAGAGGTTCCAAAAAATGCAAATAATGATTGCAAGTGTAAATTTATTTCATATATGATCATTAGTCTTGGACCATTGTTTTTGATACTACTCTAAGTTGGAGCACATCTTTATAAGCCAATCCCTACTGGGCTCTCTCCGGGCAGCGAAGATACTCTCAGTCTCTCTATCGGACCATAGTTTAGTGACAATCAGCCTGTCTTGGGAATGCAACAGGGCAATTTCGGTAACCAGGGACAGGGCACTATGAAGAGGGCGATCTCCTCTCTGTACGCTTTGTTACTCTTGACAGTACATGCACCACAGGCATGTTACATGACTTTTTGGGAGTAAGTGGTTGGGAGGGACATTAAAGAGGAGGAATGGAAACACTTATGGTCAGATATATCCAAAAGTAATCACTCAGTGGCCTTGAGAGCGGCCCACTACAAAACTCTTTTTGATTGGTACCCTTTTCCCACTAAACAAAAAATATTTCTAGAAACCTCTGATCTCTGCTGGTGGGGATGCGGCCTTCTTGGGGACTTTCGTCATATCTGGTGGGACAACCCTACGATTCATACATTGTGGGAGGAGATTCCAACACTCATTAAAGACATGCTAGGAAACCCCATACTGACATCTATAGAGGGAGTACTTTTGGGCATCAGAGACCCAGTCCTATAACACCAGACAAGAGCAGATAAGGCAATAATGTGGGCTTGTCTAGGGGCAGCTAAAACGACAATAGTGGCAGCCTGGAAAAAGAAAAAAGCGCCAGCCCTGTCATTGTGGCCCTCACTCCTGTGGAGAATACTCGCCATGGAAAGATTAGCAGATATTTTTAGGGATGAATACAAAAACTTTGTATAGAAATGGGGCCCACTGCTTTCCGTTCTCTCTCGGGGCTCTCCTCTGCAGTATGCCGACCCTAATTCAAAGCCATGCACCTATTCCAGTTTTAACCAAGTCAGGTTGCAGGTCGGATTATGTCACTACACACAAGGCCTCCTCATGAATTACAGAGAGCAAGTCGAGCTACGTGGGAGCTTCATGCTACTATCTGACACATTTCTGACTGTTCAGTCGTAAATACAAGAAGAACAGGGAAGGGATGGGAAGGGGGGACAGTTGGGGCATGTTTACAAACATTGTATGTTCTACAAGCCCTAAATCTCTGGTTAATAAAGCGGACATGACTCAAGTATAAGGAGGGAGGCGTTGGGACTTCCCAAAAAGAGAAGCTGTATTCCTATTGTACTATATTGCTCATATGAAGTCCTTTCTGTTTTCATGTATTGTACTGTCATATGAAAGTCATGTTGAATAAAAAGAACTTTGACTAAAAAACTGGGTTGGCATGGTGAGCAATAGAATGATGGATTTAACCCAGATCTCTTGACTGCGGATGAATGTTTAATTTGTTCCGCATTCGATCCATCATTTGTGTGTCTTTTGCTTTCTCGCCCTAAGCGCACCAGATATGTCCAGGCCTGGGTCCCGGGCTAACTGTGCCACTGGATTCAAGATAGCCTGGCTTATGAGGGGTGAAACCCCAAAACTGGTCCCAGGATGCTTGTTTCTGGCCTAGGGAGGACCTGGCTTGGCAGTTCGAGCTGGACTATTCCTATGAGGAACAGGGTCAAGACTGATTTGCATATGGATGGCTCTAATCTGGGGTGGCATGGTGAGCAACCGAACAATGGATTTAAACCAGATCTCTTGACTGGGGGTGAATGTTTTGATTTGTTCTGCATTCTGTCCATCATTTGTGTGTCTTTTGCTTTCTCTCCCTAAAGGCGCTGGGTATGCCTAAACGTGGGTCCCGAGCTCAGTGTGCCACTGGATTCAAGCTAGCCTGGCTAATGGGGGAGGTGAAACCCCGAAACCAGTCCCAGGATGCTTTTTTCTGGTCCAGGGATAACCTGGCTTGGCAGTTCGGCCCGAACTGTTCCCATGAGGAACAGGGTCAAGACTGATTTGAATATGGCTGTTTCTAAACTGGAGTGGCATGATGAGCAAAAGAACAATGAGCCTCATTTATGAGGCTGTGCTTCACTTTTACACCACTGGTGCATCATTTTTTGTGATGCACCAGTGGCGTAAAAAATGCACCTTGTTGCGCCATATTTAAAAAATGACGCATCTAGGTAGATGTGTCACTTTGTAAACCCCTGCGCCACATTATACCTGTATGTAAGGGGGGCGTATTGACGCAAGGAAGGGTCGTAGAAGTGACGCAGTGAAATCTATGAGATTTCTCTGCGTCACTTTTAGGACGCCGTTGCGTCAAAATCTTGCGCCTGCCTCACAGCAGGCCTAAGACTGACGCAGGCCCTTTCACATGGGGCTGGCCCCATGTGAAAGGACGCATTGCTGGAGTTGCGTCACTTTTGTGACACACTCCAGCAATGCGTCACTTTTGCACTTACGGATACGTCAGAAATACTGACGTATCTGTAACTCCTTGCGACATGATGCGTCATACTGTAAATATGACGCATCAGGAATGTCGCAAGGAGTGCGCACTGAGAAGTGACGCATCACTGCTTTCACGCAGCAATGCCTCATTTCTCATAAATGAGGCCCAATGGATTTAACACATATCTCTTGACTGGGAGTGATTTGTCCTGCATTTCGTACATCTACGTGTCTTTTGCTTATGGGAAAAAAGGCTTCTCGAACTACGAAACAACTCGAACAGTCCATTGGAGAAGAAAATCCACTCACAAACCTCTTTTTGTAGACTTAGCTGCTTCTCACGCACAAAAGCTATTCAAGTGGTACGTTCGCGATTAGCGCTACAAAGGCAACCGTCACTGCCGTAAACCGCGCAATCGGGCGCAGTCTTGCGTGCGCTCGCTAGTGGGCAGAGATTATCATGGTGCTTGCTCACGAGCTCGTAAACAAATCTCAAGCGCACATGTAATAAAAAACCTCTGCTTTGCGCCCGAAAGGCGGAATTGAGGAACTCTGCCACAGAGTGTCCGAATTCAGCAAACTCTATGAGTGGACTAGAGTTTTACACACCGGCCTACCTGTACGTAGCAGGTGCTACTGTTACCAAATGTAGTGGTACTCTGTTCATCAATCTCAAAGGCTCAGAGACTACATTGTCCCTACAGAAATTCAAGAACTTGACTGGCCAAGGTAAAACATTATTTCAGCACTTAGAGAAACCTTATTTATGAAGGCCTTGCGCCGCTGCTGCGTCACTTTTTCCCATTTTAAAAGTGATGCAGCGGCGGCGCAAGGACTTCATAAATAAGGCCCTTAGGTTTAGATGGAGATGGTCCATCGTAGATTACAGGGGAATGAAGTGTGTGAACTGTGAAGTGCCCAACGTACCATTCCTAGATTATGAGCAGGTTTTTCTCATGTACTGCTGAGGTTCAGCGAGGAACACGTTTGCTGTACATTGATGAAGCCAGTAACACACGAGGATTTATTATCGTTCATGTAATGTTGTTAACAAACGAATCACATTATGTGGGACAGAGGGAATTCTCCGAGAACAGCCTATCCCTCAAGTATTGATTTCTCCTTACTTTGCAGCTGTGGCATTTTGATGAAGCATCCCTGTAAGATATAGCTTCTTCAGAAAGAAAGGCAAAATTTAACATAAAATGCGAAATTTGGATGTTAGCTTGAATTCTAATTTGAAAAACTTGTTTACCACTATCGGGGGAACTATTGAAGCACTTAAAGCTGTACGAAGAGCTGTTTGTTTAGAAATCAGAAATGCATCTTATGTCAACTACTTACTGTAGGCTATTTCTATATTGGATCACCAGGGCCCATTTCATCAGTGTAATTTTTTAAAGACATCCTCTTACTCTGTCGGATGCGAAAATCGTGTTACCTGCTCATTGACGAATCCATTTAGGATAGATGATTTGCACGTCAGTAGTCTTTGTTGTAATTCGCTCACCCAGATGCTCAAGGACCTTCTATGAAAGTTTATAGCCATTGCTGTCTCAATTTATTGACAAATACAGTACAGCATATCATAGGAAAGTAAGTAGATGTAAATGTATTATTTGTTGATCTAAAAAAAGTTTAAATCTGAATTGGACGAAAGACGTGAAATTACTGTATGAAAACAATCATTGGCAATGCCAAGCGGCTTGGATTTGGCTGCCAGCTTTCTGGCAATTCTTATTTTTTTTGTCTTGTTTTTTTCATAGCTTCATTGTTTAGAAATATGCTGGGCCGTCATCAATCTCAAAACAAAATCATTGGTACAGGCAAGATTTTATATGGTCTAAAGGAAACTACACCTTACCATAGTTCTCCCTGGCACTGAAGGGAACAACCACAGACTAATGGATGAAGTCTGACTGAGACTCCTATAAGTAACTAAATTATACACATACGTTTAGTAAAATCAGAAGATGCTGGCTAAAACAGACATGAAAAAGTGAATCAGTGTAGCATTGGCTTCAAGTCTCATGATTTTGAACTAGCAGACATCCGCTCTACTAATAAAATCCCTTTAACTGGCTTCAGAAGACATTCTTAGGTGTTATGTATCAGAGGTGGCTGAAGTGGCATTGAGCAATCCTTAGCCATTTAATACATAAGCAGTGATCAGTATCCAGTCACATCACGTTTCATGATTTCAGAGTTTTTGCACTGATTGATTAAGAACTTGACTGTTTCCACCACAGATCTCCTTGCAAGGGAGGGGTGGAAGTTGTGACGCATACTCAGGTTAAGAATTTTCCAGAGCAACCTAGAAAGCACTTTTTTTTGTCCTAATCTAGGTACCAACAAGTTAAGAGGACTTCTTGAGTGCATCTCATTTCATGCTTTGTTCTTTGACAAGAAGCGTGAATATCATATAAAGGGGATAATCGACAGGTTCCATCGTTCCAAATCTCAGGTCACTTAGAGACTGTTTTAGAGTATGGCACACGAGTACTCCATCACAAATGTGACTGATATCCTTCACCCCTTATTAAACGTGCAGTATATCCTAATACACTTGTAATAAGGCAGAGGTGCTATTCGTCAAGTTTGCGATGAAGGGTATGCAGACAAAATATTGATATTTAAATATCGATATACAATAATATTGAAGTTTAAATATCGAAGGGACATAATATAGAAGGTAAGTAGTATCGATAGATTTAATATCGATATTTGTAATATCGAAGTGTTAAATATCGATGTTAGTAATATCGATTTTAATAATTTCGATGTTACTAATATCGATTTTTAAATTATTTTTGTGTATATTATTATGTATTTATTATGTTTCTAATTTATTTTTATGTAATTTTGTATTTTAGTACTGTAGCGGGTTGTGGGTTTGTAGGGGAATAGGATGGGTAGTAATTTAATTATGTTAAATTAATTATTAATTAGTAGGAATTATAAAATAATTTTAAGTAATTGGTAATTATTTTTAATTCATTGTTAATTAATTTTAATTAATTGATTAATTGATCATTATGTTCTGTAGCGGGTTGTGGGTTTATAGGGGAATAGGGTGGGAAGTAATTTAATTATGTTAAAGTAATTATTAATTAGTAGGAATTATAAATTCATTTTAATGATTTGGTAATTATTTTTAATTAATTGGTAATTAATTTTTATTAATTGATTAATTGATAATTATGTTCTGTAGCGGGTTGTGGGTTTATAGGTGAATAGGGTGGGAATTAATTTAATTATGTTAAAGTAATTATTAATTAGTAGGAATTATTAAATAATTGTAATTAATTGGTAATTATTTTTATTAATTGGTAATTTATTTTAATTAATTGATTAATTGATAATTATGTTCTGTAGCGGGTTGTGGGTTTATAGGGGAATAGGGTGGGAAGTAATTTAAATGTAATTAAGTAAAAATGTTTTTTAGTTAATTGTTTTGTTAATTATATAATTGTTTATTAATTGGTAATTAAATATTATTAAATGGTATTTTTTATTAATTTTTTTAGTAAAATATATTTTGCTAATCATGTTTTTAATAATTATGTATTGGTATTTGTAAATTGTTTATATTTATTTAATAGTTAAGTTTTTTATTATTTAAAAAAAATACATTCATTTATAAGTATGTTATTTTTACCCCTACGCTATCCAACACTTTCCCTACTGTTGCACTCTCTGGAGTTGGAATAGTAATTGTTACCCCTACGCTATCCAACACTTTCCCTACTGTAGCACTCTTTGGAGTTGGAATAGTAATTGTTACCCCTATGCTATCCAACACTTTCCCTACTGTTGCACTCTCTGGAGTTGGAATAGTAAATGTTACCCCTACGCTATCCAACACTTTCCCTACTGTTGCACTCTCTGGAGTGGGAATAGTAATTGTTACCCCTACGCTATCCAACACTTTCCCTACTGTTGCACTCTCTGGAGTTGGAATAGTAATTTTTACCCCTATGCTATCCAACACTTTCCCTACTGTTGCACTCTCTGGAGTGGGAATAGCAATTGTTACCAATACGCTATCCAACACTTTCCCTACTGTTGCACTCTCTGGAGTTGGAATAGTAATTGTTACCCTTACGCTATCCAACACTTTCCCTACTGTTGCACTCTCTGGAGTGGGAATAGTAATTGTTACCCCTACGCTATCCAACACTTTCCCTACTGTTGCACTCTCTGGAGTGGGAATAGTAATTTTTACCCCTACGCTATCCAACACTTTCCCTACTGTTACACTCTCTGGAGTTGGAATAGTAATTGTTACCCCTACGCTATCCAACACTTTCCCTACTGTTGCACTCTCTGGAGTGGGAATAGTAATTGTTACCCCTACGCTATACAACATTTTCCCTACTGTTGCACTCTCTGGAGTTGGAATAGTAATTTTTACCCCGACGCTATCCTACACTTTCCCTACTGTTGCACTCTCTGGAGTGGGAATAGTAATTGTTACCCCTACGCTATCCAACACTTTCCCTACTGTTGCACTCTCTGGAGTTGGAATAGTAATTTTTACCCCTACGCTATCCAACACTTCCCCTACTGTTGCACTCTCTGGAGTGGGAATAGTAATGGCTACCCCTACGCTATCCAACACTTTCCCTACTGTTGCACTCTCTGGAGTGGAAATAGTAATTTTTATCCATACGCTATCCAACACTTTCCCTACTATTGCACTCTCTGGAGTTGGAATAGTAATTGTTACCCCTACGCTATCCAACACTTTCCCTACTGTTGCACTCTCTGGAGTGGGAATAGTAATTTTTACCCGTACGCTATCCAAAATGTATTTAATTTTTTTTATTTGTTTTACATTTTTATTAATTGTTATTTATATTGTTATTTGATGTATATAAATGTATTTGTAATTTATTATATTTTCATTTTTTTATAAATTATTAAAATAATTTATTAAAGGTATTATTAATGAAGTATATACTATGTATTATATCTTTATTATTATTAGTTTTTATTACATTATTTATTAATTTGAAGTATTATAATATATTTTTAACTATGTTTATTACATTTATAAGTATTATTTTATTAATATTCCATGTTTTTTTATTTAAAAAAAATATTTTTTAAAAAACTATATTTTTGACATCGAAATTATTTTTTCAATATTTTTGTACTTACCTTGTTAGAGATAGGATCTCGATATTAATGTAATCGATATTTTTGTTGCGATATTTTGGTAGGTAGATATATTTGTAGTCGATATTTTGGCATAGATTTGCGATGAAGTACCTATCCGCCAGACTCCAAATCATGTCTTTAGTATTCAGAAGACCTGAACATTAATAGTCAGGCATATTGTCATTACACACTAGCAATTGAATCTGCTTGCCCGCAAGGGCTTGACAGCTCTCTACGAGAGATTCCCATGCAGCTGGAACATAAAGATATCCAGTTCCTTCTAGTGGATTTTCAATACCAAATTGTATTCCCAGTGAAGGAATATATTACCGGCCTGTTCTTGTCCTTTATCTTATTCTAATAATATATTAATCAACATTCCATTAAGAAGCAGTAAAGTGTAAGAAAGCTAATTTAATTATGCTTTGGGGATCTCTTTTAATGCATTTTATCCATTTTAATATCACCACAAAAGAGACAAGCAATGTTCCATACTGTGTGCCGTAATGTATCGAAGGCAATGTTAACTCTAGTGCCATGTAAATAACTCAGATCAGCTGTTTTACACTAGAAAGGTACACTGTGTGTCCTCTAAAGACTATGACGTAGACTTGTATTGCCTATTGTCTATAAGTCTGAGATTTGATGAGGTGTTGTGTATTTCTTTTTGTTGATTAAATGAAAGTTTGTTTTACATTATGGTGAAGTATTCAGCACCACACCTGTGCCAGCCACTAACATTATGTGTATGTGTTAGAAATCGGGTCTCATCCCCCTCCCCTGAGGTCACAGCTGCTCCATCTCTAGCTTCTTTCCAGGCCCTAAGCACCTTTCGAAGCTCATCATTTTTGGTCGGGACTTTAAAAGAACATTTAAATATTTTTTTGAGTTGGCTCCCCATGTAGGTTTCTAAAGATTCCAGCTCAAACTCAGGTACTGCAGATGTAGCTGCAGGCTCTCCAGACTGAGACATGATTTTTGAGAGAATTCACAGAAAATCGGCAATCAGAAAAAAAAGATTTGGTTTTGATCTCTATGTGGCTAGTAGGATGCACCAAATTGCTGCCAGGAATTGCACAACACAAGTCCTATCCTCCCTGCTGATCAACAATGTTAAAAATAATGTCTCTAGTTGGCAGAGTTATGTACCCTGTCCAAGTAGGAACCACAGTTCTAGTCAGGGTAAGTCATTCACGCACTTAAATCTGCCCATGCTCACCTTCTGGTAGCCAAATCCAAACAAAATCACCACGCACTTGCTCACACACGCATATACATTCCCTTAAATCCCACTACGCAGCATGGCCCCCTCACCTGCATGCCCGATTGACCGGTCGCTGCCACTCCGCAATTCTTTTCAGCTCCGATCCTCCGTACACCGCAGTGAGGGGACAAAGAGGGCTTCCCCCTGAGACCCGAGCCCTTTATCTCCTTGCATTCTGGGAGGGACGCCCGCACCTAGTTGACGCCCCTCCGACATTCCTGCACTATTGAAGACTCCCCTTTTTCCCCGCCACCTTTCAACCGGAAGTCGGCTCCCGCCCGAGCTGCCACTAAGGCCCCCCCGTCCCTAGGCGTGAGTGGGGGCCTGCCATTCTCTCTCTTTTCATCACAATTTCTATTTTTTGTAAGTTTTATATTTGACACTATTGAGACCGTCTTTGCAACATCAATAAAAAAGAATTGTGTTTTAAACGAGCATTCATGCTCGTGTTTAACACTTTACACAAGGTTATTTTGTGATGCACTACCGTATTTGTATATAGCGAACAACAGTTGGCATCTAGTCCCATACGAACACTACCATCTAGCGCAAGCACATCACAGTATGCAGAAATGCATTCTTAGGCATAGCGTTAACAGCTCAATTATCCATTTAAAGATGGCGGCCATCTAAATGCCACATAAACCTAATCATTCGACTAACACAGTGGGTATCACTTGCGCCAGCAGTATTTCGTTTTATTCTTTTGGTTTCCAACAGTATACCTTTGATAATTGTCTAATACAGTCACTTTTGCATGCACGTCACCATATACATCCAGTTAAACAACCTAACACACACCCATGTAAAGATGACGGCTGGTCATGTCGACTGCGTAAACGTGTCTATTTCTACTTCCGGTCCTTCACCGGTTCACTTGAACGGCTTACACTCCAGGATAACATCCATGCTGTTATGGTGGAAGGGTGAAAATGTATTTGCTTTAAACATCACCTTATTGGTCATTTCTTGCACATGTATTAGAATAAGTGCACCTTATGATGGTATTTGTAGTTATTTTAGACACAACAAGCACGCTATCGGTTAAATTATTTTTGACACCATAGGAGAACACGATGATGAAATACAGCCAGCAACACAAATTTAAAAAATCTGCATGTCACCAACAGCCTAGTTTTGTAACCATTAACTTGAACTCCTCACAAGTCATCAATTATTTTGAGTAATAACCCGATAATTTACTGAAATAGCAATACAACATGTTTCACAATGTTTGTTGTCACAATGCTCAACACGAAGCCACATCTTAGCACCAACTTGGTGTAGAGGGTTATTTATATCCTTACTTGTCATTTCATTTTCACATTAATCCATTGTCTTGTAGGAATACAACCCCTGATGAAGGGCAATGATATGCCCGGAAAGCATTGGGGACATCCTTAATCTTCGTTTGATGATTACAAAATGACATGAATTGTTTATGTCTTTACATGAATTAAATGGATGCCTACTAGCATGAGAAGATATCATGTGTTTTGAAAATAAATAAGGAATTTCAACCGTAAACGAAGGTGCACCTTGAGATTGAATAGACAAAAACTTTACCCAAAGTTTTTTAATTGTGATCCATGGCAGTGCACTAAAGGGATGCTTCCCAGTGGGGAAGCGCAACTATAAATACTCTTGCTAAACGTCCAGGATCAGAGGTCGATACCTTTATGCACGCCAACTAACCTTTAAACACTTGTGTTCATAACTTGTTGTAAATGAAGGAATATCAAAAATTGGAGTGCGTGATCCATTCTGTAAATCACACAAAAGCAGTTAAAACCTAGACATTATGATGCATCAGTGTTCCTTTCAGGAACCACAAAGAATCAATCAAATGTTGCCAATTTTAGCTCCGCATATTACACCACAACCCCACATACTACCATACTAGGTGCACCCCTAAAGTCTGCAAGTTCTAATGCTAAACCTCTGCTGAACTATAAAGTTTTACTATTGTTAGAAATCCTAACCTAGGTCAGTGGAAAGCTCCAATAATCCTTCATATCTAACTGCAAGAACACTTATCACTGGCTCTGAAAATCTGATACTGGTTATTATAATCCAATGAATAACACATTTAAAGCCCTATGCAAGATTCACAGCACACCCCATAGTAAAAGATCCAGGACGAAGTGTCCATATACTGCTCACTTTCTCCCTCAGACTAAGCCTAGTGCTCTGATTCACTAGACCCATGAGAATAAAATAAATATGATTTAAGTCCTGTCTCCACATCCAATCAATAGAATACTGCCTAACAATCAGAGGAGCCACCAAATATCCTCTTTAACTCGAAAGAAAGGCACTTTTTCTCAAGAAGACACACAAACATCTTTCCATGAGCCCCCAGACCGAGTTATTAATTGACCTCCATCCCCAACATCATATCATGGTCGATTGGAGGAAATTCCTGCTATCCTAATGGATAAACATAACGCTTCATTGCTTTATACTCATTCTAGGACTTAGGTCAAAATTAAAATCTATCACATGTAGAGGGGGAACACCTGGTCGAGTTTTAATACATTGAGTATGGGTAAAGCACAGCTGCTTTCTTCCATCCTGGGAGGTTGAGTAGAAGTTATGCCATCACTGATAAAACACTAAAAGGATGTACCCCTCTATCTCTTTAGAAGTTCCTTGGATACTTATTACGGGAGAGGCAGTCTTTGGGGTGGTAGATGTGTGTAGAGTGTAGCAGTTTCTGATCTTTGACCACTAATTGTAGAGAAGGAAACTCCACTCCACTGAGTTGTTATGCGACCCTTGTGTTGTAGTAATTGGAATTGGATAGGCCAAGTTGGGTCTTTGGGGCCTCTGATGAGACCTTTCAGAAAAGTTAGATTTGTTTTCCACCTAATGTGGCTATGCTTTAACTGTGGGGTCGAGAGAATTAAGAGGAAACACTGCCTAAGGATTTCGATGAAATTTGTCTATTCAATGTTCCCTTCATTGCTTAGCTCATATTCCTTCTATGCTTTGTGCATTGCTTCTACATTTTGTTTTATGCTCAAACCACCAAGCAAATTTAGGTAGTAAGATAAATATAGAATTAGCTATGCCTTTATTTTTTCATTTCTCAACCATGGTCTTAAACTTAAATTGTCTTACAACTCTAAAATGCTCCAGGTTGCTCCCAGACTAAGTTTAAAGATTTGGAATCTTTGTTACAGGATGTGACATTGAAAGATAAGCTGATTATTTTGGCTTTATTTCAACTGGTATGAGACCGATAATGTTGCCAGTGATTCAAAATGTTTCACTTAATCTCAAAGTGTGTTTTTCCTTCTTTCATTTTAGATGTGGCAGTTGTAGACATGAGCGATGTTGGCAGACAGCCGTCTCTCTTCTATCACCTTGGAGTGCGCGAAAGCTTTGATATGGCAAATAATGTGATTGTCTACCATGACACAGATCCTGACACAGCTCAGTCACTTAAGGTGAGATAAACTTTCTTTGCACTTTATAATGAGCACATCAGAATGTCAAAGCAATAGTATTTTCACTATAGCAGTTTCCCCCAAAAATTGTCGAAGCAACATCAGTGTGGCTGTTGATATCAACTTGAGGGCAGTCAATCTTTCTGGACATCTCAAGATCAAGTTCATAACTCACATCTTTCAAAGTACCTTTTTTCCAGGAGGGTTTCTAAAAGGGATGGATTTTCCTTTTTAACTTGATACTGGTGGATATATGACCATGCCCAACATTTCTGTAATTATTGAGCATAAAACTAAGAATTATCAAAAAGTCAGATCTATGATGGAAAACAAATATGGACACAGTTCAATAAATGTCCCTTTAGAGATGTGTTTCTCTTACACATTCGCCCTGGAGCCCTGTTACCCTCCCAACAAACTAGGTGCAAGTTCAAACAAGTTTCTCCAAACTTGACCCCAAGCAGGAGTATTACAACATATGATATAGCGGTGCTGACAGAAAAACGTACAGAGCCATAGGGTCAGTGGAAGTGGTTTGTCACATTCTTGTAGGACCTTATGAGTCCCTCAAAGAAGGGGAATGTGTTTTCTCTGGAGAGGGGGGTGGTGGTCTATCAGTTGGGCCTTGGGGTAGATGTCCTCAGAGTCCCTTGCTCCAGAGTTCAGCCTCCGACACCTAAGAGACTTCCATTTACCTCCCAGATTGTCTGTGCCGATTGAGGCTGTCTGATGATCCCCAGGTGAGAGTTTGATTGGTAAGGACTGGAGTGGCCTGTGCTCCGTTGCCCATTCTCAAGCAGGCTCCAGGGATTCAAAGTAGAGGAATATAGAGGCATATTTCACCTTGAGCTACACTGGATATAGAAGCATGTATTGGTTTTTGAGGGCCCCCAGAGTTTTTGATTAATCTTGTCATAAGATTTCCTGATATGTGTTACGTTCCGGGTGTTGTCTGGGAATATTATGACACATTCTGCATCCAAGAGCAGAAACCTGAACTAATTTCATAAAAGTCGTAGGAAAAGGAGCTCAAAGTCCGAGCAATTTGGAACTACAAGGCTACGATGGAGAGCTTTTGAAAATGTTGTTGATCTTGTGGCCACTGATCAAATGAGCGAATGTGTGGTATGCTAATATATTGAGTTTCTTACGTCAGTGTTTTGTTACATTATGATTACACTTTTAATAACTTGGTGACAGTGGCTAAGGACCCCTATAAATAGAATTGCCAACATCAGTATTTCAAGACAGACATTTCTTCTGTTGCCTTTATGTGCTAATATTTATTCTTGGACCTTCTTCAACAAACCAATCCTTTAGTTGGAAAACTTGTATGTATGTAAATTGATATGCTTTGGGGTTGTGGACCGAGTCCTGATATTCCATACTCATTACTTTCATTGTCTATTGACTCCAGCACTTGCTGTGAATTCCCATCTCTAGACCTTATTTGAGTTCTCAGTCCTACAATACCCAACTCTGGAGTGGTGGGGTTAACATCCTTTTAGGACTGATGGACATACTGGGATGTCGTAGGTGATGAAATTAACTCATCCCTAAAACTATATTGTACTGGCAGATCTTCAGACCGCTTTACAATAGAACCAAGTATAACATAAGGACTACAGAATAAGAAACAGATGCATGAGTCTAAACACAAAAAAACAAATGTTACAATTGTGTGTACGAAAGATGTATAATTTAAATTCAGTGTAAATATAATCTGCCAGTATTGGCGGGAAGTGAGCACAAAGAGTATTGGCAGGAAGTGAGAGCAAAGACTATAGACATAACATAATGACATTATATAGTATCGAATTATGATCTCAACTAGTTGGTTAGTTTGAAAATATGCCCAAACTGTATCCAGGGGACCCTGCCGCTAGCCCTGTCCCCACGATTACAATACATAGGGTGGAGCAAGCCGGCTGTAGTCAACGTGCCCCTGGCAGGACAGTCTTCCCGGTTATTCCCCTGCACTGCACCAGGCATCAGGCAGGTGCACCAGTCTGACCTCTTACCGAGGGTTGGGTGAGCTCCACAGGCTGGGGGAGGCTGAACCACAGAGGCGCACAACAACGGTCTCCTCGCCCTAGTCTCATTATTCCCCGCACCGGCAGGTTGCGGCGTCCCAGAGACTGGAGAGTCAGCAGCAGACTGCAGTCCCAGCTCGTGGTCACCCCCGTCCTGTGGGACAGGGACTCGCCTCTCCCCCAGTGGGGAACGGGGAAAGTAGGGGAAGCAATGCTGGTGGCCATCTGGAGGCACTGAGCAGGCAGTGGAGGAGGGTGTCAGCAGGCTCTCGCACTCCAGTTGGATACAGGGTCAGTGCAGGAGAACAGCAGTGGTAGCAGGTCCCTGCAGCTAGAACTTAGCCAGATTCCTATTCCCCTAGGATCCAGCTGGGGGCAACTGGAAAGCAGTACTGGTAATCGTCTGGAGGCACCCAGCCTCCTGGGTTCCTTCCCTCCTCACTGTTGCTGCACGATCCTCACCTTGAACCCCGCCTCGCTCGTTTTGGCCCTGCAGGATCCTGGGGCGGCTCTCCACGGGTCCCGATGGACGTAGGCTCGAAGGGGGGCCCACTCAAGGGGACCACGCCCTATGGCAATTCCTGGTCAGGGAGCTCGCAAGTTGGCCTTCTCTCCCTCTCTCTACCTGTTGGAGCACCTTGAGTGGTGCATTTTTCATGGAGAATCCCTTGCAGAGATGAAAAATGGGTCTTTCAGTGTGCAATCACGTTCACTGCGACTGCAAGCTAACTTGCATTGACTCTTGGATGCCTTTGAATGACAACTAATGAGTGCATGTGCCAGTCAAATAAGTACGCTCAAAAGAGTCTCTACAAGCTCCATCGTGTATAATATTAACCATCTACCCTTCTGGGCGTGCATTGCAGGGCATTGATTATTTTGCTCCCAAAAATAATATCACTGCAATGTAGTGAGGTGGGAAGTATAGACGAGGACACATTTTATAAGCAATATTAGTTTGTTGTAAAAGGTCTGTCTTAATAAAGATCTTGCCCTCCTGTATCAACGAGTCTGCAGCAGTGGCCGGCACAGGTAAGCGCTGTGGGGTGGGAATGGGGGATGTCGACAGACGACAGAATAGGTATTATTTATTTATTTAATTATCCCAGCATTCACACTGGTCTTACGTCAGTCTCACCCAGCTCTCGCAACAGATTTAGAGGGGGCAGTTGCCAATTTTGATCACTGGATTAGTCAGGGGGTTAGGGCCAGCTCCAAAGCTAATCAGGGTAGCATTCAACGCTCTCTTCCTTCGCAGCCATGGTATTCTCCCAAGCTCATGGACTTGAAACAGGGGTGCAAGAGGTTGGAGCTCAGCTGGCGTCTGAATTATTGTACGACTGCAAAGGCAACCCTGAGACTAGAGTACTATATGGCCATTAGAAAGGCGAAAAGTGATTACTTCGCTGGGAGGATCGCGCTGGTCCGGAATAACAGCAAGGAATCTTTGCGATTGTCCGGAGCTTCCTATCCCCCTGCGCCGAACAAAGTTTGCTACCTGTATCATAGGAGTGGTGCAAGGAGCTTTCCACTTTTTTTGCTGATAAGATTCTTAAGATTCAGGAGAGTGTTGGACCACCTTCCGGACCTGCGGAGACTCCATCTCCGGGGTCCCCCTCGAACCTTTCTGCGGTTTCCGCCCAGCTCACCTCATTTCTGCCCACTACTGAGGAAGACATTCTAGCCATCCTGGGGTCTCTTAAGTCTGGCTCTCCCGCCGACTCCAGCCCGGCTCGGGTCTTGACTGGGGTAGCAGAGGTAGTTTGCCCAGCAGTGGTGGATATGGTTAATTCGTCCCTTCTGTCCGGCTATGTACCTGTGCAATGGAATCAGGCTAAACTACTACCCCTCCTGAAGAAACCCTCATTGGACCCTTTGCTGCTGGCTAATTATCGGCCCATCTCACTCCTTCCAGCCCTGGCCAAAGTCTGTGAGAAGGTAGTCTTTCGGCAGCTCGAGTCGTTTGTGGAAAACATCAGGGGCGCTCCACCCAGCTCAGTCAGGATTTAGAACTGCCTACAGCACTGAGACCGCATTGGTGGAGATGTTGGAGGCCATCAGAGAGTATCTCGACGGGGGCGGCAGGGCTGCCCTGATCTTACTTGACCTCTCTGCCGCCTTCTACACGGTGCCCGACCAGCAGCTCTTGGACAGGCTATCTGCAGTTGGGATTTCGGGCTTGGTCTGGGAATTGGTTAAATCCTTTTTGGATTCCCGTTCACAACAGGTCTGCATGGCTTCCTGCGCCTCCACTGTCAGGAACCTGGCCACCGGGGTTCCGCAGGGCTCCACCCTAAGCCCCCTCCAATTTAATATTTACTTAACTCCGCTAGTCTATCTGGCTGAGGAGCTGGGCGCAAAAGTAATAGCGTATGCTGACGACACGCAGCTGCTCTTTACTTGGGGTGATTTGAACTTAAATACGGTAGCCGACCAGACGTGCTTAGCCTCAGTATTTCATTGGAAGGCCCAGGCTTCCCTCAAATGTAACAAGGATAAATCGGAGGTCCTCCTATATGGCCAGTTCCCCGCATACTTCAGAAACTGCTTGTGGCCACCTAACCACCCCAGCCCGCAGTCTGAGGGCGGGCCAGCTAAAAATCTGGGGATTTGGTTTAGTAAGGACCTCCGATTTAGCGACCACGTGAAAAAATTGACGGGGTCTGTTTTGGCACTCTGAAAACACTCAGTAAAAATGTTCCTTTTCTTCCGAGAGTAGCCAAGGAGATGATCACCCGTGCCCTGATCCTGTCTAGACTAGATTATGCTAATGCTCTGTTCCATGGCTTGCCTGACTACTTGCTGCGCTGGCTCCAAATTATTCAGAACGCCGCAGCTAGGCTCTTCTTTAATGCCTCAAGGAGATCCAGCGCACGCCAATACTTACAGGAACTACACTGGCTGCCGGTGGCTCAGCGGGTGCAGTTCAAAGCTATCACTCTGGTCCACCGGGCCCTTCACGGGCTGGGCCCCATTTACCTTAGGAAGCGCTTTGCTTTCTATGTGCCAAATCGTCCTTTGAGATCGGCGTGTCGCCGCCAGATGATCGTCCCGCGCTTCCGCAGAGTGCGGCTGGGTGGCCAGTCACTCTCTGTCAAAGCTGCGGAGGCATGGAATGGGCTTCCTCCCATTCTCCAACTCATTCCAAAGTTTCAACTTTTTAAAAAGCATCTTAAAACACATCTGTTCAGCAAGACCCACTAATCTGAATCTCGCCTCTACCCCTGCTCTCTCAGCGTCAGGAAACTCTAGAGTAACAGCGCACGCTACAAATGTAATATAACATAACATATATAACATATAACATATATACGTATTCCGTCATCTGTCTACTTCACCTCATTCCCACCCCGCCCCACCCCAACACGGTTACCTGTGCTGGCTACCTCTGCGAGTGTGGAGGCTGCCACAGTATAGGATCAGTGTGTAATCAATGTACCGTCGACCTGTGTGCCTCGCCGATTATTTTCCCGCACTCTCCCATGATGCCTTTAAATGTTAGAAAAAAAAGAATTGGCTTGTGCATTCCATTCTATTCTCCATCTTTTGTAGAACAAAAAAAAGCTTATTTTGCAATTCCTTTGCTGTACCTTTTACTGTGTAAAATATAAAAACTGAAACTACACTGATGTTATTGTTAAAACATGTTATAGGGATGTTTTAAGGTATTTTTTACACAAAATGATTGAAAAGTTAAATATCATTGAAGATCTTTATGTATAGAAGTAGGGTGTTGTTTGTCACATGTCACACAGCAAGAATAAATCCCAATCTAGAGGGTATGCTAGGGTGATCAGTTAATCTCTCACATTTGCTGCGATTTCTCTTGGGAAAAATTGCATTAAGCCATTGATTACTTGTTTCTAGTGTTTTACAAAAGGGGGTGGTGATGAACAGAGTGTCTGAGTTAAACAGACCACTCTTACCCAGTCCAAAGATCAGGGCTTGATCCATCACCGTTATTTATCTCACTGCCCCATCCCAGCTCAGAACCTGGCTATATGCAAATCAGTCTGTCCCTGGCCCAGTGCATCATGGGAACAGGGCAGACTAAACTACCAAGCCAATTCTTCACCAGAAAGGAGACAAGCTACCGGGGACCGGTTTCTGGCATTTCAGCCTTCTTCGGCCCGGCTTGCTTGAATCCTGATGGAGCAGTGAGAAAGGGACTCATGTCTGAGTATACCCTGCCACACCTATAGTGGCCAAAAACGATTTACAAAAGGGGGTGGTGATGAACAGAGTGTCTGAGTTAAACAGACCACTCTTACCCAGTCCAAAGATCAGGGCTTGATCCATCACCGTTATTTATCTCACTGCCCCATCCCAGCTCAGAACCTGGCTATATGCAAATCAGTCTGTCCCTGGCCCAGTGCATCATGGGAACAGGGCAGACTAAACTACCAAGCCAATTCTTCACCAGAAAGGAGACAAGCTACCGGGGACCGGTTTCTTGCATTTCAGCCTTCTTCGGCCCGGCTTGCTTGAATCCTGATGGAGCAGTGAGAAAGGGACTCATGTCTGAGTATACCCTGCCACACCTATAGTGGCCAAAAACGATTTACAAAAGGGGGTGGTGATGAACAGAGTGTCTGAGTTAAACAGACCACTCTTACCCAGTCCAAAGATCAGGGCTTGATCCATCACCGTTATTTATCTCACTGCCCCATCCCAGCTCAGAACCTGGCTATATGCAAATCAGTCTGTCCCTGGCCCAGTGCATCATGGGAACAGGGCAGACTAAACTACCAAGCCAATTCTTCACCAGAAAGGAGACAAGCTACCGGGGACCGGTTTCTGGCATTTCAGCCTTCTTCGGCCCGGCTTGCTTGAATCCTGATGGAGCAGTGAGAAAGGGACTCATGTCTGAGTGTACCCTGCCACACCTATAGTGGCCAAAAACGATTTACAAAAGGGGGTGGTGATGAACAGAGTGTCTGAGTTAAACAGACCACTCTTACCCAGTCCAAAGATCAGGGCTTGATCCATCACCGTTATTTATCTCACTGCCCCATCCCAGCTCAGAACCTGGCTATATGCAAATCAGTCTGTCCCTGGCCCAGTGCATCATGGGAACAGGGCAGACTAAACTACCAAGCCAATTCTTCACCAGAAAGGAGACAAGCTACCGGGGACCGGTTTCTGGCATTTCAGCCTTCTTCGGCCCGGCTTGCTTGAATCCTGATGGAGCAGTGAGAAAGGGACTCATGTCTGAGTATACCCTGCCACACCTATAGTGGCCAAAAACGATTTACAAAAGGGGGTGGTGATGAACAGAGTGTCTGAGTTAAACAGACCACTCTTACCCAGTCCAAAGATCAGGGCTTGATCCATCACCGTTATTTATCTCACTGCCCCATCCCAGCTCAGAACCTGGCTATATGCAAATCAGTCTGTCCCTGGCCCAGTGCATCATGGGAACAGGGCAGACTAAACTACCAAGCCAATTCTTCACCAGAAAGGAGACAAGCTACCGGGGACCGGTTTCTGGCATTTCAGCCTTCTTCGGCCCGGCTTGCTTGAATCCTGATGGAGCAGTGAGAAAGGGACTCATGTCTGAGTATACCCTGCCACACCTATAGTGGCCAAAAACGATTTACAAAAGGGGGTGGTGATGAACAGAGTGTCTGAGTTAAACAGACCACTCTTACCCAGTCCAAAGATCAGGGCTTGATCCTTCACCGTTATTTATCTCACTGCCCCATCCCAGCTCAGAACCTGGCTATATGCAAATCAGTCTGTCCCTGGCCCAGTGCATCATGGGAACAGGGCAGACTAAACTACCAAGCCAATTCTTCACCAGAAAGGAGACAAGCTACCGGGGACCGGTTTCTGGCATTTCAGCCTTCTTCGGCCCGGCTTGCTTGAATCCTGATGGAGCAGTGAGAAAGGGACTCATGTCTGAGTATACCCTGCCACACCTATAGTGGCCAAAAACGATTTACAAAAGGGGGTGGTGATGAACAGAGTGTCTGAGTTAAACAGACCACTCTTACCCAGTCCAAAGATCAGGGCTTGATCCATCACCGTTATTTATCTCACTGCCCCATCCCAGCTCAGAACCTGGCTATATGTTTCTAGTGTTAGCATGTAGCTGCTTCTATGGACAGCCAAGGTAAATTGTTTTTTAAACGTTCATTATTATTCTGTCGCAACTCCCTCTCCTGGGATTATTTCTTCAGGTTTACCTCACCATTTATTTCTCTTTTTATTTATTTTATTGAGTATTCCACAGAAAATGCAATACATTTATAATAAAGAGACATAAAAAATGTAAACAATCTGTGAATCTTTTTTTGACAGAATCACGCCTGTAAAAGAAAGCAATTTCTTCCGACCATACTACAATACCACGTTTAGCAAGACGAGCTTGAACTAAACTAGGAGACAGACCGACAGACGCACGCACACACATGTATGATTTTAGTAAAATTAAAAGGTCTTGGTTAAACCCAGACCTAAAAAAATCAACAAACATAGATAAATTAGTTCTATAATAAAATTGCAGGCCGATGGCAGGAAGATATTTGTATAACTGGGTCCTTTTTAATTAATACTATGGTTATAGCCATAAACATGACTTAATTCTAGTCAAATCCTTCAATCATCTTGTAAAGCACAGCCTACACACGTTTAAAAATAAAGTCAAGATTAGCTTTAAGCATCTGGCAACGATTTTGAAAGCTTGTTAGCGAGCTAAAAATGATCCCTCAGTATTTCCATGTAGATATCATACTTCAACAAATCAGAGTCACTATTTTTCCAAGAGAACCACATCTGCAAGATTTGAGGCTAGCCAGAACATACTCTGGGACTTATTTATGAGGCCCTTACGCCACTTTTTGTGAGACTGCAGTTGCGTAAAAAATGCGCCACACTACGCCACATTCACAAAATTATGCATCTAGGCGGATGCGTCACTTTGTAAACCCCTTGCGCTACATTATACCTGCGACAGGTATAATGTGTGCACGGTGGGCGTTCTGGCGCAGAAAAGTCTCGTAGAAGTGTTGCAGTGAAATCTATGAGATGTCACTGGGACACTTCTACGGCCTCACTGTGTAAAATCCTGTAAGGGGTGACACAGGCCTTTTCACATGGGGCTTGCCCCATGTGAAACAACACATTGCTGGTGTTCTGGCGCATCCATGGTGTCACAAGGAGGGTGCACTGAAAAGTGCTGCACCATTGTTTTACCACAGCGATGCAACACATTTTTTATTAATGAGCCCCTGAATTTTTTTGATAATTTCTGCAGTCTCCCAAAACTGCCTTATTTACTAATCTACCTTTTATTTTAATGGTTTAATGCAGACTTGAATTTTTACTTTCCAAGTTTTCTCAGGTTTCAATTGTGGAGTAACATTTGTTACTTAGAGAGCTATTAGTGACAACAATTCATGTGAACTTAACCCCTTGGGTGCTCATGACGAGCTCAGCTCGTCATGAGGCACAGTGGCGCTGTGCTCATGACGAGCTGAGCTCGTCATGACTGCCGCGGATGGCCCACGCGGGTATAATTCCCCTGCTGTGCTGGGCGTTCCATTGAGCGGGCGTGGTCATGACGAGCTCAGCTCGTCATGAGCACAGTGCCACCGTGCTGCATGACGAGCCGAGCCCGCCACGAGCACCGCTGCGCCGCGCGTGGCCCCCCTCCTCTCTGCACTGCGGGGGAATTAGCCCCAAGGGGAAAGAGTTAAAGATGAAGATTATTTTTCATAAAAAACTGAATGGCCCATTAAGATACTTGGTTGGTTATCTACTTTTCAAGGCATATTTTCCATTTGAGTAGCTTGAGTAGCAACTATGCTGTTACTATGTATACAAAGTCCTTTAGTCAATATTTCAAGGACCACAGTTGAAGTTTGTGATATGTGCTCATATGTAGTTAGCTGTTTGACTAGGCGTTCTCCATGGCAAATAAAACATTTTGTATTGTGGTCATCATAGCAGAAATCAGAAAATGAGAGATATCTAACTGGAGTAGTATATTAGGTATATGTTCTTCAGCTACACGAGGCAAAATGTAATTAATGGAGGCTAACCAAAGAAAAGAGTTTAAGTCAGTAATGATTTGGCAATTCTTGTCTGGCTTAATTTCTGTTGAATTTTGAATTAAATTCTCATTCTTATTTAAAGATTTGTTTGCTATTACGGACTCAGTATAATTCAAGCACCTTATTGTCGAGAGTTTTTGAGTAGAAGTTATAAAGCATTCCCAAGTCTCAAAATCACATATGAAATCCTCCATAACCACCCTGTGAACTGAAGAGTCAATCCCATCAGTAACATCAGAGAAGAAATTTGGTTTACAGATTACTGAATAATTACTGACAAAGTAACCCAAAACTGTTTGCTTTTGTTGTGACTGCCTGACCCCTCTTGTGCCTCAGACCGGGCTTAGATTGTCTTTTGATTTAAAATTTGTATTTTCCCTTTATTTGTTGGAGTATAATCTTACCCTATTATTCTGTGGCTAAGTATTGAGACATATGCATACAATTTCATCGACTAAATAAATTCCTCAGGATACAATTAAAATATATCTAAGAATATAAAATACTTTAATGTAATAGTGCTTATGTATAGAAGGTGCAGAACTTCTGAATACTGTCACTGGTCTTTTAGCAGCTTGCTTAGCGTGCTTTGTTTGGTAACACTTTCACTTGCTCTATAATATAGAAGCCACCCGAAGGCGGGGCAGGTCAGCAGCACATCCAGTTACCAATCAGGAGGTAGGGTGGGTGGTTCCAATGTCTAAGACCACACCCACTTGGCTGCACCCTCCTGAATCTAGATCACCACACAGTCAGTAGTAAAAGTGCACAGTGGTATAAGCCCAAACTTCCAACATGCAAAAATGACCTTAAGCATGTCATTAGTTTAACTATTTATTCCTCTAATCCTCTGGCATTGCATCTAAAAGTATTTTAGCACCAATGCAAGTGTCAGGCAAAGTAATCTCTGGTTGTTGCCCCTTCTTTGGCGATAGCCATATTTGTTTTTTTACTCTTTCCTCTATTGGCTGGAAATTACTCCATATTGTAAAATCTCTGTTTCTATAATAATTACGATGCTTTGTGATCACAGTGCATGTATGCCACTCACATATATAATGTGTACATTTTATTATAATGGTTCACCTTTGTGTTCATATAACAGCCCTCTTTGGTAAGCACCCAACATCCAAAAAGCCATGTACGTGATAGTCTCCAGCACTGTCAACTGTGTTGCGAGGTCCACAGATTCTGGTGTGGTAATTCCCCCTCTGTGTAGGGATACCAACACATGCTTCTAATTCCAGGGCAATAGAGTTATGCTTTTCTTTTCCATGCTGCAATCAGCCCTTTATTTTTAGAATTTAGAATGTATTTGTCCCCCAAATGCATGTGATCTTGTAGATATATTACATTTTAACGAAGCCAATGCTTTTCTACTCTTGGATGTGTTGGTTTTTGTATAGTAACCTATTGAAATGGAGTATCTGCATTTTCACTCATCCAAATGATTTTGAAGTCATAGGATAAAGAAACAATAGAGATATGGCTAAGGCGTGTATTCTGTTAGTGTGTTCTTTGGGGTGTTTTAACCATTTGTAGAATTTCTTGTTGATTTTCTTTCATAGATTTGCCTGCGACTCAAGAACCTTTACTCTATCCTTTCGTATTTGAAAGCTCCATGAGGGTCATGACCTTTAATACTGCATGTGTCATCCACGTTGATAATGTCAATATCCCTTCTCATTCATCATAATATAATTAGATAACTATTTAACTATTGGTTATCTTTCTTACAGGTGGCCATCACTTCAGCTGTACAATATTAAGTCACCAACAAATAACAGATATTCAGTCAATTGGAGTTCCATTTTAAGTTTGTAACCCCCACTATGGTAATTCATGCATGAGGGTGCTCAGTGGGTTAGGAGCAAGTCATTACAGAATCTGTATTAACACATTTTTTGCATAGAAAATAAGGTCAGGCAAAGTTCAAACTGAAAAAAATTAGTCTTATTTAACACTGTTAGAAATAATGGTAATTTTAAACATTTTGATTTCCAGTGAGATGCACTACTATATTGTTGGTATTGCACCTGTGAAAGATCTCCTGAACTTGACTTTCTTTGGTATTGAGAATGCTTCTACCAAGTATCTCGGAAGAACGATCATTTTGAGAAGGTTACACTGGTCTATCAATCCCAGATGAATGTGATTTCAGTTTGTAAATACACTAACCACTTGTTAGTATAGCTTCGCAGAATTATTTTCCACAATCTCCTCCATACACACTCGTAGCTCGACCCTCCGATAGACTGGCGACTGTACATATCTCCTATCCTGCACTAAGGAAATGGTATTAGACAGCAATGGAGTTTTTTTCCAAATTCAGCTTATAGCTGAACACTTCCCCAAATGAATAGGCCACTTCCCCAACTGCTCTCAAGGCTCTAACCGGGGTAGGAGTTAAAACTGCCACATCATCCACGTAGGCGAAATTTTTTACCTCGAACCAATGTATACTTAATGGCTGGATATCTTCGGTCAGTTTGAGCGTTGGAATAAAGGACTCAATATGTAAGGCAAAAAGCTGAGGAGAAGGATAGCACCCTGCCGGGTACGACGAGAGATCACAATAAAATCAGAAAAAAGCCCCACACAATGCATCCTCATTTTCAAACCAGTATAACGTTGGTGGATTCTGGAGACAAAGCTGGAACCAAGTCCAGCAGACTCCATGACCGGCCAAAGAAAGGTCCAAGAAACTCTTTCGAAGGCCTTGTCTGCATCCATACCCATCAGACCCTTGGCAGGTGGCTTCCAGGCCAGTTATTGCAGTGTTGACATGCAAGGTTGTATCACAGCCCGGAATGAAGCCATGCTAGTTAGAATCCACCAAGCCTGAGATAACTGCTGCTAGACAATTGGCCAGAATATACATGTAGATCTTCGAGTTGGCGTTAATTAAAGAGATTGGACACTATGAGCCACAAAGCATAGAATACTTCCCTTTTTGTGAAGAGGACAATAATAGTCTCCCCCCAGGACTTGGGAATATGAACGGACTCATTGAAAGAGTTGAAAAAATCCCTAGAACAGGGGCCAGGATATGCAGAAAAGTGGCATAGAACTCCAACGGGATCTGTTCAGGGCCAGAAGCCTTACCGAGGGATAAAGAACTAATGGAGGCCAATACCTCTGCAAGAGTCACCGGAGCTTCTAAATCAACACGCTGGGAATAGCTTACCTTATGATGAAAATACCACCCAAAGAACTGAGTGATAGTTTCAGCTGAGGGAAAACAGTCCTCCCAACATTGACCCTGATAGAACTGCTCCAAGACATTACTGATAGCAGCCGGATAAACAACAGTCTCCCTTTTTTCAGTCCTGATCTGCTGGATGGAATTAAGGTTAGATCTAGCCTTTACTCTAAAAAATAGCAGCCGCCCCTTCTCCTTGCTATTCTCAAAGCTCAGCATCTGCCTAGCATGTGAGTATTTGACCCACCGGTCCCAAATCTGCCACCTAAGAGTTTTCAGAAGAACGAAGCGTTGACTGGCCAATCCCTTGCCTTTATATTACGTCCCAAACATACGAAGACTCAGATGGGCCTCAGTCTCTGCCAACAAGGCTTCCCTACACTAGAGGATAGAAAACTATAATGCTTGTCCCTGACAAAAAGCCTTAATTGACCACCAGAAACTCTAGTAAATGTGCACTCATAGAGGAGAAATAGCTCTCCTCTTAGAGCAATCCCCGCTCAAAGGTCCCCACCTTGATCCCAGAGGGCTGCAGGAAACCACAAGGTTGAATAAGCAGGGATACACAGTTATGATCAAATAAGACCCTTGGGTTCATCACCAACTTCGATGATGCAACCAGTATATTGGTTACAAAAAACATATTTAGATGTGAAACGAAGAGAGGAGGTTACCAGAGATTAAGCTCTATCAACAAGAAGTCAAAAACTGTTGGATCATCATTATTGGTCTGTGGATGACACAGATGATAAGGCACAAATTGTTCTTCTGGATAGTTGCCAAAAGCTATTGAACCCCCAAGTTGACCTTTTGCCTCAAAACCCCTCATTTGCTGTGCCAGACCAATACCGCATCTCCCCTCTGAGCAGAGGTAAAACAAGACATACAGGCAACTCTGTAGCCAAGGTCTTTTAATAACTGACTTTCTGCATGAGATGGCAGATGACTTGAGATTTAAGGGTGTTTAATTCCTCCTGGACCATCCCACACGCATATGGCAACTTAACCCCATTAATATTTCAGGACAATATATGAAGTTGCTGGCCACCGCCCCTACCATCACCAAACAGAACTACACTGACACCTATCCCATGAGCCACCCTTCAAAGCATAAAGTTTCTGCCAAAGCCCCGCCTGAAAACATTTTCATACATTGATAGTCACCATTGTTCCCCAGCAAGCCATTTTGCTTGACATTCTTCTTTCTGCCTTATCCACAGCTACAGCTTGACAACAAAACAACCACCTCAAAATACCAACACATAAACGCATAAACCAATTCCCACCCTCCTCCCCACACCTCAGGTTCCCATCCGGGCGAACCATCCCACTGCACCGAAGTTTGGCCCTCAATAAAATGAAAAAAACATCCATTACCTCCTACACACAGGGCCACCCGCTGTTCTGACTCATAGCCTAGGGCCACTCTGGGTCTGAGCTCCCTAAAGTGCACCAAGAAAGAAGAAAAAACAAACAGAAAAATTGTAATAATAGACCCCCTACCAAAAAAAGCAAAAGAAAAAACAGATTTATATACGTCTTTACCTACCCCTAGGCCACCCCGGAGGGCAAACTTTCCCACCCCAGGCTAGTGTCCGGACCGCCGCAGGGCCATACCCATGGGAGCCACCAGTACATACAGGGCCACTCAACCTAACTGAGTTATGTTGCATTCCTTATTTTCTCCCTGTACCATTTTTTGACTGGTTAGAGTCTTCATGGCTGAAGTTTATTTGGTGCTATAAGAAACCTTGCTGTACGATACAGTTTCTCCAGATGCCCAAGGAGTATGGGGGAGTTTCTCTTCCCGTCTTGCGGTTTTACTATCTCTCTGCGTTTTTCTCTCAAATTCGTTTGGTTCCAGGCTGGGGGACCTGGAGGCAGGGGTGCATGTTTGACGTCTTCCTGCCTTTAGGGGATTTGATTGCCCCACATGTTGTTATTGTGGACACTATATTTCAAAAGAACTCGATTTAGGACCCTGAAAGTCTTTCCTTTCATTTGGGGGATCCCTTAAGCGAATATTCCCTGGCACTACTTGGCTTAATCTAGTCACATATTTAGGGTATAGCCCTAACTTACCCCCCGTAGGTCCATGAGTGTTTTCAGGGCACTGGGAGAAGGTCAGACTCCTGTTTATTGGTCAACTGTTTGAGGTGGAAGTCCTCGTCTCTTGTGAGAATTTGCAGCAACAGTTTTCGTTCACCAATACCGGCTTTTATAGATTTTTGCAAGTACGACATTTTATTTCTAGTATCAATGGAGGCGAAATTACCTGCTTGGACCACCCTCTCCTAGCGCTGGTTATGAAATCTCTAGCGAAGAGAAACATCGGTCAGGTTTATAAGACAATTTATCTCTCTTCTCACACTCATGCGATTGATCCATTCCAGCTGCGGGCGGCAAAATGGAGGAAGCTATTGAAATGCAAGTTAACGGTTGGGGACTTGCGGTTTAATAATCTTCTGGCGCAAATGATCTTGAATGTGTAATGGATAAAGGTCCATTCATTATATCAAATGTATTAACGCTTTTTACTAGACTCCCTACCGCCTTGAGGTTATAAAGCTTCGCGCTTATGATTGTTGCTTCCGTTGTGGGCTTGAGGGGCCGATGTGATTCATATCTTTGCTTCTTTCCCACCCTTCATTTATTCTGGGCTTTTGTCTTTGGGAAAATTAATAGTATGTATCGGTAGTGTGGGTCTGATCATGTTAGGGCATTCTTCGCTATCCCTCAACACTTGGGGGGTTTAAATTTCTTTGCTATTTCTTTGGCTACACTAATGTTGGCACATGCTTTGCTTTAGAATGCTGCCCCGGATCCCTGGAACTGGTGGCAGGAATTCTTGCATCTCTACCAGCGGGAGATGACTTTGCTAGAGAACGATTTACGGTGGCGGAGGCTGAGTCGGACCTGGGTCCCGGTCAGTCTTTGGTGGGCAAAACGCTTGCTGGCCATGAGCTGGGGGCTTAGACTACAACTGTCTCCATGATTCTACCCTTCATTTTTTATCCCTCTGGTGTAGAGATTGATTGCATTGCTATTTCTTTATATTGCCTTGCTATTGTGAAATGTTTTATCTGTATTTCATTTTTTGGTATTTCAATTCAATTGAATTTGAATTCAGTCCCAAAGCCAGAGGCTTTTTGTGAGCTGCCCATTCTCAGCTGAGGATCCAGACCATACTGCATTGTCCCCTGCAGTAATTGTTGCACTAACCTAAGGATGCCAATCCACGTAATTCAGTTGTGCATTTTCTTTTGTCTATTTCTTTGACCTCTGGACAGTTAATTTATAGAGGCGCCCCACTGTCATCTGAACATCTTTCTGATTTTTTTTGCTTGTCCTTCTATCATATCTTCTGAATATCTAATTCTGAGGCGTATGTGGACATATTACTTGGCCTGACGATAACCTAGTGAAGGAATTGATCTATATGGTGCTGCATGTGATGTATTTGCCTCTCTCTCTCTCTCGCTCTCTTTGGACTTCTGGACGTTGCTGATGCCGCTCAACCCAACTGACTTTCACCCCCAGTATTTTGCTGCTGTCCTGCCCTGTTTACTGACTCACCAGTTTTTGTTTTTACTTTACCTGCACTGTACGTCATTTTCCGCATATTGATTATCTCATCCATTCACCCCACTTACCATTGTGTACCTTGCATGACAAGGTCTTGCTTGCCCCGCCCATGTTCGGTGTGTCTCTCACCCCAGTATCTGCTGCTGTTCCTGCCGTGTTGACTGACAACTGTTATTTGCACTGTATTTGCATTGTTTGTCATATTCCTTCTATTGTATACTTCCCCCCTCAGCCCTTGCTATTTGCACTGAACCTGCATTGTATGACGTATACCACATATTTTTATATTCTATCACCAGTATTTTGCTACTGTCCTGTTGTGTTGACCTATTTAAACTGCCATTTGCACTGTATTTGTACTATATGTCATATACTACTTATTCTATATTCTAACCATGCAGCCCCTGCAATTTGCACTCTACTTGCTATAGCCTTTGTTTAGCATATACCAACATTTTATACTCTACTCCCTTAACCCATGCCCATTGTTTGATCGGGTCTGCTTGACCCCCATGCCTGTACAACTCTCACCCCCCAGAATTCCATACATTTTATACTCCGTCCATTAAACTCCCCAAACCCAAGCCGTTTGTTTGACGTGGTTCTGCTTGACCCCATGTCTGTGTGACTCTCACCTCCAGTACTTGCCGATGACGTGCCATATTGAGTTGACTCATCTGCTCTTTGCTCTACATTTGCACTATATATCATATACAACATGTTGTATATTCCGCCCACTCAGCTCCCTTAACCATGCATCTAAACGATAACTAGATTCTGGTCTTATGCTCTGTGACACCTATTGGTTCTAGATAGGAAAGTGACCTCAATGCATTAGCGTATGTCCTGCTAATTTGAACATTGGACAGAATCTCCCCTACCTTGTTAGGCATTTCTGTACACTCCTGCACCAAGGAGCTTTATTCCTTAAGTGGCCCTCGCTTTTTCCCTTACCCCCACATCCCACATCATCCAGCATGGATACCGCCCTTACCAGAAAGATGAATGTACTATTATCCCTAAAGGAAATAACTTGTTCCTTATAAACTACCCTCGCAACCTAAATAAAAATGCCATGAGAACTCTCAAACTCAGAATCCTCAACCTTAACAAGAAAACTCTCATTACTGACCCCTACTTCTGTCACAAAAATGATTCCCTACTAAATGACCTCATCTTCTCTACAAATTGACGTGCTAAATGGGGGTATGTCCTATCTCGCTCAACACCACCATTAACAAAAGAAAATTCCACATGAACACAAACTTACTATTTCGCCCTCCATGATATACAAGGCAGATGCCACCATCTCCAGCTACAATAACGGCACCATGCTCATTCAATCCTCAGATCGCAATCTTGAACTACTCATCAGTCTTTTTTCCTTCTGCGAGAACAGACTAGACATGACCTCCTCCCTGCCTACACTCTTACACCTCCCCTATGTCTCCTCCCCTTCCAAAAGTCCTGTCTCTCCCATGCCCTTTACCCCACCCGTCTCCATTGGCAATCACTCTTACCTTTTTTGGGCACTACTGCAGTCCATCACCCGCCCTCCCCTATGTAAATGTAAATGTAGTAGTATTTGTATAGCGCATCGAATCGACCCCCGAAGGGGTATCTCAGGCGCTTGTACGCATACCGCTATGGAACCCTTCCTAGCTTTTCCCTGTGAAGTGCCCACTCCTGGGCACCCCAAAGGTGAAGCCAGGCATCCTAGCGTTGTTGGGGCCATTGTGGAGATTAAGCAAGCTATTGCCCAGAGTTTCAGAGTGGGACCCATGATTAGAATAGGCACTGAGGCGAGAATGATCAGGTCCGCAGAAAATGAGCCCAAGACCCGCTGAGGCGGGAATTGAACCCTGGCCCCGGGCTAGACCTCTGCATTAGGGTCTGCCGCTCTAACCATTGAGCCACACTTCTCCACTAAGAGAAATCCCTAGAGACAATGCTAGCACTCTCCAACACCACTCCAACATCCCAATCTCATGCCCTTCTATAGTCCCAGACTCCTACACTCCCATCAATAAGATTAATACATCCACTGGCTCATGTCAACCAACCTTTACTAAGTCCCCTCTGGTGAAGTCTACTGATGTTGGCTCCACAAACTTCCATGATTTTGCTAGCTTTCTATACTGCAATGCTCCTACCTGCCTGGATCCTCTCAGAAGTCTCTTCTCCGACTCTATACTTAACACTATAATTTCTGAACTACATTTATTCAAGGCTGACATCCTCAAACTAGTTAATATCACCTCCAATCTTGAACATGACTTGTCCTCACACATGCCTCACTCTGCCTTCTTCCCTCCCTACTCATGTGCCCCCGTCCTCATTGTAAATCCACTCTGAACGATGATCATTCCTACAGACCCAATCGGCTTGCCAGCCAGTTATCGGACCATGATATACTTTTCCTCATAGACACCTATAACCATGCTTTGTCCGACCTCGCTATACCCTACACAAAAATCCAGACTATCATCACCCACCCTCTCAGGACATCCATCCATTCTACTAGGTTTATAAATAATATGAATCTCAAACAAATTTCCATCTCACATATGCCCATGACCACGCTCAAAAAATCCCTAAGATGTGCATTACTCAATTGCTGGTCAGCTGTGAAACACATGGCGGACAAAGCCGATCTCATTCTTAACCTTGACCTGGGCATTCTTGTGCTCACTGAAAATTGGTTGAACGAATCCTCTACCTCAATCCTTGACATTTTAGTCCCCCCCTAATTATGACATCTTCAGACTAGACCATTTAGGCAGACCTAGGGACAGCTTCGCCTGTATGTACAGGCTCACACTTTCTCTAAAACTCTCACACGCTCTCTCACTTCCTTCCTGCGAATACCTAATGATGAACATCACCACCAATGACAACTCAAGATGTTCTCTTCAAACACAGTTTACCACCCACCAGGAGATAGCTACACATACATCGAACAGATTATGGAGGCCATATCCAACAATGATGAACACAGCAACCAGGTTTTTCTTGTTAACGTTAACATTCATTGGAAAAATTCCAATGACCACCTCGTGCACAGTTTCAAATCCTTCCTCCAGGAACTTAACCATATCCAAGCATGCAATAGCCCAACCACTAACAAAGGGGCCACCCTTGATTTAGTCATTGCAAAAGAGAACTTAATACATATTGAATCCATCCTACCTTGCAACTGGACTGACCACCCCTGCATCACCATCCTTATCTCAGTAAGGGCAACCATCTCCAGGGGCCAACCTATAAAATCCAAAACAGGGTCTGAGATACCAGCAACATTAACACACTCACTATTTTGGCTAAATGAACCAATCCCTGGTCCATTTATGGCCTCTATGATGAACACTGTCACCTCAGACTTGCAGAAGTAGCTTGGAGGCATACCCTCTCCTTGTCCAACCTCAAAACTCCTATGTTGGAAAAGGAGCATTTACAAAAGGCACATTAGGGACTCTAAAGCAAACTACTTCCAACATCAACTAGACAGAGCAACTTATCGACCCAAAAAACTGCTCCAACTTATAAAAAAACAGATGACCCGCAGACCAACCCCCCCCTTCCTCAGACAACAAAATGCCACCAAATAGAAAGACCTTCGCCACCTCCTTTGCTGAGAAAAGCACTCTAATCTCCTACGATATCCAGAACGCTATGCAACTCCTACAACCCGTACCCCTCCTGCATTCCCCCTTCATGATCAGGAAGACTGCCCTGGAAACCCACCCATGCTTATACAAAAATAATGCCAACTGGTCTAGCTTCAAAACCTTTGGAGAAAATTACATCCTAAACCTTTTCACCTCTCTTAAATACTACAACCACTTCAACAACCCCCTCCCCTCCAAATTCCTTAACAAGTCTATCCACCTCTTACTCCCACTTTGGACCATGATAATACATGCCTAACTAACTCAAGGCATCTTACCTTATTGCCTCAAAAGTGGGCATGTTACCCCTATCCCAAAAAAATCCAACTTCGATCAGTATGTTCCCAATAATTATCACCCTATCTCCAACATCCCTACCTAAGACAAACTCTTATAAAAATGTGTACACTTACAGCTCCGCGATCACATTGAGCATTTCCAACTCCTCCACCAATGTCAATCTGACTTGCGACCGGGTCCAAATTGTCAATGATGCCCTTCGTTCAATAGACCAGAATGAATCTTGCTTACTTATCCTTCTAGACCTATCAGGGGCATTCAACAATGTCAATCACAATACCCTTTTGAACCTTCTAGAAGACAGGATGGGTCTTTCCAGCATCTTACTTAAATGGTTCTCCTCTTTTCAACACAACAGATTTTAGCACATCCTAATGAACCATGCTCTTTCCAGTCAGTCACCAGTGTCGTTGGGAATACCCCAAGATTACTCTCTCTCCAACACTGTTTAACTTTTATATGGAGTCCTTAACTGAAATCCTCAAACTTGCACAAATTTCCTACCACATGTGCCGGGACAATACCCAACTTTATCTGAAAATCTCCTCATCTGAGGAAATCAATATTGTCAACAACACAAACACAACATTGACTGACCTGTAACCACCTCAAACTCAATGCCTCAAAACAGAATTCCTAATGATCTCACCACCCACAATCGCACCTGTTATCAAAGACTGGCTCCCTCATCTTACTGCCTTGAATTGCACTCCACATATCATTGATTCTGCTAAATCCCTAGGTATAACTTTGGACAAGCCCTCTTCATGCAACAACATATTAGTTCTACCAGCAGAGGAGCTAATCATCAATTGCACAGGCTACACTACATGCAGCTGCTAGGCTCATCACTGGCTCAAAAAAATTTGATCACATCACACCCGACCTGCAGTCCATGAAATGGCTACCACACGTGACCAGGATTCACCTCAAAATTGCTTGTATGACACATAAAGCTTATTTCAATACCATGTCTGTACATTATCACCGTTTGTATCACATTGTCCCCTTGTTCCTACTTGTAAAGAGCTCTGTCACCCTTAAGGGTCGTGTTTGCGCTGTATAAAACTCTAATTAACCAATTAATTAATTAATTAAACCTGTTTTGTCCTCCTGTCTGGATTATGGGCCAGATGTATCAAGGCTTTTGCGACTCGCAAAGGCTGAAAATCGCAGAATTTCGGCCTTTGCGACTCGCAAACGGCCGTTTTGCGATATTTGACATGTATCAAAAAATCGCAATTTTTTGCATCGCATTTATTTGCGATTCCTTCTTTTGCATAGCATTTAAGGAATCGCAAATTTTGCGATTCCTTAAATGATATGTATGACACATTTTTGGTGTGCGAATTTGTGTAAAAAAATCGCATTTTACCATCAACTTGTAGTTGGTGGTAATTTGCGATTTTTTTGTAAAATGCCCTAATTGGCATTTGTAAGGGTGGCATGTGACACTCATACATGCCCATAGGGCATGTATGTGTGCCACATGCACACACATGTAGATTTGAGGGGTGCAGCAGGGTGTCTTTGAGACACCCCTGCACCCTTGAAATAATTCTCAAATTGCGATTAGCAAATTGCGAAATCGCAATTTGAGAATTATTGCACTATCATTCCTATGGGCCTCCTGGCCCATAGGAATGCATTGAAAATTATTCATTATTTGCGAATTCGCAAAATGCGAAATCGCAAATAAAGAATAATAAGGAATCGCAAAAAATTTGCGATTTTGTACATACATACCGTTTTGCTAATTCTAAATAGCGATTCGCAAAAAATCGCTATTTGGGATTCGCAAAACGGTATCTTGATACATCTGGCCCTATATCTTTCAATTAAAAAAAGAAAATGCTTCTACCAGGGGTTGTATAATGAGACCATGCACGCAGTTACCACACATGCCTTTTCAACACTGTCAATACAACACATGCATTACCACGCATGATTTTACAACAATCTATTTTACAACGCATATCCATTTACTACGTATGCCTTTACCACAACATTTTCATCGTAAAGGCATGGTTGATAAAGACATATAAGTGCTTCTTATTTGGCATGTGTGATAATTGTCGGGTTAGGCTGCAGAATAAAGTAGGATGCAGCAGCTTGAAGGCGTTGGCTCAAGGGAGTGATTCTGAGGATGCAATTTTTTGCCAGAATCTCTGTAGGGGTGATGAGAGTCCCCCACAGGCCATGGAGGCACTTCTGCTACACTGGTTTGTTATCTGCTGTCCATTAATGCAGGAGGTGGCCAGCACGGAACTTAATCCTGGGGGCTCCTCTGCACAGTCGCCCATTGCAGTTGCAATCACCAAGCTCAGGTCCAAACCCGGAGCCACCACCAACTGCACAGTCTATGGCCCTAAGGCAGTGTTCATCCACCTAAATAAGGAGTAGCCAGGTTCCCAGGTGAAACTTGTGAGATAGACACAAGCAGCACCAGGCACCCTGTGCAAAGAAGCCCTTTCTCTCTCTATCTACATTTCTAATGCGCTGACAGGGCGCGAGTGACAGGATTTTGGGCAGACATCTTAGAAAGGAGATCGGATGTGTATGTATGTATGGTATTATTACCTGTACTTATTTGTAAACCCTTTACCACACATAGGCCTAAACCTTTACCATTCTTATGCCTTTGCAAACTATGCCTTTTAAATGAAATTCATTGTAAAGGAATGTTTGGTAAAAGCATAATCGTGGTAAAAGCATGTGTGCAAAAGGAACGCGTGGTAAAGGCAAATGTGTGGTAATGGTTACGCATGGCTATGACCACCCTGTAATGGCTGTTTCCCCTGCCAGGAGAGGCAGGAACATAATCCTTCTTTTGAGGAAAGGAGAAGCCAGGTTCAAATCAATTCTTAAAGCGGTGTTTGAATGTGCTGAATGATATGCATGCTACCTCACTGTGAATCATACCAAGGGTCTGTCTAGTGGGAGGGGCAAATAACGGTGAATAATTGAGAAATTGAGTATTATGTCATTCTGATACATCTGTACTAAGTTATGGCACCTGCTTAGGAAGAGGGGTGATGAGGCGGGGAGATAGATAAAAGGAAATAAAAAACTTAGCTTCGCCTTAGCACGCCTCTCTTCTGTCCTCTTCATTGCTGGTAGCACCGGAGGCACCCAGGCTCCCGAACTCTCCCAGCCAATCGCAATGCTGCATGAGCAGCATCGTGATTGGTCTGAGCGGCCTGTTTGGCCACTCAGGCAATGCCTGGGAACCTGGGCATTTTCTCCACGGGGCTGTGCAACACAGGAGCCACGGAGAACATTCTAAATGCGCATGACGGTTTGGCCGGACCAAGAGGGCCGGCCAAACAGTAATGCTCACTTAGAGGAGTGCAAGCCACTCCGCACTCTACTCTGATGTCACAGAGCCCAGCCCCCAACCCCGCCCGCCCCGACCTGACTCTGAGTCACGCATAGAAATATAAAATGATAAAAACGTCCTGTTATTATTATTTTATTTCAATCTTTTGCACTGCTGAAATAGCAGTGAGGCGATGCTCCTCCGCCTTAGCGGAGGAGCTGCCACTTGTTCTAAGATTTGTGCCAGAAGCAGTGCAGAGATCAGTACTAAAAGCCTATGTTAGACTTCACATGCTCAGAGGAGGAAGGGGGGCTTAACGCACTGCCAAAAGCTCAATGTTGGACACAACACTCTGAACAATACAGGCAGTTCCATGCTCACACTTATCTAGAGAGATGCTCTTTGAGTCACTTTTAGGGAGGAACGTGAAGGATGGGGGCAGGACAGCAGAAATTGGTTTGACATGGACAATGTCAAATATGGGCTTCTTTGTTTGACAAACAAATGCATTAAATTCCAGGAATATGAACTGGACCAACCTTATAAATAACTCATTCCAATATTGTGGCCTGGCGATTAGAGATTGTCTGAAGTTCCAGATCCAAGATGTAGCAGCATCTTTTTTGCTGTGATGTCAGTTCCTGGTTAAAGCAAATAAAAGGAGGCAATTACAGGAAGAAGATGCATCAAAGTGTATTTGTTCCCTGATTTTTTATCACATTCGTCACCACTTTGCCTCTATTTTTGTCCCTGATTTTTATTTACAGTAGTTGGAACTTGTCCTGGATTGTACTTCTGCCTATTATTCCTGGCTCTTTCTGCTCCCTAATAAGATAATAATATTGTCCACTGCACATGGGAGATAAACAGACAGACTTACAGGGCAGCATCAGGGCAACATCAGTGGAGCTTTCTCTATTGGATATGTTGAGGGCCATCAAGGCTTCACAAGTTGTCCTTGAGCACAAAATAGACATTGTCTCTGTGAAGATGAACCTAATCAGAGCTGACTTGTGGAAAGCCTCTGAAAAAGCGTAAGCAACAGAAGAAGTAGTGGAGAAGGTGATCATGAATGTCAACGATATGCGAGATGCTATCATTAAGCTGCAAGATAGCATTGCAATTCTGTAAGTGACTGTCGAAGATGTAGACGCAAGATCCAGCCAAAACGACCTCTGTTTCTTAGGCCTATGGAGGGAACCTCGGTGGAGCTTTTCTGTGAGACATGTATCCCACTTCGGGACTATGAGTCCTCGCTAAAGAGGCAACTCGGACCTGTGGCCACCATCAGTACAGGCGGGGAGCCTAGGACAAACAACTGCTCTTCTTTAAAATGGTTTGCTATGTATTTCTTAACGGGTTAAAGGTATTTTTGTATGCTTTATTGGGAATGGGTTCCTAATGTGTTCCTGTTGGAAATGACCATCTTGTGTATGGTATTACCCCAGATTATTTTTTCTTCTGTTGCTCAAACGTTTTTTGTTGGCCATAAGAGCACTCTTTACTCCTGCTAACCAGTGGAAAAGTGCTTGTTCTCTCCCTGTAATCATTGTAAAATCAACATATTCCTAATTGCCACAATTGTTTTACTTGTAAGTCCCTTGTTTATGATACTACAGGTACCCATGCCCTGTAAATTAAATGCTAATAGTGTGCTGCAACACTCATTATGCCACCATCTAAAGTCGCACTATAATGCATGTCTCTAGTCATGTCCTTACAGCCTTGGTATGCATTTTTAGACTGGCTTTTCCACTTGGCAAAATAAACCTTTTCCTGGGCTTATAACCTCCTTTTTATTGTGTGTATGTAATCTCTAACATATGCCCTAAGTGCCCACAAGGCAAGGTGCATGGTATTTAAAATGTAGAGCATGTATAGTTAATGTTTCAAATGTCCAGACTGTCCAGACTGTGAAAAACCTTCAATGTTATAGTTCACTGGCTCGCCCATAGGAAAACACTGTGTTACACTATAACAACGTATAGTGCTTCATGTGAGTTTGGGGAAAAAATCATTCAATTACTCATTTTAATGGCCAATTCGAATTTGTATTACTGTTTTAGAAATTACACTTTTAGAAAGTTGTTGTTGTCCTGCTTAAGGCAAAAGGGCCCTTCTGTCCGTGTCCAGTGTCACTTGACTGCTGATGGCTTCCCAGTGGTGAGATGTGGATTGCCCGCAGTGCACAAAGGGCTTGGGTGTGGAGAGATGTTTTTCTTCCTTGAGCAGTATGGCCTGTAGGGCTGTGCTCTGCCGATTCCCGAGCTTCAAAGGATGCCTATCGTCTCACTACCAGATATAGCTCCTACCTAGACCTGCAATCATTTTGTTTTGCTAGTCAGTTGGGCTCCAAAGCCAATGGGGGAGAAGCTGTCCCAGAAATGGTTTGGAGTGACCCCAAGGGAGAGTATTCCTATTTGCATATCCACACCTCTGGGTGGGCACAGGAAGCTTTGACCAGGGGAAGAAGGGTTGTCATGTTGGTTTTAGGGACAGAGAGGCACTATGGGATGGCTTAAGGTAAGACATACAGGAAGTGCTGCAAAAGTGTGTAGGGTCACCCCTGGAAACATTTATCCTATTGTTTATGAAGTGCATAGGATTTTCTCCCACAGTCTGGCTGGCCCTTTGAAGAAATGTGGGACCCGCTACTCACCTGCTGTCTGAAGACCCTGAAGGAAGACTGGACCTGCTTGCCTTGAACCCAGGACACCAGAAGTGACTCCAAGGGTTAGTTGGCTGACCTCTTTGAATTATGGGGTCGCAACAAGCTTCTCGAGGCCGCTCTCCTTGCAACTGCCCAGCAGACAAGTTCAACTAGTCCTACCCTGGACATACTGCTGCCCGTTGCTGGAGTGAGTTATAATCTCCAAGTGGTGACATCCAGTTCCAGGACCCTAGGCTCGTGTTAGAGTGTGCTTGTGAGAAGTTGGCCTAGTATATGCTGTCCACTATTCTAGTGGGCACCTTGCACCAGTCCAAACGACCCCTTATTGATGGTAGGTTAAAGACAACATCATAGAAAGCTATCCTAGTGGTAGCTGTGGAGAGCAGCCTTTAGGCTAAGTCTTGAAGGAATATAAAGCAGCTTGTTTTATCAGTCTATAATCTCATTTAAGGACCAAATGAAAGGAGAACCACACCAGGTATATATATAAAATATATGTATTTATTCTAAACACATCCCCCTAGTCTCTTTATGAGGCTAGTGGCAAAAGTACACAAGTAAACTTATTTAGCACACAGTAAATCAGCACAATATTTGATTAGCCCTAGGGGCGTCACAAACCAAATACTAAGAAAGTGGTATAAGAATCACGACTGACATAGATACAAGGCCTTGAGCCTTTAGGACCGCTGGGGCCACCAGGAAAAGCCCAAGGTAGTGACACAGGGGACCCACGGGGGACGTGTGCAGTGTCTAAACACAGCCGCGAATCACCAATAACTTCTATGTAAGTCGCGGTTGGAAAATTTCAGATTAAGGACACTTAGGAGTGAACTTGGAGCAAACCCCTTTAGAACTAGGCATTTCTAGAGTCAATACCCACGGTAGCACCTGAGTACTCGAGTTACCTCACCCAGGGAAGCCGGGTGCATAGGTGACTTTTGGTGTTGGGTTTCGTTGTCATTTTCAATGGCGAGCTGCTGAAAAGTGCTGCAGGCGAACAAGTGGAAAGTGTCCGGATGGATCCAAGGGTGGATCGAAGATCTGAAGAATCTGAAAGCAGAGGGGACAGCGTCTGGGTCACTAGCCAGTGACCAGGAAGGCAAGGAGAAGATGCCAACCAATGTCGGGTGATTCTGATTTCAGGTGAAGAAGGTGAAGCTTGACTCTTCAGCCACGAGGACCAGGAGGCGTCGACGACGACCAGGAGCTAGATTTGAGCTGTCCCACAAAGGATGTCGAGTGCTGCAGCGTCGGTATCTGGATTGGACCCAAAAAAGCCTTGGCAACAGCAACCCACGTAGAAAGCAAAGACCCGCAAAATGCTTCTTTGGTACCTGTTTGAACAGGGGAGTCACTCCTTCACCCCAAGGGAGATTCTTCCATTTTCCAGTCAAAACAGAATGTCGAAGTTCCAGGATATATGTTGCAGAGTTTCTTCCAGCGTAATCTAAAGTCTTAAGGACTGGGTTCCTATACTTATGCTAAGTTTAGCGGTTGGACTAACTCTAGGGTCCCACCTATGGGACGACCCAGGGTGGGGATGGTTACACCCCTTCCCTTTGTCCAGTTTCGCGCCGGAGCAGGGGCTGAGTGCCCCTGCAACCGGTTTGAACTGGGGTATGCACAGGGACACCAAGTGTGCCTCCAGCACTGTCTGAAAAGCATTCTTTGAATGCACCGACCCAGCCTCAATACACTAAAGCCTGTCTGGGGAGGTGGTTACACCTCCCTGTTACAGGAAACCTATTGTCCAGGCCTCTCCTGCCGGCGTTTCATCCAGCAGCAGCAGGTCAGACCTGTGTCTGTGGCATCCATTTTGTGATGCCAAGCCTCTTTTAAACTATTACTGTTTAAGTAAGTGTGCACATGTCTTCTCCCTCTAGAAGGGTGGAATTCTACCCTCGCCGCCAGAACTGGCGGGGGGTAGGCTTCCAAAGTGTTTGACACCAAACACGACATGTTTCCATGCAGCCATTCCAAAGTTAGCATTAACAGCGAGGTTATAATGCACTTAAGAGTATATGGTCTGGCTGCATCACAGAACAGCTACAGAGAAGTGATTCCGAAAGCTGCAGAGGGGTTCAGCTCATGCTTGGGAACCCTCTCAAACAAAACCAAGAACTCTGCCTTCAGGATTGTTAAGGCCTGCCATAGGAGTGACTTATATGTTTATATGTGTCAATGATCTAAGGTAGATATAGGTAGCCTATATCTTAGTAAGGGGAGCATGCACCACCTTACCCAGGCTGCAGTAGCAGACCTGTGGTGCCATTTTGGAAGGCTTTCCAGGGGTGGCATAATACATGCTTCATCCCATGGTAGGCCTCTGGGGTACCTATGCCCTTATTACCTAAGGTACCTGTAGTAGAGAGAAACGCAGATGGGTATTGTGAAAGTAGATTTATTGTCGGATAAATCATAACAGACTGCCGTCAGCTTGTCAGCCTGGACGCCCGGGTCACTGTGTCAACATTCCACAGTGAGCGCCTGGCTGTCACAGGGAATGTACCAACATGGGACAATAAGGAGGGGGGGGAACTGGGGAAAGAAGAAAGGGTACAGCATAACTTAGGTTACAACACATCATCCCCCTTAAGGAAAAGAACAAAGGAGAATCCTGATATCTGTCCCAAGGTGAATGGAATAATATGACTGTAAATGTATGTGTCTATCTCATTATGTACTGTTTGTGCCACTGAGGAGAGGTTCTAAATCTGTCACTCCTTCTGTCTTGTCTGATGGTTTCTCTGCTGTCATTACCTCCTGCTCTTCTCACTACTGTCCTATGTTCTCTCCCTTCTGCTGGAACCACTCGATCATGGCTCCATAGTCTCCCATCTTCCATGACCACAGAGTTTCTATTAGGCCGCCGGATGGTCTTGGAGGCATAGAACTTGTTGCCACCTCTCCATAGTCTCTCGGGTTTCTTTACATTCCTTGTATTTCTGTTGACTGTTGACTGTCTTCAATCCTCCTCTTGACCTCTTCGTGCTCGATCTCCGTTATTTGTTTTCTGCCCATCCAACCTGTGTGAGTTTGGTGCCTGCTTTTCTTCCCCTCAGTAACTCAAAGGGCGTGCATCCAGTGGTAGACTTAGGCGTGGTGTGGTATGCCCACAACATGTCCCTTATGGCTTCCTCTATGTTCTCCCCTGCCCGGTTGGCCAACTGTATGCACTCCTTGAGCATTCGGTTGACTCTCTCCACCTATCCGTTTGCTTTAGGACAATACAGTGGTGTGCGAATGTGGGTCACTGAACAGTCTTTAAGGAAATCCTTCATCTCTTCCGAGACCAGTTGCACGCCGTTGTCGGTCACCAGTGTTGAGGGTATACCTTCACGTGTGAACACCTCTTTCAGAAAATCCACTATCACCTTGGTGCTCACGCTGTGGACAGTCTTGCAGGTTACCCAGCTTGAGAAGTAGTCTACTAGGACCAATAAGTAGCAGTCTTGGGGTCCTTTACCATGGATGGGACCTGCTATATCAAAACCTAACTTGCTCCACGGTACTTCCGGAACTTCAACTGGTGACAGCGGTGCTCTTCTCGTGATCTTAGTTTTATCACTCAGAGCGCACGCGTAACAATCACGTACCTTGTCCTCCATTTCTCTGTCCATTGTGGGGAACCAGTAGTCTGCACGAAGTCTGGCTTTGCACAAGCTTCTTCCTAGATGTCCTTCGTGGGCCAGTTCCACTACTTTGTTTCTTAAGGCTTCTGGAGGGACTAATTTCCCTGACTTCAGTATGAAATCCCCTTCTACCGATAGCTCCTCTCTCACATTCCAATATGGCTGGATCTCTGACTCCATGTCCTTGCATTTCTTGGGCCATCCGGATAATATATATCTCCTGACTTTCTTCAATACTTCGTCTAGTTCCATCTGTGTTTCCCATGACACCTTTTCCACTGCTGCTAAACGCACCTCCAGGATTGAGCTACCCTTCACCTCTTCTTCCTCTTCTCCTTCTGCGGGCGCTCTCGATAGGAAGTCTGCAACTCTGTTTTGTTGCCCAGGTATGTAGGATACTTTGAAGTTGTAGGCTTGTAGACCCACTGCCCACTTCGCTATCCTTGGCGTCATGCTCTCCATGTCCTTCTTGGTGAACAGGGAAACCAGGGGTTTGTGGTCAGTCTGTACTTCAAACGGAATTCCCCAAATGAAAAATGTGTAGTGACAAATGGCCCAATACACAGCTAGAGCCTCCTTCTCTATGGTTGAGTAATTTTTCTCTGACAAAGTGAGTGTTCTTGATGCGAAAGCTATCACGTTCATCTTGCTGCCTTCTCTCTGCGCCAGAGTTGCCCCGATTCCTTTATTGCTTGCATCCGTGGAGATGATGGTTGCACCATTAGGATCAAACTTCCCTATAAAAGGAGCTTCAATGATTGCCTTCTTTATGCACTTCATGGACGTTTCTTGTTCCTTTCCCCACTCAAAAACACTGTCCTTCTTTATCAGGTCTCTTAGCGGCTGAGACACCATCGCAAAATCCTTAATAAATTTGGCCATATATTCTGCCAGACCTAGGAAAGACAGTATGTCCTCTTTACTCTTGGGAGCGGGAGCATTCTCCACAGCCTTCACTAAGTCATATTTTGGCTTGATGCCGTCTTCAGATAGGGTGTGTCCCAGGTAGTCCACCAAACTTACTCCTAGTTTGCATTTTGAGGGTTTCGTGGTGAAGCCTACCTCTTTCAACTTCTCCAAGACCCTTCTAGCCATTCCATTATGTTCTTCTTCACAACCTCCAAAGATAAGTATATCGTCTTGGAAACAGATGGTGTTACTACAGTCTTTTAATACGTGTTGCATGACTCTTTGGATGGCAGCTGCGGCTGATGCCAAACCAAATGGCATTCTCTGAAACTTGAAATTTCCAAATGGGGTCGTGAACGCTGTCAGTAGCTGGGAGTCCGGATGAAGTTTGATTTGATAATAGGCCGACGATAGGTCCAGCACACTGAAATACTTGGCCCCCCTTATGGTGCTTAGCATCTCCCCTATCCTGGGAAGAGGAAACCTGTCCACAAGGATATTAGCATTCAGGTCTCTCAGGTCCACACAGAGTCTTATGCTGTTCCCTTTATCCTTGGCCATGATGACAATCGGGGCCAGCCATGCTGAACTCTCGATTTCTGTAATGACTCCCTCCTTGACTAGTCTCTGAAGTTCCTGCTGGAGGGGCTCCCTCATGCGCAAAGGTATTGACCTAGTCTTGTGCACCACTGGTACCGCTCCCTCCTTTAACACTATCTTGTGCATGTAGTTCTTAAATACACCCAATCTATCGCTGAACACATCTTTGAATTATTTGGTGAGATCCTCTGATATTCCTTCTGGTTCAATCAACAACACTTGCTCTCTGTTGTTTGGGTCAGAGTGATCCCCAACTGCTTTTGATGTTTCCAGCTTAATAGAGTCGATCCTCTCGTGGACACATACACCTTTCCTACTGTGTGTCTATCCTTAAAAGAGATTCTCATAGTCACCATGCCCTCCAGGGGAATCTTCCCTTCATTGTAACCCTTGGGACTGATGTCTGGCGGCAACAGTTTTACAGGATGGTTGGCAAACTTATCATCAAACACTTTCTTGTCTACTAAAGTGTATGGGGAGCATGAATCTGCATACATGCTAAACTTAACACCATCTAGCAAGACATCACATTTGGGGTAAACATCATCACTGTCATCTTCCTCATCCCCCACTTGAAAAACGTAAGACTTTTCCCTTTCCTCTTCTTGGTGTGAATCCTCAATAACATGTACTGCCTTTCCCGGGGCCTTACACACCTTGGAATAATGCCCCCACCTGTTGCACTTTCTGCACTGTACATTCCTCGCCGGACATTTCCAGTTATTTGCCAAGTGATTGGGGCTACCGCATTTATAACACACAGTGGAGCTTGGCTTTCTGCGATTGACCTCTTTACTCTTGTCACCTACTTTACAAACTGTTTCACTCTCTGTACTAGATTTGCCTTCAGCCCTCTCCCTGTTTGTTCCCTCTGGTGCTTTCATTTCTCTCATGCAACGTGCCGTGTGTTCTAGTCCCTTGGCTATGTTTATGGCTTCCTCAAGATTGGGATTTTTAGTGAGCAGTTCCTCTTGTGTCTTGGTGTCATTAGTGCACCTCACTAGTTGGTCTCTTATTAACGAGTCTGTGAGCTGACCAAACTCGCATGTGGCTGATAACCCTCTCAACACTGCTATATAATTGCTCACTTTCTCCTCCCTCTTCTGTACTCTCTTGAAGAACTTATGCCTTTCCATCACCACATTTATTTTCTCCTTAAAGTGAGCCGCTAATTCTCTCAACGTGCTTTCATAAACATTTACACCTTCCTCCACTACCTCATCTTCATCCTCAATCAATCTCCCTGTGACGTCTTCGTATATTTTCCTCCCATGTGTGCCTAAATTGTGTAGCAATATATGCTGTTTGCGTATGTTGGTGTAGTTGCTACCCCCAATGGCTATTAAGTAGGATTTGAATATACCTTCCCACCTTCTCCAGGGTATGACTGGTTCTCCTAACTCATTGAGGAAGGGTGGAGGTTGGCTCATTCCTGCTCCTGCCATTGCCATAAAATTCCAAAAGTACTATAGGTAAATAAAATATGTAATGGATGCCCCCCAAAGTGACACTTCCAGCACAATGACTAGCTACCCCCTTCCTACAAAGGTTTTAAGCTGAGGTATGCACTAGTGGATGCAGGAAAAAAATCTTCAATTTTACCACTTTGTCACTGAAACTAGTAAATACATAAAAAAAAAAAAAAAGCATGGAATCAATGTTCATGTAGTCCCCTTTCTGCTTCTGCTGTTTGAGGTTATTTGAGCCCAAGGGAACTGCTGCTTTCCCCTAGACTGGTGGGAACTTCCTGTGGTGAAGCTTCCCCTCAGAGGAGTTCCTGTCAGGAAGGTGCCTACTTCATGCGTGGCCTCCGGACGTGCACCTCAATCGAAACAACACTGCTTTTTTTTTTTTTCTTTCTTAAGAGCCCCCACAGAAGCACGGAAAGGGCATCAACCAACGAAGTCACCGAGTATCCCTTCAGGATTGTGGACGGTGAGCACGCTGCTTTGTTAAGGGATCGTGTCTGGGCGCCGTCAATGGAGCGCGCATGGATTAGGCACAGCCTCGGCTTTGAATCAGCGCCGGTGACTGAAGGCGCAGAGGCTTAGTTTAGGATGTGTTCTCTGCTGTCAAAAGCGCCTCACAACCGGAACACTGAGGGGGTGTTGCGCTGCCCGCCCTGAAGTTATGGCGACATTAAACGGACAGGGTCGCCCTGATCGCGCTGGCTGGGGCTGCTGCACCTTTCCGCTTTGTAAACGTGATAATCGGGCAGGCGGCTAAATTCCTTTCTTCCGCTCACATTTAACTCCCCCGACTCAACAGATAACACGATGCCCGATTAGGCACCCGAGAGTGATAAATGGCACAACGACCCCTTCAGCCTCAAATACGCTCCTGCACAATGTCTGAGTCACCACAAATCATGCGATGCCCGACCAGGCACCCGAGCGAGTTTTCAACCACTCAAATGTGATATTTCAAAATAGCTGATGGCGCCGCTGCACCTACTTGAATGCTTTCTTAGCCTTCACGTCCTCCAGCATGATTTACACGCTCCTGTCAGTGCTCTTCTCACAGGCTCCGTGTAAGGTATTTTCACCTCGTTGATAAGCACTCATGAATTCCAGGGAAACGGCAGTCACTGTCCCTGGCCCAGTTTCTCCTCCTCGTCGCCAGGAAATGTAGTAGAGAGAAACGCAGATGGGTATTGTGAAAGTAGATTTATTGTCGGATAAATCATAACAGACTGCCGTCAGCTTGTCAGCCTGGACGCCCGGGTCACTGTGTCAACATTCCACAGTGAGCGCCTGGCTGTCACAGGGAATGTACCAACATGGGACAATAAAGAGGGGGGGGAACTGGGGAAAGAAGAAAGGGTACAGCATAACTTAGGTTACAACAGTACCATATACTAGGGACTCACAAGGGTAACCCAGTAACCAATCTGGAGTGTACCTAATATACATGCAATCAATTTAGAGAAGAAGCAGCTAGGCTAGGGTCCTGGTTAGCAGGGCCCCAGCCAGACTAAAGTCGAAAAACAGTGAAACACCAGCAAAAAGTGGGGGTAACCATAGTAAGCAGATCCTACTCTCCTACAGTACTCCTCCATTCATGACTGCAAAGGCAGGAACTAGAATGTTTTTGCCAACTTTCCTCCAGAGAACCAGTAAACTGGTACTACCCTGGAGCTGAAGCCATCAACATTGAATTACCAGTCTATAGCGAGCAGCATCTCATCAATATTGAGGCCTCCCCGGGCACAGATTTCGGACTTCACAAGATTGGAGCTTTCCAAACATCTTCGATGACCGCAGTGGGACACCACTCTCCAGCAACCCATAGTTGTTGAGCCCTAGTTTGGATGAAGTTTGCCCTGCCAATGACTTGTCAACAACCACCAATTCTGCAGAAAACTTTCAAAGTATTAAAGTAACCTTCCCAACAAGAGGAACCTGGTCCCTGTATCTGACCTGTCTGACATCACCATTGGCCTTACCTTTTGACTTTGGCCTGTTCTAGTGTGACCAGATAATCACATTATGCGATTTGTACTTTTTGGCTCTATTGTTGAGTCAGACTTTAAAAATTAATATCCCTGGTTCCACTTATTTAATTTTTGTTGTTTTGGTGTCATTTTATTTCTTGTATTGTATTTTTACTTTATTGCAGTATGAGTGTTGCATAAATACACATTCCTCTACTTGGAAGGTGGAGTTATATATGGAGATTTTCTTTTGACATGGGAATCTAGGTCAAGAAAATGACCTGGAATGTCCAGGGGCTGAATCGCTTTACACAAATGCGTAAATTAAACTCACTAATTAAGCACACAGACATAAAGATTGCTCTTCTAGAGGAAATCCACTTGAGAGATTCAGAGGCAGGTAAGCTTTGTAAAAAGTGGAAACTCTAATCAAATCAAATCAAAACAAGCTTTATTCGATTTTTGATTTAAAATCATAAAAGCATAAAATCACATTTTTACAAATTTAAAAAAATAGACAGATTACAGTCCATACTATACAGAATAGGCTTGATTGATATCTAAAAAACCATCTTCAGTCATCTAAAAAATTATTAAAAAACAGGGAAATTACATTAATAATGTATTATCAAACAGAGCCAATCACAGGGACTTCTAACTTTTATGACAGCTTTTAAAAAACATGAGACAGCATAAATAACATGTTCATCTCCTAGTTGTAGAAGTTTCACAAATGCTGATCTACATGTACGAATCCCCCAGGATTTAAGGATTGGTAACAAAAACTTCTTTCTGGGATTCATGTAAAATTTACAAAATAAAACCGAAGTGAATGTTCGATTGGGATGAACTGTTGTCACAGGGGCAAATTAATTTGGCAGCAGACCAATCGTTACTAGTTAGTAGAGTGACCATACGGAAAAAGGTACCCAATCTAAAGCGTGTCAACAACATGTGGGAGTAAGGGCTCTGGACCAGGACAAGATACGGTTGTAATCCCTCACAAGGTGTAATTTCCTGAAATCTGAGCACAGTATTTTTAGATTTTTCATGATTCCATCTGATGGTATCAAGGTGAGTGACCACCATCTTTTTCAGTGAGGATCTAGTAACCCCTTCTAAGGTGGTAGGCTTGTCAAAGAACTCTGGATGACCTAATTTAATGAACAAGTTTCTCACATAAGATAACCAACTGATGTTAGCTACCCGTCCAATGCCAGACAGTCGCTGATTAGGTCTCTATTCAGCGTGGTTTCTTCCGTAACCCAAACCTTATGCCATAACAAAATAGGCGACATCCTGATGATATCGCTAATATAGGTGACTCTCGCTTCAATATGTGTCATGTAAGTTGATGTAGTTTTTGATCCACCCAGTAGGTAACGAATAAACTGGTTTTCACAAAATTGTAAGGTCTGGGCACTCTCGATTCCCCATAACCCTGCACCATACGTGGCCGTGGATACACACTTTACCTTGTATATGTGTATTAATTCTTTGACGGGTTTACCAACAATTTTTACAGAAAAATTGCTTAGGGCACCTATGGTCCGGGTAAAAGCCAATTTCCTAGCTGCTATTGCGGCCTGCCAGCCACCCCGTCTATCGAACATTACTCCCAGATAACAAAACCTGTCGGCTGTTTCAATTCTTTGGTCTTCTAAGAATATGGGGCAGGGGACCCCCCTTAACTTTGCTGCACAGGGCATGGTGTAAGTTTTAGAAATGTTCACCCTTAGGCCTCTGTCCCTCATGAAGCCCGTAAATTTTTCACTGCCCACTGTAGTCTGAGCCTCGTTCGTGACATTAATGCCGAATCGTCGGCGTATAGTAGGATGGGCACCGGGGACCCGTTTATAGAAGGGTAGTCATATAATGAGTCTGTTAGATGTTGCCCAATAGAATTAATATACAAGGTAAATAACAGCGGTGCTAATATGCAACCTTGTCTAACCCCTCTCAGTATGGAAAATTTATCTGAGCATTCTACTTGTTGACCGGACCTCACTCTAGCACCTGCATCCTTATATAGTTCTTTTATAAAGGTGATGATTTGATCATCGATGCCAATATCACGAAGTGTTAGCCAGAGGAGCTCGTGGTCGACGCAGTCAAATACGAGCTTAGATCAACAAAAGTGATATAAAGTTTTCCGCATTTGGCCTGAGTATATTTGGAGATGAGTAGAGACAGGTTTAAACATTGTTCAATCGTCCCTTTCCCTGTTCTAAACCTGTATTGCAACTTGGAAATAACATGGTGATCCTCCTCCCAGGATTGAATTCTGTTCAGAATTATTCTGCCGGCCACTTTCATAAAGGCATCCAAAAGAGAGATTGGCCTGTAACAGGTGGGGTCATTTTTATTGCCTTTCTTGAAGATTGGGACCACGATGGCATTGGGCCAAGTAGAAATGAACCCACACTGGTTGGCCTTATTCAAAACGTTTGTAAGCAAAGGGGCCCACAGATCCAACTCAGCCTTATAAACATCGATCGGGATGCAATCAGGACCTGGTGCCTTGCCTGATGCTCTTTCATTAATGGCCACGAGTACCTCATGACAACTGAACGTTATATTCATGGGAAATGGATTGCAATAACTAGAATCACTTGAGGTGACAGTGGGTATGCTTGATGTAGGTAAGTTCGCCCCAACTATTGGTTTATTGTATAGATGTCTGAAATGAGTGACCCATGTATCACCTGTTATTGCAACATCTATGGTATTTTTGCCCGAGTTTTGCAGAAATGGGGAATTGACCGCTTTCCAGAAAGCGGTATTGTCTCTTAGGCGAGAAGCCTCAATCAAGGACGCCCAGGCCTCTTTTTTCAAAGCAGATTTTCTTGTCTTAATGGACATTTTATATGACCTTCTAGCTTGGCGGATTGTGTCTGGGTTTGTAGGTGTACCCTGCAGGGCCTTTTTAAGGTTTTTTAAGGCTTTCGTGCAATTGCTATCGAACCATCCTTTTGATTTGTTATTACCGCGTTTTGGTGCTCCAAATAGAAGGTTCTTTATCGCTACTTGGATTTTCGAGAATGCGGTCAGCACAACATCAGGGTCCTCGCTATGCCCCAAGTACCGCTAAAAGTTGCCAAAAGAAGATGATATTAAATTTTTCAGAAACCCGGCGGGTTCAACCCTTTCCCATTTGATGACATAACCATTTCTTGCCGTCAAATTAATCTTTGGATTATAGGAACAAGTGCCTGATTCTCTACTTAGTGCCCCCCTGAGTTTTACGGTAAGTGTTATAGGATAATGGTCACTAAGTAAAACTTTTCCTATTTCCCAGTTGTTTGCAAACCCTGCGGGCGTGGAGGTCATCAGGATAAAATCTATGATAGAGTTACTACCACGACCGTTAAAGGTTGGTTGAAAAGGGACAGGCGGTGAGCATAACTCATTTGCAAAAGACAAATCAAAGTGAAAGGCGATATTGCTAAAGAGATTACCTATTTTTGTGTGGGTAAAATGTGTGGGACTATCTTCCCCGTATTCTGCTAGGCCGCACAAACCTGTAGCATGGTGGGGATAGATGGTACAATTGAAGTCACCAACCCAAATGATCACCTTTTCTCCTGATATTTCTTCTTCAAGCAAGTTTAGGCTAGTCATGAGAGTAGAAAGAGTGGGCTTCATCATATTAATGGACACGTTGTTATAAAAGTTAACTAAAATAATATTGTGCGTAAGGCCCCATCTAAACACCAAAATTTGGTAATGCAAAATGGAAAGAAACTTTCGTACTTTAACATCCCCTGTCGTTGCTACGTATAATCAAAGGCCTCCTCTGTTTCGACCCTGGGTACTAGGAAGGGCAGGTGAATGAAATGTTTGAAATCCATTAATGTGCTGTTCCTCCATCAACCATTTTTCTTGTAAACATATTATACTATGTTTCTTGACAATGTCTAGCCAAGTTTGCAGGGAAACCTTATTGGCTAACCCCGCTACGTTCCAAGAAAGCAGGGGGCCCGATTCACAGAATGAACTTACTACTTTTGGCATTCACAGAATGCACTTACTACTTTTGGTATTCACAGAATGAACTTACTCATTTCGGTATTCACAGAAGTTAGGACTACTAACTTTAGGACTCCTAAATGCCTTCTGTGAATACCGAAAGTCTTAAAATTAGGATTTTTCTCAATTTAGTAGTAGTAAAGTTAGGACTCCTAACTTTAGGACTCCTAAATGCCTTCTGTGAATACCGAAAGTCTTAAAATTAGAATTTTTCTCAATTTAGTAGTAGTAAAGTTAGGACTCCTAACTTTAGGACTCCTAAATGCCTTCTGCGAATACCGAAAGTCTTAAAATTAGGATGTTTCTCAATTTAGTAGTAGTAACGTTAGGAATCCTAACTTTACTACTACTAAATTGAGAAAAATCGTAATTTTAAGACTTTCGGTATTCACAGAAGGCATTTAGGCATCCTAAAGGTAGTAGTCCTAACTTTACTACTACTAAATTGAGAAAAATCGTAATTTTAAGATTTTCGGTATTCACAGAAGGCATTTAGGAGTCCTAAAGTTAGTAGTCCTAACTTCTGTGAATACCGAAATGAGTAAGTTCATTCTGTGAATACCAAAAGTAGTAAGTGCATTCTGTGAATGCCAAAAGTAGTAAGTTCATTTTGTGAATCGGGCCCAGGGTATGGAGTATCTCAGCAGTGTTCTTTGGGAGGGGCTCATCACTGATGTTTATGTTTGTGGTTATTGGGAGAGTGCGATCAGGGATGACCTGCGTAACAGTGAACATTGGGGATATTTCACTAGGGTAAGTGTTCCGATTACAGGAGCCTAGTTCTTCTGGGGGTCCGCAACTGGGCTATCATTAGACGTAACCAGTACGTGTGGGTTTAGGTTAGATTGATCCGTAGAGCTAATAATGTTAATCAGCATCTCTACCTGTGGGGTATCATGGTGGTGTATAGTTAGCATCTTTATTGCAGTAAATGTACCCTTGCCCACAGAGGGTTTTGCCTGTCAATCCAAATCTTCAAGGCCCGACAAAGCGTTATATCTATTATTTAAAGGAATTTGCCAGAATGGTGCATATGGAGGGAGAGGAACAGGAACAGGATCTGCGTATCCCCCCCAAAACCTGGGTAGCCTGTTAGCGGGGCTAGGATTGTGCCACGTAGGTCTCCTTATAATTGGGTTTATATTAAATAAAGAAGGGACGCGGGCATGGTGTAAGGAATTATTAAATGTGTCTCCACTGCGCCAAGAAGAAACCAACGGCTGAGGGTAGAAATAACTCAGATCCCTTGTTGAAATGCCATTTGATCCCCGGGCCTCGTACCAATCAGTAATATGGGTAACCACCCTGTGGTCTCTGAAGTTAATGACAACTACATCCCCAGGTAGATCTTTAGGTCTTTGTCCCACCCAGGACAACCTTCTCACGTTCACTATCTCTCTGTCTAGGTGAGGGGGCAGTGGCCTGTTGTTTCTAAGCCAGTGGGTTACCTTATTCTTTAAGTCTAGATTGCCTTCCCTCTTACCTTCCATGAGTTTAGGGACCCCCGTGAGGACAATTACAAAAGGGGCTAAATCTGGGGGTAAATCTAAGTGGGGATGGGTTTTGTTGCCATTTTTCTCAAGAGGGCTGACTCTATCTGAATTTGCAATGTTGGATTTTAATTTAGAGGATGGATTTATTTTATGGGTGCTATCGATTGACTCTCAGTCCAAATGTCCCTTCGGCTTCGTTACCCTAACAGGACTTTTACTGCCTTTATTATTTCGTGCATTTCCTGGGGGAAGTAATTTCTCTCCTGCCTGTGCTTCTCTATCAATATTTTGTACCAATTGTTGTGTTGATTTGGGAGATGTAGCCCTCAGGGAAGCTTATTCGTATTTGCTTCCTTATGGCCAATAAGATTTACAGGTGGTACAATGGCTGGGGGCACCGGTACAGGCTCCGCTAGGTCCTTGATTAACCCTGTATTTGTACTAATTGCCTGCTCAAGAATCCCCAGCCAATGCTCTATTCTTTTTAGTCTCTCTATTATTGGTAATGTAAGGGATCTAAATAGATGTTCCATACTTCATATTAATTCAGTACTCGATGTTTCTTGTAACGGACAATGTGGTAAGGTAGCTAAGCCTGGTGTTGTAGCTGCATTAGATGGGGGGCTTTAGGGGATTTACCAGAGTCAGTGTGATTAGTCTTATTTCTCTGTAATCCACTCCCCCTCTTTCTCCTTTTTTCTTGGAGGCGAGCTTTGTTCTGTAGGTGGCTTTGATTTTTTAGCCTTTTTTTGGATGACCTCTACAACTGGAGAGGGCGCCTCAACTAGTACTTCAACCTCTGGGATCGTACTACTAAGGGAGTCTGAAACATTTATGGGCAGTTCATTAGTCACATCGGGTGAGGGGGTTGTGTCTCGGAGGAGTATTGGGATGCTGTCATTAATAGATATGTCAATGTCCTCATTTTCAATGTGAAGACTCGTGTGTGGGCTCGTGAGTGGAGAGGTAACTTGCTGTATCGGGCCCAAGGACGAGCAATTATTTTTCATGAACTCAATTGAGCGGCGTCGCTCAGCCCGTCGCTCAGCATGTATGCTTTCCCTATCCTTCTCCACAGAGCCCCTAATAAGATAATTGTTAAGTGTGCCTCTATTTACTCCTCCTGCCAACGTTGATGATCCTTTCATAAGACTCGAGGCCATGGTTCCAAAGGGCAATGTGTAACACACTTAAGCATAAGAGTAATGTCAATCATGAACAAGGGCAGACAATAGTTATAAAATGGCTTAGACCTGACAGTTATGAATGTCAACTTACTAGAATATACCACAAGCTGCCCTTGCCGAAATGTCAGAGTATAGGCCCAGCACGGCCTCCTCTGGCCTCTGAGGGGCACAGAGGGGCCGCCCTTTGCCCGGGCTCAGCCCGGCGCGCTCCCGCGCGCGGTCCCACGACGTTGGGGAAGGTGTTGTAACTTATGCGCCGGTTGGCACGCTGGACGCAGATGCGACTACGAGCCGCTGAGGATGCTGGGTATTGAAGTCCCCCCTTCCGATCGGCAGCCTCGCAAAGTAGTCCTTGTTGCGAGACGGCGGGAGTCGGTAGGCTAGCTGGCTCAACCGGTGTGGGTAGCGCAACCAAAACAGGTATCCTACACTTTTGCCAAGTATTTGTGCCGGATAAGGAAGGTTCCCCCGCTCCACTGGGGAAGGTGTTGTAATTTATGCGCCGGTTGGCGCGCTGGACGCAGATGCGACTACGAGCCGCTGAGGATGCTGGGTATTGAAGTCCCCCCCTCCGCTCGGCGGCCTCGCAAAGTAGTCCTTGTTGCGAGACGGCGGGAGTCGGGAGGCTAGCTGGCTCAACCGGTGTGGGTAGCTCAACCAAAACAGGTATCCTACACTTTTGCCAAGTATTTGTGCCGGATAAGGAAGGTTCCCCCGCTCCACCGGGGAAGGTGTTGTAATTTATGCGCCGGTAGGCGCGCTGGACGCAGATGCGACTACGAGCCGGTGAGGATGCTGGGTATTGAAGCCCCCCCCCCTCCGCTCGGCGGCCTCGCAAAGTAATCCTTGTTGCTAGATGGCGGGAGTCGGGAGGCTAGCTAGCTCAACCGGTGTGGGTAGCTCAACCAAAACAGGTATCCTACACTTTTGCCAAGTATTTGTGCCTGATAAGGAAGGTGAGTGGAAACTCAAATTATGCATAGTATATAAACCGTCTTATGCAAGTGGGGTGGCAATCTGGATTTCCTCAGACGTTGCCGAAAAAAATCAAAGGGTTAAAGCAGACCTGAAAGACCGATGGGCCATATTATCAAGAAAGGGCGATACATTATTGCCGCTTTTATCGGCAGGAAACTGCCTCTAAAGTGGCGATAATGGGCTTATTAATATGCCCTTGTGAATTCCCATAGAAGCCCAGGTTCTGGTGTTAACCTGGGCTTCTATGGGAATTTACAAGGGCATATTATCAAACCCATTATCGCCGCTTTAGCTGCAATTTCCTGCCGATAAAAGCGGCGATAACGTATCGCCCTTTCTTGATAATGTGGCCCGATATGTTTTACATGTAGGTCTACAGGGCAGCTGAGGCATGTGCAAGCTGAATATGTATGATCTGGCCAGTCCAGTCGCAGGTTTTTTTTTTTATTTAAAGAGATGATGAACCCACATTCTGATTTGCTGATGCTTTCGGCTGCTGACATCAACTGTGTTGGCCTGCAGGTTCTGGATAGTGATCCCCGATGCATGGTGCATCTGTAGGGAATGTGAAACAACTGAGAAATGCTCTCTCACAGCTCTCTGATAGCTTGATTTGGTTGTAGAATTTCCTACGTTTCTTAGTAATACATTGGTAGATTTTGTGAGGAGATGGAATATTTATGTAGAGCACTGGCACACCGTTCCTCCTCAACATGATGTGCTCTTTGTGGAGTTGCTCTGGTGTGCCTATGTGAACACTGTAGGTTGAGGGTGTTACAGACTCAGAATTTGGGCTACCGGTCGGTAAGGAATAAGAAAGAAGTGAGATGTACAAAGAGTAGGAATAGCGATTTCCAAATAGCGCTTTTATTCGAAATATTTGGAAATCGCTCTTCCTTATGTTTGAAACTTTTTGTTTCATATTTGCGGTTCCTTGTGGGTCGCAAATCGACCTAAATGCGACCCATTAGGAATGCCTGCCATCACAGGGATGGTGGCCTGCTGAGGTCAGCAGGCGGCCATGTTTGTAATTGCCTTTGAATGAAGGTAATTTTTTGTTGTTGTTGAAATGTACCATGTTTTCCTTAAAGGAAAATGGGATGCATTTCAACAATTAAAAATGAAACGTTTTGTTTTCATTTATTAAGAGCAGTCAGTGGTTTTAGGAGCAGGCAGTGGTCTGTGAGACTGCTGCCTGCTCTTAAAAATGTGTTTCCAACATTGATAAAGGGGAAGGGGTCATGGGACCCCTTCCAATTTGCAAATACATTACCACCAACTTTGAGTTGGTGGCAAAATATCATGGTTTTGGGGCTACATTTTGGTAGCAAAACCTTGATACATAAAAATGAAAATCACTACTTGGAAGGGACGCCTTAAACACCCCCCTTTCAAATATTGATTTCTACACCCACACTGCGACTCTGGAGAATCGCAGATTGGATGTTTTTACATTTGGAAAGGCATTTTTATCATCGCAAATGTCCGGATTTTGCAAATCGGGCCGTTTGCAACAGCAAAAATGCTTTGTACATATGGCCATAGGTGACTACATTGCTTTGTACAAATGACTCTAGGTGACTACTTTCTAACAAGTGCAAACTCAAATATGTGAGCTATTGAATGGGAAGATTTTACGTAGGCCCAGAGGGGTGTGTGTATTGAGTGGATACGTGTAGTAAATTCAAATATAATGAATGTTGAAGATGATAGCAGGATGAACCGAAAATAATTTAGTGAGAGTCACTGAATGACTTGTAGAATTACTTGCCATGAAAATCAATGGGGAAGCCTGTATGCTCCTCAGGAGAAGTTCTTGTTCTACTCATACAGACAGAGACTCCGGAGGAGGGGGATACCTTGGGTAGGTTAAAGATACACCAGACCAAATATTTTACATTGAATTAACGATTAACATGGTCTTCCATGATCACTTTACACAATTATACTCACAACCACTCCCCCATAAGATCAAGTTTGGGGGGGATTCTTAGCAAATTTTGAGCTTCCTGAGCGGATGGACAATCAAACTGGACCTGGAGATTCTTTTGTATTAATAAGATCTGATTGAGTCCCTCAAGATGACAAAGGGTGGTAAGACTCCTGGACTGGGTGGTATGCCATTAGAATTATGTAAAGCAGCCTCAAATACTTTACTGATAAACCGCACAAGGTCTGTTTGGAGGCTGTAGAGCAGGGGTCTCCAAACCGGTCCTGGAGGGTCGGATCAATGCCAGATTTTTTAAATAACTACATGTATCTTGTTAGACCTGGCACCTTGGCGTGAGTCTCCCTTCCACTTTTTGCTGATGTGCCTCTGATGTTTTGCTGGTTTTCCGATACTCAGGGCACTGCGCCACGGCTGATCCGTGCCGCAGTGCAAGTGCTCCCTACTGTAAATTGTATATACGATTGGTATCCATGATTGGTGCATTGGATTTACTGTTAGTCCCTAGTAAAGCGCACAAGAGAGTGCCGGGGCTTGTAGATGCCAATACTGCTGGTGGGCCTGCAGCGCTGGTTGCGCCACCCACCGAAGCAGCCGTAAAGATGTGTCTGGGAACTGCGACCGCAGAACCCGCGTGCTGTCTCGTACTGTCACGCTAGCTGGGCAAGTGTCCCCACTTGCCAGCACCGACCCTTCCCTTAACTACATATTAGTCACCCCTATGGTAGGCCTGCGGCAGGGTGCGTTGTAGGTGCAAGGTAGGACAAGCCCTGATGTGCGTGGCATGTCCTAGTAGTGACTTACCACAAAGACCGTATTTCACTATTGAAGGCTACCTGCTCCATTAGGCCAGACTGAGCTGCGAGGGTTATTACACCCTATAATCCCCGCAGGCTCAAGGAGCATGGTAGTGAGTCATGTTTAGTATGCCTGAACTCAGGGTAATGAGATATTTCTTGTAGTCAAGTTTATTTCAGTATCCTGGGTTTGCAAATGCTACTTTTAGAAAGTTAGCAATTGCTTGCTTAGCCATTTCAGCCGCCTCTGCTGGTGTGTATCTGACTGTCTGGGATGTGTGAGTGACAGGGCTGGAGGGATGACGGGTGGTGAATGCGCAGATTACACCTTAGTGGGAGGTAGGAGTGCCTCTTGACTCGAGCTGTCACTGTGCTCGACCTCCACAATGCTGGCTCCACCCTCCTGGGGAGCGGCGGATGACTCTGCCGGCACCTGGCCCAGGAAGGGCGAAGCCCCCATCAACAAAGTACTCTGGCCACTCCTGTCCGGACAATGCTGGCTCCACCTCCTGTGGGGCGTCTGATGCGCCTGCCCCTCACACTGAAAGCAGAAGCCGGAGTACACCCGCGGGGGTACTCCAGAACTGAGAGTGGCTATGCAAAGGCCCCCCTGGCCTGCGAGAACAAAAGAATTGGCCTATAAAAGACGGAGCCCTGCTCCTTGAAAATTAGATCCGGTTTGGGCCACAGAAAGACTCTGCCCTACGAGAAGGACCGTGAGAGACAAGGAAGGGTGCTGACTCTTGCCTGTGTCTGGTGCCTTGCTGCTGAAGGAGAGGAAGACAATAAGACTACGAAAAGACTTTTGTGCTACTTGTGCCAAACTCTGCAAAGAGATCTCCAAGGGCTTGCAACTGAACTTGCCCCCTGACCAGCGTCCCAGGACCTGTGGACGCTACCCCCTTGGAAGAAAGCGACGGCGGGTGCTGATCATCGCAGCGGCACTGACGGAGGAATCTCCTCTAAGGCATCAACGACCTCCCGACCACCGTGACCGGGGCCCAAAGCAACAGCGGAAGCAAAGTGAGGACCAGCCGCCGCTGGCCCGAACACCGTGACCGCAACTGCACCGGGAGCCCGAGAGCAAAGCGAAGGAGGACCCGTCCGGTCTGAGCTATCGAGGTGACTGCATAGCGAGCAGTCACTCACCTGCAAGGACGGACAGTTGCCCTACGAGAATCCGCAAGGTCGGTAAGCCTGCCCGACAGCCCAGCTGTGAGCCCACAGCTGCACCGACATTTGGCTGGGTACGTCCTGCACTTGGGGACCGTACTGCCACTTGTCACCACCGCACAGCCGCCGCCTCCAGGGTCGGAGCGGACGACGAGGAAAGGACCCTGCCGCCACAGAACACCGCTGCCCCGGACGACCAGTGACATGCTCGGCCAAAGAGCCGCAACGATCAGCGACCCCGGGAAGGCAACGCGACGTGGGACAGATCCCTTGGAAGCCGCCGGCTCCACAAGAACATTGAGTAACACCGGCCTACGGGCCTCAAGAGAACTTCCATAAGAACTGTGGTAACCCGAATTACGTAACTTGCAACCGTCTTCATAAAGTTATTGACTGTATTCACAAGCCTGCTTAAAATCTATATAAAGATATATATTTTTACAAGAATACAGTCTGGTCTCGTTGTGTGGTGGGTTGGTTGTAAAGGTGTACTGTTGCAAGTGTTTAACCCTATGTGCCCCAAAGATTAGCCTACGACTGCTTAAGCCACACTACCTAGAGGGTAAGCAGAGGTTGTCTGGAAGGTAACCCTCAGCCCTGACGAGGAAGAGAGAGTCCCTGCTTGTCGCTAGTGTTGCACTGCGCCAACTAGAGCCTCCCCCTTCCTACATTGGACGCAGCGGTGAGGATTTCGAATTTACGCTTGCGATAGTTATACCTGAGCTTCTGACCACTACTCAAGGTGCCTACTTCATGCGTGGCCTCCGGACGTGCACCTCAATCGAAACAACACTGCTTTTTTTTTTTTTTTTCTTAAGAGCCCCCACAGAAGCACGGAAAGGGCATCAACCAACGAAGTCACCGAGTATCCCTTCAGGATTGTGGACGGTGAGCACGCTGCTTTGTTAAGGGATCGTGTCTGGGCGCCGTCAATGGAGCGCGCATGGATTAGGCACAGCCTCGGCTTTGAATCAGCGCCGGTGACTGAAGGCGCAGAGGCTTAGTTTAGGATGTGTTCTCTGCTGTCAAAAGCGCCTCACAACCGGAACACTGAGGGGGTGTTGCGCTGCCCGCCCTGAAGTTATGGCGACATTAAACGGACAGGGTCGCCCTGATCGCGCTGGCTGGGGCTGCTGCACCTTTCCGCTTTGTAAACGTGATAATCGGGCAGGCGGCTAAATTCCTTTCTTCCGCTCACATTTAACTCCCCCGACTCAACAGATAACACGATGCCCGATTAGGCACCCGAGAGTGATAAATGGCACAACGACCCCTTCAGCCTCAAATACGCTCCTGCACAATGTCTGAGTCACCACAAATCATGCGATGCCCGACCAGGCACCCGAGCGAGTTTTCAACCACTCAAATGTGATATTTCAAAATAGCTGATGGCGCAGCTGCACCTACTTGAATGCTTTCTTAGCCTTCACGTCCTCCAGCATGATTTACACGCTCCTGTCAGTGCTCTTCTCACAGGCTCCGTGTAAGGTATTTTCACCTCGTTGATAAGCACTCATGAATTCCAGGGAAACGGCAGTCACTGTCCCTGGCCCAGTTTCTCCTCCTCGTCGCCAGGAAATGTAGTAGAGAGAAACGCAGATGGGTATTGTGAAAGTAGATTTATTGTCGGATAAATCATAACAGACTGCCGTCAGCTTGTCAGCCTGGACGCCCGGGTCACTGTGTCAACATTCCACAGTGAGCGCCTGGCTGTCACAGGGAATGTACCAACATGGGACAATAAAGAGGGGGGGGAACTGGGGAAAGAAGAAAGGGTACAGCATAACTTAGGTTACAACAGTACCATATACTAGGGACTCACAAGGGTAACCCAGTAACCAATCTGGAGTGTACCTAATATACATGCAATCAATTTAGAGAAGAAGCAGCTAGGCTAGGGTCCTGGTTAGCAGGGCCCCAGCCAGACTAAAGTCGAAAAACAGTGAAACACCAGCAAAAAGTGGGGGTAACCATAGTAAGCAGATCCTACTCTCCTACAGTACTCCTCCATTCATGACTGCAAAGGCAGGAACTAGAATGTTTTTGCCAACTTTCCTCCAGAGAACCAGTAAACTGGTACTACCCTGGAGCTGAAGCCATCAACATTGAATTACCGGTCTATAGCGAGCAGCATCTCATCAATATTGAGGCCTCCCCGGGCACAAATTTCGGACTTCACAAGATTGGAGCTTTCCAAACATCTTCGATGACCGCAGTGGGACACCACTCTCCAGCAACCCATAGTTGTTGAGCCCTAGTTTGGATGAAGTTTGCCCTGCCAATGACTTGTCAACAACCACCAATTCTGCAGAAAACTTTCAAAGTATTAAAGTAACCTTCCCAACAAGAGGAACCTGGTCCCTGTATCTGACCTGTCTGACATCACCATTGGCCTTACCTTTTGACTTTGGCCTGTTCTAGTGTGACCAGATAATCACATTATGCGATTTGTACTTTTTGGCTCTATTGTTGAGTCAGACTTTAAAAATTAATATCCCTGGTTCCACTTATTTAATTTTTGTTGTTTTGGTGTCATTTTATTTCTTGTATTGTATTTTTACTTTATTGCAGTATGAGTGTTGCATAAATACACATTCCTCTACTTGGAAGGTGGAGTTATATATGGAGATTTTCTTTTGACATGGGAATCTAGGTCAAGAAAATGACCTGGAATGTCCAGGGGCTGAATCGCTTTACACAAATGCGTAAATTAAACTCACTAATTAAGCACACAGACATAAAGATTGCTCTTCTAGAGGAAATCCACTTGAGAGATTCAGAGGCAGGTAAGCTTTGTAAAAAGTGGAAACTCTAATCAAATCAAATCAAAACAAGCTTTATTCGATTTTTGATTTAAAATCATAAAAGCATAAAATCACATTTTTACAAATTTAAAAAAATAGACAGATTACAGTCCATACTATACAGAATAGGCTTGATTGATATCTAAAAAACCATCTTCAGTCATCTAAAAAATTATTAAAAAACAGGGAAATTACATTAATAATGTATTATCAAACAGAGCCAATCACAGGGACTTCTAACTTTTATGACAGCTTTTAAAAAACATGAGACAGCATAAATAACATGTTCATCTCCTAGTTGTAGAAGTTTCACAAATGCTGATCTACATGTACGAATCCCCCAGGATTTAAGGATTGGTAACAAAAACTTCTTTCTGGGATTCATGTAAAATTTACAAAATAAAACCGAAGTGAATGTTCGATTGGGATGAACTGTTGTCACAGGGGCAAATTAATTTGGCAGCAGACCAATCGTTACTAGTTAGTAGAGTGACCATACGGAAAAAGGTACCCAATCTAAAGCGTGTCAACAACATGTGGGAGTAAGGGCTCTGGACCAGGACAAGATACGGTTGTAATCCCTCACAAGGTGTAATTTCCTGAAATCTGAGCACAGTATTTTTAGATTTTTCATGATTCCATCTGATGGTATCAAGGTGAGTGACCACCATCTTTTTCAGTGAGGATCTAGTAACCCCTTCTAAGGTGGTAGGCTTGTCAAAGAACTCTGGATGACCTAATTTAATGAACAAGTTTCTCACATAAGATAACCAACTGATGTTAGCTACCCGTCCAATGCCAGACAGTCGCTGATTAGGTCTCTATTCAGCGTGGTTTCTTCCGTAACCCAAACCTTATGCCATAACAAAATAGGCGACATCCTGATGATATCGCTAATATAGGTGACTCTCGCTTCAATATGTGTCATGTAAGTTGATGTAGTTTTTGATCCACCCAGTAGGTAACGAATAAACTGGTTTTCACAAAATTGTAAGGTCTGGGCACTCTCGATTCCCCATAACCCTGCACCATACGTGGCCGTGGATACACACTTTACCTTGTATATGTGTATTAATTCTTTGACGGGTTTACCAACAATTTTTACAGAAAAATTGCTTAGGGCACCTATGGTCCGGGTAAAAGCCAATTTCCTAGCTGCTATTGCGGCCTGCCAGCCACCCCGTCTATCGAACATTACTCCCAGATAACAAAACCTGTCGGCTGTTTCAATTCTTTGGTCTTCTAAGAATATGGGGCAGGGGACCCCCCTTAACTTTGCTGCACAGGGCATGGTGTAAGTTTTAGAAATGTTCACCCTTAGGCCTCTGTCCCTCATGAAGCCCGTAAATTTTTCACTGCCCACTGTAGTCTGAGCCTCGTTCGTGACATTAATGCCGAATCGTCGGCGTATAGTAGGATGGGCACCGGGGACCCGTTTATAGAAGGGTAGTCATATAATGAGTCTGTTAGATGTTGCCCAATAGAATTAATATACAAGGTAAATAACAGCGGTGCTAATATGCAACCTTGTCTAACCCCTCTCAGTATGGAAAATTTATCTGAGCATTCTCCTTGTTGACCGGACCTCACTCTAGCACCTGCATCCTTATATAGTTCTTTTATAAAGGTGATGATTTGATCATCGATGCCAATATCACGAAGTGTTAGCCAGAGGAGCTCGTGGTCGACGCAGTCAAATACGAGCTTAGATCAACAAAAGTGATATAAAGTTTTCCGCATTTGGCCTGAGTATATTTGGAGATGAGTAGAGACAGGTTTAAACATTGTTCAATCGTCCCTTTCCCTGTTCTAAACCTGTATTGCAACTTGGAAATAACATGGTGATCCTCCTCCCAGGATTGAATTCTGTTCAGAATTATTCTGCCGGCCACTTTCATAAAGGCATCCAAAAGAGAGATTGGCCTGTAACAGGTGGGGTCATTTTTATTGCCTTTCTTGAAGATTGGGACCACGATGGCATTGGGCCAAGTAGAAATGAACCCACACTGGTTGGCCTTATTCAAAACGTTTGTAAGCAAAGGGGCCCACAGATCCAACTCAGCCTTATAAACATCGATCGGGATGCAATCAGGACCTGGTGCCTTGCCTGATGCTCTTTCATTAATGGCCACGAGTACCTCATGACAACTGAACGTTATATTCATGGGAAATGGATTGCAATAACTAGAATCACTTGAGGTGACAGTGGGTATGCTTGATGTAGGTAAGTTCGCCCCAACTATTGGTTTATTGTATAGATGTCTGAAATGAGTGACCCATGTATCACCTGTTATTGCAACATCTATGGTATTTTTGCCCGAGTTTTGCAGAAATGGGGAATTGACCGCTTTCCAGAAAGCGGTATTGTCTCTTAGGCGAGAAGCCTCAATCAAGGACGCCCAGGCCTCTTTTTTCAAAGCAGATTTTCTTGTCTTAATGGACATTTTATATGACCTTCTAGCTTGGCGGATTGTGTCTGGGTTTGTAGGTGTACCCTGCAGGGCCTTTTTAAGGTTTTTTAAGGCTTTCGTGCAATTGCTATCGAACCATCCTTTTGATTTGTTATTACCGCGTTTTGGTGCTCCAAATAGAAGGTTCTTTATCGCTACTTGGATTTTCGAGAATGCGGTCAGCACAACATCAGGGTCCTCGCTATGCCCCAAGTACCGCTAAAAGTTGCCAAAAGAAGATGATATTAAATTTTTCAGAAACCCGGCGGGTTCAACCCTTTCCCATTTGATGACATAACCATTTCTTGCCGTCAAATTAATCTTTGGATTATAGGAACAAGTGCCTGATTCTCTACTTAGTGCCCCCCTGAGTTTTACGGTAAGTGTTATAGGATAATGGTCACTAAGTAAAACTTTTCCTATTTCCCAGTTGTTTGCAAACCCTGCGGGCGTGGAGGTCATCAGGATAAAATCTATGATAGAGTTACTACCACGACCGTTAAAGGTTGGTTGAAAAGGGACAGGCGGTGAGCATAACTCATTTGCAAAAGACAAATCAAAGTGAAAGGCGATATTGCTAAAGAGATTACCTATTTTTGTGTGGGTAAAATGTGTGGGACTATCTTCCCCGTATTCTGCTAGGCCGCACAAACCTGTAGCATGGTGGGGATAGATGGTACAATTGAAGTCACCAACCCAAATGATCACCTTTTCTCCTGATATTTCTTCTTCAAGCAAGTTTAGGCTAGTCATGAGAGTAGAAAGAGTGGGCTTCATCATATTAATGGACACGTTGTTATAAAAGTTAACTAAAATAATATTGTGCGTAAGGCCCCATCTAAACACCAAAATTTGGTAATGCAAAATGGAAAGAAACTTTCGTACTTTAACATCCCCTGTCGTTGCTACGTATAATCAAAGGCCTCCTCTGTTTCGACCCTGGGTACTAGGAAGGGCAGGTGAATGAAATGTTTGAAATCCATTAATGTGCTGTTCCTCCATCAACCATTTTTCTTGTAAACATATTATACTATGTTTCTTGACAATGTCTAGCCAAGTTTGCAGGGAAACCTTATTGGCTAACCCCGCTACGTTCCAAGAAAGCAGGGGGCCCGATTCACAGAATGAACTTACTACTTTTGGCATTCACAGAATGCACTTACTACTTTTGGTATTCACAGAATGAACTTACTCATTTCGGTATTCACAGAAGTTAGGACTACTAACTTTAGGACTCCTAAATGCCTTCTGTGAATACCGAAAGTCTTAAAATTAGGATTTTTCTCAATTTAGTAGTAGTAAAGTTAGGACTCCTAACTTTAGGACTCCTAAATGCCTTCTGTGAATACCGAAAGTCTTAAAATTAGAATTTTTCTCAATTTAGTAGTAGTAAAGTTAGGACTCCTAACTTTAGGACTCCTAAATGCCTTCTGCGAATACCGAAAGTCTTAAAATTAGGATGTTTCTCAATTTAGTAGTAGTAACGTTAGGAATCCTAACTTTACTACTACTAAATTGAGAAAAATCGTAATTTTAAGACTTTCGGTATTCACAGAAGGCATTTAGGCATCCTAAAGGTAGTAGTCCTAACTTTACTACTACTAAATTGAGAAAAATCGTAATTTTAAGATTTTCGGTATTCACAGAAGGCATTTAGGAGTCCTAAAGTTAGTAGTCCTAACTTCTGTGAATACCGAAATGAGTAAGTTCATTCTGTGAATACCAAAAGTAGTAAGTGCATTCTGTGAATGCCAAAAGTAGTAAGTTCATTTTGTGAATCGGGCCCAGGGTATGGAGTATCTCAGCAGTGTTCTTTGGGAGGGGCTCATCACTGATGTTTATGTTTGTGGTTATTGGGAGAGTGCGATCAGGGATGACCTGCGTAACAGTGAACATTGGGGATATTTCACTAGGGTAAGTGTTCCGATTACAGGAGCCTAGTTCTTCTGGGGGTCCGCAACTGGGCTATCATTAGACGTAACCAGTACGTGTGGGTTTAGGTTAGATTGATCCGTAGAGCTAATAATGTTAATCAGCATCTCTACCTGTGGGGTATCATGGTGGTGTATAGTTAGCATCTTTATTGCAGTAAATGTACCCTTGCCCACAGAGGGTTTTGCCTGTCAATCCAAATCTTCAAGGCCCGACAAAGCGTTATATCTATTATTTAAAGGAATTTGCCAGAATGGTGCATATGGAGGGAGAGGAACAGGAACAGGATCTGCGTATCCCCCCCAAAACCTGGGTAGCCTGTTAGCGGGGCTAGGATTGTGCCACGTAGGTCTCCTTATAATTGGGTTTATATTAAATAAAGAAGGGACGCGGGCATGGTGTAAGGAATTATTAAATGTGTCTCCACTGCGCCAAGAAGAAACCAACGGCTGAGGGTAGAAATAACTCAGATCCCTTGTTGAAATGCCATTTGATCCCCGGGCCTCGTACCAATCAGTAATATGGGTAACCACCCTGTGGTCTCTGAAGTTAATGACAACTACATCCCCAGGTAGATCTTTAGGTCTTTGTCCCACCCAGGACAACCTTCTCACGTTCACTATCTCTCTGTCTAGGTGAGGGGGCAGTGGCCTGTTGTTTCTAAGCCAGTGGGTTACCTTATTCTTTAAGTCTAGATTGCCTTCCCTCTTACCTTCCATGAGTTTAGGGACCCCCGTGAGGACAATTACAAAAGGGGCTAAATCTGGGGGTAAATCTAAGTGGGGATGGGTTTTGTTGCCATTTTTCTCAAGAGGGCTGACTCTATCTGAATTTGCAATGTTGGATTTTAATTTAGAGGATGGATTTATTTTATGGGTGCTATCGATTGACTCTCAGTCCAAATGTCCCTTCGGCTTCGTTACCCTAACAGGACTTTTACTGCCTTTATTATTTCGTGCATTTCCTGGGGGAAGTAATTTCTCTCCTGCCTGTGCTTCTCTATCAATATTTTGTACCAATTGTTGTGTTGATTTGGGAGATGTAGCCCTCAGGGAAGCTTATTCGTATTTGCTTCCTTATGGCCAATAAGATTTACAGGTGGTACAATGGCTGGGGGCACCGGTACAGGCTCCGCTAGGTCCTTGATTAACCCTGTATTTGTACTAATTGCCTGCTCAAGAATCCCCAGCCAATGCTCTATTCTTTTTAGTCTCTCTATTATTGGTAATGTAAGGGATCTAAATAGATGTTCCATACTTCATATTAATTCAGTACTCGATGTTTCTTGTAACGGACAATGTGGTAAGGTAGCTAAGCCTGGTGTTGTAGCTGCATTAGATGGGGGGCTTTAGGGGATTTACCAGAGTCAGTGTGATTAGTCTTATTTCTCTGTAATCCACTCCCCCTCTTTCTCCTTTTTTCTTGGAGGCGAGCTTTGTTCTGTAGGTGGCTTTGATTTTTTAGCCTTTTTTTGGATGACCTCTACAACTGGAGAGGGCGCCTCAACTAGTACTTCAACCTCTGGGATCGTACTACTAAGGGAGTCTGAAACATTTATGGGCAGTTCATTAGTCACATCGGGTGAGGGGGTTGTGTCTCGGAGGAGTATTGGGATGCTGTCATTAATAGATATGTCAATGTCCTCATTTTCAATGTGAAGACTCGTGTGTGGGCTCGTGAGTGGAGAGGTAACTTGCTGTATCGGGCCCAAGGACGAGCAATTATTTTTCATGAACTCAATTGAGCGGCGTCGCTCAGCCCGTCGCTCAGCATGTATGCTTTCCCTATCCTTCTCCACAGAGCCCCTAATAAGATAATTGTTAAGTGTGCCTCTATTTACTCCTCCTGCCAACGTTGATGATCCTTTCATAAGACTCGAGGCCATGGTTCCAAAGGGCAATGTGTAACACACTTAAGCATAAGAGTAATGTCAATCATGAACAAGGGCAGACAATAGTTATAAAATGGCTTAGACCTGACAGTTATGAATGTCAACTTACTAGAATATACCACAAGCTGCCCTTGCCGAAATGTCAGAGTATAGGCCCAGCACGGCCTCCTCTGGCCTCTGAGGGGCACAGAGGGGCCGCCCTTTGCCCGGGCTCAGCCCGGCGCGCTCCCGCGCGCGGTCCCACGACGTTGGGGAAGGTGTTGTAACTTATGCGCCGGTTGGCACGCTGGACGCAGATGCGACTACGAGCCGCTGAGGATGCTGGGTATTGAAGTCCCCCCTTCCGATCGGCAGCCTCGCAAAGTAGTCCTTGTTGCGAGACGGCGGGAGTCGGTAGGCTAGCTGGCTCAACCGGTGTGGGTAGCGCAACCAAAACAGGTATCCTACACTTTTGCCAAGTATTTGTGCCGGATAAGGAAGGTTCCCCCGCTCCACTGGGGAAGGTGTTGTAATTTATGCGCCGGTTGGCGCGCTGGACGCAGATGCGACTACGAGCCGCTGAGGATGCTGGGTATTGAAGTCCCCCCCTCCGCTCGGCGGCCTCGCAAAGTAGTCCTTGTTGCGAGACGGCGGGAGTCGGGAGGCTAGCTGGCTCAACCGGTGTGGGTAGCTCAACCAAAACAGGTATCCTACACTTTTGCCAAGTATTTGTGCCGGATAAGGAAGGTTCCCCCGCTCCACCGGGGAAGGTGTTGTAATTTATGCGCCGGTAGGCGCGCTGGACGCAGATGCGACTACGAGCCGGTGAGGATGCTGGGTATTTGAGCCCCCCCCCCTCCGCTCGGCGGCCTCGCAAAGTAATCCTTGTTGCTAGATGGCGGGAGTCGGGAGGCTAGCTAGCTCAACCGGTGTGGGTAGCTCAACCAAAACAGGTATCCTACACTTTTGCCAAGTATTTGTGCCTGATAAGGAAGGTGAGTGGAAACTCAAATTATGCATAGTATATAAACCGTCTTATGCAAGTGGGGTGGCAATCTGGATTTCCTCAGACGTTGCCGAAAAAAATCAAAGGGTTAAAGCAGACCTGAAAGACCGATGGGCCATATTATCAAGAAAGGGCGATACATTATTGCCGCTTTTATCGGCAGGAAACTGCCTCTAAAGTGGCGATAATGGGCTTATTAATATGCCCTTGTGAATTCCCATAGAAGCCCAGGTTCTGGTGTTAACCTGGGCTTCTATGGGAATTTACAAGGGCATATTATCAAACCCATTATCGCCGCTTTAGCTGCAATTTCCTGCCGATAAAAGCGGCGATAACGTATCGCCCTTTCTTGATAATGTGGCCCGATATGTTTTACATGTAGGTCTACAGGGCAGCTGAGGCATGTGCAAGCTGAATATGTATGATCTGGCCAGTCCAGTCGCAGGTTTTTTTTTTTATTTAAAGAGATGATGAACCCACATTCTGATTTGCTGATGCTTTCGGCTGCTGACATCAACTGTGTTGGCCTGCAGGTTCTGGATAGTGATCCCCGATGCATGGTGCATCTGTAGGGAATGTGAAACAACTGAGAAATGCTCTCTCACAGCTCTCTGATAGCTTGATTTGGTTGTAGAATTTCCTACGTTTCTTAGTAATACATTGGTAGATTTTGTGAGGAGATGGAATATTTATGTAGAGCACTGGCACACCGTTCCTCCTCAACATGATGTGCTCTTTGTGGAGTTGCTCTGGTGTGCCTATGTGAACACTGTAGGTTGAGGGTGTTACAGACTCAGAATTTGGGCTACCGGTCGGTAAGGAATAAGAAAGAAGTGAGATGTACAAAGAGTAGGAATAGCGATTTCCAAATAGCGCTTTTATTCGAAATATTTGGAAATCGCTCTTCCTTATGTTTGAAACTTTTTGTTTCATATTTGCGGTTCCTTGTGGGTCGCAAATCGACCTAAATGCGACCCATTAGGAATGCCTGCCACCACAGGGATGGTGGCCTGCTGAGGTCAGCAGGCGGCCATGTTTGTAATTGCCTTTGAATGAAGGTAATTTTTTGTTGTTGTTGAAATGTACCATGTTTTCCTTAAAGGAAAATGGGATGCATTTCAACAATTAAAAATGAAACGTTTTGTTTTCATTTATTAAGAGCAGTCAGTGGTTTTAGGAGCAGGCAGTGGTCTGTGAGACTGCTGCCTGCTCTTAAAAATGTGTTTCCAACATTGATAAAGGGGAAGGGGTCATGGGACCCCTTCCAATTTGCAAATACATTACCACCAACTTTGAGTTGGTGGCAAAATATCATGGTTTTGGGGCTACATTTTGGTAGCAAAACCTTGATACATAAAAATGAAAATCACTACTTGGAAGGGACGCCTTAAACACCCCCCTTTCAAATATTGATTTCTACACCCACACTGCGACTCTGGAGAATCGCAGATTGGATGTTTTTACATTTGGAAAGGCATTTTTATCATCGCAAATGTCCGGATTTTGCAAATCGGGCCGTTTGCAACAGCAAAAATGCTTTGTACATATGGCCATAGGTGACTACATTGCTTTGTACAAATGACTCTAGGTGACTACTTTCTAACAAGTGCAAACTCAAATATGTGAGCTATTGAATGGGAAGATTTTACGTAGGCCCAGAGGGGTGTGTGTATTGAGTGGATACGTGTAGTAAATTCAAATATAATGAATGTTGAAGATGATAGCAGGATGAACCGAAAATAATTTAGTGAGAGTCACTGAATGACTTGTAGAATTACTTGCCATGAAAATCAATGGGGAAGCCTGTATGCTCCTCAGGAGAAGTTCTTGTTCTACTCATACAGACAGAGACTCCGGAGGAGGGGGATACCTTGGGTAGGTTAAAGATACACCAGACCAAATATTTTACATTGAATTAACGATTAACATGGTCTTCCATGATCACTTTACACAATTATACTCACAACCACTCCCCCATAAGATCAAGTTTGGGGGGGATTCTTAGCAAATTTTGAGCTTCCTGAGCGGATGGACAATCAAACTGGACCTGGAGATTCTTTTGTATTAATAAGATCTGATTGAGTCCCTCAAGATGACAAAGGGTGGTAAGACTCCTGGACTGGGTGGTATGCCATTAGAATTATGTAAAGCAGCCTCAAATACTTTACTGATAAACCGCACAAGGTCTGTTTGGAGGCTGTAGAGCAGGGGTCTCCAAACCGGTCCTGGAGGGTCGGATCAATGCCAGATTTTTAAAATAACTACATGTATCTTGTTAGACCTGGCACCTTGGCGTGAGTCTCCCTTCCACTTTTTGCTGATGTGCCTCTGATGTTTTGCTGGTTTTCCGATACTCAGGGCACTGCGCCACGGCTGATCCGTGCCGCAGTGCAAGTGCTCCCTACTGTAAATTGTATATACGATTGGTATCCATGATTGGTGCATTGGATTTACTGTTAGTCCCTAGTAAAGCGCACAAGAGAGTGCCGGGGCTTGTAGATGCCAATACTGCTGGTGGGCCTGCAGCGCTGGTTGCGCCACCCACCGAAGCAGCCGTAAAGATGTGTCTGGGAACTGCGACCGCAGAACCCGCGTGCTGTCTCGTACTGTCACGCTAGCTGGGCAAGTGTCCCCACTTGCCAGCACCGACCCTTCCCTTAACTACATATTAGTCACCCCTATGGTAGGCCTGCGGCAGGGTGCGTTGTAGGTGCAAGGTAGGACAAGCCCTGATGTGCGTGGCATGTCCTAGTAGTGACTTACCACAAAGACCGTATTTCACTATTGAAGGCTACCTGCTCCATTAGGCCAGACTGAGCTGCGAGGGTTATTACACCCTATAATCCCCGCAGGCTCAAGGAGCATGGTAGTGAGTCATGTTTAGTATGCCTGAACTCAGGGTAATGAGATATTTCTTGTAGTCAAGTTTATTTCAGTATCCTGGGTTTGCAAATGCTACTTTTAGAAAGTTAGCATTTGCTTGCTTAGCCATTTCAGCCGCCTCTGCTGGTGTGTATCTGACTGTCTGGGATGTGTGAGTGACAGGGCTGGAGGGATGACGGGTGGTGAATGCGCAGATTACACCTTAGTGGGAGGTAGGAGTGCCTCTTGACTCGAGCTGTCACTGTGCTCGACCTCCACAATGCTGGCTCCACCCTCCTGGGGAGCGGCGGATGACTCTGCCGGCACCTGGCCCAGGAAGGGCGAAGCCCCCATCAACAAAGTACTCTGGCCACTCCTGTCCGGACAATGCTGGCTCCACCTCCTGTGGGGCGTCTGATGCGCCTGCCCCTCACACTGAAAGCAGAAGCCGGAGTACACCCGCGGGGGTACTCCAGAACTGAGAGTGGCTATGCAAAGGCCCCCCTGGCCTGCGAGAACAAAAGAATTGGCCTATAAAAGACGGAGCCCTGCTCCTTGAAAATTAGATCCGGTTTGGGCCACAGAAAGACTCTGCCCTACGAGAAGGACCGTGAGAGACAAGGAAGGGTGCTGACTCTTGCCTGTGTCTGGTGCCTTGCTGCTGAAGGAGAGGAAGACAATAAGACTACGAAAAGACTTTTGTGCTACTTGTGCCAAACTCTGCAAAGAGATCTCCAAGGGCTTGCAACTGAACTTGCCCCCTGACCAGCGTCCCAGGACCAGTGGACGCTACCCCCTTGGAAGAAAGCGACGGCGGGTGCTGATCATCGCCGCGGCACTGACGGAGGAATCTCCTCTAAGGCATCAACGACCTCCCGACCACCGTGACCGGGGCCCAAAGCAACAGCGGAAGCAAAGTGAGGACCAGCCGCCGCTGGCCCGAACACCGTGACCGCAACTGCACCGGGAGCCCGAGAGCAATGCGAAGGAGGACCCGTCCGGTCCGAGCTATCGAGGTGACTGCATAGCGAGCAGTAACTCACCTGCAAGGACGGACAGTTGCCCTACGAGAATCCGCAAGGTCGGTAAGCCTGCCCGACAGCCCAGCTGTGAGCCCACAGCTGCACCGACATTTGGCTGGGTACGTCCTGCACTTGGGGACCGTACTGCCACTTGTCACCACCGCACAGCCGCCGCCTCCAGGGTCGGAGCGGACGACGAGGAAAGGACCCTGCCGCCACAGAACACCGCTGCCCCGGACGACCAGTGACATGCTCGGCCAAAGAGCCGCAACGATCAGCGACCCCGGGAAGGCAACGCGACGTGGGACAGATCCCTTGGAAGCCGCCGGCTCCACAAGAACATTGAGTAACACCGGCCTACGGGCCTCAAGAGAACTTCCATAAGAACTGTGGTAACCCGAATTACGTAACTTGCAACCGTCTTCATAAAGTTATTGACTGTATTCACAAGCCTGCTTAAAATCTATATAAAGATATATATTTTTACAAGAATACAGTCTGGTCTCGTTGTGTGGTGGGTTGGTTGTAAAGGTGTACTGTTGCAAGTGTTTAACCCTATGTGCCCCAAAGATTAGCCTACGACTGCTTAAGCCACACTACCTAGAGGGTAAGCAGAGGTTGTCTGGAAGGTAACCCTCAGCCCTGACGAGGAAGAGAGAGTCCCTGCTTGTCGCTAGTGTTGCACTGCGCCAACTAGAGCCTCCCCCTTCCTACAATGGACGCAGCGGTGAGGATTTCGAATTTACGCTTGCGATAGTTATACCTGAGCTTCTGACCACTACTCAAGGTGCCTACTTCATGCGTGGCCTCCGGACGTGCACCTCAATCGAAACAACACTGCTTTTTTTTTTTTTTTTCTTAAGAGCCCCCACAGAAGCACGGAAAGGGCATCAACCAACGAAGTCACCGAGTATCCCTTCAGGATTGTGGACGGTGAGCACGCTGCTTTGTTAAGGGATCGTGTCTGGGCGCCGTCAATGGAGCGCGCATGGATTAGGCACAGCCTCGGCTTTGAATCAGCGCCGGTGACTGAAGGCGCAGAGGCTTAGTTTAGGATGTGTTCTCTGCTGTCAAAAGCGCCTCACAACCGGAACACTGAGGGGGTGTTGCGCTGCCCGCCCTGAAGTTATGGCGACATTAAACGGACAGGGTCGCCCTGATCGCGCTGGCTGGGGCTGCTGCACCTTTCCGCTTTGTAAACGTGATAATCGGGCAGGCGGCTAAATTCCTTTCTTCCGCTCACATTTAACTCCCCCGACTCAACAGATAACACGATGCCCGATTAGGCACCCGAGAGTGATAAATGGCACAACGACCCCTTCAGCCTCAAATACGCTCCTGCACAATGTCTGAGTCACCACAAATCATGCGATGCCCGACCAGGCACCCGAGCGAGTTTTCAACCACTCAAATGTGATATTTCAAAATAGCTGATGGCGCAGCTGCACCTACTTGAATGCTTTCTTAGCCTTCACGTCCTCCAGCATGATTTACACGCTCCTGTCAGTGCTCTTCTCACAGGCTCCGTGTAAGGTATTTTCACCTCGTTGATAAGCACTCATGAATTCCAGGGAAACGGCAGTCACTGTCCCTGGCCCAGTTTCTCCTCCTCGTCGCCAGGAAATGTAGTAGAGAGAAACGCAGATGGGTATTGTGAAAGTAGATTTATTGTCGGATAAATCATAACAGACTGCCGTCAGCTTGTCAGCCTGGACGCCCGGGTCACTGTGTCAACATTCCACAGTGAGCGCCTGGCTGTCACAGGGAATGTACCAACATGGGACAATAAAGAGGGGGGGGAACTGGGGAAAGAAGAAAGGGTACAGCATAACTTAGGTTACAACAGTACCATATACTAGGGACTCACAAGGGTAACCCAGTAACCAATCTGGAGTGTACCTAATATACATGCAATCAATTTAGAGAAGAAGCAGCTAGGCTAGGGTCCTGGTTAGCAGGGCCCCAGCCAGACTAAAGTCGAAAAACAGTGAAACACCAGCAAAAAGTGGGGGTAACCATAGTAAGCAGATCCTACTCTCCTACAGTACTCCTCCATTCATGACTGCAAAGGCAGGAACTAGAATGTTTTTGCCAACTTTCCTCCAGAGAACCAGTAAACTGGTACTACCCTGGAGCTGAAGCCATCAACATTGAATTACCGGTCTATAGCGAGCAGCATCTCATCAATATTGAGGCCTCCCCGGGCACAAATTTCGGACTTCACAAGATTGGAGCTTTCCAAACATCTTCGATGACCGCAGTGGGACACCACTCTCCAGCAACCCATAGTTGTTGAGCCCTAGTTTGGATGAAGTTTGCCCTGCCAATGACTTGTCAACAACCACCAATTCTGCAGAAAACTTTCAAAGTATTAAAGTAACCTTCCCAACAAGAGGAACCTGGTCCCTGTATCTGACCTGTCTGACATCACCATTGGCCTTACCTTTTGACTTTGGCCTGTTCTAGTGTGACCAGATAATCACATTATGCGATTTGTACTTTTTGGCTCTATTGTTGAGTCAGACTTTAAAAATTAATATCCCTGGTTCCACTTATTTAATTTTTGTTGTTTTGGTGTCATTTTATTTCTTGTATTGTATTTTTACTTTATTGCAGTATGAGTGTTGCATAAATACACATTCCTCTACTTGGAAGGTGGAGTTATATATGGAGATTTTCTTTTGACATGGGAATCTAGGTCAAGAAAATGACCTGGAATGTCCAGGGGCTGAATCGCTTTACACAAATGCGTAAATTAAACTCACTAATTAAGCACACAGACATAAAGATTGCTCTTCTAGAGGAAATCCACTTGAGAGATTCAGAGGCAGGTAAGCTTTGTAAAAAGTGGAAACTCTAATCAAATCAAATCAAAACAAGCTTTATTCGATTTTTGATTTAAAATCATAAAAGCATAAAATCACATTTTTACAAATTTAAAAAAATAGACAGATTACAGTCCATACTATACAGAATAGGCTTGATTGATATCTAAAAAACCATCTTCAGTCATCTAAAAAATTATTAAAAAACAGGGAAATTACATTAATAATGTATTATCAAACAGAGCCAATCACAGGGACTTCTAACTTTTATGACAGCTTTTAAAAAACATGAGACAGCATAAATAACATGTTCATCTCCTAGTTGTAGAAGTTTCACAAATGCTGATCTACATGTACGAATCCCCCAGGATTTAAGGATTGGTAACAAAAACTTCTTTCTGGGATTCATGTAAAATTTACAAAATAAAACCGAAGTGAATGTTCGATTGGGATGAACTGTTGTCACAGGGGCAAATTAATTTGGCAGCAGACCAATCGTTACTAGTTAGTAGAGTGACCATACGGAAAAAGGTACCCAATCTAAAGCGTGTCAACAACATGCGGGAGTAAGGGCTCTGGACCAGGACAAGATACGGTTGTAATCCCTCACAAGGTGTAATTTCCTGAAATCTGAGCACAGTATTTTTAGATTTTTCATGATTCCATCTGATGGTATCAAGGTGAGTGACCACCATCTTTTTCAGTGAGGATCTAGTAACCCCTTCTAAGGTGGTAGGCTTGTCAAAGAACTCTGGATGACCTAATTTAATGAACAAGTTTCTCACATAAGATAACCAACTGATGTTAGCTACCCGTCCAATGCCAGACAGTCGCTGATTAGGTCTCTATTCAGCGTGGTTTCTTCCGTAACCCAAACCTTATGCCATAACAAAATAGGCGACATCCTGATGATATCGCTAATATAGGTGACTCTCGCTTCAATATGTGTCATGTAAGTTGATGTAGTTTTTGATCCACCCAGTAGGTAACGAATAAACTGGTTTTCACAAAATTGTAAGGTCTGGGCACTCTCGATTCCCCATAACCCTGCACCATACGTGGCCGTGGATACACACTTTACCTTGTATATGTGTATTAATTCTTTGACGGGTTTACCAACAATTTTTACAGAAAAATTGCTTAGGGCACCTATGGTCCGGGTAAAAGCCAATTTCCTAGCTGCTATTGCGGCCTGCCAGCCACCCCGTCTATCGAACATTACTCCCAGATAACAAAACCTGTCGGCTGTTTCAATTCTTTGGTCTTCTAAGAATATGGGGCAGGGGACCCCCCTTAACTTTGCTGCACAGGGCATGGTGTAAGTTTTAGAAATGTTCACCCTTAGGCCTCTGTCCCTCATGAAGCCCGTAAATTTTTCACTGCCCACTGTAGTCTGAGCCTCGTTCGTGACATTAATGCCGAATCGTCGGCGTATAGTAGGATGGGCACCGGGGACCCGTTTATAGAAGGGTAGTCATATAATGAGTCTGTTAGATGTTGCCCAATAGAATTAATATACAAGGTAAATAACAGCGGTGCTAATATGCAACCTTGTCTAACCCCTCTCAGTATGGAAAATTTATCTGAGCATTCTCCTTGTTGACCGGACCTCACTCTAGCACCTGCATCCTTATATAGTTCTTTTATAAAGGTGATGATTTGATCATCGATGCCAATATCACGAAGTGTTAGCCAGAGGAGCTCGTGGTCGACGCAGTCAAATACGAGCTTAGATCAACAAAAGTGATATAAAGTTTTCCGCATTTGGCCTGAGTATATTTGGAGATGAGTAGAGACAGGTTTAAACATTGTTCAATCGTCCCTTTCCCTGTTCTAAACCTGTATTGCAACTTGGAAATAACATGGTGATCCTCCTCCCAGGATTGAATTCTGTTCAGAATTATTCTGCCGGCCACTTTCATAAAGGCATCCAAAAGAGAGATTGGCCTGTAACAGGTGGGGTCATTTTTATTGCCTTTCTTGAAGATTGGGACCACGATGGCATTGGGCCAAGTAGAAATGAACCCACACTGGTTGGCCTTATTCAAAACGTTTGTAAGCAAAGGGGCCCACAGATCCAACTCAGCCTTATAAACATCGATCGGGATGCAATCAGGACCTGGTGCCTTGCCTGATGCTCTTTCATTAATGGCCACGAGTACCTCATGACAACTGAACGTTATATTCATGGGAAATGGATTGCAATAACTAGAATCACTTGAGGTGACAGTGGGTATGCTTGATGTAGGTAAGTTCGCCCCAACTATTGGTTTATTGTATAGATGTCTGAAATGAGTGACCCATGTATCACCTGTTATTGCAACATCTATGGTATTTTTGCCCGAGTTTTGCAGAAATGGGGAATTGACCGCTTTCCAGAAAGCGGTATTGTCTCTTAGGCGAGAAGCCTCAATCAAGGACGCCCAGGCCTCTTTTTTCAAAGCAGATTTTCTCGTCTTAATGGACATTTTATATGACCTTCTAGCTTGGCGGATTGTGTCTGGGTTTGTAGGTGTACCCTGCAGGGCCTTTTTAAGGTTTTTTAAGGCTTTCGTGCAATTGCTATCGAACCATCCTTTTGATTTGTTATTACCGCGTTTTGGTGCTCCAAATAGAAGGTTCTTTATCGCTACTTGGATTTTCGAGAATGCGGTCAGCACAACATCAGGGTCCTCGCTATCCCCCAAGCACCGCTAAAAGTTGCCAAAAGAAGATGATATTAAATTTTTCAGAAACCCGGCGGGTTCAACCCTTTCCCATTTGATGACATAACCATTTCTTGCCGTCAAATTAATCTTTGGATTATAGGAACAAGTGCCTGATTCTCTACTTAGTGCCCCCCTGAGTTTTACGGTAAGTGTTATAGGATAATGGTCACTAAGTAAAACTTTTCCTATTTCCCAGTTGTTTGCAAACCCTGCGGGCGTGGAGGTCATCAGGATAAAATCTATGATAGAGTTACTACCACGACCGTTAAAGGTTGGTTGAAAAGGGACAGGCGGTGAGCATAACTCATTTGCAAAAGACAAATCAAAGTGAAAGGCGATATTGCTAAAGAGATTACCTATTTTTGTGTGGGTAAAATGTGTGGGACTATCTTCCCCGTATTCTGCTAGGCCGCACAAACCTGTAGCATGGTGGGGATAGATGGTACAATTTAAGTCACCAACCCAAATGATCACCTTTTCTCCTGATATTTCTTCTTCAAGCAAGTTTAGGCTAGTCATGAGAGTAGAAAGAGTGGGCTCTATCATATTAATGGACACGTTGTTATAAAAGTTAACTAAAATAATATTGTGCGTAAGGCCCCATCTAAACACCAAAATTTGGTAATGCAAAGTGGAAAGAAACTTTCGTACTTTAACATCCCCTGTCGTTGCTACGTATAATCAAAGGCCTCCTCTGTTTCGACCCTGGGTACTAGGAAGGGCAGGTGAATGAAATGTTTGAAATCCATTAATGTGCTGTTCCTCCATCAACCATTTTTCTTGTAAACATATTATACTATGTTTCTTGACAATGTCTAGCCAAGTTTGCAGGGTAACCTTATTGGCTAACCCCGCTACGTTCCAAGAAAGCAGGGGGCCCGATTCACAGAATGAACTTACTACTTTTGGCATTCACAGAATGCACTTACTACTTTTGGTATTCACAGAATGAACTTACTCATTTCGGTATTCACAGAAGTTAGGACTACTACCTTTAGGACTCCTAAATGCCTTCTGTGAATACCGAAAGTCTTAAAATTAGGATTTTTCTCAATTTAGTAGTAGTAAAGTTAGGACTCCTAACTTTAGGACTCCTAAATGCCTTCTGTGAATACCGAAAGTCTTAAAATTAGAATTTTTCTCAATTTAGTAGTAGTAAAGTTAGGACTCCTAACTTTAGGACTCCTAAATGCCTTCTGCGAATACCGAAAGTCTTAAAATTAGGATGTTTCTCAATTTAGTAGTAGTAACGTTAGGAATCCTAACTTTACTACTACTAAATTGAGAAAAATCGTAATTTTAAGACTTTCGGTATTCACAGAAGGCATTTAGGCATCCTAAAGGTAGTAGTCCTAACTTTACTACTACTAAATTGAGAAAAATCGTAATTTTAAGATTTTCGGTATTCACAGAAGGCATTTAGGAGTCCTAAAGTTAGTAGTCCTAACTTCTGTGAATACCGAAATGAGTAAGTTCATTCTGTGAATACCAAAAGTAGTAAGTGCATTCTGTGAATGCCAAAAGTAGTAAGTTCATTTTGTGAATCGGGCCCAGGGTATGGAGTATCTCAGCAGTGTTCTTTGGGAGGGGCTCATCACTGATGTTTATGTTTGTGGTTATTGGGAGAGTGCGATCAGGGATGACCTGCGTAACAGTGAACATTGGGGATATTTCACTAGGGTAAGTTTTCCGATTACAGGAGCCTAGTTCTTCTGGGGGTCCGCAACTGGGCTATCATTAGACGTAACCAGTACGTGTGGGTTTAGGTTAGATTGATCCGTAGAGCTAATAATGTTAATCAGCATCTCTACCTGTGGGGTATCATGGTGGTGTATAGTTAGCATCTTTATTGCAGTAAATGTACCCTTGCCCACAGAGGGTTTTGCCTGTCAATCCAAATCTTCAAGGCCCGACAAAGCGTTATATCTATTATTTAAAGGAATTTGCCAGAATGGTGCATATGGAGGGAGAGGAACAGGAACAGGATCTGCGTATCCCCCCCAAAACCTGGGTAGCCTGTTAGCGGGGCTAGGATTGTGCCACGTAGGTCTCCTTATAATTGGGTTTATATTAAATAAAGAAGGGACGCGGGCATGGTGTAAGGAATTATTAAATGTGTCTCCACTGCGCCAAGAAGAAACCAACGGCTGAGGGTAGAAATAACTCAGATCCCTTGTTGAAATGCCATTTGATCCCCGGGCCTCGTACCAATCAGTAATATGGGTAACCACCCTGTGGTCTCTGAAGTTAATGACAACTACATCCCCAGGTAGATCTTTAGGTCTTTGTCCCACCCAGGACAACCTTCTCACGTTCACTATCTCTCTGTCTAGGTGAGGGGGCAGTGGCCTGTTGTTTCTAAGCCAGTGGGTTACCTTATTCTTTAAGTCTAGATTGCCTTCCCTCTTACCTTCGATGAGTTTAGGGACCCCCGTGAGGACAATTACAAAAGGGGCTAAATCTGGGGGTAAATCTAAGTGGGGATGGGTTTTGTTGCCATTTTTCTCAAGAGGGCTGACTCTATCTGAATTTGCAATGTTGGATTTTAATGTAGAGGATGGATTTATTTTACGGGTGCTATCGATTGACTCTCAGTCCAAATGTCCCTTCGGCTTCGTTACCCTAACAGGACTTTTACTGCCTTTATTATTTCGTGCATTTCCTGGGGGAAGTAATTTCTCTCCTGCCTGTGCTTCTCTATCAATATTTTGTACCAATTGTTGTGTTGATTTGGGAGATGTAGCCCTCAGGGAAGCTTATTCGTATTTGCTTCCTTATGGCCAATAAGATTTACAGGTGGTACAATGGCTGGGGGCACCGGTACAGGCTCCGCTAGGTCCTTGATTAACCCTGTATTTGTACTAATTGCCTGCTCAAGAATCCCCAGCCAATGCTCTATTCTTTTTAGTCTCTCTATTATTGGTAATGTAAGGGATCTAAATAGATGTTCCATACTTCATATTAATTCAGTACTCGATGTTTCTTGTAACGGACAATGTGGTAAGGTAGCTAAGCCTGGTGTTGTAGCTGCATTAGATGGGGGGCTTTAGGGGATTTACCAGAGTCAGTGTGATTAGTCTTATTTCTCTGTAATCCACTCCCCCTCTTTCTCCTTTTTTCTTGGAGGCGAGCTTTGTTCTGTAGGTGGCTTTGATTTTTTAGCCTTTTTTTGGATGACCTCTACAACTGGAGAGGGCGCCTCAACTAGTACTTCAACCTCTGGGATCGTACTACTAAGGGAGTCTGAAACATTTATGGGCAGTTCATTAGTCACATCGGGTGAGGGGGTTGTGTCTCGGAGGAGTATTGGGATGCTGTCATTAATAGATATGTCAATGTCCTCATTTTCAATGTGAAGACTCGTGTGTGGGCTCGTGAGTGGAGAGGTAACTTGCTGTATCGGGCCCAAGGACGAGCAATTATTTTTCATGAACTCAATTGAGCGGCGTCGCTCAGCCCGTCGCTCAGCATGTATGCTTTCCCTATCCTTCTCCACAGAGCCCCTAATAAGATAATTGTTAAGTGTGCCTCTATTTACTCCTCCTGCCAACGTTGATGATCCTTTCATAAGACTCGAGGCCATGGTTCCAAAGGGCAATGTGTAACACACTTAAGCATAAGAGTAATGTCAATCATGAACAAGGGCAGACAATAGTTATAAAATGGCTTAGACCTGACAGTTATGAATGTCAACTTACTAGAATATACCACAAGCTGCCCTTGCCGAAATGTCAGAGTATAGGCCCAGCACGGCCTCCTCTGGCCTCTGAGGGCCACAGAGGGGCCGCCCTTTGCCCGGGCTCAGCCCGGCGCGCTCCCGCGCACGGTCCCACGACGTTGGGGAAGGTGTTGTAACTTATGCGCCGGTTGGCACGCTGGACGCAGATGCGACTACGAGCCGCTGAGGATGCTGGGTATTGAAGTCCCCCCTTCCGATCGGCAGCCTCGCAAAGTAGTCCTTGTTGCGAGACGGCGGGAGTCGGTAGGCTAGCTGGCTCAACCGGTGTGGGTAGCGCAACCAAAACAGGTATCCTACACTTTTGCCAAGTATTTGTGCCGGATAAGGAAGGTTCCCCCGCTCCACTGGGGAAGGTGTTGTAATTTATGCGCCGGTTGGCGCGCTGGACGCAGATGCGACTACGAGCCGCTGAGGATGCTGGGTATTGAAGTCCCCCCCTCCGCTCGGCGGCCTCGCAAAGTAGTCCTTGTTGCGAGACGGCGGGAGTCGGGAGGCTAGCTGGCTCAACCGGTGTGGGTAGCTCAACCAAAACAGGTATCCTACACTTTTGCCAAGTATTTGTGCCGGATAAGGAAGGTTCCCCCGCTCCACCGGGGAAGGTGTTGTAATTTATGCGCCGGTAGGCGCGCTGGACGCAGATGCGACTACGAGCCGGTGAGGATGCTGGGTATTGAAGCCCCCCCCCCTCCGCTCGGCGGCCTCGCAAAGTAATCCTTGTTGCTAGATGGCGGGAGTCGGGAGGCTAGCTAGCTCAACCGGTGTGGGTAGCTCAACCAAAACAGGTATCCTACACTTTTGCCAAGTATTTGTGCCTGATAAGGAAGGTGAGTGGAAACTCAAATTATGCATAGTATATAAACCGTCTTATGCAAGTGGGGTGGCAATCTGGATTTCCTCAGACGTTGCCGAAAAAAATCAAAGGGTTAAAGTAGACCTGAAAGACCGATGGGCCATATTATCAAGAAAGGGCGATACATTACCGCCGCTTTTATTGGCAGGAAACTGCCTCTAAAGTGGCGATAATGGGCTTATTAATATGCCCTTGTGAATTCCCATAGAAGCCCAGGTTCTGGTGTTAACCTGGGCTTCTATGGGAATTTACAAGGGCATATTATCAAACCCATTATCGCCGCTTTAGCTGCAATTTCCTGCCGATAAAAGCGGCGATAACGTATCGCCCTTTCTTGATAATGTGGCCCGATATGTTTTACATGTAGGTCTACAGGGCAGCTGAGGCATGTGCAAGCTGAATATGTATGATCTGGCCAGTCCAGTCGCAGGTTTTTTTTTTTATTTAAAGAGATGATGAACCCACATTCTGATTTGCTGATGCTTTCGGCTGCTGACATCAACTGTGTTGGCCTGCAGGTTCTGGATAGTGATCCCCGATGCATGGTGCATCTGTAGGGAATGTGAAACAACTGAGAAATGCTCTCTCACAGCTCTCTGATAGCTTGATTTGGTTGTAGAATTTCCTACGTTTCTTAGTAATACATTGGTAGATTTTGTGAGGAGATGGAATATTTATGTAGAGCACTGGCACACCGTTCCTCCTCAACATGATGTGCTCTTTGTGGAGTTGCTCTGGTGTGCCTATGTGAACACTGTAGGTTGAGGGTGTTACAGACTCAGAATTTGGGCTACCGGTCGGTAAGGAATAAGAAAGAGGTGAGATGTACAAAGAGTAGGAATAGCGATTTCCAAATAGCGCTTTTATTCGAAATATTTGGAAATCGCTCTTCCTTATGTTTGAAACTTTTTGTTTCATATTTGCGGTTCCTTGTGGGTCGCAAATCGACCTAAATGCGACCCATTAGGAATGCCTGCCATCACAGGGATGGTGGCCTGCTGAGGTCAGCAGGCGGCCATGTTTGTAATTGCCTTTGAATGAAGGTAATTTTTTGTTGTTGTTGAAATGTACCATGTTTTCCTTAAAGGAAAATGGGATGCATTTCAACAATTAAAAATGAAACGTTTTGTTTTCATTTATTAAGAGCAGTCAGTGGTTTTAGGAGCAGGCAGTGGTCTGTGAGACTGCTGCCTGCTCTTAAAAATGTGTTTCCAACATTGATAAAGGGGAAGGGGTCATGGGACCCCTTCCAATTTGCAAATACATTACCACCAACTTTGAGTTGGTGGCAAAATATCATGGTTTTGGGGCTACATTTTGGTAGCAAAACCTTGATACATAAAAATGAAAATCACTACTTGGAAGGGACGCCTTAAACACCCCCCTTTCAAATATTGATTTCTACACCCACACTGCGACTCTGGAGAATCGCAGATTGGATGTTTTTACATTTGGAAAGGCATTTTTATCATCGCAAATGTCCGGATTTTGCAAATCGGGCCGTTTGCAACAGCAAAAATGCTTTGTACATATGGCCATAGGTGACTACTTTGCTTTGTACAAATGACTCTAGGTGACTACTTTCTAACAAGTGCAAACTCAAATATGTGAGCTATTGAATGGGAAGATTTTACGTAGGCCCAGAGGGGTGTGTGTATTGAGTGGATACGTGTAGTAAATTCAAATATAATGAATGTTGAAGATGATAGCAGGATGAACCGAAAATAATTTAGTGAGAGTCACTGAATGACTTGTAGAATTACTTGCCATGAAAATCAATGGGGAAGCCTGTATGCTCCTCAGGAAAAGTTCTTGTTCTACTCATACAGACAGAGACTCCGGAGGAGGGGGATACCTTGGGTAGGTTAAAGATACACCAGACCAAATATTTTACATTGAATTAACGATTAACATGGTCTTCCATGATCACTTTACACAATTATACTCACAACCACTCCCCCATAAGATCAAGTTTGGGGGGGATTCTTAGCAAATTTTGAGCTTCCTGAGCGGATGGACAATCAAACTGGACCTGGAGATTCTTTTGTATTAATAAGATCTGATTGAGTCCCTCAAGATGACAAAGGGTGGTAAGACTCCTGGACTGGGTGGTATGCCATTAGAATTATGTAAAGCAGCCTCAAATACTTTACTGATAAACCGCACAAGGTCTGTTTGGAGGCTGTAGAGCAGGGGTCTCCAAACCGGTCCTGGAGGGTCGGATCAATGCCAGATTTTTAAAATAACTACATGTATCTTGTTAGACCTGGCACCTTGGCGTGAGTCTCCCTTCCACTTTTTGCTGATGTGCCTCTGATGTTTTGCTGGTTTTCCGATACTCAGGGCACTGCGCCACGGCTGATCCGTGCCGCAGTGCAAGTGCTCCCTACTGTAAATTGTATATACGATTGGTATCCATGATTGGTGCATTGGATTTACTGTTAGTCCCTAGTAAAGCGCACAAGAGAGTGCCGGGGCTTGTAGATGCCAATACTGCTGGTGGGCCTGCAGCGCTGGTTGCGCCACCCACCGAAGCAGCCGTAAAGATGTGTCTGGGAACTGTGACCGCAGAACCCGCGTGCGGTCTCGTACTGTCACGCTAGCTGGGCAAGTGTCCCCACTTGCCAGCACCGACCCTTCCCTTAACTACATATTAGTCACCCCTATGGTAGGCCTGCGGGCAGGGTGCGTTGTAGGTGCAAGGTAGGACAAGCCCTGATGTGCGTGGCATATCCTAGTAGTGACTTACCACAAAGACCGTATTTCACTATTGAAGGCTACCTGCTCCATTAGGCCAGACTGAGCTGCGAGGGTTATTACACCCTATAATCCCCGCAGGCTCAAGGAGCATGGTAGTGAGTCATGTTTAGTATGCCTGAACTCAGGGTAATGAGATATTTCTTGTAGTCAAGTTTATTTCAGTATCCTGGGTTTGCAAATGCTACTTTTAGAAAGTTAGCATTTGCTTGCTTAGCCATTTCAGCCGCCTCTGCTGGTGTGTATCTGACTGTCTGGGATGTGTGAGTGACAGGGCTGGAGGGATGACGGGTGGTGAATGCGCAGATTACACCTTAGTGGGAGGTAGGAGTGCCTCTTGGCTCGAGCTGTCACTGTGCTCGACCTCCACAATGCTGGCTCCACCCTCCTGGGGAGCGGCGGATGACTCTGCCGGCACCTGGCCCAGGAAGGGCGAAGCCCCCATCAACAAGGTACTCTGGCCACTCCTGTCCGGACAATGCTGGCTCCACCTCCTGTGGGGCGTCTGATGCGCCTGCCCCTCACACTGAAAGCAGAAGCCGGAGTACACCCGCGGGGGTACTCCAGAACTGAGAGTGGCTATGCAAAGGCCCCCCTGGCCTGCGAGAACAAAAGAATTGGCCTATAAAAGACGGAGCCCTGCTCCTTGAAAATTAGATCCGGTTTGGGCCACAGAAAGACTCTGCCCTACGAGAAGGACCGTGAGAGACAAGGAAGGGTGCTGACTCTTGCCTGTGTCTGGTGCCTTGCTGCTGAAGGAGAGGAAGACAATAAGACTACGAAAAGACTTTTGTGCTACTTGTGCCAAACTCTGCAAAGAGATCTCCAAGGGCTTGCAACTGAACTTGCCCCCTGACCAGCGTCCCAGGACCAGTGGACGCTACCCCCTTGGAAGAAAGCGACGGCGGGTGCTGATCATCGCCGCGGCACTGACGGAGGAATCTCCTCTAAGGCATCAACGACCTCCCGACCACCGTGACCGGGGCCCAAAGCAACAGCGGAAGCACAGTGAGGACCAGCCGCCGCTGGCCCGAACACCGTGACCGCAACTGCACCGGGAGCCCGAGAGCAAAGCGAAGGAGGACCCGTCCGGTCCGAGCTATCGAGGTGACTGCATAGCGAGCAGTCACTCACCTGCAAGGACGGACAGTTGCCCTACGAGAATCCGCAAGGTCGGTAAGCCTGCCCGACAGCCCAGCTGTGAGCCCACAGCTGCACCGACATTTGGCTGGGTACGTCCTGCACTTGGGGACCGTACTGCCACTTGTCACCACCGCACAGCCGCCGCCTCCAGGGTCGGAGCGGACGACGAGGAAAGGACCCTGCCGCCACAGAACACCGCTGCCCCGGACGACCAGTGACCTGCTCGGCCGAAGAGCCGCAACGATCAGCGACCCCGGGAAGGCAACGCGACGTGGGACAGATCCCTTGGAAGCCGCCGGCTCCACAAGAACATTGAGTAACACCGGCCTACGGGCCTCAAGAGAACTTCCATAAGAACTGTGGTAACCCGAATTACGTAACTTGCAACCGTCTTCATAAAGTTATTGACTGTATTCACAAGCCTGCTTAAAATCTATATAAAGATATATATTTTTACAAGAATACAGTCTGGTCTCGTTGTGTGGTAGGTTGGTTGTAAAGGTGTACTGTTGCAAGTGTTTAACCCTATGTGCCCCAAAGATTAGCCTACGACTGCTTAAGCCACACTACCTAGAGGGTAAGCAGAGGTTGTCTGGAAGGTAACCCTCAGCCCTGACGAGGAAGAGAGAGTCCCTGCTTGTCGCTAGTGTTGCACTGCGCCAACTAGAGCCTCCCCCTTCCTACATTGGACGCAGCGGTGAGGATTTCGAATTTACGCTTGCGATAGTTATACCTGAGCTTCTGACCACTACACAAGGTGCCTACTTCATGCGTGGCCTCCGGACGTGCACCTCAATCGAAACAACACTGCTTTTTTTTTTTTTTTTCTTAAGAGCCCCCACAGAAGCACGGAAAGGGCATCAACCAACGAAGTCACCGAGTATCCCTTCAGGATTGTGGACGGTGAGCACGCTGCTTTGTTAAGGGATCGTGTCTGGGCGCCGTCAATGGAGCGCGCATGGATTAGGCACAGCCTCGGCTTTGAATCAGCGCCGGTGACTGAAGGCGCAGAGGCTTAGTTTAGGATGTGTTCTCTGCTGTCAAAAGCGCCTCACAACCGGAACACTGAGGGGGTGTTGCGCTGCCCGCCCTGAAGTTATGGCGACATTAAACGGACAGGGTCGCCCTGATCGCGCTGGCTGGGGCTGCTGCACCTTTCCGCTTTGTAAACGTGATAATCGGGCAGGCGGCTAAATTCCTTTCTTCCGCTCACATTTAACTCCCCCAACTCAACAGATAACACGATGCCCGATTAGGCACCCAAGAGTGATAAATGGCACAACGACCCCTTCAGCCTCAAATACGCTCCTGCACAATGTCTGAGTCACCACAAATCATGCGATGCCCGACCAGGCACCCGAGCGAGTTTTCAATCACTCAAATGTGATATTTCAAAATAGCTGATGGCGCCGCTGCACCTACTTGAATGCTTTCTTAGCCTTCACGTCCTCCAGCATGATTTACACGCTCCTGTCAGTGCTCTTCTCACAGGCTCCGTGTAAGGTATTTTCACCTCGTTGATAAGCACTCATGAATTCCAGGGAAACGGCAGTCACTGTCCCTGGCCCAGTTTCTCCTCCTCGTCGCCAGGAAATGTAGTAGAGAGAAACGCAGATGGGTATTGTGAAAGTAGATTTATTGTCGGATAAATCATAACAGACTGCCGTCAGCTTGTCAGCCTGGACGCCCGGGTCACTGTGTCAACATTCCACAGTGAGCGCCTGGCTGTCACAGGGAATGTACCAACATGGGACAATAAAGAGGGGGGGGAACTGGGGAAAGAAGAAAGGGTACAGCATAACTTAGGTTACAACAGTACCATATACTAGGGACTCACAAGGGTAACCCAGTAACCAATCTGGAGTGTACCTAATATACATGCAATCAATTTAGAGAAGAAGCAGCTAGGCTAGGGTCCTGGTTAGCAGGGCCCCAGCCAGACTAAAGTCGAAAAACAGTGAAACACCAGCAAAAAGTGGGGGTAACCATAGTAAGCAGATCCTACTCTCCTACAGTACTCCTCCATTCATGACTGCAAAGGCAGGAACTAGAATGTTTTTGCCAACTTTCCTCCAGAGAACCAGTAAACTGGTACTACCCTGGAGCTGAAGCCATCAACATTGAATTACCGGTCTATAGCGAGCAGCATCTCATCAATATTGAGGCCTCCCCGGGCACAAATTTCGGACTTCACAAGATTGGAGCTTTCCAAACATCTTCGATGACCGCAGTGGGACACCACTCTCCAGCAACCCATAGTTGTTGAGCCCTAGTTTGGATGAAGTTTGCCCTGCCAATGACTTGTCAACAACCACCAATTCTGCAGAAAACTTTCAAAGTATTAAAGTAACCTTCCCAACAAGAGGAACCTGGTCCCTGTATCTGACCTGTCTGACATCACCATTGGCCTTACCTTTTGACTTTGGCCTGTTCTAGTGTGACCAGATAATCACATTATGCGATTTGTACTTTTTGGCTCTATTGTTGAGTCAGACTTTAAAAATTAATATCCCTGGTTCCACTTATTTAATTTTTGTTGTTTTGGTGTCATTTTATTTCTTGTATTGTATTTTTACTTTATTGCAGTATGAGTGTTGCATAAATACACATTCCTCTACTTGGAAGGTGGAGTTATATATGGAGATTTTCTTTTGACATGGGAATCTAGGTCAAGAAAATGACCTGGAATGTCCAGGGGCTGAATCGCTTTACACAAATGCGTAAATTAAACTCACTAATTAAGCACACAGACATAAAGATTGCTCTTCTAGAGGAAATCCACTTGAGAGATTCAGAGGCAGGTAAGCTTTGTAAAAAGTGGAAACTCTAATCAAATCAAATCAAAACAAGCTTTATTCGATTTTTGATTTAAAATCATAAAAGCATAAAATCACATTTTTACAAATTTAAAAAAATAGACAGATTACAGTCCATACTATACAGAATAGGCTTGATTGATATCTAAAAAACCATCTTCAGTCATCTAAAAAATTATTAAAAAACAGGGAAATTACATTAATAATGTATTATCAAACAGAGCCAATCACAGGGACTTCTAACTTTTATGACAGCTTTTAAAAAACATGAGACAGCATAAATAACATGTTCATCTCCTAGTTGTAGAAGTTTCACAAATGCTGATCTACATGTACGAATCCCCCAGGATTTAAGGATTGGTAACAAAAACTTCTTTCTGGGATTCATGTAAAATTTACAAAATAAAACCGAAGTGAATGTTCGATTGGGATGAACTGTTGTCACAGGGGCAAATTAATTTGGCAGCAGACCAATCGTTACTAGTTAGTAGAGTGACCATACGGAAAAAGGTACCCAATCTAAAGCGTGTCAACAACATGCGGGAGTAAGGGCTCTGGACCAGGACAAGATACGGTTGTAATCCCTCACAAGGTGTAATTTCCTGAAATCTGAGCACAGTATTTTTAGATTTTTCATGATTCCATCTGATGGTATCAAGGTGAGTGACCACCATCTTTTTCAGTGAGCATCTAGTAACCCCTTCTAAGGTGGTAGGCTTGTCAAAGAACTCTGGATGACCTAATTTAATGAACAAGTTTCTCACATAAGATAACCAACTGATGTTAGCTACCCGTCCAATGCCAGACAGTCGCTGATTAGGTCTCTATTCAGCGTGGTTTCTTCCGTAACCCAAACCTTATGCCATAACAAAATAGGCGACATCCTGATGATATCGCTAATATAGGTGACTCTCGCTTCAATATGTGTCATGTAAGTTGATGTAGTTTTTGATCCACCCAGTAGGTAACGAATAAACTGGTTTTCACAAAATTGTAAGGTCTGGGCACTCTCGATTCCCCATAACCCTGCACCATACGTGGCCGTGGATACACACTTTACCTTGTATATGTGTATTAATTCTTTGACGGGTTTACCAACAATTTTTACAGAAAAATTGCTTAGGGCACCTATGGTCCGGGTAAAAGCCAATTTCCTAGCTGCTATTGCGGCCTGCCAGCCACCCCGTCTATCGAACATTACTCCCAGATAACAAAACCTGTCGGCTGTTTCAATTCTTTGGTCTTCTAAGAATATGGGGCAGGGGACCCCCCTTAACTTTGCTGCACAGGGCATGGTGTAAGTTTTAGAAATGTTCACCCTTAGGCCTCTGTCCCTCATGAAGCCCGTAAATTTTTCACTGCCCACTGTAGTCTGAGCCTCGTTCGTGACATTAATGCCGAATCGTCGGCGTATAGTAGGATGGGCACCGGGGACCCGTTTATAGAAAGGTAGTCATATAATGAGTCTGTTAGATGTTGCCCAATAGAATTAATATACAAGGTAAATAACAGCGGTGCTAATATGCAACCTTGTCTAACCCCTCTCAGTATGGAAAATTTATCTGAGCATTCTCCTTGTTGACCGGACCTCACTCTAGCACCTGCATCCTTATATAGTTCTTTTATAAAGGTGATGATTTGATCATCGATGCCAATATCACGAAGTGTTAGCCAGAGGAGCTCGTGGTCGACGCAGTCAAATACGAGCTTAGATCAACAAAAGTGATATAAAGTTTTCCGCATTTGGCCTGAGTATATTTGGAGATGAGTAGAGACAGGTTTAAACATTGTTCAATCGTCCCTTTCCCTGTTCTAAACCTGTATTGCAACTTGGAAATAACATGGTGATCCTCCTCCCAGGATTGAATTCTGTTCAGAATTATTCTGCCGGCCACTTTCATAAAGGCATCCAAAAGAGAGATTGGCCTGTAACAGGTGGGGTCATTTTTATTGCCTTTCTTGAAGATTGGGACCACGATGGCATTGGGCCAAGTAGAAATGAACCCACACTGGTTGGCCTTATTCAAAACGTTTGTAAGCAAAGGGGCCCACAGATCCAACTCAGCCTTATAAACATCGATCGGGATGCAATCAGGACCTGGTGCCTTGCCTGATGCTCTTTCATTAATGGCCACGAGTACCTCATGACAACTGAACGTTATATTCATGGGAAATGGATTGCAATAACTAGAATCACTTGAGGTGACAGTGGGTATGCTTGATGTAGGTAAGTTCGCCCCAACTATTGGTTTATTGTATAGATGTCTGAAATGAGTGACCCATGTATCACCTGTTATTGCAACATCTATGGTATTTTTGCCCGAGTTTTGCAGAAATGGGGAATTGACCGCTTTCCAGAAAGCGGTATTGTCTCTTAGGCGAGAAGCCTCAATCAAGGACACCCAGGCCTCTTTTTTCAAAGCAGATTTTCTCGTCTTAATGGACATTTTATATGACCTTCTAGCTTGGCGGATTGTGTCTGGGTTTGTAGGTGTACCCTGCAGGGCCTTTTTAAGGTTTTTTAAGGCTTTCGTGCAATTGCTATCGAACCATCCTTTTGATTTGTTATTACCGCGTTTTGGTGCTCCAAATAGAAGGTTCTTTATCGCTACTTGGATTTTCGAGAATGCGGTCAGCACAACATCAGGGTCCTCGCTATCCCCCAAGCACCGCTAAAAGTTGCCAAAAGAAGATGATATTAAATTTTTCAGAAACCCGGCGGGTTCAACCCTTTCCCATTTGATGACATAACCATTTCTTGCCGTCAAATTAATCTTTGGATTATAGGAACAAGTGCCTGATTCTCTACTTAGTGCCCCCCTGAGTTTTACGGTAAGTGTTATAGGATAATGGTCACTAAGTAAAACTTTTCCTATTTCCCAGTTGTTTGCAAACCCTGCGGGCGTGGAGGTCATCAGGATAAAATCTATGATAGAGTTACTACCACGACCGTTAAAGGTTGGTTGAAAAGGGACAGGCGGTGAGCATAACTCATTTGCAAAAGACAAATCAAAGTGAAAGGCGATATTGCTAAAGAGATTACCTATTTTTGTGTGGGTAAAATGTGTGGGACTATCTTCCCCGTATTCTGCTAGGCCGCACAAACCTGTAGCATGGTGGGGATAGATGGTACAATTGAAGTCACCAACCCAAATGATCACCTTTTCTCCTGATATTTCTTCTTCAAGCAAGTTTAGGCTAGTCATGAGAGTAGAAAGAGTGGGCTCTATCATATTAATGGACACGTTGTTATAAAAGTTAACTAAAATAATATTGTGCGTAAGGCCCCATCTAAACACCAAAATTTGGTAATGCAAAGTGGAAAGAAACTTTCGTACTTTAACATCCCCTGTCGTTGCTACGTATAATCAAAGGCCTCCTCTGTTTCGACCCTGGGTACTAGGAAGGGCAGGTGAATGAAATGTTTGAAATCCATTAATGTGCTGTTCCTCCATCAACCATTTTTCTTGTAAACATATTATACTATGTTTCTTGACAATGTCTAGCCAAGTTTGCAGGGTAACCTTATTGGCTAACCCCGCTACGTTCCAAGAAAGCAGGGGGCCCGATTCACAGAATGAACTTACTACTTTTGGCATTCACAGAATGCACTTACTACTTTTGGTATTCACAGAATGAACTTACTCATTTCGGTATTCACAGAAGTTAGGACTACTAACTTTAGGACTCCTAAATGCCTTCTGTGAATACCGAAAGTCTTAAAATTAGGATTTTTCTCAATTTAGTAGTAGTAAAGTTAAGACTCCTAACTTTAGGACTCCTAAATGCCTTCTGTGAATACCGAAAGTCTTAAAATTAGAATTTTTCTCAATTTAGTAGTAGTAAAGTTAGGACTCCTAACTTTAGGACTCCTAAATGCCTTCTGCGAATACCGAAAGTCTTAAAATTAGGATGTTTCTCAATTTAGTAGTAGTAACGTTAGGAATCCTAACTTTACTACTACTAAATTGAGAAAAATCGTAATTTTAAGACTTTCGGTATTCACAGAAGGCATTTAGGCATCCTAAAGGTAGTAGTCCTAACTTTACTACTACTAAATTGAGAAAAATCGTAATTTTAAGATTTTCGGTATTCACAGAAGGCATTTAGGAGTCCTAAAGTTAGTAGTCCTAACTTCTGTGAATACCGAAATGAGTAAGTTCATTCTGTGAATACCAAAAGTAGTAAGTGCATTCTGTGAATGCCAAAAGTAGTAAGTTCATTTTGTGAATCGGGCCCAGGGTATGGAGTATCTCAGCAGTGTTCTTTGGGAGGGGCTCATCACTGATGTTTATGTTTGTGGTTATTGGGAGAGTGCGATCAGGGATGACCTGCGTAACAGTGAACATTGGGGATATTTCACTAGGGTAAGTGTTCCGATTACAGGAGCCTAGTTCTTCTGGGGGTCCGCAACTGGGCTATCATTAGACGTAACCAGTACGTGTGGGTTTAGGTTAGATTGATCCGTAGAGCTAATAATGTTAATCAGCATCTCTACCTGTGGGGTATCATGGTGGTGTATAGTTAGCATCTTTATTGCAGTAAATGTACCCTTGCCCACAGAGGGTTTTGCCTGTCAATCCAAATCTTCAAGGCCCGACAAAGCGTTATATCTATTATTTAAAGGAATTTGCCAGAATGGTGCATATGGAGGGAGAGGAACAGGAACAGGATCTGCGTATCCCCCCCAAAACCTGGGTAGCCTGTTAGCGGGGCTAGGATTGTGCCACGTAGGTCTCCTTATAATTGGGTTTATATTAAATAAAGAAGGGACGCGGGCATGGTGTAAGGAATTATTAAATGTGTCTCCACTGCGCCAAGAAGAAACCAACGGCTGAGGGTAGAAATAACTCAGATCCCTGTTGAAATGCCATTTGATCCCCGGGCCTCGTACCAATCAGTAATATGGGTAACCACCCTGTGGTCTCTGAAGTTAATGACAACTACATCCCCAGGTAGATCTTTAGGTCTTTGTCCCACCCAGGACAACCTTCTCACGTTCACTATCTCTCTGTCTAGGTGAGGGGGCAGTGGCCTGTTGTTTCTAAGCCAGTGGGTTACCTTATTCTTTAAGTCTAGATTGCCTTCCCTCTTACCTTCCATGAGTTTAGGGACCCCTGTGAGGACAATTACAAAAGGGGCTAAATCTGGGGGTAAATCTAAGTGGGGATGGGTTTTGTTGCCATTTTTCTCAAGAGGGCTGACTCTATCTGAATTTGCAATGTTGGATTTTAATTTAGAGGATGGATTTATTTTATGGGTGCTATCGATTGACTCTCAGTCCAAATGTCCCTTCGGCTTCGTTACCCTAACAGGACTTTTACTGCCTTTATTATTTCGTGCATTTCCTGGGGGAAGTAATTTCTCTCCTGCCTGTGCTTCTCTATCAATATTTTGTACCAATTGTTGTGTTGATTTGGGAGATGTAGCCCTCAGGGAAGCTTATTCGTATTTGCTTCCTTATGGCCAATAAGATTTACAGGTGGTACAATGGCTGGGGGCACCGGTACAGGCTCCGCTAGGTCCTTGATTAACCCTGTATTTGTACTAATTGCCTGCTCAAGAATCCCCAGCCAATGCTCTATTCTTTTTAGTCTCTCTATTATTGGTAATGTAAGGGATCTAAATAGATGTTCCATACTTCATATTAATTCAGTACTCGATGTTTCTTGTAACGGACAATGTGGTAAGGTAGCTAAGCCTGGTGTTGTAGCTGCATTAGATGGGGGGCTTTAGGGGATTTACCAGAGTCAGTGTGATTAGTCTTATTTCTCTGTAATCCACTCCCCCTCTTTCTCCTTTTTTCTTGGAGGCGAGCTTTGTTCTGTAGGTGGCTTTGATTTTTTAGTCTTTTTTTGGATGACCTCTACAACTGGAGAGGGCGCCTCAACTAGTACTTCAACCTCTGGGATCGTACTACTAAGGGAGTCTGAAACATTTATGGGCAGTTCATTAGTCACATCGGGTGAGGGGGTTGTGTCTCGGAGGAGTATTGGGATGCTGTCATTAATAGATATGTCAATGTCCTCATTTTCAATGTGAAGACTCGTGTGTGGGCTCGTGAGTGGAGAGGTAACTTGCTGTATCGGGCCCAAGGACGAGCAATTATTTTTCATGAACTCAATTGAGCGGCGTCGCTCAGCCCGTCGCTCAGCATGTATGCTTTCCCTATCCTTCTCCACAGAGCCCCTAATAAGATAATTGTTAAGTGTGCCTCTATTTACTCCTCCTGCCAACGTTGATGATCCTTTCATAAGACTCGAGGCCATGGTTCCAAAGGGCAATGTGTAACACACTTAAGCATAAGAGTAATGTCAATCATGAACAAGGGCAGACAATAGTTATAAAATGGCTTAGACCTGACAGTTATGAATGTCAACTTACTAGAATATACCACAAGCTGCCCTTGCCGAAATGTCAGAGTATAGGCCCAGCACGGCCTCCTCTGGCCTCTGAGGGCCACAGAGGGGCCGCCCTTTGCCCGGGCTCAGCCCGGCGCGCTCCCGCGCGCGGTCCCACGACGTTGGGGAAGGTGTTGTAACTTATGCGCCGGTTGGCACGCTGGACGCAGATGCGACTACGAGCCGCTGAGGATGCTGGGTATTGAAGTCCCCCCTTCCGATCGGCAGCCTCGCAAAGTAGTCCTTGTTGCGAGACGGCGGGAGTCGGTAGGCTAGCTGGCTCAACCGGTGTGGGTAGCGCAACCAAAACAGGTATCCTACACTTTTGCCAAGTATTTGTGCCGGATAAGGAAGGTTCCCCCGCTCCACTGGGGAAGGTGTTGTAATTTATGCGCCGGTTGGCGCGCTGGACGCAGATGCGACTACGAGCCGCTGAGGATGCTGGGTATTGAAGTCCCCCCCTCCGCTCGGCGGCCTCGCAAAGTAGTCCTTGTTGCGAGACGGCGGGAGTCGGGAGGCTAGCTGGCTCAACCGGTGTGGGTAGCTCAACCAAAACAGGTATCCTACACTTTTGCCAAGTATTTGTGCCGGATAAGGAAGGTTCCCCCGCTCCACCGGGGAAGGTGTTGTAATTTATGCGCCGGTAGGCGCGCTGGACGCAGATGCGACTACGAGCCGGTGAGGATGCTGGGTATTGAAGCCCCCCCCCTCCGCTCGGCGGCCTCGCAAAGTAATCCTTGTTGCTAGATGGCGGGAGTCGGGAGGCTAGCTAGCTCAACCGGTGTGGGTAGCTCAACCAAAACAGGTATCCTACACTTTTGCCAAGTATTTGTGCCTGATAAGGAAGGTGAGTGGAAACTCAAATTATGCATAGTATATAAACCGTCTTATGCAAGTGGGGTGGCAATCTGGATTTCCTCAGACGTTGCCGAAAAAAATCAAAGGGTTAAAGTAGACCTGAAAGACCGATGGGCCATATTATCAAGAAAGGGCGATACATTATCGCCGCTTTTATCGGCAGGAAACTGCCTCTAAAGTGGCGATAATGGGCTTATTAATATGCCCTTGTGAATTCCCATAGAAGCCCAGGTTCTGGTGTTAACCTGGGCTTCTATGGGAATTTACAAGGGCATATTATCAAACCCATTATCGCCGCTTTAGCTGCAATTTCCTGCCGATAAAAGCGGCGATAACGTATCGCCCTTTCTTGATAATGTGGCCCGATATGTTTTACATGTAGGTCTACAGGGCAGCTGAGGCATGTGCAAGCTGAATATGTATGATCTGGCCAGTCCAGTCGCAGGTTTTTTTTTTTATTTAAAGAGATGATGAACCCACATTCTGATTTGCTGATGCTTTCGGCTGCTGACATCAACTGTGTTGGCCTGCAGGTTCTGGATAGTGATCCCCGATGCATGGTGCATCTGTAGGGAATGTGAAACAACTGAGAAATGCTCTCTCACAGCTCTCTGATAGCTTGATTTGGTTGTAGAATTTCCTACGTTTCTTAGTAATACATTGGTAGATTTTGTGAGGAGATGGAATATTTATGTAGAGCACTGGCACACCGTTCCTCCTCAACATGATGTGCTCTTTGTGGAGTTGCTCTGGTGTGCCTATGTGAACACTGTAGGTTGAGGGTGTTACAGACTCAGAATTTGGGCTACCGGTCGGTAAGGAATAAGAAAGAGGTGAGATGTACAAAGAGTAGGAATAGCGATTTCCAAATAGCGCTTTTATTCGAAATATTTGGAAATCGCTCTTCCTTATGTTTGAAACTTTTTGTTTCATATTTGCGGTTCCTTGTGGGTCGCAAATCGACCTAAATGCGACCCATTAGGAATGCCTGCCATCACAGGGATGGTGGCCTGCTGAGGTCAGCAGGCGGCCATGTTTGTAATTGCCTTTGAATGAAGGTAATTTTTTGTTGTTGTTGAAATGTACCATGTTTTCCTTAAAGGAAAATGGGATGCATTTCAACAATTAAAAATGAAACGTTTTGTTTTCATTTATTAAGAGCAGTCAGTGGTTTTAGGAGCAGGCAGTGGTCTGTGAGACTGCTGCCTGCTCTTAAAAATGTGTTTCCAACATTGATAAAGGGGAAGGGGTCATGGGACCCCTTCCAATTTGCAAATACATTACCACCAACTTTGAGTTGGTGGCAAAATATCATGGTTTTGGGGCTACATTTTGGTAGCAAAACCTTGATACATAAAAATGAAAATCACTACTTGGAAGGGACGCCTTAAACACCCCCCTTTCAAATATTGATTTCTACACCCACACTGCGACTCTGGAGAATCGCAGATTGGATGTTTTTACATTTGGAAAGGCATTTTTATCATCGCAAATGTCCGGATTTTGCAAATCGGGCCGTTTGCAACAGCAAAAATGCTTTGTACATATGGCCATAGGTGACTACTTTGCTTTGTACAAATGACTCTAGGTGACTACTTTCTAACAAGTGCAAACTCAAATATGTGAGCTATTGAATGGGAAGATTTTACGTAGGCCCAGAGGGGTGTGTGTATTGAGTGGATACGTGTAGTAAATTCAAATATAATGAATGTTGAAGATGATAGCAGGATGAACCGAAAATAATTTAGTGAGAGTCACTGAATGACTTGTAGAATTACTTGCCATGAAAATCAATGGGGAAGCCTGTATGCTCCTCAGGAGAAGTTCTTGTTCTACTCATACAGACAGAGACTCCGGAGGAGGGGGATACCTTGGGTAGGTTAAAGATACACCAGACCAAATATTTTACATTGAATTAACGATTAACATGGTCTTCCATGATCACTTTACACAATTATACTCACAACCACTCCCCCATAAGATCAAGTTTGGGGGGGATTCTTAGCAAATTTTGAGCTTCCTGAGCGGATGGACAATCAAACTGGACCTGGAGATTCTTTTGTATTAATAAGATCTGATTGAGTCCCTCAAGATGACAAAGGGTGGTAAGACTCCTGGACTGGGTGGTATGCCATTAGAATTATGTAAAGCAGCCTCAAATACTTTACTGATAAACCGCACAAGGTCTGTTTGGAGGCTGTAGAGCAGGGGTCTCCAAACCGGTCCTGGAGGGTTGGATCAATGCCAGATTTTTAAAATAACTACATGTATCTTGTTAGACCTGGCACCTTGGCGTGAGTCTCCCTTCCACTTTTTGCTGATGTGCCTCCGATGTTTTGCTGGTTTTCCGATACTCAGGGCACTGCGCCACGGCTGATCCGTGCCGCAGTGCAAGTGCTCCCTACTGTAAATTGTATATACGATTGGTATCCATGATTGGTGCATTGGATTTACTGTTAGTCCCTAGTAAAGCGCACAAGAGAGTGCCGGGGCTTGTAGATGCCAATACTGCTGGTGGGCCTGCAGCGCTGGTTGCGCCACCCACCGAAGCAGCCGTAAAGATGTGTCTGGGAACTGCGACCGCAGAACCCGCGTGCGGTCTCGTACTGTCACGCTAGCTGGGCAAGTGTCCCCACTTGCCAGCACCGACCCTTCCCTTAACTACATATTAGTCACCCCTATGGTAGGCCTGCGGGCAGGGTGCGTTGTAGGTGCAAGGTAGGACAAGCCCTGATGTGCGTGGCATGTCCTAGTAGTGACTTACCACAAAGACCGTATTTCACTATTGAAGGCTACCTGCTCCATTAGGCCAGACTGAGCTGCGAGGGTTATTACACCCTATAATCCCCGCAGGCTCAAGGAGCATGGTAGTGAGTCATGTTTAGTATGCCTGAACTCAGGGTAATGAGATATTTCTTGTAGTCAAGTTTATTTCAGTATCCTGGGTTTGCAAATGCTACTTTTAGAAAGTTAGCATTTGCTTGCTTAGCCATTTCAGCCGCCTCTGCTGGTGTGTATCTGACTGTCTGGGATGTGTGAGTGACAGGGCTGGAGGGATGACGGGTGGTGAATGCGCAGATTACACCTTAGTGGGAGGTAGGAGTGCCTCTTGACTCGAGCTGTCACTGTGCTCGACCTCCACAATGCTGGCTCCACCCTCCTGGGGAGCGGCGGATGACTCTGCCGGCACCTGGCCCAGGAAGGGCGAAGCCCCCATCAACAAGGTACTCTGGCCACTCCTGTCCGGACAATGCTGGCTCCACCTCCTGTGGGGCGTCTGATGCGCCTGCCCCTCACACTGAAAGCAGAAGCCGGAGTACACCCGCGGGGGTACTCCAGAACTGAGAGTGGCTATGCAAAGGCCCCCCTGGCCTGCGAGAACAAAAGAATTGGCCTATAAAAGACGGAGCCCTGCTCCTTGAAAATTAGATCCGGTTTGGGCCACAGAAAGACTCTGCCCTACGAGAAGGACCGTGAGAGACAAGGAAGGGTGCTGACTCTTGCCTGTGTCTGGTGCCTTGCTGCTGAAGGAGAGGAAGACAATAAGACTACGAAAAGACTTTTGTGCTACTTGTGCCAAACTCTGCAAAGAGATCTCCAAGGGCTTGCAACTGAACTTGCCCCCTGACCAGCGTCCCAGGACCAGTGGACGCTACCCCCTTGGAAGAAAGCGACGGCGGGTGCTGATCATCGCCGCGGCACTGACGGAGGAATCTCCTCTAAGGCATCAACGACCTCCCGACCACCGTGACCGGGGCCCAAAGCAACAGCGGAAGCAAAGTGAGGACCAGCCGCCGCTGGCCCGAACACCGTGACCGCAACTGCACCGGGAGCCCGAGAGCAAAGCGAAGGAGGACCCGTCCGGTCCGAGCTATCGAGGTGACTGCATAGCGAGCAGTCACTCACCTGCAAGGACGGACAGTTGCCCTACGAGAATCCGCAAGGTCGGTAAGCCTGCCCGACAGCCCAGCTGTGAGCCCACAGCTGCACCGACATTTGGCTGGGTACGTCCTGCACTTGGGGACCGTACTGCCACTTGTCACCACCGCACAGCCGCCGCCTCCAGGGTCGGAGCGGACGACGAGGAAAGGACCCTGCCGCCACAGAACACCGCTGCCCCGGACGACCAGTGACCTGCTCGGCCGAAGAGCCGCAACGATCAGCGACCCCGGGAAGGCAACGCGACGTGGGACAGATCCCTTGGAAGCCGCCGGCTCCACAAGAACATTGAGTAACACCGGCCTACGGGCCTCAAGAGAACTTCCATAAGAACTGTGGTAACCCGTATTACGTAACTTGCAACCGTCTTCATAAAGTTATTGACTATATTCACAAGCCTGCTTAAAATCTATATAAAGATATATATTTTTACAAGAATACAGTCTGGTCTCGTTGTGTGGTGGGTTGGTTGTAAAGGTGTACTGTTGCAAGTGTTTAACCCTATGTGCCCCAAAGATTAGCCTACGACTGCTTAAGCCACACTACCTAGAGGGTAAGCAGAGGTTGTCTGGAAGGTAACCCTCAGCCCTGACGAGGAAGAGAGAGTCCCTGCTTGTCGCTAGTGTTGCACTGCGCCAACTAGAGCCTCCCCCTTCCTACATTGGACGCAGCGGTGAGGATTTCGAATTTACGCTTGCGATAGTTATACCTGAGCTTCTGACCACTACACAAGGATTACGGTACAGTTACTAAACCACAGACTTTGCTTTTTGAAAGAAGATTCCGAGTACAGAAACCATGCCTGGCACAAAGAGCCTGGATGGAGCGGAGTCCACGACCTCCGAGGTGTTGGAGATAGAATGGGACGCCGCAAAGCTGGACAAATACTCAAAGATGGAGCTGAAGTTTTTCTGTAGGAAACTAAAGGTTCCGCACGCTGGTTGCAAAAACAAGCCGGAGCTCTACAAGGCCCTGAAAGCCTGGGTGGAGTCCAGAAAGACCCCGGAAGAGCAAGACGTCCTCGCCGAGCAGAATACGACGGAGGAGCAGAATGCGCTTGGGGATCTGATCGATCTGGAAAGGCAAGACAGCGAGCACAGCTTGGGTAAAGGCCTGTCGCCAGAGGAGCTGGCGGACAGGAAGGAAACCCGGAATCACGAAAGAAAGTTGGCAGAATTGAAAATCCAGCTGGAGCTGGAAACCAAAAGAATGGCGCTGGAAGAGCGAAAGCACCAGATGGATTATGAAATCAAGATGAGGGAGATAAGTCTCAAGGAGAGAGACTTGGATCGGCCTCCCTCTGGTGGCAGCACATCGCCAGTGCAGGTAGAGTCAAGAGTGCACATCCCGAAGGACGTAGTTAAGGAGTTCTTTAAGGGGGATGACATAGGACAGTGGTTTAGGGCATACGAGGTAGCCATGTCCTCCCACCGGGTCCCTGACAAGGATTGGGGAGCGGGGTTGTGGGGAAGGTTCCTTAGCGAAGGGAGAGATACCTTGCTAGATTTGCCCGTTGAGAATCAGAGATCCTATGCCCACATGAAAGAAGCTTTATTAAACAGGTACGGGCTTACCCCTGAAATGTATAGACAGAAGTTTAGGGGATGTACTAAGCGGCCTGGGAATACGTATGTGGAGTATGTGACTTACTTTTGCAGAGCACTGGATGGTTGGGTGAAAGGTAACAAAGTGAATGATTTTCAAGGTCTCTTTGATTTAATTGCATGGGAGCACTTGTCTGATCACTGTTTTCCTGAGTTACGCCAACACCTGATCGATAGCAAGCTGTCCAACCCGAGGAAGCTTGCTGAGGAGGCGGACCGCTGGCTCAGCACCAGGGTCCACAAGGGTCCCGTGGGAGATTCCGTCAAGAGTGGGCAGGGTCCCCAGCAGAAGAGTGGGGGGGACAAAGGGGGAAAACAGAAAGGGTTCCAAAAAGGCCCCCAAAGTAGTTCCCAAGGGAATCCGCAGCAGGGTTCTCAGCCTCCCCCACCCCCGAAGCAGAATGGGGCCCCGACAGGTAAACCTGTTCCAAAGGGGCCCTTCAATTGTTTCAAATGTGGCGAGCCTGGGCACATATCCAGTGACCCCAAGTGTCGCCTATTTGGAAAACCTGCACCCACTGGTGCTCCGCCCCGACAAGTGACTAGCGTTCACCTGGGAGAAGAAATGATGGTCCCGGGGGGTGGAGATCCCGTTCACATGACCCTGGTCTCGCTAGGAGACAGTGAGATGATCCCGACGAACTACCTGCCCTCTAACACTAAGAAATATGGGCAGGTGGTGATCATCAATGGTAAGGAAGCTGAGGCTCTTAGAGACACAGGAGCCAGTGTGACTGCAGTGAGGCAGCACCTGGTGTCTCAAGAGCAGGTTGTACCCCATGCCTACTGTAGGGTTATCAATGCTGATAATTCTGAGAGCCAGTGTCCGATGGCTCAAGTTCCCTTCGAGTGGGGGGGGGTCTCTGGTACTCTGCAGGTCTGTGTGAGAAAAACCATGCCTGTTGACTGTTTGCTAGGGAACGACTTGGAGCACTCCCCTTGGGAAAAGGTGGAGAAAGCGACTCACCTGCGGATGGTGGGTCTGCCTGACTGGGCGTGCGTGACCACCCGGTCGATGGCAGCCAGTAAGGGTGATCGAGAGGTCCTGGGGCCTGATGGAGAGGCCCAGGAACCGGCTTTAGGGAGAAGGCGCAGGGGGCGCGGGAAACCGGCCCCTGAAGTTCCTACGGTCCAGGAGGAAGCAGACCTTGAGGGGGATGCCCTGGAGCCTACAGGGGAACAGATCGCCGAACTGGGGGACCTGCCTGAGCTGACCCATTGGCAGCAAGAAGGAGGACCCTCCAGGGAGGAATTCTGCAGGGAGCAGAAAGAATGCCCTTCTCTCGTGGGTATGCGGCAGCAGGCTGCAGACCAGGCCAATGGTGTTCAGGCCAAAACACATTACGTGTACTGGGAGAACGACCTCCTGTATTCGGAGCCTAAGGCTGCTGAACCTGGGTCAGCCCGTGTGCTGGTGGTACCCCAGAAATTCAGAGCCTTCCTACTGGGTCTGGCTCATGATGTGCCTTTAGCAGGACATTTGGGGATGGACAAGACCTATGACAGGCTTGTCACCCACTTCTACTGGCCCCAAATGCATAAAAGCTCAGACGCTTATTGCAGAACCTGTCCGACTTGCCAGGCAAGTGGGAAGACGGGAGGGAAGAACAAGGCTCCCCTCCAACCCTTCCCTGTGGTCGGTACGCCATTCCAGCGAGTGGGTATTGACATCGTTGGGCCTCTGGACCCCAAGACAGCCATGGGCAACAGGTTCATCCTGGTCTTGGTGGACCATGCCACCCGGTACCCTGAAGCCATCCCTCTGAGGACAGTGACGGCTCCCGTGGTGGGGCGTGCACTGATGGGAATTTTCTCACGAGTAGGATTCCCTCTAGAGGTGGTGAGCGACAGGGGGACCAATTTCATATCGAAATATATGAAGTCCCTTTGGCAGGAGTGTGGCGTAACGTACAAGTTCACCACACCCTACCATCCCCAAGGTAACGGGTTGGTTGAAAGATTCAACCGAACCCTCAAAGGCATGATAATGGGCCTGGAAGGTCCGATGAGGCGTAAGTGGGACGTCCTCTTGCCATGCCTGCTGTTTGCATATCGCGAGGTACCACAGAAGTCCCTAGGGTTCAGCCCCTTTGAACTGCTGTACGGTCACCCCGTGAGAGGACCACTGAGTTTGGTAAAGGAAGGCTGGGAGCAATCTCCCAGGAAACCTCCCCAGAATGTATATAGCTACATGCTGGCCTTCAGAAACCAGACCAGACGCTTCAGACAACTTGCCGAGGGAAATCTGGAAGCGAGCCAGGAAGAAATGAAGCGGTGGTACGATCAGAATGCCACTCTGGTCGAGCTTCAGCCTGGACAGGAGGTGTATGTATTGGCCCCAGTGGAGCCCTGTGCCCTTCAAGATAAGTGGACAGGACCATTTGAGGTTGTGGAGCGCAAGAGCCCCGTGACATACTTGGTGGACATGAAGACGCCCAGGAACCCTTTGCGGGTCCTACATGTCAACCGCCTCAAGCCCCACTTGCGAAGGTCCGAAGTGGGCATGTTGTTGGCAACCGATGACGGAATGGAGGAGGAGTCGGAGCCTCTTCCTGACCTCTTGGTGGCCTGTGAGAAGGATGGGTCAGTGGATGGAGTTAACCTCTCACCCTCCCTGACCGCCGAACAACAGGAGGACTGCCGCCAGTTGCTGGGACAGTTTCCAGACCTGTTCTCCCTGGTTCCGAGTGTCACAGATTGGTGCGTCCATGATGTGGACACTGGAGAGAGCTTACCGGTGAAGCACAAGGCTTACCGGGTAACTGACAGGGTCCGGGCCTGCATCAAGGAGGAGGTCTCCAAGATGCTTGCCCTCGGGGTGGTTGAGTCTTCCAGCAGTCCTTGGTCCAGCCCCGTGGTCTTGGTTCCGAAGGCTGCTGCGCCGGGAGCCACACCCGAACTCCGGTTCTGTGTGGACTACAGAGGACTCAATTCAGTCACGAAGACTGACGCGCACCCCATCCCCAGAGCTGACGAGCTCATTGATCGGCTAGGGGCTGCCCGGTTTCTCAGCACGTTTGATTTGACGTCTGGGTACTGGCAGATCGCCTTGACCGATGGGGCAAAGGAGAGGTCGGCATTCTCTACACCAGATGGGCATTTCCAGTTCCGGGTTATGCCATTTGGAATAAAGAATGCCCCTGCCACCTTTCAGAGATTGGTCAACCAGGTGTTGGCTGGACTGGACGAGTTCAGTGCCGCCTACCTGGATGACATCGCGGTGTTCAGCGGCACCTGGCCCGAACACCTGCGACACCTCTGGGAAGTGTTGATGGCCCTGCGCAGAGCAGGCCTCACAATCAAGGCAAGCAAGTGCCAGATTGGGCAGGGTTCAGTGGTGTACTTGGGACACCAAGTTGGGAGTGGCAAGGTAGCCCCCTTGCAGCCCAAAATCGAAACCATCCTGGCTTGGGAACCCCCCAAGACCCAGACTGCAGTGAGAGCCTTCCTGGGGCTCACTGGGTATTACAGGAGGTTTGTCAAGGGCTATGGCACGATCGTGACCCCCTTGACAGAGCTGACTTCGAAAAAGCAGCCCAGAAATGTGATTTGGACTGACACCTGTCAGAAAGCTTTCGACACCCTGAAGACTGCCATGTGCACGGCGCCCGTGCTCCTGGCCCCAGATTTCTCCAAGGAGTTCATTGTGCAAACAGACGCTTCAGAGCATGGTGTAGGGGCTGTTCTTTCACAGATGACTGAGGAGGGCTTTGACCAACCCGTAGCCTTCATAAGTCGGAGGTTACTTCCACGGGAAAGTAGGTGGAGTGCAATAGAGCGTGAAGCATTTGCTGTGGTCTGGGCGCTGAAGAAGCTAAGACCCTACTTGTTTGGGTCTCACTTCCGAGTTCAGACGGACCACAGGCCCCTCAGATGGTTGATGCAAATGAGGGGTGAGAACCCGAAACTGTTGAGGTGGTCCATTTCTCTACAGAGTATGGACTTTACGGTGGAACACCGCCCTGGCACCGATCACGCCAACGCTGACGGTCTGTCCAGATTTTTCCGCCTTAGTGATGTGGAACTCCCTGGGGAAGGGTAGTTCCCCCCACATTTCAGCTGGAGGGGACACATGTTAGACCTGGCACCTTGGCGTGAGTCTCCCTTCCACTTTTTGCTGATGTGCCTCCGATGTTTTGCTGGTTTTCCGATACTCAGGGCACTGCGCCACGGCTGATCCGTGCCGCAGTGCAAGTGCTCCGTACTGTAAATTGTATATACGATTGGTATCCATGATTGGTGCATTGGATTTACTGTTAGTCCCTAGTAAAGCGCACAAGAGAGTGCCGGGGCTTGTAGATGCCAATACTGCTGGTGGGCCTGCAGCGCTGGTTGCGCCACCCACCGAAGCAGCCGTAAAGATGTGTCTGGGAACTGCGACCGCAGAACCCGCGTGCGGTCTCGTACTGTCACGCTAGCTGGGCAAGTGTCCCCACTTGCCAGCACCGACCCTTCCCTTAACTACATATTAGTCACCCCTATGGTAGGCCTGCGGGCAGGGTGCGTTGTAGGTGCAAGGTAGGACAAGCCCTGATGTGCGTGGCATGTCCTAGTAGTGACTTACCACAAAGACCGTATTTCACTATTGAAGGCTACCTGCTCCATTAGGCCAGACTGAGCTGCGAGGGTTATTACACCCTATAATCCCCGCAGGCTCAAGGAGCATGGTAGTGAGTCATGTTTAGTATGCCTGAACTCAGGGTAATGAGATATTTCTTGTAGTCAAGTTTATTTCAGTATCCTGGGTTTGCAAATGCTACTTTTAGAAAGTTAGCATTTGCTTGCTTAGCCATTTCAGCCGCCTCTGCTGGTGTGTATCTGACTGTCTGGGATGTGTGAGTGACAGGGCTGGAGGGATGACGGGTGGTGAATGCGCAGATTACACCTTAGTGGGAGGTAGGAGTGCCTCTTGACTCGAGCTGTCACTGTGCTCGACCTCCACAATGCTGGCTCCACCCTCCTGGGGAGCGGCGGATGACTCTGCCGGCACCTGGCCCAGGAAGGGCGAAGCCCCCATCAACAAGGTACTCTGGCCACTCCTGTCCGGACAATGCTGGCTCCACCTCCTGTGGGGCGTCTGATGCGCCTGCCCCTCACACTGAAAGCAGAAGCCGGAGTACACCCGCGGGGGTACTCCAGAACTGAGAGTGGCTATGCAAAGGCCCCCCTGTCCTGCGAGAACAAAAGAATTGGCCTATAAAAGACGGAGCCCTGCTCCTTGAAAATTAGATCCGGTTTGGGCCACAGAAAGACTCTGCCCTACGAGAAGGACCGTGAGAGACAAGGAAGGGTGCTGACTCTTGCCTGTGTCTGGTGCCTTGCTGCTGAAGGAGAGGAAGACAATAAGACTACGAAAAGACTTTTGTGCTACTTGTGCCAAACTCTGCAAAGAGATCTCCAAGGGCTTGCAACTGAACTTGCCCCCTGACCAGCGCCCCAGGACCAGTGGACGCTACCCCCTTGGAAGAAAGCGACGGCGGGTGCTGATCATCGCCGCGGCACTGACGGAGGAATCTCCTCTAAGGCATCAACGACCTCCCGACCACCGTGACCGGGGCCCAAAGCAACAGCGGAAGCAAAGTGAGGACCAGCCGCCGCTGGCCCGAACACCGTGACCGCAACTGCACCGGGAGCCCGAGAGCAAAGCGAAGGAGGACCCGTCCGGTCCGAGCTATCGAGGTGACTGCATAGCGAGCAGTCACTCACCTGCAAGGACGGACAGTTGCCCTACGAGAATCCGCAAGGTCGGTAAGCCTGCCCGACAGCCCAGCTGTGAGCCCACAGCTGCACCGACATTTGGCTGGGTACGTCCTGCACTTGGGGACCGTACTGCCACTTGTCACCACCGCACAGCCGCCGCCTCCAGGGTCGGAGCGGACGACGAGGAAAGGACCCTGCCGCCACAGAACACCGCTGCCCCGGACGACCAGTGACCTGCTCGGCCGAAGAGCCGCAACGATCAGCGACCCCGGGAAGGCAACGCGACGTGGGACAGATCCCTTGGAAGCCGCCGGCTCCACAAGAACATTGAGTAACACCGGCCTACGGGCCTCAAGAGAACTTCCATAAGAACTGTGGTAACCCGAATTACGTAACTTGCAACCGTCTTCATAAAGTTATTGACTGTATTCACAAGCCTGCTTAAAATCTATATAAAGATATATATTTTTACAAGAATACAGTCTGGTCTCGTTGTGTGGTGGGTTGGTTGTAAAGGTGTACTGTTGCAAGTGTTTAACCCTATGTGCCCCAAAGATTAGCCTACGACTGCCTAAGCCACACTACCTAGAGGGTAAGCAGAGGTTGTCTGGAAGGTAACCCTCAGCCCTGACGAGGAAGAGAGAGTCCCTGCTTGTCGCTAGTGTTGCACTGCGCCAACTAGAGCCTCCCCCTTCCTACATATCTCAATGGGGATATCCCAAAAATCTGGCATGGATCCGGCCCTCCAGGACCGGTTTGGAGACCCCTGCTGTAGAGAGAGTGTACTGCATGAAAAAGGCCCTAACAGTAGTAGTCCCAAAACCAAACATGGACCCCTCTGAGTATAAATTGTATATAGGCCTTACAGTGCAAAATGTGGATGTATAAATTCTAGGCAGGGCATAATTAAGAGCTTGGCGACCAGCTTACTCAGTCACAAAACATGGCGGATATCCTGTCCACCTTTTTACAAGTGTATTATATTATATGACACTTGAAATAAGGCAGACAGGAAGTATCCGATCCACCAAATTCTAAATCAAGTTCCAAGGCTCTTGCCAACAATCATTGTATAGTCCTTGCTCAAATGATCCATCCTGATTAGTCAGGAGTTAGCATGCAAACCCTATGGTATTTTGAGAAGTCTGGCATACATATAACATGATTTAAGATTGAACAGCCAAGAAATGCATCTGCAGCATGACACTTAGAATGCATTTGATACATTTGGTTAGGAGTATCAGTATTGGGTAAGATTAACTTTAATCCAATATATATTAGGTGGGTTAAACTACTGTATGGCACTCTGCAAGGAGAGTAGGAACTGGCAGGGCTGTCTTGGAGAGATAGGATATTCATAGGGCTAATAGTCAATGTTGCCCATTATCGCCATTCCTTTTGCCCTCGTTATGTAACCCTTGCCAGAACTATTGGAAAGGCACATGTTAAAAGTAAGTACTGAAGGTCGGAGAACTAAACATGTTGTGTCACTATTTGCCGACAAACACCTTAATACATTTAAAGAACCGGATGGTATCAGTGCCCCATATGTTAAACTGTCTGGTTAGATTTGGGTTGGTCTCTGGCGTATGTATAAAATATTGCTAAAGCAAGACTGATGTTCATGGTGGTCTGAAGGTCAGACATATTTTGAACATGAGGCTGGAGAGGGAGATGTATGGCTTCCAATACATAGGCATATTTGTAGCTTGAGCTCCTAACGACAAGTGGGAGATCAACGTAAATACAATCTTCACAGTGGAGAGAGGCTGAATCCAGTCCCAAACAGTTATTTATAGCATAGCTCTAATCAAAATGGTAGAGCTACTAAGCTATTTATATATTTTCCAAGAGATCTACCTAAAATTTCCAATATGGCTCATTCCTATAATTTTCTCTTGCGCCGGCACCATTTTGGCAGCCTAGCACCTATGCAAGCACCCTTGCACCATGTTGCAGCATGTTGCAAAATGCAGCACACATAGAAAGAGGAAGAAATGATGAGAAACAAACACATTTCTCCTCAATATGCCTCTCCTGGAAAGACGTATCTTTTTGGCACATTCCCAGTTTCACAATGTCTTGTGCATTTGGGTATGTGTCAAAACCCATGGGAGTTGTGTAGGTACACCCACGCAATGACTATGTAACGCCTGCCCAGGGCATAGTGTCGCAACGCAGCAATTTGCACTGCATTACGGTACTCCATATTTTGGAGCCAATCAGAGCCATACAAAGTGGCTTTGTATGGCTTCAAAATATTACTTAAGGTTTGCGTTGCTCTTGCACCAAGTTGCATTGTACAAAGCAGGGCAAACAGGTTCATGAACCAGCAAGGTGCATCAGAAAGTTATTGTGCCTTCTGAGACAGTCCAAATGCCAAAGTGCTAGTCACAGATTTTGTAGACCGCTGTGATGTACGCTTTTGATGACGTGCAAGTGCTAATGTTCTACATTAATAATAGCATTTCACAGAATTTTTGATTTTTCAAGAAACAGGCACCTTTATAAGTGTTTTCTCTATGTTCGATACTTTGCCTTTTTTAATTTAATTCAGCATCGAATGGCAACTGAACTCATACAGGAAACTGATTTTGGGCCATATGTATCAAGCAAATTCGCATTCGCAAAGGCCGAAATTCGCAGAATTTGCTAAATGGTACGCATTAAGCAAAATCTGGTGCAAAAATAAGGAATCACAAATTTTGCGACTCCTTATTTTGCAATTGCATTTAAGGAATCACAAATTTTGCGATTCCTTAAATGCAATGTATGTAGCAAAAAACATTAGCAAAATGCCCTTAAGGAATCGTAAATTACCACCAACGTCTAGTTGGTGGTAAGTTGTGAATTCCTTGAAAAATGCACATTTTTGCATATTTCAAAGTGCCATGTGAACCACATACATGCCCTTATGTGTGCCACATGTGCACCCATGCATATTTCAGGGGTGCAACAGGGTGTCCTTTGGACACCCCTGCACCCTTGACATTACTCTCAATTTGCGAATCGCAAATTGAGAATAACTTCCCATTCATTCCTAAGCGCCTCCTGGCCCATAGAAATGAATGGGAAAGTATTCCTTAATTGTGATTCGCAATTTGCTAATCGCAATTAAAGAATTTTAAGAAATCGCAAAAAAATGCGATTTGTACATACATACCTATTTGCGATTCTCAAATAGCGATGTCTTAAAAATCCTTATTTGGGTATCTTGATACATATGGCCCTTTGTCACTTCACATATTGTTGAGATGATGTGACCGCTATTATGTAGATATAAGCTATGGGTGTAAACAAAGCTCTACAGCAGCCGCTCATTCAAGAGCTGTCTAACTGGTTAAGGATTGTATTGTACTGCCGTTTCTATTGCAGTCTCAATTTACCTTGTGAGGCTTACAGTGTTTGCTCTCTATTTGCCCACAGCGAATATCCTGTTTGACTTATTAGAAGTGCCATAAAATATAACAAACTGGTAATAAGGTGAACGAGAAATCCGTCATGTTTGTGACAGGGTAACCCATCCACTATACTCTAAATCAGACACTCAGTCAAATTTGGTAGGTGGTAGCAGGAATAAAAACATTTTTATATGAATAATTCAACACACCTTGTATTCAACTAAAACTGAAGTGAAAATAGTACAATAGGCAGCAGATAAAGGCCCAGGTCGGCCAGCCACCAAGAAGCGCCATGCTCACACATGCCACCAGAAGTTAAATCAACCTCTTGGAACTGTGGCACTGTCACAGGTGAGGTAGTTTGTAATTGGGTGATTTATGGCACAGTCATCGAATTATAAAGCAATATGTCTATAATGTTGTATGTATCCACACATGTTTAAATTATAAATGCCTAACTGCATGTTTCTTTTATGCTTGGAATTTGCCTAGAGCAAAACAAATAATTGATGGACAGAATGCTGAACAATGTAAATATTCACCCCCAGTCACAAAGATTTGGGTTTCATCCATTGTTTTTTGCACACCATGTTACCCCAGTTTAGACCCAGCCATTTGCAAATCAGTCTTGATCCTGCTCCTCACGGGAACAGTCCAGTCCAAGCTGCCAGCCCAGGTCCTCCCTGGAGCAGTAATAAGCACTTTGGGACCGGTTTCGGGGTATTAACCCTCATCAACTCAGAAACCACATACCTCCCATAAATGGTGGTTTAACAATACTCTACTTTTAGACCCAGTATTCCCTTCCACTTTTCTCTCCTTTTTTAACTAATATTTGTTCTTTAATCAGACCGATACTCTACCTTTTTATGTGGTGTGGAATGCTTTTAAAGCATCAGCCAGAGACCTCATTATTGGTTATGTTTCCAAAAAAACAAAAAAAAATCACAAGATCTCGCAAAGAAACTCTTACCTAGGATAAAGAAATTGAAGCATTCGTATTATTCTTCAAAGTCAACAGATTGCTTTACAGAACTTATACATTTTAAGTTTCAGTTCAATAAGGAGTCGACAAATAATGCTTCCACATATTTATTAAAGTCCAGTGCGAAATTTTATGGGGGTCAGAAAAAAGCTGGCAAAGTATTAGCAAATTATTTAAAAGTCAAACACAACAAACTTAATATAGAGTCTATTATGGACGAGCAACAAATATTGAAATTTAAAGATGATTACATTTTAAATGAATTCCTTCAGTTTTACAAGGCACTTTACACGCCTGACACTCCTCCCTCAGAACACCGCATATCCCAATTCTTATCTAGTATTGATCATCCAATGCTCAAACAGACCTTTTCTATCTTAGAAGCTAACTTATCTCAAAAGGAACTCTCTATAGCTCTACAGTCACTTAAAAAAGATAAAGCTCCACGCCCGGATGGTTTTACTGTTGAGTGTTTTTCACATTTTGCATATTTATTACTTCCCAAATTACACCATCTTTTGGATTATTTTTTAAGTTCAGGTAAATCCTTAGGCTCTTTTTCAGATGCCCTCATTTATCTTATTCCTAAAGAAGAGAAGGATTTGAGGTTTTGTAAGAACTTTCGACCCATATCTTTAGTTAACGTTGACTACAATTTCTTTTTCAAAAACTCTGCCCGTGCGCTTGGAATCCCACCTTCCTGAATTATTGGGAATGGAACAGTCTGGATTTGTCAAAGGTCGCCTTATTACTGATAATACTTGTTTATTTTTTGATATCCTATCCAAATCCTCCCATATCCCTCATCCCTTAGCAGCAATAGCATTGGACGCAGAAAAAGCGTTTGATAGAGTAGAATAGCCGTGTCTCTTTCAAACTCTTGAATGGTTTGGATTTGGACCCAAAATCACCTTATTAATATCAATTTTATGCTCGAGTCAAAAAGCAAATGGTGGTATATCCTCTTATTTTAGTTTAGGTAGAGGTGTTCATCAGGGGTGTCGACTGTAACCTTTTCTCTTTAATCTAGTCCTGGAACCCTTCTTGTCATGAATTCGTCAAAATAAAGATATTCATGGATTTGATTTTAAAGATACCCAAATTAAATTGGTAGCCTATTCTGACAATATACTATTATTTATTTCACAACCCAACTCTTCTTTTTCCGTTTTCCTAAATGAAGTGGATTCTTTTGCAGCTGTGTCTGGCTATAAATTGGATAACGACAAGTAAAAAATATTACCTTTAACAAAATATACTTTTGAAGATGATTTTGCAATTTTTAGTTTCACATGGAGCCCTCAGTTTATTAAATATTTAGGATTAAACTTTACTTCTTCTATCTCTAGCACAATTTCACACAGAAAATTGTGTCCAGAGATTATCCTCTTTAACCACTAGGTGTCGTTTAGACACCTTTAAGATGATGCTAACCCCTATAGTTCTTTACAAAATCTCCAATATTCCAATATCCATTCCCTTAAAATTTTTAAACAAAATATATACTTTAATGTCCTCTTTTTTATGGAGCAATAAGAAGTCACGCATGTCTTTATCAGAATTAATGTGTCCTAAGTTGGAAGGTGGTGTTAACTTTCCTGAATTTCCTATATACCAAAAATCTTTTTTGCTTCGTCAAGCATCAAATTGGCTCTCTAATCCTTCTGAGGATTGTCCTTTGTGGGCTAAACTTGAACTCTCTTTTCTTTCTCCATTCTCATTTCATGAATATCTTTCTTTTTCTCGTAAACCACAACCCCTATCGACTCCCAATATTAAACACACCTCAAAAATATTGAAGCCTAATTCCTTTTTAGGCCCTATAAACTGGACCTCTTTTTCTGATTCTACAGTTTGGCATAACACCATGATATTGATACGTGGTAAACCTTTTTGCTGGAAATCCTGGAGTAAGACAGGTTTCATTTGGATACGTCAGTTATTTGTAGGAGAACAGATTATGTATTTCTCACAGGTTAGACAGCTCTTCGACCTACCCAAGTCTTTCCAACGTAAATATCTTCTTTTGACGCCAGCCATTTTAACTGCCTATGCCCAATATATATCACCAGGAGATGCTATTTCTTCAATTGACAAATAAGATACTTTTTTACTTATTAATCCCAAGGCATCTGCTATTTATAATTATTTACAGTCCTCCTGTACCTCACGAGAAAAGACTAAGGTGGAACAGTCTTGGGAACAGGATTTACAAGTTAATTGGTCTATAGACACATGCAATAAAATATGGACTAAAATTAGGAAATCATGAGAGCAGCAAACACTACACAGACAGTCTTTTTTTATATATAACAGACTTCTACTAACCTCGGCCACTTTACATGAAAGACACACTGACCTCTCAGATGCTTGTTGGACATGTTCCACCTCACATGCATATCTACGCCATTTACTTTTTACATGTCCCCTTGTCTACAATTTTTGGGAAAAGGTATGGTTTTAAATTAATGCAATTGTCCACTCTAGTTACCCCTTTTCAGTCTCTTCTGTGTTTTTGGGAAGCTTATCTTCAATATGGACAGATTGTAATTCTAATGTAAAGATATTAGACTTATTGTTGGCAGTTTCTTTCAGCAGATCACAAAAAAATTGGAAAGACTTTACCAAATTAAACTACCAAGCCTGGTGGTATGCTGTATGTTATAACCGCAGATTGGGTACAACTTTGGCATATCCTATTCACATGGCTATGAAACGCTTGAATCTATGGTTACCTGTTACCTTGTTCATTGATGCTAGAGCTGAACGTTCTTTCACCCGGACCCCTGTACAACAGGAAATTGCTAAACCTTCATGACTTTCCATTTCCTGTGAACACCAGAATAACATCATTTTGAATCTAATATTTTGATTTTTTTTATTTGACCTGTATCCTTCTATTCTTGTATCTACACTCATTAACTTGCATATTTATATCAATTATTTTTCTCCTTTTAAGCATGCTAAATTCCTGTACACATCCAGCTATCATGCTCCCAAATTCTAAAATTGGTTCATGTGACTATGAACTGCTATATTGCTTTATGTACTGTGACTTATACTTTTCTCAATAAACTTATTCTTGAACTGAAAACCCTCATAAACTAGGCTAGCTTTAATCCAGGGGCGCAGTAAGCACTGGACCCACATCTGGGCATACCCTTCCCACTTAGGGCGACAAAAGCAAAATAAACAATTGTCACTGGATTCAAGCTGGCCTGGCTGATGAGGGGAGATATCCTGAAAACGGTCCCAGAATGATTGTTTCTGGTCCAGGGAGGACCTGGCCTGGCAGTTCGGGCTGGACTGTTCCCCTGGGAGGCAGGGCAAAAACTGATTTGCATATGGCTGGGTTTGAGCTGGAATGCATGGTGGGCAAGCAAACAATGGATTTAGACCCTGATCTCTGTACTGGGGGTGAATGTTTGACATTGTTCAGCGTTCCGTCCATCAATTATTCTTTTTGCATTTGGAATTTGCCTATGTCATATATGGGCGGTGTTCTAGTTTGTTGGGATGGTTTTCACCCTCTGGCTGTGCTACAGTGTTGGCGAACAGTCGGCGGTCCTTTACTGGAATAAATTTACTTTGGAAAAGACTACTTTTGCCAAGAATCTTTTTATTTCATCATGGGATGGTACTATTGTATGACGACAAGCGATTTAGAAACCTTTGGGACCCTCCGCCACCCTCCACTGACAGGCTACTTGTGACAGCTACATAACTTTCAAAGGGGCAGATTTATGTTGGACTTGCGCCACGTTTGCGTCATGCAACAGCGGCGTAAACGTGGCGCATCCCTGCGACCCATTTACAACGTGACGCATCTAGGCAGATGCGTCACGTTGTAAAGCCCTGCGCCACATGTGGGCGTTCCGGCGCAGGGTGGGTGTTCCGGGGCAGGTGCGCCTCGCAAAAGTGGCTGAGTGAAATCTACAAGATTTCACTCAGTCACTTTTAGGCCAATGCTGCGTCAAAACCATGCGCCTGCTTGAAGCAGGCGTAAGGCATAGCGCAGCATTGGACAGATAGGGCACCCCCAAGCCTTGTTGGAGCTGCGTCGCGCTTGCGACGCAACTCCAGCAATGCACCATCTTTACGGCACGGATGCGTCACGCATCTGTGCCGTTTTGGCCCCATGATGCAACGCATTGTAAATGCGGCGCACCATGGGTGGCGGAGCTGCGGCACACAATAACTGGCACATCCCTGGGGATGCGCTAGTTATTGTAAATCTGCCCCAATTTGTGTAGTGGAGCGGAACTCTTTATGGGTGGATTTTGTTATCCACTCTACAGCTTGTACTGTGTGTTCATCCAGACATGTGAAGTTTTGAATCTTGCTGGTATTACTCTCTGCACTGCAAGCGTGACTGTTGGACATTTTTCATTTGGGGCTTGAGCTGCTTTACACCGCAGCCGTAGAATGCGTTTTTGCTTTTTAAATCATACTCTTATCAGCTGAGCATGGCCGTCTGGAGTCTTCTTCAGCTGAGTGTGGTCGCCCGGACTCTTCTACTGTGACGTCAATGCATGCTTGCCACTCCACCTATTTCCTGTAGAAGGCACGTTCCAGCATGTACTCAGGGGCAATTTTGGAAAGTTAGTCGCTTTCTCATTATTCTAAGGCATAACAGGTTGTTCGTGGGCCATATTTTCTATTTTATTAGAACATTGGAATGGTGGGAGCTCCATTGAAAACAATGGAGTGCTCTGGGCTTATAATGGCTGGTATCAGCCTGGAGCTCTAACATTCCAATGTTTCTTTGTTCACAGCTCTGGCTGTGAACAAAGGCTTCAGGGAACCTGAGGGGATTCCATTCCCCTCACACTCCAAAAAGGCTTTGTTTTTTTTGTTAGAACATTCTGTCCTCTAGTGACAGAATGTTCTAATAGCCTTATAGCCCTTCGTAGAACGGCTATACCGCTATTAAAGTCCCTCTCCCTTGTTAAAGGCCCTCGCCTTCGGCTCGGGGCCTTTAACGCTGGAGAGGGCCTTTAATAGCCGGTATAGCCCTCTACGGCGGGCTATAAGGCTATATTAATTAGCCTATTTCTTCACCATGGCAGGCACATGTTTAGGATTCTGTGACAGGCACACAGCTTAACGACGATAGCATGGTTGACAATGCTACTGTTTCTAACATTCTGTCTGTTTACATACTGTGACTAGCACGCATTTTGCAGTCTTCGTGGGACATATCTTTCAAGGTTATACCTTCATTTTATTATTTTGTCATCACTTCAACGGTGACAAGCACATCTTGCTAGTTGTGTTTTATTCATTATGGCTATGTCCAATAATGTTGTACAACCTCCACCTTTTTTACAGAATCCAGGCAAACCATCAATTGCTTGGAATAAATGGTTTAGGATCTTTGAAGGATTTTTTGTGGCAATAGATGCGTCTAAATACCCTGCCATTAGACAGAACACTTTGTTGTTTAATCCTCTAGGAGAAACTGGCTGACAGGTGTTTGATAATTTACCAATGGTTGCTGGGCCTGCTGGTGATGACACTTGGGATGTTTACGCAGACGCTTTAGCTCGTATGGGCAAACAATATGTAGGTGAGCCGTCTGTCATGATGGAGAGACATCATTTTTTTGAATGTAAGCAGATGTTGGAAGAATCTTTAGAAGATTATTTGGCTTTACTTAGGTTCTTAGCAGCAAAATGTGAATTTGATGCCAATTTAGATGTATATTTACGTGGCCAACTTGTATTTAACTGTTTTAACAAATAAATTCAAGAACAAATCTTAACTTGCAAAACCCCCTTCTTTAACCCCTTCGCTGCTGATGACGAGCTCAGCACGCCATCAGCCACGGTGGTCGTGTGCGGATGACGAGCTGAGCTCGTCATGTAACGCGGCTTTTGGAAAAAAGCCGCACAGCGCAAAAATAACCCCCTGACGCATGTGGTTAAATGAAGTCATGTATATTGCACGCAGTATAGAGTGTTTTGTGATTTCATCAACAGAAGATTTCAGGGGTAAAACTTTATATGTTAAAAGTGGAATGCAGGTGGCTACGGTAGCAGAGATTGATGCTGCTGAAGTTAATGCTGTCTTCCATAGGAGCAAAGCTAAGAAAAGTCAGATAAGAAGATGACAGGTGCATGTTACAAATGTGGAACTGAATATCACATGGGTAATAGTATTACATGTAATGCACAAAGCAAGAGATGCAATCATTGTAAACAAATTGGACATTTTTACACTGTATGCCAATCTGCAAAAACGAAATATAAAGTTAACCAGGTTAGTGATACTGATGAACCTTTGCGTGAAAGGTTGAACAATGTCTTATTAACTTTGGATGTTAATACACCTAATGGTTTTCATAAAACATGCAAGGGTCCTATTTGTGATAAGCAGATTGGTGCAGTCAGTTTAGATGTTACCTCTGGCTCACAAATTACCATCCTTGCGGATCTTACATTTGAAAGGTTTTGGCCCAAACCTTTATTGAAAGCTACGGATGTTAACCCAAAAGCAATCTGGGAGTATGATATCATTATGAAGGGTTACTTTACTGATGTGGTCAAGTTCAAAGGAAGAGAGATATTTACGAAGATATATGTGGCGTTGAATTTACGGGATGTTTTAGGATGGCAAGATCAAGTTGACTTGGGCATTATTCTTAGACCTGGCCATTCTGAGCAAGTTGCATTAGGGGACTTACCCATTTCATAGGTGAAACACGTGCACCAGTGTGATGATGATAGTGTCTTGACACAAAATATGCATCTATGTTTAAAGATAAGATTGGGACAGTTACAGTATTTGAGCACACTATCAAGTTGAAAGGTGATGCCACCCCTGTTGCTCAAAAAGTCAGATCAGTTCCCATTTAGGCAAGGGAAGATTTAAAAAAAATATTGAATGACGTGTTCACAAGGTATTATTGCACCGGTAGAGTCATCTGAATGGGTTTCTGTTACTGTAATAGCCCACAAAAGATCAGGCGACACGTTTCTTTTTTTAATTTTTTTTTTATATGATTTTATTTTTATTGCAAACAAGTCAGATAAACAGCATGAGTGATAATCAAAGAACATTTTCGCACCAATTTTACATTATAGAAAACAAATATTACAATGGATGAATAATGTCTTAATTTTGTCAATTAATTCCTCCTTGTGTCCATTGATATATTGGCGCCCAAATTTTTCTTACCATTTGTTTCTTTTTCCATTCTTTTGTTGCATAAATTGAAGATTCTAAATTCAATTTGGCCAACAACCGAGATCTCTACATAGGAAAGGAAGGAGAATCTGCACTGATCCAATCTTGTGTAATACATGCTCGAAATACGGACATCATAATAAAGATCAGAGACTGATGTTCCTTTCCTACAGTATCAGTTGATAGTCCAAATAATAACAGTTCTGGGGTTAAATTTACCATATATCCGAGTATGATCTGCATAAATTTCTGCATTTCTGAAAATAATGTTATAAGTTTGGGGCAAGAAAAAAACATATGAATGGTGTCTGCTCCTATCAAGGAACACTGATTACAAGAGATACCAGCTGTGGCGCCCCATTTCATTACCTTAGCTGGGGTATGGTACAAATCAAACAATATCATATAATGTTGAGTTCGTGATCTACCGGTGAATAAGACAGAATTAGCTAACTCGATTGATTCTTCAAACAATACAGTTTTACCAAGTTTCACTTCCCATTTCTGTTGTATCAAGGGTAAATCATCCAAAAGAAAAGTCATAAGAATATCATAAAAATAACTGATTTTCCTTTTCTTAAACAGGCTCACAATCAATGTAATCTTTTGTAAAGGTTGTCGGTCTCGAGATAACATCGATTTCAAAAAACTATATAACTGCAGATATTTAAAATAGTCAAGTCTCGTGAGATTAAATTTAATTTGGAGTTCGTCAAATGAGGATATACGATTCTCTGTACATAGGTCACCCATATACACGACACCATTGTTACGCCATTTGTACATAGTAGCATCCATGAATATAGGAGGAAAACAATGTACTGAATTTAATGGAGTACATCTTGATATTTTTGGAAGACCTACATGTTTTCTAAGAATTTTCCATGCTTTATATGCTGCACTTACAATCTTAAATTTTATTTTCTTGTAGTAACTAGGTTCTATTAATCTTAGAAATGCCCTCTTGCTTTAGTACCTAAGGAGAATTCATAAATCGATGGGGTATGTGCAAATGGCATCGGGGCTTTATTGCCGATGATTAAAGGGGATATATATTGCAGTACCGCCGCCAGATAATAAAACAATAGATGTGGTGTAGCCCATCCTCCTCTTGTCTTTGGTAGGATCATTTTCTTATAGGCTCTTCGAATACCCTTATAACCCCATAAGAATTTCCCTATCATTTTTTCAGTTTGTTTAAAGAAATCTAATGGGAATTCGACACATTTCTGTGCGGACTTGAGAGAGTTGATTCGCAATATTCTGTTTGATGGTCACCCTCTTTCAAGAATTCATGATATGCTGGCCAGTCTTGGAGGAGGTAAGCACTTCACCACCATTGATCTGCATCCTGCATACCACTAGATTCCACTCACTGAGGAATCCCAACCAATGATTACGTTTGTCGTTTCATTTGGAGCCTATATGTACCAGCGCTTGCCATTTGGACTGGCATCGGCTGCCAATGTTTTTCAGAGACTAATGGATCAAATGTTTGGTAGGGAAACTGGTATCCAAGCTTTTGAGTTTGAAATTCTCATTCATAGTGGGAACATAGAGTGGCATTATGAACTGTTGTAAAAAGATATGGTTAAACTTGAGAGCTATGGTATGACAGCTAATTTAGTCAAGTGCACATTTGCCACAGATAATGTGAATTATCTGGGGCATAATATTTCACATGACGGAATAAAGCATAACATGTCTCTTTTGAATGCAATCAATAATGGTCCTGTATCTACGGACAAGGATTCCCTCAGAACATTACTTGGTCTTAGCAAGTATTATGCTAGGTTTGTGCAGGGATATGCCATAACTGTATAACCTCTGAGAGGTTTGTTAAAGAAAAATACAACATATGTATGGTCTGACGAGACACAGAACACATTTGATAGTGTTAAAAGGTTAATTGTTAATTCTTCTGCTATCATACTTTTAACTCATGGGATCAGAAATATCATCATTGTGGATGCTAGTTCTAAAGGTTTGGGGGCTATGTTGAGCCAATTGGTGAAAGGGCAAAAATGGATGGTAGCGTTTGCTTTTAGAATACTTAGTGCTGCAGAGAAGAATTATAGTACTATTGAGAGGAAGGCACTAGCTTGCTCATGGGCGGCAGAAAAATTCAAGATGTATATCTGGGGTACTAAGTTTGAGGTACATAATAATAATCCGCATTTGTAAAGCGCGTACCATCACCCGTTAGGGTATTTAGGCCCTGGGGGCCGTCGGGAAGATTAAGCAAGCTATTGCCCAGAGTCACATGGTGCTGGGCTAATCTGCCGCCGGCCCCGGGGATCGAACTGTGATCCTCAGATTCCAGAGTCAGTCACCCTGGCTGCGGCACCACACCTCTCCGTATGCGGATCACAAACCTTTGATCTACATGTTGGGTGACAGTTGTTCAAACAAGGCTACTTCTAGACTTATTAGGTTGCTGTCAAGGTTACAAGAGTTCAATTTTGATGTTAGGTATTTGCCAGGGGGGTCAAAATATCAGAGCGAACTGTCTTTCACGCCTGCATGTGTAAGATGCAGTTAGTCATGAAATGCATATGAATGAAGATGAATTTGTTTTGACCATAAGTGATGCTACGAATTTATTCAGAATAACTGAAAAGGAGTGGGATGATTGCTGAACAGATGATGAGTGTTAGAACAGTGTTAAAAATGTCTTGGTAGATGGATGGCCATGTGATAGGAGTTTAACCATGAAGAGGAGGTCCTTTGCTCAGATGGCTTCCAAGTTATCCCTGGTTAATGACATAATTGTTAAACAGGACAATTTTGTGACACCAGTAGGGCTGCATGGCAAGATTATTGCTGTTGCTCATGAAGGGCATTTGGGGATTACGGCTACTGTCAGAAGGATCAAACAAAATTATTGGTGGTCAAGTTAGAAAATTTGTGGAGAAGTGTGCTGAGCGTTTGCATTTTGACAAACATGGAAGACTACCACAGCATCTTTGTGTTCCATGGAAAGGCCAAAAGGTGCTTGGAGAAAATAGGTCTAGATATTGCTTGTCCTTTCAACATTTTGGGGTGTGATAAAAGATTTCTCATTGCGACCATTGAATATTTTTCAAAATTGTTGTACTTTGCGTTTTGTCAAAGTTGCAGATACCAGCAGTGTGGTGAAATTTTTGCAACATGTGTTTCTTAATAGGGGGTTCCACAAAAGAGATTGTAACAGATAATGGTATGCATTTTGTCACAGAGGAAATTGCATATTTCGTAGGAAGCAGGACATCAAGCATGTTAAGGTGCCATTGTATAGTCCTTCTTCTCAGGGACTTGTTGAATTGGCAAATCGCTTGTTGAAAGAGGGAGTGCAAACAGCAATTGCTTGTAAACCTAATGGAGCAGATTATTTGCACCATAAAGTGTGGAGTTACAATCCAACATCACACAGTGCCACAGGTATTACCCTATTTGTTCTTTTAAGCGGAAGAAGACCTATGTCTACGTTAAAACCAGATTGGTTGGATGATAGAGTGGGACAATCCCATGATGTGTTGGATTTACAGAAGGTACATGAACACGTGGAAAAAAGGCAAGCGGTCTGTAAAAGAAATTACAATGAACAAAAACATGAAATATATGAGACTGTTGTCTGGCGATTGGGAGCTTTTTTAAAGTGGTAAAATCTCTCAACCTGCAAAAGTACTTAAAGTGTCTAAAATTTGCTGTTTCATTTGAAGACAAAGGATGGTGGAACAGAAATGCGCGTATCAACTTGAGCAAAGAACAGGCAGGCACTATTTATGATTGTATCAGTCAAGAAGAAGAATGACACAGAAAATAATGATTGGTTTAGTCTGTGTGAGATGACACATTCTTCTAATGAAGATCATGGGACTATGCCTAACACAATCGCTCCAGCTACTAGTGGTAATAGGGGAGATGGTAGGTGGACTTTTTGTTACTTCCAGACCTAGTCTGCACAATACAGGAAGGAGAAATACTCAGGGTGGAGAGGGAAGTTATTTGCTCAGGATTTGTAGGGTCAGTACAGCTCTTGTCAGGTTTCGAGAATATGTAACTTATTGCTTTTATTTTCCGTCGTTATTTTAAAAAAGGGGATTATTGTATGGGCATAGTGTGGTATATATCCACATACGTATTAAAATTATAAATGTCCTACTGCATATTTCTTTTGTACTTTGAATTTGCCTATGTCATATATGGGGAGTGTTCTAGATAGTTTGAATGGTTTTGATTCACTGACTGTGCTACCGTGTTAGTGAGCAGTCGTGGGTCCTTTACTGGAATAAACCTACCCGAATTTGGAAATCCCCAAGGACCATGCAACAGCGCGAACAGTGGCCATAGGATTCGGCTGTAGAGGTTCATCATCCTCTGAACAGAGCACCCTCTTACATATCCAGCTTGATGCTTCATGTTCATACAAGTCTCTTCCAGCTATCAGAGATCTTGTTACAAGCCTGTTACAAGCCTACCTTCTCGATAGGAGCTACACTTCGGTTCCCAAGACATCCATACCTGGAATCCCCCATCATCTTCACACCTAGGAACCCCTGTCATCTAGCATTCACTCCACTTGGAGCACAGTACATCCTAATCCGTGTGACCAGCATCTTTCGAGAAACATTATAGGAAGTGGCTTTCCTGATGAAGGCACCTCTCTGCCGAAACACGCGTATATGAATGTTGCCACAACCAAGATTGATGCAAACTCTGTTTTGGATTCATATATCAATATAAACATGTCATCCTATTGTAATTGTATCATGGTCTATGTATAATCAATGCACATCTAATGTACAGAACATATGGAAATGAGCCAAATATGTATGTGACTTGTATGATTGGATAAATGGATGAATGTGAATGTTTGCAGTTTGCTGTTCCTTTCTCTGTCCAAAATATCATATAATTATGATGAAAATATTAAAATTAATTATTTTGTTTTACTTTTTCAATCATGAATGATGGTCTCTTCCTTTGATTAAAATATCCTGATGCATTTTTAAACAGAATTTGAAGTTGCCCTAGGAACTTTACAGTATGTATTTCCCTGCCTAGGTGAACTTCGCATTAGTAGCAGGGCGCCTCTTAAATTTATAGACAAACCTACTTTGGAAAATACTTTACTTTGACACGGATCTATTTATTTCAACATGTGACGTTACAACCCCTGAGGTATAAAGTGTCTCAAATACCGGCTCTGATGCCTGCTTGGGACTGTGAATTGCTTTCCCTTTCATTTCAACCATGCCTCCTCACCTCTGACAGCAACAAATACTGTGTCATGTTGAGAATTTTGGGGCTCTGGACAAGACATAGATTGAGGGCCTCAGTATGACCGCCTATTAATTTTACTAACCATTTCCTTCGAATTCAAGCTGCATGTATGTATGTATATGTATTTATATAGCACACTACTTACCCGGAGGGTCCCAAGGCGCTTCGACCGCTGCGAAACCCTTCCTGGCTTCCCTGAGAGATGGTCCCTTAATGGGTATCTCCAGGGTGAGACCAGGCATCCCCGGCGGTCTGGTGGGGCCGTTAGTGAAGATGAGGCAAGCTAATGCCCAGAGTTGCCGAGTGTGATCGCTGATCAGAGTGGGCACCGAGGCGAGAGAATTATCGAGTCCGCTGACCCTGGTCCAGAAACCTGCCGCGCCGGGAATCGAACCCTGGTCCCGGGCCGTCCTCTGCTCTCGGGTCTGCCGCCTTTAACCAGTGAGCCACACTACTTCACTACATGATGCCAAATAATACTGGTAAACTATATGTTAAACATTATTATACTATATGTTAAATAGTTACATGTTATATAGTGTTAAACTATATGTTAAACTTTACCAAGGTCACTAAAAACCTTTTAAATGTCTTGCATAGGACTCTACAAATCTTGAGCATGATACTGGGTAGAGAGAGAGCGGTACATGTCGGCAGAGAGAGAGAGAGAGAGGTTTAAATGGAGAAATAAAATATACTGTGGTTTAATAGAGAGAAAGTTTACTTTCCCAGGGAGTTTCTTTGGAATATGAGTGCCTTGGTCTCTACTGAGTCCGCTGCTTTCTTCAGGACGAACAATTGGGCTACTATTGAAGCAAAGTACTAAGGATTTCCTTGTAGTTAGGGTGACCTATGTCTACCTCTAACCTAATGTTTGGTTCATAGATACCTGTGAATACATAACTAGTTCATGGGGCCTTAATTAAAACGAGGACATAAGTAACGTTGTACATATAATAATGCTTAACAGTATTGAATGCTTCTCCCATAGAATGCTGCAGACTCAGTGAAGCCATAGGCAGAAACATGTCCACGATGGTAACAGTGGTGATGTGGTAATAGTTCCCCTCATACCCACATTTTACATTTTAATTCCAAGTAATGTGTCCTATGAATAAATGTAATCTGGGACACTACATTGGTTTTTAAACTCACTACTCATGTGGCCCCCCACTAAAAATGAGAAGTGCCTCCCTGTCTTCAGGTGTATGCCCGCTCTCTATCAAACCTGTTTTTTAGAGAGTGAGGGCCCTCCTAGGATGAAGCATGACACCTGGTGGTGTGTGAGGACAGCCCTTTACATTTTTTTATATGCCCATCACTCCTATCAGGTAGTGTTTTTAGGGGCACTGTAACGTATCGTAACTAATTAGATTACTCCGGTAGCTAAATTGTATGTATCATATTCATTTGAAGGCCAGCTCACCCTAGAGACCCTTTAGGCTCTATTTCCCCCCTGGATAATAAACCTTGGGGTTATGTGTTGACATTTACATGAATAACATAACAAATACAAACAGAAAAACTCTGAATTCACATAAGGAATGGCACTAAGTGCATGCGTCTATTGCAGATACTTGTGGTTAGGAGCTGTTAACCCATCCTTTACGGTAGAGGTTGCAGTTCTTTCATAGATTACATTGTGGTTTCCAGATTATTCAAGGACTGGATAAGAGGGGTCGAGATTGAACTGAGTGTATTTAGCGACCACAACCCTCTAGTTCTTGAGTTAGTAGATCTGACCTTTAGAAGAGCAAGGAGAGGGGTGGGGGCAGGCAGAATCGAGAAGGTAACGGACCAGGGTAGACGACTTAGACGGTCCAAAGTCGATGGGTATGCCTTCTACAAATCCCTCATGGATAAAGGAAAAGAACCGATTGGGGAGTGTCTTGACCCTTCTGTGGAGGGACCCTCTTTGGTAAAGGCATTTGAGGTAGTGGCACATCTTATAGATGGGCTACTAAAGTCCACCATGCATGGGAGGGTAAACACCACCCCTAGATGGTTTGACAAAGATTGTTCGTGGGCACAGAAAGATTTAAATATCAGCCTGAAATCCCTTCCACAGGACAAGTTAAGAATTATGCAGTGAAGGATTGCATATAAAAAGGCAATGGTAGTAAGTGCATGCGTCTATTGCAGATACTCGTGGTTAGAGTTGTATATATACGAGTTGCAAATCCACTCAAGATTACATTTTAAGAAAAGTTGAAGCGATTAGGGTTGGAAAAATATATATTACATATTTACAGAGCAGGATCTTCTTGCGACTGCTGTGGTTCATGCAGGGCTCGGTCAGCCAGGCCTTCAGGGTGTTGTTGCACTCAGGGTCGAAGATCTTGGGGCTGGAGGAATTCCCCGAGCTTGTCATGGCTGTAGGGGGTAGAAAGCTGTGTGGTTGTGAGCGGAGGCGGCATGCTGGATCCAGGGGCTGTTCTTGAGCTTGTGCCAGGCAACCACAGCTCCACTCGGTCCAGACCTCCATGTCGCAAGGTCTGTCCTTGAGGCACCCCTGGGGAGGCTCTCTGGCGAATCCATTGCTCCTGTCGCTAGTCTCAGGCTCCGGGCTTTTCTCGATGGTAGGCCTCCAGTGCCGATGGGTCTTGCTCGGCCGCTAGTCACCTCCCTTTCTCCACCATCTTGAGGGCCACTTGCAACAAGTGCTGTCTGATTATAATTTGGGAAAAATATACTTCAGATATTAGCTTAAAGCACAGAGAGTGAGTGAGCGCCTAGAGCGTGCACAGCAGAGAGTGAGTGAGCGCCTAGAGCATGCACAGCAGACTCTGGTAGGCGCATAATCATTGCATCTGCAAAGAAATGTTTGTGGGGTCATTGCTGCAGTACTATTTCCTTTGCCTCGTAATGCCTCATTTTGCCTTCCCTACTGGGAAAAAGACAAATATAACATTGGAAGTATTGACATTTCTTTCTCTTTCTTTTCGCTTTGTAGGACATGGTTTCTCAGAAGAACACAGTAAGTTTTTACACTTTAGTATTTCAGCATAAGACGTGAGTTTTCTCGGTTCACATCATGTAACCTTTATCATTGCATGCAGCGCTGTGCAGTGGCTGACGCTAAATATATGTATGTAATTAGTACGCTTGTCGACTACAACTGGAGGGCCCATTGACCCAGCCTACTCATCTAGCTAGGAACATTTGCATGTGCGTCATACTGAGATTGGCTACAAAGTAGTACAGTCGTGAAAGGCTGTGGTTGACATTTGGGCTGATTAGGTGAACGGTTACACCCAGAACTCCAGATACGACTAATTACTTCCTGTTTTTATAAGTACAGAGTAACTGCATGTTTTTCAGAGAGCAAAGAGTATGTGAAATGTGTGAACAATGTAAAGGGCTGTATATCGATGTTTGACCAAATTGGTACTTTATAATAGTTGTAACAACTTATCTTCTATTAATCAGTACAATAGTCAGGGCCACTAGAAGTATGTGGCAGGTGGAGAGACAAATTATGCAGCAGGGTTGACAAAATTCTGCGGCAAAAAAAAGCCAAATTATGTGGCGTAATGCAGCACATTTTCTGATAGTATTACTCCATTATTTTGTCATTTTTACACTTGTTAACACACTCTGGGCATAGGTTGAGCCTAATCATTACCAGTTTAACACCTTAAAATACCAATAAGCTATGGAAAGGTGACCAGTAAATATTTTCATAGAACTTGACACTGCGCCGCAACATGTGTTGCTGCTTTTTAATGACTTTTGAACCGTTTGAGCTGGAAACAATATTTTTGTTAGAATATGCAGATTATGCAGCAGATGATAGATGACTGGCAAATGCCTCAGATCCATAAATATGCAAAAAATGCCACAGCCGCCCAATCTCATAATTCTTTAGGGCCCTGATAATAGTTTGTGAACTTCAAGCTCGCTCTGGTCTTCTGTTAAAAAGCTGCCGCTGACAGATGGGGAATGGACAGATGGGGCAAGACTTATCAAACAACTACTCAAACAGTACCCATGTTAAATTGAAACAAACCCTGGCGAAACCAGTAGTTCCAGCTTTAATGTGGTAAGCCATTCGAAGACATTCATGCTGAAATGCACAAAGACTCTTTATAAAATGTCACATGTAACCTGCTACATGTCACCATAAGCATGGGGAAAAACAGGACAGAGATACAGAATGCTCAGAAAGAGGCAGGTAACACAGAGACAAAACGCAAACAGTCTTTACGCATGTGCTTACAGGTGAGTTTTCCCACATTAGCAATGTTAGAAATGGGGGTCTCTAGTTGGCAATGGTTTGCACCTTTGTCCAAATAGGGACCCTTGCTTATAGTCAGGGGAAGCGGGATACACTCCTAAAATAACCCTTTCTCACCCCCTTGGTAGCTTGGCATGAGCAGTCAGGCTTATCTCAGAGGCATTTGTGAACACATACAGTGAAACCACTACAAATGGACACCACACCAGGTTAGAAAAATTTGTATTCTTTACTAGACTTAACACAAGACCAAATGATAAAAATCCACAATACAATATCAAGCATATGAGTTTAAAATGGTAGAAATAGCTTGGTTCAATGTAGATGGTAAATGCAAAACTTTACTCTTAAAGTACCTTAAATGCGTCACGCAAAACAAACAAGAGGGTCACAGGGAAGGTGATGCGCCGTTCCTTACACTCAGGGTAGTGGATGCGTCGGTTCCTTACTGCTGCGCAGGGGAGTTGACGTGCCGCGTCCTTACTGCGTGGGGAGTTGATGCTCGGTTTCTTACTGCGTCCCGGTGCGATGCGACAAGATGGCGCCTCGATGTGATGTGGCGATCGGTGTGATGCGACACAATGGCGTCTGTGATGCAATGCGTCAATTTGGATGCGATGCTTGCACGCCTGATGGCCATGTGACAAGCTCGGTGGACTGTGAGCTGCGATAGGTGCTGCAACTCTCTTTTCCGGCGATGCGACACGCTTCTTCGGCGATGCGTCGGCAAACAGCTGCGGCGGCGACACGCTTCTTCGGCGATGCAACAGCAATAGTTGCGGCAGTGAAACACTTTTTTCTCATTGCATTGTGCTTCCAGCTCCCAGCGACTCGCAGTCTCTAGAGGTCCCAAAACAGCAGCAGGCAACTCTCAGCAGGCAGAATTCCCAGCAAGGCAATTCAGGGGAGCTGGTGGTGAAGTATTTGTGTCCCTGAGACTTCAGGACAGGAGGCAAGCTCAGCTTCAAGCCCTTGGAGATCTTCCTCAAGATGACAAAGTACACACAAAGTTTATTTTCTCCTTTCCTTGGCAATAAGTAACCACTGCAGGTCGACCCCAAACAGCACACAGCACACAGCCCAGGGACAGTCTCCTCCTTCGGCTTCCGTGGTTTCTCTGCTTGGCAAAGGTTTGTCTTGATTCCCAGAAGAGATCTAAAGTTCTGGGGTCTTCTCTGCAATATTTATTCTACTAAATCCTTTGTTCTCTGAAGGCAGAGAGTGTCTGTACCTAGCCAAAACTGGTTCTGTCCTCCCTGGTGCAGCTTCCTAGCAGGAGGTGGACACAACATTGTTAAAAGCAGACCTGGCCCAGGTAGCTGAAAAGAAATCTCCTCTCCTACTCTCTATTCTATGTAGGCTTAGGCAAGTGAAAGGGAATCTCGTCTCCCTACTCTCTATTCAACCCAGGTACTATTCAGCCCAACCCTGACTCATCAGACTGCTGGAGCCAAAGCCCTCTCCGGTCCCCTGTCACTCACAAACCAGACATGGAACACACAAACCTAGCAGAGGCATACTGGATGGTTAGGCAAGAACATACCTACTTTCTAAAAGTGGTATTTTCAAACACAGAATGTAAAAATCACCCACACTAAAAGATGTATTTTAACATTCTGAGTTCAGGCATACGAAACTCGTTTTTCTACCTTGTTCCCTGGGTCAGTTAGGATTATAAGATGTTATAATGGAGAAGTGTGGCTCAATGGTTAGAGCGGCAGACCCTGAAGCAGAGGTCTGACCCGGGACCAGGGTTCAATTCCCCGCCTCGGCGGGTCTTGCGCTCAAAATTCCATGGACCTGATAATTCTCGCCTCGGTGCCTATTCCAACCATGGAGTCCCACTCTGCAACTCTGGGCAATAGCTTGCTTAATCTCCACAACGGCCCCCACAACGCTAAAGATGCCTGGCCTCCACCTTGGGGGTGCCCAGGAGTGGACACCTCACAGGGAAAGCCAGGATGGGTTCCACAGCGGTATTCGTTCAAGTGCCTTGAGACCCTTGCTGGTGAGTAGTGCGCTATACAAGTATCAATTTACATACAAGTATCAATTTAATCAAACTTTAATCCAACTGCCCATCCTGGCCAATGGGAACAGGTAGCCTTGCAATAGTGAAAAATGAAATTGGCGGTAATTCACTATCAGGACATGCCACACACATCAGGGCATGTCCTACCTTTCATATACAATGCACCCGGCCTATAGGAGTGACTAACATGTAGAGAAGGAAAGGTTTGGGGACTGGCAAGTGGGTGCACGTGCCAAGTCGACATGGCAGTCCCAGACTGCACACAGGCTCTGCAATGGCAGGCCTGAGCCACACTTTACAAGGTGCTCCTGTGGGTGGCACAATAAGTGCTGCAAGCCCACCAGCAGCGTTTGATTTACAGGCCCTGGGCACACATGGTGCACTGTACTAGGGCCAGACAAGTAAATCAAATAAGCCAATCATGGAGTCACTAATCCATTACAACAATTTACAACAATTTACAATAGAGAGCATATGCAATTTAGCACTGATCAGCGGTGGTAAAGTGCCTGTAGTCATAAAACCACCAACAACAGGTCAAAATACAGGAAGAAGGCAAAAAGTTCGGGGATGGCCCTGAAAAAAGGGCCAAGTCCAACAAGCACATTAAAGACAGACCTTAGACCTTTCCAGTTCTTATTTGTTTTACTCGGAGAGACACTTTAACTGCAAACAGTATACTCAGACATGAGTCTGGGGCTCCCTGTCCTGTGCCTTAGAACTTGAGCTGTACCTCTGTGATGACGTCCAGCAAGAGAGAAAACTGGTTTTGGGGATGCTTGTGTTCCTGTTTAGAGGGCACTTGTTATAATAGCTTTCATTGGACGGTTCCTATTGGAGCAGGTCCGATGCCAATTTGCATTTGGTTAGTCCGTATATGTACAGACACAGTAAGCAAAAAAACAATGGACTGGAGTTTGGCCCAGAGTAATATATTAATTTGAGCATTCAACTCATTTCACAGCTATTTGTTTTTGTCAGTGATTACAACTGTGGTCACTGTTGTTGTCCCTATTTTCAGATAGCTATTGTTCCAGTTGGTGCCTCTTCTGCGATTGTCTCTGTTGAGGTTATAGCTGTAGTTATTGCTGTGGTCCATCCTATTGTGACATATTTTGTTGTCATTGCTGATTTGGTGAAAGGTGTTGTCTGAGTTATGGGCTTTGCAGTAGTTAAAGATGTGGTCACTGTTGTTGCCATGTCATGCTGACTGCTGTGGTCGCCAACCTCGCCCCGGCTGTAACTGTCCTTGGTGGCTGCTGTAGTCCCCGCTGCAGTTATAGAAATGACAGGACATCTATTGGTTGGGTGTGTGTGCATGCACGGGGGCCTTTTTTTTATGCATTTTGAAATACTTTATTGATAACTAAGAATGAGAAACCTATTCTAAAGTGGCAAGTGCTGCTGTTAAAAGCCAGACATATTGGGTTTGCAAATGCTTATTTTGTTTGACATGAGCTCTAGCAACGATTAAAGCTGTATCCAGCCAGACCAAAAACAGGAGTGTTTTGCAGTAGTTACCTGAGTTAATGGATCTGATACTCTTTTAATATGGTTATTGAACCTACAGAGTACAAACCTCAAATGGTCCCGCACAATACATTGTTTGCTGGCATTAATATGATATATTTACATATCATTAAGAGTCCTTCTGTTAGCCAATCAAATAGATGCAAATTTGCTCTTAATAAGCGCTACTGCAGGTCCACTTTGATGCATAAAAGGAGAAACCAAGATAGAGCATGCTAGATAGACAGTGCTATACGGCCATACTATTAGCAGAAGAGCGCTATACAGATGTTGATAATGTAACCTATAGATATGCTCTTTCATTACATTTCTATGTTCATATAAATGCATTGTTACTAGGTATTTTAAACCAGGGTCCCTTGCCTATAATTCCCTTCTATATGAGTATTTCTTTTGGTAGCATCTCCAACCAACGTAGACAAAGGTAGCACATTGCATTCTTTCACATACACCTTTACAGGGACAGATTTTCACATTCCCAAAACCATTCGTGCGTGCCCATTGACTCAAATGCAAATAACTCAACATGTCTCTGACGCTCAAACTGTGAGGACTGGGGTTAGGATAATAAACCTGTAATTTCAAAATTGGCATCAAGATAATGACCATGTTGAATTAAGGTTTTGGAAACAGAAAGGGAGCACACTCCTGACCTCTTAACCGGGTCGCCCCATCGCATTGTGGTCAATGCAGTTCGTACACCTCAGGATACAATTCATGGGTATAACACCGAGTTGGTGCAAGCAGGTGCTAGTATATGTTGTCTCTAGACGCGAGACATGGCTCGCGTTTCTGGATAATATCCGTCATCAGTAGAGATAAATCCGGGGTGGTTAAAAGGCTGCAAACAATCCAGGCTTCGTTGCCTCTCGGGCGTGGAGGTGCATCTCCTACGGCTCGTCAGCCAGGAGGCTCGAGGGAGCCCCAGAAACAGGAAACAGAAAGGGAGCACACTCCTGACCTCTTAACCGGGTCGCCCCATCGCATTGTGGTCAATGCAGTTCGTACACCTCAGGATACAATTCATGGGTATAACACCGAGTTGGTGCAAGCAGGTGCTAGTATATGTTGTCTCTAGACGCGAGACATGGCTCGCGTTTCTGGATAATATCCGTCATCAGTAGAGATAAATCCGGGGTGGTTAAAAGGCTGCAAACAATCCAGGCTTCGTTGCCTCTCGGGCGTGGAGGTGCATCTCCTACGGCTCGTCAGCCAGGAGGCTCGAGGGAGCCCCAGAAACAGGAAACAGAAAGGGAGCACACTCCTGACCTCTTAACCGGGTCGCCCCATCGCATTGTGGTCAATGCAGTTCGTACACCTCAGGATACAATTCATGGGTATAACACCGAGTTGGTGCAAGCAGGTGCTAGTATATGTTGTCTCTAGACGCGAGACATGGCTCGCGTTTCTGGATAATATCCGTCATCAGTAGAGATAAATCCGGGGTGGTTAAAAGGCTGCAAACAATCCAGGCTTCGTTGCCTCTCGGGCGTGGAGGTGCATCTCCTACGGCTCGTCAGCCAGGAGGCTCGAGGGAGCCCCAGAAACAGGAAACAGAAAGGGAGCACACTCCTGACCTCTTAACCGGGTCGCCCCATCGCATTGTGGTCAATGCAGTTCGTACACCTCAGGATACAATTCATGGGTATAACACCGAGTTGGTGCAAGCAGGTGCTAGTATATGTTGTCTCTAGACGCGAGACATGGCTCGCGTTTCTGGATAATATCCGTCATCAGTAGAGATAAATCCGGGGTGGTTAAAAGGCTGCAAACAATCCAGGCTTCGTTGCCTCTCGGGCGTGGAGGTGCATCTCCTACGGCTCGTCAGCCAGGAGGCTCGAGGGAGCCCCAGAAACAGGAAACAGAAAGGGAGCACACTCCCTCGAGCCTCCTGGCTGACGAGCCGTAGGAGATGCACCTCCGCGCCCGAGAGGCAACGAAGCCTGGATTGTTTGCAGCCTCTTAACCACCCCGGATTTATCTCTACTGATGACGGATATTATCCAGAAACGCGAGCCATGTCTCGCGTCTAGAGACAACATATACTAGCACCTGCTTGCACCAACTCGGTGTTATACCCATGAATTGTATCCTGAGGTGTACGAACTGCATTGACCACAATGCGATGGGGCGACCGGGTTAAGAGGTCAGGAGTGTGCTCCCTTTCTGTTTCCTGTTTCTGGGGCTCCCTCGAGCCTCCTGGCTGACGAGCCGTAGGAGATGCACCTCCGCGCCCGAGAGGCAACGAAGCCTGGATTGTTTGCAGCCTCTTAACCACCCCGGATTTATCTCTACTGATGACGGATATTATCCAGAAACGCGAGCCATGTCTCGCGTCTAGAGACAACATATACTAGCACCTGCTTGCACCAACTCGGTGTTATACCCATGAATTGTATCCTGAGGTGTACGAACTGCATTGACCACAATGCGATGGGGCGACCGGGTTAAGAGGTCAGGAGTGTGCTCCCTTTCTGTTTCCTGTTTCTGGGGCTCCCTCGAGCCTCCTGGCTGACGAGCCGTAGGAGATGCACCTCCGCGCCCGAGAGGCAACGAAGCCTGGATTGTTTGCAGCCTCTTAACCACCCCGGATTTATCTCTACTGATGACGGATATTATCCAGAAACGCGAGCCATGTCTCGCGTCTAGAGACAACATATACTAGCACCTGCTTGCACCAACTCGGTGTTATACCCATGAATTGTATCCTGAGGTGTACGAACTGCATTGACCACAATGCGATGGGGCGACCGGGTTAAGAGGTCAGGAGTGTGCTCCCTTTCTGTTTCCTGTTTCTGGGGCTCCCTCGAGCCTCCTGGCTGACGAGCCGTAGGAGATGCACCTCCGCGCCCGAGAGGCAACGAAGCCTGGATTGTTTGCAGCCTCTTAACCACCCCGGATTTATCTCTACTGATGACGGATATTATCCAGAAACGCGAGCCATGTCTCGCGTCTAGAGACAACATATACTAGCACCTGCTTGCACCAACTCGGTGTTATACCCATGAATTGTATCCTGAGGTGTACGAACTGCATTGACCACAATGCGATGGGGCGACCGGGTTAAGAGGTCAGGAGTGTGCTCCCTTTCTGTTTCTTGAATTAAGGTTTTGTTGACTTAAAGACCGCATGGACTTAAAGGTTAATGATGTGGTGTTATTTGTATCCACCAAGAACGCCAATCACAAAATTATAGGTGTTTTTTTTCAAGGAATGGTAGTAGTCTGGCTCCAACAGAGCATTTCAGAAGGCCGGGGTTTCTAAACTCAGGGGAGATACATTTTGGTTTCGGGTAGAGTGTTTCATATGGCCATAGGCACTCCCTCACATTTTCTCATTCGCCGATGCAAAATACAGTATACATTGTGCTTATGTCTGTTGTGGCAGGTTTTTGCATTTTACACGCAAAAATACCAGAGGAAAAAGAGCACTCAGATAAGAAACTATAATAATACAATTAACAAAGCAATTAATTTCTAAGTTACACAACACATGATCATCTAATTTTCCACTAATTTCGGTCCTTTGTTTTGGAGTCCGACTGCTGGAACCTCACTGCTTGGGCTACTGAATGAGCTGCTTCTGGCAGCAGATAATAGATGTTTTTATATTAGACTTGCTGGTGGCAATTAACTCTGTTAGCTGGGTGGTCCTCTAGAGAATCCTGAGGCAGGTTGGTTTTGGCAGCTCTTCTCATGATTGTTACATTCCATCTTGGCAGACTATTCGCTGTCAGTACACATTCTTTCTTTTTCTCTGTGACATCTCTGTCTTGCTGGGCCCCCCAAGAGGCCTGCATATTACCTATTATTTTTAATTTTCGTGTACACCCTCTTAACCCCTTCCATGCTGATGACGAACCCCAGCCGTCATGCACTACGGTGCTCGTGTGCTGATGACGGCTGGGGTTCGTCACGGCCCGCCCCTGTTCGTGTTGTTTACAGCACACCAGGGGAATAGCGGCCGAATGGAAAGGGTTAAGGCACTGATCTAGTGCTTCACCTTTGTATTTAACACGTTTGCTGATGATGCTCAAATTATTCGGCAAAGTGAAGCTGTAAATTTCTAGATCTCACCTACAGACAGAATTAGCTGTATGTTGGCGAAATGTTTTTGTAAGCAATACAATACTTACGCACTCATTACGTGTGGTCACTTAATTTGGATGGAGCTGGCATCAACAGTTTCCGGTCCCATTAAAATATACGTTTTTGTGGCTCACTTGGAGATTTTAGTGGCTGCAAGCAGTCTATAAAAAGTTGAATTTTTTCAAACAGCCGAAATCTACAGATGAAAGGCAAGAGAAAAACATAGAGGGATCAGTATTGAGACAAGCCTGTTAGTCCTCAAAATGTCATAATCCACATGAACCCCCAACCCCCACCCCCAGAATGACAGCAGCACCTAAAAACGGAAATTCTGAGAGAGTGAGTATCTGGGGATTTTAACTGGACCCTCATAATGTGGTCTATGGAGTGTGCTTTGGGCCAACCCCAGACTTATGATTAATGGCTTTCCTGTCTCCCTCACTTTTCTGTTCTTGATTTGATGGTACCCTCCCTGTTGTGTTTATCGCACCCAGGAATATATCGGTCTCACAGTGTTTTGATTGGATCATATATATCCTTCTACTGTTGATATCAAACCTTATTACATGCATATGAGGGGCTATTTTTACTCCCCACCTTTCTTCCTCTGCTCCCCTCTGTATCTCCTCTTTCTATTATGTGTTTTAATAAAATATCACATAAAGGCTTTGGCAAAGCTAATAGGTTTCACAAGCTAGTGCTTGTTTAACAATCAGGTTGATTATGCTTCACTGTTTCCGCACAAGTGCTGTTGCTTAAAGTCTCTGACTGTAGGACATAATCCATTGGTGGGAAAGCCTTCTGTATTGTGGTCTCTGAAACTCCCTTGTCACAGATTTTCATTCAACATCAACATCCAGTGCTTAATTTGAGCTGGTGGTTCCCGGTGGGGGCCACCAGCACTCATTTTTGGGAGCCAGCACTTATTTTTCAGCAGCAGACATTTACCGATAGATTAAAACACACAAAGCAGAAAGACAGAGGAAGGTGAAGAAGGGAAAAAAAGTCACAAAGGGAGAAAAACTGAACATTCAAGAGTGACACAAATTGATATTGGATTAAAGAGGCATGAGATAGATTTAAGACTGTATAGCCTTGGTATTCCACACACCTTCAATTAATTGCACCGGCCGTGGCCTTCTGAGCAAGGTTTCAGGCACCAGCACCTATTCTTCTCCAAATTAAGCATTCTCCACATCTAAAAATATATTCTGGCTATGGGAAATCTCAATGAAATTAACAAGTTTAATGCCTAGATAAGCTTACTGTTTTTCAATTTACGCATGTCAGTTCACCAGCATGCTGTCCAAATGAAAAGGTAAAAAAAGGACACACAGACGATGGACGGAATTCAGAGCAAATCAAACATGCACTCCCAGTCAATAGATCTGGGTTGAATCCATTGTTCTTTTGCTACCATGCCACCACAGTTTAGGCCCAGCCATATGCAAATCAGTCTTGACCCTGTGCCTCATGGAAACAGTCCAGACCGAACTGTCACGCACGGTTCTCCTTGGACTGGTAACAAGCATCCTTGGACCGGTTTGCGGGCATCACCCCTCATCAGCCAGGCTAGATTGAATCCAGTGACACAGTGAGCCCGAGACACACGTCTGGGCATACCTGGCACACTTAGGGCGAGAAAGCAAAAGACACAGAGATGATGGATGGAATGCAGAGCTATTCAAACATTCACCCCAGTCAATAGATCTGGGTTAAATCCATCGTTCTTTTGCTCACCATGCCACCTCAGTTTAGTCCAAATGATAATGGCATCATATGCTCTTCAGTGTTGAAAAATGACAAAGTCCCAAACCAGAGGACGAAGTGAAACCTGTCCTGTTTTAGTGATGGTACTACGAGTTATCTCCTAACTTGACATGTTGACAAATAAACGGGAAAAGCAAAGGTACAATCAAATGTGTTTGATTATCAATCTATATCAGTTCCACATTATATTATCACGGACAAACATGGGTTGTGACAGATTCGGTACAGTGCTAACAGCAAGAATATAAATTAAAATAAGACCTATAACAATGTATGTTTGGTAACGTTGTTATTTAAATTTTATTCCACGTAAACAATATACAATTCACAATTCATATAAAATCATCATTAAAACATTTGTAATGTGCATATCAATAAAATAATTTTTTGCATAAATAAAAACAAGAAAAGAATCACAAGGTCGACGCAGCGTTTCGGCTTTCTTTTGTACACCTTCCTCAGGACTGATTCTAAACAATTAAAAATATTAAAGAACATAAAGTTACCAAACAGTTTTAGCTAAAGGTTTATATTCCACACATGGACGCATTTCATTTTATTTTCCAATCTGTCACACATGTAATATATAAACAAACAGAAAATGAGATAAAAAGGAAATTAAGGGTACTCCTTTGATAATAGGTATGTATTAAGAACGCCGCCCACCGAGTATAAACAGATGGGTAAAGACAATAAGTAAAAATCATTGGTATATATTTTATGTCTTCATTTAGAGACAGCACATTTTACAGAGTGATGGTAGTAGTCTGTGCTCAGCTGATCGTCCCATTCTACACAGGACTTTCGCTAAAACAACATTCTCCACATGGGCTATAACTCCATCTGGATTAATAAGGTATGCATGTACGACAAGATCCGTCATGCCCTTCTTTTTAGTAGTGGTACTATGGGTTGTTAAGCATTGGATTCAGTTCCAAAGGACAGGCAAACTAGATGTTAAACAAGGTGTGTACAAAATGTAATAATGAAAATATTCTGCAAAAAAAGAGAAAAAAAGTGATAGTATTTAAATTGTGTTACTGCTTTTCATATTTAAGACAAAGAACTACAGTGTGACAGATTGGAAAATAAAATGAAATGTGTCCATGTGTGGAATGTAAACCTTTAGCTAAAACTGTTTGGTAACTTTATGTTCTTTAATATTTTTAATTGTTTAGAATCAGTCCTGAGGAAGGTGTACAAAAGAAAACCGAAACGCCGCGTCGACCTTGTGATTCTTTTCTTGTTTTTATTTATGCAAAAAATTCTTTTATTGATATGCACATTACAAATGTTTTAATGATGATTTTATATGAATTGTCAATTGTATATTGTTTATGTGGAATAAAATTTAAATAACAACGTTACCAAACATACATTGTTATAAGTCTTATTTTAATTTATATTCTTGCTGTTAGCACTGTACCGAATCTGTCACAACCCATGTTTGTCCGTGATAATATAATGTGGAACTGATATAGATTGATAATCAAACACATTCGATTGTACCTTTGCTTTTCCCGTTTATTTGTCAACATGTCAAGTTAGGAGATAACTCGTAGTACCATCACTAAAACAGGACAGGTTTCACTTCGTCCTCTGGTTTGGGACTTTGTCATTTTTCAACACTGTTTTTCCCCCCGGTCCCTTATAATACTGCGTGGGGTCCTCCTTCTTCTTCTTCAATCATATGCTCTTCAACCCACATTCAGTGCAATAACACTACAGGGAATGACATTATATCATCTTTGACATCAGTGGCATCATAGAAAATGAGCACTGAAATTAGTGAACATCTGTCTAGAGTGCAAGATTAATACAATGGCAAAAAGTTAATAAAGCAAATAGCAGACGTGATATAATCCAGGTGGCCAACCGTCACATTCTCAGGTGATGCCATCATATTCCAGGCAAAGTCATTATAGGTCCAAGTATGCCCACATATGGAAAATGACAGTATCAAATCCTAAGCTACGGTTTCCAAATTCCAAGGCTAATTACACTCAGTGCTTAATTTGAGAAGGTGGTTGCTGGTAGGGCCAACCGGAACTCATTTTTGGGCTAGCAACATTTATTTTGTCTGACTGGGCTGTGACCCAGTACAAAAAAGAGAGAAACGATAAAAAAGGTGGAAAGAAGGTGGAAGAGAAAGTTGAAAAAACAGTGACAAAGGGAGAAGAAAGTCGGTAAAACTGTGACAAAGGGAGAAAACAGGAACCTGCAAGAGTGACATAAAGAGACAGCGAGAGTCTAGTGGTGGATTACAGAGGTATGTGGTAGAATTAAGACTATGCAGCCTTGGTATGCAGCACACTGACATTCAGTAGCACCTGTTGCAGGCTTCTGAGCAAAACATTAGACTCTGGCACTTACTTCTCAACACATTAAGAAATTATTACAGTAATTGCTTAGGACAGTCCCAAATGTTTAGGCAGTGTCCCTAATCCCAAGGCACAGCTACAGATCCTCAGACACTGCCCAAAATGCCCAGGCACAGCCCCAATATACAAATGCACAACCATCAAATCACTGTAGGAAGACTTTGGCCCATTGGTTCAGGTAACTTAAGGGAGTCATATTTAGCTCTAAAATAAATATCAAATAGTTAAGGAATGTTTTGGGAAAAACCTTACACCATTTGGAGGCTATGGATGATAAAAATCCTGATTCTTATCTTTAATCATTTTTTTTACCCAAGGCAAAGGAAGTTCAAAGATTTCAACTTGGTGCGAATTCATAATACTAATACCATCTGGACGGGCAGAATTTTACTTGCACAAAGTGCATTTGCGAAAGTGTACTTTCTGACAGTTTGGCAGAATTTCTGCATTTGCAAGTATTTTTGCTGTGGCCTGCGTTTGTGAGTGTTACTTGGAAGGTCCAGTTGTATGGACATCCACAAATCTGAGCTTTTGTGGGTATTCACCCACAAGTTGCATGTAGCTTCCCAGTCTGGAAACACTTTGTAATTTGCAGCTATCATTGAGAAGGACTAAGGGCCAGATGTACATAGATTCATGCTTGTGATTTATCTAATATTGAATCTTTGCAATTCACTATTAGGTTTGCGATTCCCAGCGGGTCTCATATTGACCTACCTCATTAATATTCATGAGGTAGGTCACAAATTCCGACCCATTGCAAATCGCTAAGATCAAAGGGATGGTGGCCTGCTGAGGTCAGCAGACCACCATGTCTGTAATTGCTTTCAAATGGCATTCAGACAAAATATCGATATTTTTATATCGACCTACAGAAATATCAAGTTGGAAATATCGTCAGGCAGAAGTATCATCAGTAAGAATATCGTTAACAAGAATATCAATTTTAAGGTAAGTAGTATATACCAAAGTTAGAAACTTAGGGGCCTATTATCATGGCGTGTGGATCGCCACCGCGGACCAGCGATGGCAATCTGCCCGCCAAAACACCCCGCCGGACGGACATTTATCCCTCGCCACATTAGCATGGCGGGGGTACCGCGGCGTACGGAAAGACCGTCCTCCGCTTTTTCACTGGCCTTGCAGGCTCCGCCATCCATATTATGATGTGTGCAGTGGACTGCCTTTCCATGGCGGAGACTCTGCCATGGAAAGGCATGCAGAGTACTTTGGGGGCCCGTTGCAGGCCCCTGTGGGGGTGGGGAGGTTGGGGGCTGCACTTGGGGGTACCCTTGGTACCCACTACATTGGCATTCACAAGGTGGCAGGCACCTCACTATGCCTGTCACGTTGTGCATGCCAATGCACAATGTGCATATTTGACATTGTGGCGGGTGCTGCACAAAGCACCGTCCACCACAATGTTAAATATGCAGGATGCAACCGCCAGGGTGGCGGTTGCATTCCAATGGGCAAAGCGGGACAGCTGCACCTCTGGCAGTCGGTCCCGTTTACCGTTATGGCCGCCCCTGCCATTGTAATGGCCCCCATAGTGTTAATATTGATTACAAAAATATCTATGGCCCAGATCGACCAACATCGTAGTGGAAACGGGACTGTCCGACAAGGGGTTGGCAGTCCTGCTTCCACTATTACAATGCGATTGCATTCACAGTGGTCGGAAAGTGTATTTTTATTATTGTGGATTGCGCTGCGTGCTGCAGCACAGGCCACAAAAGTAAAAAATACTTTTAAAACATCCATGCATGGTGTGGCAGTCACAATGTGGTGCCCACCACACAATGCATGGAGGAGGCTGCCTGGGAGATGGGGCCTTGCTAGGGGACCCCAAAGCCACTTTCAAACATCCTTTCCATGTCATAAAGGCCGACATGGAAAGGTTGTGGGAAACAGACACCTTAATCCCGATGGGGATGTCTGAGTAGACACTGCAGCCATTTGGTGATATCTGTCCCACCGATGCCCCGTCATGCTCTTTGCGCCCGTCGGAAGGGCAGCAGAATTCACACACATGTTTTCCTCTAACTGCCAGTATCAGGATACGGCGGCCGGAGGGAAACCTCTGATGTTGGGCGGAAAGCCTCCGACGAGCTGTTGGATGGCTTTCCGCCTGATATCATAATCGGGCCCAATGCTGTTAATTTTGATGTTAGAAATATTGTTGTTAATCATGTCGATTTTTTAATTATTTTGTTGTATTTTATTATATATTTTAATTGTATAAGTTATTGTTTGCATAAATATTGGTAATGTTTTTAGTATTGTTTGTGGATTTTAGTACTTTTTAAATTTAATTTAATAATTTTTTTTATCATTTTTACTACTGGAGCGGGTTGTGGGGTTTATAAGGGTAAAGGGTAGGAAGTAAATTATTTATAATTTATTATTAATACATTTTTAATTACTATTCATTATTTAATTGATAATTATTCATGTTTATTATATACTTTTTTTTATTGTAAGTTTTAGGTGCAGGTTGTGGGTTTTGTTGGGGTAGAGGGTGGGAAATAAATTAATTATATTTAATTAATTATTACATTTGTAATTAATATTAGTTATGCTGCTGATAATTAATAATGTTAATTGTATAATTACATATATTTAAATGTAAGTTTTAGGTGCAGCTTGTGGGTTTTGTAGAGTTATAGGGTGGAAGTACATTATTTATAATTAACTAATAATTTTGTATTATTTAAATTACTTTCCTAATTGATAATTCATTATGTAAATTGCGTACTCATTTTTTTCGTATCATTTGTTGTTTTTGTAAGGGTAAAGGGTGTGCAGGAAATTAATTATAGTATTTAATTAATGGTAATACTTAAAAAGTATTTAATTGTTAATTAATTTTGTGAATTGTGAAATTAAGATAGTGTCTGTTTTATATATTAGGTTTCAGTTGTATTTGTCGAGGTAAAGGCTGGGCAGGTATTTAAATATAATTAATTTGGTATTAGTTAATTATTATTAATTGTTTAATTGATAATTAATAATGGTTATTATTAAATTAAAACTTTTTAAAGTATATATATATTAGGCAAGGATTGTTTGTTTTTTAAGGGTAAAGAGTGGGAAGGGAAATGAATATAATTAATTTACTATTAGGTAATTTCCATTAAGATTGTAATAAATAATTATGTAAAATGTGTAAATATTAGAAATTAATAAATATATATTTAGGTGTGTGTTGTGTAGTTTGTGCAAGTATAGGTTAGGAAGTTACTTAAGTAATAAAAAGTATAAATATATTTAAATATTTTAAAACAGTGATTTTTTATAATGCTATGTTTTAATTGTGTGTGCTTTTTTATTTAACCCCTTCACCGCAGTGCGAATTCATTTAATTTACCTTGTTAGAGTCACCGCAATAATAATAAGTGAACATTTTTTTGAAACAAAGAATATCATCACAATGTTATTTGTTTAATTCTAAAACGATGTCTGCATTGTGAAAATCTGTTGAATAATAATGCAAACTACGTGTCCCAGTATTCATGGGTCTGTTGTAGAAAGGAAATTACATAAAAACAGTTGCGAATTTAATACCACCTACCGTGACCAAGGCCGTAAGGCTGAAACGCGTTGGTGTGCAGACTAGGCTCTGTTAAATAAACTTCAAAACCGTAAAATTTCAGAGTGCAGCATTTCTTTGCGAAAATAAAAAAATATATATATTTGTTTGTTATATTAAAAAATGTTTTATTATAATTATTTGTTTAATAATATTTTAGAAATAAATATGTATAATTAATTGTACATATTAATATAGATGTGTATTCATTTTTAAAAAATAATTCCTAAATTAATAAAATACATGTAATATTTTATTACTGTTACTTTTAAACATATTTAGTGGTTATTATTTATGTTTTTATATATATAAATACATGATATTTATGTCAAAAAGTATTAGTGACATTGTTATATTTGGTTCAATATTTTTTTCATTTACATTATAAGTATAGAATGTTGATATTTTTGTGGTCGATATTTTTGTATCTCTAATTTTGTAGTTCGATATTATTGGCCTTGATGTTCTGTCAATCAACCCATTTAAATAAGGCAACTGTTTTTTAAATGCAGCCTGTTTTCTTCAATGGAAAACGGGATACACTCAAAAACAAAAATTCAAAGTTTTCTTTTCATTTTTTGAGTAGGCAGTGACCTGTGGGACCACTGCCTGCTCACAAAAAACCTTTTACAACCACTCACAAAGAGGGAGTAAAATTCAAATGTTTTGTGACCTCAAAACATTCACACATACCACTGCAAGTCGCTATTAGGATGGGACGCCCTTAACAATCCACTTCCTAACCTCAAACCCATTTTACAAATTAGTATTAGGTTACCGAATCACAAAATAGGGTTTGGTACATAGAAAAATGTTTTCGCGAATCGGGACATCTGCAACCTGAAAAAAGCTAGGTACATCTGGCCCTAAGTTATTTTCCACTGTGAACATGTGGATGGAACAGGGGTTCCTCCACACACAAAAAATAAATATTCCCTATGGACCAACACAAAATTGTTACAAATGTTAGTGCAATTTTATGGAACACAGCATAAAATTTCCTTGTAAATGCTCATGTTCAACTCAACGGGTTTCTTGGAACTATATAACAGATTCTGTGGTACCAAATCCCTGAGGTACTCATTTTATCGTTCACAGAATGCTGAAATGGCTTAGGCCTGATTAAGAGCTACACATAGAGGCAATTACTGCATGCAGGCGTGAATAGTACATGACTTTAATGAATCGTCTGATCACAAGTTAAAAATCACCTGCGTTATTTAGCACATGCTATATACTGCTTGTCTGTAGTTCATATGCATTATTTAATGCATGTGCTAGTCAACGCTTGCAAAAAATAATACCTGTGGTTAATAATACCCAATTACAAGTATGAGATTAAAAAGTCGTGGAAAATGCCTCCTTAAAATATCACCAGTCAAAAGCAGGTGATTAAAATTCATGAAAGTATATGGAATGAAAGAAAAGCTTTAAAGCAATAGAAAAATTCAACACAATAATGTAAAAATCCATAGTACATGCACTGTTTGCACTGAAAATAATAAAATACCACACACACTTGCACACACGCCCAGACCTACATTAACAGCCAGGGATAGGTGAAGCTCTCCCTGGTTGATAGGAGCACCTCACATGTATATTCTGTAGTACACCACCATGGATGCAGCAATATCATGCTATGCCAGATCCATGTTTTGCTACAACACACCATGCAGCATGATTATGGACACTAGGCCACCAATAGGTGACCTAAAAGGGTGAAGCAACACAGGATAAGAGCCTGGATTGACAGAGTAAGACTGGAACACATAAACATGAGTTAGCTTTAGATTCAGAGAATGCACTTACTCAATATCGGCACTACACAGTAACATATTTTCACCATTATGGATTCCTGGAGCCAAACACAGGGATCCACAATCCTGAAAATGCTACATGTGCTAGAATTCTTTACAATAGCCAGCACACAATATATAGCAGAATTGATGTGTGGCATTTCTGAGTCAATCTTTAGCAAAATACTCTGCTAAGTTGTGAAAGCTTTGTAATATGTGAGTGAGTAGAATATACATTACTCTTGGGGACCCACATAGCTAATGCCAGCAAAGCAAACCTCTGTGCTACAACAGGATTTCCTGATATAATAGGATCAATTGACTGTACTCATGTACATGTGGTGACCTCAGGTAGACAAGAACAACTGTGGTGACACCGTAAAAGGAAAACACTATTTATGGTCAAATACTGTGTGATGTGGATCACTGTATGATGCACTGGTGTGTTAGGTGCTGGGTACGAAACCACAATGTAATGACACTGATGAGAAGCAACGTTAGTCATACTGTGGTAACACATCACCCTTAAGGTACTGCGTAGATGTGGGAAAGTGGAATATTATGTAGTGTGGTTGGCTAAACTTACAATGCAATATTATCACAATGCCTCAAAGATGATCCTTAGATTCACAACAATAAGTCCTTAGCTGAGCCCTGGTAGTGTGGCAACGATCAGACTTTACTGTAGGAACATATGTTAAGTGTTTTACAGTACCATTATGGTATATAAGTAATTGAGGCGACTCAATAGAAATCCAACACCAATTTATAACCACAGAGCTCACTTTGATATAATGTTAGACACTAAAATGAACTTTTTACCATACATATAACTGGAGTTATGGGTTTTCAAAGCAATGGAAAATAAGTACATTAAATATAGTTGACCATTTAACATTGTGGTCAATGGTAAAAACTTAATAGTAATAATCGGTCACTTAGAGGTCGATTTGCATCCCACCCTCACAGAATAGAGGTGGTGGGGGTCCCAGCATCAGGCCACAACAGTTAATTCAATTTTACCTGGCCTGATGAACCCAGGTGCATTGGGTGTCCTTGATGTTAGTAGTCCTAAATGGGACCCTCTGTAAGGCAGATTTTCCCACAGAGACGGTGCTGCCAGAAATGGGATGCAAAGTCACAAGAGCGGGGTTGTCGCTAACGTCAGTCGCAGGTGTTGTGGAATATTCTCCTAATGCAGAATCGTGTTAAGGGGTCACTTACCGGATTGGTGACCAACAAGCTTCGGTGGAGGTATAAGTAACTTATTGGAGCTTCGAATTCTGGAGGTCCAGGGGAGTGCATTAGCAGCTTGAACCTTCAGTGAAAGCCAGACTACAGCTCTCAGAATGCACTACATCATTTACATTTTTGCAATCCCTTGGAGGGCCCGCTGGTCAGTGATTCTTTGGATCCTGAGCGTCGTTTTACCTGCACTTTACAGGGGACTGGTCCCACCAACCCAGGGGAGTCTGAGAGTATTTCTGCGTTCTACAAGGTCCCTCACTTTCGGAGTGTCCATTTTTAGTCAAGGAGGAGGGTCCTTCACTCAGTTCCAAGTCTGTTGCCTCAAGAACACAATATCCCTGTTTTGCTTTGTGCTGGGGGAGGGACAAACTCCAGTTGTTGATGACATGGGGTTCCTCATGGTCCTTCTGTAAAGTAAGTTGTTCAGAATTAAAGTTCTGGTGTTAGGGGGGTCCCTGAATCCTCAATTTAGGGAAGTTAATGGTGTGGGAGCTATTCCTACCCAGAGCCCGCTATTTATGCCCTCTTAAAGATAGAAATCAACTTTAGGTATACAGATCAGACTACTCACCCTTGAGATGTGATCAGCCTTCCTGGAGGCTTACACATCCTGTGTATCTAATTTTCCATCTTGTCTGGGTCCAAGCGCACCTGGGGCAAGGGGACGGTTGTGTCCTTCTCAGGGGGACAGCCCAGATGCATATCAGAGGCAGTGTAGCCTTTGATGCTCACTGTTCTGTTGTACCTCTTCACTATTCCACTTGGGAGGAGGGATGTGTGACCTCCTTACTGTACAAACCTTTGTCCTGGCTCTTGTGAGTGCTCACACTGCCTGGCAGGAGTTCAGAAACGTGTCTTGGTGGCAGCTGGGCAAGCCAAAGCACGTCAGGCAGGGTAACCTGGTGCGTAGCCTCTAGGTAGCCACCTGGGTGCATGTCAGCCTTTCCTTCAAACTAGATTCATGTCAGGGGAGAGACGCATGTTTTCTGACAACAAACTAGACATATTTAGATGGTATCATAATAGAGCTAGCAACCTAGGTGTACCCAGGTGCAAGTGCCATGCTATCCTATGGACCACCTATCACTTATAGTGTACTTTAATGGCAAAAGCCACTATAGAGACATATGAGCTTGTACTTACATGACTACACTCTTAATATACAGCACCCTGCCTCCTGGGCACTAGATACCTTCTCTAGGGGTGATTGACATATACTTAAAAGCAGTGCTGTGACCCTGTCACAGATGTAGAGGACAGCATTGAAATGGAGCAGTGAACACTGGTCCTTGACTCTGCTTTGGCAAGCCTGCTGTCATCAGTTTACCTGGGTCAATCAGTGTGACGCAACCAGTGCTGCCGGTCCTGAATATTCCTTTACCACCAATGCCCTGGGTACCCCAGTACCCCTTACCAGGGACTAAAATGGAAGGTATCGTCTATCTCAATTCAGGATGCCAATTACACATCTCAATTTTTGGGAGAGAGCATTAGCCCTGGAGCCTGGTTAGTAGGCTTCAGTGCACTGTCAGAGTCGAAACTAGCATCTAATACTCCGATTAGGGGCAACAATTGAGGGGACATCTGCAAAAAGCCCTGTTTTCTTACAGTAGACAAATAAACCCTTCATCAAAAAGATTACAGTGCATTAAGATTGGTGTAGCCACTCTTTATATATGTCAGCAGTACCATTAGATAGTTGTTACCCCATGACATATAAGTGGATCAATGTGAATATGTGTAACAAATTACATCAGCCACTCTTCACAAAGATGATGATTCTCAGCCAAGTCAAGTTTTTTGACAACCACATGTTCTTCTATCATGACTCTCATGACTGTTAACTTGGATTCTCCTGACCTCAAGACCTTCTTTCATGTTGTTCACTCCAGATATTTTGAAGATGGTCTTAACTGGTTATTCCCACAACCAGTGCTTGTGCTTGGCAACTCACTTAAGTACCTAGAATTCCAAGGTTTAGAATCTGTTTTTAATGTTCTCAATGTCATGTGGATATATTGATTCAGTATTGTTTTGGGCCATTATCTCATCAACAAGCATGTTTTTCTTTGTGTTTGGAGTCATTGTCAACATGAGATGGCACATTAAACAGTCATTGTGTCTTACCACCTCTTTGGCCAACACCTCCCACTCAGGATCCATAAACATGTACTTCTTTTCCCTGCCTGGGGCCTTGATGGAAACGTTTGGTAGATTTCTACTTGTGATGGCTGAGTGATATCAGGGAATGGCAGTGGATTCTGTTTGCCTTGTTTCAAGTTGCTTCATTCGAACAAAATAAATGTCTGCACAGTTCCCACACAGGAAGGTGTTATTGGTGTATTTTAGTGTGTCCTAAGGTCCTTTTGAGTATTGTTCTGCCTGTTTATGTTCTTCAGGGATTAATTCCCACACTCCAGGAACTTTAAATGCCTGAAAATGGCCACTGCCTGATGTTACATGGCTGTGCTATTCATCAGGTGAGGTATTTAGCGATGCACTAAATAAAACATACACGCTCTGATTAAGAGTGTAGATAATATGTATCCTGATAATTAACTATAACATGGGGTATGTTATTGATTGAGTGTAATAAATAGCACCTATTATGAGTCTGTGGGTGATAACCAGAGTTTGGTGTTTAACGCACAAAATCTGCATGGTACAGTAAATAACATAAATATTTCCCCTGTTAATTTTCAGCAGGTTTGACCTACTGAAATGTAATGAAGCTCGAGATACTTAATGCATCTGATAAGTATCAGATACATTAAATACTATTTAACTCGTATTCAAACCCATGCGTAAACAGGGGTTTACGTGCAGGTCACAATTAACTGACCCACTCTCTGGCGACCGGGGTGCCGCTCGCCAGAGAGACTTGCTGCTGTAAGGACTTCCTAGCGCTTTTCCAAACCCTCATTGCCGTTGCTGCAGGAGCAGCCTTCCTGTGCCATACCTGCCGGAGACCCTGTGAGAGGGGACGCGAGGCCGCAGCGGAGGTGAGAGGCGCGGCCCGGGGACTGCGAGGGACAGCGTCAGTAACATCAGCTGTTCCCTCTTCCCGCGTGAGCCGCGCCCCCTCCCAGTGCCCCGCCCCCTACAGGCTGTTTAAAACCTCTCGCGGCCCCCGCTCCGCGGGAGCCGCTCGCCAGAGAGACTTGCTGCTGTAAGGACTTCCTAGCGCTTTTCCAAACCCTCATTGCCGTTGCTGCAGGAGCAGCCTTCCTGTGCCATACCTGCCGGAGACCCTGTGAGAGGAGACGCGAGGCCGCAGCGGAGGTGAGAGGCGCGGCCCGGGGACTGCGAGGGACAGCGTCAGTAACATCAGCTGTTCCCTCTTCCCGCGTGAGCCGCGCCCCCTCCGAGTGCCCCGCCCCCGACAGGCTGTTTAAAACCTCTCGCGGCCCCCGCTCCGCGGGAGCCGCTCGCCAGAGAGACTTGCTGCTGTAAGGACTTCCTAGCGCTTTTCCAAACCCTCATTGCCGTTGCTGCAGGAGCAGCCTTCCTGTGCCATACCTGCCGGAGACCCTGTGAGAGGAGACGCGAGGCCGCAGCGGAGGTGAGAGGCGCGGCCCGGGGACTGCGAGGGACAGCGTCAGTAACATCAGCTGTTCCCTCTTCCCGCGTGAGCCGCGCCCCCTCCCAGTGCCCCGCCCCTTCCCTACACCTCACTTACTTAAACAGGGCCTATCACGCGCATCGCGGGACGCGCACGGGCGAAGCCCGGGCCAAGGGCGGGCCCGTTGTTGCCCGTTAGTGCCCGATAGAGACCGGACCGGGCCATCCCTCTTTCATCGACGACCCATCAACAAATAAGCATGCCGCCAAACCCAAATCCAAACATGCACAGGAGGTAGCACAAGTAACTGGCCCTATCGACCTTTTTATATCACGGGTTAACGAAACGATAAACCAAAGCATAGCATTAATGGAAAAGAGAGTCTCAATGGATCTTATGAGCGCAAATGCCAAGCGCTCATCACTTGGTGCCATAGCGAACGCTACATCCCCAATTAATCTGACCTCCCAAAACAGTTCACTTCCAGTGCCTCTTCCAACCACAGAACTTAACACCGTCCCTTCAGTAGTCGATCTGTCAGTCACGCACTCAGAGTCGGATTCCTCAATAACATCAGAAGACCTGGAAGCAACCCCCGACCTAGCTGGATGTCAAACCCAAGGAGATACCCAAACCATCGATAACCTGCCCCAGCATGAAGAGAGGGAAAGGGCAACATCGGAGACTCGACTATCAATTAGTGAAAAAACAAAAAGCTCACCCATGACCCATTCAAACTCCCCATGCTCCAATAGCATATTGCATATTCCTGACTCCACTCTTCCACATAAGGCAATCTCCAATAATAACACATCTGAGCAATGTAAGACCTGCAGAATTACATCACAAGTGCTCACCACTACCAAAGATCTACTCTATCAATACCTAAAGCCTATCCAGTTGAGCATCAGAAATCTCGAAGCTCAACTGACAATAATATCGGCCACTCTCCTAGACACAAATACTAGGATAGACGTAAAGGGCCAGCGAAACACCTCACACCCACCAAAAAAGCAAAACCAAAAACACATACAGAAAACAGTTAATTCTTCAAACGCAACATCCGCAGCACAGAAGAACCCAAACCCACCGTCTACCACACCCAATCCAATAGCAAATACACCCTGTCCCCAGCAGGAGAAACCACCACAACAAAAAGCACAGCAGGCAACTACCAAAGGCAAGACCACGGCACACACCCCATGTCCAGCACAAAACCCAGACTCCGGTAGAATCCCCACAGAGAAACCTGTTTCCCAGCCTACGAATCCACCACCTCCCCAAAAAACACCCAAGATCACATCGGAAACCTCCCCGAAAAAACTCCCTACAGTTAGGCGTCCAGCCCACTTGCCCCCTGAAGCTACTCCCTACACAATAGTTTTAACAGGAGTACCCGAGTTAGCAGAAGACACCCCAGAAACTGCATGGTCACTTAAAAATAAGGCCATGCAGTGGCTCAGCATAAATAGACCTCTCGAATCACACCTATCAGGAGGGATCACGTCAGCACGCAGGGTAGTCTGGATAGGCAAAACCAAGAAAACAATACGCGGTGACTGCATCATTGTAACATGCAGAGATCCCGCAACGGTTGACTACATCTGTGCCTGGCCACAACTCGAGAAAAAAGGGGGAATAGACGCCCGCCACCTTTCTCTTTTTTACCCCCCAGTGAAACAACATCACAACCTACCACCCTGGGAATGGTACCATCATCCCAAAGAGCCACGAAGCCAGGACCCATGGCGTCAAACATCATGGAGTCGGAGGGATCACCCATGCGAGTACCTAGACAGGGGGGGGCCAAGAGAAAGGTACGTTGATGGCCAAGTTCCATATTGGCAGGATAGACCCTACCCAGCATACGAGGGTTGGCAGGGTTTCCCGACCCAAAATCGATACGAGTGCCTCGATATGGTCGATTGACCACCTATGGTCGATCCTAGCCAACACACAGTTGCCGTTTTACATCACCCAGTCTCCGATAAGCACCCGACAGTCCCACCAAAACTGCCTGACACACCAGAGACACCAACGACCCAACTAAATAACCCTTTGAACCACACTCCCCTCAAAAAACCGGACACGAGCAAAAGATCATTCACCGACCAAGTTTTAGCCGTTGAAATCCCTACCAACCACAAAACAGTACCCGCCACCTCGACAGACAACGAGGCCATGAGTATAGGCATAGCTTTCTGGAACGTTGCAGGTCTAACCGGAAAAATAACATGCCCTCAATGGCTGGAAATAGCAGGTAGCCACCAAATCTTGTGCCTACAAGAGACCTGGCATACATCCCCCCTCCATCTAGCGGGATACAAGACATTCTTCACCAAAGCAACGCCTAGCACAAAGGGAAGACCAAAAGGTGGACTCATGATCTATTTCTCCAACATCATAGCAGTCACGGTAAAACTAACGAAAGAAACACCTACCTTTCAAATCATCCAAATTACCCACCAGACTACCGCATCGAGGAATATATATATACTCATAAATTATTATAACAACGCAGGTACCCTGGACTGCTGTACAAATCTAGATGAAATGGTGGCTCACATATCCACACTACAAAGCGCGAACCTAAGCGCGACAATAAAATACATCTGGGGAGGCGATTTCAACCACCCATTATGCCCAAACCACAAAATCGGAATTTGTGGCTTACAATCTGAATCCGGAAATCCCATCCCTCATTTCGCACACACTGAAAGCGGAAATAAGCTAAATGAAATCCTATTCACCTTGGACCTAGACTTTGTGAACGAACTAGTGGACCCGGCCCAGGAATTTCTACCCACCTTCCATGGGCGAGGCTGCACGTCCACCATTGACTTTATCTTAGCCTCTAATACGTGTAAAAGATCGCTAAAAAACTACAAAGTAGGGTCCAGTCCGATTAGTGATCACTATCCCCTGAGTGTGGAGCTCATAATGGAGAAAGCGGGCCCCTCCACAATAAAAACCAGTTCCCTTGACCAACAATCATTAACATTAAAGAAGAAGAACGGGTACGCCATCAAATGGGCGAAAGTTGACCCGGAAGTGACCTCACAAATAATACTTGAAAAAACGCACCTCTGGTTAAGGGACTGCTTGTCCGCAGAGGCCTCCCCCGAACTAATCATCACCTCTTTCCATAACATTCAAGGGGCAATAAGAGACGAGTTATTCAAACACACGGCAAACAAACCCAAACCCCAAACTAAAAGATGGTTTAACTCAGACTGCAGAAAGGCCCTCACGTCCTTAAAAGAAGCCCTCCGGCAGAAACCACGAGATGCTCAATTAATTTCACTTCGGAGGAAAACGTACAACGAAGCTAGGAAAAACCGAAGGCGCCAGATAAAGAGAGACCTTTGGTGCCAACTACACGAAAGCGCACTAAAAAAGGACAGCATCACATTTTGGCAGACCATCAGATCACCTTTTTTAGATAACAATACTGATCCATACCACCTCGACGTAGCAGTAACTGAGAACGACTGGGTTCACCACTTCATAAAAATCTTTGGCTCGCCATCTGACATACCTCAAATAGAACGCGAGGACGAAGCAGAGAAAAATTTTCTTCCCATTGATCTACGCTTCACTGTCACTGAGGTCAGAAAGGCAATCAAAGCGTCAAAAACTGGCAAGGCTCCCGGCCCAGACGGGGTACCTATGGACTTGTTTTTATATAATAGTGATTATTGGTCGCTAATAATAACCCGGGTAATGTCTGCAGTCGCTGAAATCGGTCTCCTTCCATCATGGTCATCATCCACCCTCTTGCCAATATTTAAGAAAGGGGACCGCAACGATCCAGCGTGCTACCGGCCGATCTCCCTTCTGGATTCCACGGGCAAAATCGCAGGCCGACTACTCCTGGACCGATTACAATCTTGGGCCCAGGTAAATAACATCTTCACAGACCTGCAATATGGCTTCCAGAAGGGGCTCGGAACGGTGGAGCAGGCCCTAAACCTGACCCTCCTGGCCGGGAAATACGCTCACGCCAAAGAAGGAAAAATCTACCTGGTTTACGTAGACCTGAGCGCGGCTTTCGACTGCGTTCAGCACGCAAAGCTGTGGGATATCATGTCCAATCTTGGAGTAGACCCACCGATATTGGCCTTCCTCAGGGGTCTATATACCAACGCAGAAGGCCGAGTGCGCTATGGCATCGGCGGCGAACTATCACGTCCCTTTAAAATCACTCGAGGAGTAAGGCAAGGGTGTGTACTGGCTCCCTTCCTATTCAATCTATACACCAACGGGATCGAAAAAGCCATGTTGGCAGGGAGCCAGGACCTCCCACAGATAGCACGCCGCCCTATACCCATTCTCCTCTATGCCGACGACTCGGTCATCCTGGCCCGAACAGCTAACCAACTCCAACGACAGCTGAACAAATACGTGACGTTTATGGACTCTCTGGGTCTAAAAGTAAATACAAAGAAAACATTTACAATGACCATAGGACCCAAACACGGATCTTCAAAATCCATACACATAAATAACACCAAGCTGGAAAAAGCAACAGTATACCCCTATCTGGGTATACTCGTGGACGATTCAATGACCTGGCGTAAAGCCATTGAAGCCAGAAACCTCAACTTCCGTCGAGCAACATCAGCACTTTGTGCCTTTTCCAGGAAACTCGGTAAACCAGCTCCTTCCGAACTGTTAACGCTATACTATGCAAAGTGCCACAGCGTGGCTAGCTACGGAGCAGGAATCTGGGGATACGGAAGCATTAACCAACTACAGGTAACGGAGAACGCCTTTATTAAGTACGTTCTGGCCCTTCCCCAAAGCTCTCCGATTTTAGCATCACATCGAGAGCTAGGGATGGAATTTGTGACAGACACCATACGCTGCCAGCCTCTCATTCTTTGGCATCGCATATGGTGCAATCCAGAAAGCCATATAACACGCTCCCTCATCGCCGATTGCCTTAGCCTAGCTCACTGGAGAAAAATTCCCTGGCTCAACTACATTTTTAAATTTTTTCAAGATCTAGATCGGGAGCAATATTTTCTTGATCCTCCTTCAATAGAAGACATTTCAAAGAAACAGCTTAAAGAACTATGCATGGGCCACTTAAGAGAACTTCACAATCAGGCTGAGATTGTAAAAACACAAAACGAAAAAATCAGCCTATTGCAACCAGAGAAACTGATACAGCCCTACCTAACGTTCTTTCTTTCGAACTATGAAAAGTTTCTATTGACAAGACTCCGGTTCGATCTTTTCTTCCGCTTGGTCTCATTTCCGGAACAGAACAACTGGTCTCGGAACCTGATTTGTTGTCCGTGTGACGGGGCCTCCAAGCAATCAACGGTCCATGTCACACTGTTCTGTAAATACTACAGCGTAGCCAGGAAAAAATGGATTTTTCCCCTTCTTCGTTCAAGCGGTCTTAGAAGCACATATCCAGCGCTTGTTTATCTCCAGTCACCGGTAAACCCGCACGAAGCCAAAATGACATCGACCTTTTTAAAAAAAGTAATGAAAACCCGTCAGGGCATTGTTTTATAAACTATAAACATGTGAATTTCTGTACAAAACCGATGATTTTTATAAAGTGTACTTTTTATGATTATGCAAATTTTTATAATCGAATAAAAGTTTATGAAATGAAATGACCCACTCATAATCAGGCAGTCATTATTTACCACATGCGCTAAATAGCACACATTCGGTATTTAATAAGTGTTAATTAACAATTTCACAGTGCACAGTAAAAACTCATAATGAGTGATGTCTAACACATGTGTTTTATCGAACCCCTTGTTATTGGAATTTACCTCGGCCCTCATTACGAATTTGTAGATATACTCAAACACGTGTGTAAATCCATGTTTAAGCACAGGTTGGAATTATGATTTGAAAAGTATTTAACACACCTGATAATTATCAGATGCGTTAAATAACTCAATCTTTGTTAAATTACAGGAGGTAAAACCTGCTGAAATCTAATGGGGTAAAAGTGTATGGTATTTACCACATCATGGAGATTTTTGGTACGTTAAACACCAAAATCCACGTTATTTCCCACAAACTCGCAATAGATGTTATTTATCGCACCCGATAAACACAGTACCCTGTAGTATTGTTACTTATCAGGGGCGATTAAACTCATAATTAGGGCCCCTGTGTGCTAGTTTGATGGTATTTACTACCAAACTCGTAATCAAGGACTTAGTGAGCCTGGCAGCATTCTAACCTGTTTCCTTGGGGTCCAAAACAGATCTCTACAGTAGATGAGTTCATCTACTGAACTATCAGATACAAATATGAAACCTGCAAACAGGTTAAACATCCAGCATGCATTAATGTAACACGTGTGCTATCCTAGAAACTATGACTCTTTGTGATTTGGATAAAAAACAGCAATGGGTTCAAAGCATAAGTCCTGATCAGTATTATTACACAATATTTCTGTCCCTATCTTGGGTCATTCGAATTCTTGCAGCTGGAATCGGCAATAATATGTCAGAATCAGTGTTTTAACGTAGATTACTTCATGTTGTTCCCTGTTTTTGGCTGGCGTTCTCCCCAATATTTTACGTGCTTTTATTTATTTATTTATTTAAAGAGTTTTGCATAGCGCTGGCTAGACCCGAAGGTATCAGAGCGCTTTACAAGAGAATCAGCAATGTAACAGAAAAAGTTCAACAATTACACAATACATCAAAAAATAGGCAAGCGTGCAGACTGCCTGCGTAAAAGACTCCTGACCCAATTGGGAGCCAGCTAGACTTGTAATCCCAACTCTCCAGTTGCTGTCTGAATTGGAATTACCGGCTGACTCGTGATTGACTCCAGTCGTAGTAATGCTACAGTAGCACGTCTCCAAGTTTATCACCTTGCCTTTTGTGAGTCTGCCTCATGGTGTAGGTTTGAGGAACGGTTATAGGAGGTAGTAAGATGTGCATATTCACAAACAAGAGCCAACTTAACTCAGTTTCCTTGTCAGTGAGTTATGGGCGCTAGTGCTAGGAAAGTAATGGCTCTCCAAGATGCTGTTTGAAGTGTGAAATAAGTTCAGGCCAGGTGCCACTGCACCTACTGCATCAAATGGAATGTACGTCCCTGAACTAACTCTGGGAACAGTTCCGACAACATGTGGGAACCACTAAGGTGGTCACCCATAAGCTGCAGATGGCGCAACACGCTGCCGCCAGGCTGGTGCTGAAATGGCCTAAGAAATCTTCGGCGTCAGCCGTGCTAAACACTCTGCACTGGTTACCAGTGACCAAACGGGTCCTTTCCAAGGTCCTGCTAATTACTTTTAGAGCATTCCACTCTCAAGGACCAAAGTATTTATTAAGGAGGTTCTCTCAATACCATCCCTCGCGGACTTTGAGGTCCTCAAATGCTAACTTGCTGACTGTTCCAGCTTTCAGACTCAGTACGAGGGGTGGTAAATCTCTGCCTGTACTAGGGTCTTAGGCATGGAATAAACTTCCCCCACACCTCCGTGCTATGGACCTGGAATCTGAGTCCCTTAATGAACTAAAGACTTGGATTTTTAATCTTCCTGACACGTGTGCCCGAGCTTTAGTATAATCATCTGAGCTGGACTAGTGAAAGTAGCCTGACCTAACATCCAGACCTTTTCTGGTCAGTGTAGGTGCCAAGATGCTCCATGGAGTGTATGTTGCGCGGTACAAATACCAGCTTACATTACATTACATTACATAGGCCCATACACTGATTTTAAGTCAATTTATGCTTCAAATATGTGTAAAGTTGTGTATAAAGTTTAAAGATGTGTTTATACAGCAGCTTTAGCATGCATATATTGTTTACTTAAGACAGAGCCTGATTACAAGTATACTTGGGCTCTTATTTATGAGGCCTTGCGTCAGTTTTGCGCTGCCGGTGCGTCACTTTTTGCGACGCACCAGCGGCGTAAAATATGCGTCTTGTTGCGCCATATTTAAAAAGTGACGCATCTAGGTAGATGCGTCACTTTTTACACCCCTGCGCCACATTATACCTGCGTCAGGTATAATGTATGCAGAGGGGGCGTTCCCCCGCAAAAAGCCTCGTAATAGTGACGCAGTGAAATCTATGAGATTTCACTGCGTCACTTTTAGGATGCTGTTGCGTCAAAATCTTGTGCCTGCCTCACAGCAGGCGTAAGACTGACGCAAGCCCTTTCACATGGGGCTTTCCCCATGTGAAAGGACGCATTGCTGGAGTTGCGTCACTTTTGTGACACACTCCAGCAATGCGTCACTTTTGCGCTTACAGATACGTCAGAAATACTGACGTATCTGTAAGTCCTTGCGACATGATGCGTCATACATTAAATATGACGCATCATTGGTGTCGCAAGGAGTGCGCAGTGAAAAGTGACGCATCGCTGTTTTCACGCAGCGATGCGTCACTTTTCATAAATGAGGCCCGTGGTATTTATCGTTCATGAGAAATAATGATGCCATGGGGTACGTTATTTATTGAGTGTGATAATAACCACCTATTGAGAGTTGTTGGGGAATAACGCACCAAAATCCACATGATACAGTAAATACCGTATGGTTTTCCCATGTTAAATTTTGTCAGGATTGACCTGTGGAAATTAAACGAATGTTAAGTTATATAATCCATCCAATAATTATCCGATGTTTTTAATAGCTAAAAACTCATAATTCCAACCGTGAATAAACAGGGTTTCACACACAGGTCAGAATTAACTGCCCAACTCATAAACAGGTCCTTAGAAAACATGCTAGTGGGAATTTTAGGGAGGCGACTTCCGTAGCCCGCCAGAGATTAGATGCCCTTTCCTGTGGCTGCCTCCCCCTGGTCTCATAATTAGAGTTCACAATTACTATCTTTTTTAAAATTAATTTACTGCCCCATTGAAAGGTTTGAGCATACCCTCTGACATATTGTTCCTGCACGGAGTGTTTTCCCAAGACACAATCACTGTAGCGTGCAGCGAAAGTGCAAAGCTGCAACCCTCCTGTCTCAAGTAGGTCAACTGTTCCTTTTCAGAATGGTATTGAGTGTTTATCGGCAATTTTCACATGGACTGTGGGAGTCTGCCGGTGATACGATCTCACTTGTTAAAACAAGTTATTTATACAATTTAAAGAGGCAGTCTGAGCATAGAGAAGTCATTTGTTACCATGGGGAAGGCAGGTAGGAGACTAGATTAACGTCACCAGCTCCTCATTGCCGAAAAAACTCACGCAAGCTTTACATCTTTGACGCCATCCTTGTGTGCATTTACAGTCTTCTTCTGCCCGTCCCCTTTACCTCCCAACTTTAGCAATGTATATTTACTGGATTTCGTCTGGCAATTTTGAAATGGAAGTAAAAAAAAAGAAAAATACGTAAAAAATGAATGAGCGTATAGTTTGATCAAATGGATCTTAAAATAATCTTAAACCATTGAGGGCTGACATTTTCTGTTTTTACATGTAAACACTCCCTGCAATGTGTACAGCACAGAAGTGGCACCCGCCAGGTTGGGGAGCAGCAGCAAAAGAAAGGAGAAGTGTGATGGAAGGGGTAGAGTGGGTCTAAATGGAGTGAAGTGGCAGAAGACAGTCTCGTTTCCCCTGTAACCCCAAAGGGACTTCAAATAACCACAGGAAAGCTCCGTCAAGCTGAAAGAGTGGAAATAATAAAATGTACTCATTTAACCCTTTCATTACCTTTAACTGTGGCCAATGCGCACTATCTCTCTAGCTTCACGTTCCACTCTCTGGGAGATACACACTCCTCTGGCACTCTGTTCTGTTGGTCATTCTCTCCTTGATGACCTTGTAGTAGCCATCTCTCTGTCTCTTTATGAGCACATCATGGCCTTTCCCAGCGGAGGAACTCGGTCCTGCCCTTCTGTGTGACCCTATCTCCCTTTGGTAACTCTTACACAGTACTTAATTTGTGGGGGAAAAAAATAAGTGCAGGGCTCTAGTCAGGAGGCCTCTGCAGCTTGCACCACCCATTGCCACTGACAGCGCTGCCAATGACAGTACCTACATAACTACTAATCAGCACACTGCTACAAGTGTGACGATTCAGACTATTCCAGGCCCCCAAAGCTATAAAATAGCTTGGGCAGCAAGCATTCTTGCTTTTAATGCATACTGAATGAATAAACAATTGCTGTTCTGCTCATCTAAAAATTATACAAATAGCACCACCAAGTGGCATCTATCATGGTGTCCACAATTAAGTGCCGGTGCTGAGCACCGGAAACCACCTGCTCAAATTAAACACTGCTCTTACTAGCTCTGTGCTAGGCTCTTTAATCCCTATTAACCCTTGCTTTTATGTTTGGGATGTGGTGAACCGTAGAATCCGGAGACTCAGTATTTGGGCATGAATAAGCATGAGATTTTGGCATTCCACTATGCTATGTAAGCAGTGTTATGCCATCTTTATGTATGTGGAGCACAAGGAGTATAAAGTACTGAAGAGCTGAGAAACAAACAAGTATTGTTTATTTTCATAATTCTGTTTGTTACTAAGGGGGTATTAGACACTGCTACTTAACAAGAGCGTCAGTGGTATGGCTGACATAAGTGCTACTTGCAAAGTAAACATAGATGCTGTGCGGGTGAGCCACTGTGATTGATCATAATGGGAGAGTTTACTCCCCCGTAAAGTGGTTGCCCGGCTCCCCAAATACTGTATTGGTGCCTTACCTACTAATTTGTATTAGTTTTGCTGCCCAAATCCATGAATGAGGCCATCTCTTCTTGGGGCTCTACTGCCTTTGCAGATGAAGCCTGTGGCCTTGGGTGGTGTTCTCATATGGTGGATTAGATCCTGGTTACATACCATTGTGTCTGGAGTCAAATCATCTTCCTGTCTATTCTGAGAAGGGTTTGTTTTTCTGCTGTCCAATGGCATGGAAGTGATGTATCCTCCCGCATGTACCAATACAGTTGAAGGGGACAGCTAGACTGTCCATTATGGATTGTTTTACTTGCGTTACGTTGCACATCAGTGCTTCAGGGATGTTGGCAGGAACAGTACACTGGAAACATTATTGGCACAGTTATCTTCTTTGGCTCCATTTTTTTGTCTAATTATTTATTTTCAACACAGAACGAAGAAGGTGAAGAACCCAGAACATCATAGAGAAATTCGTATTTACAGGTGGACAACACTCCTGTGCACTATAAAAGGAAACACCACCGACCGGCATACCCCCATCCATTGGTTGTCTTTCCCTAGGTTCAGATCAGTTTCCTCTCCCACCTCAAAGTAGCAACTCACATTTGAAAGAGGAGTGCAACTATGTTGTAATTAGTAAAACCATTAGTGCACACATTCAAAATATCAGCTTGGGGTGAGGGGTACAGATCATTAATAAGAACTTTCCTAATACGTGGGGCAACACACCTATCAAAATGCGATAAGTAAACTTAGTCGGGTCTAGAGTGAAGAAAAAGTGTCAATCATTCATCAGATTCATACATTTTTCGAAAACCCAGCTGCCAACCCCCTGCTGCTAATGGCTGAGGGCTGTGCACAGCAAGAGTTTGCTGTCTGTGGAGAGCTGGGTGCAGAGGCCGGCCAGAGGGAAGATCCAGTCAGTTTATCTGCAGATGACTCAAGGCTGTGTGCAGCAGGGGTTGGCTGCCTTTGGAGAGTTGAGTGTACAAGGCTCTGCTGCAAACCCCAGCTGCACATGGCTGAAGGGCGTGAGCTGCAGGTGTTGGCCACACATAAAGAGTTGGGTGCAGTGGATTGCCAGAGGCCACACCCTGCAACCAACAGCACTGCACATAAGAAAAGGCTTTGAGCAGCAGGGGTTGGCAGTCTGTGTTAGGTTGGGAGGAGAGACTGGTTAGAAGCCAGGTCCTGCAGCAAACCTCACGATTTGCATGGCCAAAGGATGTGTGCCATGGGTGATGGTGCCCTGTATCTAGTTGGACTCAGGGCCTGGCTGGAGACTGGGCCTTGTGGGGCCATCCTCCTGTTGTGCATGGCTTAAGGTTTTGCATAGTTTGGGATGACCACCCAGGGAGTATGGGGAGAGCCTGACCAGAGGGCAAGCCCTGCAGCCAACACCCTCTGTGCCTGGCCAAAGGCCATGACCTGCAAGTGCTAGCCACCTGTGGAGAGCTTGGTGCATAGGTTGGCTAGAGGCTAGGCCGTACGGCCAACATCCCTCCCACTGTGCATGGTTGAAGGCCATGTACAACAGGGTTACTCGGGCCCTGAGGGCAAACTCTGTTGAGCACGAACTGAGGCAATGCACTGTGGGTGTTGGCCACCTAGGGATAAATTGGTAACGGGTCTGCCCTAGACCAGATCCTGTGGCCATCCTCACTGCACATATACGAAAACCTATAGGCCAGAACTGTTGTGCATAGGACCAGGACAGAGGCCAGGACCCATGGCCGACCCCTGCTGCATATCGCTAATGGCCCTGCAGTGTGAGTATTGGCCATCCGTAGAGAGTTGGGCACAGTTCATGGCAGCCACTCATGGAGGGTAGACTCAGGGTCTGGCACAGTGCTGAAAGGTGTGCTCTGCGAGTGTTGGCTGCCTGTAATGAGTTGGGTGCATGGCTGGCTGGAGGCTGGACTCTGCGGCCAATTCACAACATATGGCTGAAGATTGCCTCTCAGCGGAGAACTGGGTCCAGGGCCTGAAGGTCAGGCCATTTAGCCAACCATGCTGTGGATGGCCTTGACCGTGTGTAGGAAGGGTTGGCCACCCATGGAGTGATGGGTACAGGGCCAACCCCAGCCAACCCTCAAGGTCTGCAGACAGTTGGATGCATGGTCTACAATGCAATATAATGCTTAGGCCCTCAAAATATTTATAGCAATAAATAACAAAACCTAAAAGAAAAATGTAATGAAACAAAAACTCAGATTTAAACCAATTAATAATACTACATTCATAGTTGTCTCTGTTCAACGGTAAGGGTAACACAGGTTATTTTTATTTGTTTTTCAGAACATGGGGACCAAGTTCCCAATTCCTAAAAGGGCAGCCTCAACATTTCGCTTCATGTTGCGGCCAGCCAATCAGATCTCATATTTTGACCCTTTGGCACCATGGCGCTCCACGATAGCACAGCGAAGGAAATGCTGCCTGAACTAACGATACATTCTGAACCTTAATTTCACAAAAACTACTGAATGGATTTACACCAGATCAAAATTGCACATTTTCAGGGTAATGATTGAGCTTTCTGCCAAATTTGGTGTCATTATGTTCAGCATTTTGGCATTAGCACTGTTCAAAAATCATATGGGAAATTGCTTGGTTAATGCATTTTGGGACACCCCTTTTAATCAACCCCTGCTTAATGGATCACCCTGATACTTTACAGAAAGAGGCTGAATTGGATAAACCGTTTTTTTGTAGAAAGTTTGATTAAGATTCGTCAAACGGAGTCAAAGTTATTAAGAAAACAATAATTCTATTTTCTATGGAAATCTGGTCCTAACTATAACTACAGAGTAGCGACTGTGTATGTGTGTATGAATGTATATCTATATGCATGTTTGTATTTATAGGATACACACCAGTTAACTGTATAATATGGTTCAATATTACCAACAAGGGTTCTGTTTCTGGTGACATCATAAACCACCAGACCTATGGCTGAATGAATGGTTTGTAAATGTCAAAAGAACCACAAGATGTCAATTTTGGACCATATTACACTATTATGTATTTTTTATATTATATGTTTATTTTGGAGTAGTTAGCTTAAAAACTATTTTCTTTAAATTGTTGCTAAGAAGAGGTGCCGATGGGAGTTAGATTGTTTAGTTTTCGTTAACCTTTAATAAAATAATAGTTAATAAAACAGTGGGCAATGGTGAGGGCCAGTGAGTTTAGGCAATTCTGTTTTACTGCATAGTTATGGATTTACTATTTTACTATATTTATCACGTAATTTACAAAATTTGCAGATTTAACCCAAAATTTTGTTTCTAGGATAAATGAATGAAAATGATACTGCCATATTCACATTTCCGCAACATAATGTGGATTACCTTGCTGCATAATTAATCTTCCATGTCAAATAATCCTATTAGCTATATATATATATATATATATATATATATATATATATATATATATATATATATATATATATATTACTCCACAGCTCCGTCACCGCCGCCGCTCCACATTGTCCCGGGTGCTTGAAACCAGCGCTGGTGAGGCGCTTACATATTTCTCACACACTCCTAGAAATCGGCTCCAGGGTACAAACGGTCAGCACTCCAGTGTCAGTGTTCTTAGTTCATTTTATTTCCAAACCCCCCAGCACCCTCGACAGACGCGTTTCGCACAGGGCTTCGTCAGTGTCGTCTGTCGAGGGTGCTGGGGGGTTTGGAAATAAAATGAACTAAGAACACTGACACTGGAGTGCTGGCCGTTTGTACCCTGGAGCCGATTTCTAGGAGTGTGTGAGAAATATATATATGTATATATATATATAGAGAGAGAGAGAGAGATTTAATACCAAACTCAATTACACCATTGCACTGTAAAGCACCCTGGTACCTATATAGCTATGCACCAGCTATTGTCTCAACTGAAGAAACCACTCCTGAGCTTTGACCACCTTGCCACAGTAGACATCTTGGTCCTAAGCGAACTGTACTTCAGACAACATGTTTTGCTGAGGATGGCCTTGTTGCATGGTGTGCCTGTGAATTGCTCAGAGCTGTGTGAAAGTGCACCTTTACACTGGACCTACCGGAATCAACGGAGCCTTGAGCGTTCCCGTGCTAGGACGCATTAGCGCAATGATCTTGTGCCTGTCAATTATGGTGGGCATGTAAATTATGATGACGAGTTGGAGGTATCTCAAGCTACAGGTCTGTGGAAAGGGGTCACCACCCCCTTTTGTACCGCTTTTGGCCGCCACAAGTGTAGCAGGGTATACTCAGACGTGAGCCCCTTGCTCACTTTGCCACTGGATTCAAGCAAGCCGGGCTGAAGACGGCTGTAATGCCAGAAACCGGTCCTCGGAAGCCTGTTTCCGGTCAAGGGAAGGCATGGCTTGGCAGTTCGGGCTGGACTGTTCCCATGAGGCACAGGGTCAGACTGATTTGCATATAGCCATGTCTGAACTGGGGTGGCAGAGTGGGCTAAAGAACGGTGATGGATTAAACCCAGATCTATTGACTGGGTGTGAGTGTTTGATTGATTCAGATGCTCCGTCCATCGCCACCCCCTTTTGTACCGTGTCCATTATGGTGGGCATGTAAATTATGATGACGAGTTGGAGGTATCTCAAGCTACTGGTCTGTGGAAAGGGGGAACTGATAGAAAAAAGGAACACAAATGAATCGGCTGCTTCCTCAACATCTCTGTGTTAGAAAACACACAGATCCACACCAGGACACCAGGAGGTTGGCGTTGGAGATAAAGGGGTCTGGAAAATAGTTGTTGTTTCTGAGAGAAGAGGACTCGAGGCTTCTAGGATGCACATGGAGTGATTTCTGGATGAGGTTCCTCGGGAAGGAATGAAGAGTCAAGGACGGGCTGAACCTGTTTTGAACACTCAGGGGCGTATGTATGTAAGAAGGATTTTCTGTTCTAATTATACACTTGCTGCACTTTATAGGTGGAACCTGAAATGGTTTATTATTATAGGTAAATGATTTTTTAAGTTTTGACATAAGTGTAGAACTGTTTACATAAGTGTGCTGTGCAGACATTCTGCTGAAAGCTAAATTCAATCTATTTTATTAATAACTATCATTGCATGCCATATCGTAATGTCTCTCGTTTCGTTTGTAAAACTTTATTTGATTCTTGTGAATCATAAAAGTACATAGTTACAAGAATAAAACCGTACTTAAAGTTGATCCATATTATATTTTACACATACTAAATAAGTAATTCTGATGTACTCCGCCCCCGTAACGTTTTTGTGAATGGAATTTTATTGATTTCACAATCGCATAGAAATTACTCATGTGGGAGTTTTGATTGGCAAACTATGTCACTAAGCACAGGCCAATTACAGTTTTAATAAAATGGTATCTTTAGGTCTTGGATAGTATTGCCTTCTTTTCATCTTTCAACTCGCTATTACACCTAGCATTCTGCACCCCCATTATCGAAACAACCATTGGCAAAGCTAATAGTTCTGGCTTGCATTCTGAGTACTGACTAAAATATTTTTTTAAAGCCTTCTACAGTGGAAAAAGCATTGTTGTGGTATACTTTGCACCTGTGAGCTGAAGAAATGAATGTGTCACATTTAAATGTGCTTTTGAGATGTTAAATAATCCCTTATGCATTATAATGCAAACACTCTTTAGGTGACAGAATGATACATCAAACAGCCATTAGAATGTGGTTGTAGACAATTACTTCTCTCAATAGAGCCAAAGTCTGAGCTATCTATACTTTATTGATTTGGTAACAGTGGGTCTCGTAGACTTCTGAGCTGTCAAGGTGGACCTAAAAATGGAAGTTCCTGAATTTCATGGACAGTTTATCGTTTTTTTTGTTTTTCTTCCACTATCCTAGTGCAGAACACACTACAGGGACATATTTACAATAAAATGTCAGAGCGCCGAGCATTTCCAAATTTGGCAGTGCCGCACTCCGAAATGTCCAAAATGCAGAAATGCACCATATTTACAACAAACAGTGCTCCTCTGTAGTTTCCCTAGCGCTGGGTCTAAAATTAGCTGCCTCACACCAACACAGACACCTTTGCACCATAGTGCAAGTGTGCTTGTGTTGCAGAAAGGTGTCCCTTCCTACACATAAACAATCCTATAATCGCGATTTGTTACTTCTATGTGTGCTGCACTATGCAGCACACATAGAAGTAGCAAATCGTCATTACCTAATGAATGTTTATGTGCAGGAAGACGTTTTGCCCTTTTTATGTGTGCTGCAGAATGCAGCACATATAGAAAAATCAAAAACGGTTTTGTCCTCGTTGCGCCATTCTAACACCTGCTCTTGCATGGCGTTAGTTTTTGGCGCTGCTTCAGATTTACACCTCCTTGTAAATCTGGGGCAGTGTCAAAATCCAATGGGCGCTGTGGTGGAACACCCACAGCAACACCCATTGCCTGCCCCTATCACACTAAGTGATGCGTGTAAAGGGGCCATATTTGCAAGGCGGCATTAAGCTACAAAAAGTGGCTTAATGATGCTATGTAAATATGGAGAAGGGCATAGTCCACCAGAGCGCCGCTAAAAGGGACGCTCTGGTGGTGCTGTCCCCTTGTAAATATGCCCCTAATTTTCCCCTTCACTTACCTCTGTTTGGTTTTCTCCCAAGGAAACCAGCCTCAGGCTTTTCTCTCTATTCTTTAACAGACTCTGTACAGTGAAATGTCCTGCTTTGCAAGGACAAAGAGATCAGATTGCTATTAACATCTGAGGATTAACACAACTACTATAAAATGCACACTAACAATAGAAAACCATAAATAGATCACCATTCACTCCAAGATATATTATTACAGTAAGTGACTCATGTTTTACCTAAAGCTAGATTCTTGTTCTCTATAATTAGTGACGCATGTGGAAACTTTTTCATCATATAACCACTAAAAGGATTGGGTTTGTCAGCGTTGGTTCTTCCTGATTTTCCATCAACTTTTATCAGTACATCTTACCTTCTTCCATTGGAACAGTCATGCTTGAGGCGATTCATGCTCCCATGATATGTGCATTTTAGAATCACAAGTGTCCTCTTGGTTTGTGATGCAAAACATGTAAAGCCTTTGTCCCAACATTTAAAAATACCTAATTTCTTAGTATCATGTTTTCGTCCTTAGATCGTTCCCACTTTTTCCTTGCTGTTCCATCTCTCATATGCAGACCTTCATTTATTGTGCGACTTCGCTGTCTCTCGTACTTTTCCCTTAATGTCCCACAGGAGCCATCTTTAGATAAAAAATGGTGGTATATATTGTCAACATTTCAGTAACCATTTTGTGTGACCCAAGTAATTCAGGAACACATATTATCACATTACCTGTACTTTAACATTCTTGAGAGACAAATTTGTACATCTTTATCCCTAAGCTTTTTCCAACCCATAACATTTGGAATGGAGCAAAGTGCCCCAGTGATGTGCCACAAGAACAAATCTTCATAGTAATTACCAGATAATAAAAACAGGAAACATTTACTTGCATATATAGGAGAGTAGTACTCTGTAAACAATAGATTAAGACTTTAGCAGCAAGCACCTCTTCTTCTTCACAATTCATACTTGGGAGACAGGTAACCACACTTTTCTCTTCTGTCTTAGATATTAATGTATCTATCCCCTCACCCAGAGAGAAATAAGACATAAGCTCGTGAGGCTCCCCTCAATCTGCTTCTGAACTTTAGAAATCTCAATGACATTGATTTTTGATCTTGCAATGAAATGAAATGAAGATAACATTTGTGAAGCGCATCTAATACCCAAGGATGTCTAGGTGCTAACTCAGAGAGGAGAACTGCAGTGAGGGAGAGGATAGAATTATTGGTTAAAAAGCCACGTTTTAAGTGCTTTCCTAAAGTTTAACAGCTCAGTTTTCCTTTTCAGTTCAAGGAGAAGGGAATTCCAGAGTCTGCTTGAGCCCACAATATAGCTTCTACCACCCCAGCCAGCCACTGTTTTGTATTTGGGCACCACAAGATTGTGTGCTGAAGCCGACCGCAGTGGTCTAGGCGGGGTGTACCACTGAAATCTAGGCTAAAGGTACTCAGGGCCTATGCCATGGAGTGCCTTTAAGGTGAAGCACAAAGCTTTGAAATCAGTGAGCTTTCTGACTGGGAGGCACTGCAGGCGACTAAGAGCAGAGGAAGCAGATTTGTCCAGAAGCAACGGGCAGCTGCATTATGCAAAACATGAATTTTGGTCCTACACTTTTCCTGATATTGAGGAATAAAGCTTTACAATAGTCAACCTTTGAGAGTACCAGGGCTCAGGTCACAGTTTTTGGGAGATTTTGAGGACTCAAGGGGAAGATCTTTCTAAGAAGTTTTAGCACGAAGAAAGAGGCAGACGTTATGGTGCTAACAGGGGAGTTTACTATCAAAAACTACACCCAACTTCTTCTCCTTGCTTATGCGTGTAGGAAGAGATCCAAGTTCCTGCGGCCACCCCTTTGGAAACCAAAAGAAAGCATTTTTTCCAAAGAGTAGGACCTCAGTTTTATTAGAGTTGAGCTTTAAACAATGTAAAGCCATCCAATTGCCGACCTGAAGCAAGAAGTTATGGAAATGCGTGTCAGTGGGGTTGCTGGCCACAGATATAACAATTTGGGTGTGATCGGTGTAGGAAACTACAGACAACCCAAAGGACTGAATCAATTTTGCCAGTGGGGCAACATAAATATTAAAAAGGGTAGGGCTCAGCAAAGATCCCTGGGGAACGCCGCAAGGGAGTGTAAAGGTTAGTTAGTTCAAATCTGCCAAAGCCATAAATTGTTCTCGATCGGTAAGAAAAGATTTCAGCAGTGAGATTACACTCCACTAATCGAGGTGAGACGGTCAAGTAGCATGCTATGATTGACCATATTGAATGCTACGGAGAGGTCTAAAAGCACTAATGCAGCATTGCCTCCGGAGTCAACGGTCTGCCTAACCTACTCTGATGCTGTGATCAGAGCAAGTTCGGTACTGTAGTAGCTTCTAAAGCCGAACTGGGTGGGGTCAAGGTGTCCGTGAGTCTCAATGAAGGCTGTATTTCCGTATTCATAGCATTCTCAACTAATTTAGCCCGGACGGGTACTCTAGAAATGGCCCGATATTTACTGGGATCTGCATTGTCCATATTTGACTTTTTCAGAAGCAGAAGGACTGGCACTAATTTTCATTTGGTTAAAAATGTGAGAAGTGTTTGTTTGGCAGAAGACTTCATTTGCAAACTATTGGATCTACAGAATTGTTGTAGATATGAAATAGACTTTCCCCATTTACCTCCAAATTCATGAATAGTGTTGACTGTGTTCCCAAATGTGCTTTCTACAGTAAATGCTTATGAAGGGGACTGAAACAGGCCATCACTGTGATTTTTGTAAGGCGAAATCAAAGGATTCTACCTCACCATGTATCTGGCATAAAGCTAGCCTTTATGGATCTGGAAGGGGTGAGCAAATTTGTCAGTCTTTTTCAGTCCCCCCTGGACATTTCATAGAGCATCTTCCCAGCTATTCAGTGAGCCGATTATTGCCAGCTAATGATCTTCCAGGTACCTATTTATGCTCTTAATCAGTAGTTTGCCATTTGGAAGTGGCAGTTCCAATTCCAAGTGTGTTCCTTTGGTCTATGCTGGGAAAGTTGTCTATTAAGAAATGGCTTTTCACATGTAAAAAAGGTTTTGAGCAGTATGGGGATTTAAGTTGATCACTATCTTTACAGTTTACTTATGCAAATAACCTTACACCTGCAAGGATAGAAGACCACTCTGAAGGTGGGAAGACCAACTTCCCGCCGATAACCTACCGTTCAAGATGGCCTTTTTTCATACATGCTTGGGAGGAGTATGTGTTCCTCCTAATCGTTTGCCAAACTAGTAGCTTTTGATCTTCCTGCCCAAATATTGGACCTCAGCTACTTAATGACTACAAGTCCAGAGGGATTTATCTGCTGACCAGGGGGTATTGTCATGGTTTTGTCTACATCTAACATCTGTGGTGCAACACATATTACTTAATTGGTGCTCAGTTTCTGGAATAATAAGCAAATGGTGTTGACTACCCAGGTTCTAGTGTGTAAGCATGCAATGCCTTCCTCGGCTCATTCCATCCAAAGATTTAGGTTACAAGACACTTCGAAATTCCTTTGCCTCATTCTCTTGCTGCTGCCTACCAGATTTGTGCACTGTATTTAGGCATTTTTGCCATGTCAGTGCATTTTCTTTTGCAAAAAAAAAGGAAACAATAGTGGTTACGCCACCAGGCATGGTGGCATGGCAGTGGAATTGACATTATTTTCTTTCACAAAGACACACCTCATTCCATGGTTTCTTTTTGGATACAAAAGCAATGTCCCTGATGTGATGAAACTTTTTGCCCAGTATGTAGTGTACAAAAGACACACAATTGATGGACGGACTGCAGAACAAATCAAAACATTCACCCCCAGTCAAGAGATCTGCATTAAATCCATCATTCTTTTGCTCACCCTGCCACCCCAGTTTAGACCTGGCCATAGGCAAATCAGTCCTAACCCTGTGCCTCATGGGATCCATCCATCCCGAACTGCCAAGCCAGGACCTTCCTGGACCGGAAAAAGCATCGTAGGACCGGGTTCAGGGTGTCACCCCTCATCAGCTGTCACACGACAAATATGTGAGTATTGCTAGAGAATGGCTTTGACTCCATCCACATGTTTGGAGCTAGACAGGGGTGGCTGCCTGTGAATGGGGGTGGTAGGGCGGGGGGAGGGATGAAAAATAAAATAACTTATTTTCGCTGCACACCTCTCTCTCAACTCTCCTCCGTCTACTTCTCCGTTGGAAGAAGCACCAGAAGCACCCAGACTTCCGGACACTGCTGGCAAATCACGATGCAGCAAGAGCAGCGTCGTCATTGGTCTGAGGGCCTGTTTGACTGCTCAGGCAGTGCCTGGGGAGGATGGGCATGTTCTCCACTGGGCTGTGCAACACAGCCCAATGGAGAGCATGACAGTTTGGCAGGACCTAGAGGGCCAGTCAAAGTGTCATGCGCACTTAGAGAGGGAGTGCAGACCACTCCTGCTCCCTCTGCGGTGAGCCAGCCCCCCCCCACCCGCCCTGTCTGAAGTCACAAAGAAAAATTAAATGATAATACCGTCTTGTTATTATCATTTTTTTAATTTTCCACTGCCCAATGAGCAGTGGGGTGACACTCCTCCGCCTTAGCAGAGGAGCCACCACTAGAGCTAGAAGAACATGTTTTGATTGGGTAGAAGTTGTTTGGTTTCACAAAAAAGTGCTTGCCCTCCAGGCAGCTTTGATAATTTTGTTTATTTATCCAGCTGCCTGAGCTTAAACTTTTAGGAGTTCGCACATGACAGTGCTAAACTGTCTTAGCTTACTAACTTATGGTGTTTTTCTCTGGCAGTAGCACAGATAAGAATTGTGCAATTATGAACCTACATGGATGTTTACGTCCTGTTTTGACAGTGCAATATTCACCTGACCTTTAACATACACTAATATTATTCTACAGTTCTTCACTTCTACACAAATATATATCCATTTACATGATAGTTACTTGTAATGCTGAGCATTACCTTTAAACATTCCTTTAAAGACAGACCTATTAGCGTTGCCTCTGTTTGTTTTAACTGCCTGGAATGCATGTAGTGCTTCAGTCCATTTTCAAGAAAAGCTGTGTTGAAACGTTTCTCTGCTATTTTTTACAACCCTCTTGAGGAGGGTAAGCCCCAATAACTATTGGGGAAGGTAAGGCTTCTCTGGCACAACACAAAAGTATCCGAATATCTTATTAGCTCTCCTTCAGAACCACTGAATTTTCAGTAGATGTTTAAAATTGTGCTGTAAATTTCAAAACGTCTGACTACCTCACTTAGGTTGTATTCGTGACAGCTATTTATGCCCCATCATTTAGTTCTTCACCCATCACTCCTTGCAGATAGGTGTTGTGCTCAGACCAAAATCATTGGTGGCACCCCTGCTGCACTGGATGGCACAAGTGGTGATGAAGGGGCGGGATGTTCCTCCTACAGTCAGCATAGCATTCTCCAGAATCCCGTCACAGGTCGACTAGACCTTTTTATCTGTCATAGAGTGAATTAGGCAATCCATCTAAACAATTGTCAATCAATCTCAACAATTCCCTTTGCTTCCCATTTATTACAAAGCCAAAAACAACTGGATGTATAAACATCTCAGCAAAAGGTTCAGAAGATAAACAGGCACTAATACAAACATAATCCTACTGAAGAGTCTCAGACGGCTCAGAAATAATACAAGAATCAGTTCCAGAATCATCAGGCTAACAAGAATTGCTATGACCTGAGTATAGTATGCATTTATAAAAGGAATAAATCCAAGTTAATCTGTCCCTACACTATACTAAGTGACATCCCTACTCAACAATATCCCAACCTACAAAAGGTGTCAGCAGTGGTGACTTCCAAAGAAGTTCACTTACTTTCTTCAAACTTAACCTAAAGATTTCTCAGTCATAACTAAGCTCTCTGCCTGGTCAACCGCTCCCCTTCGCTCTTCAGCTCATCTGCTCTACCTCCACCCTCGGGTGCTGTCCCTAATACAAAAACCCCACAATGCGAACGACACGCCTTCAGGTATGCCCCTCTCGAAGGTGTTGGTTTTCGGAATTTTTCCATTATGGCACCTCTCCATCCTTGTCAGTTTGTGAGGAGGAACTCACCGAGGTATCCCCCTGGGCGGCTCATTCAAGTTGTTCACCAAAGGACCGAGTATGTCGGGCCGACTTCAGGAGTCCCGATCCCAGTTTTGAAAATCCATGCCGTCTTTCCGTGTCCCTGCAGGGAGCCGGCGGCAGTCAAGACCCGGAAGGGGTTGGACATGACACAGGAAGTACACACAATAAACCAATGAAAAACGGAGGTCGGAGGGAAGAAGGCGCGTTGGATTGGAAAGTGGAATCGAGAGTGAGGACGCCAGTGGAAGAGACGGAAGCCATTCAGCGGGACCAGATCAGCGTAACAGAGCTCCGGAAAGAAGACGGCACCGAAGAGGAATCGGACGAACCGTGGTGTGAGGACTGGTGGAGTCACCCGGAGGATGCTGGAGAGCGGCCGTGACTCTGGAGAGTTACGGCAAGGCCGGTGAGTGGGGTATTACAAGGGACAGAGGGCGGAACACAGGAAGGTGGCGATAGGAACCGAAGGATATAGACATTCTGGTTTTTTTGTAATTGTTGAACTCAGTTATCCTGACATATCGTTCTTGGCCTTAGTACTGTGACGTAACTGCTGAACTGCCTTCAATTAGTGGTTCTCGTCTCAAAATACCCTTAAGTAGGACCGTTTTGGTTGGTTTAAATGTTCAATTACGCATCCAAATAGGGTGTGATGATCAAGATTCTTGTGTTTTGTTATTACATAGGGTGTGTCAGCTTAAGTTCTTTTGCAGACTCAATCATTCTCAAGTCCCCTTCTATTTCGCTAAATCACTCGACCCTACCAAGAAACAAGCACTGTGTGGTGTGGTGACGGTATAACCCTTGATAGCCTCATAGGACTAGTGTTCTGACGGCCCCTTTCTTTTTACTTCTTTTATGAGCCTCCGGAGAAATCCTGTGGACTCCGAAGACGAGGAGCCTGGAGCAACATCCTTAACAGCCCTCCTTCGAGAAGAAGAAAAGCCGGAAGAAACTTATAGTGACTCACAAACCTTTGTTCCCCAACTTGTTATTATTAAACAACCTATTCGCACTTATCTTCAGCCTCCACGCTTGTTTATCCGACCTGCGCTCCCACACCGTTAAAACGTCCTTGGGTCCCAGGCTCTCCTTCGCTTCAAGTTGCTTCCTTGAATTCCTCGGCTACTCCTCCACGTCTGAGCCTAGTATCCTAACACTCATACACACTGGGCCCTTCTATTCCACTATCTATTGGTCCTGCACCTGCAAAGGAACGCATGTGAATCGGCTCACAATTTCCAAATGTTGCAATTGACTTTAGCTAAAGGCAGCTTTCTCCAAAAACATTTCTACGATTTAATGTTAAGTAAGGCATTTTCAAACAGGCCTGCACGATTTCCATGAACTAGGCCTCTACACGTTTGTGTGCGCCAACATCCTAACATGAACAATATATTTCGTTCTTTAAGCCTCCATCTTTAAAGCAAAAATACATTTCTCTAACTCAAGCAATTCTATCACGTTTAAAAGGTACAACTGTGAGTTTTAATAAAGCAGATCTAAAACACAATGGTGATCTATTAAACACGTCTCTTATTAGTGAAATACTTCACGTTAAACAACACTTCTATGTTAAAACAGCATTATTAATTCTCAAAGCACTTAACGTTAATTCTCAGTATATTTCTAATACCCAATACATTAGTCCTCAGCCCTACATTACATTTAAACATGATTAGTAAGCCCTCTATATGCGGGCGCTGACTACTCGTACATATGATGCACCCCTACAGATTTTACTTCTGTTTGGCGCTCTCTCAGTGAAAGCGAGAAACCTTAGCAATGTTAGGACCCTGCATTTATTTTATTTTTTTACAAATTAAGCACTGACAGTGATTGTCTCTCTCGACTCACACACACGCATGCACTCACACGCGAGGTCAATACTCTAACACAGATTCATTTTCGGAAGCCCCGTGTGGGTTAAAAGCTTGATGACAAAAAAGGAAGAGCAGCAGTCATGGCTAAAAACTTGAACAGACTCTAGGAAAAAGAATAGCGTTTTTAGATTCTTCTTTAAAGATTGGCAGCTGGTTATTCTGATTATTGGTGTGATGCTAATGATATGAAAAGCTCTTCAAAGAGGTGTATCTGACTAGAAATAATTTCATGAGAGCAGCATTAACTCCAAAGGAAATGCCTGAGTCTCCACTTCTTTGCCACTGGGCCTTACGTTCCATGGTAACAATCACTCATCTTTTAAGTTTCTTGTTGATGCACAGATTGAATTTTTTAGAAGTATGTTGGCTGCCATTTTGTGTTCTTCTCAGGTTTACAGGAGGCTGTTAGCAATGGATCAATATGCAAAAGTATGCAGGAGCAAATACCCAACAGGCTTTGTATATAAGAGACAAGGTCTCACTTGTCATCAGGTTCTGATTCTATTAGTAACCAATCCATCATTTTGAAGGTGATTTCATATAGTCTTGGAGTTTTTATGTGACTAGTCATCCTTGTAGTTGATTTAATTCTGTACTACCTGTAGCTCCTGGGGACCTTTATGTGTAGACCATAGTTTAGAATTTTGAAATAGTCAAGATATGACAGCTAAGGATACCTCTGCTTTTAGCTGAAGAGCAAAGAAAGTAATATAGTGCAGAAAAGGCATGATCTAATAACCATGGATACAATTTGTGGGAAGAGCAACAGAGGACTTAAACAAAGTCACCGCTTCTACTGATGAAAGAGCAACCCCATCATCAATGGTTTGTGCAAGTAATTAGACTCTTTGTGCCTAGATTTACAAAATTATTATGCAACATCAAATTTTGCTGCACGGCCCTGTGCAAGAGGAATAAAACAGTGCAGTACCATATCTGCAAAGGTTGGCCTACTGCTGCTGACATGCCCTGCACTGACACTCCAGCAAGGCAGCCTTGTATGACACACAGCCGTGCTCCACAGTGCAGAGGTGAACGCGGGCTGTCTGTTGCAGGATTTGTAGTGGAAGCATACCCTTCAAGTACAAATTCTTATGCGTAGAAAAACTGAGAATTTTCCTACACACTAGATGTGTGCCTTGCAAATCGTTCGCTTTTTTTTTTTCGAAATGAACACATTTGCCCTTGTTTGTGCGTGCTTCAAGTAGGCAGTAGTTTTTGAGCCAAAGCCCAGTCTGGGAACTTAGCAAAACAGGCTTTTTATCAAAACCCATGGGTGTTCCTCCAGTTCCACCTCTGTAAGGCCAGATCTAATAGCACAAGCTATGATACGAGTGATGCAAGGATATTATTTTCACAACCGTACTTTTTGAAATTTGCCTGTTAAGAACGACTTTACACAGATCAGCATACCCACTGCTATTTCAACAAACCAACATCAAATTATAATCAACTGCACCGAAGAATGGCGAGAGATTTAATGAGACAGGACTCACAAATTATGACCAGTTGTGACTAATCTCCTTCACTAATTGAAAGAAAGCCAGATTAGTCATGTTTAGCCACACAACTTTATTCTTATTTTGTGTTGTAATTTTTTATTGAGTGAAACAAAGGCATACAACATGAACACCTTATGACAAGGGTTCCCAAACTTTTTTGACCTGTGGCTCCCTTGACCTAATCAGCAGTTGGCCGTGGCTCCCCACCATTTTTTTACCGGTGGGCGGGTGGGGGGGTCGTAAGCCCGACCTCGGGAGTACTTCCTGTTGTCTTCCTTAAAGTAATTGGGACGCAATGATGGTTGGAATGCTTGAGTTATTAATCTCATCCACCGGCAATCACTTTGGCTGCATCCCAATCCATCGTTTTTTTCCCCAACAGAGTGCCTGGTCCCACCCCTTACTTATGCCAGTTGCTGCTTTCAGTAGCTTTTGGTACTGAGACCCGCTCCGAGAAAATGGAACATTGAGTTTGGTCTGTCGTATTCAGTATCACCAGCATTATTTTTACACTAAAAAAGGAGGGCTCCTTATGAGTGGCTTCACCGACCCATGCAGGTGCAGGACTATGCGTCCCAGTACCTGCGCAAAGGCTTCGCGCAGGCCTTAGCGGAGAAAACTCTGTACCTGGCTTTAGAACTCATTCACCGCTACCAACTTCCTTTTTTTTCCCTCCCTCTTCTCGACTGGGTTTTTCATTTATTTATTTTATTTAAAAAGTTTTATATAGCGGGAACAAGATCAGAGCGCTTTACAAAAGGATTGAAGGATTCAATTACCCCACAAACGATGCCAATGAGCAAAGAATCCCCCAAATGGGCACGGAACCCGATGAGGAGAATGCTGAACTCAAATATCTGGCCTGCATTTAATCAGCAAATGCATTCTCTGTATGTCTATCATCCATTTCATCAAATGCACTTTAGGTCATCAGGAGCCCACACAGTTTCCAATTAAGTTTTGCTAAACGTTTGGTACACCTAGTGAAATAACCTTGCTTGTTTTCTTTCCCTTCTTTTGTTTTAGAACATTGCCTCCCTGACTTAGTGCTCGGGAAGTCTGTAGGACCGACTCTGACAGCAGCTCCAAATAGTTTAGCCAAAAAGGAATTCGAATCTTTAAAACCCTGTGCACAAAACTGGTGAACCATGACCTGCATCCACACTGCTTCTGTTGCAATGTAGGCCTACTTCACATGGCATGATATGTGCCTGTAGTAAATATCGACATTTTAGAAGTGTAAACCAAGCACTGCAAGACAGCTATTTTACATGTCAGCTTCTCTCCTGGTCCATATCCAATTTTCTCTTACACAGTGTAGCCATTCCTGAGATCAGTCAGGCAGCTGTAGCGCCTTCAGGAGGCTGGCTCGAGCTTACTATAGGTGGCAACAGCGCAGTCATGGTTGAGTCTGTTTCCATAAAAAATCAATTATCTTTTTTTCTAATAACTTTGGTGCTCTTCGATGAGTCCGCATGAACCCTCCTTCATAAAAAAATCATATACTTTGGTACCTTTATACTAGTTTTGTGGAGCTCTGTCAAGTGCGGGACAGGAAAACGAGTGGGGTCCAAAAGTGTCATTTCTCATTTTCGTTGGAAGTTTTGACACAGAAAAACGGTTACCTAGAATTACACTAAATTTGGTGACAAGTTAAGAGGTTTACTGGAAAATGTGTCTCTGTTAAATTGTTTTCGAAAAAATAGTATTTAAAGAGTTGCGCAGGTGGACATGTAGGGGTTACATTTTAGAAAAATAGAGCACACTTTGATTGCCAAAGATCCATGTATATACATAAATCCAAAAATTTAAATAATACTCATGTTCTATTGAGAGAGGAAGATTTTGTCAAGCTGCATTCCAGAGAGCAAAACTTATCAAAGAGTAAATTGGAAAAGGGTACATTCCTATAATACACTGCATTCCAAGACTCTTTAAAAACACAAAGACAGGCACAGAATACTTGAAACAAACTGTTTCCCAAACTTCTTAAATGGCACACATACATCCACATACCTCCTTTCCTATAAGCCAATGATGTTTAAAGGGCGGCCCCCCAGTTCCATTCAGTCTGTGGCTGGTGCGCGCTCCGTTGGCATTTCCTATTATCACACAGATTGCCAAAGTGTTCATTAAACGGCGTCCAAGCTGTGCCTGCCGAATGACGGACGGCTGAGGGCTGTTGGTAGCAATTTCCCACAGTGTGCGCGCGGCGCCCCTGGCACCTCATTACGGCGCACCGGGGTGCTGCAGTGCACAGTTTGGGAACCACCGCCTTATGAAATCAAAGCGTAGAAGTACTGAACAATGCAATGTGTTCTGGAGTCTCAGAGACCCCTCTGAGAGAGTCCACAGCGACAAGGGAGTCTCACACAGCGGAGGCCTTGGTTTTTCCCCCATTAACGCTGGCAGCACAGCACTGTACACCGTGACCGGTGTAGTCGTTGGAAATTTTTGGACTTTGCCCCCCTAGGCGAAAACTATAATCTTTCTGTATGTACTGTGGTGCCCAAGCAACCTCTGGCCAATGACCGGTGGAGCTGTCCCATGCAGCTATAGAGGAGTTTGGCTATGGTTCACCCTTCAACCGTCACCTACCCAGCCGGGCGCCGGACACTATTTTTCCTCGTCTCCTTATTGTGCCTTCTATACCTTCCCCTTCCCCCTCCCTCCATTATCCTCGTCTACCTCCCCTATTCTTCTTTCCCCTTGCCTATTTTTCTTTCTCATGTTTATGCTATGCTTTTGTACTCATGCAATTCCTGTAACTAGGCTTGAGTAACTGATGTAACTTTGTAATCATGTTCTGAAACAATGTTTCTTCCTCATGTAAAGCGCTCTGATACCTCCGGGTCTAGCCAGCGCTATATAAAACTCAACAAATAAATAAATGCAATACAATTCAGTTCACTAAGAAAGGGGAGGGGAGGGGGTATGGAGATAATCAAAGTCTAATGGAAACTGATGTCCAAGAATACCACAACCTCAGTGCCGGCCTGACCTTCAGGAGACATATGTGTTGGGGAGCCATTGGGCTAAGGGCCCTCAAATTGGGGGTGGAGGGTGAGGGGTACAGGGAGGCGTTCCCTAAAAAGAGGAGTGGCAGGGAGCAGGATTGCATCTCTAAAGTCTGGGTCTTGCAGACAGCAGGGCAGGATGGAGGCAGGGTCCACGGCAAGGGAGAGGAGAGACCCCTACTGTCAGTTCAAATAGTTGTCATGCCCGTTGCTAAGGGGAGGTTCTTGGCAAAAGGTGGAATGGACGGGACAAATTGCAGTGTTAGTTACCCTTGAGGAGGGAGGGTGTCCCGGGGGCCTGTGAGACTGTGTGTCCGGGAAAAGGGAGGGAAAGGGGTGGGTGAGGGTGCGACAAGAGGGATGTTAAGGAGAGAGGGCATAATGCAGAAGGAAAGGGTGTGGGGAAAGCTAAGGAGGGAGGCAGAAAGAATGCGGGGGAGGATGGAAATAGGTGGGAAGGGGAAAGGGAGAAAGGAGAAAAGGGGGGCAAGGATAGAGAGGGAATCCATGAGGAGAGGGTAGAGTGGGAGGGGGAACTAAGGGAGGAAGGAAAAGCAAGGTGGGGCAGGGCGGGGGAATGGGGGTAGTCATCGTTGGGTGGGTAGTGAGAGGAGGGGAGAGGAGACAGCCGCCCGGAGATACAGTGAGGGCCAGTTGTGCTATTCAAGGGGATTGTATGTCCTGGGGCAGGGAACCTATTAGCGACCTCATCCCAAAGGAAAGGAGCCCACGTCTGCTTAAATAGCTCAGTCTGGTCTTACAAGTTGTAAATGACACTGTATTCCTGTCACCATCCAGTCTTCCTGGGATGGGGGCACGGGCGACCTCCACTGGCGGAGGATACGTATCTTAGCTGTAGCCAGGGCTGTGTGGAGGAGGCAGAGCTGCAGGCGGGAGAAATCTTGAGAATCCCCTATGTCAGGGAGGAGGATGACAGAGGGGGTCAGAGGGAGACACAGCGGCATGAACGCACCTAATATGCGAACAGAAGGGTTGAATTGAAGAGCACTCGTAGATGATGTGAGCTATGTCGCAGTGGGTGTTTGTGCACCACCAGCTGTGCGTGTGGGGAAGGAGTCCTGCTCTGTTCAGTTTTGTTGATGACCAATGCCAATCGTGGAGCATTTTGAAAAGACAGAACTTCAAGTGGGCCTCTCGTGTGCCCTTGTCCAGAGCTTCCAGGATTTCTGCCCAATCTTCGTCCTCATACTAGGTCTGTAAGCAGGTTTGCCATTTGGCGCGAAGATTACCTAAAAGAGGTTTTGAGAAAAGGTGGCTTGAGAGTGTGCTGTACAGTCCTGACATCACTCCCCTATGGCGTCCCCACACATTCATATAGGTCACCAGAGGTGAGGACTGTAAGGACCCTGGGCGAGTACCCAAGCAGCTCCTCCGTTAGTTCTGCAATTGCATGTAGTGCCAGGTTTGCCATGGATAGAGCGAAACTCTTCTCTTAGCTAGGAGATGGGTTTTAGGTCAACAGCAAGCTGGATTTGGTCCAAGGTGCATATGCCCGCCTCTCTCCAATGGGTCCAGCAGAGGATTCAACTCCAATCCATAGGCCATCATTGCTCCACAAGGTGCCTTATCATGCAGTTGTGGGTCTACCCCGAATAGTTAGTGGCCGTGCATCCAGGCCTTGTGTGTGGCATGGAGTACAGGATGAGAGAGGAGAGGCTGGAAGGCACGGTCCCCATAGAGAAGGTCAAGTCCCTTGTCTCCAGGGAGCAGCAATCGTTCAATGTGTGCCCATTGCAGTTGGTCTAGGATACCGGGGAGCAGGTATGCCAATTGTGAGAGATTAAGAGCCAAGGCATAGTGCTCTATAGGCAGGAGACCCAAGCCTCTCTAGGAACAGCGTGCCAAGAGTTTGGAAGCAGTCAGTTGGGGTCTCAAGAACCCCCACACAAAGGACCAGATCTGGGAGTCGATAAGGTACAGTGTGTCGACAAAGGCACTAATTAGTGGAGCATACCGAGCGTGTATGTAAAGTTGAGCAGCGTGACCATCTTTACTGCTTGCACCCTAACCCACATGGAGAACCCCTATGTGGCCACTTCTGGAAGTCCAATTTTATCTGGGCCTGCAATGGGTCCGAATTGTCCGGGACCATCCCCTCCAAGCCCCTGTTGAGGGTAACCGTAGATGGCTGCCTTTGTGGAACCAGCCAAGAGTGGGAGGGCCTCACTCTTGACAAAGTTCACCTTGTAAGCAGTCAGGGCTGCAAAGCCATCAATGATTTCCAGCAGGGCCGGAAGGGAGCTGTGGAAGTCTGTTAGAGTAAGTAGGACATCATCTGCATAGAGATAGAGAGACAATACTGGATGAATTACGAATACTGGAGCCAAGGGGTTCCATGGCGAGGCAGAATAAGAAGGGGGAGAGAGGACAATTCCTATTGGGTGTCCCTCCGGATCAGGAAAGGGTTAGAGAGGAACCCCCTGCAATTAACTTGGGCTGTTGGACCGTCATACAGCAGTCGCACCTTGCCAATGAATTGGTCTCCCAGGCGAAATAGTTCCATGGTGGCAAAGAGGTAGTTCCATTCAATGCAGTCGAACGCATTTTCGGCGCCTAGGGAGAGGGCCATTGCGGCAACCTGAAGGTCCTTGGCCATCCAAAGGGCATGGGCTAGGGTGCGAAGGTGGTTCCTGGAGGAGCGGCCTGGCACAAAGTCAACCTGCCTGTGGTCAATAAGAGAGGGGATGACCTTGCCCAGGTGAGTTGCCAAGACGCTGGCCAGGATTTTAATGTCGCAGTTTAGCAGAGGAAGGGGCCTGTAACTGCCACACAGGAGATGGTCTCTCCCAGGTTTAGGTAGAACCGTGATCACCACCTAGTTGGATAGGTTTCCCAGGAAAGTTGTCTGCTCCGCCTCCCAAAAGGTGGTGTGGAGGGTGTCAACCACCTCCTCACCTGACCATATGTAGATTTGTAGAATTCTACGAGGAAGCCATCCTCACCCGGGGCCTTATGATAGGGCAGTTTCGAGATGGCAAGCGATATCTCTTCCTCACTGATCTCCACCGCAAGGAGCCCCTTGCCCATGTCCAACAGGCAGGGGAGGTCCACTCCCCTCAAAAAGGCGGCCCCACGGTCTGCACCAGCTGGTTCCCCTGGAGTGTACAGCTGTAAAATGAGACAAACTCGTTCACAGTGTCTTATAGGCAGAAGGGAACCTTCCCCAGCACTGAGTGTATGGCAGAAATGGCCATGGTGGCCTCTTGTTGCCACAGTTGGGCGCCAGACAGCCGGCCTGCCTTTTCCCCCTGTTCGTAGTGTTGTCCCTTCAAGTGTTGTAGCGTTTACTCGGCCTTAGTTGTGAAAATGCTGTTAAGGGCCCTGAGAGCCTGTTCCAGACGTCGCAGATAGGGCAAAGTGGGGATGAGTGGAGTACATTCGGGTAAGGGATATATTTCCCTCTCCAGTTCCATCTGGCGGGTAGCTGCCTGCTTATTGGCCACAGCAGCATCTTTCATAAGCTGTCCCCTGATAGTTGCCTTTGCAGCGGCCCACAGTACTCTGCGAGAATCCACTGAGTTTTTGCTGTCCAACAGGTATGTGGAGAGATGAGCTTTCAGTTGGAAGTTGCCCTGAGGGGTGCAGTGTTGTTGTGTATTCATGAGCCATGGTTTGTGGCCCGGAGAGGCCAAGCCCATATCGAGAAACAAGAGGGCCAAGGGATGGTAGGAAAATGCCGCCTCCAGGATCTGAGACTCTCTGACGAGCACCATGTTCTCTGTGAGGTGAGGAAGTAATCCAATCTGGAGAACGTGCCATGGACCGAGGAAACAAAAGTGCACTCTGTATCCGATGAGTGGCTGAGGCGCCAGTGATCTACCAATCAATGATCCAAAGCCACGTCACCCAGCAGGGCCATGTCTGTGTCATTGCCTTTACCCAGGGGACTTGTTCTGTCCAGAACAGCGTCCCAGGTGAGATTCCAGTCTCCACGGTTAATGGACTGCGAAGCCCCAATCTCTACAAGCAAACGGTTCCGACGAAGGAAGAAGGAGAGTTTTGCCCCATTCGGTGCACATATGGATCCCACACAAAGGGAACTGTCCCCTAGACCCAGTTTGGCAAACGAGTACCTGCCATCAGGATGGGACCATGTTTTTTTATAACAGTGACGGCAACAATTTTCGAGTAAAGATCGCAAGTTCGCATTTGCAGAGTGACCCGCCATCAGTGGACGGTGTTACAGCTGCACTGCTGTGTATCACCATGCCCACCCAAACTCAGTGCAGCTTGTCGGATTACAGGGCATCCAGGTGGGTCTCTTGTAACAGAGCCACATCTGCCCTTTTTGTCTGAAGATAAAAAGGTATTTTTTTCCGTTTGTAATAGTGCATGAGCCCTTTGACATTCCAAGCCAGGATGTGAAGTGGAAGGGAAACGCACATAGCTGTGACAGGCACGGGCAGTCTGAGGTCCCATGTCCTTGTAGGGCCGCTGGGAGGGGGCTGGATAGCTAGATGTGGAATGGGAGAAAGAAAAAGGAGAGACGGTGCTAGGGTGTGTTTGTGGCTTGGAGAGTAAGGTATGCGGTAAGTCGCCGCTAACAGCAGGGGGTTAATGTGGTGGGGACAGAACAGGGATGGGTTGGATCCGGATAAGAGGATAGGGGAAGGACTAAGGCAGGTGGGAGCACAAAGTAGTGAAGAAGGGGGGTGGGGGTGAGGAGGGGCACTGCACATGTAGATAGAGGGGGAGGAAAATTTTTAAAAAGTGAGGAGGTGAGAAGGGACGAGAAGGGGAAAGGGTGAGAGTTTCACCAGACATGCAGGGGAGGATACCCTGGAACACCAGTTGGTGTGGGAAGGAGGATGGACACCGACGCCTAATACGCAGGTAGTAGGAGGGTGAAAGGAGAAAGCTTGGAGTAAGGGAGTGGGTAGCGCAGCACAGGGAATACTGGTCTGTGTTCCCACAGGTCTAAGCTTGCGGAGACGGTGCGTCGAGAGGGACCATTGGGGAGGCAGGGCAGTGTAAATAATGAACAAGCAGAAGGAATTAAGGATGTCTGGGGGAATAGGGTTTCGACAGAGGTCATAGAGGGGGAAGATCAGAAGAGAGCGGGCCTGGGCATCGTCTAAGGGGTACAGACAGCTGATGGTCTAGGGGGTGGAGAGGCAAGCAGTTCTGCGGGAGCCAGAAACAAAGGGTCAGGTGTGGAGGTCCAGACTATGGTAGGCATCAGCGAGGAGTCTAGGGGGCCCAGAGTGAAATCAGTTAGAGGTGGGCTGCACCTGCGAGGGAGTCAGGAGGACGAGGGAGCGGGAGGAGTATCTTGATGGTGCCTCTTGTCACCCACCCACCAGCACAACAAGCAGAGGAGGTTAGCAGCACATCTGCGGGAGGGTCAGGACAGAATGAGAGTGGGTCGCAAAGCACATAGCGTGTATAAAACAGAAATAGCAAGCATAATAACAGTGAAACCAATCAAATATGTAAATGTTCAAGACAGCCATAGTGATACTAAGCCATCTGGCGGTCATTGATCCCTTCGATCCCACAGAAATAGGTCCATCAACGTTGGGTGCAAGGCAGCATTACATGCCAAAGGGTAGTCACTCCATTACGGTAGCTTGTTTCAGGGGTGTTGGACTTGGCCCTTCTGGCAGGTTCACCCCTGAAGTTTTTGTTTGTTATATGTAACCTGGGGATGGTGATTCCCACTCTGAGTGCGTGTGGTGAGAGAGACCTGCCCTTCCATAGGAATGCATGGGGAATGTATGTGTCCCTGGTAGTTCCAGATGCGTAGGCTATGCAGGGTCGAGTCTGGTATGTGTGAACTCGTGAGATTGAATGCTGCGCAACAGTATATGCGGTATTATTGTGTCTAGTGTAGAAGCGTCACTTTTAGAAGTTGGCATATTTGTGTAATATGTGTCTGGCGTGTGATTGGCTGAGGCTGGCTGGTGAGCCTGGCTCCAAGAGTCTGGGAGGGTCTGCCCCGGTGGTGAATGGAGTGTTTAGCATGCTGATGTGAGGGGAGGAGTAAGCCTGGGCCTGCTTGTGGATTGACTGTCTGGTTTGAGGGTCCTGAATGAGGCTGGGTTTTCCCCACACAATGCTGCTCCACCCCCTGGGGTGCGTCTGATGTCCCTAGCCTGGCCAGTGAAAAGAATCCCCCATAACCACTTCTAGCTGGTTCTCCCCCTGCCTGCCCCCTTAGACAAAGGATGTTGTGTATAAAAAGGGTGCTGTGACACTCTGAAAATGTTCTTGTTCCCAACTTGAATCTACCAGGGGCGTGCTGCTGCTTGGGCTCAGGGGAAGACTTGCCTCCCTGGGCCCTGCCCTGCTCCTGGACATCTGATGGACTTTCCTTCCTAGGAGCTGCTGTGCTCCATCTGAGGTCCTGGACTCCTTATGGACTTTGCTGTTTTTCTGTGCACCTAGCGCTGGGGAAGCGCTTTATCCTGCTTGTAGCGCTGGGAGCGCTCTATTTTCACTTGTAGCGCTCGGAGCGCTCTATTTTTCACTTATAGCGCTGGGAGCGCTTTCTGTCTGACCTAGCGCCTAGGAGCGCTGTTTGTTCACAGCCAGAGCCCACCCGGCATTGGCCCCCAGATCGCTGTCCGAGCGAGTGCCTACCTCGCTGCATACTTAAATTAGAGAGGGAGCCCACCCCTCGTGTGCCTTCAACTCACCGCCGCAGCCCAGGAGTTTGTACAAGTCCCCGCCGGGCCGTCGCGCTGCCTGCGACGACCCGGAAGCGGTTGGGCAGCCGGCCAATCACAGCGCGGCCCCAACCGGAAGCCCCGCCCCATCGCGGCGAGAGAGGAGCTACTGTCCAAGGAGCCCCGAGGGCTCCTGATCGAGTCCCGGTCCCGAGATGGGGGACCGGGTGAAGAGCGGCCGGGCGCATGGTGAAGGCGGGGCTCTAATGTGGTGAGAGAGCCCCGCAAAGTGCCACCGCTGCCCGGGAGAGGGAGCCGCCGCCGAGCACACACCAGACCCGGTGAGTGGACTGAAGGGGAGGAGGGGCGTCGGGGCACATTGCCGGTGCCCACCCCTCCCCTCCAGGCGAGTCCCTTGATGTGCTACGAGGCCCATGGGGCCTCCAGTGATACCGAGTCCCCCGAGAGGTACTCCGCCTATCTCCTACCGTGGCCCAGAGCCCTGAGAGGCTCCCAGACGGTCTCGTTGTTTCTTGAGCCCGGAGAGGCTCCACCTTTGGCATTGTCCTGCCGGGCCTGCGAGGCTGGGCCCCAGCATCTCTCGTTCTCGAGCCAGAGAGGCTCCCTCGATTGCATATCTGCTCCGAGCCTGCGAGGCTCCAACGTGTTGGCCCCATCCTTGCCCCTCAGCTGCCCAGCACTTTGTGGGCAGCTGCCACGTGTAGGTTCATTCCTAGCTACTTGTTAGCTGTCCTGACATTGAGACATTGGGTGTCCTAGCCCAGAGAGGCCAGTTGGCCTGTTGAAAGTACTGGCTAATGTTAAATTTGCTTCTTGAGAGTTATTCTGTGTTTCCTCCCTGCAGGTGCTTCAAATGCGTTACGTGCCTTGCTAATTTTCCCCTCTTGAATACCCTATGTCTCATGTATGTGCTGCTGGTTAGAGTGAGTTCTAATACTAGTTCTATGAAGCTTCCAGTTGTTATATGTTCGAAATGCCAATTCCATCAAGTGCATATTCATAGCAGTGGTCCCTTGGCCCTGCCCTGTACATAGTCCCTTGTAAATCCTGCCCGTGCCTCTGGCACCTTGTAAAGTGTGTGTTCCTATGTGTCCTTTTTAATACAAAGACTATTTTCATATATACCTGGTGTGGAGTTCCTTTTGTGGGGGGCCTTGGATGTTGTTGCTGATGGGTGCGTGCGCAAATACTTAACTTACATAGCCTCCGAGTTTAGCCTTGCTGTTCGCGCCACGTTACCTAAAGGGTGAGCAGGGGTTACCTTGGCGTGTAGCCCCCTTGCCCTGACTTGGGAGTGGTGATCTCTGACTGACTTTGGCGCAAGCCCTGGCCAGCCAGGGATTCCATTTCTAACAAGGGGAGACCATGATTTGTCTCTATCCTGTTTTTGGGTGAGGACTACCACTGCTTGAAGAGCCTGTACTCTGTTGCAATGGCAGCACGCCACCCTGTTGAGGTCTTGGCACCGATGGTGGGATCCACTGTCAGTTCACCAGCTTCCACCAGAATTGGTGAGGGACGGTGCTGAGGGATGAGTCATCTTAGCTGAGGAGGAGGAAGTATCCATGTCCTGTGTGGAAAGTCTATCCAGGAAAAGGCGCCAGTCTTCTGGGTCAAAGAATTCCTTTGAAGTGCCATCCTTGGTGATCCAGAATCGAGCGGGTTTAAAGAGGCCATACTGTATGTCTAGTTGGCGAAGGCGGCCCGGTGGAGAAAGAAAAACCTTATGGCAATCATTGGTTTCCCAAGAGAATTCTGTTGCTATCCGTATTTCATGACCCCCGTGTGTGAATGGACCATGTGAGCGAGCCGCAGAGAGTAGTTTTCGGGCTTGCTCATTCTGCAAGAAATAACTGATGAGGGACCAGGAAAGAGCTGAGTGGTCCTGGCACGAAGGGCTGATTTGATGGGCATGTTGCATCTCCAGCGGAGGATCAAAAACAAGACCCGTGGGCTTGGGTAGGGTGTCCTTAAGAAAGGATTTAGCATCAGGGCCCTCCGCTGATTCTGGAAAGCCAGCAAAACGGATATTGTCCCACATACTGCAATCCTCCAGGTCAGTCAGCCTGCTGCGGAGAAATAGAAGTTCCTGGTCCAATCTGGCAGGGCATTTCGACGGCACTCCATCACCATGACTCTCTGATCAAGCAGCATATAGGGGTCTGAAATCCTGCTCTATCTAGCTGAATCGATTTGGTCTCTGCTGCTAGGGCAGATATGTTCACATTCATGCCTTCTAGTTGGTGGCCCACTGCTGATATTTCCTGCAGGATATACTCCATGGTGGTGCCCTGGCCCCTGATCACTGGAGGCTGGGGCAGGACAGTCTCAGGAGGTGTAGCCCCCTTCGGGGTGGTCATGGTGCAGGAGACTGGTCAGAGCTTCAGTGAAGAGGAGTTGCTGTGCAGGTTTGACCATGGTGTTGCCAGGGGACATTTGTTAACGACCACTGCCGACCGCCCAGTGCACCCATAGGTCAGGCCTAGCCAAGGCGAGAGGAATGGTGGCTCCTGTTCCGCTTCGCCCATCACTGGACCGCAGGCCGGTGGTACAAGTTAATCCACTAGCTGCAGTCACATGTGTGGGATGAGGGGACAGCACCACAGGATGGCCTGCTGACTGAGGTGGGTCAGGTACATGCGGATCTTAGGCCACTAGGAGGCCATGACTACCCCAGGGGGAATTTCAGAGAGGGCACTGTGGCTCCAAAGGCAACGGTGTGGTTGGGTAAAGTACAATTGGTGGGACCCGCCCCGGGCCAGACGAGGCCAAACTCTAAATGAATCCTCCGGAGTTAAAGGAATGCCCGCGTAAAGGAAAGTTGACTGCCACAGCATTAACATCTCGAAAAACAACAAGAAGAGGAAAAACAAACACCTGATTCAGTTGGAGGTTTAATTGCGAGTTTGTGCAAAACACAGTGTTCGAAATTGATGTATATTACGGCAGTCCACGGGTTCCTTTAGGAAGCTTGGTTCATTGATTGAACATAGGAAATGGAGCTCTTACAATGTTCTATGTCCTGAGGAGAACCCTCAAAGAAATGGGTCAGGATTCGAAACGCGTCGACAGCTTCTTTTTATGGCCGAATTAGAATTCAATACATGTATTACCACTGTTTGCTCACAATTAGGAATTGTTGAAAAGTTCTGTAAAGAATATTGCATGTTTTTTCTGTAGGGTCACTATTTGGCGATTGCTCCTGCCAACATGTCTGTATTTTACCTAGTTAGGTAGGAGCCAGGGGCACTATGGTATTCTTGCAGTTTTAACTGTACAGATCTGAGCTTACAAAATATTTTTTTTGTTATGTGGTGTATATGTATCATTAATATGTGATGTAATTTAAATCTTTGTTTTTATATTTTTGCATTTTTAAATTTTGTGACCCCTGTGTATGGTGAAAAAGCAATGAAATTCTAAAAAAGTAATTACGTTTTCAAAAAGTATTTAATAAAAAACATACTTCGTACAAAAAAAACTCATTTTTTTCAATTGACCATAGAAATTGAGTTGTGTGAACAGAAAATTAATGGGTGATTGAATGACAATCAGTATTGGCATTGTTTCTGATATGTTGTGAATTGTTTCTAGCAGGCACCATGTTTAAAATCATTTGATGCAGTATAGGTTTCTCTGATACGTGGGCTTGATATATGAATAAGGGAATTAGAGAAACTATTATCCCTTGTCTCTCTTTTGTGGGTACTACCATGTTTAAAATGCCCGCTTTGTAAACTGTTTTTTGTTCAGAGAAGACAAAACCTCCCAAAGTGGAATTTTTGTTCTTGCTGAACAAAATGTAAATGGCTCCGATGTGAAGGGAGCTTTTTTCCTGCATATATTGGCCATAACATTTTCACTTCCTGTTTCCACTGTGCCTCTCATGGAGGACACAGTCAGGGACAATGAGTGATTGAAGTCTGACCAGTGTATAGGCGGGGTGAACATCACTTTGACTCAGAGAGCCTGTGGCACATGGACTGCTGGGTCAAAGGTTACCACTGGGAGACACAGTGGAGGCTCCGTTGACAGTAATCCAGCAGATTCTTATCTAAATATAATGGGGAAACTACAGATTTGGCGTAGCCGAAAGATGGAAGATCATCAGTTTACAACAGTCCTTCCACTCTGCGAAACTCCAAGTAAGGCACATAATCTTCGAAGGCTTAGGGCCAGATGTAGGTAGCCCTTTACCGGTCGGAAACGGACGAAAATACCGATTTTCGGCTGTTTCCGACCGGTAAAGGGCTATGGAGATGTTGGGCCAAAAAAACGTACATTTTCGGTAATTTTACCGAATCGGTAATTTTACCGAATCGGTAAAGTTACAGAATCAGTAAATTTACCGATTCTGTACATTTTACCGATTCAGTAAATTTACCATTCGGTAAAAATACCGAAAATGTATTTTTTGATGTAGGTAGCACTTCTAACAGTGCTACAGGGCTTTTAGAATTCGGTATTTATCATGCAATACAATTGCATGGTAAATTACGAATTCCTGTGTACATGCACATCTGTGCATGTACACCTGTGCCATGTGGCACACAGACATGCCCTAAGGGCATGTATGTGTGCCACATGGCGCAAATGCCAATTACAGGGGTGCAACAGGGTGTCAAAGTGACACCCTTTCCCCCTTAGCAAATCGGTATTTTTACCGATTTGGTAAATACCGAATCGGTATATGCTATTGAATCCTATGTGCTTCAAGGCCCATAGGATTCAATAGCAAATACTCATTCGGTATTTACCGAATCGGTAAATACCGAATCTTACCGATTCGGTAAAAAATACAGATTTTTTACCTACATCTCATTTAAAGATTCATACATACCGATTCGGTAAAATTCGGTATTTATGAATCGGTAAATGAGATTTACCTACATCTGGCCCTTAGTTGTCTTTTTATTGAGATCTTATGCAAAACGTGGCTGGCTAGTTTTGCTCTCCTAGTTGTATTTAGCAGCAAACCATTGATAGAGCAGGAACCTTTAGTTTAAAATAAGTGTTCAACTACCTTCAACTTCGCCATTGGGCACTCACCCCCCAAGTACAGGTTCAAGCTACCCGGGAGAAAAGTGGATACGAGAAATACGTTCGAACAGTGAGCTCCATGAAGGGGGTGATATCCTTTCTTTATAACTACTTGCTTTCCCTGTTACATGTCCATGTGGGAAGGGCTATTGGAACGTGATTTTCCAGAGAGAGAATGGACAGCGCTATGGTCGGATGTATCCAAGTTCAATCACTCTCTGGAACATAGGGAGGCTCACTACAAAATGATGATGGATTGGTACCTAGTCCCCGCCAAACTTTGCAAAATCTTTCCGAATACAACTGATAGATGTTGGAGAGGATGTGGGCTTCTTGGGGATTTCCAACACATTTGGTGGGATTGTCCCACCATCCGTCAGTTCTGGGAGGAAATTTTAGGCCAAATCAAAACCATGTTAGTTTACCCCATCCTGACCAATATGGCGAGCTTCCTTCTGGGTCTTTGGGATCCTTCCCTTGAACACCAGACTAGGGCCGATAAAGCAATTATGTGGTCCTGCATCGGTGCAGCAAAGATTGCCATCGCAGCTGCCTGGAAGAAGAAATCGGCTCCATCCCTTTCCATATGGCACTCGAGGTTGTGGAAAATATTGTGCTTAGAGCGGATGGCGTATATCTTCTGATTCGACTATAAGGGGTTTGAGTATAAGTGGGGTCCCCTAGTCGCCTTTGTCACAAAGGGCCTCCCCTCGGTGGTATGCCCGCCCTCGATCACAAACATGCATCTATTTCAATTCTAGCGACACACACTGTTCTTCATCTGCCCAGGCAAAGGCTGTAACCTTAGTCACCACCAGTCACTCAGTTCATGGAGGGGGAGGGAAGGGTAGGATTTATTGGGCGTTCAGTTGAGGAAGTAGATATGTTTTTTTTTTCTTAACCAGCGCCTTCCCGGTTGGAAGGTCTGAAGGAATAAGGATCACAACGCAGCTGACCTCACACACACCACGTCAGACGACCGATAAAAGCTATCGGGGACACTTTGCGGAACTGTACGCTTCACTAGAACCTTACTATTGGCAACCAGATACGTCCCCAGCCAGCTCCGCTGTCTAACAGATGATTCGAGATGTTATTTCCTATGTTGTGTAAAGCTGAGGAGTCCGATAATGTGATCGTGCTGTTCACTGCATACCTCTTTCCTTGTGTTTTTCCTTTGTTTCTTTTTTCAAAATGCCAACAAAGAAAGATTTTAAAAAAAATAATAATAATAAGTGTTCTAAATTGTGCAATATATTACCATGAGAATGCCTAAAGAATGAAATATAGGTAAACATGCCTTTTCTTAAACGTGAAAATTAATGTGTTGCATGAATTTTTTTTAGTAAGCACCCATTTCTATCATAATTACATCGTCAGGTCAGACTAGGCTTCAACTACCCTTTCTTTTAGTTTCCTTTAATTTTCTTCTTAAATAAATAAATGCTTTCAGCAGATGCTGAACTGTACTGTATTAAATAAATATTTCACATTCGACTTTATTAGACATGTCATCTTTGTAGAATGTACTGACTTTAAAAAAAAATATTTCCTTCCTAAGCTCCATTTTCTCAACATATTTAGTTATATTTTAGCCGCCACATAATCACAATAATGAATGCTAAGCAGTATATTAAAACAATGGTACCTACATGAACACGTGAATCTCATGACTTAATGCAGTAGAGTCACAACAAGAATATTTCTGCCTTTAGAAAAGTTCATTGTCGCACTATGGAGTTCTGAATAGCTAGTAGTTTAGACTGCAGGGTTCTTGTGGGATCTCACAGTGAATCTAACGCACATGAATATTAGCAACTAAGTAGATGACTTGCAGGTAGTACCTTGACGTCTTCGTACGTTTACAATGGGAATGGAGAAAGAAACAGCAGACCATCAAATGATCCTAACACCAACGTGGATTGATATAAGTGTTTTTGTGTTAATAATATATGTGTTCTCAGTTAGACGCAAGGCTTCACTCTTCCATTTTAGAGAACTTTAATGGTGTCATCCGCCAAGACCCTCTTTTGATCATCAGATTTGATTAAATTAATGGCTACTGTATTGATTGCGAGGTAATTGTGGCAGTTCCTCACAACCACAAAGAGCTCTCCAGATACAATTATAGGCCAGTGATACAAAATTACAAGACAAATCCTGAGGCCTACTTACTGTAAACAGGTTGTCCTCAAGAATAAATCTCACTTTTGCATTCGCATTCAAATGAATACGAGAATCACGTTTCATTTAACAACTGTTACTTGTTTAGGTTCCTAAACAAACCCGACATCTTTTTCTTGCACAGCCGCCACGCTCCCGCACAAATTCTTTTTAAAAACAATTTTCCAATTCAAAAAGTGCACTGGCAACGTTTTCACATTCTGAGCATGTCTTTCAGAACTGATCTCATGCTAAAATTAGAGGTGGGAAAGCTGTTTCAAAGACCTCCCAGGGAGATAAAAAATGTGAACAATTCCGACTGAGGGACCAGTCTCACACTGCAACAAAACTGAAGTGGAAGGGAAGCTGGTATTGTTTTCGTAGAAATCGACAGTTAAAGGCCAAAACACAGACTGAGGATTCGTTGTCTAAGTGCTGCAAACTCATTCAATAAGCAAGGAAAATGATGTATAACTGCGCTTTGCTACAATGTGAACAAGGATTATAGCTTGGAACATGCACATTTTGCCTTGGTGTAAATTTACCCTTAACGCTACTACGTTGCAACACATTGTCTGTTGACACCCAACATCACCTCTTAATTTCTTTAAGGGTTAAACTCGGAAAAGGGGCATTGGTAGTGAAGATTGGATCGTAATTTCTCCGATGAATAAGAAATTCATATTTCAAATTTTCAAAGCTTGGGGAAATTTGTGACACATTAGCGGCAAAGCATTTCGTTCGTACTGTTTGTCTAGTACGCTTCCTGTCTGGTGACCCGGAACCTTGACCCGTAGCTTTGCCCTGTTCTTTGCTTGGGAACCTGTGAGTCTGTGTGACGTTGAGCTTTTATAGCGGTTCACCAAAATAAGAAGGGGAATGTTTGATTGATGGTCTGCAGGGCCTGTGATCTGCCCTTTGACTATTTGAAGGCCTCGGGCTGTGCTGTATAAATTCATTTGCTACTGATGGTATTTTTACGCCTTTAGTTGCAGCTACTGGCTGGCGGATTAACTAAATGTGCCTGCAATTTCATTTTTTTAATTCTCTTCTTTTGCATTGGTTTGTTGCAATTAGCACCATCAAGCAACACGTTAAAAAATGCCATCATTGCTGGCATGGAGGAACTGGCAAAGTTTGAGACAGTGAAAAGGTACTTATGCTTCCAGTCACCTTGTGCAGCATGTATTGCTATCCACTCAAGTATTTGCACTGACAGGCATTTTTTTAGTGTATATTTTCCAATTCCAATTAATTTCCAGCTTGAAAAAAAGAGTTACCCAATTCCCAGAAACTGCTTACTGTAGCAATTTAGCACACAGCAAGGACATATGTTGGAGGGGGTGATCACCCTTAGTTTGGCAGGAATTCCGAAACTAGAGGGTAATGATTTCTCGGGTTCATCTCTGAGATAAGAGCACAGGGTCTAGAGTCTCTCTTTTGTTTTTGTGTTTAGAGGGGAGTGTTCCTCATATGTTTTCATGATAGGCAGTTTTTAGTTTGTGTATCCCTTTGATCTCGAGGTCTGACTGTATGGCTGCAACCAGAGTAAAAAGTCCCTTTTTTATTTTTATGGATTAGCAACTTTTGTTTCTTTCTTATCCTGGGAACCCCAGCGAACAAAATGTGTGCACTCTAGTTCAGGGGAGGGGAGAGTGAGCTCTCTCAGAATTAGACAGTCAGAATGGAGAAGTGTGGCTCAATGGTTAGAGCAGCAGACCCTGATGCAGAGGTCTAGCCCGGGACCAGGGCTCAATTCCCCGCCTCGGCGGGTCTTGGGCTCAAAATTCCACGGAACTGATAATTCTCGCCTCGGTGCCTATTCATATCATGGGTCCCACTCTGCAACTCTGGTCAATAGCTTGCTTAATCTGCACAACAGCCCCAACAATGCTAGGATGCCTGGCTTCACCTTGGGGGTTCCCAGGAGTGGGCACTTCACAGGGAAAAGCCAGGAAGGGTTCCACAGCGGTATGTGTACAAGCGCCTGAGATACCCCTTCGGGGGTCGATTCAGGCGCTATACAAATACTACTACATTTACATTTAGGGTCCTATCTCGAAACAGAGTCAATGGACACTTTGGCCCTGCCAACTCATTCGAAGCCCAGGCATGCTACAGCATATGTGACCCCCAGCAGCCCATAAGAGTCAATGCAGCAACTTGGGCAGCAACAAGATCTCGGTGTGTGCATGCGTGGCTGATGGCTCTGCCACCTGTCGTAGCCACCAAAGATCAAGGATGCCCTCTGTCAAGGTTCCTGGCAGGATTTAAGTGGGTGCAACATGAACAATGGTGATGTCAGCATCCAAAGAGGACTGTGGAAGCCCACAAGGCAGAAGACATTCACCCAGCTCTTGAGCGTCAGTTGGATCTACAGAATCTCAATGTGGCAGAGGTCATCTCTAGCACTCAGGATTCTACCATGGATTTCAACGAGTCGGCCAGTGGCAGTCAAAACACCAGGCAACTCTTTCAGCAATTAGAGGTCAAGGGATGCAAACAAGTGAGTGCCAAGGTCCTTTCTTCAAATATATGCGAAGAGGAGAAACGTCTCTTCTCAGTATTCAATTTTTAGACAATTATGTCATTGGCAAGAGTGGAATTTACACTGACAGTCAAGAGATTCTACACTTGTGAGATGGGGAGGGTCAAAAGCCAGTGAATACTAGTGCTGGGAGCATGGATTATAATGAAATGTTGTTGTTGTAATTACTTTATTCAATGAAAAATTCATCAGAAAAGTACACTGTTTATACAGTACATTAAAAAAATATAAAAGAGTAGGGGCGCAACATTCATATATTTACAACATCCTCATAAACTACTTATTAAAATTGTCTAAAATCAAGCTCAAAGCTAGTTATTTAAAACCATAAAAAACACTTCATGCCCTAATGCTGTCCATTGGTTAGATTAGATGAGCGAGACGCTTAGCCCTCCTGGTACGGGTCTGCCATGCACTTCCCAGAAATTTGGCTACCCCACATACCACAGCAGTAGAAGATGTGTCAGTACGGAGGACCCGCACGGCCATTTTATGACATCTGAGGCCCAGCCCCATGCATAGCGGTTTTAGCCATATTTTCCTTGCAACCCTATAAGCCGGGCAGGCAAACAAAAAATGCGCTACTGACTCATTAGGGGCTGCACAGCCGGGGCATGATTTAGGGAGAGCACCTTTACTTTTCCACCCAGAGGAGAAATCATTCACCGGCAAAGTCCTGTGCCTAAATTTGAGGTAGAGTGACCTTAAGAGGAAGTTGGCAGGTTTTGGAGGTTTTTGCAGCAGCATACATAAAATATTTGCTTCCTTTGACTCTGGTGACAGACTGCTGAGCAATGTTAAATTAATGCTTGGACTTAGTGGTTCACTTTCCTCTTTCATCTGCCTGTATCTTGACCCCAGCATGTTCTTTTCATAACTGTGCCATTGAATGTCTTACCTGGTTTAATCTGATTTCTGGTTTTCACGTTCCTGACAATGTTGGGCCACATTACCCCGGCATGGATTTTAAGCTGTATTCTAAAGTTTATTTAGGCAATAATGGTGATGTAACGAAACTGGTGCTCATGTAAAGCGCTCCGATACCCGATGTCTTGGGTCTACTTCGCTATACAAAACAAAAAATAGAAACATCAGTTGTTGGCCTATATATGTAGGTGCGTTGACAGTCTGCCAGACTATGTTTGTGGTTCCAGTAGTGAAATAGCAGCAGGCGGCAGAGCAGAAGGTTAATGTGCCTGCTGCAAAGAACATACACCTGATGCAGATCACAAAATGCATATGATGTAAATAGGTCAGTGAGTCACTGCTTTTGTCAGAGAGATCCTTTTGTTACTTGCAGTTTGTAAGTTGAAATCCTAACATACAACAGCGAGCTATTAACTGTCATCTAAGAGCTGCGTGATAAAGTCACATGCGTTCTAATGGAAATGTGGTAAAGGTAAGACGTGGTTCCCAATGCTTTGTGAAGGCTGTTTCCCAACTGCTGCGCAATTTCTTCTACTCTTAGAGCTGAGATTTTCATGAAAGTCTTATAGTCTGAATTCAGCACCTGAGCATAATAGGACGGAATGTATGAAGCTCTGTGGTTATACTGAATAAGCAGCTACCTATGTTATGCCATCTATTAATGTAATAACTGCACTTTCACAATTGCTTTATTGACCTTCCTGCTTTCCCAAATTTGCTTGAAAATACAAGTTTTTTCTTCTCTTTTTTCAAAATTTTCTTGGGGGGGGGTAACCCCTCCAAACCCCCCTTATGGGGTTCGGGCTCGCACGCTTCGCTCACTCGCTACGGTGCAGTATGCAAATCAGTTTGCGGTCCACCACTTTCAAATGTCACCAGGCGCTACTGTCAGTTTCATACATAACAAAACTATTTCTTTTAGCAGGCAGAGAATCATTTTACACCGTGCAGCCTGTTGGTTGATGCATTCTACCAACGTCATGTTATCTGACCAGAAAATTACAGATTGATTACGGAGATGATGGGGCCAAACAGTCAGTGCCACCCAGATAGGAAACAGTTCCAGGAAACCAATGTTGGCTGTTACACCATTCTCCACCCACCAAGCCGGCCAATGTTGTGCCACCCATTCACTCCCAAGTATGACACCAAATCCCAACCTGTCCGCAGCGTCTGTCCATAAACCCAACTCTGCAGAAGTGGTGGGAGGACCGGGCCACACTACCCTGACGTTGAAACCCTCCAGAAATGCCACCCAAATACGCATGTCCTGGCGAACCTCAGACGATAAGCTTGTGTTATGGTGTTTTTTCTGGAGGCCTGTCATGGCCTGGGAGATGGAGCTGCGGAATGGTCGGGCCATAGGTATGACTCTTAGTGAAAGTTCAACTGACCTACTGTCTGCTGTAGCTGATGTAAGTTTACTTTATCTTTTGCCAAGCATTGTTGCAGTGCTGCTCTAAATTTCACATTTTTTTCTTTAGGTAATCGGAAACACCTCTGTACTGAGTCCAATTCAATGCCCAAAAATTCTATTGTGGTTGCTGGACCTACCGTCTTCCCCGTCGCCAGAGGAACCCCGAAGGCACGCATGAGCACGTAAAATTCCTGCAATGCCCAAGCGCACTCCTGGGAGCCCGCCGACCCCAGAAAGAGAAAGTCATCCAGATAATGCATGACATATTGGTGCCCTGTCACCTGTCTTAAAATCCATTCCAAAAATGAACTGAATTTTTCAAAGTAAGCGCAGGAAACAGAGCAACCCATGGGCATGCACATATCCATGTAGAATTTGTCCTGAAATTTAAAGCCCAGAAGGTGGTAATCCAGAGGATGTACAGGAAGCAGCCGAAAGCAGACTCAATATCTAATTTGGCTAGCAAGGCCCCGGGGCCCAGAACCCTTAACATATCCACTGCCTGGTCAAAGGAAGCATATTTCACGCTACAGGTTTCCTCATTGATGGCATCATTTAATGAATTTCCTCTAGGGGCTGACAGATTGTGAATCAACCTAAACTCCCCCTCCTCCTTCTTTGGGACCACTCCAAGGGGCGAGCAAAAACAATTGTGCACAAGGATGTGATCAAAAGGACCAGCTATTCTGCCCAAGTGTAATTCTTTTGCAACTTTTGTCCCCGGGTTGGTCCTTACCGAAAGCTGATTTTTACACTCAGGTGTCCCTATGTAATCAAATGCAGGAATCCTGAAGCCATATAAAAAACCTTCTTGTAAAGTCCTAGCCGTGGCATGATCTGGGTACCTGTTTAACCGAGGAGTCATAGCCAAAACGTCAATGGGTGAGTGTGTTACCAGTTGTGTCCCCCCCTTACTCCTGTTTCTTCTTTCCCCTATACCCTGATTTTTTGAGGCTTTTTGATTCTGGGAGAAAAGGGTTGTTGCAGATAGAACATGCGTGCCTGAACTTACAAGTGCCTTGTGCCCTGGTGCATTTCCGTCTATTGAAATCCCAACAAGTCCCCTTCCGCCCCCCCGCTCCCTGGACTAGTGGCTGTGCCCGTGGTTTGGGATGGCCGAAAGGGCTGAGACGTGTGAAATGTGTGACCCTTGTTCACGTGTTGCACTGTGGTACCCAGCTGCCCTGGCCCAAACTGATCCAACCATGAGAGCGTGTCGACTCGGTCCCAGGAGCGTGATGGGTCATCTGCCTTGGCCTTCTTGAAATTCATGTAATCCTTCCACCCAACGCCCCCCTACTTCTCATGAGACATAATAATCCTGCTCTGTTAATAAGCCATCTCTGCTTGTAAGTTGGGTGAACGCTCAGCTATTATTGCCATAAATACAGAAAAGGCCCTAATCCAGTTGCTCAAATTCTCCTCTACCCTGAATTTCAACAGTTTAGCGAGCCATTCACCCGGAAGGAAACAATCTTTTTCTTTCCTTGTATACTCCATTTCCCTGTCATCCACTAGTAGGGAGAACATATTAATGTAAGCACCAGATCATACCAATTCTTTCACTTTGCGTGTTACATGCCTGGCCAAATGATCTCTTCCTGTGGGTAGCATACCCGCACCCAGTAATGGCAATGTCACTTCCTTACTGGTTGTCACAACTCCAGCTGGCTCCGTCACCTTGTCTTTTCCATTGCTGCTCGCTGACACCTCTTTGTTGTCTCCTGCTAAGGGACCCCCCCCCCCCCCCCCTTTTGGTTGCAGGAGAGATGGAGTACCTGACCCCTCGCCTGGCGTCCCGCTTGGTGCTGCAATAATCTTTGCCACCAACTTCTTTGCCTCTGCCAAAGGGTCCTCCCCTACTTCCTTCACCCCCACTGAAGTTGGCAACATCCCTCCCCTCCCTAACCAAGAGAGAACCACCGCTATCTGTGGCACTAGTTCCTGTGGGACCTGATTGATGTCTGTTTGCATTGTTAGGGGCGTAGGGCCCACTGGGAAAGGTACTGGTATCACAGGACTAGGTGTAGGCACCGCAGGGATTGATGCGGGACCACCGGGGTTGGCGTGGTGGCCACCGGACTTACAGGGGTTGGTGTGGGGGCCACCAGACTTGGTGTGGGCACCACTTGGATAGGTGTGGGGGCCAATTGAATATCCGTGGGGATCACTGGGATAGGTGTGGGGACCACCGGTGTCAATGGAACTCCTGAGGGACCCCCACCCAAAGGAAACTCTCCCAGAGGATGGACTGGCATGGCGCCTCCCCCTGTTTTGTCTTCATTCTTCCCCTTCCTGGGCCTAGCCCACCTGGGGAGTGGATCCAATTCACCCCTGGGTTTTGGGGGCACTATGGTTTGCTTAGGCCGCCCCCCACCTCACTCTGCCCATCCACTCTTTCTTTTGAGCTCTGCAAGGCTCTGCCCCATCTTTTCTACCTTTCCCCATCTCCTATCCATTGTCACCATCCTACGCATCATTGACTCCATCATATGTTCCATGCGGGAACGCTTCGTGCCACGTTTACTGGCCATAGCTCCTGAGCCAAGATTGCTAGGTCACTTATAAACTGTTAGGCAATAACACTGCGAACACAATGTTATCTGTACCTAAATTATTACTGTCACTGAGAGCCTCCCCACAATGTTTGCCTGGCCTGGAAACCTGTCCAGGTCCTTACCTGAGCACCGTTGGGGTACACAAACCGGGCATAAGCACCACACAACTGGAGCCGCTTCACACCAGCTAACCTGGGTGTTGGGTGAGTAATCTCAAGCCCGGCGGCCCACAAAAGCAATGACTGGCTGGCCTGTCTGTGACCTCTGATGAGAAAAAAACCCCTGTGTCTCCTCCGGTGCGCCACTGCGGAGAGTCTGTGCAAACTTGGATTCTGTCATTATAACAATCGAACGTTATATGACTGATCACAGCTATGCCCAACGTTTGTTTCCTTAATAAAATGATTTAAATCAGGGGGGAAATCGGCCTGGAATCACAAACACAATGCCCTATCGAATGCCACTACATTTTTACCAAAACAGTAGTTAAATACATGTACCCTAAGTACTGCACCTCTTAGGACAGATGCACCGCCCCACTGTCTTCTAACTCAGCTTTGATATCACTTTTGCAGAACATATACCCCTTTTCTCACAACAATATTCGGAAAAACGAGTGAGCGCTTGTGCTTCAAAAAATCCTATTCTGGGAGCCCCCCCCCCACATGCGAGCCTCACCTGCTTCAAATGCACCACAGGCCTCGCACTGCAAACAACTGAGTCACGCTCTTGCACACAGGCAAATTCGAGCACTGAAACAATTGCTCGCAGCAAACACCTCCACCCGTGAGCCCACTATACTCTTGGACCCCCTGCCGCTTATGGTGTGATACCTCTGAGGAGCGATGTGTGTGCGCGCTACCCGATTGTGCAACTTGAAATCACTTTTCAAAATTTCGCTTCGCCAGATCCGTTTTGACTTTTCCCCGCTTTGGCCGGATTCTCAACCCTGGCCCGGCAAACCTCCCCAAGCGGTAACTTTAACGTGCGCGTGTGCGCCTTACTACTCCGCGCGTCAAAGAATTGTCGGAGGGACCGGCTTCGCAAAGGAATCCTCCCGATCTCGCTGTCTCCTCGAAACAACATGCAATCGCCGGCTGCTGCTCCTCCGTTTTCCGCCGCCGCACGTTCTTTACCAACCGAACCTGCAGAGGGCAAAAGACAGGAAAAACAAAGCCGCACCACGACGCGATCCTGCCTTCGACTCCCCGCCGGACGTTCTCCACAACGACCTGCAGTAAGGAAATAAATGAAAAGAATTACAGCCTCCTAGAGGCTGTGGGCAGGCCGTGGAGCGCAGGGTCAAAGAGGCACGGTCCACGGCCTTTTAACACCTCACTAGGTAGGCCGGTTCTAACCGGCCTGGCCTTTGCTCCCCAGTGACCCGGAAGTGATTCAATCACTTCCGGATCACTGAAGCGCCTAGGGTCCAATCCGCGATAAGGCGCGCCCGCCACGTCATTGTGACTCGACGGGGCGCACCCCACCACAGAGAGTGGGTGGGGGCCGGTGCGCCCGGCATACATGTGGCAGGGCCGATGCCGGCCCCGCCTTTTTCTGATCATCCTTCTGTGTGAGCAACATTGTAGCGCACTCCTGTAGCACAGAGTTTCTCCAGTCCCCGTCTCACCAGCACAGGGAGAAACTGCAGTGTCTCTGGTACGGTACTGCAATGCACCGGTCCTGCCTTGTGGTATGGTGGCAGACGCACTTTCAGCAGCACGCTCTTCCAAATCTCCACTAAACGCTGCCTCCTGAGGCTGGAGCCTGCCGATCGCCTCTCACCTCTCCCAGCCGGTGCGCAGGGTCTGAAGCGGGACTCCGCACATCGCTGCAGCAGCTTCATCTCAATTTACATGGTGGTCGTCATTTTACATTTCTGGCAAAGCCCCTCACAGCCGCTGAATTCTCCTGCTTCGGAATTGCGACACCTTGAGTTCCAGAAGGCGGCTCCGCCACCACCCAGCAGCATGTCCAAGGTATTTGGGCTATTTGATTGCCTCAGCGACACCGCTAAAACTAATTTCCTCCCATGCATGCGGTGGACCTCCATGGCGGTGCTGCTACACGTGCGCCATCTTGGCCACGCCCCCCCTGTTTTTACTTTAGATATATCAAGAAATGCTACTTCATTTCCAGCTAAAAGCAGCAGACGCCCCTAATGTCCTGGCAACAAGCAACCATTTAGCAACATCTAAGGTGGTAAAATAGTACTGCCACAGTTCTTTAGTAATTTTAACACAACAGTCAAAATCGGTGACACAGACCATGCCTTAAAATTAGCACTTGCAGTGCTCACTTTATGTGATACAGCCTTATGTTTTATTTTAGTTATTTATTTTTTTGCTTGTTGCACTCGTTATGTTTCCTCATAAAATGTGTTAAATTAAAATATTCAGACCAAAGTGAAATAATTTTCCAAGCAAGTAAGCAGAGAGTGCAGTCAAACGTACTTTAATATTATTCAGAAATATCACACAATTCTCTAGTAACAATATTCTTTTAAATGGCGAAATGTTTCTCGTAGCATGCAGGCAATTGCGTGCAATTTCGTAAAATCGGCGCTGATTATTAAAAGCATATGATTAGATGTGTAGGTTCCTATTTCCGATTAAACGGGTTAAATGTATTTATTTCAGTCACGACCAATTAACAGATTTAATGAAACTATTGATATGTTGATCATGGTTTACGTTTTTAATGTACATATTTTATTTCTGATTAGCAATACCTGCTCTTGGCTAGATTACGCTTCGACTTTGCATATTTATCTCGTTGAAAACACATTAAAAATGCCACTTTATTTTAATTAGATACTTGATTTTATTTAATTTAGCCCAAGATATGTACCTGGGTGCTTCTTCTTAGCAGGCAGCGTTGGTGATGATCAATTGAAGCATGTGTTTAACAGGGTGAGATTTCTCCAGTTTGGGTACTGTCTGCGTTGGGGTTTTTGTAAGGTCTATTCCAATCAGCTGTGTGGTTATCTGCTTTCTCTCGTCGAAAGATCTAGGAAATGCTTTGAGTGTGGTGCTGTTACAATTTTTTTGTTCCCGTGGACTTGGTGTTTGCTTGTGCACTTGCCTTCAATTTCTAGTTTAGATCATCAGTGTATCCAATGCCCCTGGTGACTGTGTATACAAGATAGTGAGCAGTGATGGGACTTCACTAGGGTAGGGGATACAGATCATTCTGCAAGTAGAGTGTCATAGAGGTGGGGCCATCTAAGGAGGTTTATGAGTGGCTGCAAGTGACCAGATTGGCCGCCAAGTCGAAATCTGGTCGGGTGACCCACTGCATACGGAGTTGAATTTCCTATAAGAGACACCCTCTATGACACAGTGGCCTGCTAACAGTCTAGCTGAAAACGTGGAGATGGAAGTTTTGAACCTTCATTGGCCATGGTAGGCATGTATTTGTCTAAAAGGTCATTACGGTACTGGCTCTGAGGACTTGCCTCACAATTACTTACCTATTTGCCTACAAAATGATATAAAATTATATATATATATTTTTTAAACAATGAAGAAGTTTGTTTTGCCTTATTTACGTTTAGTCATAGTCAAGTAGTTGTGAAGCTGCCTTGTATTGTCAATAATATACAACATATAAATGTATCTTCAGTTGTATTTGTTAAAAGTAATTCTTGTGCACACATTGCACTATGAACAATAAATTAAATGCGAATATATAATGCCATTGCACAAAAGGACTTGGAACTGTGCAATTAGCAAGCCATAAAAAGATGAATGAAGCTGTAATTGTTTTAATAATAAAAACAGTATACACATTAGTTTCATTTGCATTTAGGTAGAAGTCATAGTGAGGCTGATAGTAGTAAACTAATGTTTATAAGTCAAAAATGTACTAAATTAAAACGAACTGAGTTCCTGGAAATTAATAATATAAGTAAGTAATATGAACAAGGAAGTTGCAGTTGTGTTTGGGTTTGTTTGAAGAAGGATTTTTTTCCAGACAAGCTGCTTTAAAGTGAGGCATTTTTTGTACTCACGTAAGACAACGCACGCTCGTAGAGGCCGTCTATTACTTACCATTGGTTGGTCTCATTGTCACTCTCATTTGCTTACTTCTTATTCGGCAGCTTCCTTCCTCTTTGTGTGTTTGTCTCTCTCCTGGAGCATGGATAGATTACTTGTGTCCTTCCACTCCTTGCTTTTGAGGCACTACTTTTTTTCTTGTGTATGCACCATACAAGTGTCATTCAGCCTTCTTGTGTACTTCTCCCCGTTCATGTTCCTCAAACAGTTCATCCCGCCTACCACCCTCTATTATCCATTTGATTTCTCCAGCCCCCAAACCCTCCGTTTTCTGTGTGTTAGCTGCAATCCTTTCCCATCCACACTCCATTGTCTGTCTGCTTAACTGTAGCTCCTCCTGCCACCTTCCATCTGCTCGAACCATATGTTGTTTTGTGTATGCCTCAAGCACCTTCTGTACCGCCCTGTGTGTCGATCTGCTCGCCCCAGCCACACCTGCCCATCCTCCATTGTCTGTGTGATTGCCCCACTCCCCACACGTCCCACTGACTGTTCGTTGTCTATGTACCTGCCACCAGACCCTCCATTTGACTCTCTATTCTCTGTGTGCTTGCCGCAGCCTCTTCCATCCAACCTCCGTTGTCTGTCTGATTGCCCCTGCACCTCCCTCCCACGCTCTGTTGTCCATGTGCTCCCTCACCCCCTCTCACCAGTATTTCCCCTTGCACCCACATCCTACTCTCCTGCTCTCCCTCCCTTCATGTTACCTTATGGAGCACATCGCTACAATAAAAAAACTCTATGATGCGGATAACGCAAATACACTTCGAAAAAAAGACACATTAGCACTGGGTGTGACATAGTGCTTTTTTATTTTATTTTAGTCATGCCGCAGAGCAGCCTTGCTGCTGTATAACATGGCTATAAACTATTGCCAGAGCCAGTAGCTCACATAGGTAAGTCTTACTGGCTTTGCCAATGCTTGTTATATGAATTGCTTTGAGGCCAGTTATTTTTTGAGCAATGCAGAAGATTTTTATTTTATTTTATTTTGAAAGTTTTATATAGCGCGAACAAGATCTTTGCAGATATCAGAGCGCTTTATAAAGCGGGGAATACCAACACGAGAGTGAAACTCAGGTCATTAGGGAGTAAAGTAAAACAGGTACATCAATGATGCAAATATTACAGATAGATGTGTGCATAGATAGTCAGGTAAGTCAATAATACAGGTAAAACACATAGTCGTAGGGATCAAGCAGAATAATACAGATTGGTGCAGAGTCTTTACGGATAACGTTAATAGGTCAAGTATATTTGGCCATGAGAATAGCTTTTACTTCTTTCTTAAAAAGTGTGATGGAGGAGATGAGCCTGGTTTCAGGAGGGAGTGAGTTCCAGATCCTGGGAGCCATTCCTGAGAAAGAGCGTTTATAAGTTTTTTCCTTACGGAATCTTCGAGGTTTTAGCAGAAGATTGTTAGTGCCTCTAGTGTTTCTAGAGCCGCCAGAGATTGACAGCTTCTGAGCGAGGTATCCGGGAGAGCTCAGATATACCGCCTTGTGTGTCATGCAGGCGATTTTCAGGTTTTCTACCAAGACAGGCCTACATGTTGCATGTTTTTCTGCTTAGTATAGAGGGCCGGACTGATAGCTAAATTGATCCCTACAAATCAGCTAGGGTGACCAGATTTTGAAGCCCAATAACCAGGACTTCCACAAACATGGAAGTATGACTACAATTTTGCGTTGACAGGAGGGGCTTAGAATAACTTAACTGACAGCGATCAATAACAGAGACAGTGTGGCATTAGGGGGAATTAAATGGAATATATAAATACACTACACCTGATTCAAATCCGCACTTTGTAATACTTTTTTTGTACTATAAAATGTACTACAAAGCGCTGTTCACAAACTATGTGCAAACTTTACGCCTCTGCAATTGCCTATACTTATGTATGTAGAGTTCCCTGCTCCAACTGCTGAGTCTCCGTACATGTAAGTGTAGGTTTTAGTCGAAAATGCGGGTGAGACTGGAGGGAACAAGTGAGGATAGAATCAGACTTACTTCAAAGAGGGTTGGAATTTGGGAGGAATAAGAGGGGTATAGAGAGGAGCCAGGCAGGGTTTTAGGGAGGGACGTCACCCACCCACACACAAATAAACAATTGCTATATCCTGGTAGTGGAGACAAGAATACCGAAAACTAGTAACCTTACTCCAAAGTGTGAACTACTCAAAAGTGTAAGTTACCTTTGTGAATCCGGCCCGATATCTTCTGGGATTCTTAAACTGCTTTCTGCTTTGGGTTGCCAACTAACTCTGCACTGAAACATATGAAAACATCCCTCCCTCTGTGTTAAATCGACACTCTCTAAAAACTGAACATGTGCTAATTTATGTGAAATTTTTGTGACATGTTGAAAAACCATGACCGGCCCAATCAAATCCGGCACTCCTAGTTACCCTAAAATAAGCTCCGTACTGCAGGAGATTTCAGCTAGAATGAGGTCAAAGAGGATTTAATGTTTGGATCATTACAACCCTGCCTGCTCTGAAAGTGCAGTGCAGTGGGAAAAGGCCAGAGTAGAAGAATGGCCAGTCCAGCACTGTTAGAACAAATCCCGTCATTAGTTGTTGACGCAGGTGGGGAGACCAATCAGAAGCATTTTCCGCACCCATCACAAAATCTACATGTGAGGTTCATGCACCTCTCTGCTGATCTTCCAATGAACCTAAGTCTACCAATCACATCTCCACTCAAGTTATGCAAATTTAGCAGAAAGTAATTATCTTCCATCCGTATTAACCCTTCCTATTTCTGTACATACCTCAAACATACCTTCCTTACCATCTTGTCTTTCTCTAACTCTAGTGACGCAACCGCTTACAATCTTTCTGAATTAAGATGTGTGTCTGCATTTCTCCAGCCAAGTCCTGTTCAGTAATTAATGTTTCTACCAACTTACCAAAATTAAAATAAACTTTGGCAATGCCCATAGGTCCAAAACATAACTGAAAGTAACTCTTCAGTGGAGTCAGTTTAGCCACTAAGTAACTCTTCATACATGCACTCTGTCTCTCATCCTTCCGCTCATGCATCAATTCATCCACTCGGTGATTGGTTTTGTACAGTGCGCAATAGCCAACAGATGTCCCAGTAGTAAGTAGAAAGGTAGGTCCACAAGTACCATTGGTACAATAAGCATTAAGACTGAAATAACCAGGTTTTTTTTACTAGTTGTAAATCTGTAAAGATTAGTTTTAGATCAAAGTCGAAACTTATTCTAAAATGTAAACGTTGAGTAAGCAAAGGATTGACTGACCTGCAGCATTCTAGATATTTGAGGGGCTTGAAGACTGTGAGCTGAGGCAGAGCATAGGGCTCTAGGTGGAATAGTTTCGTTGAAAAACCTGGTGCAATGTTGTTGACAGCTCTAAAGCAAATGAATAGGCTCTTAAATGCAGTCCTTTTCTGTACTGGCAGCCACTGCAAGGTCAGGATATAATGCACACCAGAAATGTTCCGAGGGAGATTCAGGAGTAGAAGCGGTGCACTATTTTGGATGATTTGAAGATATTGGACAGTGTAGCGCGGAAACCCCAAATAAAGGGATTTACAGTAGTCCAGCGAAGCTCAAACTATAGTTCAGATGATGACATTGGTAGAAAACAAAGGATCTTCCTCAAAAGTTTTAATAAGTAACAACTAAAAGATGTACATTTGTCAATCTGGTACTGAAAAGAAAGGGAATGGTCAAACACAATCCCAAGATTTTTTACTGTCCTGACAGCTACTTGAGTTTGGCGAAGAGAGTTGCGCCAACACTTAGAAGAACAAGGGGAGGTAGAGCTTCCTAGAGTCAAAACCTCAGTCTTGTCGGAATTCAACCATAAGCACATGAGAGGCATTGAGTTTGCCACTGCTTTCAATCTAGTGCAGCTTCAATAGCGGACATGGCCTTAGAACAATCGAATCGGGATGATCCCGGTATCATTTACATTACACATACAGGATAGATACACATTTCTTATCACTTCTTCTAGGGTTGCCGGATACAATTAAATAAAGCTGGAGTAGGGAAGATCCTTAAGGATCGCCACATTGCAATGGATATGATCAGGACTGATTGATGGCATCCAATTTAACCAAGATTGACTCACACACTGTGGCAAATGAAGCAGCCAGGTCCACTTCAATTACAGCTGTAGTTCCTCCTTGCACTAATACTATTCATAGTTGTTTCTCAACTGCGACCAATGCCTGTTCTGTGCCATATTAGGCATGGAGCCCAGCCTGTGCCAAACCCAAAATTGAATTTGAGGCGATAGCTCCATCACCTGGGTATTTACATTTCTTTAAACAATGTTTGCAAAATGTGGGAGCTGGAAGGTGGGGTAGTAGTTTTACAAAATTGAAGTAATTAGAAAAGTATTTTATCAAACATTTACTGGGCTACCCTTTCCATCCCTTGCAGAATCACCCTCTATTTTAGTGTCTTGCAAACCATCTCTCGATTTTAGTGTCTTTTAAACCATCTCCCTCAATTTTTCATAATTTGTAGACACAGATCCTGACTCAAATTCTAAAAGTGATGAGCTCTTTAAAGTCAAGCTGTCCTGATGACCCATGTCCAGCACATGTATTGCATTTGTGTAATCCTAAAATCGACCCAGGGGGAAAAGTAACCCTTAACGCAAAATCAAGATCATTACTTTTTTAATATAGCAGTGGAAGGGGTGTAGCTCACCTGTGCTTTTAAGGGCTGCCAAAATAAAGATAGTCAAATATAGTCTAAAAAATACAAAACTGCAGTATAATCTAGGCCTTTCATAAATTATGCTTTGAGCTCCTGTGGTGAGCCATTCAGTGAAAATTGTGGGACTCAGAGTAGGACATTTTTTGCCAACCGCTTCTTCCCACTTGCTCGTTGATTCCACCACACCTCACTGTTTGTCCAGGTATGCCTCACTTACTTCACCTAAAAACCTACTCTGTGGTTCACTATTTTTTGCTCTCATACATTCTTTTACTGCTCGTCCGCACAGCACTTCTTCCCACTAACCCCAATGGTGAAGATTGGAGGTGAGACTTGGGGAACGGATCCAAATAGATTGTATCTGCATGAATGAATCTTGCAAGCAGGAGGAAGTGCACTGTTTTGGTGGGTGAGGCGAGTAAGTGAGTCATTCTCAACTGATGGACATCATTATCCAGTGGTTAATGCCATAGGACAGAGCTTCCTTTCAGAAGTGGAGTGGATTAAAGTGAAATTGTCCACACCGGTACCAGTAAAAGACCGCTCGGCCATGTACCTGGCCGAAGTCAATGAAAGGCCTGTTGCGCTGGTAAAGCCCAGTAACAAGTCAGGCCTGTGTCTCTTAATGAGTGATAGGATTGTGGCAGTCAGAAGAAACAGTCAAGTATCTTACTCAAAAACTCCACTAGTGTTGCAACAGTGTGCCATAACCCCAGTCATATCAGGGGCACATCGCACAGTCAGTCACAAGTCGGTCATATGTTTCTGAAATACTGGTAAACCGGGAAAAAATAAAGATGATTAATACTTCAATCTTAAACCCCTTGGTTTGCCATGGGACAGAGAACAGCTATGCCATCAAAACTTGCAGTGAACGTGCATTTCGATGATTAGGATTTGCAGAAAAGCCATTCAGCCATTGAAATCTAAGTACCAATATACACACCTTAAAACATGGACTGCTCAAGAGTTATTTATACTACTCTTTTATGATGTACTACTGTGATTTTAATGTAGTAGAATTCATTTCATGAAGTCTTATGCTGAGAGTAATGAATGAATAAAGAGCACAGTAATCTTACTGCATACCAGAGGGTTTGTTGACCTCTGGGTGATCCTGAGATTCTTTCACATAAGATTGTGCATGATAATCAGGGAATTCAAAGAATTGCCGGGGGCCTGAGGGCCTCTGCCAGGTACCCAGTATCACTTATACTACCATGATGATGTCTTCTACTACCTTGTCATTCTTCATCCATGAACTAATCACCCCTATACTTGCGGACAATTACCAATAATGTATGTGGCTACAGAATAATAGATCAGTGACCGAGATTAGGTCTAAGTGGAAGTGATGCCTTCACCCATGTTTAAGTCAAAGTGTTGCCATTTTACATCACCATCTCATTGGTCTCCCTGATTTTGGTAGTGGAAACATTAGTTTTGTTAAAACAATTCTGCGAGTATGTAATTGGAAAGTAAACGTGCATGATCAAGAAATTGCAAACTCCATCCAACCTATGATAATGAAGTACTTAGAAGCTCATGTAAGTTTAGGATAGGGGCCCGACCATTTGATGCTTGAGTAATTTGCCATTTTCTAGCCACATATCATGCAGCTTTTTACCGCAGTACCAAAGTGTGCCCTCACTGTTGAGTTCTCTTTTAGATGAAGGAGTAGGAGATTTTATATATCTTAGTATGTCAAGGTGTCTGTTCCATTATCACTGCCCAGATTGATACCCTACTAAAACCTATCAACACGTTTTATTTAAGTGACTTTTGCCCACCATCAACAGATTAAGGTTCACCACTTTAAATTATGGTGCATCAACCTAGGACGTATTTTCACCAGGAGACATTTGAAGCAAGTAGAATCCATTGATTTAGGGTCAGGGCTATATACCCGGTTCCTATCCATAATTGTAACTTTAAGTCGGGAGTGGGGTAGTGTTGAAGAGGTAGATATTGACAAAGGGAAATATTAGCCAATGATAAACATTACAAAATTAAAGTCACTGTTCTCTTTCCATCATTCTCCTGTGCATGACATTTAGGACCTCAGCTACCATTTATAGTTTGAGTCTAAAGTGCATATAGTAATGTAGTGATATGACTACTGATGGCAGCAATATGCTCAGACATTCTAAATTAAACCTGCATGATAGAATCTGTAAGATTATATAGACTTCTGGAATAAATGTGAGAGCTCTTGTGTGCATTCTGAATGACATCCTTATCTTTATCCCACCTATTGATCACCACTACCAGGATTCATCAACTTGTGATCAACCAGCAGTATGATAGGTACCTTATAGTTTAAATTGCACACTACTGTTTCTTGTTTTCTTTTTAACTTCACTTTATATGGTGTTTACTTTTTAAGATTCAATAAAATGATATTGAGCTTTTCAACAGTGTTGCAATGAACAAAGGAAAATATGCCAACCAACCAACCTGTAAATCCCCTCATACCCAAAGTCAGGAACCCACATTGTTGCTATGTTTTTGCACTGTTTAGTTTTTGTTAATCTGTGTTTCTTTTGTGATTACTTTGGAAACGCGAGGAATTTGTCATCTACTTTGTTGATGTGTTGGCTTTATGGGTGGAATGACCAATTCTCACTACAGTTATATACTGCAGGTCATAACGTATTACTACAAATACCTAAAGGTCTTTGTTATATTTACATTAGAAGTACACCTGCATATCTTTTTCACTGGTTTGTTTTCGAGCAGAAGTGATCTCAAATGTGAGTAAAGTAGTTTATGAGTGGAACAAATTATAAACTTTTGAGCTGTCAATCAATTAATCACAACGCTAGCATAGATTCTCAGCCTAAGACAAATGTTATCTGTAAATTCTCTGGTGGCAGTCGCATGCACTAGTACTTCGCCAAGAACCGTGGTTAGATGTGGAACAGCTATTTTCTACATAGGCTTTTTGCATGCCTGAAAAGCATCCCTAAAACAATCAGATGGATTTGAAAGTGTAAGTCAAGAACAGGAAAGGCACCTTTATGTACATAAATCTACAGGGAGGGTTTAGATGAGCACGTGGCTTTGGTCACTGACTAAAAGTAAGGAGATGCAATTTGGATGCCTAAGGGATTTTACTGCTAGGGCAAGATGCAAGGATAACAGCTAAGACTTGCACATCACCCAGAAGAGAACATGGCAAAGGTTATCTGGGGCCACACTTACTTCACTCATTCAGACGCTCTAATTACATTTGATCAAATTTGCCCTAAGATTGACATGTGAAGAAGAAGGTTCTTGCCTTCTGCCACGGAGAGATGAGATACATGACAAGAAAGGTTTGCCACCTACATTGTTACAGTTAAACTGGCATGGTATATTTGTCAGTTAGGCTACTGGCTTGAAAGGATCAAGTCAGCATTCACATTTCTCTTTGGACCCTATGAATAACTACTCATGTGTTATGGCAAAAAATGCCTGAAAATCCAGTATTGGCTAAACTGAAACAGTCTGAAGTCCATGTCTGGCTGCCAGCGCCATCTACCTACAAGATCACACCTTGAGCATCTATCTGGCAGTGGCAGTGCAGAATATGAGTCAAGCAGCCATGCCACACACAGTCTGCAGGCCTCAATGGAATGAGAGACAATGAGATAAAACTGCATATTTTTCCTCGATCCGAGCTACAAAACTATGAATATAGTGTTTTTTACCGGTTACATGTCACCAGGTTTTTTCTGACCTTTGGACTCTGTCCGAGGTTGGCCCAGGTCTCTGTAATCCTGATTTGGGCAAAATTTAACGCTTGTCTTCGGAATCGAGATTAGCTTGGAATAGACACAGAAACAACATGCAAATCAGCAGTATATTGTGTACTATACATTTGGTGATAAAATGTGTGCACTTTGTTTTCACTAATTAAATTATTTTTGACTCGCTATAACACGTTTATGTAGATTGTAAACTTACACCTTGTGCTAAAAAACTTTAGTGTAAATGTCTGCATACTTCCGTGCAGGTGTGTAAATAATTAATCGAGGTTTTGTCCCGTCAGATAGTTTATTTGTTTTATTTGTGTGCTTTGTACATCATACTGTCACTCATAAATCGAGTCTCCTGACTCTGTTCTATACTTTTCATTCTTCTGTTGAAGTCTGGCTTCACAAAAAAAATAGCTGTAGAGATTGGAAATTATTAAACATGAAGGAACACAGTAAATGCCTCCCCCATAATATTCTGGTTCTGACCAGATGACTAATCCAACTCTAGTCCTAGCACATGTGGTTAAAAGGCCCCCTGCTTTATTTGTTTATATTGTGTGCTGTTCGAGTAGTTCTCAGGTGAGCATGTGTGTCCATGCTCGCAGCCTGGGGGCACGAGTTTGTTTAGCCGACAGCTTCCATCAAGTCACAACAAAACCTTTTGGCACTTTGATACCATTCACGAGCCCTAAGACATATTTCAGTTGAGTGAAGAAATAGATCATACAGTTAATACATTTCACGTAAATCTGAAGCAAATGATGGACTGTTCAAATGGAATACATTCAACCTAATTCATAAAAGCCATTTTCGTCCGAAAACATATTTTATGACTGAAAAAACCCTACATTTATGCCAAACAGATATTCAAAATAGATTTCTGTCTGGTGTAAATGGTTTTACTACTGCAGATTTCTCCACCACAATCAGTGAAAAGTGGGCATAACAAGGCATACTTTTCAGCTGTGTTCACCCCGTGGGAACTGTGGAGCGCTGCCCCCCCCTCCCCTACACCCCCTCCCCCCACCCCACGCACACACACTTCTGGGCAGAAAGTTTGAAAAATGAAATGGTAATATAATTATTTTATTACCATTTTATCTTTGACACTTCCTGCAAGCAAAGGAGGGCGGGACGGGGCTAGAGCATCACTGCTGCCCATGTTGGCAGCAGTGAGAAGTGCCCAGTTAAGTTTGCATACTGCATGTTGGTTTGGCCGGCTACCTGGCTACGGCCAAACCGACATGCACAATTCATACCTCTCCAACCCAGCTGTCTTGGACAGCTGGGTTGAAGATCAAGCACATGCCTACAGTGCCTTTTGAGCTTGGAGCCAGCCTGCTCCAACCAATCAAGATGCTGTAGAACAGTGTCTTGATTGAATGAGAGAGTTGGCTGTGGGCTTCGTGCTCAGAGGATGTGTTGCAGAACCACGGGACATACTGCAGAACTTCTAGTGACAGTCTAAGGTAAGGGATTTGATGTATGTTTATATTTATGTTAATGTGTATGTTAGTGCGTATTTGTTATGTGTATTATGTGTATGTATTATGTGTTTATGTGTATCTGTATATATGTGTATACATGTGTATATGTTATGTGTATTGTGTGTTTGTTATGTATATATTTTTTACGCTCCCCCCAATGTGATTTGCCACCAACCGCCACTAGTACTTTTGTAATCTAGAGATCACCCATAAACTTGTACACTGGTGAGCATTCCCAAACTCCTATCCAACCCCTTCTCATCCTGAACTTCCTTTAAGGGCTTTCCTTTCAAGATCGCAAGGTTAACAGACCACACCTAGATTTGGTAGGGGTCTAGGGGAGCAGCTTTCTCCCTGAGGAAAAATTATTACCCTGCAGACACAATAAATAACAAGCATTGCCATACCCAATAGGTCTCGCCTTTGGGACCTTATAAGTGTTTATTTATCCAGCACAATATTCTTGGTGCAACAACATCAAGTGTTGCATGGCTAAACACTTACAAGGTTCCAAAGGAGAGACCTATTGGCTATGCCAATGCTTGTTTTGAGTGAGTGTCTTGTGCAGGTATGCACCTGTGAGGTAGAGATGCTGCGAGTGCTTTTACAGGAGCCCCTGTGAACTTGCGCCTCTTCTTAATGTATCTTGGGTCTGGTGTAGTACTTCTAGCCCCTTTTCCCGTCTTCTCGCACCCCATGCATCCTTAAATGTCCCATGTACAACTGGGACATTTAATCCTGACATTTTTAACACTCACTTTTTCACTACTCCACTGAACACGAACTACCAGCTCTGCAGTAATTCTGGCGATGAATCACACCAGAATGGCATTCGGCCTCTCCTGGTGGGGCCTGATGAATAATCATGTCACCAACCAGGTGGGTGAGTGAGGGCTTTATTAAGAACCTAGTTGGTTTCTCCTGTTGTGCTCTACTTGAATTATCTCAAAAGGCACACTCTCCTGTTGTTACTATTTTAGCTTGTGCACAGACTTTGAGCGTGATACCACATTACTAAAAAAAAAGATGGACACAGGACAAAACAAATTTGGAAACCACATCTCCTTTCAGTGAGTATCTTGGGGACTTTTCATTGAAGAGAATACAATGGTGCTCTCTTTTTCAGTCACAGGCGTCTAGTGGGTTGGAGAATGAGGCATTATCTAGAAAGATTCATGCCGGGGTGATTTAGGGCACGTTCTCCCCGGAAATATTTTGTAAAAGTACATATCTAAAAAGTTATCAAATAATCTTGGGAAGTAAATCGGTCAAAAGGACAAAAATGTTACATTTCCACGCAGTGGTCAGTCCCACTTCGGTGAAACTGCTATCAGCAGATTCCCAGTATTTTACTGGAAGTAAAGGCAGTAATAAGTTTTGATTTTCCCTTATTTGTAAGTGCGATTTTGAACATGTATCATAAATCTGAGTGAATGTTTGCTAATGTTGGCAAGCTCCTAAATTAGAATTATCATTTTCATCTCCCTTCCATTTTTTCTGTCCCATGTGCTGGACAGTTCTCACCGAAGGGTCAAGATTATGACCCACGCTACGCAAATCTTTTTTCACATCCGCACGTGACACCAGTATTTCTCCCATTACCCATATTGCAGAATATTTGTTCAAACCAGCAGGCAGGAGCATAGCAGAAGTGAGCATTGTTCTTAGCCAATGCAAGTGACCATCTCCTTTCCGATGAGGACTCCTCTTGTGCATGTGCTGGAGACTCTTCAGGACTGATTCATACATGTCTAGAATTACTCATGCATAAAACCTCTAGTACACCTAAGTGTACAGCTACACATTTTGCTATTCACCATTTCCAAGTGTAAATTTACGCCTACGTGTTGACTTACATATCGTTATCCCTGAATGAGTGTAAAGTTACTACATGTGAGTGGAGAGCTACACCACAGTGGCCGAGAAAGTATAGGGAAAAATGTTAACGTTCGTTATTCTTGAGCAAAAAATATTCTACCATAAAATATACATGTGACATATTGTAACATAGTTATTTTAAACCTAGAACTATTATACTGAGCGGTAAATCCTAAATTAAAACTGTATTAAATAAGCATTTACATAAACTATGTTTATTTAATTTATAAGTAATATTTGTTACAGAATGATAAAAAAATCCTACGAATAGTAACAATTTTACTTAATACACATTACATTCTGTTAAAATGTGTATGTAAAATAAAAAGTAATTTTTTTATTTTCACAGAAGTTAAAAAGTATGATTTAACTTTATATTTAAATTACATTTATTATTAAATTGTACAATATCAATATAGTGATTATATGTATTAAACTGAATATATATATATATATATATATATATATATCTATATATATATATATCTATATATATATATCTACATATATATATATATATATATATATATATATATATAAAGATATATATTCATTTTATTTATATAACACAGGTGCTATTTTAAGTCCCTGCCACTCTAATTTTTTAGGTGGCCCTATGCGGTCCCAGACATACTCCAAAGCACATTTACTACTGTTTTGTCATCTTTAGGGCTCTGGTAAATTTAGAAATGTAGTTTGCGAATAACAATGGGCTGACTCTTCCGTGGATGGGTGTTAGTAGTCGCCTGACCCTTCCTAAGTGCCTGTTTACTTTTCCTTAAACTCCTCCCAGTTTATAGTAATTAGTCCCCATTTTCCACCCACTCCCTCTTACCCCCACATTTACTACTGAAGCGTTGGCTTGCGAGTATGGAGGTTTATGCTATTGTGGCAGATATCTTTTCACAGAAAAGATAGGAGTGGTTGAGATGGGGAGGCAGGGGGGAGGGGAAGGGGGTAAATAAAAAACGCTTACATCCTGACAGCGTCTTGCGCCGTCCTTGTCTCTTGTCTCCACTCCTTCCCCCGACCGTAGCAGGAAGGACACCGGAAACACCAAGGCTCCCCTGACTCAATCACAACGCTTCAATGCAGCATTGTGATTGGTCAGAGAGCCATGGTTCGGCGCTCAGACAGGGAATGGGGGCCTGGGCATGTTCTCCACCCAGGCTGTAATGCTGCCTGGGTGGAGAGCATGCTATGTCAGCATGAATGTTTGGTTGGACCGAGCCAAACAGCAAAACATTCATGCGCATGTAGGGAGTGAAAACCACTCCTCCCCTCCCCTGCTCCTTCAGCAGAGCAGCCCAGCCACGTCCCACTTCCCAAAGATTCCGCAACAAGAAACAATAAAATGATAATTACATTGAGTTATCGTTTGAATTTTTCTCACACTACTGAATAGCAGTGGGTGACACACCTCCGCCTTTAGAGGATGATCCTCAGTTCCAATATGATGAGGCTGCCTATTGGGAATTCCAGCTTGCAGTGCTGTTTTCACTTGCCTGCCACCGTTCACTTGTCCTGAATTTCAATAAAACATAATTATCTTTAAAGCAAGATCCTTTTATTGGTCATGTATAAAAGTTATGAAAAACCCTTCAGTGTTTGAAGGGAGTCGCCACGTATTTTGTAAAAAAGCGAGTACATACTGACTGATAATAGGAGGAATTCCAAGATAAACCAAACAAAGATCCTTTTATCATCAAATGGTTTAACAATATTAAATAATCTGTTCGAAAATATTTTCAATAAATAGTGATAGATCAAGTGTTTTTTTTAAGTGACACATAAAATGCCTCTAATTCTATAAAACTTTATTTTAAAGTTCTCAGTAAAGGGGGAGGGATGTAGAAAGGAAGTTGCAAGCTTGATATAGGTTTTGCATCTATAGTTTTACACTATTTTGCAGAAGTGATTGTGGAAACAATACCAGTATGTCTTTTTTGATTTTGTATTGAGCAGGGTGAGAGCCAACACATAGTAAAAGATAAATACATATTTACCATCATTGAATTACATTGTTAGTAACAACGTATTACGCCTACCCCCTAAAATCCATGTTAATAGCAATAGTGCCCATTATAAAAGTGCCAGATTTGGCCAATTTGATGGAATATACAATAGCAATAATAGCTGATATAAAAGTGCAGAGGTAGAAATAGTGCGATTCCAACCTGAATAAATAAGTCTATTGCATGATAATCATACGACCATCATTAGAACTATTGAAAAGTATCATTAAAATCTCATTAACACTGCCTACTCCAAAGATCATTAATAGGTGCAGCGATATCTAATATGAGAAAATTGAAGACAATACAATGTCATACACAAAAGCAGCAATAGCTGATACCAAAATGCAAGAGTGCATAAAACATATTGTACTGAGCATATCCACCGTGCAAAAAGTTGAAATCACCACTGAGTTAAATCCATTCACTACTAATATTATTTAATGATACAGTTTAGCGGGACAAAGTGAGCAATGGACCACTCTACCCAGTGTAATAGGTAGAGCAGCATATAGAAATTCTTCCTGGAATATCGAGATAGCTGTTAGAGACCCAAATAACCTTCTAGATGAATCAGTGTCATGTTGGAAAAAAGCAGTGTCCCCTGATAAGAAAGGAGGCCAGGTTGCCTCAAATCTCTGATGAGCCGCCACACGCCTGGCAAAGACCTCCTCGAAGGCTTTGGTCCTAATCATTTTATTGAACCATTGATGGTTAGCAGTAATTGTATCTGTTTTCCAGTACTGCAAAATCAACGAGCGAGGTACCGCAACAGCTATCAAAATTAAATACTGTTGATGTTTATGGAGATGGCGTATATCAGGAGGTGAACCAAACAAGACCAACATTGATGTCGGGCAAATCGTAGTTTGGGTAGTTCTACTGATTTCATGGAAAACCTTGCTCCAAAATTGTTGCAATTTGGGGCAATCAAAAAAAATATGTACCCCTCTCCACCCCCCTTCAATTGCATTACACCTAAAACACTGATCAGGAAGCGATGAAAACATCCTATGTAACCTATGTGGTGTGTGTGATATGCTATCCGAGTAGATAGAAAAGCCATTCTTTTATAGTTCGCAGCTCTTAGTGATCTGTGCCCTAATCATGAAGAACCTGCCATTCTTTGCTATCAAACCTTCAATTGGTTTCCTGAAAAATCTTTTGCAGCAGCTAAAGCAATTGTTTCAGATTCATATATTGGCTTAACAAATTATACCAATTAATTGCCCTCACCCGATAACTTGGTGACATTTATATGATCAACTACCAAGCGAGTGTCTTCCTCCATTACCATGTTGTTGTTTTTTAGAAAACTGGTAATTTGATTAAAACTAAAACGGAGTAGTGAATTCCGATTATCAGGTTGTTGATTTATAGAATCCCATTAAATCAGATTACCTCTGTTGTAAAAATCTCCCGATTTCTCGAACCCTATCCCTTTCCATCGCTGTAGAGTCCCTATAGTTAATTCCAACAACCAAATGTCACAATCGTGTTTCGAGGTATAGGCATGACAACTTGGAACACCCCTAGATCTGAAAAAGCTGCTGAGTACATGATAATAAAGTGAGCAGTGTCTTATACCTTATTTTATTAGGAAGTTTTGCAGTTCGTACAAAAGCAGGCAGCCTATTTTCGCTTTCCTTATCATCTGAAAATGACGTTCTCAAGATCTTAACATCACTTTAAACCATCAAATCACTTCTGCAACCCTCTTCCAGCAAACACCTTCAGTGAGATCAAAACTTCTCTAATACCACTCTGGACAAAGATAGTGAATGCCTCCCTACTGCAAGGAACCCTGCAGATCTACCTAAAAGTAGGTCCCACAGCTGACCACACAATCCATTCCCAACTATGACCAGTTCCAATTTGGCTTCTGTCAGGACTGTAGCATGGAAACAGCCATGACACACATTGTTGATGACACACTCCGAATGCTGGACCAAAATGAATCCTGCCTCCTAATCCTCCAAGAACCATCCTCAGCCTTTGATACGGTCAAACGTAGGGTTTTCCCTTCTTTGAGATGACCACTATGGTTGTCATCCTCAAATCTTCTGGGAGCTCACCCTCTGCCCTCGCCGCCAGGAACATATTGAGCATGTGCCGGACGAGCTTCCCCGCAACACACTTGTATAATTCTGCGGGGAGCCCATTCGGGTCGGCCGCCTTCCCAGACTGTAAGTCCCTTATGGCATCTTCTACTTCTTCCACAGCCAGGTCTGAGTCCAGTGCCTCCCTATCTTGCGCCCCGAGCGTCAGCAATGCCATGTCCTTTAGCAGTTTGTTGTAGTCCTCTTCCCCCTGTTGGGTCTGTGACTGACAAAGTGTCCTCATAGTATCTTGCAAATACTTCGGCAATATCTGCACCTGTCCCCCTCTGCACGCCCTCTACGGTCCGAATCTCAGAAACCCAGTTACGACTCCTATCCCGTCTCTCCAGCAATGCACTTAATTTGTTGAATTTATCACCCAAATCATATATCTGCCTCTGCGTGGCTATCGCATGTGTATGGGCAGCATCTTCTTCCAAGTCTCTAAACTCTTTTTGCTTGAGTTGGAGTGCGTGTTTATGCCTGGTGTCACCCCTAGGGTCCAACCTCATTTCCAGCTCGAGATTCACTATCTCTATTTCCAAATTGTCACACTGCGCAAGTTTTTCTTTACGCTTAGCCCCTGGTGTCGCCTGCACAAAATCCCTGGAGACCACCCTTTATGCCTCCCAAAGTATACGGCCTGCACAGAGCCATTATTTTCTGCAAACTATTGCTCCACGCATTCCTCAAACCGGTCCCGATACTCATGATACCTGAATAAGTAGGGGTCCAGTCGTCCCACACTGGGCCATAGATAGACACCTCCCCTGGTGATTGGTCCGTTATCTCCCGGGCCCTGTGGCCCCATCCCTGAAAGAGTCCCACTGAGGTGTTGTGTGTGAAAATGTAGTCTGGCCGCGACCCAGCTGATATATGGGTATATTGTCTCGCCCTAAGATTGTGACCTCTCCAAAGGTCCACCATCCCCTACTACAGATTTTAAGGACCAATTGCTAACACACTCTTGAGTATCCCCGGACCCACTACTAATGTTTGACATCAGTTATGCCTTCCCTACTATCTACTTTTTTTTTGTACCTTAGGGCATCAAGCTGTCTATTTGATGTAGCATTTGCAAAGCACTCTGATACCCTCCCAGGGTCTAGTTCACGCTACATGAAAGTTTTTAAATAAAGAAATAAATCTGGTACAATAAAAAATAATCATACACTGGGGCTGCTGCTACAAATTATTCCCTTGAATCAAGCCTAGAGGCCTGATAGTATATCTGTAGGTGTGGTAATGCTAACCCACCCTGATTTACATACAGTTGATGTCTGTCGAGACCTGGAAGTTTTGAACCAGGCTGGCCTCTTTCTTACAGTCTCTAGCCACCAAAGGTCAGTCCATCACATCCTTAAGTTCAAGTTTAGAAATTTGTATAGCGCACTACTCACCCAGAGGGTCTCAAGGCGCTTGAGGGAGGGGGGTGCTTTACTGATCGAAAATCTGTGTTTTTAGTTGCTTTCTGAAGGAGAGGTGGTTCTGTGTAAGGCGGAGGTGGGTGGGGATAGAGTTCCAGGTTTTAGCCGCTAAGTAGGAGAAGGATCTTCCCCCCATGGTGGATCTATGGATGCGCCTATCAGGTAGTCTCACAGCCATCCACAAACTCCTGATACCTTGCTGATTCCTGACACCTTCCTCAACCCCAACCACTCTGATCTCTTTTCCCTCTTCCCAAAGCTCCTTGCAAGATCCCCCCATCACCCACCCTCTCTTTACCTCCTATTGCTCTGTCCTCACCTCCATGTATGGCATATGCTGCCCAGGGACCGACTACTGGGGACAAGTTACCTGAATCTATGGTCAGTCCCCTTGAGTGATGGAGCCTAGCAAAATGGCATGTCAGATGACAGAGGCCATCCAGAAAAAAAGCACCATTAAGAGCATCTTCACCCAGGGGTCCTGTTGTGTCTTCTGCTTGGACCTGTTTCGACTGCTTCTTTTAGTTTTTTTTATTTGCGTGGTTTTCTATAGCGCCACTTAACCAGATTGTATTAGAGAGCTGGTCATAGAACTTTAACTACTTATGCTAGATATATTTACAAAAAACACAAACCAGAACCTAAGCATAAAAAGAGGTAGGATGAGGAAGGGGCACATAGAAAGGAGAGAGAAGGATGGGCTTTGTGGAGATCTAGCAGTAAAATGTAAAATGTATGGTATTAAGTTGTAAAAGCGGTGCCCGTCGGGTAGGGCTGTGTAACTAACAGACGTGAGTCTTAGGGGGTGGTGTTCCCAGACGAGGAGTGGATCGACCACACAAATATCTTGTAATTCTCTGTATTTTTATTTGTATGCACGGAAATATTGCATTATCTGTAATTTGCTTCTAAGGTAACTGTTAGGCGCTGTGCACAAGAAAGCACCAGCATGTTTTTCATGTCATTTATCTATTCAGGGTCCAGGAACGCCACCAAGCAGGTCAGGTAGGGATCTCCAGGTGACTCCGGCCTGCCAAGCCCCATGTAAACATTCAAATGGGCTTGATAACATTGCATCAAGAATCTAGGAACGCAAACAAAACAAAGAAAGGACAGCCCACAACAGTAACTTTACAGGCATAAAGTGTAACAATATTACAATCAAGTGGCGAGAAGGAAGTAATTATTTATTTGCACTCTCCATAAACTAAAATCCACACGTTGCATCTGGGCTCACCTTATCTGGCCATGACTTTGTCTGAGTCAAGTCAAGTCATAATAGTCTTTATTCGATCACATAATCATAAAAGACATTTACAATTTAAAATAATAACCATAAAACATTTGAAGTTTATCCTGACACAAGAACCCTACAATTTGATCCAAAGTACATAGTCCGGTTGTGCAAATTTACAATAAATTAATATAAAATTCATTATACAATAATATCCATAAAACAGTCACTATATAAATACCAGGTATCAAATAAAATTGATTTACAATCACAACTCTACATTCATTGATCATGCGGTCCATAGGCATGTAAAAATTTAGAGATAGCGATTATAGTTGACTCATTCTCATCAGTCTTTAAAATACGTTTAGCCTCAATACCTGAGGTCATCCCCATAGACTTTGTCTCAGTCATAATACAACCAAGGTCGTTGGACCAAGGTAGTTCTCTGCCTTGATTGTACGTAACAACTTGATTGATCTGGAAGTACAAGACTATCAGTAATATTAAAATGAATGCTCTGAGATAGAGTACTCTTCGTAACTTGCACTTTGGCAGATGGTGGATGAGTATAGAGTTAATGATATCACATATGAATTCCTGAGACCAGGAAAATCTATGTGCCATTGTATGTTGCATCTGGGTAGCCCTCACAGGGGTATACCGCAGTACTATTGTAATTGGGTTCCATGAACAAAGTAACTTGTGAAGGCACTTGTGCATCAAATATGGTTAAGCATTAGAGGATTTTCTTTTAACTATGCTGGGCCCCTGGAACGAAAGTAACACCGAAGCGCTCTTTCTACCACCACTCTCAGGTTAGACATCGAAACAAAACAATTATTCATAATCTCTCTTTTTCATATCTAAGGGCCATATGTATGAAGGTATGAAGGTTTAAGAAATCGCTATTTCAGCATCGCAAATTGGTATGTATGTACAAATTCACTTTTTTTTAGCGAATTCTTAGTATTCCTTAATTGCGATTAGCAAATTGCGAATCGCAATTAAGGAATACTTTCCCATTCATTCCTGAGAATAATTTCAAGGGTGCAGGCGTGTCCAAAGGACACCCTGTTGCACCCCTGAAATATGCATGGGTGCACATGTGGCGCACATACATGCCCTAAGGGCATGTATGTGCGTCACATGGCACTTTGGAAAAAATGCTGAAATGTGCATTTTTCAAGGAAATCGCAACTTACCACCAACTAGAAGTTGGTGGTAATTTGCGATTCCTTAAGTGCATTTTTGATTTTTTTTTGGCTTCATACATTGCATTTAAGGAATCGCAAAATTTGCGATTCCTTAAATGCATTTGCAAAATAAGGAATCGCAAATTTTGCGATTCCTTATTTTGGACCAGATTTTACTTCATAAATATCATTTTGCTAATTCACATTCGCAAAAGCTGAAATTCTGTGAATTTCGGCCTTTGCAAATGCGAATATGCTTCATACATATGCCCCTAAGTCCACGTTTTTGGGGTTCAGTCCTTTTCATTTATGAATGTGGTGACTTGCTCTCATCTGCAGAAATATGTGGTGGAACCTTTGGCATACTCAATATTTCAGTTCCTCAATTAGCACACATTCCCATCTTTTTTCTGTCATATTCTGTCAGTCATTAGGTTCTAGCAGTATATAGGCTTGAATAGAGATAGGAAAGGTCTTCCTGGTAGTTTGTAGGTTACTCTTTACCATTAACAGTGATAGTACCATATACCATCCATCTTCCCTTTCCTCATGTGGTTGTATGGAAGGTACAAACTGACTTAAAATGAACACACTTTAAGACAGTGAATCACATCAGTTATATATATATATATATATATATATATATATATATATATATTTTTTTTTTTTCTCAGAGTTTTATATTGCACGAACTTGACCCGAAGGTATCGGGTATCAGAGCGCTTTACATGAGCACCAGTTACGTTACAGAAGGACACATTCGTTTTTGTTAGGCACGAGGCGATTAAGTGATTTTCCCAGAATCACAGGATGTTGATCATCATTGGGGATACCGAACACGGGGGCATATTATCAAGCATGGTGTTATAATTATCGCCGCTTTAGCGGCAGAAAACTGCTGCTAAAGCGGCGATAATATGCTTGATATTATGCCGTAGAGAATTCCCATAGAAGCCCATGTTCACACTCGAACATGGGCTTCTATGGGAATTCACAAGGGCATATTATCAAGCTCATTATCGCCCATTATCGCCGCTTTAGCTGCAGTTTTTTGCCGCTAAAGCGGCGATAATTATAACGCCATTCCTTGATAATATGCCCCAAGGTTCCCAAGATTTAAGCTCGACCGCCTTAGCCGTAAGGCTACATCCTCTCCCCAATCCTCTCATACATGCAGTGTATTATGTTTTACAGTAATGCATTAAAATGTAAAATTTATTATTACACATCTTAATATAAAAATGTTTTACGTTGCATAGAGTTGCACCTGTGTGGCATTCACCCATGGCTCTTTGGGTGCTCCAGCCGTTTGGCTTCACACATGTATTTCAGAATCCCAAAAGAACATGTTGGAAAGATTTTCTCACACCCTTGTGCGCGCAGCACAGCAACAAGCTGTAAAGTTGGCTATGCAGCTCTCCCCAACAGCACATTTTATGTTTCACGCGTACCAATGACCAAAACAGCAACATGATACATCAAACTGGCCACCTACACCGTCACGTGCCCAATACGACAGCAATGGCATCTGGTTGGGAAAGGAATGCTTCCCAACAGCACAGGACATTCCTTATATATATATATATATATATATATATATATATATATATATATATATATATATATATATATATATATATATATATATATATATATATATATGATCCCAACAATAGCAAAACACATAATACAGCCTCACTAACACTCACTCTCACAATACAACACCCAAGTCACCTATTGGCAGAACACAGTAAAGAGCTCCCTTGAAGCCTCACATTCACAACATAGCATTAATGGCATCCAGTTGACAAAGAGATGCTGCCCAAAAGCACAACATACTCCTCGCAAATAATAATGATCATAAAAACAGCAAAACACATTAGACAGCAGTCACAGAACCTTACTTTAACAGCACAACACCAAAGTCATGTAGTTAGCATATTCATGGAGGCATTGGGATAATTTAGCAGGATGCCGGGAGAGACTTTATGCATTCCCTGCTGACCAAGATATTAGGACTTAGAGTTACTAAAGGCTTGTGTCGCCGTTGCATCATGGAAGACGAAGCAAGGCAACGCGAGCCCTTAAATCAGATTTACTAAGCCACCTTGCGTGGCCTATTGAATCTTGAATAAGGTATGGCAGCACAAGTCACTGGTTTACATTAGTCTGCGTTGGGAAGGTGTTTCATGGTTATTGGTTCATGGTTTTTGGTGTATTTCCAGATTTACTAAGACTCGTAAATATGGGAATGCGTCAAAATGGTACATCATCCCATTAGAGGTGCAGCAAGGAGAGATATGTTTACTTCTCCACGCTGTGTCCCCTTTTTGCATGTGCTGCATTCGGCGGCACACATAGAAAGAGGATAATGCCTCTGAGGATTGTTTTTGTGCAGGAAGGTGTCCCATCCTACAAAAAACAATCCTGCCTGAGTTGGTGCTAGGCAGCACATAGTGTGCTAGCACAGAGAGCAGGAATGGTCCATAAATGAGTAAATATGGACCATTCCTGCTCTCTCCACATGATGCAGTGCAGTGCAGCAAGTTTTCTTGCATCGTTACGTTGCGGCAAATCTTAGTTAATCTGAGACTGGGTATTTATTCTGCAAAAGACTGTTGGACCTCCATAGCCTTTTTTTTTATTTCAAAAGATTTTATTAGAAGGATTTTTTTACAAAACAGTGACTCTGGGGAATCTTAGTCAAGCAATCAATTCCCAGTTCTTGGGAGGAAGTGTTTGAGAGCAACACTTTGGTAACTCCTCTAAATTAAATGTACACCGCAAATAAAACAAACATTAAAAAATCACAGAATTCAATTAATCACAAGTTAAAAAATATATACATATAGCTTACACTTAAACGTCGCTGCTTGTGATCATTACTTACTATTATTACTTGCATAGTAGCACTGGACAAACTCAGAACTTACTGTTTGGGCAATGCTGGATGTGTAAGTACTTACAACTAAAAACAATCAATACAGATAAGACCATGGCATGTTGGTAGCAGGAGAAAGCTGTGAAATGGTGAAAATATAGCTATGAAATATTACTAAAATACAATGGAATAAACCAAATAAAATTCGGTATAGCTATGTTCAGTTGCCCTTAATGGGATCAGCACCTTCTATAAAGGTCTAAGAGAACCAAAGCAAGTCCATTGGGAAAGAATAGAAATCTAGCAACATTTTTAAAATGTCATTCTATTTCTATTTTAGTAAGGTCAGAAAGTAAAGGTAGGTTGAATTGCACAGATGAGGTCAGCCTGGTATTGAGGGGTTGGCCTGATGGAAAAATGTACCTTTACACATTTGTCGTGGAGCTTAATCCTCTTTAATAGCATTTCCCATATTGATTCATCTGGCACATTCTTCAGAAAGCCAGGATGAATCCACAGAGACAATCTTTGTTCTGAAGAAAAGATCATAAGAGGTGAACTTCAACAGACGTTGTGTAACAAATTTCCATTTAGTTACTGTGATGCCTTATGTCAAAGGATGCATAATGACATTTCACACAATGCATGGATGTTTGAAAAGTCCTTTTGCTACTTTGGCTTGTGCTCCGGCCCTTTTCCAGGCCGCAGTAGAAAAGGCTTTTGGAGACCGCCTGCACAGCGCTCGTATCTTAACTGAACGGGCAGGACCGCCAACGTCTTGTCATGCGGTCACCTGCCCTCAGCGATGGCAGTCTGATGCTCATCCGACCACCATCGTAATGAGCCCTTAGTTACTGTGGCTGAACTACTCAAACCATGATCGACCATTCCTAAAGAGTAGGTGGATAATCTTTAAATATTGCAAGCCAGTGTAGCTTTCCAGTCATTAAATAATAATTTGAGAATGACATTGTTATGAACAACAACAAATCCCCACCTGTTGAGGGTTGAGTTACCCATACCTATTAGATTATGGATAAATAGAAATCCCTTGACTGGGAAAAGTGAACATGAGTTAAAACGCTTTAAAAGTGCTTCTGTAAAATATAAATAAAAACATTCGTCCAAAAAGCCCTGCAGGGGCTGCTCTAAGCTCATGGCGGCCCTGGGCAGGGAGCATAGGTAGGGGGCCCCAGAAGAGGAGGTCCTGGCGGGGCAGAGCGCGGAGGCCAGTGAAGAGGGGGGTCAGGGTGTTTGGAAGTGGAACAGAGCCAGAGGCCGACAAATCCCTGCCAGGGACGGCCACGCAAATATGTATCCATCCTCAGAGAATTATTATATTAAGGATATATATTGGCGTGGTGGCCCCTGGGGTTTGGTGGCCCTGTGCAGGTGCACAGCTTGCACATGCCTAAGGCCGCCCCTGAGCCCTGATTCTAAGGGGTTTAGATAGTCTACTCCTACTCCCTTCGGAAGGTATATGTTCTTGTTTACACAGACCAGGGTCACTTCCTAACTTGAAGCACAGTATAGGTCCCCACTAATATTCACAACACTCTGTGCTTTGATACTTTCTACTGGATAATACATTGGTAAAATGATACAGTACAGAGCGTTAACTTTTGAGGTCCCAGCAATATCTTCTACGCACAACGATCAAAAGTATATTAAAAATGTAGTTAGCATTTTGACCAATGGTAAAAGGTCTGAAGAGTTTTTAATCAGGAGAAAGGGAGAGAAAGGGCGCACTGCTAAATAATAGCGCAATTTTGTCCAGAGATTCCTGGTTGGATTAAGGTGCAAAAGGGTGAGGGGGTGAGCCCTATAACCCCCCAATGTAGTATCAGCCTAGGCTAATGCTATGAAAACTTGTAATATAATGCCCTTGCACACAACGGTTCTGTGTTCCGGCGGAACACAGAACCGTTTACTGGTGTTGACGTACCCGTCTCTATATCAAAGGCATCCGCTTTTGCAGAGTTACTGACCCCAAAAATCATAGTGCGTAGTGAGGACGCACACGACCTGACCATAAATGGTGCCCTTTCTATTCTTGGAGTGTTCGACTCTGTCATACCGCCCCGTTTACGATTGACTTTTTTACCGATGTTGACTCCGATTATCCTACTATTTCGATGATCTTTAAATAAAGAACTTGCACCACTGCTTCTCATCATCTACAGACGGCGCAACTGACACAGTTCTGTTGAGGATTATATGACATCCCTCAATTTACTTTTCTACGTTGATCAGTGGAAAGTCCTGGGCCCTGTCGGGTCGGAAGTATCACCAACGGAGCGACTTCCCCAGTGACAGCAATATCTAGTATAGCCCTGAGGAGTTGCGGGAAGATTGTCCCACATGCGACGAAACACGTGTCGGCTGGATTTCTTTTAAGAAAATTAAATCACCATATTTCCGACGAATGATTTGTTATTTAAGAATTTATTTTGTCTACTAACAGGCTTTGTTTCCATTTGTACAAATGTCTACACTGGCACAATTTATTATTTGAATTTGTTGTGTGCAAGGGTATTATATTACAAGCATTTTGACCAATAGCAGTCGGGAGGCATGAAATCAACTTGTAAGGGAGGAAAGTCCAAAACTTCGAGTACCAGTAATCCAAACCCACCATTTTTAGAATTAGATGTCTGTTTGCCGAGACCTATTATATACAAAACAGATTGAGAATGAGCTTTGGGTGCACACCTTGCTCATTCTCAATAGCGTTGTACTTATCTCAACTCCTTGCTCCTCCTTTGATTGCTTTCATCCCAACTCTTCCGTTTGTCTCACCCATGGTGTGTTTTGGTCTCACTGTGTTTTAATTGGATGAGTTGTATCCTTCTGTTGCTATTACGAGGGAACTGTTTTTAGGCCTGTCCGAAGAGAAAGGAACTTTTGTAAAATGGGCAAAGGGGCATCTTTTGCTCTATTTCCAGATTTTCTTTTTATAAATAATAAAATAAGATATCATACATACAGAGAGGCTTTAGGTCATCTTCCTTTAGCCATTGGTTGCTTATCCCCTTCGATGCTGATGACGGCCCCCAGCCGTCATGCACTACGGTGGTCGTGTGCTGATGATGGGTGGGGGCCGTCATAAACCCGCCCACTTAATAAAACGCCGCACAGGCGCAGAATCGCGGCCACGCGCAAGGGGTTAAAGCCTCCTTGATGTCCTGGCTCAGCTCATATACACATAAATTGAGTGGGGCAGTAGGTAAAGCTCCTTCAGCCATTACCTGTCCTTTAATTTTTCCGCCCACCAAAAGGACAATTGGATGTGCCAATGGCAGGTATTAGGAGCGAGTTTAGATTTTCATCCTTGTGAGCAGAAGAGCCTGTTTTCACTGTTTGCCTTCCACAAGGCTGGAGTAAGGTCAGCTGAGACATCAGTATGGGTCCAGCACACACAGGGGCATATTTACAAGGCCCTATCTCCACTGGAGCGTCACTGTTTTGATGCTCCGGTGGCGTAGCTCCTTTTTTAATACTACAAGGTGGCACTAAGCCACGTAGCATGGCTTTATGCCATCTTGTAAATGTGCCTCTTTCTGCCGCAGTCCTCTGCAATGGTGGTTGCAGTGGGCGTTCCACCACAACACCCATTGCTTTTTGACACTACCCCAGATTTACAAGGCTAAGGTAGCACCAAGAACTAATGCCATGGAATATCAGGCATTAAAATGGTAATACAAGGAGAAATCCTTAATTTCTCCTCGTTTTTGCTCTAACCATGTGTGCTGCATTCTGCATCATACACAGAAAGAGCAAATCACCATCATTGAAGGTTTGTATGCAGGAAGGTCTCCCTTCCTGCATATAAAAAATCATCCCTGCAGCGCAGGCACCCTTGCAAAATGGTGGCATGGTGCCTGCACTGAAGCTAGGTAGCTTTTTTTCCTCAGCGCTAGGGGAAACACAGTGTAGCGCCGTATTCTTGTGAATATGGTGCATCCCTGCATTTTCAAAGATGTTTGTGCGCAGCACTACCGAATGTGGCGCAGCTCCATGCTCTGACACTTTTTTGTAAATACACTATAAAGTGACTTACCATAATCTTCTCTCTTACCAAGGCTTCTGAATGCAGAGAGCTACAAGACCACTCTATGGTGCATCAGTCTGACGCTCTGTATTTCTGAACGGCACCTGGCTTTCCATATTGCAAGGCCCAAGCAAAGACCAGCCAGCTATACTGTGTTTGTTGCGCATAACTTAACTGTTATATTTCTCAACCTTTGTGAATCGTCCTCTTCCCCAGTAGGTCGTTTCAACCCTGACCAGGGAACCTCAAATCACGTTTGCCCACCGAATAGGGGTTCAACCCCTTGACCCGGATATAGCCTCAAGTTTTAATGAAACTCATTGCAGTGCCAAAGCCAGTCTACCAGCTATGAGAGTGAATGGGTTTATGGTGCATCATTGGGGAGAAAGAGCCAGCGTCTTCACAAGAAATGTTATAGGCTTAACTAGAAATGCGCAGGGTGCCTGGTGCCTAAAGTCCAGGGGCCTCATTTATGAGGCTGTGCGTCACTTTTACGCCGCTGGTGCGTCACTTTTTGTGACGCACCAGTGGCATACAAAATGCGCCTTGTTGCGCCATATTTACAAAGTGACGCATCTAGGTAGATGCGTCACTTTGTAAACCCCTGCGCCACATTATACCTGCGCCAGATATAATGTATGCAAGGGGGGCGTATTGACGCAAGGAAGGGTCGTAGAAATGACGCAGTGAAATCTATGAGATTTCACTGCGTCACTTTTAGGACACCGTTGCGTCAAAATCTTGCACCTGCCTTACAGCAGGCATAAGACTGACGCAGGCCCTTTCACATGGGGCTTGCCCCATGTGAAAGGACGCATTGCGGCAGTTGCGTCACTTTTGTGACACTCTCCAGCAATGCGCCACTTTTGCACTTACAGATACGTCAGAAATACTGACAAATCTGTAACTCATTGTGACATGATGCGTGATACTGTAAATATGACGCATCAGGAATGTCGCAAGGAGTGTGCACTGAGAAGTGACGCATCGCTGCTTTCACGCAGCTATGCATCATTTCTCATAAATGAGGCCCCGTGAATCTAGTTCCAGAATATGAGATGGCACAAGTACATTCCTTAATCTGCCAAATGGCCAGTGCAAATAAACAGATTTCAAGATGTTTTTTGAGTGGGTTCAGTAAAATGAGCCATAACTACTAGAGTGATCATAAGGAAACTGCAGGGCTCAGTCCCAACAGCATCATAACAGCACACTTGCCTACATCTGACCTTCGGTGGAGTACTGCATCAAACAAGATAGAGTGCATTTGAAAATCACCTCTTTTGACTTGAAGCCAGACACATTACAGCTGATTTTCAAGGCCTCGGGCAGGCGGCTGCGTGCACCTGGCCACCAACCAAGAAAAACAGAGAGGATTGTGATGCTCTCAGGCTGCTAAGAGAAGAATAACATAAAACATAATTGACCAAATTAACTAATTTGTCACACAGCGCGGCAGCCAAATTAGCTGCATTGTACAAGGCGGGAGAGCCTTACCTTATCATTTTGGTCTGCTGCTTTGTCATCCCCTGCTCTGTTTCTCTAAAAAGCTTCCTTGCATGGTACACAACCTAGCACAATGGTGTTGAGTTAAGTGTGCACTGTGCAACATAGATTTTGTGGAAGCATACCATTGATCTACACATTTCTATTCAGCGCGTGCACATTGCACGTGTTTGAGAAATAAATACATTTCCCCTTGTTAATACGTGTTTGAAGTAGGTGTTATTTTTGATGCAAAGCCCTGTCTGGCTATTGTAGTAGATTCGGTTTTGCATCAAAACCTATGTGTGCTTCCACTGATTCCCCCCAGTAATGCCTATTTAACACCCCCTTGACGTAAAACAGTTCAAAGTGTTTTTGTGCTAAAAAGAATTGGCAGCCTCCCAGAGCAACATACCATTTGAACCCATTAGTGCAGAGTCTCAGGAAATCTGGCCCAGCGTGTGTATTTGTAAAAGCACACATTGGTTCTCCTGGCACTGAAATAAAAGATGCTTGTTTTTACCCATCTCAATGTTACTCATTTTTTAATCTGAAAAGGGTGAGTGAACCTGTCGGGATTTAATAGTGTGACCATGAGGTCAAACAAAGACTTCTGAAGTTGATGGATACGTCCACTCGGCCCCCAGACAAGCAACGGTTAGAATAACTCATGAAAGCATGGGCTAAAGGTGAATTCTGAGCAATGCCACAAGTGTAATATTTCTGCTGTCCATTCAGCAATTTTAATGCTAGTAAGTAGTGTTAGCTCTAATGCAGCATTTTAATCAACTTCTAGCATCTACCACTACATAAGGCGCTGCTACAGATAAAAGAGGAAAGCAACAATTGTATACAGCGGATTTTCTATTTACATGCTTTCAAGTTTTAAAGGATTAAAGCTTATTTACATAAATCCTGCTCATCTGAATCACTTAGGAGACTATCCATCCAATTCAGAACCATCTTGCAGAACAGTCCTCCTTTACTGAGGAAGTAATTACTGTAGATTTCAGTAATAGCAGTCAACTTCATGGAGGAGACAGACACTACAGCCTCACCTGTGGCTGGTTTCTGCATTAGAGAAGACAATCAATACAGCCCATATCCACATTGTTACCGAATATACATATATTTTTGTTTAAACCTTTATTTTTCCATTTTGTAACAGAGTACTACTACTTGCTACATGGTAGCAAGTATTGATATGTACGCTGGGAGAGGTACACACAGAAACCATGTACATTTTTATATATGACTTTGTTAATAGCATCCGACACAGCAGGTTCCTAAATAGGACATTGAGCCTCACCCCACTGGACTTGAAACCCCCCCTCTCCTTCTGCCCTTCCCTTCGTAGAGCCCCCATCCATATGTTCCTCCCCACTATCATCAGCTTCTTCTCATCTCGAAGAGGGCTCAATCTGAAAGAAGTACATAGTGATAGATTCCATACCTTAGAATTACCTCCAGGCATCAGACTGGATCCGGAAAGTTTTTCCTCAGCAGTACCCCTGCGCGTCGGTAGGCGTCGTCGTGCGGTTCTGCATGCATCGTTAGCATAGCTGGTGCCATGATGATGTCTTCAGAGCTAATTAGACGCGCCCACGCGCGCTGACGTCAGTTCTTTCTTTTTTCGCGCCAGTAAGCGCAGTTCCGGGAAGAGCAAGTATCACCAGTCACTTTTTGACTGACTTTTTCAAGGCCTTTTACTTCATTTTTTCGAGTCGATCGACTCCTGGTGTCGTAGGGAGGCCTGGTTTCAAGAACTGTGGGGACTGTCATTGCATGATGTCAGTGACGGACCCCCACCGCGTGTGTCTCTACTGCCTGGGGCACGACAACGACCCCAAGTCGTGCCCCGACTGCTGGGGCATGGCGCCGAAGACTTTGCAGGAGCGTTCCCGAAAGTGGCTTGAAGCCCAGCAGTCAGCTCCGCCCCGCTCAAAGTTACGGTCCCGTGGGAGGTCGAGGGACCGGTCGCCGAGTCGTCATCACCACTCTTCTGGATCTAAGTCTTTGCACTCCGGTCAGGTAAGTCGAAGCATTCCAAGAAGAAGTCGAAGAAGCATCGTCACTCTTCGACTTCCCCTCGCCCGCCACGTGACACGGCGGAGGGTTTGGGCGGTGCTACCCCATGGCTCCGGCGAAGCCTGCAAATTCGCCCCCAGTCTACCCCCCCTTCCCGGGTGCGGGGGCAACACCTGCCCAGGTGCAAGAATTTCTTGCTGCCTTGACCCGACTCTTTGGGGCGGCTAGCCCTGCCGGAGCACCCTAGGGCCCTGCGGGCCCGACGGGGGGTCCTGCCTTACCATCTCCGGCGGCTCCGGCCCCGGTGTCACCACCGGCTCCGGCGCCGCAGGGCCCTAGGGGGTCAGGGATTGGACCCCGATTGACGCAGTGGTGTTGCGTAGGGCAGCCCAGGCTCTCCACTGCGAACTCCCTATGGTGGCCGTCAGGACTAACCTCCTGACAGAAGTGCTCCAACCGATGGCTACCTCCTCGGAGCCCTTGTTGCCGTTTAATAAAGCACTGACGGATGTTCTTTTGGGCACCTGGTCCAGGCCCAACACAGGGGTTCCTGTGGATAGGAATGTGGCCCAACGCCATCCCCCAGCCCCTGGCAACCCCCTCTTCCGCACCCAACATCCCACCCCGAGAGCTTGGTGGTCCAAGCCTCAGCTTCCCAAAGCGCGTTCCCTACTGCACCCCCGGACAGGGAATCCAAGAAGCTGGATCAGTTTGGCAAGAAACTGGTTTCATCTGCCAGCTTAGGGCTGCGGTCGCTGAACACCACATGCCTCTTGGGCTGTCATACCCATTCTCTGTGGGACTGGGTTGCGCAGGTGCTGCCCAACTGCCCAGAGGAGGCCCAGGCTGTTCTTTCCCAAGCGATTGTGGCCGGGAGAGATGCAACAAAGTTCACCATACGTTGTAGACTGGATACCGCTTCGGTGCCACGCCTGGTTGAGGACAACTGGCTTCTTAGGGGATGTCCAGAACACCTTGATGGACATGCCCTTTGATGGCTTTCGCCTTTTTGGCAACAAGGCAGACTGTGCGTTGGAGCACTTCAAGGACTCCCAGGCTACGGCCAAGTCCTTGGGCCTGTCGGCCGGTCGGCCTCCTCCGCCTTCTGTTTTTCGCTCCTTTCGTGGCCACGGAAGGGGCGCCCCACATCATTCGCAAAGCCACAGGCCACAGAAGCAACAACCTCAGCATGGCCACGGACGTGGGAACTGTCGAGGCGGTTCAGGGGGCCAGAGGGCGGGCCAGTCCACTACCACCCCCGCAGCATCCACTTCAAAGCCTTCCTGGTCCGACCTTTCAGGCCCATCAGACGCCAGTGGGAGGACGAATACACCATCATCTCCACCACTGACAAAACCATCACTTCGGACAAGTAGGTGCTGCAAATTGTCCGAAGGGGATACTCCTTCTCTTCGAGGCAACCCTTCCAGCCATGCCACCTCAGTACCACTGTATGTCGGGGATCACTTGGCGCTTCTCCAGCAGGAAGTTGCGGCCCTCTTGGCCAAGGGGGCCATTGGGCGTGTTCCGACGCCAGAAGTAGGTCGTGGTTGCTATTCCCACTACTTTCTGGTTCCAAAGAAGGACAAGGGCCTGCGTCCTATCCTAGACCTTCGGAACGTCAATCGCCTACTCCGGAAGGAGAAGTTCAAGATGCTCACGCTGGATCAGGCCTTGTCTGCCCTAGACCCGCAAGACTGGATGGTGGCGTTGGACTTGCTGGACGCTTATTTCCATATCCCCGTCCTGCCTGCCCACAGACACTACCTGGTATTCACGGTACAAAAGGGGGGGGTGATGGACGGAGCATCTGAATCAATCAAACCATAAGTGTGGCAGGGTATGCTCAGACGTGAGTCCCTTGCTCATTTTGCCACTGGATTCAAGCAAGCCGGGCTGAAGACGGTTGGAATGCCAGAAACCGGTCCTCGGAAGCTTGTTTCCGGTCCAGGGAAGACATGGCTTGGCAGTTCGGGCTGGACTGCTCCCATGAGGCACAGGGTCAGACTGATTTGAATATAGCCATGTCTGAACTGGGGTGGCAGAGTGGGCTAAAGAACAGTGATGGATTAAACCCATATCTTTTGACTGGGTGTGAGTGTTAGATTGATTCAGATGCTCCGTCCATCACCACCCCCTTTTGTACTGGTATTCACGGTAGGCCACGAGCATTTTCAGTTCACAGTGCTCCCCTTTGGCCTTACCAGCGCCCCTTGGGTGTTCACGAAAGTGATGGCGGTGGTCGCAGCTCATCTGCGCAGATTAGGGGTTTCAGTCTTCCCCTATCTCGATGACTGATTGTTAAAGTCGGGCTCTCCCCAGTCAGTTGTCTCTCACCTCCAGACGACGGCCGTTCTCCTGCATTTGCTGGGGTTCTCAATCAAGGTGCCGAAGTCGCATCTGATTCCCTCGCAGAAGCTTCTTTTCATCGGAGCGGTTCTGGACTCGGCACGGTTTCGTGTTTATCCTCCCAAACAGCGAGTCCGGGACATTCAGGCTATGATTCCGATCTTTCAGTCTCTGTCCCGGGTTTCGGTCAGGATGACCCTTCAGCTGCTGGGCTTGATGGCCTCCAGCATCCTGCTTGTGGATCATGCCAGATGGCATATGCAGGCTCTGCAGTGGGACCTGAAGTTCCAGTGAGCACAACATCAGGGCAACCTGTCCGATCACGTCCAGATCTCGGAGGGCACTGTACGGCAATTTCAGTGGTGGCTCAAGAATCGCAATTGGGTCAATGGCAGATCCCTCTCCCTTTCCCAACTGGAGCAGACAGTTGTGACGGATGCATCCCTTCTGGGATGGGGTGGCCATATGAGGGAGGCGGAGATCAGAGGCCTCTGGTCTCGGGCGGAGTCCCAACTCCACATCAACCTGTTGGAGCTTCAGGTGATCTGACTGGCATTGAAGGCATTCCTTCCCTCTGTCCGGGGAAGTGTAGTCCAGGTGTTCACTGACAACACCATCGCCATGTGGTACTGTAATAAACAGGACGGGTGAGGTCATGGACCCTATGCCAAGAGGCTCTGCGTCTCTGGGCTTGGCTGAAACATCAGGGCATGTCTTTGGTGGTTCAACACCTGGCAGGTTCTCTGAACGCCAGGGTAGACAAACTCAGCCGTCGGTGCATGTTGGATGACGAATAGCATCTGAACTCGGACATGGAGCAAGGTCTCTTTCAGCAGTGGGGAGAGCCTTGGTTAGATCTGTTCGCCACCGAAGAGAACATGCAAGGTCATCAGCAAGGTGGCACTTGCTCGGCTACGCTTTTTGTCACAAGTGGAGTTGCGGTCTGTTGTACGCCTTTCCGCCTATACCACTTCTTCCCAGAGTGCTGAAAAAGATCAGGCGTGTCCGGGCCCAAGTTATTATTGTGGCTGCGGACTGGGCTCGAATGCTATGGTATCCCGAGCTACTCAGTATGAGCATCGATCCTCCGTTCTGTCTGTTACTTCGGTAGGATCTTCAGATCGCAGCAATAGGGGACGGTCCTCCACCTAAACCTGTCCAGCCTCCACCTCCTTGCGTGAAGATTGAGCAGCGGCAATTGACATCTTTTGACCTGCCTCCTGAAGTCTACAATGTTATCTTGGCAGCCAGGTGTCCCTCCACAAAACGGTATACGCCTGTGGGTGGAATACGTTTGTGGCATGGTGCACAGCAAAGGCTGTCGATTACCTTTCTGCCCCTCTTTCAGAGGTCCCTCTTTTTCTTCTTTCTTTGGCCCAGCAGGGCTCTGCTCTGGGCACTGTCAAGGGCTATCTCTCAGCCATTTCTGCCTTCCTGAGGCTCCCAGATCAGCCTTCTCTTTTCAAGTCTCCTGTGGTAAATAGATTCTTGAAGGGCTTCACACACATGTTTCCTCCTGTTCCGTTCATGATGCCTCAGTGGGACTTGAATCTAGTTCTTACCTTTCTGATGTGCACTCCTTTTGAGCCACTTCATAATTGCCTTCTTCCTCTTCTAACTCTAAAGACTGCTTTCCTGGTTGCCATCACCTCTGCCAGAAGAGTGAGTGAGCTCCAGGATCTTTCTTCCAAATCTGATTTTCTTTCTGTCCATCCGGACAAAGTTGTTCTGAGAACTCGTCCTTCCTTTTTGCCAAAGGTTGTCACCTCCTTTCACATCGGGCAGACCATCACTTTGCCTACCTTTTTTCTGCCTCCGCATTCTTCTAAAGAGGAAGAGAAGCTCGATTGTCTGGACCCAAAACGTGCGCTCTCTTTCTGCCTGAGCCCCACACAACAGTTCCGGGTGGATGACCAACTCTTTGTTGGCTACGTGGGGGCTAAGAAAGGTCGGGCGGTACACAAACGGACCATTTCTCGATGGGTCATGTTGTGCATAAAGACTTGTTATTCCTTGGCTAAAAAAGAGCCTCTGGTGGGGCAGCGCGCCCATTCTACCAGGGCGACGGCAGCCACTACTTCTCTGGGACGTGGTGTTCCCTTGCAGGACATTTGTCAGGCAGCTACGTGGGCCTCGCTGCACACGGTTACCAAGCACTACTGCCTGGACAACCAAGTCCGGGGAGACGGCTTCTCCATTACTTTCTGGTGTGATCTTGGTTCGCAGACCACCACCGAAGTTGGTATTCCTGGGGTATCTATTCTAAGATAAGGAATCTTCACTACGTGTTTCTTTCAGATGCATAAGTTACTTACCTTCTGTAACGATATAGCTGTAAGAAACATTAGTAGTGATAGATTCCTTACCGCCCCACCCATCTTCCCCGTTCTGCAAACTGATTTCTAGGGTTAAGGTCATCCCTTTCAGGGCCCTAGTGTCATGGCACCAGTGGTCAGTATCTTGCAGGCTCTGCGTTCCTGGCGCAGAAAGTCATGTACAGAACTGATGTAGCTCCGACCACGTCATCACGGCGCCAATGATGCACGCGGAGCCGCATGATGGCGCCTACCGATGCGCAGGGGTACTGCTGACGAAAAACCTTCAGGATCCAGTCTTATGCCTGGGGTAATTCTAAGGTAAGCAATCTATCACTACTAATGATGCTTACAGATATATTGTTACCGAAGGTAAGTAACTTGTGCTTCAATGTCGAATTCAGGAAGACTTCTCATAAGTCTCTCCAGTCTGTTAGATCCTCTACTAACTTGTCATCATCTCTGTGTAACTTCATATGAATTGGTTCTGCTAGTGACCACTCCATTATGTCCCTGTGCCGGTGTGTTATCTCAGGCGCTCGGTTACCCATCCATGTAATGGTGACCCTGCGTCTAGCCAACACTAATACCCATTGTAAAAATGTATATTGCAGTTTCCTCCCTCTTGGCTGCTTGACATTACCTAACAGACAGCACTGGGGCAAAGGGACTATGTGCAGATGGGTGGTCCTGACAATAACAGCTACAACCTGCTGCCAAAATGCCAGCACCAAAGTGCAATGCCAGGCTATGTGCAAAAAGTCGGCACCATCTGCACCACATTAGGGACAGCTATTGGGAAGTGTTGAAGATAAATGGTGTAGAGCCCTAGGTGTGAGATAAGTCCTGTCTTGGAAGTTGTAGTGTAAAAACTGAAAATGAGCATTGCTGGCGAAAGTATGTGTTAGTTTGTTAACCTGTGTCTAACCCTGTCAGACAGTGGTCTTTCGAAGTCCAAATCCCACGCCAAATGCACCCGGGGAAGAGCCCCAGCAGCCTCTGCCCACATGGCTCTATTTAGTCTGGATATTAGGTGGCACCCCATGCAACGGTCAGTAAGACCCTAAGTGTTTTTGTGGGAATGGGGACCGCAGGGTATGAAGGCCAGGTGGATCTAGCTGCGTCAGCCAGGCTAGCATGCTGTAAGAAGTGACCAGGGCCAAGCGTGAATTCCTGGCTTGCCTCCTCAAAAGTGATAAATGTTTCTCTGGGATACCGATCTCCAAGAAGTACAAATGACATATTGTCTAATAACTGCCTAATCTGTTTTAATATCTATTTGTCAAGTTACCTGTGGAACAGGCACACCTTAGAACAGTCTGCACGAAATATTGCCAGATAAAAGCTGTTCGTTGCACTATGTAATGGAGGTCTGCTGACGTCTCAGCCCCCTCCATTAGTAATTCTCTCCAGATGCAGAGGTGGAACAAGGATCCTGTGAGCTCTTTCCACCATGAGCAGTTCGGAGAGGCCTTCTGGTCTAAGTTCTGTTCTTACCTAGTTCTCCAAGAATTGCTCTGTGGAGAGTCCTTCTCACTTCTCTGGGAATCCCAAGAGACGAATATTGCTTCAACAAGAGCATCCGTCTGCATCTTCGACCTGTCGCTCTAGGTCCGCCATGATGGAGTTAGGCAACTTGGTGCTTGAGGGACTTTACCTCCCCTTGTAATTCAGAGATATTACTCTCTGCTGATTTGACTTTATCAGCTACCTTCCGAAGGTCTGCACGGAGGAGGTTGATGTCAATAGAGACTGTTTCGATTTTATGTTTAAGGGCTGTACTTTAGCCCTGTATGGCTGGCAAAAGTTCTCCTCTAGTCAGTTCAACACCCCCTTCTGGTTCTTTACCAGCATTTTGCATGTTTGACTGCTGTGTGATCCTCTGGGTAGGCTGGAAAGGAGTGGTATATTGCATGATGGTGTTGGGCGCCTGAGCCCTCACCACCTTGTCCTTCCCATGACTGTTGTCGCCCTCCTCGGCGGGAACTATCCTCCTCGGTTGTAGTGAGTGCCGTATCTCCACCTCAGACTACGGGCCTTGATGTCAGCCCTGGAGCCGTCAACTATGCCTGGCTAAATATACAGATGAACAGCAGCGCGGAACAGCCCCCACTTCAAGACTCCGTACAGGGTGCAGCATCCAGAAGTGGGGCAAGGGGTGGAGGTGAACTCAGTCAGAAATGGCCAATTACCAAAGCCAAAGGGCACTCCAGGGCCCCCAAGACCAATCCCAGGCCAGGCAATGCAGTTGGGAGCAGGATGGAAGCAGCCCTCCGTGTGGCAAGCCGATGTGGGTCCAGTGTGTGGTATGGTGATCTGTTTTTGGGTCATCCACTCCTCTCACGAGTTGTAGCAGTGGTCTCAAGTGAAGTGCCTGGACAAGTCAGATCACTCTACATGCCCCCCCAACCATGCGGCAGAGCCTAGTATGTAGCCCAATGCTCCTCCTGTGGGGAGCCCTCTGCATCAGGTGATGTGCGATGACTCCATCTACCAGCACCAAGGCCAATCCCTCCTCCAACATGGGACTCATGATTTTGGGAGGACTCCCCCGTGGTCAGGCACCTTCAGTTAGACAATACCCTGCATTGTGCTAGGGTTATGCCCTGAGTGCCCCCGATGCCAGCCACTCCCTATATGAGGCCAGACCCCAATCTCTGATGCAGGATGTAAATGCGGGCGCACCCGGCGCTGGCCCCCTCACCTCCTCTCCAGACCTGTGTTACTAGCAGGGGTGGATCTTAGCAGCAGTGGGGACAGACGGTCAACGAGCCCCGGCCCCTTGATTGCAGGCCTCCGCAGCCCAAGCAATGTCTCCTTGTTCTGTGTGGGCTCCCTCCCGAGAGCCCCATCTCCAGGCACTCTCTCTATGGGGCCCAGGCCCCAATGACCAATGCAAAGTTAAAGGAGGGTGCTTCCCGTGCTAGGCCCCTTCACCGCTTTTTTAGCCCCATGTCACTGGCAGAGGCAGATTTCAGCAGTCGCGGGCGGATGGGCGATTGACAAGCCCTGCCCCCCGGATACAGGCTCCCATAGTACGAGGCCCCATCGGACCACCACAATTACTCAATGCTGCGGCTTCACTTCTTGCAGCAGGCCTCAGCACACAGTCTTTTCTTCCTGCTGTGGCCACACCCGCCTGCAATGCCGTTAAGGGCTGCTGTCCTGCCCTGATCTGGTACAGGTATCTCCAGACTTTTACTGTGTCGGGGTAACCACAGATTATTTGATCAGGATTTATAATGGGATTCAAAGATTTTTATGCCCGGCCGGCTGGAAGCTCAAGGCTCACGTCCTTCCTGCCATGTTGCTTGGCAATGCACCGGTATCGCATATAGTTGAGGACATAGTCACTGCAGGCTTTTCCTGTTCCAGAGCCTTTTATCAGTGATGAGGAAACCAGTGGAACACTCAGTCAAATCAGGACTCTGCATCATTGACAATTCAAGTGCTACAACCATAACCAGTAGCATGCCCATCACAAAAGAGGAGGCTTCCATGTAATCTATCTAAAGTTTGAATCAATGATGAAACAAATATTTGGCCTTTTTCTGTAAAGAGTTCAAACGCCTCCCTAAATCAATATGCAGGTTTGAAAAACGCTTTTATGTCAAATGCCAGCATCGAACTCCTAAAGGAACAAAGGCAACATGGGTTACAGGTCTACAAAGTTAACATGTTGAGCTTATATCCTGCAATAATTCTCACCTTAGAATGCAACCCTCTTCCTATCATTGGCATGTGATTTCCTGTTGCACGATGTTTGACAGTGCTCAGCAATATTGAGCCTTGATGTAGAACTCAAAAAAACACAGTGTCTAATGTATAGTTTGGCAGACAAGGTACTCTGCTGTAAACGTGATAGAGTACTGTGGACGCAAACTATCAGTCCACCCACCTCTTTCAGAGATGACCAAACTCTACGCTTTCTGTCAATGGGGCCACCATCTCTTTTGAGCTGTTACACTGCCCACTATATTTAGAGTGCACAGTGTGATGCCATTTCTTTCAGTCTGTCTGTTAGACCTGACACCCTTAGGGTGGTCTTCCCCCCACCTTTTTGCCTAACTCTGCCCTTTTTCTGACCTCAGTTTGCTGGCTTTAGGTCTCTGTGCTCTTACCACTGCTAACCAGTGCTAAAGTGTTTATGCTCTCTCCCCTGAAAATAGTAATATTGGCTCATCTCCAATTGGCATATTTAATTTACTTTACTTATGTGTCCCTAATAGAGTGCACTGCATGTGCCCAGGGCCTGTAAATTAAATGCTAATAGTGGGCTTGCAGCACTCATATTGCCACCCACTTAAGAGCCCTCTAACCATTGCCCAGTTCTGCCATTGCAGAGCCTGTCTGTGCATTTTAAACAACCATTTTGACCTGGCAAGATATACCTCTGGCCAGGACTTAACCTTCCCTTTTTATACATATAGGTCAACCCTAAGGTTGGCCTTGGGTAACCCAGAGGGCAGGGCGCAATATGTCTAAAAGGCAGCACATGGGGTGCGTGGCCATGATGGCGGCGGAGTAGGACGTGCTTTGTGTCCCCTCCGGCGCCGGGCCTTCTACAGCTTTGTAAAGCACCGGGTCCCGGGCTCATTCACGGCTCCCCGGACGCACCTGTAGCCCCTGGAGGCCGTGCCCAGCCGTCGGACCCAAGCGGGCAGCAGAGGTACCCCGGGAAAGGCGCCGGATCTGAAGCGGACGTACCGCGAGGTCCAGCGGCAGCGCTGTGGGCCCCGGGGGACTGCGGCCTGGTCGGAGAGAGCTGAGGGCCGCGGCTGCCCTGGAAGGCTGAGTGGGGTCACCCGGAGCGCCAGGCAGGATCCCGGTCACGTCTTCGGACCGATCGCAGCTGCAGATACTGGCAGCGGTAGAGCGGTGAGGCCTGGACTGCTGAGGGGCCGCGCCTTCCGGCCGGCGGGGTACGCGACCCCGGGGCTTGCGGCCTAGTAGCGGAGGAGGATTGGAGCATGCAGTGGGGCGTGAAGAAGTACGCTAGGCTACCCGGTGTGGCGGAGACTTGCCCCAGACATAACGACGGCTCCTGGCCGGAGCACGGGGGCAGGGTCAGGAGAGGTGCGATCCAGCCTCCCGGCCACACGGACTACGCGAGTTCGGGGACTGCGGCCTGGCCGCCGCGAAGGGACGGAGCGGGCGCTGCGGCCCACCCTTCTGCCGCACTCACTGCACACACGGAACGTCTGGGAGCAGTGATGGACTCGGTGAGCGACGGACAATCGGCAGTTTGGCCAGCCATAGCGGAGTGCACCTCATTTCCCCCCCCCCCCCTGCTGTGTGAGGAAAGGTGGCTTAGACATTGGGGACACAGAACCTCGGAGGTGACGGCTACTGCTGGACAGCACTTCGCTGGGAGAGCCCACTGCTCAGACTTCGGAGCTGGGCCATGCGACTTACAGCGGTATGAGTCTGCATTGGTGGTGCCGCAGGGAGTGGAGGTCACCTGGTCATAGAGCTCTTCCCTGCATTGAGGTACAGCGGGCACGAGGGTGGCAGCGCAGCTGAGGTCTGGGGTCAGCGTCTGCGGACCTTGGACTATCTCCGCTGGGACCTGGTGCGGTAATTCACAAAGGGCTTGGAGTGGTGACGCCATATACCGCCTGGATCGCCGACACCAACGTAGGCTCCGTGGGAGAGACGGTGAGCACCGAGGCTGTATCCTGGATTGGGACAGAGTGCTGGTACTTTGGTGAGGCTGCTTTCTGTTGAAAGGTGACCCTTGCTTTGGATTGGGCCCCCGACGGAACAGAGGTGCAACGATGTCTACTACGGTGCGCAAAGGGAAATCCGGCAAGGATGGCCAGCCCAAGGGTTCCCAACAACCGGCATCGCCTGGTCCCAGCGCATCATCCGGGCAGAAAGACGATGAGGCCCCAGCTACCAAGGTCTTTATGACGGAGCTATTCGCTTCTATAAAGGAGGACATCTCTGAGCTCCGGGCTCAACTGGCGTCGGATCTTCGCGACGTACGCAGGGACGTGGACAGCATCGAGAGCGCGTGGCCACCCTGGAGGACCATGATCTGAGCGTGGCGAACGATGTACACCAACTGCAACAAGATGTGATTCGGCTCACGGAGCAGAATTTAGACCTCCAGGCCCACGCGGAGGATCTGGAGAACCGTTCCCGCCGGAACAACATCCGCATACGTGCGGTGCCGTGGGATGGTGAGGCGGGCGACTTGCGAGGCTATGTGCAGGCACTTTTCTTGCAGATTCTCGACGAGGAGGACTTCAGCGATATCAAGATGGAGAGGGTCCACAGGGTGGGTTTGCCCAGACGGGATGGAGGGCCGCCCCCTGACATTTTGGTCTGCGTGCGCGATTTCCAGCTCAAGGAGCGTATCCTGCGGAAGGCGCGGGACATTCCGTCCCTGCGATTCAGAGAGCACCGTCCTCAACTTTATCAGGACTTAGCAGCTTCGACACTCCAGAAGAGGCGCGAGTTCCGCCCAGTGACCACCTTTCTGCGAGAGCGCAACATTTTCTATTCGTGGGGTCATCCCTTTCGCATCATCTTTAGGTGGCAAAACAGGCTGGCGCAAATCCGTTCACTCCAAGTGGCGAAAGAGCTTCTGGGCCTTGACGACCCGATTCCTTCACCGGCGGCTGGCAATTCACCATCGCGGAGGCGACGACGGTCCTCCTCGTGGCACAGAGTGGGTTCAGGGACGGATCGCAGGAGGCCTGATCGTACGCTTAGCCAGCAGGAGAGAGGAGAGGCGGTGGCCTCTGTGGCCTCGGCGACATCGGCGTCATCCCAGCAGAGCTCCGGAGCGGCCTAATCCTTGGGCCGATGGCTGACGGCGCCGGAGGGGCACGTGAACTCAGGTACCGTGGGTATTCTTGTACTTTTTGAGGAGACACCCCGGACCGTGGCCCCGGGGGACCTATCAGTGGTGTCCCGACCCCAGCCAGAGGAGGTCTCTTCGGACTACTATCCTTTGGGACTGTTGAGTATATTGCTATGTTTTGTTGGTTTGTTGGGGGGGTGGGGGTTGGAGGGCATGGGGGTGTACCCGGGGGGTAGTTGGGGATTGGGTTGGGGTGGGTTGGGTGGTGGTGGTGGCCGATGGATGCTTGCTGCGAGTCTTGTTCCCCCTAGAGGAGCATTCCATGGGCATTTGTATACCGAGTTCCTGAACGGAAGCAGCCTAAGGTGTTATATCTTGACTAGGGACTCCCCTTTGCTGCGGTGGGGCTGGTGTTTTGGGGTCCATGGGGCCTGGAGCGGAAGAGGGAAGTGTGGGGGGGGGTCGTTGGGTCCACGCAGAAGGGGGCTGGGGCGAGAGGGGATGTCTGGATGTTTTTGGCGGGGAGGGGGCAAGGGTATGTTGAACCTGCGATTGCAAGGCGGCGGGGCCTGATGTTTCCTCATGCCTCTTAGCATTGGCACGTGGAATGTGAAGGGTCTCAACTCCCCGCAGAAACGCCAAAAGCTATGGAAATACTTGTCAGACCATAACTTAGATGAGGTGGGTCTCCAGGAGACCCATTTGGCGCGCAAAGATGAGCTATGGCTCCGACATAAACACTTTCCCCTCATCTACATGTCTTCTGCCCCTACCAAGCACAGGGGGGTGGCTCTTCTCTTTCGGGCATCCCTCCATTTCCAACCTGTGGGGGTGTGTTGTGATAAGGAAGGTCGCTGGTTGATGGTCAAAGGGTTGTTACATGGCCGATTATGCACGTTTGTGGTGGTGTATGTACCCAATGCCCAGCAGAATAATTTTCTCCAGGGCCTGTTGGACAAAGTGGGGGACTTTGTTGAGGGGCATTTGTTCTTACTGGGTGATTTTAACATGGTCTGGGACAAAGACTTGGACAGCTCCCGCGCTCAGAGGGCGGACTCCGGTGTCTTTTCAGCTGAATCGAAATGCCAGGTGGGTGATCTAGGTTTGATTGATGGCTGGCGCTCCTTGCACCCTCAGGCCCGAGATTATACCTTCTTTTCCCACGTCCACCAGTCCTACTCCTGCATAGACCATATCTTTTTGAGCCAAGCCCTCAGGGGAGATGTCCGTGATTCAAGGGTTTTTCCATTCTCCGTATCAGATCATAGCTTACTGGTTCTCGTGCTGCATTGGTCGGTGAGGGGAGATGGCATACAGAAATGGTACTTTCCGGCTGCGCTCATCAGAGACGATACCTCCTGTAAGGAGCTACGGAAGGCTATCAGGGAATTCCTGACTCTTAACCCGGTATCGGACACATCAGTGTTCACCACCTGGGACGCTTGCAAGGCCTCACCGAGGGGCACCTGCATAGGCCTCAATGCGAACCTCAATAAATTGCGGAGGAAGGAACGGGAAGAATTGGAGGCAGAGCTCGCAGTCTTGGAACAGGCACACAAATCGAACCCGTCTCGGGTAACCCTCCGACCTCTAACAGCTGTCCAGGGAAAGTTAAAGGCTCATTACACCAATAGGGCTGAGTTCACCCTCCTGCGGCTGCGGCGAGTATCATACTCGCAGGGGAATAAGGTGGGCAGGCACCTGGCCAGTCAGCTCCGTGAAAAGAGGGAGAAGGAATACATAGGGGGGATTCAGGACTCTGGGGGATCCTTACAGTACCGGGATGAGGATAAGGCGGACATCTTTGGCCGATTCTATGCTGCACTTTACGAGGGCGACTCTTTAGATCAGGGCGCCCAGGGCGAGTTCCTGGCAGACCTCCCCTTGCCGCAGGTATCTAGAGAGTGGAATTAACTTTTGGCGGCCCCCATTTCCAGAACGGAAGTGTTGGAGGCTATTAAGGCCCTGAAGTCCCACAAGGCGCCGGGCCCGGACGGCTATACTGCTCTCTTCTACAAATCGTTTGCGACGGAATTGAGTGACTATCTGGTCTCCCTTTTCAATGAATTGGCAGTCACTGGGCAGACTTCTGGGACTATGGCCGAGGCCATGATCACCTTGCTTCCCAAGTTGGGGAAGGACCTTTCCAAGTGCTCGTCGTATCACCCGATAGCACTCCTCAATGTGGATGCTAAATTGTACTCCTCTATCATTGCCCGCAGGCTCCAGGACCTGATGCCGGCCATCATCCACCCGGACCAATCTGAGGGGCATATTATCAAGGGGATTTATCTCCGCTTTTTTGGCTTTAAAAGCCAAGAAAGCGGAGATAAAATTATCTCCCTATTACCTAGCTGTCGCTAACACCAGTTAGAGACAGCTAGTAGGAGATAGCGACCATCTTGGGCCCCACTTTGCATGTCAGTGATATTTATCACTAATGACATGCAAAGTGGGCGTGCCAAGATGTTAGCGACTGAAAACAGTCGCTAACATCGCTATCTCCTATTACCAACTTTTGGAAATATTCGCGCTGAGCGCGAATATCTCCAAAAGCTAACACCTGCCCTGAGCAGTTCTTAGCCATGTTATCCAATGGGAGGTGGATAACATGGCTAAGAGCATTAACTCGGTAATGCATGAATATCGCTGACTTTTCAGCGATATTCATGCATTGCAGCGATTTTTATCGCATTTGCGATAAACTTTGGTAATACCAAGGTTTATTTGCGGTAAAAATCGCCGCAGCTCAGCGGTAAATTTTTGTCTCTAACCAAGCAATAGCGATAATTATCGCTATTGCTTGGTAATATGCCCCCGGGTTCATTAAGGGATGGCAGACACATGACAACTTGAGGCGGGTGATACACCTGATAGAGAAGGCCACCAGGTTCCGCATCCCGGCAGTGCTGGTGGGGCTGGATGCGGAGAAGGCCTTTGATCGTGTTGATTGGGAGTTCCTGTTTCGCACCCTGGCCGCCTTTGGCTTTTCACACCAGTTTATAACAATGATCCAGGCGAATTACAGCAGCCCCAGCTCTAGGGTGGTGGTTAACGGGCATCGGTCTGCCTGTTTCCCTCACTCACGGGGAACGAGGCAGGGGTGTCCTCTCTCCCCTCTCCTCTTTGCCTTGGGTATCGAACCCCTGGCGCTTGCAATACGGGAGAGGGAACAGATCAAGGGCCTTCCATTCACGGGTGAACAGCATAAAATTTCCCTCTTTGCAGACGATGTGCTGTTGTCAGTGGGGGATCCGGCTCAATCGTTGCCGCATATTCAAACGGTGCTATCCGAATTCGAAGCGGTGGCTGGGTTCAAAGTCAACTTTGACAAATCCTACATACTGAACCTGACTCTCCCTCCGGCGGAAGTGGAGCGGGTGCGCTTGCTCACGGCATTGCCATGGGCGTCTGCCTCTTTGTTGTACTTAGGAGTTCAACTGACCCCTACCATAGGATCATTATTCTCGGCTAACTTCCCCCCAATGCTAGCTGCGGTACGAGCGGACCTGGACCGGTGGAAGCCGAAGTTTATCTCCTGGCTTGGCAGGATCCATGATCTTAAGATGGTGCTCCTGCCCAAGTTTCTTTATCTTTTCCAGGCCCTCCCCATCCCGATAGAGATGGACTTTTTTCGGCGCCTCAAAACCTTGATGCTGAGATTTGTTTGGCAGGGTGGACGGGCACGCTTCTCTTTCACGACACTGCGACGACCGCGGAAGGAGGGAGGGGTGGGGGTTCCCTGACATGCATTTGTACTATAAAGCCGCGCAGCTACGAGTGCTGGTGGAATAGTCCCAGCAGCTCTCAGAGAAACACTGGCTCCATTTGAATAGAAGTGTGGCTGGGAGGTCGATCTGGAACTTGGCATGGAAACCGAAGGTGGACAGGCCCAAGAATGCTTACATTAGCACCCCTACTGGCACAGTTTTGAAGGTGTGGGATACGGTCACCAGCGATGAACGCTGGATCACGTTTCCGTCTCCCTTTACTCCCATTCACTTCAACCCGGCCTTCCCACCGGCGATGCAGGAGGGACCCTTTAGACTATGGAGAGAGGGAGGCTGTAGAGCGCTCACACACTTGTTCCATGGAACGGCACCCCTCACATTCCACAATTGCATGCGTGATTATGGGATCCTGCCCACTGAACGCTTCCGCCACAATCAACTTCCCCACTGGGTGACATCGGCGGGAATAGGAGACGACGCTACCCGGCCACTTTCACCATTTGAGGCCTTTCTTTTGCACACCTCCACTATGAAGGGGACGATCTCCTTACTGTACGGGCTACTACTGGCCACTACGGTCTCTCCGCGTCCCCGCTACATGGAGCACTAGGAGGGCCTTCTGGGCCAAGACGTTTCCGATGACGAATGGAAAAGCCTCTGGCGCGATATCACGGCGCATAACCATTCGGTGAGTCTTAGGGAGGCCCACCTGAAGACCATGCTCGATTGGTATCTTTACCCGTCCAAGCTCCATCGAATATTTACAGCTTCTTCAGATAGGTGTTGGAGGGGCTGTGGGCTATTGGGGGATTTTCGCCACATTTGGTGGGATTGCCCGATCATCCGCCCGTTTTGTGCTGAAATTCTGTCCCACATCAAGGATATCCTGGGTTACCCGATCCTGGAATCAATGGCACATGTCCTGTTGGGGCTCCGTGACCCGATGTTAGAACACCAAACTAAAGCGGATAAACGTATCCTATGGCTCTGCCTTGGGGACGCCAAACTTACGTTAGCTGCAGCATGGAAGAAACCGAATGCCCCAGCTATATCACTGTGGCACGCAAGACTGTGGGGGCTTCTGAGCATGGAGAGAATGGCGGACATCTTCCTGGGCAACTTTAAAAACTTCCTGTTCCGATGGGGTCCCCTGGTCCGCTTCCTGTCACGAGGCCTGCCATCGGCGGTCTGCCCCTCTACGTTCCGCGCTCTTCACCTTTTCCAGGTTTAATCAGACTATATGATTATGGGGGTTTGGAGTGAATGAGTGTGTTGTCGCCACTACCACCGGGGGGGGGGACCAGTTGGGTGTTTGGGATTGTTCACAGTTGCGGCACTGCATAGCCGTGGGGGTTGTTAGCCTCAAGCCTTCTACAGCACTATCCCCATGGCCGGTCAATTGACCAGTAACAGATCTGAGTCTCCTTGGCATGGGTTGGACTTGAGAACAGAACTTTTATTTTGCACTGCTATGCAGCCCACCTCAGTGACCTCCCCCTTTTTCTTTGAGCTTCCTACAGCACCCCCTGTGTGGGCATAATGCGGAATTGTCGCTTGTATAAGTTTTTCCTTTCCTTTCTTCTTTTTTTCCTGCAAAATCAAAATAAAATTTTTACAAAAAGGCAGCACATGTATTTTTACGTTTTACATGCCCTGGTAGTGAGAAACTCCCAAATTTCGTTTTTCACTACTGCAAGGCCTATCTCCCCCAAATGATAACATTGGGATAACTTTATTACATATTTTAAGTGTAATTCTCAATTGTGAAGGGATAGAAATTTCAAGTTTGGTGTCTCTGGGCTCACAATTTAAAATCACTACTTGTGGTAAATTTAGCTCTCAAATTGCAGTTCTGAGAAAGACACTTTTAGAGTTTGGCATTTACTTACTTTAGCCATTTTATGCCTGCTGCCTATCTCTGAATAAACGTCTGTGGTGGGTGACAGCTGGGCTTTCTGCATTCTTTCTAGACAGCCACACTCAAAGGGAGCTTAGGTGTGGCTTGATGGGCCATCCACATCCTGATGGGCCATCCTTGGGCGGATAGAATGGAGGAGCTGGGCACAGCTTTGGAACTTTCTTGGAAGTCTCCCCCACTTCAAAGGCACAACTGGGTGTAAGTACTGGACCTCTGACACCAACACTTCAGTACACTTCTGGACCTGTGACCACTCTGTCAGGAAGAAGAATTGCTGTGTTGCTAAAGGACTGCCACTCTGATGGACTGCTGTTTGCTGGACAACTGCCTTGCAGAGTTGCTCTGCTGCCTGCTGCTCTCTCTTGCGTGGGTGGGAAGGACTGGACCTGCATCAGTTGAACCCAGAGTGACCCCAAGGACTAGTTAACTGGCCACCTGATTTGAGGTATCAGGGACTTAAAAGACGTCCAATCAGCCTGCTCCAACTGGGACTCTGTAATTTGTGAATCTGCCCTGCCAAGTGGTGCCACCCCAGTCCTGGACACTCAGAAGTGGGCCTAATGTGTTTGCTCTAGTGGAACGGACATATCGAGAGCAAAATTGACGCTCTGTGCGTCGCCACCACTGTGTGGAGAAGATCAACACTTCATCTCTACTGTGCAGAGAAACCTTATGCAACTCCTTCGGAACCGCTGCATCTCAGAACCGAAGCATTGCCACCGATGCTTGGAGAAAATGGACGCATCGCCTCAACTAAATGGGGAACAGCAACGCAAAACTCTGCTGAAACCTGCATCTTTGATAACACAATCCGGATGAAAGTATTTTGTTCAGCGGACCTCACTGCTGCCCCTTTATCTGGCCCGTGCTCCATCATGGTCAGTGTGAACTCTTGACTTTGTCCCAGTCCGGCGTGACTGGATATCCCATTTAGCCACGTATTGCTTTTCAGTGCAATTTTACATTTTATTCTTCTATAATTCCTATATCAAGTTAGACTTATTGGATTTTCTGTCATTTTGGTTCTGTTTTATTTATAAAATTACGCTCTATTTTTCTAACTTGGTGTGGAGTCTTTGTGATGTTTTCACTGTGTTACTGTTTGAAGTGTTGCATAAGTACTTTACACATTACCTCTTAAGTTAAGCTTGACTGCTCTGTGCCAAGCTACCACAGGGTGTGCACGGGTTAATTTAGGGTGTGTTTGTGACTTACCCTGACTAGGATTGTGGTTCGGGTTTCAACAGGGTACATACCTCTGCCAACCAGAACGCTATTTCTAACACCGTCACTCCCAGGAAAAACCTGGTGGTGCGTGACAGGAAAACATAATGACTCCCACACCCTGGGAGTGGGGTCATTAGTTTTTTATTTTTTAAAAACAAACTCCCACTTTGGGAGATTGTTTTTGAAAATCAAAATAAATTATAAGTTTGCTGAATGGTGCCAAAATGAATGACGGACATCCAACAAACTTTTTGTTTCTTTGTTCTGTGATGGCGGTTTTAAGGTACAGAGATGACTGCTGGGCCAGCGGTCATCTCTAAATTTGGCAGGCAGTAGTCTATCAGGGTGGCAAAAGTATTGCCACCCTGATTTACTGTACTCTCATCACGAAAGCCTAAACCAGGCCCGCAGTCAGAACCTGTCCAAGTATTACTGGCACCATATGCGTGGTTTTACTTGAAGTGTCTGCCATTCAATGTGCCACTGAGAATCTATGCCACCCAGTCCCCGAGACAACCATCTATCAGCAGATTTGATCCAGAATAAAGGTCCAACAAGGAGCTTTTATCTGAACATGGTAATGAAGTTTCACTTATGTCATCGTGTAGTGACCCCCAGCAAAAGCTAACACTTGTATCAAACCAACGATGGGTTGTACAACGGTGAACTTTTAATTGTTACATATTACTCAAACAAACGATTAAAGTGACGGGTGAGCATATATTGCAGATTTCACACCAAACACTTCAACATTTGAAAGTCAACCTATAGGTTCAAGACCTTAGTTAACCTGACAATTTTTCCCTACTCTTTTAGCTGGCTGATAATTTAACAACGACACTAGCACGTGCTAATATGTATGGGGTATATGTGTTGTTAACTTAATATTGGCATCATGACTGATGCAACGTTTTTTTTAACATATACCGTTTTTAAAGGAAATTAAATTTGCATATTTGCATTGCCTGTAAATAAATCAAATTAAGAGGTTGTATATCAAAATAGTGTATTGTATGCTGTGGCGGGAACACTCTTTCCTAGTAACCCATTGTCAATTTTTTTTGTATTCTACGGACGGGTATTCAACAAAAAGGGGGTGGCAGCTACATAGTTACTTCTCAAATCTGAAAATCACCAATGACTTTCTCAGAGCTGGAAATCATAATTCATAATCAGTCCAAATGGTTATACCCTGCGGCATTTACATTCATCATAGAACATAACACTTTTGCTATGGTATGGTCAATGTTACTCAAAAGGACTTGTAATATTAAGCAGAGTGTATAGCACCATTGGAATTTGGTATATTTTCCAAAACCAAAGGCAAAATTGCATTCCTGTTATGTAACAGTAACAGGACATGTCATGTGGCACAACAATACATTTCCTGCCATCATTCCAATTATATATGTATTCCCTCATAGTGGTAGAAGGCTACCTTTACCGCCTTTATGGGGAGATAAGTAGCACAAGCTTGGTGGTGGCAGCATACCTGTAGTGACCAGTAGTAGTGAACAGGATATGTTTACCTTTCAAAGGTTCTGCTGCTGTTGCTGAATTCCCCCTTGGCCTACGTCAGATAAGTTGTGGAGTTCTGTGCAACACAGAAGGAGTGACTGAGTTTTTTGTATGTGTGCCCAGGAAAGGCACATTACATAGATGGAGCAGTGCTGTGCAGTGCATGTGTGGATAGTATATATATCCTGAGAGTAATGTATTCCATGAGAGATGTATGTAGAGCTGTGCAGTACGTGTGGATAAAACAAGTGCGGAGTGTATGTGTGCTTGCGTGAAGTACAATATGAATAGTGAAGTGTTGTGCCACGCGCACAGTGAGTGAGTGTGCTGGCTGTGTGTGTGTTTGTAAAGAGCACACCCTGGTTGAATATAGAAAAGCTTCAGTGCTGAACAGTGTGTATAGGCCAAGTGTGCGTGCCAGATACCTGGATACATGTAAGGTTACATTGAATGGAAGAACAGTGCTTTATTGAAAGTGTGCTGTGAAAGTACACTGAGTGAGTGTGCGTGCAATGGTACATTGCATGGAGAACCCTGGGTCCCATTTTGGGAAGCCGAGGTGCCTGGTATACACATGAGGAGGAGTGGAATTCTCCAAGGCAGCTTTGTGCATTGCTGCATTCCTGTGAGCTGGGTGTATACAAACTGGAGGGAAAGGAAGAGACTCCCTTCACATTGATTCAGTAATAGATTGCAAGGAAAGGGCCTAGGCACATCTCAGGAACAGAGATGCAGCTGATAAGAGAGCCATAAGGAATAGGCCTGAGGGTCTGGGATTAACCTTTAGATGCACACATCAGTGTGGCTGACATCCAGGTGTGAACTGTGGTTACTCCCATGAATTCTGTTGTGGACAATCAACTTAGGATCTATACTTGCTGCAACAGACCCCTTCCATGGATGAAGATAAAAGGGAGAGGGGACCATTTCAAAAGAAGCAGAACTCCAACATAAAACTTCCTAGACCGAGATCCTAAATCACATTTGGTGTCTGGAGAAGGACTCCAAGAAGGGGAGGTATAGTTCCCACAAAATTGGTCATCTGCCAAGCAGTGAGATGGGCTGTGTGAGAAGGGGAAGCTCTGCAAGACTTTTGCCTGTGACCAAGATTGGGGGTCAAGCCCTGCTAGTCTCCCTTCTGGATACGGGGACATCACCCAAGGAAACCAAGATCACTTGCCCTGGAACACCTGCCTGCTTGCCAAGACCAGTGCTCCCTGTGAGGAAGAGGGGAGCATTGAAGGGCAGTGTCTCACCGGGGCTGGCCGATGCAAACTAAAGAAGGGGGGCCACGTGGCCCCCATTCTGGGGTCATGAATGGGCCGGCTCCTGCTACCTTCGGAGGTGCACCCCTTCGGGGGATAGCAGTTTTTTGGGGGGGGCGTGAGCTGTGACAGCTGCAGGCAAGCAAGACCAAACACTAACTCTGCTTCTAGCAAGCGGAGCTGTCAAACTGCTACTGTTTGCCCGGAGCGGAGATTGCCTCCTGTCTAAGCATTTTGCGGATTTTCGGTAAATTCGCAATCCGCGAACTCTTGCGAATTTACTGAAAATCCGCATATTTGCACGCAGCGGATTTTTTTTCTTGGTGATACAATATTGCGGCGTGCGGCGTTCACTTACCGTCATTCAGCGTTTGCCGAGTTGTTTTTCTCGATATTTTGCGAGTGCTGCACCATTTTGAATCTTGCTGCGGGATCCCGCGGGAGTTTGGCGACGCATCGCGAGAGTTCGCAATTGCGAACATGTAGGTGCGGCGGGCATAAACAATCTCGCACTCGCGAAATTACAAAATTTGCAATTCTGCACAAGAAATCCACTAGCAAGCAGCATAGACCTTCTGAAAATGATAATTTTTATTAGAATAACTCCTCAGGTTGACATTTGCCTGCACTTTTTTGGATTTGAGGCCTTTTGACTTTCTTTGGATCACTTTTGGATTTGAAATCAACTTTCACAAGTAAGTTTGTTTGGGGCATTACAGTTACTGTTCTGCAGAAAAACGAGTTTTGCAAAACTGAAAGCACTCAGCAGGTGCAAATGTTCACTCATCATTAGTAACCATTCCCTGTAGTACTTCCTGAGGGGCCCCTCCAGAGTTCAGTTGCCTATGTTTGTTGGGGCATTACAGTTGCTGTTCTGCAGAAAAACGAGTTTTGCAAAACTGAAAGCACTCAGCAGGTGCAAAAGTTCAAAGTCATCATTAGTAACCTTTCCCTGTAGTGCTTCCTGACTGGGGCCCCTCCAGAGTTCAGTTGCTAGTTGCAACAATTCTATGACCCTGCTCTGACCCTCACAGCAGGCTCATAGAATAGCTACAAGTAGGCCACAAAGGTCCTGGAAAAAAATTGCACTGCAACAGAAAGCAAATTACAGATAAGGAAGCAGATGCCAGACTGGAATTTTAAAAGTGACACATTAATAAATCAACCCCAAATTAATTCATGTCAGTTGAAGCAGGGCAGGTGTGCTTGCTTCCTCCCCCCCATAATCTACAGTGATGAACCAGAGGGTGGCATTGATGTACCAGAGGGTGGCATGGGTGAAACAGGGTGGCAGTGGTGAAACAGAGGGTGCTGTGAACCTGTGATGATGAACCAGACGTAGAAACAACATAGTTGCGACCGTTGCGAGCCGACAAGTAAGTTCGCAATTGCGAACTGGTACAAAACCCTCGCAAACTGGCAGAAACCCTTGCGAACACAAAAAAAAAAGTCTGCAAATTCGCAAAAATTCGCGAATTTTGCGGATTGCGAGTTCGCAAATACGCAAATTCGCGAACGCCAGATTCGCAAAATTCGCCCATGCTTACTCCTGTCATATGAAACAGATGAAAGAATGCTCCCACACGCAGGTAGCTGCATATTTATCTACTCCCTGTGTGTGGAATCAGTGTTGGCTCCCGCAGGAGGCAGGGAGCCAGCTGGCACTGCGGGGGCATTAGCTTCCCACGCAGACCCCATCAAGGCACACTGGGTGCCATGGGTGGGGCCAGGGCACCCCAATAGACATGGCTGGGGCCCAGGGGCTTTGTTTCCGGGGTCCAAATCAGATCGTGGAGGGGGCTGTGCGGCTTAACTCCCCCGTTGAATTTTGACCACCCCCGGGGATGGAATCCCCAAGGCTGAAATCAAAGGCGCTGCCCCCTCTCCGTGCAAAAAAAGCAAAACAGATGGCAGAAAAACAAGCAGAAGTGGCAAACCAGAGCAGAAGAGGACAACACACAAGGCAGAAAAACAAGCAGAAAAAGCAAAATAGAGAGCAGAAAAACAAGCAGAAAAGGCAAAACTGAGCGGCAGAGGGCAAACCAAAGGGCAGGAAAACAAGCAGTGAAGGCAAAATGGAGGACAGAAAAACTAGCAGAAAAGGCAAAACGGGGCAGAATAACAAGCAGCAAAGGCAAAACAGAAAAGGTCAAAACAGAGGGCAGAAAAAAAAACAAGCAGCAAAGGCAAAAGGGAAGGCGGAAAATGAGCAGGAAAGGCAAACCAGAGGACAGACAAATGAGCAGAAAAGGCAAAACAGAGCAGAAGAGGGCAAAACAGAGGGCAGAAAATGAAGCAGAAAGGGCAACAATGGAGGGCAGGAAACTAGCAGAAAAGGCAAAAGAGAGGGCAATAAAATTAGCACAAAGGCAAAACAGCGAGAGAAAAAACAGCAGAAAAGGCAAAACTGCAAAAGAGGGAAAAACAGGGGGTAGAAAAAGGAGCAGTGATGATAAAACAGAGGGAAGAAAGATTAGCAGAAAAGGCAAAACAGAGGGCAGAACAATGAACAGAAGAGGCAAAACAGAGGGAAGAAAAAAGGCAATAAAGGCAGAACAGAGAGAAGAAAAACAAACAGAAAAAGAAAATCAGAGGCCAGAAAAAATGAGCAGAAAAGTCAAAATAGAGCCAGAAACGAGCAGAGGAGGCATAAACAGAGGGTAGCAGGTAGACAGGCAGCAGTGCACAGCAGACTACGGGCAAGTTGGACAGGAGAATTGTTGCAGGGGGAGCTGACATGAGGACCTGCTTAATTTTTACAGAAATTCAATTTAAACGGGAAACACTTACATATATAAACATAGCAGGTGCCCCAAGTGATGCTCCACTTCTGTAGAGGATATATGACCCTGTCCTCCTGGGCTTGACAAAGGCAAAGCAGGTGTGTTTTCTCAGCAATTTCACATTGAAAGCTGATCTGAAATGCTTTGTGGAGGTTAATGCATTGTTGATATATTGAAGTGCAATGTGTACTGACTGTGACAAGTGGGTTCTTTCTTGTCTTTACCTTGTGAGAGCAAAGTCCATGGTTCTCTCTTTAAATGACTATGAATATACAAATGTGCAAAATCACCTGAAGCTCTGCCCGTTTGGCAGTGTTTAATTTGTAAAATATTAAGTGCAGGTGCTCACATTTTTGTAGGAGGCCACACCCTCTCCCCCGGCTCTACCCATTTCATTCACTGGCTCGACCCACTTCCTTTATTGGCTCCACCCACATCCAAAAGCCTCAACATATCATAGCCGGCTCCTCACTTCTTGAGTTCAGCAAGAAGCTGAAGATCTGGCTCTTCATATAAGCAACTTCCGGCCATACTCTGCTCTGTTACAACACTTCAGAGGAACTTTGCTGCCAGTCATGGGGGCACCACTTGCAGACTGGGCTGAAAGTGTACCCTTTTTCTTTTGGTTGGTTGTATATGCATGAATATCTGTAGAGACATTTCTCTGTCTGCTTGAACATGTGATTTCTGTTACTATGCCCATCGATATTGTGTGCTTGCAGGCATTTGTGCTTCCACTATTCAAAAGTCCAGTTTATTGGTTTTATTAGTGCCTATTTTGTTTTGCTTGATACTAACTGACGCCTAATTTCCAAGAGCAGTGAAACACTGTACAGAGGACACCTATTGTAGTTTTAGCTTCTCAAATGCAAGGTATAAATAGAAATATATGTAGGGCAGTCGAACCTTTAGGAAAGGAATCCGGCTGTAATCGAGTAGTATCGCAATCGTGGAGAATAAAGTGATTTCCTTATAATTGCAGAATGTGTTGTGAATGAGACAGGTTTAGAACCAGAACGGTGCTGGTGCGCGGCAGTAGAGGGGAAGAGGGAGACGGGAGGGGGTTTAATGGCATGTAAAACAGCACCTGCGGCAAGTTAATTTTTTTTATTTAAAGCAGATTAATCTAAATAATTGGATTCAAGAGGGATGTTGTTGTTTATGCGGGCTTTAATGGAGACAGCTATGTGCACTCGTCTTAAGATTGGTGGCTTGGGCCTAGCTCGCCATGCTAAAAGCCGGCCCATATCAGAACCCAGGTCTCCATTCCAACCCTTCGCTGAGGCGAGATGGGGGAAGACCAGTGAAGGTAAAATTTCCCAGCATTATCTCATTACCTTGAAAGTGCCTTAGATGGAAGCTACACAAAAGAAAATGAAAGAACTTATTCATTTATCACTTCACAGCTGCACCTTATTGTTTAACACTAACTAACGTTCTTTGCGCTTAAAGTAACCAGGGCACATCAAGTAAGATCCACGCACAGAGGCGGAGGCAGAAAAACGCCAGAAAACAAACGCACACACAAAGGAAGCCTCAAGCGAGAACAACATTAGAAGTGAATTGAAAAACACATTTTCGATTTGTTGCCCATCTCACGCCCGCAGGCCTCTCATAATTAGTTTGCAGTGCACACCCAAACCTGCAGGGCAGGTCCAAGAGGTACCCCTGATTTCATATAGCCTTGCAGCAAGATGTATGAGCCAGTGTTAAACAGTGCATTTAACTTTATTGCTTTCCCCCTGAATTTATGTACACATTTAACATAGTTCAAACTGCAGTCCAACTCTTTTCCTTCCTTTGTTACCTTGCTAGGAGCTGTGAGGACGACTGCACATGACTGACATTAAAGAATCCTATTCATTGTCCAACTCCACACACACTCGTCCAAAACTTGGTATATTTCCTTTTCAACTATTACACTACAGCAAATAAATATAATTCTTACTCCTCACTAGTGTGCAGCTCAACTCACTGGCGACTGACTCATAATTCTGTCTGCACAGCACACATACAAAGCAGGTGTAAATAACTAACTTCAGGGAATGTCGGGCTGAGAGCCGGTATAGTGGACACCTATGCATAAATGGCAAACAATGCAGAGCCTTTAATGCTTAGCAAATGATATATGTATTAACAATAGTAAGTGGGAGACATTAAACTTCAAGGAATGCTCTGTAACCATCTCAAACCTGTTAATGAGAAAATTACACCTTGTTGCTTGTAATAATTTACTACATTCACTAATGACGCACTACATTTAAGTGTCCAATAACAGAGTGGCAGATCCTACCTTTGAAACAAATCTCACGTTTGCCGAGAAGTCACAGTGGAAGGAGGCGGCAAAAATCACACCTGCCTCAATCACTTTGTGCTTCTTCCACCTCTCCCACCATTCAACACATATCAATAAAACAGAGGCAGATCAATGGTTTCATCTCTCCATCTCTAGTAAGCTCGGTCCGAACAAGCAGTGGCCCAGCAGGAAAGCTTCTCTTCATCCCTCCGTTCAACTGCAAGGTAACTCAACTTCTGCTTCCGATGCAGACACTATTAGTGCGATGTTAGAAACAAAAAACGGACCATAAAACAGTATAACATGGCGGCCAACAAGCATTAGCAGTCACAACCAGTGTCCCGGAGAAATAGACCGAGCCCTGAAAAATAAGTGCAGGTGCTAAGCACCGGCAAGCACCAGCACTAATTAAGCACTGCCGTTTGGCCCCTCCCAGTCCTCCTTAGTAGCATGTAATGGTCTTCCTGCCTTATGCTAGGATGATGGGCAGCTTAACAAAAGGTCCCCCTGTGCTTTTCCCGCCGATTTTGGGGATTTGTTCTTGATACCGAGGAATAGGAGGACATCTCCACCAAACAAAGAAGCACCAAATTCATATTGTTAAAAGGAAGGACCCTTGTTTAGTGGATATTTACCTCTTTGTACTCTACTCGTCTTCTCTTTTGAAAGATTAATGGTATCATAAATGTCTGGATAAAGACGCATGAGGAACAATCACATTATCAAAATGCACACAAGGCCACTGGTGACACTTCCTCGTGCTCCATTATGCAGCTGAAGTACAGAATACATACTGGACATTTACCCAAGGAGGTAGCACATAGTAATTAACCAATATAAAGTACTCCACTTGGGTAGATATTTGTGCCAAACTGTGGCTAATTTTTGGATAAAGGGGTAGGTGCAGTTCCGTTGTGGCCCAGTCATTGACACATCTACTGATACACCCACACAGATACTCAGATACCCACTCACATACTCAGGCACTCACACACCCACTAAAAGACCCAATCAGACACTGATATACCCATTACAGACCCACCCAGACACTCACATACCCACTCACAAACATACTTAGACACTCCCACATGCACTCATAGACCCACTCAGACACTCGCACCCACTCATAGATGCACCCTGACACTCTCACACCCACTCACAGACCATTCTGACACTCATGCACACACTCACAGACCCAATCAGACACATACATCCCCTCACAGACCCACTCGGACACTCATGCACCCACTTACAGAACCACATATACTCTGACACCCACTCACAGACCTACTCAGAGACTCACACACTGACTCACAGAACCACTCAGAGACTCAATTAGACACTCACACACCAACTTACACACCCAGTGAGACACTTATGCAACCCCTCCCAGACCCAATCAGACACTCACATACCCATTGAGACACTCACTCACACACCCACTGAGACACTTAGCAGTCACTCACATACTCACACTTAAAGGTTACAGGTTACAGTTAGTAAATAACATTTTGAAAACTTTTGAAATTCACTTAAAAAACAAAAGGGTGCAGGGATAATATAGTTAGGAAATAGAATTTAAAACAACTTAGAAATTCACTGAAAAAAACAAATGTTACAGCTAACTAGAACGTATGCCCCTGCAATGCGCTGCTAATTACCTTACATATTACATCACTTATGAAATGGTCAGTGATAAAACTAATGACATCTCATATGACATCACTCATGACATCATCCACAGAGCCACTCACACCCCATTACAGCCTCTCATACACCCACTCACACACCCACACAACCACTCACATACCCATTCAAGTAATCACACAGCCACTCACTCCTCCATAGAACCACTCATACTACCACTCAATTGCCCTTTCAGCTTCTCATACAACCAGTCACTCACCCATACAGCCACTCATACAGTTACACACTCACCCATACCGCTACTCACACACCCACTTATTCACCTATACAGCCATTCACACATCCGCTCACTCACCCATACAAGCACTCAAATGCTCAATCCCACTCCCACACAACCACTTACATACCTATTCACACATTCAGACAAGCACTCACACACCAACTTACACACCCAGTGAGACACTTATGCAACCCCTGCCAGACCCAATCAGACACTCACATACCCATTGAGACCCTCACACACTCACTCACACACCCACTGAGACACTTAGCAGTCACTCACATACTCTCACTTAAAGGTTACAGGTTACAGTTAGTAAATAACATTTTGAAAACTTTAGAAATTCACTTAAAAACAAAAGGGTGCAGGGATAATATAGTTAGGAAATAGAATTTAAAACAACTTAGAAATTCACTGAAAAAACAAATGTTACAACTAACTAGAACGTATGACCCTGCAATGCACTGCTAATTACCTTACATATTACATCACTTATGAAATGGTCAGTGATAAAACTAATGACATCTCATATGACATCACTCATGACATCATCCACAGAGCCACTCACACCCCATTACAGCCTCTCATACACCCACTCACACACCCACACAACCACTCACATACCCATTCAAGTAATCACACAGCCACTCACTCCTCCATAGAACCACTCATACTACCACTCAATTGCCCTTTCAGCTTCTCATACAACCAGTCACTCACCCATACAGCCACTCATACAGTTACACACTCACCCATACCACTACTCTCACACCCACTTATTCACCTATACAGCCATTCACACATCCGCTCACTCACCCATACAAGCACTCAAATGCTCACTCCCACTCCCACACAACCACTTACATACCTATTCACACATTCAGACAAGCACTCCCACATCCACTCACTCACCCATATAGCAATTAACACAGACACTCATTCTCCAATACAGCCACTCAGACACCAACTCACTTAACTCACTCAAACAGTCACTCACTCACCTAATCAGCCACTTACATACCCAGTCACTCACTCATACAGCCATTCAAACACTCACACATTCACCTATACCGTCACAAACCTACTCATCCACCCATACAGTCACTCACACAGCCACTCACCCATACAGCCACAGACACAACAACTCACTCACCTATACAGCCACTCACTCACCCACACAGCTACTCACATCCCCACTAATACAGCCATACAGCCACTCACATATTCACTCGCACACCTATAAAGCCACTCAGATACCCACTCACACACAGATGCACACTGTCACACAGTCACTCACATAATATATGTTGGAAGTAGTATCACTCATTAGTAGTACACCTAGTATACTAAATTACCTTTTATAATAACATTGGGCCCGATTCACAGAACTAACTGAAGACAAAATCCTAAACGTACTACTTTCGGTATTCACAGAAAGCATTTAGTAGTAGTAAAGTTAGGATTTTGTCTTAAGTTTGACTTAAGAGAAACTTTAGACAAACTTAAGACAGACTTAAGACAGGCTTAAGACAAACTTAACACAGACTTAAGACAGACTTAAGTTAGGTTTTTATCTTAAGTTTGTCTTAAGTCTGTGATCTCTTTAGATATGCAGTGAACAGGTGGTATTATCAGGGATGTTCAGTCCATCTGGAAGCAATGATTTTAAATGGTAAATCCAGAAATTTTCGCTGGAGTCCAACAGTTCTTCCTTCACGACATGTTCCAAACAGAAAATCTTCAAATCTGATAGAAAATGATCCACAAGGTTAAAATGCTTGACTACGGGATGGTCAAGTTACTTTTTAATTATTGCTGATTTCTGGTACATGAATCATGTACAGAGGTCAATCAATGTTTGGCATTTATATTTTTTTTACAGCTTTGGCATTGGCACTGAATCACATACATAATAATACATGTTGAGCGGCATGTAAGATGCTATCTTATTCCATAGGTCCTTCTCGTAACAGAACTAGTTACTGATGATGTTTGTAAAAGGTATTCACATGTGATGTACCTTTTAGAATCACAGCAATGAACCCCTACTTTTGTTACAGCTTGCTTAAGTCCAGCTCTCACAATCAGAATTTGTAAATTGGGAGCTCTGTTGTAAGCGATGACTGCGCTTTTGGAAAAACCTTGTGCAATTTTTCACAAGGCGATAATAAGGGGCATTTTCTTTGCAGTATGTTTCTGTAGTTGGGAGCTGATGGATGATAGTCAACCACAAATAGGATCCTTTCACTTTTGTTTCTGAGGTGTGGTATTCCAAATAAGTGTTTCCCTGGGTAACTGCAAAGACTTGTCAATTTTGTGTTGTATGTTATATGAAGAGGATAGCCTCACATTTGAAATAACCAAGCAAGCTCCTGTAGATGCTCTTTAAAAGTGTCCTCATTACTGCAGATGCATTGTATTCTTGGCTGTAAATGACGCTGAGTTTAGTGTGGTGTGGTTGACATATGAGTGACATGAAATCCAGTTTTGATACAAATAAGCATCTGTAGGCTTGCAGTACAGATCAGTTATAATTTTTTGTTCATAAATGGTGAGTAGCACTTCCAGAAAAGGGAGATGGTGACTCTGTATATGCAGATAGTGTTTACCATTGAAAGTAACATTTATTTTTTAAGAGCTTCAGCTAATGCCATAAGACCATCCTCATGTGGTATGTTGGTGTATAATGATGTAACATCAAATGTATACATATATGTACATGTTCTATATTTTCTCTCTACACACTAACCATGAGTTAAGATATTGCATTGCTTAAGAAAAAGTAGTGCTGTACATTGTAGACTGTACTACGTAATAGCGTGTATACACCGTCTGTGTCCACAGCAGTTTGTAATCTGTACTTAATATCTCACAGGAGGAGAGTTATCACAGATTCTGTGCAAATGTGTGTGTGAATAGACTCAAATGGTAATTATCTTGTCAAGATACTGAATTAAAAATATTGACCTACAGCAGTGTAGATTTGAAGATATCGATTTTCACAATATTTTCAAGGTGAGCATACATACAAGAGAGTGTAGATTTACTACTCCTTCTCCACATCTACTTGCCTTAACAACATTGTGCAAGTCAGATCTTGCATTCCATATTGATAAAATTCAATATTTAGAAGTCCATTTTTTTTAATACCACTTCGTAGAATGCAGCTGTTTGTAATTGTCTATTAAGACTAAACAAAAAAATGGGCAAAATGTGAATAATAAAAGCATTAGCTGCAAAACCTTTTTCAATAAGGAACCAGTAAGGGAAACATCCTTTACAACGCAACTTTTACAACGCACTACCATTACGACGCAACTTTTACAACGCAAGTCATTACAACGAATTGCACTGGAGGGCACTCTAGGATAGGGAATAGTTGAATTACTATCCAACACCTTCCCTACTATCCACGGGGACTGGAGTTGGAATAGTAAATTAAACTATTCACTATCCAGCGCCCCCCAACGCAAGTCGTTGTAACAACTTGCGTTGTAAAAGTTGCGTCGTAATGGCATGCGTTGTAAAAGCATGCGTTTAAACATCATACAACCACCAGTAATGGCACAGCAGAGGTGCCTCTGCATAATAGCATTTGACCATCAACCTTTTACATGTGCCTTCTTTTTCTGATGCAATTGGAGATGTTGTAGCTGGCAAAGTATTGGGACTAGGAAGGTCAAGATAGTCGAAATGCTATGGTGAAAAGCATTAAAGCCAGTGCAATACAAATCTATAAAAGTACTGAAATGAAATGCCAGGTGACAACAGAATGTCAACTCCTCCTCAATAAGGTGTTGTGTTAATATATTTGTAATGCATTTATATCTTCCGTTCCAAAGCAGAATGTTTAGTGGCTCCTGTAAGCCGCACTTGCACTAGGTTGGCTGGCTTTCTAGCTGGTCGCAGAGTGCGAGGACAGCCGTGTAAGGTTCTATGTGTGGCATGTTCTGCTTAAGTGCTCCATCCAAATGTCAGAACACAGCTAGACCTGCCAGTCTTTAATTAGGGATCACTGATCTGAAGTTGTGAGTCTTTACTGACCCCAAGTTAAACAACGTTGAAGTACAAGGTACTCCCTAATAATAAATCAGGAGAAAAAGCATATTGCGCAAATCAAATGTCTGATGGAATAGTGTATCATTAGTTCTTATGGCAGTGGATAGCGATCCTTATAAATTTAATCTGCAATAACCAGAATGATTGTGCATAACTCTCTGGTATTCACTGTTTTACTTATTACAACATTTTTTTTATTGATGGATGAAAAATATTAACTCAAAATAATACTGAGATATTAAAAAAAACAAAAGTTAAGTTATCCAATCAAACTAACAGTAAAGTGTGCAGTTAAAAATTAATAATGAAGAAGAGAAAGGCTATTTTTCTAACAACGCGAGAAAAGTGTATAAAGAGATTAATCTGTTAACTAAGTGCATATCAGCATGCATGTGATACAACCTAGTAACCTGGAGAAGATCAACAGAATAACCGCTGACATGGGATACATGACTAAGATCACATGGGATAGGGTTATTCCAATCTGTCACCATAAGATTGTACATATATTACTATTATGACTTTCCTTGACTTTGTTGCTAAGTGGCACTCTTTCTAATGAGGGCAGACTGGTCACTACCTCAGTCCGATGTTTCATTTAGTCTTTCTTTGTGTATCTATCAAATCTTGTAGTCATTCTCTTTCCAGATAGGATGGCTCCTTGTATCAACACATATATGTCTTTTATCAAGACCTGATGGCAGAGACGGAAGAAGGATAAACATGTTTGACAACATTAAATTAATTTCAGTGGATAAAAAGATCTTTGGTTCATACTACATCAGAATAAAACAAATCCTAATCCTTACCAGCAGCTAGTGTGTGGATTTCATGTCAGGAAGGATTACCTTGATGTGGTCTGTTCAGAAAGGCTTTGTTTTTCTGTTAGGTTGTTGTCAGGTCTGTGCTTGATGCACCAGGGTCCTGCATGTTGCAGGAGCGATATGTAAGTCACCACTACTCAAGATTGCATGAGATGATCACACTTTCATGTTTTGCCATTAATTAAATGAACAAACTCTTTGGTGGCAACGTGGAACTGCTGATACAAAAGAAAGAAAGTGAATGTATTAAGTATTAGGAGGAATGGGCTCAACTTGGATGCTGAGATGCATCCAAGTTGGTTATTGGTTAGTCTGAACTTTCCTGAGTCTGACAGCAAACATTCAGTAACCACAAATAAATTGGTATCTTCTGAACGAAAAACCTGATGTCATATTGCAATTAGCGGTCTATATATATTAAAATAGTAGTAGGGAATGAGGAAGTAAGCATAATGGCACACTGGAAAGCAATGAGAGCAGTAGGCCGGGAACACTTTATAGCAGAGGCAGCTTAGACCAGGAAACAACAGGATACAGTAGTAAGAAATCTACATCAAGAACTGCAGCAGGCAGAGGCTAAACATAAAGCCACATCATCTCAAAAGGTCTGGAGAAAGTTGTTGTGGTACTGACCACCTAGATTGTAAGTTGTAGAGTCAGAGGTTATAGAATGTTTGCCTGAAATGTATAAAAATGTTTGGAAGTTGGAATGGTTTTAGCGTTTGAAGGAGAATGGTTGGTGGATGCAAGATGAGAGCAGAGAGCGGGGACTCAAATAACTTGGGTCTAACTTGCAGACAATAAATCTAACGTTGAAGAATTTTGTCTTTATCTGAGTACTTGTAACAGTCATATCCTGAAGACCAAAAATAATATTTACAGAATAAGACAGGGCTCTTTACCTCTTAAACAGTTAAACTGTGAAATATAATAAAGGGCAATAAATCAGGCAACCTATTAGCTGCTGAATTATGAGCTCAACAAACTAGCTTGTATGCAGACAAAATTTAAGGGGAAGCCTCCTTGGATGTAGTGACAGAGTCATCAAGTTGACATGATTCGCTAACGAAATTGATGTATAACATGATTTCACAGACTTCCTTGATGACGTCTATGACAGGAAATCCTATTAGCTTACTTCGCTAACCTGGTAAAGACGACACCAGATGCCAACCATATAGGCTCATCACATAACTCAGCCTAGCTAGGAAGTTATTTGCTAAGGTGTTGGTGGAAAGACTGGAGGGTCTGCACCCAGACTAAGGGGCCTATTACGATAGAGGATTTTTTGCATCCTCCGGGCCGGCGGAAACCACCGCCGGCCCGGAGGATGCGGAAAATCCTCTGCGGACCCCCCAAAGACCCACCGCCACATTAGGATGGCTGGTGGGTCCTGGTTTCCGTCTGCAGCTTTTCCGCCGCGGTTGGCTTACAACCGTGGCGGAAAAGCTCTAATATGGCTGACGGTTCTCTCAGACACCGTCAGCCATATTAGGATGGGCTGTGAAAAATGCTTTTTCGCGGCGGGTTTTCCGCCGTGGAAAAGCATGTGTAACTTCACTGAGGGGGCCCTGGGTGAAGGGGGGGGGGGTGCACCTATGGACCCCCCTGCATTTGTATGCAGAAATCGGCAGGCACCGCACAATGCCTGCTGCTTTCTGCATACAAATGCAATGCATGCATTTTTACCATTGCGGCGGATGCAGCTTGAAGCCGCACCCGCCGCAATGGTAAAAATAGAGGATGTGACCGCCAGGGTGGCGGTCACATCCTAATTGCACAGGAGGGAACTCCTCAGGCCATGCGGAAGTTCCCTCCTACTCACTCAGGTCCGTCCGCCATCATCATCGGCCCCTTAATCTGGTCTAACCAAGTGGGCTTTATTTTAGGGAGAGATACTTGTAGTAAAAAAAAAAAAAAGAAAATACTGAATATTATTGATGTGGTAAATTGGACAGGTACAACTGTTAACCAGTGCTAAAGTGCTTGTGCGTTCTCCTTTAAACATGGTAAAATTGGCTTGAACCAAGAGGACTGCCCTTCTGCCTGAAGTCTGCCTGGGCCTCAGATCACTGCTCTACTGCTTAAGACCTGCTTTCCTTCTTGAACCCAAGACTTCCAGAGTGACTCCAATGACTAGTTGGCTAGCCTCCTGAGCCTTGAGGGCAGAAAAGGCTCAAACCATCTGGAGCCTGAGTAAGTCCTGACCCTCCAAGTGGTGCCCCTCCAGTCCTGGACATTTGGAACTGGTACTGAAGGTGCCCAGATAGCCCATTCCAAAACTTGGGACTTTAAATATTTTCTGCCAAAAAGTGCTTTGAGAATCGAGAGGAGACTGGGACCTACCTGCTCGCCATTGCGCCCACAGTGTATCGGAGGTCATCCTGACTTTGCTGCAACTCCCGCTACATTCTTCTCTGCAGTAGCAAACACTGTTCCACAGCTCCACATCATCAAATTCTGTTCAGTTGCTCCTCGCTAAACTTGTATCCGTACTCGTGCAGCTTTGTCCTCCTGGAGATTTTTGACTTCCATAAAAGAGACTAAAGAGACTAAATCTTTACTGTGACTTTGTCCACCAGCTCGACAATGACGTTTTCTCCTGGGACACCACTGGCTGCCTTGCCCTGCTGAACTTTGCATTTTCAGACATTTTTCTTCTAAAATGTTTTCTTAGTTCAAAGGTAAGCGGAGACCAAGCCCAATCCACTTAGTTTATCTGACCTGCACTTCGTCGTTGTTGGCCATAACTTTTGACTTTGCCCCGGTCTCTCACGACTAGATGTAAGCGGTTGGCACTTTGATCTTTTAGGCACTATTTTACACTTTAACCTTTAAAAATGAATAACTCCGGATCTACTGAGTTAATTTTTGTTGGTTTGGTGTGAAATAATGTATTGAAATGTACTCTATTGTATCTAAATTTTGTGGGATATTCCTTGTGTTGTGTTTTCACGCTATTACTGTTCAAGTGCTGCCTAAATACTTTACTCATTGCCTATAAGTTAGGCCTGACTGCTTTTGTGCAAAGCTATCAGACGGTTAAGAACAGGTTAATTTAGTGACTCTTTTTTGGCTCGCCCTGACAAGGATTATGGCTGTTGCTCACATAGGGTTTCACCCCTCCTCAACCATCAACCTAATTTCTCACAGTCATCATTTTGGAATTACATTTTACTATATGACACTCGACCCCTACAAATTCTGTAGGGATACCATAAAAAAGGCGCAAAAAAACTGAGTGAGACATCAACTTTGATTACCTGGGCATTAAGGCTGACAAGTGAGAAGTGCTCAGAAATTACTTGAATTAGTAACTGTTAAAAATGTGGTTACTGGTTGACTGGGGTGTGAGCCCTGGTCAAGCGGCAACTTGGCAGGGTGAGGCACAAGCAAAGCCGAAATTAACCTGTGCGCAAGACCCTGGTAGCTTGGCACAGAGCAGTCAGGCATAACTTTGTGGTGATATGTAAAGTATTTGTGTAACACTTTAAACAGCAAAACACTGAAAATGCCCCACAAAAAGATCCCACGCCATGGTAGAAATACAGAGCAGAAGTTAATGAACAGACTAAAACCAAAACAACCAACATCCAATCATTAGAACCGGAGTTATGAATTTTTAAAGAATAAACTGTAAAATAGCACCTAAAAGCGCCAACTGCAGCTATCTGGTCGCTCCGGACCGTGTCAAAGTGAGCAGTTGAGGCCGACCGCAATGGACCGCAGGTCGGATACAGTCCCAGATTAGTCCCACTGAAGTTTTACCTTCTCAAGTTTTGTGCCAAGAACCTGGTGCGATTTGGAGAGGGTCACAGGGAGCAAGGAGAGTGTCACGGTCGGTGGTTGGCGTAGCGCGAAGAATAGGCTGGGCATCGCGGATAGGCAAGCGATCAATGGGGCATATTACCAACAACTAGCGATAATTTTTGTCTCTAACTTGTTTAGAGACAAAAATTATCGCCGCACATCGGCGATTTTTATCGCAGATAAACCTTGCTATTAGCAAGGTTTATCGCAAATGCGATAAAAAACGGCCACAATGCATGAATATCGCTGAAAAGTCAGCGATATTCATGCATTATCCAGCAAATGCTCTTAGCCATGTTATCCACCTCCCATTGGATAACATGGCTAAGAACTGCTCAGGGCAGGTGTTAGCTTTTGGAGATATTTGCGCTTAGCGCGAATATCTCCAAAAGTTGGTAATAGGAGATAGCGATGTTAGGGACTGTTTCCAGTCGCTAACATCTTGGCACGCCCACTTTGCATGTCATTAGTGATAAATATCACTGACATGCAAAGTGGGGCCCATGATGGTCGCTATCTCCTTTTAGCTGTCACTAACTGGTGTTAGCGACAGCTTGGTAATAGGGAGATAATTTTATCTCCGGTTTCTTGGCTTTTAAAGCCAAAAAAGCGGAGATAAACCCCCTTGATAATATGCCCCAATGTTTGCTGTGGGAAGAGATTGCTGGCGACTGTTCATGCTGAATTTCACTGCGAGCGACATGGTTCAGGTGCAAACTGGCCCCTTTGCGGTCACGAATACTCCGCAGCTCCAGCCAGTAGACCTAACCTCCTCAAGTACGTTAGCTGATAACATTTGGTGGCACTCATGAACGTGAAATAAAAAGACAGACTGAAGACGCATGGCTTAATGTAACTGAATTACGTGTGTGGCAAATGTACCGGGGGCAGTGCCCTCCTCACCCACTGTGAGGTCCTCGGAGAGGTGTTGTAAGTTGTGTGGATGGCAGCCTGAGCATGATGAAAGTCGTTTGTGCAGTATATATTTGTTTCTGACTGTTCTCCTATCTCCGAAGATGAAGGCACGTTACACGCATGGCTTACTATAAAATTATTTTTTTTTCAGTCAAATTGCTTTATTTCGATAACAAGTCTCATAAAAGAATCGAACAAGCCTTTTGAAATTATGCAGTGTTACTTTCTCTTGACCGTGCCACACTTCCGTTTTTTTTGGCTTTAACTCGCCTCACTTTGTTATGTTTTGCAGGCTTCTAGTGGGAATTACTACTTCATCCCGTACATCGTCACGCCGTGTGCTGATTACTTCTGCTGTGAGAGCGACGCCCAGCGGAGGGCCTCGGAGTACATGCAGCCGAACTGGGACAACCTGCTGGGGCCCTTGTGTGTCCCCCTGATGGACAGGTTCATCAGCCTGCTCAAGGACATTCATGTGACGTCATGGTAATTTAGCGTGCGTGTGCGTGCTCACAGGCCCACGCAGTTTACTTTCTTTTCTTTATTAATGTTCATTTGTGGAGTGGTCACTTTGCCTCGAAGTGTATGAAGCCAAACTGGGTCAGGCTGAATAAAAGAGTCCATCCATGTGCCGAATCGGAACAGGATGGAATTCGGGGCCCTTATGAAATTAAAAGGAAGGCGCTTTAAAAAAAATATATATATACCCTGCAAAATGGTGGTACTTGGGTTGACGGAGTGCAGCAATTTTTTGGAGTCTGACCGAAGTAGCCTTTTGTTTGACTGCTATGAAAGGCAGAATTGCCACAAGCGACCCAGGGCACAAAAGTTTAAAAAGTACTAATTTCAAAAGTCAGCACAATGAGTGCAATTTAGTCGGATGCCTTGCCAAAGCAAGGTCTGCACTTTATGGAGAGTAAAAACGGACACAGGATATTCGGGAGCATCGCTAGAAGCAAACTTCATCAATTCACTGATATGATGGTCAGAATAGGGAGTACATTTATCGACATCCATTGGTCAACCCAAGGTGTGCAGTTTACTCATTTCATAATATGTCAAAAAGGGGTATGGAAGCAGTTGAGATATGAGTGACACAAGTAGAACAGAACAGAGGACAGGTTGTGCAATTTCTCAGACTCCTGAGTGGTGGCAGAGACTTGAGGGTGGTTTGATGCAGAAGTGAGTATGTGAAAGGGGTATTGCAGTGGGATAATTGTATGGAGGTGCTGATGGGAAGGCCCCAGGCATTGGCGGCAGGCTGGGGAGCAGGGTAGTTCCTCAAATGGTAAACGTTGTTTACAACTCGGTGTTTACACCGCACGACCTTTACCACGCTGCCATTACAACGCAAGTCGTCACTACAATTTGCGCTGGATGGCGTTGTTGGTTAAGGAATATTGTAATTTTATATTCCAACACCTTCCCTAATGTTACGTGGACTGGTGTTGGAATATAAAATTATAATATTCCTCAATCCGCGCCCTTCAACGCAAGTCGTTGTAACGACTTGCGTTGTAAAATCCGCAATGTAAAGTACCGCGATCAAAATGATTGTGTTGTTCTGACATACATCCCCACAAATCCCTACCAGACTTGACCAGGGATGAAGGTATGGTTCAATATAGGGAGTTGCCCATAACCACATCCACGCTTCATCAATAAAGGGCCAGGGAAGGACAGCCTGGATGTTTCGGTGAAGAAGGCAAGAGCTTTGCACCATTTGGTGTAGGCAAACCAATCAGAGCGTAGTGTGGGGAGGTTCGGTCTTTATGAATCTTGAGCGCCAGGTGGAAACGAATCAACCCTTCGCTGGAGGGAGTAAATGGAGGAGTGGAGGCTGGAGTGGTGCTGAAGAGACAAAAAGTCTCTGCATCCAAGCATTTGCAAATTAAAAATTAGTAATGTAATTTCATTTGTTGGGCACCAGTGTCATGTAGCTGCTTCACAAAGTCATATAAGGTAGCTCACAAAATAAGACTTGAAGTAAAATGTTAAACAGGCTGAATTAATATGAAGTTGTCACTGTGGTTCTTGGTAAGGTGTCAATTCAAGCCTGCACCGTACACTAACCAGCAGGAGAACTAACTGTGTATTTGAAGGTCCCTGACCTTCCGAATTATGTTAAAAATCCTGCTATGCTGACGGCTTAGTTTCTACCTTACATTGAATGCTGTATTTGTGCAGTAGGTTTGCTGGCGTGTTTCCTAACAAACTAACCGTGCTGTCTGAAATGGGCTATCACAATTATCAAAATGTGCCCTGTTTGTAAATTCACAAGTGCCAATCGAGTTTTCTTTGACACATATTATCATATTGTGTGCATTTTTGCTGGGTTGTTTTAGAAGTCGCCTTTACTTGAAATCTGATCGAAGGTCAAAGGCCTTGGCCTTTTGACCTTCCTCTCTCCTCATCCTCCCTAGTAGCCGTTCCCAGGAGCTTCCTGATACCAAATCTATGTTCCATCAGTTACGATGCATCGATAAGCGAACAGTCCCATGTTCCCAAGCCTCCCACCTTCCCCCAGAGAGAACATCGGTTATCTTTATGGAGATCCAGTTCCCACCAATTGCAAAACGAGCCCGAATACATGTCGCTGATGGACACTGAAGCTGTTTGTCAAGGATCGCTTGATATCAGCACTAGGTCAGTTTCACAGAGTTAGCTCTCTGGAAGTCTAAGGTACATGGAGCAATATTAGACAATGGCATATCTATATTTTTGAATTTTAAATAGCGCTAGCTAGACCCAGGGTATCAGAGCACTTTACATGGTATGTGAGTAAGTTTACTCTAACTACATGTGAGGATAAATGTGGGTCACAACAGTCAACAAAATAGTATAGAGCAATTCAGCATTGATATAGTCAAAACAGTCACAAGGGTGTATAGCAATCCAGCGTTTGTGACAGATTAGACACTGAGCGAGTCAGGCGACCTCATCAGGGCCCTTCCTGTCTATAAGACTTGGAACTTTGGGAAACTGTTCAGTTTCAAAGCGTGTTAACTTAGTTGTTGAGTGGTAGAGATTTGAGGTCCTATTTGAAGAAAGGGAAGGAGGGGTTGCAGCAGAGTTCCTTAGGTAGTGAGTTGATGATCAATTATGGTGTAAATTCATTATCCTTGATGGTGAAGTAAGATCTTTTACTTGTGTAATCCTTCACGTGCCCCAACTAGATTAAAACACAGATGACAACTCAGTTGTCATCTGTGTTTTAATATAGTTGAACTGTATCACTGTTTTGTCTAATTTGTGCAGAGTGCTCATCAACTCTTTATTGCCTTGCATAATCATCGGAAATGTCTCTAGCTTGATGCCAGGCACGTGGCAACTGGGCAGCACCTTTTGGTGTCTGCTGTTGTGTGTTTTGTGGCGTGGGTATGCACAGTTCCTGTTTTTAAACGTGTTGTCGGTGATCACGGCCAAAAAGTGTCGCCGAAATATCACCTGATTTGCACATGCGTGTCTAGCAGCTTAGCAAATGGAACATTTAAGTTCACTGTCCCCTCTCATGGTCAGATCTTCCAACATGGCAGCTCCCACGGGTCGCTCTCACACACACATGTGCTTGCAGGTGCGAAGTCCACTGTCCATTATAGAAGTGGGCGAGCCAACGAATTAACAGAGAGAGCCGAGCCAGAGCCAAGCGAAGGGTCTGCCTGGACTCCGAGAGCCCATGCACTCCTGAAAATAGGTGCCTTTCAAGTCGTGCAACAAACATCATGAAAAGTATGATCATCTCTTTAAAATAAAAATAAAATGGTTTCCTTTAACATGCAGTAGCGTTTTGCCTTGATCCATTGGATTAGTGTTACATAGCGCACACCTTGAAATCACACGTTGAAGGGTTCCCTCAAATGTAATGATGAAGAAAAACGATGCTCCGTAAAACAAAATATTTTCCTAGGATCACACAATTTGGTCAAGCAAGGAAGCCAGGATTGGTCCGAAGTTTTTCTGGTTCCACATTATGCAATTCAGCCACTAAATGGCTACCTCTTTTGATTTAACACCAAAGGGCTCTGCTTTGTTTTCAATTCTTGACACCTAATGGCACAGCGGGTGGCATCCAAACGTCACCTTAAAGCTCAGCTCGTTGTGGGCTCATGGTTCCAAGAGAACCTCGAGCTGAGCCGCAGCCGGGCCTCTGGCTCGAGCCTGGCTTGAGTCATAAGTGGCTCGCCGACTACTAATGCATATTAGGTTGAGATGCTTACTGACTGTGGGGCACACTGTGTGCCAGCAAGACTTACTTCTGTAATGGGTCTTAGCAACATTGTAATTTGGGGCCGCTCTAACACCGACTTACTTCAGCACAAATTCACAGAGCTCACGTGTCGGTTTGCGCTATCCACTGACCTTCCTTACCAATGAGGGCCAGGTAAATTCCTCATATTGGTTAGCTGGACCGCCAAGTTGTCGTTACAGTCTTCTATACTGTCATGTTGCCTGGCCAATTAGATGGCACCGGACCATGTTCTGAGGCATGTATGAGTTATGTACAGCATCTGCTGCTTGTCATTTGTTGGTCCACTTGTTGGGAGACGTTATTAGTTATTTCCCGTGTCTGTGCTGCTTCCTGACTTGAAGGTTTGCCACTGGAAATGGATTCCTTAAGTAAGTGCTTTCTTTAGCAGGTTGGATCTTGTTCTGCGAACTCAGACCCCTGGTCTGTTATTTCCTCTTCCTGACTATTTATCTTGTGTGTTCTAATGCATGTATCACTGCTACACTATATGTGTCATTGAGTGGTGTGCAGATGACAGTCACTTGCCGAATATCTGTTTGTCCTGGTGGGGCACATACTATTTTCTCTGTGTTTATGTTTGCCACTCAAATCATGGATTGTTATTGATTTTACATATAAGTCCCCTGTGTGGGGGTAAAGCATGCCTGTGCTGGGTCCATTGTGGTGTTTGTGACTGGCAGTTGGTGTCAGAGCCTAGTGGCTAAAGCCATAAAAAGGTCTTGCCTTGGGATGGGCCAGTTATAGCTGCGTTGTAATTTCGGGTGCTCTGGCTGAGGATGAGAAGTTGTGCTGTAAATGATGCTGATATGGCTGAGAATGAGCGGATGTACTGTAAATGCTGGTTCTATGGCTGAGGATGAGAGGCTGTGCTGTAAATGCTGCTGCTATGGCTGAGAATGAGCGGATGTACTGTAAATGCTGGTTCTATGGCTGAGGATGAGAGGCTGTGCTGTAAATGCTGTTGCTGTGGCTGAGTATGAGAGGCGGTGCGTTGTGAATGCTGCTGCTTTGGCTGCAAGGCTGTGCTGTAAATGCTGCTGCTATAGCTGAGATTCAGAGGCTGTGCTTTAAATGCTGGTTCTATGGCTGAGGATGAGAGGCTGTGCTGTAAATGCTGGTGCTGTGGCTGAGGATGAGAGGCTGTGCTGTAAATGATGTTGCTATGGCTGAGGATGAGAGGCAGTGCTGTAAATGCTGGTGCTGTGGCTGAGGACGAACGGCTGTGCTGTACATTCTAGTGCTATGGCTGAGGGTGAGAGGCTGTGCTGTAAATGCTTGTGCTATGGCTGAGGATGAGAGGCTGTGCTGTAAATGCTGGTGCTATGGCTGAGGATGAGAGGCTGTATTGTAAATGCTGGTGCTATGGTTGAGAGGCTGTGCTGTAAATGCTGGCACTATGGCTGAGGATGAGAGGCAGTGCTGTAAATGTTGGTGCTATGGCTGAGGATGAGATTCTGTGTTGTAAATGCTGGTGCTATGGCTAAGGATGAGAGGCTGTGTTGTAAATGCTGCTGCTAGGGCTGAGAGGCTGTGCTGTAAATGCTGTTATTTTGGCTGAAACCTAGAGGCTGTGCTGAAATGCTGGCAGTATGGCAGAGAATGAGAGGTTGTGCTGTAAGTGCTGTTGCTACAGCTCAGGATGAGAGGCTGTGCTGTAAGTGCTGTTTCTACGGCTGAGGATGAGGGCCTGTGCTGTAAATGCTGGTGCTATGGCTGAGGATGAGAGGCTGTGCTGTAAATGCTGTTGCTATGGCTGAGGATGAGAGGCTGTGCTGTAAATGCAGGTTCTATGGCTGAGGATGAGAGGCTGTGCTGTAAATGCTGTTATTCTGGCTGAAACCTAGAGGCGGTGCTGAAATGCTGGCAGTATGGCTGAGAATGAGAGGTCTGTGCTGTAAGTGCTGTTGCTACAGCTGAGGATGAGAGGCTGTGCTGTAAGTGTTGTTGCTACGGCTCAGGATGAGGGCCTGTGCTGTAAATGCTGGTGCTATGGCTGAGGATGAGAGGCTGTGCTGTAAATGCTGGTGCTACGGCTGAGGATTAGAGGCTGTGCTGTAAATGCAGGTTCTATGACTGAGGATGAGAGGTTGTGCTGTAAATGCTGGTGGTACGGCTGAAGAACGGAGGCTGTGCTGTAAATGCTGTTGCTGTGGCTGAGTATGAGAGGTTGTGCTGTAAATGCTGGTGCTATGGCTGAAGATGAGAGGCTGTGCTGGTAATGCTGGTGCTACTGCTGAGAATGAGAGGCGGTGCTGTAAATGCTGGTTTTACCACTGAGGATTAGAGGCTGTGCTGTAAATGCAGGTTCTATGGATGAGGATGAGAGGCTGTGCTGTAAATGCTGTTATTTTGGCTGAGGATGAGCGGCTGTGCTGTTAATGCTGGTGCTACGGCTGAGGATGAGAGGCTGTGCTGTAAATGCTGTTGCTGTGGCTGAGTATGAGAGGCAGTGTGTTGCGAATACTGCTGCTATGGCTGAGAGGCTGTTCTGTAAATGCTGGTGCTACGGCTGAGGATGAGAGGCTGTGCTGTCAATGCTTTGGCTACGGCTGAGGATGAGAGGCTGTGCTGTAAATGCTGTTGCTATGGCCGAGTATGAGAGGCGGTGCGCTGTGAATGCTGCTGCTTTGGCTGAGAGTCTGTGCTGTAAATGCTGGTGCTACGGCTGAGGATGAGAGGCTCTGCTGTAAATGCTGGTGCTACGGCTGAGGATGAGAGGCTGTGCTGTAAATGCTGGTGCTATGGCTGAGAATGAGAGGCGGTGCGTTGTGAATGCTGCTGCTATGGCTGAGAGGCTGTGCTGTAAATGCTTTGGCTACGGCTGAGGATTAGAGGCTGTGCTGTAAATGCTGGTGCTACGGCTGAGGATGAGAGGCTGTGCTGTAAATGCTGGTGCGATGACTGAGTATGAGAAGCTGTGCTGTAAATGCTGGTGCTACGGCTGAGGATTAGAGTCTGTGCTGTAAATGCAGGTTCTATGACTGAGGGTGAGAGGCTGTGCTGTAAATGCTGGTGGTACGGCTGAGGAACGGAGGTTGTGCTGTAAATGCTGTTGCTGTGGCTGAAGATGAGAAGCTGTGCTGGTAATGCTGGTGCTACTGCTGAGTATGAGAGGTTGTGCTGTAAATGCTGGTGCTACGGCTGAAGATGAGAGGCTGTGCTGGTAATGCTGGTGCTACTGCTGAGAATGAGAGGCGGTGCTGTAAATGCTGGTTTTACCGCTGAGGATGAGAGGCTGTGCTGTAAATGCTGTTATTTTGGCTGAGGATGAGCAGCTGTGCTGTCAATGCTGGTGATACGGCTGAGGATGAGAGGCTGTGCTGTAAATGCTGTTGCTGTGGCTGAGTATGAGAGGCAGTGTGTTGTGAATACTGCTGCTATGGCTGAGAGGCTGTTCTGTAAATGCTGATGCTACGGCTGAGGATGAGAGGCTGTGCTGTAAATGCTTTAGCTACGGCTGAGGATGAGAGGCTGTGCTGTAAATGCTGGTGCTATGGCCGAGTATGAGAGGCAGTGCGTTGTGAATGCTGCTGCTATGGCTGAGAGGCTGTGTTGTAAATGCTGGTGCTACGGCTGAGGATGAGAGGCTCTGCTGTAAATGCTGGTGCTACGGCTGAGGATGAGAGGCTGTGCTGTAAATGCTGGTGCTATGGCTGAGTATGAGAGGCGGTGCATTGGGAATGCTGCTGCTTTCGCTGAGAGGCTGTGCTGTAAATGCTGGTGCTACGGCTGAGGATGAGGGGCTGTGCTTTAAATGCTGGTGGTACGGCTGAGGAACGGAGGCTGTGCTGTAAATGCTGGTGCTACGGCTGAGGATGAGAGGCTGTGCCGTAAATGCTGGTGCTATGGCTGAGTATGAGAGGCGGTGCATTGGGAATGCTGCTGCTTTGGCTGAGAGGCTGTACTGTAAATGCTGGTGCTACGGCTGAGGATGAGAGGCTGTGCTTTAAATGCTGGTGGTACGGCTGAGGAACGGAGGCTGTGCTGTAAATGCTGGTGCTACGGCTGAGGATGAGAGGCTGTGCTGTAAATGCTGGTGCTACGGCTGAGGATGAGAGGCTGTGCTGTAAATGCTGGTGCTATGGCTGAGTATGAGAGGCAGTGCGTTGTGAATGCTGCTGCTATGGCTGAGAATCTGTGCTGTAAATGCTGTTATTTTGGGCTGTAGCTGCAACTGAAGGTCTAAGGTGGTGTTATAAACGCTGTGGCTTATGTTGAAGAGTTGGATCTGAGTTTCTAGTGGTGCCCTTACCTCAGTCAGATTATATAACAGTAGAATATTTCTCATTCTTACCTTTGTGATCCTAATTTCGGTGGAAACCAGAGATTCTTCCCAAATCAGTATCCAAAGATACACAGTATTACCTCGTGGGTCCGGTTTTCTGGGAGTACATCTTGTCCAGTAAAACATGGTGGAGAACATTCATGGAAACCATCAATTGAATGTGAAATGTATATGCAGAAACAAGCGTGGAAGCCCGCAGTATTGCTGTTATTCCCCAATTCTTATATTCCTAGTGAAATTGCTGCACCCAGCTGTATTCCAGTATTAGGATTTCCACGAAGGATGTAATGAAGTTCCTGGTTTAATTTTGCTGCTGTGTGTTATGCTGTTTGGTTATGTCTTTAACCCCACGATTGAATTACAATATTTCCTGTAGTATTGTATTTTATATCGCACCTTCATCATTTACATTGGCAATTTACTGAGCAAATGTCCCACTTGCCTCTCCTAAAGATAGTATTGAGTTCTTGACCGGCTCTGATCCCTGCAATACATTATTTCTTGCATTTTGTGGTTCAAAATAAAAAGGAAACTAGGGCCATATGTATCAAAGGGGTTTACCCATTCTGTGTCTATGAGAAAATGTGTTCATACATATGGCCCCCTGTCAATAAAGGATATGCATAGTGTTTCACAGCCTTTTCTTACATAACTTCTTATTGTCTTCACATTGTCTATTTGAGTGTATTTATTTGTGTGTCTCTCTGTTTTACTTCTCAAGTGCATATTTCAAGGAAACACTGCTGAATGACATTAGGAAGGCCCGAGAGAAGTATCAGGGGGACGAGCTCGCGAAGGAGCTGACCCGGATAAAGTTGCGGATGGACAACACCGAGGTGCTCACGTCGGACATTGTCATTAACCTGCTTCTCTCCTACCGAGATATCCAGGTATGTGGGAGATCAGGACCCACGCCATTACTTGAAAAAGTGTACGTCCCGCTTGCCTGGGCTACCTTAATTCTAACTGACTATGACAACTGTCCATTAGACCCAAAGTGGAGATTGTGGGCCTGGTTCACAAAGATTTGTGTATAAGTAGATGTACTCCTGGCTTACTCCTGGAATCCAGGAGTACTGCTAGAGTAAGTCACAGCAAAACCTTTGAGAAGTGGTAATCTTTCTGTGTGTTCCACAGTCTCAGGGCAGGTTGAATTTATAACTGTGAGCATGACAGGACAATCTAATGTGCAATTACCCCACATGTTCCTAATTGTTTTAAAGTTATAAATATCACATGTTGAAGCATGGTATTGATACATTACTTTTAATCATATTATTATGCATATGAGCAATTTACATTTGTAATTAGCATCGCATCATTTGACTGATATAGACAGTGATTGTGCAACAGCTACTCAATAATGATCTTCTTATACACGCAAAAGATGGTCTCTCGATTAATTCTGTAATCAGAATAGTTTTTGCTTTTTTTAATAGTGATTGGAGTAGGGTAAGAGAACGGTCAGAGTCAGTAGGAGACTAAGGCCTTCATTACAACGGCCTTATACTTTGTTAAGGAGTAAATAACTAAAGTGTCAAATGTGGTATTTACAGGAGCATTATTACCTCCTCATTCTGGATTTGGCCCCTCGGAATGGGCAGTAATGCGGTAAAATCACGCTACAAAGCTCAACAAATTTCTGAGTTTCCCTGCACACATTGCATCAATTTTTACCTGAATAAATTGGTGTGGGGAAAAAGCACACATTTCTCAGACTGCTTGTGATTCTGATAAGGGTTTATGCTTCTGTTTGCACATTTCCACCACCAATCATTAATTTTAGCATATGTTCAAATTTGCACCATGACTCTGTAATGATTTGCACATGTTGAGATTTTCGTTGTCGCTCACGAATCCTCAGTGCATAGCCATATTTGCATCATCTCTCAGTAATGCTGCCACATTCTGTTTAAATTTTGTAACAAAGACAGAGCCACCCAGTTATCCCTCGAGGACTGGGTACAATATAAATAGAATTTCATTTTCATTTTCAATCTTTATTTCGACCATTTGGTCATAAAAGATACACATAAATTTAAAAATCACATAATTGTATCAGATTTGATAAAACATTAGTACATGATTTAAAATCCACATCAAACGTTATTAACACTGTTAAAAATAAAGGAATTCAACAGTCTACCCCGCATCTTTTTAAAAGGCGATTACGTGTATACCACACATTTGTAAAAAATTTGGCAAGCGCAAAAACAATTGGGCCGGAAACATCACATTTTAGAATCCTATACATAGGCATGTATTCCCTGCCACCCAAGTTCTTGATCAAAGGCAGTAGCCAGTACTTTCTGGCTGCCATATATGCTGGGCAGAAAAAAATCACATGCAAGTCATTTTCCTCTTTGTCAGCACAAAGGGGACAATACTTAGTGGAAGGGACTTGCGACCAGGTACTAGAAAAGGAGCGTAAGGGCAGTGTGCCGTATCTCCACTGGAGAAATAACTTTCTAGTGAGAACCGGGTATATAGGGTCAAAGGCCTTTTCAAATGCGTAAAGGTCCTTGTTTTGCAGGAATTTAGAGGAAAGAGACCCCTCTGTCTGGGTAGCTAGAGCCCTTCCCCTTTTGTGTTCATGATACAGATTCGCCAGAGATCTCTTAGAGATTCTGGGTGCTGTATCTGCTGGTTTATTCCACAATTCGGGGAGCCCCATATCTATGCACACTGACTGGATATTTTGGACCCAGGGGATACTAAGCGCCTTGGGGTGTTTTAATATTTCGGCCAGTTCTGCCCTATAGTCGGCGAGATCGTCACTGCTCCAAAGCCTGCGCCAGAAGGCTATGGGTCTTAGACTTATCTCGTCGGCAAGAGGCCGTAGCCCTAGATCAAGCCTCAAAGGTAGAAGTGGGGTGCTGGGTGGAAGTGCGGTAATTTGCCTTACGAATCTGTTTTCCGTGACTGACAGATTCTGACATGAAGTATGGCCCCACAATTCAGCCCCGTACAAGATCGCACCCCTGGCTTGTGCTTTATATATCTGAATTAGGGCCCCCAATGGGCGATAAGTCGAGCCAGTCATCATCCGGGAGATACCCCCGGTGATTTGTACTAATTTAAGGTTGGCCCTAGTTTGATGGGTCCCCCAGGTCATATTTTCATTGAGTGTCACGCCGAGATATTCAAACGTGGCTACTCTTTCCAGCCGTGCTGCTCCCAGCACTGGATTCGGGCGCTGTTTGGGGCTTGGATTCAATACCATGTATTTTGTTTTCATGGCATTGATTTCCAATCCTCTGTCCTGACAGAAGGCCACAAAGGCATCCAGTATCCTTTGGATGCCCATGGGAGTTTTGGATACCAACAGCGTGTCGTCCGCAAACATTATTGCGGGCACACTGTTGCCATTTAATTTGGGGGCATCTGTGTAGTCAGTGGCGTTCAGATGAGCGACTACCCCGTTGACAAAGAGGCAAAACAGGGTCGGCGCCAGCACACAACCCTGTCTTACCCCCCTGCCAACGGGGAATCTCTCAGTCAGCTCCCCCGACCTCCCACACCTTACTTGGGCATAATTGTTGTGATGCAGCCTCTGTAAGGTCAGTAAGATGTCTGGTGGTACGCCCATCCCTGCTAGAATGACCCATAGTTTTCCCCTGGGCACGAGGTCGAAGGCGGCTCGTAGGTCCACGAAAATCGTGTAGAGACTGCCACCCTCGAACCTCACTGTCTTCCAGTAGACCAGGTTCAATCTGAAAACCTGGTCCACAGTCGATACCCCTTTCCTAAAGCCTGCCTGATATGGACTGAGGGCACCTGCCTCCTCGATCCATTCCTGAAGCCTATTCAGGAGGACCCTGCCAAACAACTTCTGCGCTACGTCGATCAAGCTAATTGGTCTGTAGTTGGCTGGGAGGAGGGGGGATCCCTTTTTGTAGATCGGGACCACCTCAGCCCCCAGCCAAGTACTAGGGATTTCCATCCCACCAAGAATGCCATTAAAGAGAGCAGCGAGGTAGGGCGCCCAGACAGTGGGCTCCTGCTTGTACAGGTCTCCCGGTAGCCCGTCCAGCCCAGGTGCCTTCCCCGAAGCCAGGCCTGAAATGGCAGCAGTGACCTCACTCAGTGTTATTTGATCTGCCTTAGAGCCCTGCCTCTCTGGTTCGGTCACCGCAGGGAGTTCTCCGGGCTCAGTGCTATATAAAGACTGGAAGTGGGCCTGCCACACTCCAGGAGCTATGTTAGGCTCCACAGCTGTATGTAAGCTCCCTGATCCCCCGTTCACCATTCTCCAAAACAGGTGTTGGTCTTGCACTGCTAGGGCCTTGGTGAGTTCTTCCCACTGGCTTTCCTCCCATTCTATTTTAGCCTGGGCGAGAAGTTTCTTGTATGCATACCTGCATTGCTTAAGGCGTTCCCCTCCTTTGCCCTCCTTTATTACTCCAAGGAGTTCTGTTTTGGCCCGTCTACAGGCCACATTGTACCATTGAGTTCTGCCATGGCACCTCTCTATTGTCTTACGGACTTTACAAGTGAAGTGGGGTGCCGCGATTTTTATAAGCTCATTGTGGGCATCAGACAGTTTACTCCTTATGTCTGTTTCACTTGCCACGCTATCAAGGTCCCCCACAATTGCCAGGATAGGGGTAATCTCTGCATAGAGCCTTGGGAGTTTGTCCTTTTTAGTGACCATTTGCTCCCACCTGAGTCTTCTCCTGCTGCTATCTATGAGAAGCGTGGGGTGATTCCCTTCTGCATGGGTCGCTAAGCCCTGGGGTGCTGGATGAACAAGGTCTAACTCAAGGGAATTATGATCACTGTCCAGCCTGTCTATTACCCTAAAATCTTGTATAGTAGACCACCTTGCTAGTTGGACCAGAACATAGTCCAGGTATGACTCTCTTCCCCGGCGGTTATAGGTATTTTTGCCAGGTGTGTCCGAGTTGACTCTCCCATTACATGCTCTAAGTCCATACCTTAGGGTAAGGGCAGTGATTTGCAGCGCCAATGGGTTCCAGGCCTTCGGGGGTGGAACATCAACCCCTGGTTCTGCCCACCTAGCTTCTTCATCCGATAAAAACCCTTCTTGGAGGCCTGGGAGTGGCTCATAGTGAGAATTAAAGTCCCCACCCACCACATAGTATGAATCGGTCGACAGTTCAGATAAAAAATTCGAAAGTTCATTAAAAGTCGGTGATTCTTTTGCCTTTCCCATCGGCCGTGAATAGATGTTAACCAGCAAGAGGTTTGCTTTGTTTGGCCATGTCAGTGAGACCACCAAGATGTCATCGGAGTTGCATGGGAGCCGTGATGCCACACAGCCCAGATGAGCTGCAACCCATATCACGAGTCCCCCTGAGGGGCGGCCTTTGCCTTCCCATCTGGCTGGAATAAAGAATGATGTGTAGCCTTGGTGACCAAAGTCCTCTCTAGCCCAAGTTTCCTGAAACATGCATATGTCGCCAGTTTCTATATAGTTTACCCAGGTCGGCTCTTCCAGTTTGTTTGCTAGTCCCGCGATGTTCCAGGAGATTATCCTCAGATGTTCAAGAGTGGGTGATGTCAAAGTGCAAAGATTGGAAGAAGTCGGACCTGGCTCCTCCTGTGTTGCAGGGCCTAAAGCTGGGGCAACATAGGTTACATGCGGCACCATAGAACCCCTGTCCCCCTCGCCCGCATGGAGGGGAGCCAAAGTTACCCCCTCAGCAAGAACTTCTCCATCAGTGTCTGGGTGAGAGCATTCAATTCTGCCGTGATCTATTGCAGATAGGTCGTTCAGTGGGCCAGAGCTAGGGCCGGGGGAGGAAGTAGAATGCTCTAACGACCCAGAGGGGATCGAAGCCCCTGCCACTGTCTTACAAGCAGAAAGTCAGTCGACCCCATCCAAGCCGTCCAGGCAGTTGAAGCGATTGAAATCACAGAAGGGTGTATCTGGTGGCTGAAAATAAGGGCGTTGTACAGGGCCATTGTGATTGCGACTATGTTCCACCCTTGTCCAGTCATCATACATTGGGGCCTGGCGTTTAGGAATCGGGGGGAAGAAGAATGAAACTGGGAGGGTCTGTATGGTGGAATCTAGGGAACGGTTCCTTCCTCTGCAAATGTGTCGGACCGTACCCGGGTCCTTGAAGGTTACCATAATACAGTCCCCCACTATAGTTTTCCTAGTCTTCCCTAGCCATGGAACCCTTCTTACCATGATGATTTCGTTGTTATATTGGGGAGGCAGGGGTCGGTTCCAATTGAGCCATTTGATTACCTTTTTCTTGAGAGACTGGTAATCCTCATTTTCCCCTGATCTTAGGTGAGGGGCTCCCGCTAAGACCACCATTAATCTATTGGCCTCTGGTGGAAGATCTGGCCTCCGTGGTCTAGGAGTTGGACAAACGGGCGTGGGTGTGGGAACATTGGCCTGGCCTTGATGCGTTCCAGAAGGCTCTATTTGTGAGCTATGTGGGGTTGAGTCCACTAGATGGGTGGGTCTGGTGCTTTGATTGTTGTGCCGCACCTGGGTTTGGATGGCCATAAGGGGTTGGAGCGGGGCGGCAGATGGCATGCTTCTAGGGGGGGCTCTGCTGGCAATATTTGCCAAGTCTTCTTTGGAAGGTTCCGCAGTCGGGGGAGAGATTTCCACTGGCTTGGTCTGCTTACTTACTAGAGTGCTCAGGGTGGTAAGAGAGGTTTCTAGTAAGGTGAGCCTGATCTCGACTTTTTTTAAGCTGTCGGTGATTGGCTGTAAAAGGGAGCGGAGTAGGAATTCAATGTTCCCCTTGGCAGAGAATGGATTAATTGGATTTGGCGTAGTGTCCTCTTGATCTTTGGTGGTGGCATTAGTTCCGGTATTTAAGAGCTTGGAAGGAGGCACCATCTCTGTGTGCTTCCCCGGTTGGGCAATATTTGGCAGTTTCTTGCCAAAATCCAAATGGGTTATTTTGGGTTTCCCCCGCCCTCCCGTTGTTTTCCGAGCACGTTTGCTAGGAGGGGGCCTATGTAGCTCCACCGCTACCTTTATTTTGGGCTTGCTCTTATTGGCCACTTGAATAGATGGAGTTTGAGTTACCACGGTGACAGGTGATTGGAAAATCTCTAGGGGGACTGATTCTACGTTTTGTACAAGTGCTAACCCTGAAGTGGCGGGAATTTCCCTTAACAAGAGAGGAAAATCCTCTAGTGACAAAATGTTAGGACTGCTGGGTAGCGCTCCTCCCTCTTGGGTAGTAGGGCATGGGCTAATGTCAATCAAGGGCCTGTTTTTCATAGATTCGATGGAGCGCCTCCGCTCCGCCCTGCGTTTCTCCAGAGAACCGTCCGTGTCCACCTCGCCTTTGTTGGACTTGAAATAATTATCCAGAGTCCCGGAGCTAGATGCTCCCTCCCTCGAGGGGGTATCCCGGTGTATGGGCGAGGGCATTACCTTGGTTGTGGCACGAAAAGAAATCAAGAGAGGGGGCCCAGCCCGGCCTCCCTCGGCCACTGACGGCCTAAGACGGTCCCGCCCTTGTCCCGGGCTTCTCCCGGCGCCCTCCCGCGCGCTCCCGCGCAGCGGTGGCCGGTGTTGGAGTTATAGGGGAGGTGACTCGCTGGTGGGCGGGGCTTGCAGGGAGAGCGGGCCAGGTGTAGACTATTGGCCGTGCAGGGACTCCTGGTAGTTAGAGTCCCTGCTTGCTCGCAGCCCTGCAGCTCTCCGCCTCTGCTCCTCACCAGCACCCAAAGCAGACAGCAGTAGAATCCAGCACTCCTCCCAGCGAAGCGGGACCCGCGCAGCGGGTCCGGCGAGGAAGAGCACACGAGTCAGGCACAGCAGCAGGCTCTCAGCCCGGGATTCTTCAGTTCACGCAGGATACAGGGCAGTACAGACCCGTAAAGCGTCCCACAGAAGCAAGAAGCAGGTACGGTTATGAAGGTCCGGTCGCTGGTGGGCGGGGCTTGCAGGGAGAGCGGGCCAGGTGTAGACTATTGGCCGTGCAGGGACTCCTGGTAGTTAGAGTCCCTGCTTGCTCGCAGCCCTGCAGCTCTCCGCCTCTGCTCCTCACCAGCACCCAAAGCAGACAGCAGTAGAATCCAGCACTCCTCCCAGCGAAGCGGGACCCGCGCAGCGGGTCCGGCGAGGAAGAGCACACGAGTCAGGCACAGCAGCAGGCTCTCAGCCCGGGATTCTTCAGTTCACGCAGGATACAGGGCAGTACAGACCCGGAAAGCGTCCCACAGAAGCAAGAAGCAGGTACGGTTATGAAGGTCCGGTCGCTGGTGGGCGGGGCTTGCAGGGAGAGCGGGCCAGGTGTAGACTATTGGCCGTGCAGGGACTCCTGGTAGTTAGAGTCCCTGCTTGCTCGCAGCCCTGCAGCTCTCCGCCTCTGCTCCTCACCAGCACCCAAAGCAGACAGCAGTAGAATCCAGCACTCCTCCCAGCGAAGCGGGACCCGCGCAGCGGGTCCGGCGAGGAAGAGCACACGAGTCAGGCACAGCAGCAGGCTCTCAGCCCGGGATTCTTCAGTTCACGCAGGATACAGGGCAGTACAGACCCGGAAAGCGTCCCACAGAAGCAAGAAGCAGGTACGGTTATGAAGGTCCGGTCGCTGGTGGGCGGGGCTTGCAGGGAGAGCGGGCCAGGTGTAATAGAATTACACAAGTGTCCCCTAAGGAATTATTTCTCAATTATTTCTTATTCATAATTTGTCACAGAAAGTGAACATATGTTAGTACATGGGATTCTTCTCAAATATCATTATTTATTGTGACCAAAATTCAGTATGGCAACACTATACTACTAACATTTTAGTTCTTATTGTGAGTAGTATATAACATCTTATGCTTCAGTTGCATGGACAAACAAAATACCATACATCATAAATATCTCCAAATCACATATGACGGTTTCAAATTAACACAAATGTTCATTTGTAAGCAAAACGATGTTTAAGCGTCGACGTTTCGGTCCAGTATTGGTTTACATATTCCCCAGGCCCATCTTCAGGACGAAAATGTTGCATCTCCCTAATTTCAAAATAAACACAATTAATAAATGACCTCTTTACATCTCTGCAAAAAAAGGTATCGTCTGCTCACCACAAGAGACACCCAAACGGTGAAAAATGCAAGATCTGAATTTTGCGACACCACGTGTACACATAATGCACCAACTTATTAGGGAGTGCTCCCCAGCCTGTAACCCAAAACAGGTCAAAACAGAAACCCAAAGTTTAAAAATCTTACCTAATACTTCCAGCCGGAAGTTTTAAATTAGCCAAGCGGACCTCAATGTCCAAAAATCTAGAAAATATTGAAAAAGCAACCTAATATTTACAAAGGGCTTTGTCAAAATTCTTTAAAATGGTCTAACTCAACCACCTATGTATCATACTCACTCTAATTCAGAGCTGGTGTTCTCAGTAGTCGACCCTATACAATGAAACGACAGATAAACATTTACACTCTATTCCTAAAAGCCTGTTCATGAAACACAATCAAAGAGACCCAGAGCAAAAGGAACTTACAAACTCAATTTGGATTTGTCAATCTGCAAGTAAAATAAAACAACACTCAATTAATATACCGTGCGTTACAACCGTTGTCATAGATATAGCCGCAACCAACAGCGTGATCGTATAACTAACATTACTTACTATCCAAGTCTGTGTATCTCGAGTTGTACACCTACAAATAATAAACTGACATTAGTTTCCTAAAATCAAAGAAAGTCTCCAATGTGAATGACAAAACGTTCCTAGGCAAGGACTTACTTGAGAGAAAGGTAACCGCTGACGTCAAAGTCCGACCGATAATCTTACTCTAGATCCGATCGGAACAAGCCACTAGTTAAAGAAAGTGAGGACGGGTTAGGCGTGATGACGTCAAAACCCTAAAGTATCGCCGCCATCTTGGAGTGGTAACAACCCACCTAATGCCGAATCTTATCGTATAAAATCATGATATCTCCTTTGTTATCACTGGTCAAAATGTCTAAGCTCATGCATAAATATGCAAACACGCGTACATATATTGGCCCGATTGAACTTATAAAGGAAGGCTTTAAAAACGGCTATCTTCTTGTATGCCTGATGGTATTATGCGTCATCCTAAAGCCACATAAAAGTGTCATTCATGTAGAATCTAAGACGACTCCATCATAATGCTGAAAACAAGCAACATCATCTTTTGGAATAGCAATCACCACTTGTCGAACACCAGTTATATGAAAAGAGTCTTTTTTTGCCTAATGTATAGCTAAAGACCGCTTTAAATATGTATAAACTAACTTGATATATGTACCCAGAGTTATACCTATAGGTTATAAAGTAGCCAAGGTATGCCATTCAATAAGGGAGTTTAACCCCTTTTCCACAGTGTCACAAGACCAGATCCACCTATTCTCTCTTAAGGTGAGCAGACGATCAACATTATGATATCGTTTAGTACTTTTGACCACATCTAAACAAACCATTGCATATCAGAAGGTAGGTGAGCTTTCTGTTGGTAATGTTCTACTAGTGGAGCAGTAATCACATTGCATATTATACGGGATTGGTGCTGTAAAATTCGTTTTTTTACTTCCTGTGTGGTTTTACCAATGTAGGTTAACCCACATGGACATTGGAGACAATAGATGACATTTTTTGTATGACAATTCGAGTGATGATACAGTTTGATTTTTTTGCCATTAACTACACAATCCTTTATAACATTCGTTGTTGCACACGCTGCACAATTCCCGCAGGGAAAATGCCCAGTAATAGGGGCTAGACCCCATTGTGTCTGAATTGTACTGGGTGTAGGTTCTTTGTAGGCTTTGACTAAGTGATCTCTCAAGTTCCTCCCCCTTTTGAACGCAAACCGTGGCTGCGCCAGGAAAGGTTCCATTTTATTGATCAAATGCCAATTGTGCCTAATGATCTTTTTGATTTGATTAGATTTAGATCCAAATGTCATCACACAAGTGATAGGTTGAGATTTTATTGTGTCTGAATTGCACGTGTCTTTTTTGGGCCAATAGAGCCCCACGATCGTAGTACCAGGCCCGTTTCATGGCTTTTTTCACTAGTCTGTAGGGGTATGATCTCATCATTAATTTTGTTTGCAATGTTTTGGCCTCCCGAAAATAATCCTCCTTTTTGGTACAGTTACGTCGAATGCGTAAAAACTGTCCAAAAGGGAGGTTATCTCTAAGATTGTGAGGATGATAACTGTTATATTTAAGTAACGTATTCCTTGCAGTAGGTTTAGTATACAAACTCATGGTCAGGACATTATTGTCATTTGAAATTGTTAGATCTAAAAAATCAATCTTTTCGTTGTTGCTCTCTAAAGTAAATTGTAGATGTACATTCTGCTGGTTAAGCCAGACATGAAAGTTTTTTAGCACTTCTTCGGTGCCATCCCAAACTATACAGACGTCATCTATATACCTTAGATAATGATCCATATATTTACTGTAGGGATTGTTCTCATAGATCACCCTTTCTTCAAAATCCGCCACATATAGATTAGCAATGTCCGGCGCAAAAATGGCGCCCATAGCTACACCTTGTTGTTGGACATAGAAATCACGATCAAAGAGAAAATAATTTTCCTCTAGGGCAATTTTAGCACATTGGACAATGAAATCTGTAGGTACCTGATGGGGACATGTACGTTTCTCTGATGTATTTCTGATCACAATAAGAGCTTCGTTTTGGGGAATACTTTAATATAAACTTTCAATGGTAATTGTGACCAGGATATACGAGAGAGGATCATATGGTTGCCCTTCTAGTTTCACAATTACATCTCTACTGTCCTGTGTATAGGCTTTACTCAAAGGGTTTCAGAAAGTACTCAACATATTCTGCCAACGGTTGTAATATAGATTGGCAGCCCGCCACTATAGGTCTCCCTGGTGGTTTTTGGCAATGTTTATGAATTTTTGGTAGCGTATAAAACGCTGGAATTGTATAGTCCTTCTTATTCATATAATCAAACACCTTTTTGCTCAGCCACATACCATGCAGTCCCATAGTAGTTAGTGATATTATTTCTTTTCTTATTCTTGTTGTAGGATCACCTCTCAATTTGGTGTAGTGAACTGGATTATTAAGCTGTCTGAGGGCTTCACGGTCATAGTCAGATTTGTCCTGTAAAATTATACCTCCCCCTTTGTCTGCCGGTTTCACGATCAAATCGTCACGGCTAGACAAAGATTTTAAGGTAGCATTTTCTTCTTTCGAGAAATTGAATTTAACATATTTCCTATGTAGAAAAAGTTGTTGGATTTCGTTTAATACCACATTTTCAAAGGTTACTAGATCTTTTGGCATAGTGTTAGTTAATGGAAAAAAGGTTGATGGACATTTAAGACCACTAACATTGACCGTCTGTGCCATAGGTGAATTAGCAAAAAATTGTTTAAGACATAGAGTTCTGAAAAATTTCTGAATTTCCACCTCAGTCAAAAACACATCATTTCTATTTGTAGGGACAAAAGATAGGCCATGACTCAAAACATCCATCTCATTTTGACTCAATATGTATGATGATAAATTAAATATGGGGACAGTCTCCATATTTGGATTCATATCAGTCAGAATTAACGAGTTACTTGTTACCACTCGTAATAGTTGTTGCAAGTCTGTCGGAACCCCGGAGTATATTGGTTGCGATACCAACCCCTCCGAGTGTTCCGGGAACGTCCCCTCTGTTGTTGCTGACCCCTCGATAAAAAAGAAGGTGAATTATGTCCTCTACCTCCCCTGAAATTGGAACCACCTGGCCTACTTAGAGTATCATCCGAGCTTGAGGACCCTGTATCTGAGAAAGTAGTGTGCTTAGGAACCCAGTTAGACTGATTTGAAGTCTGTTGAAAGAAGTCTTTTTTTAGATAGGGGTAAGTACTTTCCCTACTGTAATTCTTTAGATCTTTCTGTAATTTCTCTGTCTTCTTCAGAATATTATTTCTCTGGAAATCAGTAATGATGGCGTCTAGTTTTTTAAAAAAATCCTCAATATCTGTAGCTACAGGATCCTCACAAATCTGTTTCTCTAATTCTGCGATTTCCAATTTTAGTTTGTCAATGTGTCTTAGAGCTGTTTCAATGATCAGAACCATCCAGCTTCTGGAGCATTTATTAGAAGCAAAGCTAAACCCTACTTTGTAGTCTTCATCCTCAACAAAAATGACTGGGATGTTTCGAACCTGTAGCCTCACTGGGATAATATTGTTATTGAGGCAGTCTGGTAGGAATTTCGCATGTAACTCTGTACGAATGAGCTTTTTATGGAGTCTTTCTAGGTTGTTACGTACGACTGACTGTTGGGTATTTAAATTGGTGTTGGTACTTTGTGGGCCTAATAGAGATGGCCCTCCTGCTATCTTGGCAATATAATCATCAGTATATGTAAGGGTTTCTCGTTCAGACATTGATAAATAATATACAATAACAATTCATACACAAAACAAAAAACAAAACACAACTAAAATTACAACAAAAATTACAGGTGAGTTGACTGATACTTTAGAACAAACAAACCACTTTCTTTTGAAAAGGGCCCTTGCAGACTAGTGTCTGCAAACACATAAATGAAAGGACCAGCTTTTTAAATATTGAACAATGTGTTTGGCAGTGTGTGACAGTGCACACTTTCCCAGCCTCTCACCACCATGTTTCCCCTCACTTGCCCGGCCATCACCCCCAGGCTTGCCATCCTCGCTACCCCACCTCCTGACTTGGCTATATCCTGCGCACCGCATGGTCCCCGACTCACTTACCGGGCATCTTCCCGGCCCTTCCCCATGCCCAGTTACACGCACGCGCCCTATTTCCCTCGCCTACCCCTGAATTGTCCTTTCAATCCCGCAGCACTTCACAAGCCAGACAACCCAGTCCTGAAGACGATCCCAATTGAAGAGGATCGAAACGCCGTTGACTCTGCAGAGCAATACTAGGCGCATTCTCTATCGTGGCTCAATACAAATTACAAATTAACTTATACAGTGATGTCATTCTGTCACCATTCTTGAGCCACCCACTGTACATTATTTGCACTACTGTTCATTGTGCGCCGTCCACGCTGTTCACCTTATCACTTGCTTCGCCACGTTCTTCACTAACACGTTCTTGAGCACCAAGTGCTTTGTTGGTTGTCACATGATTTTTTCTTATACAGTGCTGCTATAACTGTATATGCCTGACCATAGAAAAAGTTTTTTATGTTGAAATACAAGATGAATAACAATCTGAAATCAATTGAATAGTGGTCTCCTTATTTCTGTGATTGTAATGCTTGCTGCATACATGCTTATTTGTCTTGAAAACATTACCTTTCTGGGATACTGTTTATTTATCTACTTATTGCACAATGGCACAGTACCACAGGCCAGTACTATGTCCCTCTGAAGTCAGCACAAAAGTACGATACTTTAGCTGGGCAGGCTGGTTTTCAAAGATGGACCTCCGGTCTTGCTACCACCAAATCCTCCTACATCCAACGTCCAGGCACATCACAACGGGTCCAACACATACAGGCCTTCTGCAGTATAAGAGACTCAATTTCAGGATATCCAGGGCCACCAAAGTATTTCGTAATGTAGTGCAGGAGGTGTTGACTGGCATCCCTGGGGTCATCTATGTCAGTAATGACAATCTGGTGTTTGCCAAGTCCATCGAGGAAACACACTGTTTGCCTCAGAAGCTTTATGGAGCAGCTCTGAGACAACAGTCAGACCCTTCACAAGGAGAAAGGCAAGTTCCTGAAAGATCACATCAGCTTCTTCAGATACCATTTCTCCACAACAGGGTAGCCCCAGACCCCAAGATGCTCAAGGATGTGAAGCCGAGTCTGCTTGAGTGTGCCTGAAGTCCGCAGCTTCAGGGGCATGGTTAATTACTGCAGCCACTTCATCAAAGATCTGACCATGCTCACACAACCACTGAGAAAGATTACCAAGGATTATCAAGGTGCAAACTCCCTGTGCCTGGAGCCTGTAACACAAAGAGGCCTTCTAGTGCACGAAAGATGTGCAGACACCTCACAAGCCTACTTTGACCCGTACAAAGGCACCGTACTAGCAGTGGATGACATTTGCACAGGGTTAGGGGCTGTATTGTTGCAAAAAACAGAAGTGCGGAGAGTGGGGCCCAGTAGTCTATGCCAGCCGAGCACTAACACCCACGAAGCAGCAGTATTCCCAGAGTGAACGTGAGACCATTGCAATCCACTGGGGGTGCTGTCACTTCCACCTCTATGTGTATAGGCATCCACTCATGGTGCAGCCAGACCGCAAGCCTCTTGTACTGCTGTTTCAGGGGTCGGCCTCAAAGCCTCCACCAAGATTTGAGAAGTGGGTCCTTTAATTGCAAAAGTATTTCTTCAGGGTAGGATATAAGGCAAGATCACATATCCCCACAGACTACCTCTCCTGACATTAGGAGCTGGGCCCCCATTGAGGAAAAGGAAGCGAAAGAAACTAAAGAGTTTGTGAGGTATATCATTGAACCATCTGGGCCTGACCGGTGATGCTGGAAGCCATTGTCACTGCCACCCACCAAGAAGACTGCATATTACTGGCCATCGCGGTTCTACGTACTGGTAAATGGGTTATTTTAAAGTCCAACTGGGAGCAGAATAGGACCGTATGACACTGCATCCCTGCTAGGCCACTGGGCGACCAGAACGCCAGACTCCAACATCACTGAGGGGGGACCGTGCGGCCCTTCGGAACAGACGAGCCTAGATTTTGGCAGCTTACTGGATGGACGGTAAATGAATGTATTAATCAATGACTACTCTAAATACCCGAGGTAGAGCTGGCGAATACCACCTCTGCCACTGAGCTCATTCACAAACTTTAGAAAGTCATGCCCACTATTGGAATATTGAGAGAACTACACACAGAATGGATCCCCTGTTCCCGCCGTAGGAAGTGGCAGAGTATCTCCAATCCTGGGGCATAAAATACCGGAAAATCATGTGCAACTGACCTCAAGCAAATAGCGAGGTGGAGCGGTTCATGAGAACCGTGAACAAAATACCAAGTATTTTTCACAACCCAAACCACTTCCTGGAAAAAACATCTACTCTTTACTGATGGAATATTGTCAACCATCTCACACTGCCACTGGTGTAGCCCACAGTCAGGTCTGCATGGGACCGACTGTAAGAGAGAGTATAACACATCGTCCCAACTGGGCCCCTGGTATTCTAGAGGACAGCAAAGTCTTAAAGAAAGAACACCAACAAGAAATCCACGTTAAAGTGCTTGGCATCCCCCCATTCATCCGGGTAAGAGACCTAATGCTGGTCAAGGACCAAAGAAATACATTTCCTATGCCCTTTGAAACGAAAGTGTGGCAGGTGGTGAAGCGTCACAGTGCCATGGTCACCCTTCAGAAAGAAAGTGAGGAACGTGTTTTTCAAGAAGTATGAAGGGCCTCAGCCGGTCTAGTCATCTGCCACCTCTCCAGAGCAGCCAAGAGCAGAAGAGGGCCACAGGCAAGCGAAACAGAGAAGTTAGAGGACCCCTGCCTGAAAGCATTTCCGGCAACTGTGCAAGCAAGGCCAGAGTTGCTGAGGAAAATTCAGTTGAGCATCTCACCCCCTGCCATTCTCATGTCTTTGAAGGGGAAAGTGCAAGAGTGAAGATTCAGGTATTTGGCACCCCTGCACCAGGCACCTTCTAGCCTCCTCTGGGACTCCTGGTCGAAAGCACAGCAACCGTCACTGGGGAAAAGGGTCAACTCATTGATCCTCCGGACATGTCCGGGAACTCAGTTTGAATGATCTAATTTTGTTGCATTTGTTTGCATTTGGTTGTTTGTTTATTTAGAGCTTGAGGAGGAATGTAATGTCGAACTCACTCCCTCTTCTCTGGGAGTGAGTAAAGTGAGAGGGATGGTCCAACTGGACCCCCTCGTGACGACTCCCATATGGTTGTGCTCGCCTCTATCGTGGGTTTAACAAATAAAAGACGCATGTGTCTGAGAGGGGGGATGTTATACCACGAGAGGAGTGTCATTATTGCATTTGTGCCGACTTGCGAGGCCCACCGGCACCACACTACAGGCAGATGGGTGTGTTGCAGTGTCAATAGGTCATGACTGAAGTGTTAAGGGATTGAATGGATTTTACCCATTACAGAAGACCGACTCCTCAGCTCCTCTCAGCACCCCATGCGCCTCACCTGGATGAGGGGAAAAAATGTAGAGGCCATGGTGGTAGCAGCAGTCCCGGACCCACTAGCCGACTGAAAGCAAGGAGTATAATGACAGTCAGGGGTTCATGGAGAGATGCTGACCATAGATGCCACAGGCAGGACAGCCTCCATATTGGACCCTAAGGTCTGATTGTACAGCTTCATGTTTACATAAAATGGTAAGCACAAGCTTCTAAGGAAAACCATCTCGGCTAGAAAATGAGACTGGCTTCACGGGAAGGTGTAATTTCAATAATACTGTCTCCCCCCTCCCTGAAAAATTCCAGTGTCTGTCGGGTATCTGCACATCTGTGTGTTTTGGAATGTAGTTGCTGACAATATAAACATAATAGTACAAATTGTTACGCATTATTTGTTGTCTAAACACTATGAACTTTGCATGACACGGCCGTTTACAGCTCTATTTTTGCCTCTCAGAAATGGGCAGTCTGTTTTATAGCAACGTTCTCAGCAAACTTTAGGGCAAGAACTTTCCAGCAGTTTATCTGTCAATAGCAATCGTTGAACACTCATATACTGGTATATGTTCAGGTCATTATACATATGAAACCATACAAACCTTCAATATGGACATACATTCACCAAATTAGTAGTGGTAGTAGAATTATCATCCGACACCCTATGCTCCTTGGGAACGTCCCATACATGAGCCTCTCCCTACCATGATCTGTCAATAGCCTACATTTTTGCTGCTGGTAGGGTAGTGAGAAGGGCAAATAGAAAAAATTATTGCTGTTAGCCCAGTTAATTTTCACTTCCTGGAGGAACTTCTTCAGGACTTCAACATGTGATCAAAGAGCAAAAGTCATTCATGGTGGCTTTAATCCAAATTCAGTTTATCTAATGAAATAGTAGCACTGAAGACATTACTCCACAAAAAAAGGAACGAAACGTGTTGGCTAATTTTTGTTATGGAAAAAGAAAAAGATATGTATAATCTATTGAAGACTGATATGTTTGACTCTTGAAACTACATGACGTGGCAAAATCCATTTAAGTGGGCTGGTGGAGTTGCACCTAAACGTCTCCATTTGAAATGTTAAGGAAGTTGGGTATTTGGGTTACCACAGCTCCATTTGTGAATTATTCAGTACTTTCACTTCCTGGCGTCGCTTTTGTGACCCTTGGGGAAAAGGGTGCTTCCAGATTTACCAGCTAGCTCTCTCATAAGGTGTAGGTTTAACATTAAAGGTTTAATAGCCTTTCATGGAAGAAGGGGAGGTATAATTTCCCCAAATCGACCTTGGTAGCTACCAAAACTTCACACAGCCTGGGCCCACCCAAAACATCCTCTACATGACCTTGAGTCCTGCTGATGGTTCATTGTATTTTTAATGCTTTGTACTGAAAACCTAATACTTTACCTAATTCTGTAACAGAAACTGATATCAGAAAAAACCCTAAAATAGTACATTTGAGAAAACGTTTAATAAGTCCATACCCAGATGTGTTTCTCCATAGGGTGTGCTACCAGCGCGCCGTGGAGGACAGTCATTCATTTTGGGGTACCAGCACTTATCATTTTTGACCCAGAGCAAGAGAGAGACAGACATAAAAGAGAGAAAGGGTTAGTTAAACAGCGAGAAAGGGAGAAAGCAGGGGGTGAACTGTCTGGGAGAATGGGAAAGAGACAGGAGGTGGTGGGTGATGTAAGAAAGGTATAAAGTAGAATCAAGACTAGGCAGTCTTTACATTCGACATCCCTAGCAGGTAAAAACCTTGGGTCCATGCATGTATTTATTCACAGATCACATCCTAGCACACAGACATTTCAGAAAGCAACATAACGTCTGTCATTGGTATTTCTAATGGTGCCTTTGAGGTGTGGGAAAATTATTGCACCTGTCCTATACCCACAAAGTAGATTCCATAATAACCAGACCCATTATTACGTAGCAACTCTCTCGGTCAAGGGCTTATCTCTTTTCTCAGCCTGTGGTAAACCATTAAGTTTATGTGATGCGTCTATAAGCCATTATGAAACATATACAACTTGGTAGATTGCTCTAGCAGTTCTGATTTTTTTTCTATTTATTGTTTCGCATTTATTTGGTTCCTCCTTGAATTCAGGACTATGATGCAATGGTGAGGCTGGTGGAGACGCTCGAAATGCTTCCCACGTGCGACCTGGCGGACCAGCATAACATTAAGTTTCACTACGCGTTTGCACTCAATAGGTAAGATACATTCTATGTGCCTGTGTTATGTAAATATACATAAACCTCTCAAAACGGGTACTTATAAAATAATTCTTGCTTTCTGTCCAAACCTGTGCTTGGCTAATTCTATTGGGAACTGTGGGCCCGATTCCCAAATGAACTTAAGACTCAATCCTAAACTTACTACTGTTTTGGTATTCACAGAATGCACTTACTACTTTTGGTATTCACAGAATGAACTTACTACTTTTGGTATTCACAGAAGTTAGGATTTTGTCTTAAGTCTGTCTTAAGTCTGTCTTAAGTCTGTCTTAAGTTTGTCTTAAGACAAACTTAAGACAAAATCCTAACTTCTGTGAATGCCAAAAGTAGTAAGTGCATTCTGTGAATACCAAAATAGTAGTAAGTTTAGGATTGAGTCTTAAGTTAATTCTGTGAATCGGGCCCAGTTTTAGGTTGAACATGTTTACTGGGCAAATTTCCGACAGAAAACAAACAGAAACAATAGGCCAGTTTTATAGACCTGACACTCCTCTTAGCCAAAGGTTGCAAAACAGAGGTAGGCGAGTGCCCAAGCAGGTCCACAATACCTACTCTGCTGTGCGACTTGTGAAAATGGGTAGGAGTTGAATTATTGGTCTTTACCAGGCAGCACAGATCTGGGTCTTCCTTCGGATCAATAGAAGACTGAGACTCCCTTCAGGAATGATTCACAATTATGTGGGCAAAGGGGTAAGTGCTGTGCCAACAGTTACCCCATAATAGCATGAACCCGGGAGCAGTTGTGAAATAACATGACAGTATGACAGCATGACATAACAAATCCTTCTGTGTGGAAAAATATATATGTGTGTGTGTGTTTACTGAAATAACTAGCACTTATGCCCCTACCATGTCTAATGTCGTTGGTAGTTATATATAAATTTCTTTATTCGGCTTTTCACAGAGGAAAACCATAAAAGGAACATTTAAAAAGTACATTTACACATATTTACACAAAAATACAAATTACAGTAGTTTGTTCCAAAGAAATTCATAGAACGACAATTTTATGAGATATAAAAAGAGAATAACAGTCATTTCAGTTATTCAAGTTAAAACCAGTTCCAGAATGATATTTATAGGTTTCTTCTGTGTTTCCTCATACATTTCAGGAAATTAAGAACGATATAACAAACAGATTCAGATTCTAACATTTGGAGACGAAGCATTGCAGGGGGGTATTGCCTAAGTCCCCAACGCCTCAATGTTGGTAAAATCCAAATTCGCCTACGTGGATGATGGAATTCACAAAACATGATAGCATGTATGTTAGACTGTTTAGATTCCCCATCACAGGGACATAAGGTAAGAGTTTGGTCCCAACTGTTACTCACAGGGAATGTCACCAGCCTAAAAAAAGTATCCAATCTGAATCTTGTCAGTAACATCCTCTCATATATAGAAAGCTGAAGTGTTAGGTACGGCTGGATGGAGTATGTTATCTGAACCATGTTCGCATGCAGAACCGAGGGTTTTGTCGACTCAGAAGTCAGTCTCAGTGACTCTAGGTGCCTAAGTGCTAAATTCTTTAAGGCTTTCTTGGGAAGGTGGGCCATTGTCTCTGGTTGGAGGTAGTAGTTCTCAAGACCAAGATCTTTTAAGAAGTTTCTAATATAACTGAGCCACTTTACTTTTGAGGACTGATCAAGAGCCATTGTATCAGCTACAATTGACTGTGTGAGCGCGTTCTTGACCGAGGTCCAAACACGCCTCCACAGCATCAGTGGTTGTATCTTTAGCAGATCCTCTAAGTAAGGTATTCCTAATTCCAGATGAGAGGCATAAGTTGACGTTCCTCTCGGGGTAGCTAAAAGAAATCTTAGAAAAGTGTTTTCTACTATCTGTAGTGCACTAATATCTGTGTGTCCCCAAACTCCCGCTCCATACAAAGCGATGGCCTGACACTTGGCGCTATAAATTTTCAGGAGCTCCACAGGTGCCCTCCTCCCCAGTCTATGGGAGAAGCTCATTAGGGCCGCTGTGGATCTTCTGAACAGATGGCATCTTGCCTCTACTGCTGGCCTCCATGACAGCCTTTCGTCTATCATGATTCCAAGGTATGGGTACTGGGCAGTGACCTCAAATTTTTGGTTATCGAGGTGGATGTCTTTTACTCGTTTTTTCCTAGGACCAGTTATCATGACAAACGTTTTTTTGACGTTCACTTTTAGATCAAGACCGCCCATGAAGGCTGTGTACCTATTCAGAGAGTTCTGTAGTTCTTGCGGCGTACGCGCGAGGATGACGGCGTCGTCCGCATAGAGCAGAGCAGGAATCAGGCGCTGTTTTACATGAGGGAGGTCCTTGGCCCCTCTCAACATCTCTTGCTCCAGACCGTTGGTGTACAACGAGAAGAGAAAGGGGGCCAGGACACAACCCTGCCTGACTCCACGCTCTACTCCGAAGGACGCCGTCAACTCTCCGTTCAGGCCAAAGCGCACTCTTGCCGAAGCTCTAGAGTAAAGTTCCCTCAAGAAGTCTAGGAGAGGGGAATCCACACCCATTTGCCTTAAGACCGTCCACAGCTTCGTATGCGAAACGCAGTCGAAAGCTGCGGACAGGTCTACATAGACCATGTACACCATATTGTTCTTTGCCTGTGTGTACTTCCCCAGAATCAAACTGAGATTTAGGGGCTGCTCTACCGTTCCAAATCCCTCTCGGAAACCGAACTGGAGATCAGAAATGATGGCTCTGTCATCCGCCCATTGCTGAAGTCGCTCGAGTATTTCTCTCCCGACAACCTTGCCCAGTGAGTCCAGCAAAGAGATGGGGCGGTAAGATTTCACATCCTGGCGGTCCCCTTTTTTAAAAATGGGGACCATAATAGACTTAGTCCAGGAGTTTAGGAGACCCACATTTGCAGCTGCTGTGCACACTCTAGTGAGGATGGGGGCCCAGAGCTCCAAGTTGTATTTAAAAAGGTCCACTGGGACCCCATCTGGGCCAGGGGCTTTCCCGTTCTTGCTTAATTCTAGGGCCACCAATAGGTCGGGAATATCGAAATGAAGTAGAATTGGATATTCAACTATTGGGAGGGTATTAGCAGGCTCAGTGATGGTGGAAATATTTTTAAAGATATTTGTGAAGTGGGCCACCCATGTTTCTTCATCAATGGCCACTTCAATCTTTGGGCTATTATTGTCGGTGAGATAAGGAGATCTAACAGTTCGCCAAAAGGCCTCGCTATTTTTAGTAACAGCACTCGTGTGGAGGTCTTCCCAGAGTTTCTGTTTCAATTCCTGAATTCTTAGTTTGCGTGCCTTGCCATATTGTGACCTAAGGAGTTGAATCTGCCCCGCATCTCTGGTTTGTTATGTAGTGCGAGTTTTAATTTAGTGAGGGCTGTGGTGCAACTATGATTGAACCACCCATTCTTTATGAGGGTCTTGGACGCCGATTTTACAGTCAATAGTCCCTTGATTTTCTCTAGTATTTGTCTGAAGTTATTTAAGACTTCTTCATGGTTGACCGATAGGTCCAAACATTTAATGATATTGAGATATGCCACCTCAACCAGTTTCTTTGTGATTTCATTTGGATTCATTTTTCCCCATTTTAAAGTATAGCCATTACGTTTGCCCAGATCTAACTTGTTCTGGGCAAGAGTTTTTGCTATTATTGTGTTTTGGGGCTTGTGGTCACTTAAATTAATGTCCATCCTCAGTGCGAGATGATCACTCAATGAGTTGGCAATGACCCGAAAGGCTCTAGCTGTGTGCGACAGGCCTGGTGACAGGAAGATGTAATCAACTGTCGTTTGATGACCTCTGCCCACGTAAGTCGAGTGAAGGGTGTTTTGGTCTGATTTTGGAGTATTAGCTATTACAAGGTCCAAGTCAGAAAGCAGGTTGTTCAAGGCATTTCCCACCTTAGTATGGACGAAGTGCACTAGTGGTGCATCAAACTCATCCACAATCCCACAGCAGGCTGATTTTATCTGCGGGCAAGGATGAAGGTTAAAGTCCCCTCCCCATAGAAGATGGGTTGCCCCTTGTCCATCCTTCAGCCGATAAGGTTGGGTTAATCTCTTCTGGACGTTTCGTAGAAGGGTCAAAAATTGGTCATCCTCTAAGTTATTATAAGAGTTGACCAAGAGAATCGTCTCCTTGTTCTCGAAGGAAAGAGAGAGAATTTGAAAATTTGGGTCAGAGTAGACGTTGAGCACTTTTAAAAGTTTTAAGGTATTTGCAATATATGTTATTAGCCCTCCTTTGGGTCTGCCGGTTGAGCTACGGACGGCTGGAATAAAGTATGTTTTATAGCCCAAGAGATGGAGCTCAGTTGTGGTCCATGTCTCTTGGAGACAGATTATTTTACATGGCTTCAAAAAATCAAGGGCCGTCCCGTCCTCTATCTTTGGACGTAGGCCCGCCACGTTCCAGACAAGGATAGGTATGCAAGGAGTGTCAGATTTTATTACTGTGGGTTCGGTAGTTACCGAAGGCATACTTATTTTTCGAGACAGCTGTGGTAAGTTAGAGTTATTAGATTCAGTTTCCATTGATGGTCAGTCGACCATTTCAAGGCCGCTGAATCTATTACTCAACGGAATACTGTACCACGGGTCCCAGCGGGGCGGTTCTCTGTGGGTCATCCTCAACGTGTGTGGACCCCAATCTTCCCATCCTCCTCCCTGGTAACGCGAACCCACTAAGTGCCAGGGATTATCATGGTCACGATAGGGAGGGCCTCCAAATTGTCTTGTATTGATGAAATCTATCTGACGTGGGGGTGGTGCATTCCAAGGAACATCATGACCGTGATAAGGACCAAAGGGTTGTCTGGAGGGATAAAAAAAAGAGAGAGGTTTAATATCTATCCCTCCATTTGCCCTCGGGTGGTCACGAGAGCAGATATAGTCTACAACTCGGGGATCTTCAAAAGTAATCACGATGCAGTCTCCTGGGATCGTTTTTCTACCTTTTCCCACCCATGGGGTCCTACGTACTGTCAAAATCCTTCCATACCAAGTTGGAGGCATGGGACAATTGGTGTGTAGCCAATGTTGGGCCTTATTTTTCAGGGACCACATAGGTTCAGCATTGTGGTCCACTAACTCGGGCACACCAGTCATTACCACAACGTAAGGGGATGCGTCCGGAGGCAGTTCTACTGGAAATCTGGCTTCGGCGAGTACACTGGGGACGTCTCTGTTCGAGACAGGGATCGGGGGATTGGAAGCTGGAGTTTGAGTTGCCGGGGTTTTGGATATTACTTTATTTGATGCCGCTGTCTTCAAAACAGGTGTTATTGTTGAGGTGGTGTTTCCCTGTGGCAAAGTCGTTATATTGGTGGATGGAATCACTGTGGTCTTTCTTTTCGTTGGTATGGGAGTTACAGCTAAAGGTGCATTCTTTTGAGTAATTACGGGTTTCGGGAGGGTATTTCCAGGCTTAGTGGGGGGTTGTTTGTTTTGACTAACTCCCTCCGTTTTTTGCATCCCTAGCGATTGATTTTGTTGTGAAAGATTAACCAGTTTAGATAGTTGGGTCTCCATCTGCGCTAGCTTTACTTCCACTGGTTGCAAAAGAAGTTTAAAAAGCTCAGCGATCTCGTTTATCAGATGGGAATTATTACTATCTACTAGTACCTTACTACTGGGTAAAAGGATAGGGGATTCCAAATTAATAGGGGTAGGGATGTCGTGGGCAGAGTGATGGACCATGACAGGACCTACTAACTGTTCTATAGTAGGTGGTGGTTTCTGTGGAATACTAGGGATGTTAACAGTCTCTTTGGGTATAGAATTTTTCAGATGGGGCTTTCTTTTCCTTATAGCGCCCTCCCTCCTTCCTCTTGCTTTCACTCTTTCATCTGATGTCATTTGTGGTAGGGTTTGTGGCAGTAGTTCAGGTGTTCCTTCAAGACCTGAGCTTAGGTGTAAGTCTGAAAGCTGGGAAGCCGACAGATCCACATTGTTTGGCAAACTACGCCTACCCTCACCAGAAGCCTTCTGCCCTTCATTGTTGTTGTCAGGCAGAGGGGTTCTAGCGTCAGCCAAATTACCCAAGGAGGATCTTTTGGCGAACGCTAGATCCAGGGAAACTCTTTCCTCCATCAGAGAGATGCTTTGATCTATGAATGTGTTAGCCTTGGTGATAAAAATCATCCATAGGACCTAACAGTTTCCCCGCACTACCAGAGGCCTTAGATTTATTTCCTCTAGTTAACATCCTGTTCGCTAGAGGAAGAAGAACAAATAATTAAGTGTAAAGGAAGGCGGTTAGAGGGGTGGCCCAGTCCAGTCTCTCCGGTCCTCGAACGGCCTCAAACGGCCCACCCTTTGCCCGGGCTTTGCCCCGGGCTTTGTCCCACTAGCGCGGTTAGGGCGGGGTGTATTTAACGAGGAGAAAGAGGAGGAGTCTGGGAAGAGGCAACAGGTGCGCGTGTTGTGGTGAGCGCTAAGACCTGTGGGCCTCGCAGTCCCGGACTCAGCAATCCAGTGGCGGTTGTCTCAACACCCCAAGAGTCACAGGCAGAAACAGGAGCAATACTTCTCCGGTCACAAAAACGGCTGAAAGGGCAGAGTCACTGTTGCGACTGCGAGCGACTCCCGCGGAGAGGGGGCCGCGAGTCGTAGTTGTAGACGCCCCAATTAGTTGGGAGGAGTCCGGGAAGAGGCAACAGGTGCACGTGTTGTGGTGAGCGCTAAGACCTGTGGGCCTCGCAGTCCCGGACTCGGCAATCCAGCGGCGGTTGTCTCAACACCCCAAGAGTCACAGGCAGAAACAGGGGCAATACTTCTCCGGTCACAAAAACGGCTGAAAGGGCAGAGTCACTGTTGCGACTGCAATAGTTTTTGAATAAAGAAAAAGTATTCCAACATGACTGTCGAAGAATGTGCATGTGTTAGCAACTATCTTTTCATGTTGTATTTAAAGTTTAACGTATTGTTCCAAAATGACTGACTGCCATTTTAGAGTAGTAAATTAAAAAGAAAAGTATGCATAGAAGTGCATAAAGAAAGAAGTGAGTAGCCAGGCGGTAGTGTGCAGCTGCCAACCACTCACAATAATACCCATAAAGAAAATGATGTGTGCGTTTCGTCCTTCCTGAAACAAGCCAGCCTCCCTAACGACGTAATAATCGTTGGCAGTTATGTCATATATGATGTAATTGAACATTTTAAGAGTGATGCAATCTGTGAGGCCATAAGCAGTAACCATTAGTGTATATATAAAGGAGGTGCAAGAAGAACGAAATGATTTCCAATAAGATACCAAAGTTTTGGGGGGACAGATAGATTCTGCACTTGCTAGCTCCTTGTTCAAGCATTTTGATTCGTGTGAAGTTAAGTATATGAAACCTATACTTGCCCATTTATACTGGCTGTGCTGATAGCAGGCCTAAAGTTTTATGGTAGCGCAAGATTTCCTACTCAAAATTCAGAACCACAACCATTATGTGAGCAGCAATTTCAAGTATTTGGGGCAAGTTCTCAAAGACCATTAAATCCAGAACCTTTAAAGTAGGCCTACAAAAGGTAATGATTTATTCCTTTTTGAAATTAGCAAACACTTTCAGTAGTAGCCCTGGAAAGCTGTGCCAGGTGCAGGTTTCCAGCAATTTTACAAGGAATGTCATTTAACATATTGTCTGGGCGACCATTTCTTAAATGTGTAATTCTTTATTAGCCTACAATTTCTTACTCAGGTAAAGCACAACGCAATGTAAACACAACTCTTTTTACTTTCTTTTTTTTCCTCTACTGATAAATTATTTTTTATCATGCAGAAACACCTTCCCCCAGTATCTAGTGCAGGTTTGGAGCCGAGCGATTCTCCTTGCCATCTTGATATTTATGTTGCACCAGCCATTTTCTGAAGTAAATATCTGGCAATTTCTAAATGGGATAGAGTTGGATCGGAGTTTGTGAATGTCCACAAAGGTAGATTTTTGTTGAGGTTCATTAACTACACCTTGTTCCACCCACTTTTGACCCCTCGAGTGGAGGTATCACACCACACTCATCCACACTTGTGGTAGAGAACTACATAGCAGTAAAACCATTAATGCCTGCTATTATTGTTTTTCTGCACTGAATTCCTGGCCGATGTAAATTCGTGTTTTTTTCGATGTAAAAGCATGTTCACAGCCAGAAATTCCTTTATGAACAGGGCCCTTGGTGAGGCTTTAGCCACAACCGGACGTTTTGTGCACATTCCCTTGTTTGAAATATCAGCGACGATTGGCTTGGATACCTTTACCACCTGCCCCATTCAGAGTTACTGCTATCTCTACTATCAGTAAGATAAGAGGGGAAGAGGAAACGAAATACCAGGAGGAAATAATAGGGCAGTTGGAATGGGAACCTACATTTGTCTGATGGGTCGGGGTTGGAGGGGGTGGGCTGACGAAAAGATCACAGTATGTCTGTGACGAGGTGTGAAGCCAACTGAGGGGAAGCCACAAACTTTACTTACTCAAGTTTAAAACATGAAAATTGCTATATGAAGTCAAACTACTGCCACATCAGTCATCTCATTGTTTTGGGAAAGTTCTGCTCCTCCATCCTGGATGAGTCTAAACTAGCATTGCCTAGGCCAAAATCCTCTTCTTGAATGCGACGACCTAGAGTCCTTTTGCCTCCTTACTATAATAAACAGGAAATCATATTTTAAAGGAACCCTGTGGAGTTTAAGGGGAAGCTGTTTTGTGGAGATAAATGAGAGAAGACAATGTGTTATGTATGTCTCTCCTAGAGGGTCTTTTGTGTGAATATCAAATTCTGAATCTGGTTTCTTATTGCTATGTAGTAAAAGTAGTGGAAAACCCCCACATTTTTTGCACTATTTGGATCTCTCAGGTATGTGCTTGTTTCCACTGTGATTTCCCCACTAAATTCAGGTTTGCAGCGGCCAGACTGAAGCGACGGAATGGTGGTTGAATCTGGGGGGCAGCACTGTTCCTCCGTCAACTGCCACATTCCTTGTCAGCTGAGGATCTATGTAGACCTTAGCTGACATGGAATTCCAAGCAGAAACAGAGTTTGGTCCTCAAAGAGCTTATCAGCACATAAGGGCATTGAAGTGGGGGCGTCGTAGGAGGATGGAAGCTAAAGAGGGTGGTGTGGGAGCTCAGCTCTCCTTATACATTTGATGCAACTCAGAACCTTTTGTGGAAAAACCTTCATGATACTCACAGTTACTCATTGAACATTGCAAATATTCTGTTTATGTTTCTATACTTAGATGGCAGAAAAGCTGTGCAGGTCATCAGTTCCTGTCCGAGCAGATTTGTGCTGCCTTTTGCACTCCAAAGGATGGAAAATGAGTGCAGCCCTGGGTACCAAGTTGGCTTTGTCTTTTTTGACCCCTGTGCAAACCCAAGTTTGTGCTGGTCTCAAAATTCTCAGTTGGGTGAAATGTATAGCACCTGGTCATTTCTGGGTAAACGTTTGAATAGGTCACCCTTTTGCTAATATTCGGCATGTCAACCTGCTGGAAATTAATAAGAGAAATCGGTGTGGTATTTACCATAACATTCTGATGTTGGTGCGGTAAACATCAAAATACTCCTGTTATTCCCCCAAAACTCGGAAAAGGTGCTATGTATTTCACCTGATAATTGTCGATTTTATCAGATGCGTTAAATAGCACCTACTCTTCTGACATACTCGGAATGAGAGATTTGCTGCTTATAGCAGTTTGAACCAAGACAGAACATCTTGTGTCAGTAGTACTGCACTTTTAGCTCACATCCTCAGGCTTAGTTCCCGGATTTCTGGTTGTGCTAGTAGTGGCAAATGTAGCAGAGCACACCAGGCCTCATTTATGAGAAATGACGCATCGCTGCGTGAAAGCAGCGATGCGTCACTTCTCAGTGCGCACTCCTTGCAACATTCCTGATGCGTCCTATTTAATGTATGACGCATCATGTCGCAAGGAGTTACAGATACGTCAGTATTTCTGATGTATCTGTAAGCGCAAAAGTGACGCATTGCTGGAGTGTGTCATAAAAGTGACGCAACTCCAGCAATGCGTCCTTTCACATGGAGCAAGCCCCATGTGAAAGGGCCTGCGTCAGTCTTACGCCTCCTGTGAGGCAGGCGCAAGATTTTGACGCACCGGCGTCCTAAAAGTGACGCAGTATAATCTCATAGATTTCACTGCGTCACTTCTACGACACTTCCTTGCGTCAATACGCCCCCCTTGCATACATTATACCTGGCGAAGGTATAATGTGGCGCAGGGGTTTACAAAGTGACGCATCTACCTAGATGCGTCACTTTGTAAATATGGCGCAACAAGGCGCATTTTTTACGCCACTGGTGCGTCACAAAAAGTGGCCGGCGGCGTAAAAGTGGCGCACCGCCTCATAAATGAGGCCCATCGTGCTTTATGTTGGTATGGGCCGGACTGGCCGTAGCGGGCATCAGGTGTTTCCCCAGGAGGGTGGCGGGTCGATTCTGTAATGTGCGTCTGTTTTGCAGTGGTGCTGCAATATCGGCCCCCAGTAACAAAAGCAGCAGTGCTTCACACTCCCCCTCGCCCCCCTCTCCAAACCCTCCTGGGGCTGTGCTGACAGAATTAACAAGAGCTGTTCGATAAATGCTTTGTGCCTGTCTGACTTTTTATGTGAGGATTTTCACTTGAATTTATGCTGCCTGTTATTGTATGAAATTACACATTATGTGCCCACTTACAGAACAGGGACAAGAAATTCATGTGCGATTACCTGCATTTTGCTGTACTGGCAACGACAGTGCCATCTTGACACCTTATTTCTGCTTTGATCTGTTTTTATGCTTATTACTGCTTTGAAATAACTGGAATTATATAGAAAATGTGAAGCCATCTTCTGTGTGAACAAATGATGCGGAAGCAAACCGCAACCGATTTTAAAATAGTACTCACATCCTTTAAGGAGGGAGAGATCGATTCATCGACGTACGGGGGAGGGGGGGGGGGGGGGGGGGTCGTACAAGCAAGCGTAGATTGACGTCAGCAAACACGGAAGTGGAGCTATACTGAGACCTGCTGGGGAACCGACTTGAGGGGTTACATTTAAATCTTCAGGCCCTATACGGACGGGCGCCTCAGTCCCGGTGATCCAGCCAATTACACCAGCATAAAAAGGCCCTTTTAGACTACATTTTTATTTCGCTGCCTCTGTCTATATATTGTTCTGTTTTTGAAGACACCCCTACCATCAGCAATGCTATTCATCTAAGTGTGTGTAAAGTTAAATATTTTGCGTACGGTTGCTGAAAAAATGCATACATTGGGGTGGAGAATGCTGTAGGGCAACTCTACATCAAAAAGAGGTTTTACTTGGTTATTAGAAAATGGGTCTCAGTGGCATTAATGCTACCTCTTAGAGTAGGTTAGTGGATCTATTTCAGGGGGCTGAGCACCCATAGGAGAATGTGGTAAAGATTTTCTGATGTCAAACATAAGAGCCATAGCTCTCGGTTTTCAAAACTTTTAAAATCAGAGGTCAATTTTGAATAAAATTATATGAGAAAGTTAAAGAAGCAAAAGGGGTGTGTGGCTCTATGTTATAAAATCACCCTTTTAAAGAAATCGTATGTTATGTTATGTTATCCGGATTTGTAGAGCGCACAGATGCCCCAGCAAAGGGGCGTCCTGGCGCTAAAAGGACAGAAAACCGGACAAAAGCAATACCAGGGACATAAACACAACAACACTAGGAATCCAAAGGAAAGAGGAAAGTTTTAACAGCCTTCCTGAAAGCCAAGAGTCCGTCAATTGCACGGATATGGGCGGGAAGAGAGTTCCATAGCCTAGCAGCAAGCACTCTAAAGGAGCGGCCGCCGGTCCTAGACCTCTTGAAGCGCGGAACTGTAGCCAGGTGTAATCCTGAGGACCTCAGAGACCGCGTGGGGGCATATGGAGAGATGAGATGTTCCAGAATCTGAGGAGAAGAGTGTTTCAGGATTTTAAACAAGAGGCAAAGAGACTTAAACTTATTTCTCTGAGCAACAGGGAGCCAATGGAGCTTATGAATAGTTTTTTTGGCCGAACAGAATCTTGGTAAGCCTACCAGAGCCCTGGCGGCAGCGTTCTGAACGCGTTGAAGTCTAGAAAGTTCTGCCTGATTAGCTCCAAGCAAAAGAGAACTAGCGTAATCCAACCTAAAAAGTGGTTTATGAAACACAGATACTGTTTGATGGCAATCAATGGCAACATATTTAGGATCTGGAAACAAGCTGAGTCCAAACATTTCTGCATATTTATTAATTCTTTAGATTGTGACTATTCATTTGGAAAGGTATGTTCGATTGCCCCTGAGGCATGTAGGGATCACATCTAGGGGTTGTATTCTAACGCTGAGATTAACGGTAAAGAAAAACATGAAACCTCAACAGCAGCAGTTGAAGAATATACCTTGATATTTGCTTTGGACTCAGTGAGATCGGTCAAGACTAGGGGGTGCTGTAAGAGTCATTGAAAGCAGTATGTTAAATGGCGCTCCTTGGCCAAATGGTTTGCCAGCTGCCTGTGGTACTATTGATAATATGAAGGCCAGTACCCTTTTGTTGACTATTCAATCACTATTCCATGATACATTATTGTAGGTCTGGCAGGTGGGTGGTGAAGCCATCTCCTGATGGATAACCACCTCCAGTTAGAGTGGCGACTGTCATCTACAGGTAGGGGGGGCAGGCGCACGTGCACAAATAATATTTAAAAAAAATTAAACTAAACACGTACCTAGCCTCCGCACCGGACCTCTTCTTTCTGTAATTGCAGCCCGGGCATTAGGAACCCCCCTTGACCAATCCTGGTGCTGTTCTCATGCCAGAAGAACAGCGTCCTGACCTCACTTGGTGCTCCTCAGCGCTCTGGAGGCCGGTACTGCCTCTAACCCAGCCGTCTTAAGACAGCTGGATTAGAGCAGTTTAAAGTACCCATGTGCCCACCTTGCTCCCTGCTGTTATCACTCAGCAGCGGTCCGACCCCATCCTGACACTCTGTCAGGGACGGGGATCAGAAAAAAAATGGGAATGAATTACCATTTTATTTTTCATCTCTGGGCTTGGGAAGTAAGTATGTTAAGTGGGGTGACGCTCCTCCGCTCCAATGGAGGAGCCACCCCTGTCCAGTTATGTGGAGCAGGGATGTGAGCTTGTCCCGGTGGGCTTTAGATTCTAGAATGCTGATTTAAGCAGTTCTTTTGCAAAGGTGGTCACAGATCGACCAGTGCTGGTTTCTCACCATCTTCCTTTTCTTCAGTATGTGGACATTGTGATCTTTGTGGTAACAAGGAGGGCTCTGTTGTGGGCAGTCAATGCTCTGGCCGTTTTTTTTTTGTTTTTTTTTGTAACTCTTTTATTAATAATAAAAACAAAACATAACCAAACAAGGCAATAGTAGGCAATTCAGCTGGATATGCGTTCAAGGGAGGGAAAGGAGGTGCATTACAATTTAATACAAATCATCAGCGTAAAAAGAGGGGGGAGCAGGGGGGAAACAGTGTCATAACACATTAGGACTAGGCAACACTAGGAATGTCGGGTCAGGGGGAAAGAGTAACATCCGGAATATCGGTGAAGGGAGGTGTGCAAACATCATCCCGGTACGAGTTCCACTGGCCCCAAATTTTACCCCACTTCCTCGGTCTGCCGCGCACCACATACACCGTTTTCTCCCGAAACATACACCAATCCATATTCTCCTTCCATGCCAAGATAGTGGGCGGCCTCTGGGACCCCCACAACTGCGCTATATCTCTCTTGGCGATCCTATTCCCAAGGGTCGCCCACCGAGTCTGTGCCACATCATAATCAGTCGGTTCCCAAACGAATGTCTGACAAAATATCGATAACACAAATATCGATATACAAAAATATCGGAACAAAAATATCGAAGTCAAAAATATAGGAATCCTATCCCTAACAAGGTAAGTACAAATATATCGAAAATAAAATATAGAATGACAAAAATATCGTTTTTTGTAAAATATCGTTTTTTTAAAATAAAATAAATATCTAATATTAACAAAATAATACTTATAAATGTAATAAACATATTTAAAAATGTACTATAATATTTAAAATTAATACATAATGTAATACAAATTAATATTAGTAAATATATAATACATAATATATTTTTCATTAATAATAACTCTAAATTAATTATTTTCATAACTTATAAACAAATAAAAATATAATAAATTACTAATACATTTATTTACATAAAATAATCACATAAATAACAATTAATAACGGGGCGGAGCTTGCTGGCGTCCATGCTAGACGTGTGAGAGCTGAGCTCCTCACCTGAGCCCCTTTAATATTCGTCAAATTGATCCTTTTTGGCGCCTCACTGTCCTCAGCGAGGGCGGATTTTGCTTCTACGATCCCTAGAGCTACTGGGGGCACCTTTCCTGATCGAAATCGGTGGTGGCATCGATCAACGGACCGGCGGAGTTTGGAGTTTCGGACCAGGCCGCAGTCCGCGGACTATCCTTGGGAGCTGCCCGCCCTACGTAACACTGCGTGCGGCGTGAGGTTGCTGTGTGGCCCCGATCTGCCGGACTGCTTTCTACCCTGTGCTGATTCTGGACTGGTCCTCACCAGTGCTGGCTCACTGTTGCCCCTCTGCCTCGTGTATGTTAGCTGCGACTACTTGGTGGAGACCTGGGGCTCCCCGGAGTGGCCTACGGACTGGACCGCGGGAGGTTGCGCCCTACGGCTGCCGGTTGGCCTGAGGACTGGAAGGACACTGGTGTTGGGACGCGTGCTTTGGTGTGTACTGGCGCTTCTCGGCGCCCAGCGGTGTGACCTGCACAGTGGCGTGAGTCTGGAGTTTGGATTTCTCCCCCTGGGCTAGTCTGTGCCACGCGGCCCGCAGGCCGCCATCTTTGACCTCCATTCCTTGCTGTGCACCGGACTGCTTCGCGGAGTTTGCTCCCTCGGCACTCCCCCTACATCGAGCTGCCACTTGCTCCTTGCTTAGCCCATATACTGTGAGCTCTGCCATGGGGAAAGGCGACAGAAATCAGCCGAAGCTCACGTTCGAGCAACAAAGGCCGAAGGGCGCGGAGGGTGCTCCTCCGGAAACATCATCGCAGGCGGCGGAAGGCTCGCTCTGTGCGGACATTCGTGAAATGCTCGGCGCCATGGAGAAAGGCCTGCAGGACAGTATGTCAGCGATCGGCTCGAAAATCGACGCCTTATCATTCCGTATGGACCGGATGTCCGAGAGGGTGGACAAACATGCGGAACGTTTGGACATGGCGGAGCGTAGGCTGACGGAGGCGGAGGAGGCCCAAACGGAGTGGGATAAGGACCGTAAGCAATTCGGCCGCCTCCTCCAGGTCATACAGGACAAAACCGAGGATCTGGAAGCGCGTTCACGGCGCTCCAACGTCCGCATCACGGGGGTTGCGGAATCCAACAACACCGGAAAGATGGAACTGTTCGTCGAGAAGTTGCTTCACAAGCTCCTGGGGCAGGACGTCTTCTCCCCCATGTTTATTGTTGAGAGGGCCCATCGCACTCTCGGTCCCAAGCCGCAGCCTGGCCTCCCACCACGACCAATCATTGCAAAACTTTTGAACTACAGGGACCGCGACCTGGCCCTCCGTCTGGCGAGGGAGAAGGGGGAATTGCAGTTTGAAGGAATAAACATCTCCCTCTATCCTGACTTCACAGCTAGGGTGCAAGAGGAGCGGAAACGATTCGCCCCCTACAAGAAACAGATGAGAGACATGGGGCTCGACTATGCCATGCTATACCCGGCGAGACTCCGGATCAATAAACAAGGACATTCGCATTTTGTCACCGACCCGGCTGACCTGAAAAAATCGCTTAAGGAATGGGCCAAAGAACAGCGCAACAGCCCGAGGGATCAGCGTACGGAGGACGAGGATGCTGCATCTTTGGAGGGTCAGGGCTGAACTGTCCCTTGCCGTGTAGCTTGGCTTGGCTACTTCACTGCGACTGTATGTATTGCATTCCAGTACTCGATGTGACTCTCCTCTGCCTTCATAACATTTTGGTTTGTGACCCTTAAATTGCCTGGCTTGTGGTGGTGCCACGAAATGGGACTCGAACTTTTGCTGCTTTTCTTCTGTTATCGGGGGGGTGCTCCTGGTGGTGCGTTGGGACTGATTATTCACCACTCTGCTTGTTCTGCTGCTGGGGCTTAGGTGGGGTGCCGAATGCAATGGGGGTGGGGCTGGGAGCAACGACGGTATCTGGCCTTTATTGGAGAGTATTGTAGTCTAGCCAGAACCTCTGCCCCTGCGCTTTCGGCTTTCTGACCCTCTAGGGGGTCTTGGGTTTGTAGTGGGGTGTTTCGGGTGGGTTCAGGGTGGGTAGTGCTATGCTCTGTCTGACCGGGTTGGGGTTGGTCGGCTGTGGGTGGGTGGTTGTTGGCTGTGTTCTTGTGTTGTTGCTGCCACGCTGTTTGGGGTTCAGGGTTTGCCGGGTGGGGGGTTTGTTTTTGCCGACTACTGCACTGTGTCTGCCACACTATCTGCTCTGCGACATTTTACTTTCTAATCTGCCATGTCGACTGCTGCATCACTGAGTACGGAGAGCTCCCTGGGCTCTCTGCGATTGCTGACCTGGAACGTGAGGGGGCTTAACGATTTCCGCAAACTCAGGAAGGTCTTAGCATATTTACAACGCCATCACATTGACCTTGCTTTACTGCAGGAAACACATCTGCCGCTTTCCAGCCCTATGTTGCAGATGAGGGGCCTTGGCCCCGCTTGTGTCGCTGCGGGGTTCACAACGCATGCTAGGGGGGTGCTCATATGGCCTAATCCCAAATCCCGACTGTCGCTGACCCGGGTGGCGGTAGACCCGGAAGGGAGGTTTGTGGTTGCACGTTGTGTTGGAAAAGATCATGATCTCTTGCTGGTGAATGTGTATGGCCCCAACTACGATTCCCCGGAGTTCTATTCTTCGCTTGCTGACAGCTGCAGGCAGTTTGTGGGCTCTAGAATGCTGTGGGGGGGGGATTTTAACTTGGTGCTGAACCCGGACCTTGATAGATCTGCGGGCCCCCCTAGGTCCCCTGCAGCTTCCGCGTCCCTCCTTTTGTCGGAATGTGTGAAACTTGATTTGCTTGATGTGTGGCGGCATAGGCACTCGGGGCGGGGTGGGTTCACTCATTACTCGGCCTATCACAACCTTCATACACGCATAGATTATTGGTTTGTTTCCCGCTCTTTGCTAGATATGGTGAAGGGTTGCACGGTTCTCCCGCGCACGCTGTCTGATCACTCGCCCTTGCTCTTGTTGCTGGTGGCTCCTCCCAGGAGGATTCCCCCCTTCACGTGGAGGTTCCCCCCGTATTCCCTCTTAGATGAGGTTTTCAGAGGGGAACTTGCCGAAGACATAGAGGCCTATTTCGCAACTAATGTGGGCTCAGTGGACAGCGTTCAAGTTCTCTGGGACGCATTTAAGGTTTACATCAGAGGGATGACTATGGCGAAGCATTCTGGGGTGCTCAAAGCTATCAGGCGACGCCTGCAGTTGCTCGAAACGCAGCTCGCTGACCTTGATAGTCAGGCGGTGGACTCGGGGGACGCAGCTGATACGGTCACGCTTAAGTCCTTGCTAGATGAATTTCAGGAGGAAGCGGACAGGGAAATTAAACATATGGGCAAATACGCGACGGCGAGTGTGTATGGGGAACGGGAGCGGCCTGGTGCACTCCTAGCTAAGCTCATGCGCAACAGTAGGCCCCCATTGGTTATCGAGGAGTTGGTGACATCTGCTGGGGCGGTGGTTACGGAGGAGCAGGATGTCTTGGCGGAATTTCATGCCTACTACACTGCCCTCTACTCCTCGAGGGATGCACACCTCGAGGACGAAATCGACGACTATTTGAGCTACATTCAAATGCCCTTCCTGGCCGACTGGCAGAGGGAGTTTCTTATGGCCCCCATTCAGAAAGAGGAGATAACGGAAGCGCTGGAGGGCATGAAATCTGGTAGCGCTCCTGGAGCGGATGGTCTCACGGTGTCTTTCTACAAGGCCTTTCAGGACCAACTTGTCCCGTACTTGATGCTCTTGTTCGATGACGTTTGCCAGCAGGGCAGCATGTCGAAATCCATGAGAGAGGCGTTGCTTATTACCATCCCGAAACCTGGTAAACCCCTTAATCAGTGTGGCTCCTACCGACCGCTATCGCTGATAAATGTGGACGCGAAACTGTATGCTAAAGTGCTTGCGACCCGTTTGGCGTTGCTGGTCCCGGACCTAGTTGCCCCGGAGCAGGCTGGGTTTGTTTCCTCACGCAATCTCACTTATAACATCCGCACGGTCCTAGGCACGATCCAGCATGTCAAACACGAAAACAAAGCTGTGGCCATCTTCTTGGACATGGAGAAGGCCTTTGATTCTGTTGAGTGGTCGTTCATGCTGAGGGTCCTTCGTAAGTTCGGCCTAGGTGAGCCGTTTCTACAAATGTTGGGAGCCCTATACTACAAACCTACTGCGAGGCTGAAGATAGGTAACCTGGTCACTGCTCCCATCGAGATTGGGAGGGGCACGCGCCAGGGTTGCCCCCTCTCTCCGTTGCTGTATGCCATGGTAGCGGAGCCCCTCGCCTGCGCTATGTTATGTTATGTTATGTTAGTTACATTTTAATGCGCAACAGCTGCTCCAGCGAAGGAGCGTCCTGGCGTAGGGAAAGGTGAACACAACACAACACTAGGTCCGGTAACAAAGCAAACAGTAAAACTAGAAACAATTAAAACAGGAAGGTTTTCAGGGCCCTACGAAAAGACATTAAGTTATTCGAAAGGCGGATTTCCAAGGGGAGCGCATTCCAGAGGGTTGCGGCTTTCACGCGGAAGGAGCGACCCCCCATCCGACTTAGTCTGAAGCGGGGGACGACCACCAAGGACTGTCCAAGGGAACGTAGTGAGCGGGTAGGAACATAGGGAGAGATCAGGGTATTCAGTATTCCGGGTGCCAACTCTCTCAGAATTTTAAAAACCAGGCAGAGAGCCTTAAATTGGATACGCTTGCATATCGGGAGCCAGTGCAAGGACCGCAGGGTGTTAGAGGTAGGGCAGGTTCGAGGCAGACCAACCACCGCCCTAGCCGCCGCGTTCTGGACTCGTTGTAAACGGTGAATCTCGGCTTGGTTCGCTCCTAAAAGGAGAGAACTGGCGTAATCCAACCGCGAGATGATCATTGCTTGAACGACCAGCTGTCTAGTAGGAGCATCGAAAAATCGCAGCAGGGGTCTTAGCCCGCGTAGTACTCCAAAACAGCAGGCCGCCACTCTCTTTGTATGAGTTACAAAGCTTAGCGTGTGGTCAAGCCATACTCCGAGGTTCCTGAGTTCCAGGACAGGGGCCGGCGCTGATCCCAGCTCTGGAGGCCACCATTCGTCCCCCCAGTGGTCCGCTTCCCTTCCAACGATCATCACCTCTGTTTTTGACGCGTTCAGCTGGAGACAGTTGTTATTCATCCAGCTGGCCACCTCTCTCAGTCCACTTCGGAACCTGAGGGCATCCTGCTTGGCATCCCCGCTGATCGTAACCGCCAACTGAGTGTCGTCAGCATAGGAGACCATGGTAAGGCCCCATTGCCTGACGACCTCAGCCAGCGGCTGCACGTACAGATTAAAAAGCGTGGGACTCAGCGAGGAGCCCAGAGGGACCCCCAGGTCCAAAGGATGGTACTTGGACTGAAAAGGAGGGGTGGCAACGCAGAAGGAGCGATCACTGAGGAAGGAGCGGAACCACTGCAGAGCTGACCCACAGATGCCAATGTCCTGCAGGCGGTGTAGCAGGATGCGATGGGAGACAGTGTCAAAGACCTGAGCGCTGCCTTTGACACTGTCTCCCATCGCACGAGAGTATCATCGGTTTGAAGGGATAAACTTTCCGACGTACCAGATCGGTATCTCAACATATGCGGATGACACTCTGCTATATGTCCGGGACCCGGAGACTAACCTCTCTGCTGTGCTGCGGGAAGTGGTAAGGTTCGGGGCTCTTTCGGGCCTCCGCGTCAACTGGAATAAGTCAGTGGCATTGCCCCTAACGCCGGTGACGCACCCTTTCGACTCGGAGTACCCCTTGCAATGGACCACGGACTCTATCCGCTACTTGGGGATACGCATTCACACGGACCCGGAGGTCCTGATACGCGAGAATTATGGAGTCGCCTACTCCAAACTGGTGGATGATGTCGAAGTGTGGTCCAGGCTCCCGCTTTCACTTATGGGCAGGATTGCACTCATGAAGATGGTGGTGCTCCCCAGGTTCCTTTTCCTATTTATGAATATACCAGTAGTCCTTTCCAAAGCTTTTTTCCGGCAACTTACCCAGACACTTGTCCGCCTGGCGTGGGGGGGCAAACAGCCGCGGGTGCAGTGGCAAACGCTCACCCTTCCGTATGAACAGGGAGGCCTTGGGGCTCCAGACCTGGAGCGATACTATAGGATTGCTCAGGGTGCACATCTACATACATGGATTCATGGGGATCCAGGTATCCCTCATGTGAAACTGGAGCGACTCTTTGCAGACCCCGTCCCGCTTCCGGCGACAGTCTGTTATCCCCCTGATAGAAGGGTCGGCAATCTAGACTCTATAGCTGCCACGAATCATGCTTGGCATGCACTGATTGGCTCCCGTGAGTGCACGCTGCTGTATTCACCTTTGCTCCGTGTAGAATGGGCGGCCTGGTTGGCTCCACTGACGGAGAAGGGCGTCCTGAAGGCGCTACGTGACCTAGGCATTGTTACCATGGGAGATCTCTTCTCAAAGGGCACTCTGAAAACGCTGCAGCAGGTCCTTCAATCCTGTCCCGGGGCAACGCTGCTTCATAGTTTTCAATATCACAGGGTTCGCAGAGCGGCCCTCGCCGTTTTAGGCCCGGACCTAGCTGAACCGCCGGAAGTGCCGGAACTCACCTATGTAATCAAGACCCCTTCCTCTCGCAAACTGATCACAGCTCTTAAGTCACTGGGTGATAGACAACGACAATATCCCTCCTCCAAGGCCCGCTTGGCCTGGCAGGCTGACCTCCAATCTCCCATCTCAGACGACATGTGGCGTTATTGTGCGACTAATACTAGGAAAATCTCACTCAACGGTAGGCACCGCCTGGTGCATTTTAAATTCCTACAGCGTGTCTACTACACGCCCGAGAGGTTGCATAGGTATGGCCTTAGGGAATCAGCGGAGTGTGAGCGCTGCCACTTTCACACAGCAGACTTTCTCCATATGGCCTGGACCTGTCCTGCCATACATAAGTACTGGGTAGAGGTCTTTGCGGACCTCAGCGCTATCCTTGGTGAGGTGATCTTGCCTAACCCGGCGCTCGCCTTACTCGGTTTTTCAAAACCTCTTCCTGTGGCTATGCGGCGACTTACGGACATGGCATTACTGACGGCAAAGCGGCTGATAGCACTGTGCTGGATGCGGGGGCCAGTTCCTACTAAAAAACGTTGGGAAATAGACTTGCTTTACTGTTGCACGCAATCGGAGGTGTATAGTGAACTCCTACCTCCGAAGAGTAGACCCAAAAACTTTTGGGGGTTGTTTAGGGCGCTTCAAAGTGCGAAAGAGGATGGTGAGTCGGATCCAGAGAGTGTGGAGCTGGATGTACTACTGGAGGAGGGGGCTGCGTCAGCCGTGGATGAGGAGTGTGTCAGTTGAAGGCCTTAGTGTTGTGACAGTGTGGTGAATCGTGCCTGATCTTTGAGGTGTTTTGTGTTGGGGGTTGCTTGCGACGGCTGTTCTGGCTTGTGGCACCCGCTGTCCCCTTCCCTGAGCGTTATCTCGCCCTAGTGGGCATTTGCTTATCTCCCTCAGCCCGGCTGAGGGGTCCATGGTTGTGGTGCAGAGTAGGAGGTGGGTGGTGGACACGGGTTTAGGTAGTCTGGCTTGTTCTTCTTTCGGGGTGGGTGGGTTTGTTATTGTCTGGGGGGTCTCGCTCCCCTTTATACACCTTTCCCAGGGTTCCCGTTGGTGATGACTCCGACTCTGGGTTTATACGCAGTTCTTCCTGGGTGGCTACTTCGGTCCTGCCAGTCTGGCACGCCATGCTGCACCTGGGACTGATTTTGATGGCGTTGCGGGGTGTGCATTCTGCTTATATGTTGAGATCATTCAATGGCAGCTGCTATGGACTATTGCCTCTGCACACTTGTTCCACACCTGCAGTTTCGCCGCCAGGCCCTCGGGCTGTTGGTCTTTACGGCTGTGTAACTTACCTTTACCCAGGGATTGGAAGGTGCTTTTTGATGCCGCCGGCCTCCGGGTTGTAGGCGATGTCGGCTGTGTATGTGACTTGAGGGTGTAATAAAGTATAAATTTAATTAAAAAAAATAAATAAATAACAATTAATAACAACATAATACTAATAAAAAAGCTAAATAAACTTTAGATAGAGTATGAGTAAAAATTACTATTCCCACTCCAGAGAGTGCGACAGTAGGGAAAGTGTTGGATAGCGTAGGGGTAACAATTACTATTCCAACTCCTGAGAGTGCAACAGTAGGGAAAGTTTTGGATAGCGTAGAGGTAACAATTACTATTCCAACTCCAGAGAGTGCAACAGTAGGGAAAGTGTTGGATAGCGTAGGGGTAAAAATTACTATTCCCACTCCAGAGAGTGCGACAGTAGGGAAAGTGTTGGATAGCGTAGTGGTAACAATTACTATTCCCACTCCAGAGAGTGCAACAGTAGGGAAAGTGTTGGATAGAGTAGGGTTAAAAATTACTATTCCAACTCCAGAGAGTGCAACAGTAGGGAAAGTGTTGGATAGCGTAGGGGTAACAATTACTATTCCAACTCCTGAGAGTGCAACTGTAGGGAAAGTGTTGGATAGCATAGGGGTAACAATTACTATTCCAACTCCAGAGAGTGCAACAGTAGGGAAAGTGTTGGATAGCGTAGGGGTAAAAATTACTATTCCCCCTCCAGAGAGTGCAACAGTAGGGAAAGTGTTGGATAGCGTAGGGGTAACAATTACTATTCCAACTCCTGAGAGTGCAACAGTAGGGAAAGTGTTGGATAGCATAGGGGTAACAATTACTATTCCAACTCCAGAGAGTGCAACAGTAGGGAAAGTGTTGGATAGCGTAGGGGTAAAAATTACTATTCCCACTCCAGAGAGTGCAACAGTAGGGAAAGTGTTGGATAGCCTAGGGGTAACAATTACTATTCCAACTCCAGAGAGTGCAACAGTAGGGAAAGTGTTGGATAGCGTAGGATTAAAAATTACTATTCCAACTCCAGAGAGTGCAACAGTAGGGAAAGTGTTGGATAGCGTAGGGGTAACAATTACTATTCCAACTCCAGAGAGTGCAACAGTAGGGAAAGTGTTGGATAGCGTAGGGGTAACAAATACTATTCCCACTCCAGAGAGTGCAACAGTAGGGAAAGTGTTTGATAGCGTAGGGGTAACAGTTACTATTCCAACTCCAGAGAGTGCAACAGTAGGGAAAGTGTTGTATAGCGTAGGGGTAACAATTACTATTCCAACTCCAGAGAGTGCAACAGTAGGGAAAGTGTTGGATAGCGTAGGGGTAACAATTACTATTCCAACTCCAGAAAGTGCAACAGTAGAGAAAGTGTTTGATAGCGTAGGGGTAAAAATTACTATTCCCACTCCAGAGAGTGCAAGAGTAGGGAAAGTGTTGGATAGCGTAGGGGTAACAATTACTATTCCAACTCCAGAGAGTGCAACAGTAGGGAAAGTGTTGGATCGCGTAGGGGTAAAAATTACTATTCCCACTCCAGAGAGTGCGACAGTAGGGAAAGTGTTGGATAGCGTAGCGGTAACAATTACTATTCCAACTCCAGAGAGTGCAACAGTAGGGAAAGTGTTGGATAGCGTAGGGGTAAAAATTACTATTCCCACTCCAGAGAGTGCAACAGTAGGGAAAGTGTTGGATAGCGTAGGGGTTAAAATAACATACTTATAATTTTTTTTTTGTTTTTTTAATAATACAAATATGATCTATTAAATAAATAAAAAACATTTACAATACATATACATAATTATTAAAAACATGATTAGCAAAATATATGTAACCTAAAAAAATCATGAAAAACATAACATTTTATAATATTTAATTACAATAATAAATAGTTAACAATTATTAAATTAACTTGACAATTATTTTTAATTCATTATTACTTAATTACATTAAAATTAGTTCCCACCATATTCCCCTATAAACACACAACCCGCAACATAACACATCTATCAATTAATTAATTATTTAAAATTAATTACCAATTAATTAAAATTATTTACCAATTAATAAAATTTAATGTATGCTTCCTACTAATTAATAATTAATTCTACATAATAAAATTACTTCCCACCCTATTCCCCTATAAACCCATAACCAGCTACAGAACATATTTATCAATTAATCAATTAATTAAAAATAATTACCAAAATAATTAAATATAATTACCAATTATTTTAAATTAATGTATAATTCCTACTAATTAATAATTATTTCAACATTATTAAATTACTTCCCACCCTATTCCCCTATAAACCCATAACCCGCTACAGAACATATTTATCAATTAATTAAAATTAATTAAAAATTATTCTCAATTAATTAATTAATAATTCCTACTAATTAATAATTAATTTAACATAATTAAATTACTTCCCACCCTATTCCCCTATAAACCCATAACCGGCTACAGAACATATTTATCAATTATTCAATTAATTAAAATTATTCTCAATTATTCTCAATTAATTAATTAATAATTCCTACTAATTAATAATTAATTTAACATAATTAAATTACTTCCCACCCTATTCCCCTATAAACCCACAACCCGCTACAGTACTAAAAGACAATATTTAATTAAATTACATTAAAAATTAACAATAAAACATAATAAATACAATATAATATACACAAAATTTATTTAAAAATCGATATTAGTAACATCGAAATTATTTACTTCGATATTACTGACATCGATATTTAAAACTTCGATATTACTAATATCGATATTAAGAGTGTCGATATTACTTACCTTCTATATTATGTCCCATCGATATTTAAACTTCAATATAATTGTATATCGAAATTTAAAACTCAATATTTTGTCTGTGTACCTCCCAAACGTTCAGCAAACAACGCCTGGCCTAGGGCAGCAGTGGAACACCCGTGAGTTCCTCCATCACTGCATGCACTCGATTCCAAAACAGCACCACCTCCGGGCACTCCCAAATTATGTGGAGGAAAGTACCAGTTGAGCCGCATCCACGCTTACACAACCCATCCACAGAATAACCCATACGAATCAGGCGAGGGCCAGTCACGTAAATCCAATGCAGGATCTTATGTTGCACAAGTCGGAGACGGGCTGGAATCGCGACCTCCTTGGGAGAGGATATCGCAGATTGCCAGTCCTCATCCTCCAGCTCTAAACCGTCGCTGGTCCAAACCTCTCTGAGGGGCACCAACAGGTCTGTACGATCGTTAATCAATTTCTTATATATCAGAGAGATAGTGCTGTCTGGAACGTATCCGTCAAGCACCCGATCTTCGAGTGGGGATGATTCCGAGATAGCAACACCGGCGGGAAAAACCGAACTCAACGCGTGGCGGATCTGTACATAGCGGAAGAACTCCTTGTCACTAAGTTCATATTCTACCTTCAACTCCTCAAAGGTCTTAATCCTGTCTTTGGTCCAGAGATCCCTAACCTTACAAATACCGATCATATCCCACTTCTCAAAGCCTTTCGTCTTTCACAAGCTGCCCAGTCTTTCAGACACATAAAGCGGAGTCGCCCGGGTCAATAGGTCCGTCCACCCCATTGTCGCATTCGCACACTGCCACACTCGCACTGCTATCTTAGTGGGTCCCGAGAGCCTTCCTCCAACAGATTTGGAGTAAAGCGCCCTATTATAATATCCACCCGGTAGCTGCCACTTATCCATCTCAAACGCAGGGTTTAACGCGGGGCCGTACATTGCATGATTAATCGCTCCCAACTGGGAGGCCCAGTAGTATCGCTTGAGTAAGTGCGATACCGCTGTCATACCAGGGAAGCGTCAGTTTGGGGAGGGCGATACGCGGACGTCCACCCCATATCAACCGCCTCTACAGACTCTCCACCTCCCGGAAGTAACTCGCCGGAATGACATCAAACGTGTTCTGAAGCGCGTACAAAAACCGTGGTAAAGACATCATTTTGAAAAGAGCTGCACGCCCAAGGGGGGAAAATGGCAAACCACACCAGGCCGCAACATCAGATTTTAACCGCTGGAGTGGAGGAAGCAAATTACGCTCGTAACGGACAACGGGGTCTAATAAAATAAAGACCCCCAAATATTTAAATCCCATCTGTGTCACCTGTATGGGGCAGACGCTTGGCAAAGGGGGAGTGTCCCCTGAAAGTGCATAGATACAGGACTTTGTCCAATTAATCACAAGGCCGAAGTTCCTCCCGAACGAGTTCAGCACATCAAACAATACTATCAACGACTTCCGAGGTGACATGAGATACAGCAGGAAGTCATCTGCATAGAGTGATATTCGATCCTCATAATCAGGGGTACACTGAATACCCTTAAGCGATGGTTCCCATCGCAGCCAAGCCGCCAGGGGTTCCAAGGCGAGGGCGAAAAGAAGTGGGGACAACGGGCACCCCTGTCGCGTGCCCCTCCCCAGAACAAAGGACTTAGAAACCCGACCATTCACCACAATCTGAGCCAGTGGTTCCTCATACAGGAGTTTTACCCAGCCGAAGAAACCAGGACCGAAACCAAACTTTGCAAGAACAGCCCAGAGATATGGCCATTCCACTGTATCAAAGGGCATTGTAGCATCCAAGGAAACCAAAATGGCCGGTTCACGCAGTGACACCGCTTTCGCCAGGACGCCATGCAGGCGCCGCAAGTTCAATGCTGTATTACGATGTGGGATGAAACCAGATTGATCCGGATGGATCAGATCACCAATCACCTTTATCAATCGGTTTGTCAACAATTTTGCGAGGATCTTGGGCTCTGCATTCAGGAGCGATATAGGCCTATAGGATGTGCAGCGATCCCGCGGTTTCCCCTCCTTGTGAATCACCACGATGGTCGCAAGTCGCTGATCACGGGGAAGGGAGCCGATGTCTCGCGATTCCAAGAACATATCAAGAAGATACAGCGCCATTTTGTCAGGACGCAGCTTATAAAGCTCGATGGGGAGACCATTAGGGCCCATAGCTTTTCCGGAGCGAACGGAACGAATAGCAATTGCTACCTCATCGTCAGAAAATGCTGCGTCCATCAGATCCCTATCTGGGTCCGATAGGCGAGGCAACACAATGTCATTTAACAGCAGAGGTGAGTCTTCCTCTGGTCTGTCGGAGACTGGGGAATATACATTTAGAAAATGTTCAGCGAAACACTCCACAATCTCAACCGGGTCAGTCACACACACTCCATCAGCTCTCTCAACCACAGGAACCACACGACTCGCCCTTTCCTTTCTGTCCAACCAAGCAATCAGCTTCCCAGCCTTATCTCCCACATCATACAGCCGTCCCTGCTGCTCTCTACTCATAGCTCTAGCAGCGTCCGTTACCAGGGCCCTATAATCTAGTTGTTTGAGACTGAGGACATGCACTTTATCATGAGTGATACCCAACTCCAAATCCCCTTCCAGCTCAGCTATATCGGTCTCAAGGCAGACCACCGCCTCATTTTTGCTTTTCTTGGCGCCAGGGATTAATGATAGCACCTGACCACAGATAACCGTCTTGAAAGCCTCCCACAGCGAAACAGAAGAGGACACAGACCCCACATTTTCAGCAAAATAGTTATCGTAAATGACTTAACCAACTCTGTCCGGGTTTTGGGGTTACGGAGATGCCAAGGATTGATCGGAGCCACTCGACCCTCGGAACCCATCTTTGTGTCCATCAAGAGCCCCAGTGGGGAGTGATCCGAAATACCCCTGGCCAGATGTCTGACTTCCCTAACCGAAGAAGCCTGTGCTGCTTGCATCAAGACATAGTCAAGCCTAGAGAGACTACTGTGAGCACCAGAGTGAAAGGTGTATTGCGCCTGTCCCGGATGCAGCAGCCTCCAACATTCTACCAGTCCCAGCATCTCCAGCAAGCCACTCAACCAAGACTGTGATCTCGTGAGGTCCCTGGGGGGGCTGCGGTCCTCCCTACCGGAAACGACAGAATTGAAATCTCCACCCATCACCAGAATGCCCTCAGGGAGCTCCAACACTACTCTCCCCAAATCAGCAAAGGTCGTAGTCTGCAGACCAGGTGGAACATACACAGAAAGCAGTGAGATAGTTTTCCCCTCCCACCTGCCAGTGAGCGCAGCATAGCGTCCCCTATCGTCAAGAATTACGACATCCAACTCCAGGAGGAGGGAACTCCTAACTAGGATACCCACCCCTCTAGATCCAGTAGTAAATCCAGAGTGTGCAATTAGACGATATCCTCGCCCATTCATAGCATGGCATGTGTTTCCGATCAGATGTGTCTCTTTCAATAACACTACGTCAGGGGAGAGGCGTCTCAATAGCTGCAACTCTACTCCACGTTTTATCCTATCCCCCAAACCGTTAACATTCCAACACAATAACTTTAACCCCCTACCACCCATCTCGGAAGTAAGTGCAGAATCCACCCCACAGCGAACACAGCACCCAGATCAAAATGCAAGATAATGCGTTGCCTTGAAACAAAATGAAACACACTCAAACCGCCCCCCCACCCCCCAACAAATACCCGAAACAAACCCCTCCACACAGCACCCCTGCGTTAGACTCAAAATCCACCCCAATTTGCAGTGTGCCTGTCGCCGTTACATTGAACTAGTCTACAAAAAGAAACCCGGAGGAGGGAGAGTCCCACCCCCCTCGCCACCTCTGGGTATAACACCATAAGTATTGCAAATACAAAAGTCATCAAACCATAGCTGCCAGTTCTGTACACTGTCCGGAAACCAGCAACTACTTCTCATTCTTGTTCCAACGGGCCACCTTCAGCATCTCCAGAATGTTCCGAGCGATCACGCTGTGTAGACAACGTATCCAGCCAGTCACTCACTTTCTCGGGGCGGTCAAAGAAGAACGTCCGATCATTGTGTTCAACACGTAGCCGAGTTGGAAAAAGCATTGCGTATTTCATACCCATGTCTCTCAGTCGCTGCTTCACCCCCTGGAACCCCATCCTTTGTTTCTGAACGAACTGGGTGAAATCAGGGTAGAAGCTCACCGTTGTGTTTTCAAACTTCATGGGACCACCCACCCGAGATGCCTGCAGGATAGCGTCTCTATCTCTGAAGTTGAAAATTCTGGCGATTATAGGCCGTGGAGGGGCACCCGGCTTCGGCTTACCACCCGGCACTCTGTGTGCACGTTCCACCGCGAAAAAGTTGCTCTGACCTTTGGGGGCAAGATGGTTTAAGATGAGGTCTTCCACAAGGTGATCCGCGGTTAACTCTTCTGATTTTTCAGGGACCCCAATGATACGTACGTTATTGCGTCTTGCCCAACTTTTAAAATCCTCCAGCCGGCAAGCAAAGAGATCATTGGAGGATCGTAGGTTGCGAACCTCCGTCTGTAAATCAGACACATCGGTCGTAAGGCTGGAGGTCTTCAAATCTAGGGATTTGACCTTTTCGTTAGTCTTTGATAAGTCTGCCCTGATCAAGTTGACATTGATTGCCATAGTGTCAAGCTTTAGAGCCAGTGCCTCATATTGTTGGCCTATGGAGGTCTTCATGCTAGCAATGACGCCCATGACATCACGCAGGGTCAAATCATCCACTGCGGCTGAGCCGTCACCCGCATCTTCCAGAGACCTACTCGCACCACCGGGGGACCCTTTAGGATGGGCATAGCGATCCATAATGTTCGATTGAGTAGTACCCCCTCGGTGAATGGTCTTGGTCTTCCGTTTCTCGCTATTGGGTTTGCCCGCCATATTAGATGTTGCGCCCCAGAGGGGCCTTTGAGACCTGGTAAAAATTACTCATCACGATTCATCTACGGGGATCTCCAAGTGTGAGTCTCAGCAGGATGTCACACGACCAGGAACACTCGGCAGCTGGCACACGGTGAAGTTGAGGGGTCCGGCTCCCGGTCTGCCAGAGCGGTGTTGAGATAGGAAGAGGCAGAAGAACCAAAAACGGAACCGAAAGTTAACTCTAAGATCTTGAGCAGGACCCCGCAGGCCGTTGTTGTTCAACTACCACCTGGGCACCACAGTGACTCGAGCCCCGGGCAGTTCCATGGAGCAGGCCACAAAAGTTCAAAGTATCGTAGTTCTGGTTCCCGGGGTCCAAATCGATTTCTGAAAGCAGCTATTATATCAGCTGGGTTGCGTTTTCAATGACCCGTTGTCATAGTCAGGATAAAATTCAGGATAGATGCGGGAGGCAGCGAGGGTCTCGGGAGCCCTGTGCTCACGCGACCATCTTGGTTTCGCGCGAAGCTCCTCCCTTCGTTTTTTTTAGTTTTGATAATAAACTACTGTAAGACAATAGTAAATCTATACTTACTTCTATAGACTTAATTTCATGATCTTTTAATATTCAATATTTTGGCTACAAATGTTGGTATAATTATTTCTAAAACTCGCTATTAATGTGGGATAATGAACGGATATTAAACTTTAAAGCATTTTTTATGTGAGTGGGTGAGATCCATGAAAGAGGCTGTTGCTCTCTGTCTAAATGCTCCCAGTAGCAAGTTTGGTACTTTATTTTTAGGTAAATATAGAATGAATGTAATGAGCCTAATAATTTAGGTATATGTTCCTGTAAATAGTTGTAGTGTGTTTCTATATTTTCTAATTTTTATAGTTTTTAGAAACTGATAATAAATGTTACTCTACTCTAGAAGGTGATACCTTTGGTCCCATGTTAATGCCAGAAGACAGTCATGGTAATGCATGCAATAGCTTAATTTAACCTGCCACTTAATACGGTCCATTTATGATGTCGCTACTTCTTATGATAAACATGTTATGTTGGGTTATGTTATGTTACATTAGTTTATTGGCATTTGTATAGCATCAGTATCAAATAGACAAAATAACAATTAGAAATGCAGGCCCGTGAGCAGAATACCAGTATTCTGTTTTTTTTTCAATTGAAATAGGCTGACATTAGTGAACCGGTTTCAGTTCAGTACCACAAAACGGCACATGATTTTCACCTCATATTTAAACTACATATCCAGCACTAAAGGGAACATTTAATACACTTCTCAAAATATTTGTTTGCAAAAATTCACAAGCTGTGTGCTGGGGTATATCTTTCTGCATTACAGATTCAACCTACATTTATCTAATTTACATATCTGTAACTGGAATATCTTATGCATCAGTGAGAGCAAGAGCCTAAGTACTGAAACAAGTAGTATACTACAAAAGTACTCCCAACAGTCGAAAAATAATGACAAAGTGTTTGCCTATGTTTGATGACCTGCAAAAATCTATTAGGAATGTTCCTGGTAATTTGGGGTTCCATTGCAGCAGTCCTAGATTCGTTATACTAACAATATTTGCCTTCTCTTCAACAGCCCATGCTTGTGGTTGACCCTGCCACAAGCATTCACACGCGCACACACCCACACACACATACACCATACAATTCACGAGAGTGCACAGAGAAATGGAAGCTCATGTGAGGGCCATTTCTTCAGAGATCCTTACGTGTTCACCTCAATAATATGCTTTGACTGGAGTTGCTTTCTAGAAAACATGAGGTATTCTTGATGGCTGAGGTCCATTGACTAGAGTCGGTCCTCCCGTAGGACAGACAAGCAGGATCTCTCACAAAGTCTTTAAAACCACCCATCCTGAATGGTGTCCCCAGCAGTGGTAATCTACAGTTCTGAAATCTGCACACGCCAAAATCAGTAGTTCCTCATGCCAGTGGCGTCTCCCCTTCTTCTGTACCTCGCATATTTGGAAGACTGGCTTTGACACAGTGGACCCATGGAATCTGTCCATCTGTGGTCCGATTGTGGCCTGGTGTCACACCATCCCTCCCTTAACTCCTTCGATGCTGATGACGGAACCGTTCCGTCATCAGCTGCAGTAGCACTGTGCTGATGATAGAGCGGTTCCGTCATGGCCCACTCGCCGCAACTGCGCGGCGCGGATTGCGCTCCTGCGCTGGGCATTCCATTGAGCGGGCGTGGCCATGACGGAACTGCTCTGTCATGAGCACAGCTCAACCGAGGCTTGTGACGGAGCGGTTCCATCACCAGCATTGGCGCACCGCGTGGCCGCCCCGCCCCCTTAGCGGTGCGGCGGAATAGCCGCGGCAGCGAAGGTGTTAAGTGCCTAATATCAGATCGATACGCCAGGACGGAGTCTCACTACTCTGAGGGGTCCTCCGAAAAAGGAGATTTTCAGTTTCTCCTACCCCAGTGCCAGGCTGGACAGGTTCATGATCCAACATAACAGCCTTGTGGGCAACACAGCTGTAAACTATGCACTCTCAGCTCTCATAAAGAGACAACTACTGAACTCTCTGCATTCCTCAAACCTTTAAGACAGTCCTTGATTTGTATAAAGAATAAGCGCATGGGTCTAAAGTGTACCTGACACCAGTGCTGCAGAATTCAAAGGTTGCCCAGTATCTAAGATTCGTAATCTTGATTCTACCTCATGCTGCTTTCTTCCACCTTGCTGAATTTCCAGTTTCTTTATCTCGCTCTTGCAGGTTCTATTCCATTCATGCATTCTCACGTTGTCCTCTTTCTTTTTCCCTTTTCGGCCTTTATCTGCTGTGCCCAGGTTCATAGATTGGTGAAAATTAAGTCCTGATCTCCAAACATGAGGGCTGTAGCCTACTATCTACAACCACTAGCACAGGACGCACTTGCATTACAGCCAATCCCGCAGGGGCCCATAACCAATCACATCCCAGTGAAATTGTATTGGGGTAGATTCAGAGGCGCCCATCTTGAACTGTGCCCTGTGTTGATGCCAAACAGGATTTTAAGCAAGATACAACTTTCCCCTTGATCCTGCTAATTGTTTTTAAGACACCTAACCATGACAATGTGGTCTACTTGATCATAGGCAACAGACAAGTAGAGGAGGCTCATTATTGCAAGGTGCCTATATCTAATGAAATCTTAATGGTGACTATTGTGTCTTACCAGGCTGCCTCTGTACTATGGTGGGACTGAAATCCGGACTGATGAGTGACTGAGGGGGTTATTTACAGCCGTTTTCAATGGCTGCTTGCTTGGCACAAGGCAACGCAAAGCATTGCATCGATTTACTTATCATTATAAAACCCATGCACACAGTGCAAAATTGTGCAATAGGTGCCCACGCAAAACCTGGTAAATAAGCATAAGTTGCTATTTTGTTCCAGATGCAATAGAATCTCAGTTTTACCATCCCTTGTGTGACTCTTACCGATAAGTGAGCATTCAGCTATCAAGCATTAATTACTAGGGTTTTTTTTTTTAATTAAATCAATTTTTTTTAGTTTTCCCAGTATTAACTCCTTCATGAATGGTGTGCGAATGAATCCTTGAAAAAGTAACATAATATCTCTATGCATCACCGAATGGCATAACAAGTTTTTAAAAAAGTAAATCATTGTGGGTCGCAGACTTTATAAGACTAAGCTATAGACAGCTTTAGTTGTCTGTTACCTTGACAATATATTTCCAATGTATGTAGAGTGAGCTTTGGGTCACCTTCTTGCTTATGATTGGCAGGGTTTTTTGTCTATCTCACTTCCCAGCTCTTGATTCAGTGGCTTTCTTATGTATTCTTGTGTTTATCCTACCAGGAACATTTCGAACTCACATTGTTCTGATGGGTGACTTTCATCCATCCACTACTGACTTTGCTTACACACAGGGAGCTACTTTTTTCTTTTATTTTGGTACTCCAAGAAAGAAAATTTTCTTCCTCCCCTTTGGTTTGCTGCTCCCTCCTTGCTCTCTCCTATGGGTGATGCTTCTTTCTTGCTCACGTTGCCCCGCCGGCACAACCTCGTACTATGGGGCAGATTTACAAGCCCGTTGCGCCTCTTTTACGCCGTCGTTGCGTCACTTATATGACGCAGCAGTGGCGCAAAAGATGCGCCATGGTGCGAGGTATTTACAACGTGACGCATCTGGGAGATGCGTCACGTTGTAAAGCCCTGCGCCATGAGTAGGCGTTCCGGCGCAGGGGGGGCGTTCCGGCGCAGGAACGCCTCCTAAAAGTGGCTGAGTGAAATCTACAAGATTTCACTCAGTCACTTTTAGGCCAATGCTGCGTCAAAACCCTGCGCCTGCTTGAAGCAGGCGTAAGGTTTGACGCAGCATTGGAAGAATAGGCCCCCCCATAGCCTTGCTGGAGTTGCGTCGCGCTTGCGACGCAACTCCAGCAATGCGCCGCCTTTACGGCACAGATGCGTGACGCATCTGTGCCGTTTTTGCCCCATGGTGCGCCGCATTGTAAATGCGACGCATCATGGGTGGCGGAGCTGCGGCGCACAATTACTGGCGCATCCCTGCTAATTTGCAGGGATGCGCCAGTAATTGTAAATCTGCCCCATTGTTTCCTGTGCCCCATGAAGCTATTATTAAGTTAATGTTTTATTTTTATTTTATTGAATATAATATCTCCGTTGTGCAGCCCCTTTCTCCCACCACTTGGCACCAGTACCTTCCCTCACCTCCTAGCCGCTCTGCCACTGTGACAATTTGTTTAAACGTTTTTTTTTTAGGGATAGCCGTAATTTGTTGGTGCACTGCTCCCTCCTCAAAATGTGCTTTTGTCCGAATGTTGTCTATTTTAAATGTACTGTTCCTAGATAGGAACAGGCTATCTAGGAATGGTAAATTAATAAAAACAAAATGGCAAATGCATCATGACACCTGTGCACACACATGTTTTACAATGAATTTGGGTGTTCATGTCAAGGGCGTGAATGTGTACACATCATGACACACTCCACTGCGCATGTACACAAGTGTGTTATGATGTGGGATTGACCATGATGCATTCAGCACTGTGTATGTCTTGTAATTATTATTATTATTATTATTATTATTGCATTTATTGAGCGCACAGCTACCCGGAGGTTTCCCGGCGCTTGCCTTGGGAACCCGTCCTGGCTTTTCCCTGTGAGATAGCCCCTACAGAGCATCCACAAGGTGAAAGCCAGGCATCCCGTCGCAGGGGGGCCGTTGTGGAGATTAAGCAAGCTTAATGCCCAGAGTTGCAGAGTGAGAACCCATGATTAGAGCAGGCACCGAAGCGAGAATTATCGAGTCCGTGGACATTTGAGCTCAAGACCTTTAGTAGGAACCCCTTTCCAAAATTGCTGGACATGTGTGCTCATGTGTTTTGCCGCAAACATTTGCGTGCCAGTGTAAATAACCATTGGCAAAACCAAGATTTCGCCTATTTATAAAGCCAAGACCTATTGGCTTTGGTATTGCATATTTGTACAGGTCTTTGCACATTATTGAGAGCTTTCTTTTGTTTTCTGTAACTGTATGCATGTAAAATTTTTGCGACACCTAACTAATAAAAGTAGATTTAAAAATGTAACCAAAAAAGAGAGTGTGTGATCGAAATGACCCCGACTTTTACTGTGTCAAGTAATAATGTCTCAAAATACACCAAGCACGATGGCTGTCCTCAAATGCCCACCAAATCTGACGAACCTGCTCGGCGATGGAAAGTGCATCAAGTATCTAAAACGGCCATAAATACATTATTGGTGCATACATACTTTGGTAGTTAAGGTGACGGTCGTTTAATTGACTGGTTTCCGAGTTGTCAACCATCGTGTGTACTCTGACGACTGCTGTGAGTCGCTCTTATTTGTTTTTATGTGAGGCTGGAGCTGTCGTCCCTTTAACTCTCCTTTTATGTTGGCACCTGTTTCAAGAGCCGTATGCTTTACGGCGGCTGTGTCAACTTTGCTTTTTAAAGCAAGAGGGACTCTCAACGTTATCACTCGTACTTGGTAATAGGACCCCAGAGGACATGTTTGAACCGTGCAGTAGTAAACTGTTGATGACAGCTGTTTTTAGTCGGAGGTCACAGCTCACACAGCATGGTTTCCTCTCCAAGAGCGAGCGACAAGTGAACATATCTCTGGTTACAAGACTAAAATAAATCCCAACCAAGCCTTTGCGAAACATCCAAGGGTCTTTTTAAAAAACTTTCTGAAAATAATTTGCCTGTGTTTTTTTGTTGTAATCTCGCAGTTTAGTGTTCGCGTTGATAAAAAAAAATCAGAAATCCACGTAGTCAGTGGATTGTATCATTTCTGAAAAAAATAAACGAAAATTAGCATTTAAACAAAATAGAGAGACGAGATTGAAGAAAGAAGCTGGGTGAATTGTATTTTCTACACTTAGGGGTTCTTATTTATGAGAGGCTTGCGCCACTGGAGCGTCACTTTTTTTGATGTTCCCGGTGGCGCAAGCCTCTAAAGCATATCTATCGGCGACGCAAAGCCACCTTGCATGGTTTTGCTTAGTTGCCTAGATATGGAGTAAGGCAAGGCAGCGCAAGTCACCGCGTTGCATTACTCTGCGTCAAGGAGGTGTTCCATGGGCGTTGCGGTGGGAGCACCCACAGATTTTGAAGCTGCCCTAGATTTACTTAATCTTGTAAACCTGGGGCTGCTTCAAAACCTTGTTCCTCCCCAGAACAGGCGTAACAAGGAAAAATAAATGTATTTCGCCAGGTTGTTTCATCTTTCCAAGTGCTGCATTCTGCAGCACGCGTAGACAGGGGAAAACACCTCTTGGGATTATTTTTGTGCAGGAAGTGGCCTTTCCTGTACAAAAACAATCCTTCCTGCAATAGAGGCACCCTTGCACCATTGAGCGCCAGGTTAGGGGGAAAGGACAGGAATAAACTGTGGGGCATATTATCAAGGGGGTTTATCTCCGCTTTTTTGGCTTTAAAAGCCAAGAAAGCGGAGATAAAATTATCTCCCTATTACCTAGCTGTCGCTAACACCAGTTAGCGACAGCTAGTAGGAGATAGCGACCATCTTGGGCCCGCTTTGCATGTCAGTAAAATTTATCACTAATGACATGCAAAGTGGGCGTGCCAAGATGTTAGCGACTGGAAACAGTCGCTAACATCGCTATCTCCTATTACCAACTGTTGGAGATATTCGCTCTAAGCGCGAATATCTCCAAAAGCTAACACCTGCCCTGAGCAGTTCTTAGCCATGTTATCCAATGATAGGTGGATAACATGGCTAAGAGCATTAGCTCGGTAATGCCTGAATATCGTTGACTTTTCAGCGATATTCATGCATTTCGGCCGATTTTTATCGCTTAGGAGATAAACCCAGGGCTTTAAGTGGGATGAAAAAACTGGGGGGTCTCTCAAAGGGGCGTGGCCAGTGTACTTAGGGGCGTGGCTTTAAATCACTTACGCAAAAAATCTGTGCTTAGCATAGTTTGCCGCCTGACTTGTAATTTGCTGTTTCCGTCATTGCTCCAGATATTTTATACAAGTAACATCATAACTACAATAAGTAAGTAATATTGGCTTTTTCAATGGTTATTACTTGCAGAAGATAAATAAGCTGCAACTATAACTTGTATATAATATTGACAAAGCTTCCAATTAAATCCTTGGTGACCCTACCACAATGTTGCTGCTCCTGAGTTTCAGAAAGAGAAGGGAAATCCAGAAAGAAAATGACTCTTAAAGGATTTCCCTTCCCCCACAACGCTCCCCTGGCATGACATCATGCTGTAACTTCTCTACTACTGAGAAGTGAGCAGTGTGAGCAGCGCACATCCATGTGCCTGCTGTCTCGAAACGGGACTCTATCAAGCTTTGTTTTGCGCTATGGCACTTTTTTCCGGACTGCAGTGACAGCAAACAGCGGTCATTGCAGTCCAGGAAAAAAACGGGCTGCCTGTGTCCGGGCTCAAAACAGAGCCCGATAGAGACCCGTTTCGAGGCCCCCAGAAAAAAACTGCCGGTGCTCAGACCCCTTGAGACCCGGCCCACTTAAAGCCCTGGATACACCTTGATAATAGCAAGGTTCCTAAGCGATAAAAATCGCTGCAGCTCGGCGATAAAAATATCGCCGCTAAACCAACATAGCGATAATTATCGCTAGTTGTTGGTAATATGCCCATGTATTTCATAAATAAGGTGCATTCCTGCCATTTTCACATTGGCATAGGGCAGAACAGCAGGGAGGCTATCTGCGCTGCTCTGCACCAATTCCGCAAAAAGGAGGCCCTAAGTGTACAGGAATCATGATTATTATCTTCATCATCTTTGTTTCTTATACTGTTGGTTTTATTTTTTAATTTAATATACTGAATGTGAGTCTTTAAATGGATCATTTGAATTTCACTTTCCAATTGCGTGAAAAAAACAGACTGACCGTGCTAACTCATTTAGGTTTCAAGCTAGGTGACAAAGTAGGGGTATTAACAATAACAATCTATAAAAAAAAGAGACACCCGGATATCCAAAGCCAAAAATATATATGCCATACTTTTCTTAAAAATATTTGACAATATTGTGATTACCATTCGAAAATTGCATTATTTCGGACAAGGAGCAGGAAGACGGAACTATAAAACTAACAACACTTTCCACAATACGCACGCTGCCACCTAGTACCAGAAGCCTGCTCTATTTGACAGCGCACGTTTGCACCTCATAATGTCGAGGGGCTATCCAAAGAATATGCCGACTATCTCCTGGTAGACTATAGGAAGGTTTCATGCTCCTGGAAGTAACAGCTGGCCTGGCAATGGTGGCAGTGCAAGTACCTGCATCAGACATGCTTATCCAGGTGGCACAAAACCCTGTCTGTGTATATCAGTCCAGGAACATTCCATCCTCCAATATTGCACTGATGAACAATGTCAGATATTATTTCAATTTACCTTGACTATCTGCCGCCCAGATCCTTATTTCATCATACCATTCGAACGGGTATGTTTTCCTGTGCAGAGGAGTTGTGCCACTTTTTCCCAGACAGATGCTCTCCGTGACACTTAGGTTGCTTCACACTACATTCTAGACTGTGTAGAAATGCCGGGTTTCACCATAAGGATGAATTAAGTCCTTCTGATCAGCCCAGGTCACGACAAGTGGTTGGTGGCTCCTGATCCATACTGGTAATGTATAGGGTTTTTTGACTGCAATCACAGCGAAGGGTTTGCCTACTTTCTGTCCCCCATACAGTGTTTGGTTCACTACACAACACAGTCGCCCCCCACCCCCTCATTGTAAAATGGTAACAATCTCCGATTGGTGGGAAAATGTCTTGACCTGATACACATTAAAAGAAAATGTCAGCGGCCATTATGGGATACCTATCATCACCAAAGTAATGATTAACAGTGCACTTTTTGGGATGCTGCTTTCCGTGGAGCTAAAGGACACCTTAAGTGAGATGTTTGTTCCCCCAACCATTTGTAGACAACTTTAATTTGGACTGCCACATGGTTTGACCCAACTAACATTGCTTTAGAATGTGAGCTAGCCCTGTTAGCCAGGTTTTTAAGAACACCTTTCTACTGCAAGAAACTTTATACACCAGTAAATAGGAAAGGACTAGACCTCAGGAAGGATGCTTGGCTGGCTCCGTTGAAGGAGCGAGCAATGTACTTCAGGGCTGAAGGAGTAGCCAGTTGCTGCTGAAAGCTGAAGAGAAGGAGGTATACTGCCTTGTCATGGGGAAAACCATCCTTATTCAATTCTTAACTATAGGTCAAGCTATCATCTTTGCTTCCGTGAGGGCTTCTGCCCACAAAGAACTGCCAATATCATAGACATGATACTGATCCCCATCCAAAAGTCTCCACATTCACCAGGAAAGGACAAAAACATTGTTCAATCTAGCTGCTAGCTGTGGAATTAAAAAATGCAAGAACCTCCCCTGCTGTCCTGTGACAAGGAATGTGGCATTCCTGTGTCTGACTTTCCTGGTTGCTTCCGAGGTGCCTACTCTGTACACAATCGGAGCCTCTTTGTACCTGGGACACACCCTTTACTGGTGCCAAGACCAGTGTCTTCTCCCTGCAACAAGCCGGTGCCATCTACGACCCTCTTGTGTGGTGTTGAGTAGCCTGCGTACCTCAATTTACTGACCAATGGGTTCTGACCCTGAGATACCTTTTTTCTCCTGCGGCTTCCTTGTGCAACATGCTGTGACCAAGATGTCAGACCTCGCGACCATTTGCAAGCAGCAATACTATTGAGAGACACTAATGCACCAATGAGAGATAAGCAACTGAGTAGGACTGTTGCAACATTGTTCTGAAGGCTTTGTTCTGTTTATACAGACCAGGGGCTAGATGTAGGTGGCTAAATACCAGTCCTTTACGCCGAAATTCAGTACATTTCAGCATTACCGACTGGTATTTAGCCATGTGCGATGTAGGTATTACCAAACGGCATTGGTAATAAGGAATCGGTAAAAATAAGGGAAACCAGTTACCAATTCCTTATTTACCGATTGGCAGACAAAAATACAGAATCGATAAATAAGGAATCGGTAAAAAATCGCAAATGCGATGTACCAAAACTCGGTAAAACCGAATTTGCTAAAAACCTGTACTTAGGAATCGGTAATTAGCACTGACTCAAAGCAGGTGGTAATCAGGTGCACTACACATACAGCCCCAAAATGCAACAGTGTGAACACAATGGCGGTCCTCTACGTGATAGCAAGGCGTCTACGTTTGCGAGCAGCAGGACTGAGGATCTGGAGATGGGAGGAGCGCATGTACAGACTGAGTGTAACACTGTTCCAACTGACTGAGGCTGAAATCCATGAGAGGTACAGGGTACACCCAAACACCATCTTGGACCTGATACAGGACCTGCACCCACTCCTGGAGCACCAGACACCAAGGGCGCACGCAATACCCACTCATGTACAGGTACTCTGTTGCCTGCACCTCCTGGCATCTGGCAGTTTCCAAGGGGTAATAGCTGTGGCAGGTGGAGTCTCACAGAGTTGCCTGTCGCGTTTTGTCAATAAATTCCTGGATGCCATGTTGCAAAGGATGGCACACTACATCGAATTTCCCAGCACACAGGCAGAACTGCTGAAGACCAAGTTGGACTTTTATCAGAAGGCCCAGTTCCCATACGTCATTGGTTGCATTGACGGGACACATATACCAATCTGCCCCCCCTGCTGCAACTGATTACATCTCCGCAATCGCAAGTCCACACATTCCATCAATGTACAGGTCATATGTGATGCGTCTTACATCATTAGCTGCATAGTTGCAAAATTCCCAGGGAGCACCCATGTTTCATACATATTCAGTAACAGTGGGATCTATACCCATCTCCTTGCAGGTGAATTTGGAGAAGGCTACGTGCTAGGTAAGTACATGTGACACCCCCTGAAGTATACACCTATTGCTGCAATTGTAGACTGTAAATTACTTACTTACTTCTCACACACAGGTGACAGTGCCTATGTGGTGCGCTCTTTCATCATGACTCTGTACCTGCACCCATCCACCCCAAGTGAAAGGCGATACAATGTTCCACACAGATCGACATGCAATGTGGTTGAGCGAACATTTGGACTCCTCAAAAGCCAGTTCCGTTGCCTGCACAAAAGTGGAGGTGCACGGCAGTACCAGCCCCATGTGTGTTGCAAAATCATAGCTGTATGAGCCATGCTGCATAACTTGCCACTAAGAAGGGTACACCTGTGGATTCTGAAGAGGAGGATGAGGGTGAGGAAGGTACACAGCCACAGCACAGTGCAGCAGGCGGCGCAGCTGCAGCAGATGGGAGACAGAGTCGGTCAGAGATCACACAAAATTTTTTTTGAGTAAGTAATGAGACAAAGCCAGGTAATGCATTTTTGTCAGGGTGTTTAATATACCTTACAACAGGCAATTGTCCAGCACACCGTAACACCAGCTTTGTGTCCAAAGGGTTACGTCACCCACAACAGAATGGAATTAGAGGGCCGTGACTATCTCCTGCGCCCCCGCACACCAGTGCTGTGTTCTGCATGCACACTGTCCTCAGCAGCGCTGTGTCCTGCAGCAGAACCATGCCTCACACTGTGCCTCATGCTCTCTGGCAAGGGGGGGTTAAGTGCTGCGACTGATTGCCTCCTCACTCTCGTCCACATCCCCTGTACCAGTGGCAGCAATCTGGTTAGTCTGCATCACCTCTACGGCACTGGTGAGTGTCACCAGGCCCTGAGTAACCTCATGGCTGCACTTTGCCATTTCATGTTTCATGGCCACAGATCTCCTACTCAGCACATGGGTTGTATTGCACAGCCTGTTCACGGACTTGGTGAAGCCTGCAAGTACCTGCCTGTCTCTCTGCCTTGCAGCGCGCCCCCCATCCAGTCTGCCACATAACTGCCTTACTTCCTCCTATACCTCCTTCATTCCTTCTGCCACAGTATTGTTGAGGCAGTAGATGGCCTCCTTCATGTCGTCCACCTTCCTGTTGTTAGCCACCATCTGTCTTTGAATGGCCCTCATTGTCTTCCCCTGCAGGCGCTGGAATTTGAGCATTTGCCCCTCCAGTCCAGAGAAGACACTGGATCCTTCAGCATCAGGACTCTGTGACCTCTGTCGCCTTCTACGGGCACCCGTGATGCTTTCAACCACGGGGGACTTTGCCCCACATGGCTGTGTGTCTTGGCCCGGGTGGTCTGTTGGGCTTCCTGCCTGTCCTTCTCTGTGGCATCTATCTCCTGGAGTGGAGCCACTGTGTACCTCTTTGACCGTGGTGGTGGTGGGGATGTTTGTGTAATGTCTGGAGGTGACATGACTTCCTCCTCACTTCTGTTTTCCTCCCTGAGGCATCGCTGTGAGAAGTTGGCCAGGTATATGATGTCCACTATTCTAGTGGGCAGCCTGTATCAGTACAAACAACCCTTATGGTGATGGTTGTAAAGTCAACCTCATAGACCAGCTATCCTAGTGGTAGCATGGACAAAGCAGTCTTAGGCTAAAACTTCAGAGAGCATGTGAAGCCAGCTGTTTTACCAATAATAATCCCTTGAATATCAAATGAAAGGACACCACACAAGGTATATATCAAATATATATGTATTTATTACAAACACAACCCCTCTGCACTCTTTATGAGGTCAGAGTTTGAGATACAGCACAAGTTACTCAATAAGCATACTATAGGTTGCATATATACAATTCTGCCCTAGGGGCCTCACAAACCATATACTAAGTATGTGGTATAAGAACCACTTCAGGAAAGGTGAATAGGCCTAGGGCCTAGAGAATCGCTGGGGCTACACTGGACAACCAAAGGTTAGGAAGTAGGAGTTCCACCGGATGCGTGTGCAGTGTCTAAGCACACACACGAGTTACCATAGAGTTATAATGGGAACGTAAACGTTACAAAGTAGTCGATTTCGGACACTTCCGGATTGACTACGGGAAAGCCCCGTTAAACTAGGACACATGGATAGTTAATACCCACGGGAGCACCGGAGTACTCGAGTTACCTCACCCAGGGAAGCGGGGTGCATAGGTGTTCTTTTGTGTCGGGTTTCGTAGCTGAATCCTATGGAGAGCTGCAAGAAAGTGCTGCAGGCGACCAGGAGGAAAGTGTCCAGGGGGATCCAAGGGTGGATCGGAGTTGTGAAGAACCTGAAAGCAGAGGGGACAGAGTCTGGGTCACTAGCCAGTGGCCAGGAAGGAACCAGGCGATGTCGAGATGCAATCAGGTGAAGAGGTGAAGCTTGTCTCTGCAGCCACGAGGACCAGGAGGCGTCGACGACAACCAGGAGCTGGAGTCAAGCTGTACCATGACGGATCTAGCTGTTGGCAGTGTCGGTATGCGGATTGGACCCAACAAACCGTGGCAAATGCGATCCACGCAGGATGGGAAGATTGGCTTCTGTTCAGACCAGCAAGGTCTGGGGAGCTTCTCCTTCGCAGGGAAGCTGGAGCAAGCCCGGAGCAATCAGGCAAGTGGTGTAGTTTCACAAAGAAGTCTTCAGAGGGGCCACTAGCCAACGGGCTAGCAACCGCGAAGACGAGTTGAGCTGAAATGCAGGTGCAGGCCCTACGTGGCACTCGTGGAGTGTGGAGGGCTGAGCTTCGTTTCAAATGCTGCTCGGGTCTGGGGCTTCTCAAACCCCAATGCACAGCTTTGAGGGTACCTCAGGAGCTGCACAGATAGCAAAAAGCAGGTAGTCCAGGATGTCTGGTCTCACGTCTCTCGTGTCCGCCACGGGTCTCAGCTTTGCTGTGGATGTGGGTCGGAGTTAGAGAAGTCTGGAAGTCCAGTTCCTGCGTCGCTAAGTCTTCGGGTTCCAGCGGGAGCGTCGACAAAGGAAACCGCCAAGTTACTGATGGTGCCTGTCACTCCTTGACCACAAGGGAGATGTCTTCAGCCTTCCAGTCGATATGAAATGTCGAAGGTCCAAGAGTTTTGTTTTAGAGTTTCTTTCCAGGATAATCTAATGTCTCTAGACACAGCTCCTTTCTTTATACTAAACTAAGGGGCTGGATTACCTGCTAGGTCTCTCCTATGGGTGGAACCTGAGAAGGGGGTGGTTACACCCCTTTCTCTTTGTCCAGTTTTGCGCCAGAGCTGGGGCTGGAGTGCCCCTGCAACTGGTTTGAACCGGGCTATGCATGGAGCACCTTGTGTGCCCCAGGCAGTGTCTGGAAAAGCATCTTTCCATTGAACCCACCCTGCCCCAATCCACTACAGGCTGTCTGAGGAGATGCCAGCACCTCCCTTGACAGGAAACCTATTGTCCAGGCCTCTCCTACCGGAGTTTCGTCCAGCAGCTGAAGGTCAGACTCATGTCTGTGGCAGCAGCATCCATTTTGTGATGCTGAGGCTCTGTTTAACTTTAACCGGGTAAAGCAGTAACTACATGTCTTCTCCCTCTAGAAGGGTGGAATACTACCCCGCCGCCAGGAATGACCGGGGGGGGGGGGGGGGGGGGGTAGTATTCCAAAGTGTTTGACACCTTACACAACATGTTTTGATAAAGCCAAACCAAAGTTAGCATTAACCACGAGGATTATAATGCACTTAAGAATATATGTTATGTTATGTTATAAAAGGTTTTGTAGCGCGCTCAAATACTCTGGAGTGTCCTGGCGCGAACTCATGCAGAGAGACAGAAGGAATGAAAATAGAAGTTATAGTGCCATCAAATTCATATATATAATCTAAAATAGCAAAACATCTACTTACAAAGCAAACCTTATCCCAATTTCATAAATAGAGAACATAAATGACATATTATGAGCAATTTTTAATCAAATATCTGAGTAGTCACATAATATCGATGTTCAACATGTACAGAGGCCCAATGCGAGGATAAAAAAGGTTACTTTAATGAAAGCAACAATATAATTATAATTAAATTTGTTCTGTCTCTGTCCTGCCAGGTTCTTTGCACGTGCACAGGGTCCCGCAGAGGTGTCCCTGAGATCCCATGGACCATTGGACTCCCTGCAGAGGAGAGAATGAGGGCAAACCTGGATAGAGATGTTAACGAGGTAGGGGACAAATGAAGGGTAGAGGCAGAGACAAGGCTACAGAAAGAGTAAGAAAGGCACAGAGACACACTAAGCCGGGGGATTAGAAAGAGAATGTGCTGAATAGACAGTAATACTGTGCAATTTTGGTGAAGGCAGTGTTTTAAATGTGGAGGTACTATCTGGTGCCAAGTACCTGCACGTCTTCAATTTGAAAGGAAGAGTACCTGCAATTATCAGCACCTCTAATATACATTTATTTTAACATTACCAGCACTTTTCACGAGCAAACAAGCAATCTAGATAGTCAATGCTTCTGTATTTCCATTTAAAGCACTGGGTGAAAGAGGGGGAGGATAGAAAGTTAAAGAGGAGAGTAGAGAGAAACAGGAGTGAATGGAAGAGAGCTTGAGAGATTATACTTTGGAAAGGGATAAAAGAAGAATAAGAAGTAGAAAGTTTCAGTGTGTGTGAGAAGTCGAGAATTGTGTGTGTGTGTGTGCTTGAAAGAGAGGGATTAAGAGATAAGTGAAAGAGGAGAGAGGCCAGGTGCCTCACTGGCTGGTTCCAAGGGGGTTGCAAGTGGTGTCCATAAACTTTCTGTGGTGCAAGCGCTGCATCTGGGTCTAGACATGATATGGATACCTATTTAGCTATTGTGTGCATTTGTAGAGGCTGGCTGAGTGCTTTCATATAGTGCTTCACTTTCATTGTTCTAAGCACTGTCTATACAAATGACATTTCTACTCGGTTTAAAAGTACTCAATATTTCTGCCTCAGAAGGGTGATTTGGTTTTGCCTTTATTAGAACAGTTGATTTACAGGTCACAACTCCCTGAGCCCTCTTGCTGGAGTCCATTACTATGAAGACAGCCAATGAAGCCCAGCGCCTTCGTGGAGCTATACACAAGGCCTCTACACTCATAGCTGCTGATGTCCTAGAGCTCAGCGGTGAACCAAGATAAGCAAGCCCCGTCCCCAGCCTTTAGAGCGCTTTGGGGCTTTTATAATACATTGCATATGTTCAATGAGTACTATCACTTCTAAGAAGGTGCCGCTGGCTGACACTTTAAAGGGGCTTCTAATAGGACTTTGATGTCACTTCTAAACACATTATTTAAACTTTAATGAGTTGACACCTGAATTTCTAATAATGTTCTTAATTACAATGCACTTACCTTGCATTACAGTGGCCAGGTCAGTGTACTGGTTCTGATAATTGTGGCATGCAATATATTTCATGCAATGTAGTGACTCACACTCATGAACAGTCTTGTGCGATTTTGGTTTGTTTTATTTTAGTTTTAATATGCTTTTTTGAAAGATTAAACCAGAATATGGCTGGACAATAACAGTTCACATTACAAGTAGGTGTCATATATCATGCAGATGAACATAAATCAAAATGTAAGTTGACAAGAAATGATACCAGATTAACTAAACTACAGTACTGTGTATTCTTAGAAAGTAACCAATTCAATAAATCATAATAAATAAAAACTAGAAACAAAGATAGAAAAGGAAGTATGTATTATGATATGGCATGCAAATAAATTCTTATGAAATAACAATTAAAGCATCATTCTGGATTGAGAAAACGAGTATATTGTAAGCAAAATTAACAAAATATACTAAATCCATTAAAAAGCTATATGAATTATTTTGATGAAATAGTCAAGGGGTTTTTGTAACTTATTCAACAGATATATCTATACTACGTACACTAGAGTTGTTAAGGGAATTTGGCAAAGGGACCACATTTGTTCCCATTTAAGGTCTAGTGAAATGAGGTTAACATATGGCCTGTCCAAAGTATAATGAAAACATATTGTGTACCAATAACCTTTATAAGAAAATTACTAGCTTTTATCCAGTTAGAAATAATATGATGAAATGCCATAGGCGTTTAAAGGCTCTATTAAATTAAACTTGTGAGGCACAATGTCCCAAGCAGGGGAAATACTACCCATAAAAATGGTAGGTAATGTAAACGAAATATTAGCCTTAAAGATCCTTTTTTTTGTCCTCATCTCCCCATAGACACAGCAGTTTTGACAAGCCGCTTCATACTAACTGTGCTCCCTCCGACATACTGCATCCGATAGCCATCCACGGCCTTCCTCTTTATCCCGAGGACTGGGCGTAATCATTGGATTTATATTCCGCTCTCCAAATGTTACCCATTTATCATATGCAGCATCGTCCCTAAGATGTCAATGGGGACCAGATGTATGTTAATGATTCTTCCTATACTAGGCTCGCCATGCATAGAACGGCTTTAATCCAACTTTCCCTTTCTCTGGCCAAAACCACCAGATTGAGGAGCAAGCCCTTCTGGGGCCGCATCGGTGTTATATTCTCCTGCTTATTCACGCCAAAAAGGACCAGAGGCAGGTCTACCACTATATGCATTTGAAAAATATCCGACAAGGATTCACCCACCTCTTTCCAATATCTACCCAGTTCTGCACATTCAAAAAACATATGTATATCATCCACCTTGTTGATGCGACACCTCGTACATGATGGTACTAAAATAGAGGGGCCCGCAAATTCGGCTATCTTCGCTGCTGTGTAGTATAGCCTGTTTAAAACATAAAAGTGTTTTTTCTTAAGTGTGGCAGGTTTAATGTATTTATGCATTAACTTTATGGAGAGCTTGAACAGGATTTCAGATTCTTGATGAAGTGAGGGGTTGTTCCAGACAGCTACCTGCGGAGGAACTTCCTGATCTACTGCATCTAAGAGGCTGTTATAGCAAAATGATACCTCTTTTTTCCTCGGTAAAACACTCTCAAATAGCCGCTCTAACTCTCAATTGCCTTCTGTCTCTCCTACCTCCGCCTCAAACCAAGATCTTAACTGAAGATACTTAAAACGGGAAAATGTGGACCCAATCTTATCAAAAAGTACTTCCCAGGGGAGAACCCCATCCAAATCTGACCACTTCTCTAACCCTGCTCTTCCTATCGGGATTGATAAAGAGTCTCTCAAACAGGCTGGGGTACCTGGTGAGTCCCAAATCGGTGCAAATGGAGAAAAATAGCTACACCCCAGTTGCGTCATAATTTATACCATATCTGAAGTGCTGCCTTTAACACCTTAAGGCGTACCTTCTTGAAAATCTTGGGGCCCGAACTTATATAGGAACCCCACCTGCCCATTGCCGCCCTCCGCTAACACGAGTTCTCCTAATAATCTACCCCATGAAGTTTCTGATGGTTTAGATAGAAGCATCCTGATACCCTTAAATTGAAAGGCCAATAAGTATAAATTTATATCCGGAAGCGCCAACCCCCCTTTTAACAGTTTTCTTCGTAGACTTTTCCAAGATAGCCTGGCACTTTTCTGGCCCCAGATAAAACTGCCTATTATCCCTTGGATTTTATTTATACTATCTTGTGCAAAGATAAGGGGGAGTGCATTAAAAAGGAAAGTTAGTTTAGGTAATACTGTCATCTTTACTAAGTTGACCCTCCCATAGATCGATAAAAGGAGGTTTTTCCATTAAGCAAAGAGAAAGTCTATATCCTTTTCAATTTTCTTTAGTTTGATCGATGGTATTTAGTTTAGTTCTTTTACTATTTTTACCCCTAAATATCTAAACTCCTTGCTTTCGGACCATAATTGTTTATCAGATTCCAGCTCATAATCTCGGTCTTATCTGAATTGGACATATAACCAGAGATCTCACCAAACTCAAGGAGTAGATTTTTTAAGTGGGGAATAGAAATGTCAGGATTTATGGTATAAATTATAATATCGTCTGCATATAAGGCGATCTTTCATTTATAATTTCCTGATTTAAAAGGTTGTATTATGTTATCCTGCCTAATAGCCTGTGCCAAGGGCTCAATATATATATTGAATAGCATAGGCGACAGAGGGCACCCCTGTCTAGTCCCCCTCTGGATTACAAAGCTCGGGGTCAAAGTACCATTTATTAAAATTTTTGCCGAAGCTCCATTATAACAGTTTTTTAAGGTCTGAATGAAGATTTGACCCATACCTATAGTCTCCATTACCCACCAGAGATATGCCCAACAGACCCGATCAAATGCCTTGGCGGCATCTAATGCCACCACCACCAGAGGATCCCCTCTATTCTCTGCCAAGTCGATGTTACCAATTAGCAGCTGAATTTGCTCCTGAATGATTCTCCCAGGCATAAAGCCCTTCTGATCGCAGTTAATCAGACTAGGTATCAATTTGCACAATCTCCCTGCTAATATGCTCATAAAGATTTTATAGTCAGCATTCAGCAGAGAGATTGGGCGATATGAATCTGGCACTAGGGGATCCTTTCCTGCCTTTAATAGCAACACTATTGTGGCCTCTTTCCAGGAGTGGGAACTTTCCCTGTTTCACTGTATACTTTGTTAAACAACACATGGAGTACAGGCAAAAGCTCTTCCACCAGTTCATTATAGATTTCACTAGTCAGGGCATCCAAACCTACTGCTTTCTTAGTCTTTGCCCTCTTTATATGCTCCTTGATTTCCTCCATGCTAATAGGCAAATCAAGAAAGTCCCTAGCTGTATCCATTAGCGTTGGCAGAGTTATACCCATCAACCATGATCTTATTGCCTCATCTGAAGGGTTGATATGTTCCTTGTAGAAATTTGCAAAGCGTGATAAGAGACAGTCCTGAATACTTACAGGCTCACTAGATTTAGTGCCTACATTGTCAATTAGCAATTCTCCTATGTTATTCTTGGCCCTATCAATCCTTGCCTTCCATGCCAATAAGGCACCTGCTCTCTCCCCATACTCAAAAATGTCCATATTTCAAGCCTTCCACTGTGCTTTATATTTCTGGTCAAGGTAGGATCGTAAGTCTCTTCTTGCTTCCTCGAGCTTTCCCTTGATGCTCTGCATGTCCCTTACACTGTTTTTGGAAATATGACCCCTTTTTATTTCTAGAGAAGAGATTCTTCCTTCCAAACCCTGCAGTTCTAATAAATCTTGCTTATTCTTTACGCTTATCTGGCAACGCAGAACCCCCCTCAGATTTGCTTTATAGGTATCCCAAACGACCTCCCCGGATGCTGACCCACAGTTGTAAAAAAAGAATTCCAAAGTAGTGCCTTTAATTGCCTGAATTAATCCAGGGTCCAAGAACGCTGACCTATTTAGTGTCCATCTGGCCTGTTGTAGACTTAATATGGTATAATATGAGAACACTAATGGTGCGTGGTCCGACAAATGGCTCGGGTACACTGAGATGTTAACTAAATTTTCTATATTTTCATTATTTACCAGGACGTAGTCGATTCTAGAGGCATGGTGATTCTTCTTACACAAGAATGTAAATCCATCCATGTCCCCCTTCTTAGCTCTCCATAGGCCGACTAAATTAATGTTTACTAGTAGGTTTTTCATAACCCTTCGAGCTCTTGGAGTACCAATGATATGACTAGTATTAGATCTATCCTTTACAGGGTCAAGCAAGATGTTAAAATCTCCCCCTATAATAAATGGTGGATCTCCCATGATTAGCTTGTCCTGCAATTTTACCAGGCAGAGGGGATTGTCTATATTAAGATCATAATAAGAAGCACATGTCAGTTTCTCCCCTTCAAAACCTAATAGTGCGATAATCCATAAGCCTGTTTGGTTGGTCTGGAATGACATTTATTATACATGTACTTCCCCTTTTTACCAAAATGGCAACTCCACAGGTGCTCAATACTTGTTGAGAATGACAAAAGCATTGAAGCCAGGGTATTTTTGCAAATACAGCTTCAAACTCTGACTTATTCAAGTGCGTCTTCTGCAGCAAGAATACTTGCGCAGGTGAAAGTTCTATAGATTTTAATATTAATCTCTGTCTCCTCGGACCTCTCAGGCCATTCAGGTTCCAAGACATAAATTGAATGTTCCGACCCTTCATTTTGTTCTTAACTTTATACAATTTGTACTAAGATTGTCTGTATGACGAAAAGACCCTTTAACCAGCCTACTTATTCGAAAATCATGGAGTAAGGACAATTTTTTATCTTTTTTACTGCCACCCAGTGCCCCCCTCCCCAGAACCCCCCTTCCGAACCCCAACCCCCCGTGACCCCCCTGCATCCCATCAACCTGAGGAACCACCCTTCCAAAATAGGTTCTTACCTATTCGGACCCCGCCTCACGGTTGGCTCTATTTTATAACATTGAAGAAAATGTTTTTGTTTCTTGCTGGATCAATAAAAACAAGAGTTTTCCATATCAATTATCCTCCCTTACACCCCCCCCCCCACCCCCTGTTTTTCATCCCAGATCTGAACTATAAGTGTATCTGCCTCTTTGGTTGTTCGGATCATGTGCATGTGGTTATTCCACATGACTCGCAATGTGGCTGGGAACCTTAATTGAGCCTTCGCCCCTAGACTATTTAGACCTGTTAATCTCTTCATGAGTTACCATTGCCTTTTTACTGTTATGTGTGAGATATCAGACCTAATGGAAAAGGAGAATGCAGGTTAGTCAGAAAAGGGAGTTGCTATGCTGCCTGCTTTTAGGGCCGCTGATAGGATCTGTTCTTTCACTGAATAAGAAAGAAAGTTCACCAAGATTTTCCGTGGCTTTTGTCTTCCGAGATTCCTTTTGAACGGGTCTCTGTGCATCGTCTGGATTTCGTTCTTTAAATCCACATTAGGAAGAGCCTTCGACACCGTTGTTTCCAAAAGCGAAATTACAAAGCCCTTTATATCTTCTCCCTCAATAGCCTCTGGCATATTCAGAAATTTAAAATTATTTTTACGTGAATGGTTCTCAAGCCTTTCCAGATCCTCTTTAAGTTCTTTGTTCTGTATGGCTAATTTCCCCAATTGAAAAGAGGTAGATTCTATTGCGCTCTTCATCCTCGGGATCTCTGCCTTGATTACCTCAGTTCTTGCTGTAACGTCTTCTAATTTCTCGGCTAAGATTTTGCACGAAGATTTAATAGCAGCCTGATTTGCCTCAGACACTAAAAACCTATTTGCCAGTTCGGCCTGATTTGCCTCTGAGACAGAAAACTATTTGCGATTTCCCCTTTCAAAGCGAGAAGGATATCCACCAGAGAATGGGGGTGCTGATCTTCATTACCTTCATTTCCACAGGTATGTATATTCCCCGACTTGTCCCCATTTCCCTTAGTTTCGGGAACTTTGTCTACAACCTGAGATATGGCTTGTCCAATGTCGGAGCCTGCAGTGGCTACTATATCTGCCAATTCTTCAGGTTCTAAAACTGAATATCTGTTAGATAAAGTAACAGTAGGATGAACCCTTGACGTATCGTTCCATATGTCACTAGGACTGATACGTTCTGCCTGTTCTAGCAGGTTAGGCGTAATAGGACCTGGGAGGTCTAATTGCATATCTTTACACTTCGAACTCTGGACTCCTGTGGTTTCTTTGATGGCCATAATGACCTTAGACTTTGGAGAGGCCCCTTGCAACATCGTAGGTAGGGATTTGGGGATACGCTTATTTTCCAAAACCTCTTCCACCACCAAGGGCGAGGGCATAGGAGGGGGAGATAAGGATGTTACTTTAGATGTTACTTTAGCAGTTGACAGCGACATTACATGGTAGAAAGTTTTAGTGATTGAGTAATTTTAGGCTTAGTGAAAATATTTTTCTTGGCACCCTCTTTTCCTTTCCCTCTCCGAATCCTTAATTTCGGTGGAGTGGCTTCCAACCCCACCGCTTCTTGTTTGCACTGTTTTGCAGACAGTTTTATTTCTCCACTGGTGGTGATTTACGTTGTGGTATCGAGGATTGAATTATCAATTTATTGGCTGAGAGGTGTGCTGCCCTCGCTGCAATTCTCTACAGAGGCAACCAGCAAACTAACCCTCTAGTGCGCAGTTAGCAGGCACATTCCTTTATGATATGGTAGCATGGGTTTAATAAATTGGATGCAAATAAGAAATCAAAGTGCTGCAAAAATGCAATTGTATGCTGCAAATTGACAAGTTTTGCGACACAAACTTTTGCTAATCCATGCCACAATATCATGGGGGGGGGGGGGGAGTCTTCAGACGAAAATAAAAAGTGAAGCCCAAAAGAGACTTCCGCTGGCACCAAACATCTATTAAGCAAGAGTAAACCATCCCTGTGATGCCAGGGTATTTCCAGAGCATCTGATTCTGTCGAGAACGCCAACTGCATGAAGCCATTGTAGCAAGCACCATCCAGCTCTTTATGTCAAAGAGAATGTCCTTAGCTTGAGCGGAGTGAGGTTCTATAAAAGTTTAACAATTCTCTAAAAATACGCCAGATGCATGTATGAATAGCTTCAACTGGTCCTAAAGTTAACTGTAAAACGAGTACAATAACTAGCAAAGCCTCTGAGGCATATATCCGACGGCATATGCAGACGCACTTCATCGGAATTACCACTACAGAGAGTGGCTTTGGTGGGGTTGCTAGTATAATATATATATATAAGGTGCTCTCGGAACTAAGGAAAAATAAGGAACAGAGGCCTGACGCCTCCTTGGAAGATTGTCAAAGATTCCAGGATTTTTTCATTAGTAAAATTGAAGATCTCCTGTTAGAGATCTCTCACGCCCCTGTCTTAAATTGTTCACTACAAGTTACTCCACGTCTTCCAAAAGTTGATAATCCCTTAGAAACTTTTCCCTTGATTACAAAGGAGATGCTAGCTAGTCTGGTAGGGAGGGTAAAATCTGGCTCTCAGGTGGATCCCTACCCCCGAGTGTTTTTAAGCTAGCTATGCCAGGGTTAGAAGAAGATGTGCTCTACCTTTTAAATAAATCTTTGGAAACTGGACAAGTGCCGGTTATGCTTAAGGAAGCCCGGCTGATCCTGCTGCTCAAGAAGCCCGGGGCGGACCCAAAGGTCTTAACGAATTTTAGGCCAATCTCCCAATTACCTTTTTTAGCCAAGGTTTTGGAACAGCATGTGCTGACATACCTTTCAAGACACCTGGAGGCCAATGATTTGCTAGAGCATAATCAGGCAGGCTTCAGGGCATACCATAGTACGGAGCTGGTGATGGTATCCATTCTGGACGAACTGAGGTGTAGAGCTGACAAGAAGATTCCGGGGGCCCTGGTGCTACTTGATCTCTCCGCGGCTTTTGACATGGTGTGTCATAGTCAATTGCTGTCGCGTGTGAGAGACTTGGGCATCGGGGGGCCGGTACTAGGTTGGCTTACCTCCTTTCTGCAAGATAGATTGCAGAAGGTGCAGCTGTCCGACCTAGTATCTATATCAGCGGTCATCAAATGTGGAGTACCACAAAGTTCGGCTCTCTCACCGCTCCTCTTCAACATCTACCTGCAGCCACTGATTTCAGCTCTCAATCAGATGGAGTGTCAGATTTTTAATTACGCTGATGACACACAGATTGTTATTCAAATAGAGGATTCTTCAGGTGCACAAGCTAGGCTGCAGAACATTCTAAGGTATACGGTAAACTGGATGTCTGCAAACTCCCTGAAGATTATCCCGGCCAAAACAGAGGTGCTGCCAATAGCCATCTCTGGCAGCCCCTGGAATGACGGGTTTTGGCCCACGGAGTTGGGCAGGACGCCGGAGCCAGCAACCGTGGTGAAAAGCCTGGGTATCCACATTGATAGCACTCTGTCCATGAAAAAACAGGTGTCGGGTGTGGTAGGCACGTGTGTTGGCCTATTGAAACAGCTCCGCAAGATCGCCCAACTATTGTCGTTGTCCACTTTAAGAACTGCGGTGTCAGCCATAATTTTGGGAAGACTGGACTACGGCAATGCGCTGTACATAGGGCTGCCCAAGCAACAACTTAAGAGGCTTCAGACAGTCATGAACGATGCAGCGAGATTGGCCTTTAAGAAGCCTAGGAAAACTCATGCTTCACCTCTCCTGCGTCAGTTGCATTGGCTCCCCGTTAGACAGAGGGCACTGTTTAAGGGACTGTGTATTACACACAAGGCACTCTACGGGAATGCGCCCAGTTACATCAAAACTAGATTATCTAGTTATGTTCCGGGTAGGGTGCTGCAGTCCTCTGATGCCACTCTCCTGGATAATCCACACTTTCGCCTATCCACCGTGGGAGGGCGTGCTTTTTCCACTTTAATTCCTGCAGCGTGGAATAAATTACCAACGAATCTCCGCAAGGAGCCCAACTTATTGTCTTTCCGTCGAATGTTAAAAACTATTCTTTTCCGGGAAGCATGGGGAGGGGTGTAAAGCCACCAGCTGTTTCTGTAGAGGCGGTTTTTCTTTCTCCTGTACAAGTGCTTAGAGACCTTGGGGTGATAACACGCTATATAAATTGAAATAGAAATAGAAAATAGAAATAATGAATACGATAGGTTCACTGGTTATCATTAACATTATGTTAATATTACCTATCTAAATTAATGTTGTTTAATTCCATTCTACTTCAATTTACTTTCATTGAAGTTAAGGGTTAGGATTAACATTTTGGTTTGATCAAGGTTACTAATTATTTTAATATAGTCTGATTTAAATTAATTTACGGTGAAGTGTAGAATTAGGGTTTGGCTAAACTTACTTATTTCATTCATCTTAATTAGACTGTGGTCAGGGTGTACATTGTAGTTACTTTTTAGTTACTGGTTACATAATTTAATTAAATTAGAGATGATTTAGGAGCAGCTTCATGGTTGTTATTAGAGCTAGGCTATAGTTATCACATTGAATTCAACTTCATTTTATTTAGAGATGTGGCTAGCATTGTGTCACGTTAAAAGTAATCATTTAGGAAGCCATCACGACCAGCACCGCTTAAATAGCTGGCTGACAAGTTCGCTACCTCTGGTGGCTCTTGGCACATTCGTAGACAAGATGACATTAGACTGGGGCCTAAGAAGTGCATAAAAGAATAAGAATTGGAAAAGACAATATGTCTGGCTTTGGCTAGCTGTGCAATGTGTTTATTTTGCAAACATATGCCATAAAAAGAACAGCAAATGAAACCTAAATGTGGCTGCCACACACTTGCATTCCAAAAATAATTTAAAAAAACATTCACCTATGTGGATATTTTACTAGTGGTGTTTTTCAAGAACATGCACTGCTTGCGCTTGCACGGCAGCACCTGTTGCACGTGCTGCACTCCTTTCTGCTTTGGTGCTCTACCGGGTGTACACCAACCTCTAGGCCAAAAAGTGTGCCAGCATATTCTCTATCTTTTCCGGGTGTCTCATCAGGCACATCAGCTGCTGCTATCATTGTTCTGATAGATACCTTTGTAAGCAAACTCATGTGTTACCAGAAGGAGTGTTGGTGTTAGGTCACCAGCCCTGAGATGCGCCCTTCGGATGTATTATGGAACTCCGCATGCACTTCCCACAGATATCTTTACTCTACAGACGCAACTCCAACTGTGACGTTACAACCCGTTCCATTACCATGCAAGTCGTTACAATGACTTGCCTTAGGGGGGCGCTGAACTTTGGAATAGTAGAAATTACTATTCCAACTCCAGTCAATGTATCAGTAGGGATGGTGTTGGACTTACAATTTAACAACAGTCCAACAATGCGCCCCCTAAAGCAAATCGGTATAACGACTTGCCTTGGGGGGGGGGCGCTGAACTTTGGAGTAGTAGAAATGACTATTCCAACTCCAGTCAATGTGTCAGTAGGGAAGGTGTTGGACTTAAAATCTAACAACAGTCCAACAATGTGCCCCCTAAAGCAAGTCGGTATAATGGCTTACCTTAGGGGGGCGCTGAACTTTGGAGTAGTAGAAATGACTATTCCAACTCCAGTCAATGTGTCAGTAGGGAAGGTGTTGGACTTAAAATCTAACAACAGTCCAAAAATGTGCCCCCTAAAGCAAGTCGGTATAATGGCTTGCCTTAGGGGGGGCGCTGAACTTTGGAGTAGTAGAAATGACTATTCCAACTCCAGTCAATGTGTCAGTAGGGAAGGTGTTGGACTTAAAAGCTAACAACAGTGCAACAATGTGCCCCCCAAAGCAAGTCGGTATAATGGCTTGCGTGTTAAAGGAATGCTTGGTATTGTTGTAGTCGGGGTAGTGAGTGCGGAGTAAAGGCAGGTCGTGGTTCTGCCTGCAGGGTAAAGAATGTTTCCTGCTCCCTTTTGCATTTGAATGGCTTTTTCTGCTTTCTCACCCATTGGGCTGTGAAACCCTTGATTACCTACTAAAATAAATGGCAGAAAGTCAGGTGGTACTTGCATTTCAGAAGTCTGGCAATCAACACTCTGACATATTGAATGATACTATGGAGCTACTGAAATTATTAGTTTCTGACGGTGTAGTGTTTTCCGGAAAATCGTTGATTTTGTTATTTTGCCGCAGAATGCAACATTTACTGCCTAATTGGATGATTGTACCCAAAAAGAATTTTTTTATTGCTCAAACAGATCAAATGTTATTAAGTAAAAAGTAGAGACAGAGCTTTTTTTTTTTTATTGACCCAGCCACCTTTCAGTGGTGAAAGCTATTCTCAGGTGTTAAACTGGTACACATGAGTTGCAACTTTACTGAGACACTTTAACATTTGCTAAAATATCAATAGTTGCTAAATAAAAGTTATATTACTGGTACTGATTGTGTTGCGCCATGTTATGCTGCATAGTTTGCCTTTCCTAGCTGTGCAAGTCTGTCAACCCTGTACCATAATTTGGTCCTTCATTACTATATAATTCTAGTTGCCCTGCATATAATACCATCCACTATTCCTGGCTTTTTATCCAACAGCATGGCGCACTGTGGTGCTTATAGCTTTGCTTTCAAAATTGCGATCATGGGCTCAAAACCCCACCAAACAAAGTGCTGTTGAGTACAATGCCAGAATTAGCCTATGGTTTAATGCATGACATTAAGCCACTTGTAAGCTATATCTAACATTTTTACAAAGTGATCCACTTCATTTGAAATGCTGCTCGCTTCACACACAAAACCAAAAGTACATTCTGCTCACATATTTTGTGAGGGTTCCTGCTTTCATTCACATAGTGCATTTAAACAAGCATTGACAATTCAATTTGTTTTGTCTGTAGTGGAAAGTTACTGCTTCTTATAACAACAAACGTAAAACATGAGCAACATCTGCACAACCTTACCTATCACACAGAAAAAGTAAAAGACAGGTTGCAGAAGCAGGAGGGACATCACAAGGTTCTCTGACACCTACGGAATAGGTACAATACACACTAAAGAGGGAGTGAGAGGAGTTAAAGGACTTGTACACTATGGGGCCGATTCACAGAACTAATCTGAGACAAAATCCTAAACGTACTACTTTTGGTATTCACAGAAGGCATCTATGAGTCGTAAATTGGGATTTTGGCTTAAGTTAGGATTTTGTCTTAAGACAAACTTAAGTTTAATTTAAGACAAAATCCTAATTTAAGACAAAATCCGAACTTAAAACAAAATCCTAATTTAAGACAACTAAATGCTTTCTGTGAATACCAAAAGTAGGTAGTTTAGGATTTTGCCTCAGATTAGCTCTGTGAATCGGCCCCCATGTGAACAAACATAAATATACAGGTAATGCAATAGTGCTGGACGGAGCAGCCAACCCCCCCATTGAATTACTATACAGTCATGTATTCACATAGGATGATGAATCGTCATCTACCTAGTGTAGAATGGATCAATGAGTGCTACATCTAGCACTGGGAAGCATTCAGAGTACCAGCACACACTGGTAGAAGAGTTTCCTAGTTATGGGTTCCCTAGTTAGGGTGAGGTTATGTCCCTCACATTGTCATTTATGTCCTTCATTTGTGAAACTCAGACCTATGCTAAAATTGTGTGTGGGTGAGACAAAAAGTGTTTACAGGTTTCTCACTACTGCATGATTCTCCATACTACAAGATTTAAAACAGTTGTGCCGAGCAGCGGACGTCACTTCGCTTTTGCGTCACCATGTATCAATGCTCAAATATTACCCTTAGGGGATGAGACTCATACCTCAGGACTAAAGGTCTTGGTATTGCACATCAAATATTGTGAAATAGTCCCTGATTTACAGGGCATGTTATACAAGTGCATTGAAAAGAGCCTTTGTTTTTGCATAAGATGGGGCAACAGCAATGAAAACATCCCTTCTTCATAGAACAATCACACCTTGAGCAGAAACAGTGTAATTTATTACATTGTTACTTCATAACTTTAATAGAGGGGTCAGAAAATAAATCACCACCTAACGGGGTACCCAAAGTGCAAGCAAAATTAAAATTGGTTATTTAAAGTTAATAAACAAAATGCAGGCAAAGTACATGGATCTCTTTGTAATGCATTGCAAACATTACACAATGGAATGTAGAAATAAGTAAGAGTGGACATTAAATTCTGCTCAACCGGCCGAGTTCACTGAGTTTTGGCCACTTCCCATTACCTTTGTAATGCGGAGTTCCAGCCAAACTACACCAACCACAGTGTGAGAGTTTTTTCTCTTGTGCGGCTTGCCAACGATAAGTTGGCGAGCCAAGTGAGAATTGGCGCCCTCTAGCGCAATTTTCAGGTGCTCGGATGGTACCTGGCGAGATTTTCTTAACGCAGGCAGTCCTGAACGTTTGTGGTGAGAAACCTGCCGCTCAAGTGGAAAATCTACTCGAGTGGCAGAATTTGGGCTAATTTTGTAGTGTGAAACAAGCTCCTGGCACTAAAAATCAGCACAAGGAGTGCGACATGCTGATTTCTGCTCATTCGTGGGACTCCGTAGAATCTTGTGTAGTTTTCATGTAACTCCACGTAATTCCGCTCATCTCTACAAATAAGTGCATTTGTATTTTTATTGCTACATTTGGCCAACCTCTGCTATTTTTACTATTCCTGATGTCTTTTCCTTAAATAGCTTAGGTACTCATGGTCCTTGTTAGTTTTGCTTTAAAAAAATAATGACAATTCAAGAATGTACTTCCGCAAATGTTTTTTTAGCACTGCCTTTTATCCTTACATGAATGAATCACTGGCAGTTTATGTTTGCATGTAACCTATGTGCTCATGTTTCTACTTTGTGTGTCCTTTTTTCTTGTAAAGGAGTTGCTATCAACTCTGTTGGAGCATTTTCTTTCCATTAACATTAGACTATATATATGTGATTTTCGACTAGTTGTTGTAAAAGGTCCATGCTCGTGTTTTCCCTGTGAAGCGTGTCTGGTTTAAGCGTCAAAAAATACATTAAAAAATACAAATTATTTTCTTGTTTTTTAAAGTATAGTGTTGTTAGTCAGTATTAGAAATGTCTGTCCCCCATTTGGCAATCTGTTTTGAAAGCGGTGCCCTGTAACAGCGTGGAGCATGTCATTTAAACGCGATTAAGGTAATGAGTTCTGTACTGCTTGTTCTCTACAACATGTCTGCTCAGGACAAAATGTGTCCTGCCAGTACCAAGTTGTGTTATAAGCTTATTATGCCATTGAATTGCATTTTTGGAGCATGTTTGGTCGACTTAGGACCTTAAGCCAATGCCATTAATTAAACGTTAATTGTTGACTTGCAGCCAGGCATCATTTCAAGGCAGTTTAGGAATGGCCGTGTGAGAGAAGTGTGAAGCCACAGTGTGTATGCAGAAGGCTGTATTAAATATTCAAATGGAGCAACAATCTATCTAAGGATAAACTCAAAGTGAAAAAGAAAAGTGTAACTACACAGTTAGCTGTGGAATCACAGAAAATGGCCGTAAGATATGGCAGGGTAGGTATGCAGTGTTCACTGGACTAGTACATTGTGTGTAGATGCTTGATCTAGTAAAGTAGCAGATGCATGACGCAAGTAGCAGTTACATTGGTGCATATTTACAATAACTGGCGCATCCCTGCGTATCAGCAGGGATACGCCAGTTATTTTGCGCCGCAGCTCCGCCACCCTGGATGCGCCGCATTTATAAAGCGGCGCACCAGGGGGCAAAAACGGCACAGATGCGTCACGCATCTGTGCTGTAAAATCGGCGCATTACTGGAGCTGCGTCGCAAGCGCGACGCAGCTCCAGCAATGCTCTGGGGGGGCTCTATCTCCACAATGCTGCGTCAATCCTTACGCCTGCCTCAAGCAGACGCAGGATTTTGACGCAGCATGGGCCCAAAAGTGACTGAGTGAAATCTTGTAGATTTCACTCAGCCACTTTTGGGAGGCGTTCCTGCGCCGGAACGCCCCCCCCCCCCCTGCAATGGAACGCCTCCTTCTGGCGCAGGGCTTTACAACGTGACGCATCTGAGAGATGCGTCACTTTGTAAATACCCCGCACCATGGCGCTTCTTTTACGACGCCGCTGCATCACAAAAGTGACGCAACGGCGGCTTAAAAGAGGCGCAAGGGGCTTGTAAATCTGCCCCATTATGTTTATGTTTCTTTCCATAGCGGACACTGCACAACCTGGGGCCAGATGTAGGAGCCCTAATACCGGTCGGAAACGGCCGATTTCAGCCGTTTCCGACCGGTATTAGGGTTTTCAGATGTAGGGGGCTGAAAGATGCAGAATCGGTATATTTACCGATTCGGTAAAATTACTGATTCTGTAAATTACCGAATCGGTAAATATACCGATTCTGTAATTACAAATGTAGGTGGCACAGTTTACAGTGCCACAGGCCCTTAAGAGTCGGTATTTTACCACACAATACTATTTTGTGGTAAAATACCGAATTCAGGTGTGCATCCACATCTGTGCATGCACACCTGTGCAATGTGACACACAGACATGCCCTTAGGGCATGTATGTGTGACACATTGCACACAAGCCTGTACTTGGGGTGCTAGAGGGTGTCAAAGTGACACCCCCTGCACCCTTGCAGGATTCGGTATTTACCGATTCTGTAAATACAGAATCGGTATTTCCCATTGATTCCTATGGGCTTCAAAGCCAATAGGAATCAATGGGAAATACCGATTCTGTATTTACAGAATCGGTAAATACTGAATTTTACAGATTCGGTAATTCAGATTTTAAAATTACCTAAATCTGCCCTCTTCCCATTTACAGACTCTTAAATACCGAATCGGTAAAAATCGGTATTTAAGAGTCTGTAAATGGGAATTACCTACATCTAGCCCTAAATTGCTTCTAGACGCTGCAAGTAATAAAATCGCAGACGTGAAAAAACAGATAAACTGTATGTAGGTAGATGGTTTGGAAAAATATAACAATATTATGTAACACTTACAGGTCTAGAATGTATGAATTTATTTTTAAGTATGGCCTAGGGATAGCTGCAACTGCCTGTCAGCCTTTTGTAGTCACAGAACCCCATAAAATAATAATAATAAATGCACATAGAGGCGCTTTGGGTCAGCCCCCTTCAATCATTGCTCAATAACCTGCTGGATCAGCCGACACAACAGAAATCATGGAATGGGGCACCCCCACCCCACCCCGACTCCCCTACACACTTTCAGCCATTAGTGCTGTTGCAAGTGCCATTTTTTTGTTTCGCACTCCAGGCTGCCACTCAGTGTTTGAGGTACCAGGCAGCGTGAGTAGCGGACAAGTGTGAACGCATTGACTAATGAGGGGTATATGAATTAGGGAAGTAAATTATACCTACTGGACATGTAAGTGAAGGTTTCACACAGATTGTTACTCGAAGAGAAAGGGGTTGGAAATAGAGGGAATGAGAATAGTTTATAATGTAATTGGATTTCACGGACACTGACAACAAAGGGGAGACAGGGATTGTATTAGAACAGGAGAAAGTTTCAGTTGAGATATTGGCACACAATGCTTAAAGAAGGAAACCAGTTATTTTCGTGAAAAAGAAGGGTTTATCGTGAGAAGATTTTTTTGGGGTATAATGCAATGCAGTATTTTTTAAAAAATTGTACAGAAAGTAAAGATGTTATACAATAGTTAAAATAACCCATTTGTAACTGTGTTTTTTATGATTATTTATAGTGACCCCTGAAGAAGGGCTCTTATGCCCGAAATGCCTTGGGTATTTTATCGAATAAACGCTGCCCTAAATGATTTTGCACTAGTCGTGTTTTTTCAAGAGTTCCAGACGGACACATTTGGAACATTAGAAGTGTGGGAAATTGCATTTACACGCCGCATGTGAATTCAAACAATAGTTGAAAAACCGTTAAGGCTAGGAGTAATTGAGTAATAATGAATAAAGAATTAGCAAAAATGTTGAAATACAAGGAGGATTTTGATAAAAATACCGCCATGTTGGCGCACTCAGCAGTGCGATTGGTTGGGGCGAATATGACGCCCCATCTCTGAATGTTACCTCAAGGTGCCTGCCATTCAGTGCAGGGAGTAAGAGGGGGCACCATAGGTGCCCTGTCAGCCCCCAACCGGAGGCCGCAAGGAGAAGGGGGCCCTGCTAGGGGCCCCCAAACTCACTTTCCAACAGGCTTTCCATATCCGAAAGCCCGGCATGGAAAGCCTGTAGGACACCGAGCATCGTAATCCCTACGCGTAAATTCCATCCATAGGAATTACTGGCCGGTCTCCGACTGGCCGTAAGGCTCCTTGAGATCCACCGAAATCCAGCCAGAATGACCGTCCGGTTTCACTTTCAACCGCCTGCATCATAATGCGGTGGTCGAAAGTGAAATCCATGATAAGGCCCGGAAAGCCTCTGACCTGTGGTAGAAGGCTTTCCAGGTCTCATTGTAAGGAGGCCAATAGTGTGCCGTATTCCATATCCTTCCTGTTCACTTCCCATCCTTTCCACCTCCCTCTTATGGTTTGCTCAGCATTTTCTCCCCCTTCTGCCCTCCTTCCCGACGTCTTTTATATATACTTTCATTTGTAGGGTATTTAATTAAGCTGTATACTTTCCCTCGTCCTCCATTCCTCCTCTCACTTGCTGGTACTCACGTACCCCTCTGTTGTAACCTGTATTGCATTTATCGGGTTACTTTCTCCCTAGCTGCTCAGCCAGTGTGAATGTGATGCATGGAATGTTGGTGTGAGAGTCTTGAATGTAATGTTTGGGTGCCTGGATGCTTGAGTGTTTCAGTTGGAGTATGGGCTGAGCAGCAGGCAGACTACTCCTGGTGGGGCTGTATCTCTACAACTCAAATATCTGTAACTGAACTTAATAAATCTACTTGAAATTACATCTTGGCTATGGACTTCATCACTACACCCTCTTTTTAGGCAGATCGTTTATGAGGTCTGGTGTTACCCAATACCGTTTGATTTTACTAAAGTTTAGGTGTAAACTACTTACATAAAAGTACTTTTAGCCAACCCTCGTCATTCATTGGTCTGTTATTGTATTATTCACATTTGTCTCCGCCCACTGCAACATACAGTGTGGAGCAATAGATCAACCCTTTCAGCCATTAGCCCAGCGGGGGAGTCCCGGCGCTACGGACAGCGGAAAGGTCAGGCGCGGCTAGAGGTTGGAAAACAACCAGAGAAATAGACCTATGAGGAACAAATCCCAATTGTACCAAGGGATATGATTTGCTCCATCGGTATGGCTAGGCGATTGGAGAGTACCTTGGCTAATATTTTGTTCTTGAAGTTTAATATTTTGATAAAGGTCTGTAGGAACCACAGTGGTGCGGGCCCTTACCAGGTTTGAGGAGTAAAGTTATTACTGCTTCCTACAGTGACTGTGGTAGGATGCCAGATTCGAGGGACTCAGCGTACATGGCTAGCAGGTGCGGTGCAAGGAGGTGCTTTAAAAGTTTGTAGAATTCCCCGTAAATCTGTCCAGGCCGGGGGCCCTGGAGCCGTCTAGAGAATCTAGGACTTGCACAAACTCCTTGCTGGTGATGGGTTCACTGATAAACTGTTAAAGGCCATTCGTTAACCACACCATAGCTACCTCCTCTAGGTACGCCGTCTGAGCTGCAGTATCTCTGGAGGTGTAAAGTTCAGTGTATTATATTATCATAGGAGGGCTGTCAGACCCTCCTCATTAGAGTTCACTCTCAACCAATCAGCCTGGTGATGCTCAAGAAATATAGAAGGAGCCCCTAGGGGGTCACAGGAGGTTGGCGAGTGTGCATCCTGGAAGTTCACCTTCACTTTTCTGCGGGCCCTGGCTTATTTCCCAAGGAATAGCACTTCTCATTCGACTAGATCTCGGTATTCTGCATTCAGGGAGGTTCGCCTAAATGGTTTGCGGTAATCCTGTCACTAGGCATATGTTGCATCCAGCGCAGCCAAGTCCTTCTTGATGTGAACCTGTGCATATAGGGTAACACCCCTGAGTTCTTAGAACTGCAAACACCTTGAATGTATGCTCTAAATGCCTCCCATAAGGTGGCCTGTGTGGCCACCAAGCCTTCCAATCTACCACCGCTGCACGCAATTCGGAGTGAATAAAGGCATCCTGCATCACCATTGACGGATATCGCCATTGCCTCACCAAACCATGGCCTAAGGGGAGGTAGAATATAATGTGGATAAAGGAGTGGTCTGAGAGCGTGCGAGCTAAGAGTTGAATCGTGCACAACCATGGACACATAGTCCTGGGAATTAATCATTAATCAGTGTGGGACCATGTCTTGCTGGTGGCCGAATAGTGTGCATAAGCCAGTGCTGAGGTACTGTGTAGTCTCTAGGTATCTTGGAGGTCATAAATGTCACAGATGTCACACAAGATATGGGATGTGGAGCTAGATCATGTCCTCTCCCAATTGCTATTGAGGAGCATAAATGGGTTAGTTATATACAGGACCTATATGCGAGTAATGCAGCTACAATGGTATGCACTGCATTAAAGGAAGATCTACCATTATATGGCTCGCCATCTGAAAAAGATATTGAAATGGCGATCAAGGGGATGCGGTCCTCCGGGGCGATGGGACCGGATGAGCTACCAATTACGGTTTTAAAACAAAACAGTAAAATGTGGAGTAAAATCCTTTATCCGGTGTTTAACTACTGCTATGCAAACAAAACGGTCCTCCCATCTTGGAAAGGGAGTATAGTGGTCCCCCTTTTCAAGAAGGGAGATCGAGATGCCCCAAAAAAGTATCGCCAAATTGCCCTCTTAGATGCAGTAGGTAAAGTTTTTGCTAAATGCCTCTTGATGCAAATAAATGATTGGGTGAAGGGGGGTGAACTTTTACCTTTTGAACAAACAGGGTTTAGGTCAAAACATGGAACTATGGACAATTTAACGGCTCTACAGGTAATAAATGAAAAATATGTTAAAGTCAGAGGTGGAAGAGTGTACACAGCGTTTATAGACTTCTCCACAGCATTTGATAAAGTAGATCGATTATTGCTGTGGGGAAAATTGTCGAACCTGGGTATGCCAGCCATCCTCTTGGAGTTAGTCCGTGCTCTTTATACAGATACCTGGAGTAGAGTCTTATTGGGAGGGGAAAGAGGTCTCTCCCAAATAATTCCCACTATAAATGGCCTAAAACTGGGATGTTTTTTGGCCCCTCTACGTTTCTCCCTTTATATCTCTGACCTTCCCTATGTTCTGTCTCAAAGTGAAGGCATTGCTCCATTATTGGGGGGAAAATCAATTGTTTGTTTACTCAATGCGGACGACATTCTAATATTGGATTTGACGCCGAGGGGATTAAATAGTCGTCTTCAGGTGCTTCATGAATATGCAGAGGCCCATTTTTTAAAGATAAATGTAACTAAAAGCAAAGTAATGTGCATGCATGGTAGAAAAAAGGTGAAGTATGGAAACTTCATTTGGTCTGTAGGTGGGCAAAAACTAGAACTTGTAAAATCCTATGTCTTCTTGGGAAAAACGGTGTGTAGCAATTTAAGTGATAAAGCACACATAGAAAATAATATTCTTAAAGCAATTACACAGGGGAAAAGTTTAGGTTCCCTATATAGGTCCACTGGAAGGAGACACTTTGGATGCTATTGGAGGTCTTTCTTGCTAAAATTCCTGCCTCTTTGTTATATGGTATGGAATTACTTGACCTAGGAAAATGGGGTTTCCTAAATATAACAGAAGGCAACATTTTACGGAGCCTAGCCTCAGTTAACTCTGCTTGTCCCGTGGCCGCTTTAAGGTTGGAATTTGGATTAAGAAGTACCTGGGTACAGGGACTTGCGGGAATAGTATGTTGGGTTATAAGTCTTGTAAAGGGTGAGGTAGGGACAATAAGATCTTTTATCCGGAAAGAATTAGTGGGAAGTTTAAATGAGCAATCTCTAATTGTTAAAATTTTTAGAGCTGCGGTAGACTTACTTCAACTGTATAAAACCGTACTTTTCACCCAAGCACCACATCAATTAAAAGCCACTCTGAAACAGGCTACCTGGAAATTGAGTGTTTCAAGGGATAGGGAAGCCTGCATCTTAAAGAGAGGCACGACCCGTCTATTGACTCCTGTATGATAAACAAAGCACAGGCATATATTACTTGGAACCTGCCTCATGGAGTGCGCCGTTTTTGGTTATTAAAGAAGCAAGGTCTTCTCCCTTTAAATAACTTACTATCTAAATGGTATGGTTCCTCTCCAGCCTGTAATTTGTGCAATAATCCCATACAGGACAATATGCATTTACTGTTTATTTGTCCTGCTCTATTATCATGTTGTCGTAAATGGATAAGGCCTATCTATTTATATTTATCTATTCTTTCTGCCCGGCCTCTGACAGATTCCATTTATGTACCACCAAATACAATATTTTGTCATAGATTTTTTAACTTTTTTAAGTGTTTTTTAGATATATATTGAAAAATTTATATGCTGAGTATTTTAGTTAAAATTGGTTTTACTCTGATGTTTTTATATCTATAACATTTGTATATTATAGTTGAATGTTTCAAAAATGTAAATTTCAAATTTTATGTGGATCTCTTCGGAGTTCCAAGATCATAAATAAATAAATTGTCAATTGTCATATGGAGCGATTCAGGCTTACCAGTAGGAGCAACCGCTGTAGTATCTGGAGCGGAGTCCATCAGCAGGTTAAAGTCACCTTCCATGATTATATGGTCAAAGTTCATTCATCCAATGTGGGTGTGTAGCATCTGGAAAAACTCAGGGGAGTCAACATTGGAGGAATATATGTTAGCCAATAGTATTAGGTGTCCAGTCAATGTCCCGGTCACCAGAATATATCTGCTTTCCTCTTCTAAATCAGAAGCTGTGGTGTGGAATGGTAGATTCTTATGGATTAAGGTGCAGGCACTCCTTGAGTATGTACTGTAACAGGAGTAATAGCGGTGTGTGCCCCATGTTGATGCAAAGGTATGAGATTTCCAGAAGATGTAGCTCCTGTAGAAAGGCAATTTATGTACTGTGGCATGTAAGATATTGCAGACCTGCTTCCCTTTCGGGGATTGTTTCGGCCTCTGATGTTACACAACAGGAAAGAGAATTCAGCTTAGAGGAGTGCACTGACGCCATAGAGATGTGTGGGAATGTTAGTGTGGTAGAGTGTGAATACGGTAGCAACAACTATTGCCATGAGCAGAGAAACAACAGGTCAAAACTCAGTTAGCCCCATGATACCATGCTCCCACCACCTGCACCAGGCAGGAACTAGCCAGTAAATCCTTAACCAAACTTTCCCATAAATCCGAAAAACATAAACAAACATCATAGTAGTGTATACCACTGGGGGGTGGCAACACTGCGGAAGGTATCCCAATCCATGTATGATTAATAAATCAGTGAGTGGAATGGGGTATTGGCAAGCAAGTGTATAGCAGGTCTTTGGAAACTTTGAGAATTGTAGCGTGGGACATGCGGACACAGGGTATCTTACTATCACATGATAACACAACCGGATCGGAAGGTGGTGTGCTGTAATCACCTCATTGGAAAAGGTCTGCCCTGGCACTCAAGTGTATATCAGGGGGGTATCTGTCAGGAACAGAATGTAGGGAAGGTGTGCTTTCCATCGGGCGTTTCTTGCAGAAATGCTGGGCTGCCGCTAGGGTGTCAAAAAAGTGTGTTTTCTTGTTCGCATCAACCCTTAGGCATGTCGGGTAGGGAATACCTTAGTAGAGTCGCAGTTTACAATTGTGGAGCCATGCCATTGTAGCAGTCAGTTTTTCCTGGTCAGTCTCAAGGCTACATCATGGCCCTGAAAGTGTAGCAGTCTAGCAATGATCGGTCTTGGGGGATTAACAGGCACAGGGCGTGGACCTGGTACAGGAGTCTCCAACCGGTCAATCGCGAGCTACCGGTATCTCACCCACATCCCGTGGGTAGATTTTGGAGCACTTTTCTGTTGATTTATGTTTTGAGGCCTTTTTTAAAAACTTGTGGCCCACCCTCATTGAAACCAGCTGCTCAGATTGGTATAACTGAGCTTAGCTGGGGCGGGGCAGGCAGAAGAGCATGACGTTCTTCCTTCTCTCTGCTCCACCTACCTTTTGCAGCCTGGCACCATGCTTTGAACCTGAGCAATGTGTGCCAGTGTGGAGCAGCAGGTGTTGCGGAGTGGAGCAGGAAAGTCTGGTAGCGTGCAGGTGGGGCAAGCAGTAATAAACTACTATCGGGACCCGAATACAGCAGCATTTCAGATTCTTATTTTTTAGGTAAATAGCAGCATCTATATGAGCAGTTGTATGATAGAGGTGCGCATGTCTAAACCACAAATGTCTCTACAACACTGCCCTATCCACGAATGGATCTGGACAGAGCATTTCTTTACCACACGTGCCTTTACCATGCATACCTTTACCACCCAATTTCATGGTAAAGGCATGAGTGGTAAAGGGATGTGTGTGGTAAAGTTCAAACCCAAGCCCTCCCCTCAAGCCCTAAAACTACACTGCCCCCCCCCCCCCCTGAGCCTTAAAAACTAACCAGACCCCTCTGAACCCAAAAACGACCTGCCCCCCGAGTCCTAAAAACTTCCCCGAACCCATGCCCAGCCCTACAAACTACACCGACTCCCCAGGAGCCCAAAAAAGTAACCCGCCCCCAGCCCTAAATACTACCTCCACCCCTCCTCTTAGCCACAAAAACTCCCCTGCGCCCTGAAAACAACCCAACCCCCCCACCCCCCAGGTCAAAAACCGTCCCCAACCCTTAAAAACGACCCCCACCCTCCCAATACCTCACCGCGTCCTCCCCCGATCCTTCCTGCTACTGGGCCCCCATTCCACCATCTTGACCACGCTTATGCCTTAACCAAGCATATGCATGGTTAAGGCAAGCATGATTGCGCTTGCGGGGAAATTGCACACATAGCTTAACCCATGTTGTAACTGCCATTTCCCATATGAGCTGGTGCTGCTAGGGTGAATTGGAATATAAGCCTTATGTCCATTAATTTTTACTTTGGTATAGAAATCCAAGGATTCCTATGATATTATAGATAGGGGACATGTATTCTAAAAATGTTCTGTGAACTTAATCCAACTTTCTGTCAAGCATCAAAACATCTAATTATAGTGGAATTTCTTCATACAGTGCGTCATGGCACTGTGGAAAGACAGCAGATACATTGACAGAAAGCAGATACATTGAATGAAAGGGCACACATATCCCCAATTCATCACTGGTTTTTACTTTAACCCTACCAAGGGGGTCCAATATTAAAAAGGAACCAGGGACTTCCCTGAGGTTTTAATGAGATTTTCTGCCTGGTGGATCCCTATAAATGTGTGTGTTATCTTCCCGTCTTACCTTTTACTCCATCCCAGGCGTTGGTCTGTGCAGGGATGTTTAAGCACACCTAATGAGGAAGCATGCCACTACTAGGTGGTGAGGGAATTTTGAAAAACCTTGTGATGTTTCAGGAGAGGGTGGAGTTCTATTTTAATGAAGCTGGGCGTGTAAGGGTCTCTTGGAAAAATGCAGAGTTCCTTGGCTTTTAGTAGCTCACAACGATTTTCACTGATCAGAAGTAGCTTTCACTACAGGAAAGGTTGGATACCCCTGGCCTGGTGAGTGGTGTCCTTGCTCAACAACAAAGGTGGAAGTGAAGTTCTGCCTGTATGGCAAGTTAGTTAACAGCTTTTCTACTAACAGAACAAGGCGTCCGTGTTAGGTGACTGTGTCACACACACAATGCTCAGATTGTTGCATAGATGTCGTGCCTCTGGGTCCTCATTCTTGATGACCACCGATTTCAGCAGTTGTTCCAACTGTTCCAGGCGCCTCTTGGTCTATGAGTCCCCATCTTTGAGGTCCCAAATCCGTTACTCTGTGTCGTTCAGCCTTACATTGTGTCTGTCTAACCGCTCCCCCATATTCTTGAGGCAACCAGTCAGGGCGCCAAATCTATTGTCAATGGCTCGAAAGCTGCCCTGAGTTCTGCCATGATAACATCAGCGCCAGTCAATTGTTTAGGCTCTGGGACCCCGCGGCCCTCTGCTCCCCATTGGTGCAGGCACCCCAGTGTCAGTCTCCCTAGGTTTGTCGAAAATTAGCCTCTGTTGCTTAGTATCTCCTTGCAACATGTCTGGGGGCTTACTTCTGGGAGGTGGTGGTGCACTGCGAGTGGAGTGCTCAGGTACGTCGGTCTCCGCTGCCGCGGCTGGGCAAGATTCCCAAGGACCTAGGTATGTGTAGTAATGTGGGTAGCACATGTGAGTGAGTATTAAAATGATTGGAGAGCAGCATTACCTCATGTTGTCACTAGAACCCATGACGTACGAGTATGTGCAGGAGGTATGGGGTTAGTGGGGTGTCAGGCCAGTTTGTATGAAGTAGTGTCTTATCACCCACATGTTGTGTCTAAGGGTCTATCAATAACCAGCATTTGGGAGGAGGAGCTGTTGTCCAGGGAGGCTTCTTATATAGATATCAAAATCAGAGGAAGGTCGGCATGTGGGGCTGTGCTACGGTGAAATTATTGGTGTCTTAACCCAGCTGGTTGGTACAGTGATGCCTGCCATACACTGAAGCCCTCTCTGGTGCCAGCGGATAAAAATGGTAGACTGCGACATGGGTTATTGCGCTAGTCCTCGCATCCAGCCAGGAGGATCGCGTACGGTTGAGGCCCCCAGCACAGTGAGGAGATGTATCACGCCACCCTGCTGCCTTCTAATCATTGTTGAGGCATCAATGGGGCCTCCAGTTAGGGCAGTGCGGACACCAGGCCCAGTCGGCAGCCGCACACTTCACGCCCTTGGGCCAGGCAGCAGATGCTTCCCAGCAGGCATCTAGCAAGGCCAGCAGGACTAGCCTGGGGAACAGCGCCATCCATGTAGATGGGCGTGTGCAGCTGTGTGCAGATGTGCTCACTTGTGCTGTGGAGGGACAACAGGCTCAGCCTGTCACCCACGCGGCACACAGACCATTGCAGTGACTCAGGCACACCCTGATGGGCCAGCCAGGTTCAGACAGTAGATGTACTGGCCCATATCGAGCAAGGGAAGATGAGGCTGTTTCTGTAGCTTGGGGCAGAGTCGGGCTTCCTCGCAAGGCCCAGTAATCTACATACTTCAAGCTCACCCACAAACCCCTGGCACCATGGGGCCAAGGTGTAGGCCAGGTCACCCGTTACTCCGCTAAACCTGCCACCGGCATGCCTCAGCAGCACCGCCAATCCAAGGTCATACAGTGTTACCAGATGTAAGGTAGCCCAATTAACACTTGGCAATGGAAGTGTGGAGAGGCCCATTCGAGCACAAGATTAGGGCCGATTCCACCTGATCATCAGTGCTGGGCGGCCATCGTGGTCGCCGGCTTGGTTAAGTCTCTCTATTTGAGAATTATGCGAATTATATGGCAACTTATGTGGCAAATATAGGAAATACATAATTATGCAATACACGCTTTAGCCACAGAATCACATATATACACTCACCATTGTTTTATTAAAAATTTATTCACAAAAGCTAAAAAAAATTAAACATTCTAATTCAAGTCAGTGCCCTTTTTGAGCCGCACATTGAAGAAATAAGTTTTTCAAGCTAACTCCGCCAAAATATTTATATTTCCATTTTTAGACATTAGAGTGCCCAATAGGTATGGTGCTAGTTGTCAATGATAATTCAAATTCAGGATACACAGCTATCATAGGATAAAGCCAGGTTTTTAATAATGTCCTATATCTCAACCATGAGGTTTCTACCCACAAAGTCCTCCATGTAGTGCTCCACAATTTGGCAGCAGCCACCGAGAATGTCTGTCCTCCATGGCTAGTTGTCCTCCAGAGTCTCAGGAAATTCAGAGGACAGACCTTCTCTGAAAGTAGATGCATCGTGTAGTCTAACATGAGAACTTTTAGATTAGAGAGCGAGGTTTGCTGTTATATGCTGCTTTTTGTACAAAACACAAGGGTTTAAATCTGATTTTATGAAAGATGTGTTGCCAGTGAAGTTTAAGTAGATATGTTGTGATACTGAAAATCAATCTAATAGCTGTATTTTGGACCATTTGCCGTGTATTAACCACTTAAGCTGGTAAACCCATATAGGTTGAATTAAAGTCCAGTGGAAACTAAGGGCCCGATGTAGGTCGGTCGGTAACAGCCATAAATCGGTATTTTCGGCCGTTACCGATCGGTAAATAGGTGAATGGTATGTAGGGGGCATAATTTTACCGAATCGGTAAAATTACCGATTCGGTAATTTTACCGATTCGGTAAAATAAAAAATCTGTAAAGTTACCGATTCTGAGCCACCCATATGTAGGTGGGACTCTTCAGAGTCCCAGGAGCCTTAAGGAATCTGTATTTTACCATCAAATCCTATTTGATGGTAAAATACCGATTCCGGTGTGCAGGCAGACCTGCCCTTAGGGCATGTATGGCTGCAACATGGCACCCGAGCCTGTTTTGGGGGTGCCGGAGGGTGTCAAAGTGACACCCCCTGCACCCTTGTTTAAATCGGTATTTACCGATTCGGTAAATACCGAATCGGTAATGCCCATTCATTCCTATGGGCTTCAAAGCCCATAGGAATGAATGGGCATTACCGATTCGGTATTTACCGAATCGGTAAATACCGAATTCATCCGATTCGGTATTCCAGCACATCTGGAATACCTACATGTCGACACCATAGATTTACCGATTTTCAATTACCGAATCGGTAATATTCGGTAATTTAAAATCGGTAAATCTATCCTACCTACATCTAGCCCAAAGGCTTTAATATTCTGTACAATTAACAAACAGAGGGGGGGAGAGAGAGAAAGGAAATCAGAATGGATTCGTTCTCCCTAGGCATATGTAAATAAACAATTAGAATCCACTCCTTGAGTTTTAGGTGTGTCCTCCACAGTGGGGAATACCCTTCTTGTTTTTAGGTCCCCTCACACACCAACAGGCCCCTTGGTGTCATGCTTCATCATCGGGGTCATCGTACCCCTCTACGGGGCACAGCGTGCTGCGACCTACGGATACGCGGGAGCACTAGATAGACTATGCGTGGTGTGGATGAGGGTGTTTTTATGTGTGAGTGTATAGTGGGGTTTAGAAAATAGTGAAGGTTAAATAGAACCTGGCTCGTGGGGTGACTAAAGAATATTTAATAAGCCCCCGGGCTGGTGCTGTTAAAATAAAAGGTGGGAGGTTACTACGCTGGCAATGTGCGTTACCTCCTTTGTGTGTGCGTCGACATGTTTCGGTGCAAAAAACACCTTCTTCAGGACGGGGTACACAAATCCCCACCTTACTCACGTTTCTCTAACTCATACCAGAATTTCTAATAAAAGTGAGAACAAAATAGTGCAGGTAGAAACAATGTACCTAGCAAAAACGTTGTCTGTTGATCAACTGTTTTGGAGTTGGCCAGATTGCCTCATGAGCCAAACGTCAGGATCTGGTGTGCTAACTAGCATGGTTTCTGCAAGGAAATTCCTCCCGATCGATCCCTTCGTGGCTCCGATGATCCATTTTTGCTAGGTACATTGTTTCTACCTGGACTATTTTGTTCTCACCTTTATTAGAAATTCTGGTATGAGTTAGAGAAACGTGAGTAAGGTGGGGATTTGTGTACCCCGTCCTGAAGAAGGTGTTTTTTGCACCGAAACATGTCGACGCACACACAGAGGAGGTAACGCACATTGCCAGCGTAGTAACCTCCCACCTTTTATTTTAACAGCACCAGTCCGGGGGCTTCTTAAATATTCTTTAGTCACCCCACGAGCCAGGTTCTTTTTAACCTTCACTATTTTCTAAACCCCACTATACACTCACACATAAAAACACCCTCATCCACACCACGCATAGTCTATCTAGTGCTTCCGCGTATCCGTAGGTCGCAGCACGCCGTGCCCCGTAGAGGGGAACGATGACCCCGATGATGAAGCATGACACCAAGGGGCCTGTTGGTGTGTGAGGGGACCTAAAAACATGAAGGGTGTTCCCCACTGTGGAGGACACACCTAAAACTCAAGGAGTGGATTCTAATTGTTTATTTCATATTCTGTATTCTTTGTTGGATGGCGAAAAGGTAGATGGTGCATTTCAGGATCTGAAGCTAAAAGTTCTTCACCATGGTATTAATCTGTTCCACCATCGACAGGTCTGAATCGAATTTGGGGGCCTATTACCAAGATCAAGCGATAATCATCGCTTAACACGGTTAGCGACAATATAATTATCGCCGAGCTCCGCCGATTTTTATCGCAGATAAACCTTGCTATTATCAAGGATTATCTCAAAAGTGATAAAAATCGGCCGAAACGTATGAATGTCGCTAAAAGTCAGTGATATTCATGCATTACCAAGCTAATGCTCTTAGCCATGTTATCCACCTACCATTGGATAACATGGCTAAGAACTGCTCTGGGCAGGCGTTAGCTTTTGGAGATATTCGCGCTTAGTGCGAATATTTCCAAAAGTACGCCATTGTAAGTAATAGGGGATAGCGATGTTAGTGACTGTTTACAGTCGCTAACATCTTGGCACGCCCACTTTGCATGTCATTAGCGATAAATATCGCTGACATGCAAAGTGGGCCCCAAGATGATCGCTATCTCCTACTAGCTGTCACTAACTGGTGTTAGCGACAGCTAGGTAATAGGGCGTTAAAATTATCGTCGATTTAGCGGGAAAAATTCCCGCTAAAGCGGCGATAAGGCCCTTGGTAATATGCCTCTTGATCCCTAGATTTTTACCACAGTGACAGGAAAGGCAGCTGTCCAAGAGAAGGATGCCAGAAAGTGTTACCTCAATGTTGACTGGTGGTAGAAGAAAATCATTTCTGTTTTCCCTCTATTCAGTTTGAAATAATTTTGAGACATTCAACATTGGACCTTGACCAGATGTTTTTTAAGCTGGTAGCTCTTACACCAGGGTCGTTGTGAACCCCAAACAAAATTTGTGTGTAATCTGTATTCATCATGGCAGTTACTCCACAGTTCTCATACAAAGGGTCTAATGACACCATATGCAAATTAAACAAGTGATAAAGTACTGACCTCTGTGACACACCTCAGGTCAGTGACTTTATTCTGATAAACAGTGGACTAAATCAGCCTGAGTATTCCAAACAGCAACAAAACTTTGAAATCAGTTTAGTACCGAATCTCTGATGCTATATCTCTCCAGGAGCCCTCATAACACCTGGTGGCCCACAGTATCAAATGCTGCTGAAAAATCTAATAACATTAGTGCTGCAGGGACATCATGTTCTGCATAGCATTGTTAATCATCAAGCCATGCGGTTATGTTATGTGTATTTGTAATGTTCACTATCACCTGGAACGGGATCCTGGTGCTGAGCAGGTGTTTGTGCCGAGCCCTGCCTTTTTTAGGTAGGTTTGCTAATTGATAAGCCCTGTCTTCAGCTTTTTGCGGTATTCATGAAGAGAGAAGGAGGCTCTGATGTGGAGTGGGAGCTTGTTCTGTGCTTTAGGAGCTGTGTTAGAGAACACTCATCCTCCTGATCTTGTACTGTATATGCGTGGGATGTGTGTGAGTAAGAGTCTGGCAGACTCTTAGTGTCTGAGTTATTGGTGGAAGGAGATGTGACTGTTCAGGTAGGTGGTACCTGAGTTGTATAGTGCCTTGAATGTGTGTGTGAGGAGCTTGAATGGATCACATTTGTGTATCAGAAGCCAGTGTAGTTCCCTAAGACGTGGTGTGATGTGGGTTCTATGTCGGAGGCCGAGGATGAGTCTGGCTGTCGAGTTCTGAATGGTTTGCAGTCTTCTAGTGAGTTGCTTGGTGATCCAAGCATAGAGACTGTTTCCATAGTCTCACATGCTTGTGACTAGGACATTAGTGACAGGTTTTCTAGTGTTGCTTGGGAGTCATTTGGATGATATCCCTCAGCGTCTTCAGGGTGTGAAAGCAGGATGCAGTGACGGCATAGGCATAACTGGTCAAATCAAGTATGCTGTCAATGATTATTTTTAGGATCCTGCACATTTTTTGTATGGTTATGGGTCTAGGTTTGGCAGGCCACCAGTTGGAGTCCCATGATGAGGTGTTCTTGCCGAAGATCACCACTTCTGACTTGTCAGTATTGTACTTGAGACAGTTGTTTTCCATCCATTTAGTGACTTCGATCATGTAGGGGGTGAAATTGTTTCTTGTGTTGGGGGTCATGTCTGAGAGTGAGAGTATTAGTTCAGTGTTGTTTACATATCTGAGGATATCGATGTTGTGTCCACAGATGCACTGGTCAGAGGGATCAGTATGTGTTGAAGGGAGTGGGACTGAGCGATGACCCTTAAGGCACTACGCGGCTGATTTTACAGACTTCAAAGTAGTAAAGTGCCAGGCTAACAGCTTGTGTTCTATTCAGCAAAAAGGAGCAGATCCAGCAGAGAGTGGGTCTTTGGATGCCAGTCTTGTGCAGGCACCTGATGAGGATGGGGTGTGAGACTGTGTCAAATGCTGCTGAGAGTTCCAGGAGAGGTCTAGGAGAATAAGAACTGCCATGTCTCCTCTTTCAAGGATCATGGGGATCCTATTTGTAGCAGTGATGAGATCTGTTCTGTATCCAGACTTAGAGGTGTTGAGGAGCTAGTGGTTGCTGACGTGGTCAGTGAGTCATTTGTTGATTAGTTTCTCTAAGACCTTTGCTGGATATGTTACAAGGGAGATGGGTCTGTAGTTAGAAAGCGTGACTGTGTCAGCAGATAGTTTCTTGAGTGGGGGCATGGTGGCATTTTTCCATGTGTCGTGGCTGAGTTGATGGAGGCATTGAGGATTGGTGTTAGTGCTTCGCTGATCGGTAGGAGTCCTTTAGTGAAGGTATGGTGGGGGCAAGGTTGACATTGAGCCCTAAGTGGATGGTCTTCATGGTAGCAGCAATTTCGACTGTGTTGATGGCAGGCCATTATGTGAAGGTTCTTTCATTGGCAGTGAGAAGACTTACTGTAGAGCATCCTTCTCAAAATACCAAATGTATAGACTGGAGCAAATTTGGATAATTTACAAATGATGAAATTTGATTAAACACTGTAGGATCCAGGAAGTTTGTGAGGCATGGGAGTTGGGATAGTGGTCTGTAGTGGTCCGGTTTCCTGAAAAACCGGATCAAGAGACTACTGCTCATCAGTGAAAAAGCTCTTTTGCTATTCTTCCTCGTACTGTGTAAACTAATTTACTAGGGGGCAATTTCAACGACACTATTTTTTAGCCATTGATTATACTGTCTTAATAACACCACAGTGGTGCTATTACATATTTTATCACATTGGATTTCTCCTTGATTCTACCAGTCTGTACCTTAATATCCAAATGTCGCTTATTTCTTACTGGCTTCATCTGTGCCAGGTTCCATGTTTTTGCTGTTTGATGTTTAAACGCCCAACTAAAAGGGATCCCAAAGTCTCTCCAAGGTACCTAACAAACTTGCTGGATAAGTCAGGAATCATTATCACAACACACAATATCAAGCATAGGACCAGCTCTGTGTATTGGATAACCTTCTGACAAACTGAAATGAAACAGTGTTAATATTCTCTAAACTTAAGTTGTGTTGCATAAGTGGGCATATCAAAATGCACATTCATATCGCCCAAGATAATATTTCTTATATTCAATGATGAGCTTTGGCTTAAGTAGGAGCTCATGCATTTGAACAATGCATTGGGGCAACTATTGGGAGGTCTGTAACAAAGAAATACTTTCCATGTAAATCCTGTTGGATCTGTCAACCTGATCTGTAGTAGCTCCAGATCATTTTGACTGTCACCTGCAACTTTCTCACATGTTACTGATTACTTGGCACTACATGCTAGCTCGCTGCCCTATTTCTTCTCTCTCTTAGCAGTGACTGTTTGATATTCTGGAAGCCCCAGCCTTTGACAAGAATTTGGTTGTGCGTAAAAAACCTAGATCATTGTCTGTTACCAAATCCAATATATCTCAGAGGTTAATTACTACTGATAGGGCATTCATTAGCACAGCCATGAATCTTTCCAGAGACCAGGAGCTTTGATCTAAGGAAGAAATAAAGTTGATTTTAACTTCTCTCCAGCTTAAGCAAATAGAGCATAGCATGTTCTGGTATGTGGTTAAAAGCCCCAACTGCCTTAGCATTTTCATGCCATTGGTCCCGAGAGGCACTGAAGACTGAGCCACGGACCATGATTCCTGGGCTGTGTAACTAAGGAGTGGCTCGCCAATCAAATCGTTCCATAACAGGCAGCATCTCTGGCCACTGGTTGCGGCCCAGTAAACAGACAAGCGCTGACTGGCTTGCCTTTGGCACTGACATGCATGTGTTTTCTTTAAATAGCCACTCTCTCATTGCTTCAAACACAACTAGAGCGTCTCCCAAGATGGCGACTGTGAATGGATCAGTCAGGAAGAGTCAGAGACAGAGGCTCCACTATCAGTATGACTCGTTTCACCACTCCGGGATGGCTGAGTCGCAAGAGTAGATTAAAGATTATATGTCACACATGCATTTAAAAAACAAGCACTCTTGTAGAAAGCTCACCATTAAAGTCAAAATACATCTTTTTAGTTGATATCACCTGGAACAATACATGTATAAACATGCAATATAATATATAAAGAAAATATATAATGGGTAACATAATAATGTCCTTCGCTCGGTCTCTGGGTCTTAGTGATGTATGGTGCCACCACTACCACCATGAGCCTGAGGGCTACACCTTTCTCTCCAGAGTCAATGACACTGTTTCTAGACTGGTCCTCACTGCACATTTACATCTGCCTACCTGGAGCCGGTCTGACCATGCTCCTTTGGAGCCACACAATAATTGTGACCGACCACACTCCTCAACCCCCTGGAAGCTCAGTCCCTGGTGGCTTACCCAACAGCCTTTCCAAGAGTATCAGCAAAACAGCTTAATACAATTCCTCCATGGAAATACAGGATCTGTAGACTCTGCTGCCCTCCTATGTGCCACTACTGCATACAGCGTGGTGAGGAGGCTGTGTAGTGAAATCTTGGTTGGCCCTTGAAAATCAGACTCAAATGCAGGAGATTGTGGCCCTTGGCCACGCAGCAGAAGAGGTAGAATGTACAACCGCCAGGTGATATCAGAGAAGACATGGCATACGTTGATGCAGGCCATGCTCGCGCTCCAGCAGCTCCAAATGGATGAGGCTAGGAAACTCTGACAGGTGTCTCAGAGTCACCTCTGTCAACATAGAAATAAGACCTATAAACTACTGCACTGGTTAAGCCAACACACAGATAGAAACTGATTCCTGACCTTGATTTAGGATGAGCCAAGGAGCACCATTCTGGCCCGGAGGGTGTGGTGGATACATATGCCACATACTACACCGCACTCTAGGTTGAGCAGCGGAATCGCTCAGTAGAAGAACTTAAATTATATATCTATGCAGTCCATTCGCAATGTCTGAGCACAGTTAAGTGGCAATCACTGGAGGAGGAACTGCTCATGGCGACTTAGGTTATGAATGCTGTCACTCAGTTGTCGGGCAGCGACTCTGGGTGCCAATGGCCTTCCTATAGAGCTCTACCGTTGCCTGGCGATGTCCTCACAGAGCCTCTATTGAATCTTTACACTGGGGCACGTAGTAGAGGGCTGCTCCCGGGGGACCTGGAGGAGATCCATATTGTCACCATTCTCAAACCAGGGTGCCCTTCCTAACGCTGTTCATCATACAGGCCTATTTCTTTGGTCAATTCGAAACTAAAATCCTGGCTAAGGTTCTCACAGCATGGCTCAGTACTGTTGTTACTGACTTAATTCATAAAGATCACAGCAGATTTATGCCCCATAGGTCAATGCACCACAATATTTGTCAGCTACACCAGTGGCGGCTCCTCTGCTTAGAGAGGGGAGCATCACCCCACTGCTGATCTGCCACAGTAAAAGAAAGGAAAAATAAAATGACAATAACACAATGTTATTATCATTTTATTCTTCCCGGCTGCTGCAGCATGAGGGCGGTGGGGCAGCTCTGCTGACAGAGCAGGGGAGGACTGGTGGGTACACTAAAGTGTGCCTGATGCTTTGGCTGGCCCAGTCATGCGCTCCTTAGCAATTTCTCAATGCAGATTGCATTACAGCCTGCATGGAAAACATGCCCATGCCCCCAGTCCCTGTCGCTCAGACTAATCACAACGCTGCATTGCAGCATTGTGATTGAATTAGGGGAGCCTGGCTGCTTCCTGTTCGGTGGAGGAGAGATGACGTGGGACAGAGTGGCAGAAGGTAAGTGAATTTTTCGTTTTTTTACAATTATACCTCCTTACCCCCTTGTCCTCCCCCACCCCACTACCCTAGATTTGTGCTGCTGCCTTTGCACTTCACATCACACTGGCGGCTGCCGACCAGCTAAGACAGCCACTCGCTGTGCTACTGATCAACTTTGAAAAGGCCTTTGAAAGTGTTTGATGGCCTACAGTCCACACTGCTCTACTACCTAGGTTTCGGGCTCCACTACCTGTTATTTATTTGATTGCTCTACGGCACACCATGTGCTCGAGTGAGAGTCGGGGGAGTTCTGTCAGCATTTATTGCCCTCAAAAGGGGCACATGACAAAGATGCCACTGTTGACCTTATTATTTGCACTGATGATAGAGCCCCTCGTAAATCGCTGACCAACACGTGAAGGGTTTATATAGTCCGAGACTTGCAAGGATTGGGTATCTTTATAAGCAGATGACCTGCTGGTACCTCAGTCATCTGCATGTTACTGGGCAAATAACCGTGGAAAATCTTGAAATCTTTGGGTAATACTCTGGGCTCTTCATCAACTGGTGTGAGACAAAGTTGTTCCCAGTGGGGTTGTAAAGAGGGACCGAAGAATGGGCTTGGATTGAGGGTCTAATGTTGGTGACAGTAGGATTCCTCTGATTGTGGGTTACTGTCCATGACACAATGACACAGGCTGCTAAACTCACCTCCGTACTTGCAGCGATCCACAGCTCTGGTCCTCGCTGCCTTTATCCATACTTGGGCGGGTGGTGCTGCTGAAGATGACTACTCTCCCGTGACTGCTGTACGCAGTACAAAACTACCCTTACTACATACCAAAGTCAACATTGACAGCATTTGCGTTGGTGCCCACTGCATTTTTCCGGGGAGTGGACCCCAACGGATGGCCTTTAGCAAGTGTTGTAAGTCAACATTTGACAGAGTATTAGTGATGATTGAGCTGCTATCCTACAACAGAGCTTCTCGTCTATTGGTCCTCAACAGCTGGATTTACAGACCTGTGTACGAACCGACCTAAAGAGGTGGTTCATGGACAATGACCCCTGGCTTTATTACATATATGGAGGTGGACTGCCCCCACATGCCCACCTTCTGACATGGACAGTGCTGACAACCTGACCATCCTCACTCAGAGACCTCCGTTAGTAAGGCAGGTTGACAAAGGAGGCACCTTTGTGGTGTGGAACTACTATGCCCAATGTTTCACAGCTGCAAGGATCCATAGTTCAAACTCCTTCGGGATCACTGCCCTGGGTCATGTTTTGATTGTTTCAGATATGAAGTCGTTTACCCAGCTTCAAAACCATTTTGGGCGGTAAAGGTCCCATTTTACAAGTATCTGAAGCTGTGCCATCCTTGAGACCATACCTGTGAGGGTGTGAGGACATCCCAGAATTCAGTCCTCTGAGACTGACCAGATTTCTCCTTCTCGACAAAGTCTGTGTTTCCCTTTTTTATAAGTCCTTAGTGATTAATGCCCCAGGCTCTTTCCAGACACCGCTGGAAAATTGAGAGAATGATCTCTGGATGTTTGATTAGGGAGAGTGGCCGACCTCGCTCACGAGCCCTAGAGTGACCTTTATAACCAAGAGGTTTCACTGCATGCAGTTTAAATATCTACACTGTATATATATTTGACTCCACAATGGCTCTGACTAATGAACAGAAGGCCAGTTCTTTCAACCTCTGTGAGGAGGCAATGGGAGATTTTACCGCTCTGTCTTGGGTTGTGGGTCCTTCATTCTTATTGGAACTCAATTGAGGTTGAAGAACCGGGTTTTAAAACCCAGAGGCGCCAGGGGCACGCCCAAAGTCTTCGGGTTCACCTGTCTTAGAATACAGAGACAAAGGATACTTCTCGGTGATGTCAAAGATCAAATTTATTGTCTGCAACCAGGAACAGAAGTCTACGAAGTACGACACAAGTAGGTTTGTCAGAGACTGCTCAATTTTGTATAGCGAGACATCGTCTTTTATGCTAAAAATCACATTCTGGACAAACACCCACTATTTACAGTTTGTCCAATCACAGGTAACATTGTAAAAGATATCGCATGACGACAAACCCACTTTTCAGTTGTCCAGCCCACCATCAATTACATGGGAAAGCCCAACATTCTTTCTCGAACAGGCCGGACAAACCCATAATAAAAGACCACAACCCATATCATAAATAGACCATAAAAGAAGGAACAGAAACAGATGAGAAGTAGGATAAGGTGTGTGTGCATACCAAACTTTACAATCTCCTGTGATCTGATCCTTAATCTTGATCAGCTACCGGGCAAGGAACTGGCTTAACAAGGTCAGCTTCAGGCAACGAGGTCAGTTCACTCAGGTCATTCAGAAGTCAGCTAACGTGTACGTGTACTAAAGACTCATTCGGCAGTAGTCATCGGCCTATGTGAAGGCAACCACAAAATGGCTGCCATGCACAAAATGGAACCCAAGGGTTCTGAACGAAATCCCTAAATACGTAGTGAATCCATCGATCTAACATGGCGAAATCACTCGTACTTGCCGCACTCACTAGTTACGGTTCGCTACTATCAAATTCGTAACGAAACCATGACCTTTATGAAACGGGTTCAGAATTCACGGAACCTCAAGGTGCTCATTATCGCTCATACCATAGATGGCCCTCCTCAATATCCTGGACATTGAAGGATTCAAGCATGCTGAATGGTCATTACTGAGATTGGGCTTGGTGATTGAGAAAAGAGACAGAGCCCTCCAGTGGTGGCAACCAGCGGCTCCTGATATTGGGATGTAGCGTACCTAAATTGAACTGTTACGCATTGGAGAAACCAATTTATGAAGCCCGGCATTGTTCCCAAAAGCAGGAGAGGATGTTGGACAATTGTCAATGATACCAGAAGAGAACGTTATAAATTGTATAAATTGCTTATGTCAGCGATCGTCCACTAATGGGTAATGAGGGAGATGATGCCTGCTGATGATATATCAGGTGACTTTATGTTTGTTCTTTTTCCGTTTCCTTTTTTTCGATTTCCAGATAATGTTTTACAAAATCTCAATTTAGCAGATTATATATATAAAACATTAAGTAATGAATGGATGATATGGTACATTACCAGCCTTTTGATATGAGCGAAGGGCAGATGAATGGATGTCCTGGTGTTCTGTTGTATCTTGTCTTCATGCTTCATATAGTTTTGACACTGTCCCTTTAACCTGTTCATTCTTTTTGGATCTTTCTTTACTCCTGTGTTCTCTCTCTTTGCTTGGTGTGGCAGTTGCTTGCTAGCCTGGAGAGGGACACCAGCTGTTGCCTGTAGCTTATAATATACCTTTCCATTGGTATTCTTGTATGGTCATTATAACTTCTTTCCATACAACATGTTCATAGTTTAATTTCTGGCTGTACAAAGACTCAATGCAGATCTCACCCTAGCATGAACCCACCAAGTTCGGATTTATAAGATGTGGTCTGTGAAGAAGAGGGGGTTGGGCTTGCGTGCTATCCCGCAGGATCCCTTCTGTGAAAAGGGTTTGTCGAGATCCCAATGACGGAGGCAACAAATGGATAGAAAGTGTCTTCAGAGAGGCAGGGCATAATGCACCGAAGAGGATATAGACGTAGAGCAAGTTTGGCAAGCATGAAGAACAAATGATCCTTGTGAATGAACACATCCTGAAAAATTGTGAGCACAGTGATAGAATAGTGATAGAGCTAGTCTGATCCAGCAGTGATGCAAGTGCCACGATGCCGGAATAGGAGATGAAGGAGCTACAATTATCTGTTGATACCACAACCAGAGGGTAAGACGTAGAGTAAGTTCTAATCGAATTCCAGAGTCCATCAGTACTTTGGTCCGAGTGACTGACTAGCCCAGTTGCAGCTTTAGCGTAGTAGCTCTCAGTTGAGTGCTGCAGCAGAACTGCCACTAATAAGAACTTGAGGGAGAGAGACTAATAGTGACAGTATAAGAAACACTCATATTACATGTTAGTTTAAAGAGTGGTGCTGTAGCAGTTCCAGGTCTGCCGAGAGGAGGCACCAGTACCTTATCAGTGAGGATAGAGAAGCAGCAGAGCCATTGACTAGAAGGTCTAATGTAGAATATAGGGGTGACTGAAAAGGAGAGTGTGCTTGTGGGATGAACAGAGGGATTATGAGCGTGTAATTTCAAGCTACTCTTGCGCAGCATAGCACTTTTGCGATTATACACTGTATTACGAATAAATAGTCCTTTTAATTGCCAGGCTGATTTGTCATTTAATGGAAATACCTCACTGTGCTATATTAATATTGTTTGTTCAGGATGGGTATTAGCTTCCCTTTCATTGTGCAGCAACAATTGTGCCATTTGTCAGTGCCTGGACCAATGAAACTGAAAGATAAACGTAAATACTGGTGGCAGAAAAAGAAGAGGGTGTGTCAAAAGGGTGCAAGAGATGATAATTGAGTTTTAGAGTTGTAGACGAATGCTTGGTGGGGATGCATGTGCCTTCAGATTAGCCGCTGGTAGCCAACACTGTGGAGCCTAAATTGGAGGCACGAATTTTTTGCCAAGCGGGCACCCTGGATGTAATTTTTCTGCAAGAAAAAGTGGCAGCCAACAAGGCTGTTAGAAGCCTGTTTGTTGACCTTCTGTTCCTGGTGCTGGCTCTTGACTCCTGTGATCAGTGGTAGCAGGGGTAGCAAGAGTGGTGTTGCAGATCGCACAGAGATGACCTAGGTTGGTAGGCAGGTCCCCCCTTTGGTGTGGGGCAGTGGATCAACTCTGTGATGTCGGTGGCGGCGAAAGGGTGTGTGACGTCACTTCCCATTCTTGTGTCAATTTAGCGAAGTGACGCCCATGATGGGCCTCAGCTGCTGAACACATTTAATGTGAGGTAAGTCTAGTGCTAGTACACAACCCCACATGGCCCATGGATTGGTGACCTGGAAGCACAAAAAACAATTTGAGACTACATTCATTGATGGATTGCTAGATTACCAAACAGAAACGGTGCATTTGCCTCTGGAGTTTGTGTGCCGATGTTCAGCTCAGGAAATTAAATTGAATAACCCACGAGGCAGCCATGACTAGCGTAAGCAGAGTCATCATTTCTCGTCGAAGGGCGAGTGCTTAAATTGCCGGAAGCAGCTGGCTGCAGCAGGTAGTGCTGACAGAGCAAACACGAGAATTATTTACATATTAGCCCGTTCCTAGACGGCCAGGGATCGGAGAACGGTAAGCGGATCTGAAAAGTCATCAGCAAGGGCCCTAAATCCCGGTGGGATTAGCAGGATACCTCCAAGTGGCTTTTAGGCTCTGTCGCTCTGTTTACCTCTTTCTCTAACAAATGCCTTTTTTTCCTTTTTACTTGAAGTGACCTTTTGACAGGACTCAAGGGCGTGAAATTTAATTAAAGAGAAAATGCAAAGAGAAAATGTAGGTTTACCCAAGCAGAAATGAAATATATTGGGACCTTTAGAAAACTATAGTGTGAAACCACATTTATATGGTACAGCATCTGTTTGATATTTCTGTGTCGTTGGTCAGCAGATGTGTTTAAGCACTAGGGGCCCGATGTAGGTGAAATAGATTTACCGATTTTCAATTACCGAATTTTACCGATTCGGTAATTAAAAATCGGTAAATCTATGGGGTGGACATGTAGGTATTCCAGATGTGCTGGAATACCGAATCGGATGATTTCGGTGTTTACAGATTCGGTAAATACCGAATCGGTAATGCCCATTCATTCCTATGGGCTTTGAAGCCCATAGGAATGAATGGGCATTACCGATTCGGTATTTACCGAATCGGTAAATACCGAATTTCACTTTGACACCCTCTGGCACCCCCAAAACAGGCTCGGGTGCCATGTGGCAGGCATACATGCCCTAAGGACAGGTCTGCCTGTCACATGGCATAGGTGTGCATGCACACATGTGCATGCACACCGGAATCGGTATTTTACCATCAAATTGGATTTGATGGTAAAATACCGATTCGGTAAGGCCTTTGGGACTCTGAAGAGTCCCACCTACATCTGGGTGGCTCACATTCGGTAAATTTACTGATTTTTTATTTTACCGATTCGGTAAAATAATGCCCCCTACATAGCGATCACCTATTTACCGATCGGTAACGGCCGAAAATAACGATTTTCGGCTGTTACCGACCGACCTACATCTGGCCCTAGGAGGCATATTTATGAGCCCCTTGCGCCGCCACTTTATGTGACGCAGCGCTGGGGCAAACCAACACATATTTATGAGGTCACGCAAAGCCACTTTGCATGGCATTAAATGGCCTCTTAGATATGGAGTAAGTTAAGGCAGCACAAATCACTGAGTTTCCTTACTCTGTGCTAGATGGTGTTCCATGGGTGTTGCATGGGTATTCCCAGCAAAACCCATGGACTTTGATGCTTCCCCAGATAATGAAAACCAGGGGATGTGCCAAAACCTTACGGCTCCTGAGGTGAGGCATGACAAGGAGAAATAACTTTATCTCTCCTCGTTTATCCCTGTTTTTATCTGTGCTGCTTTCTGTTTAGAAAGAGGAACACACCTTAATGGATTGTTTCTGTGCAGGAAGGTGCTCCTTCCTGCTCCTAACCCCTTAAGTGCTGCCGTCGGCCAACGGTCGTCGCGAGCACTACCTTGCCAGTGCTGCGCACGACCGTTGGCTGACGGGCCAGCATTCGTTCTCTGAACGTTCAGCGCTGGGCGCTGAACCGTCGACGCTCCTATGAGGTTAAACAATTCTGCTGACAACACAGGCACACTTGCATCATGGTGCAAGGATGCCTGCATTGGCACTAGGCTGCCAAAACAGCGCCTGCGCAGAGGGAAAGGACAGGAATGCACCATATTGGATAAATATGGTGCATTTCTGCCCTTACACTTTGATGTACGGCAAGGGCAGCAAAATGCTTGCTGCGCTGCCCTACGCCAAATCCCGTAAATATGCCCCTAGGAGTATTACTGATTTTTGAATTTTACTTTAAACCTGTGGCCAGATTCAATTAACACTTTTGTGTCTAAAGTATTTGAACTGTCGGCAGTATTGACTGTAACACATCATCAGGTTTGTGTTGGCGGTACATGAATTTGCTGGTGATCAAGGCTGTTGCCGTTATTTGTATCTATTGTACAAAGTGCTGCATGATAGATATTGCAATGGCTACTGGAAAAGTAGTATATATGGCCCTAGCAATGAGCAATATACTATAGGCCAGAGGTCTTAAAACCTTTTTAGTGTGAGAAAAATATTTTCAAGTCGGACCCCCCTCCAATACTTCATGGCAAGACTTGGTGGGGGAGGGAAGGGGGGAGGTGGGCAAAAGGGTCATGGCTTATGAGCTCATTTCACTGGTACTTTTTCTTTAGTACATTTAGGGCCAGATGTAGGTAAGTAACATTTACCGAATCTTAATTACCGAAAATTACCGAATTTTACCGATTCGGTAATCAAGATTCGGTAAATGTGAGGGGTTGGTATGTAGGGAATCCAGATGTTCCCTTTTACCGATTCGGTAAAATTCGGTATTTACCGATTCGGTAAATACCGAATCGGTAAAGCCTATTGATTCCTATGGGCTTCAAAGCCCATAGGAATCAATAGGCTTTACCGATTCGGTATTTACCGAATCGGTAAATACCGAATTTCACAAGGGTGCAGGGGGTGTCACTTTGACACCCCCTGGCACCCCCTAAACAGGCGTGGGTGCCATGTGGCAGGCATACATGCCCTAAGGGCAGGTCTGCCTGTCACATGGCATAGGTGTGCATGCACACATGTGCATGCACACCGGAATCGGTATTTTACCATGAGGTTTTATTTCATGGTAAAATACCGATTCTGTAAGGCCTCTGGGACTCAGAAGAGTCCCACCTACATATGTAAAATACCGAATCGGTATGAATACCGATTCGGTATTTTACAGATTCGGTAACTTTACCGATTCGGTAAATATACCGAATCGGTAAACAAGGTCCCCCTACATCTCATTGACCCATTTACCGGTCGGTAACGGCCGAAATCGGCCGTTACCGACCGGTAAAGGCCACCTACATCGGGCCCTTATACTCCACACTAAATATGAAACTTTAAAAGGACTAATATATCAAACAAAACCCGATATTGACTAAAAAACACTGCTTTCCATAATTGGGGTGCTCCAAGGCCCCAATGCATCTGCACCAGCTGCACTAATGATAGCTGTGGACCTGAGTAGCAGGCTGGTCTCCTCTGCTCTTCTCACCCCTTCCACACCACTCCAACCTTGAATTGGATTCACTCTCTCTTTCAGTCAGAAAAGGAGATCCCACAAGTTGCCCGCCCCTTTTCAACTTGAGTGCTCTTAGTCCTAACGCTAGCTAGGAAAATGTGTTGCTATACCTCTTTTGTAAAGTAAGCCAATCATCATTGTTATGCAGTGGGTGCTGCTCACTTCTGGGCCTGATGCCTGAGTGTCCCTATCAGCAGCGGCCAAATGCGATGCAGCGCGTGCATCGCAATTCTTTTTTATTTATTTATATGTTTACTTACCTCTATTCGGCTGTATTCCATACATTACTACCCCCCACCCTGCCCCTCCACCGCCCTGCAGCACTCCCACCACGGGCCACTACTGGTCTCTACAACTGAGTCAGTAATGAGACTTTATAAATAAATAAATTAATAAAGTGTCCTTTTAATGGATTTATAAAAGTGTTTGCAGTAGGTACAGGCTGATTAGCTATTACTAAAGTGTAATCTTTGGAAGCACCTATTTTATCTTCAAACCTAAATCGCTTTGTTGCGGCCTATCTTATACTGGAGGCTCCTGGTGTAATGTCATTCTGTGGCTGCAGCGTTTTTTGAATAATTATGGATTTTCCACATGTGCCACATAATCCATCATCTGCTGCATAATCTGTAGATTTAAACAAAAAGAATTGTTTCTAGCTTGAACAGATAAAAAATTACTAAAAATGAGGTGACGTGTCCCGGTGCAATAGGAAGTCCTTTGCAAATCTTAACTGGTCATCTTTCAATTACTTATTGCTATATTTGAGTGATAATCTGGAACAAATGAGGTGAAATGTTTTTTCAGACATTGTTAATGACAAAGAAAGGAAGTAATACTATCTTAAGATGTGCCACATTATGCTGCATAATATGACTTTTTGTATTGCATAATTTCGTCAGCCCAGCCACATAATTTGGGCGTACCCTGACACATAATTTTCGTGGCCCGCTTTATACTAGATACTGCCAAAAGAAGTTTGTTCATATGATCAGCCGACAATTGCCAATCCTACCAACACATACCAGGTTCTGTGACCCGGCCCTGTTTCGTTGATTACTACCCTAGTCTGGATCTGCCCATCACTGAAGTAAACATCGTACTCTCTATTAGGGACAAAGTGAAACGTATACATTGTGAAGGGTGATCTGATGGTACTATAGTCTGGAAAAAGTAAAACCTTTTTGTTGGCTGTAAATCACGCAGTCCCAACTATTAGCCCCAAATTGCATCATTTTTATATTATTTGTTATCATTTTCTTTTTTGTTGTTTACATTTATTTATTTATTTTTCATATTTGTAGTACGCATCAGGTTATGTGTTTGTATCCCAATGCAGTTTTAACTCAATAATCTTCCTCAGCAGATTTACAACGTAGATTGATTCAATTAAACAACAGACTCTTACTCAACATTGTGATAATGGCCGAGTTGTCTTAGTGAATAATTGGTGAAACAATTTGCAACATAACATTGATATAACAAGGGAAATAGCACATTAACATTAACTCCTACTCTCAGAGTTGTGACATTAAAATAGTGCATCACGTTAGACATCATAGATCACGTTTCTATGTTACCTATCTATTTTCTTACACGCAGTGCTTGGTTGTGTGTTAACGTGATTGCATGCCACCATCTAGGCCCCCATTCCTCAAGTGACGCCTGTTGCTTGTTGTGCTGTTTGGCCTGGGTAAGTGTCAGTGAGGAGCATTGCACCCGTCGCCCTACTCACGTTGCTGAACATGCCGCGCATGCTCTAACTTGTCCCTTGTGTTCTGTCTCGCCTGGTAGACTCCGGTCCGCAACTCACTCAGGTGTGCTGTCCAGTACCTCAGTCTGGTTCTGCCAGAGTGTGCGGGATCTGTCAAAATCACATCCCACTCCACTGCCAGCGTCCATTTCCGAATTTCTATCGCATCCTCTCGACGCAACGCTATACTCGCCGCTTGCTCCCAGCAAAGCAGCGACTGGAACCAGGCCTTTGCTGCAGAGGGCTCAGTGGATTTCCAGCGCCGCTTGAGTAGACGTTTGGCTACTATGAGTTGTAGATCTATGTACTGGGACATCACTTTGCATTTACTAGACCTCTGGTATAATCCCAATATGCATACCTCCCATGACCAATTTAGCGTGCGCCTTGTGCATTGTGCTAAATTTGTGGTAACCACTTCCCAGTATGATTGTATAGCTCCACAGGACCATAGCATATGAAGTAAGTCACCCCCTATTTCACCACATCTTGGGCAACTGGCGTCGGTGCGATCAAAGTATTTATTTATTTATTTTGGCTGGTTTCAGGTAAGCCCTGTGCGCTATGTAGTACTGGATGAGCCGGAATCTTGCATTACGGGGGACGCGAATCGGCCTCCTGAGGATAGCTTCCCACTTGCGCTCAGTGCTGGGTCCCTGCAGATCTGCATCCCAGCGAGCATGGAGAGAGCTCTACTACGGTGCTGTGTGAGTGCGCAAACCATTTGACAAGATGGCGGCCTGTCCCTAGTCCAAGTAAATATTGTACAGTCAGATGGGTGGCCTGCTCCTGTGCTATGTTACTCCATGGTGACTGTAATGTGTGGGTTACTGCCGCATGCAATAGGAACTGGCCGTGCAGTAGGCCCGAATCTTAAGCAAGCACATCAAATTTTGGGAGCTGCCAGTCGCTGTACAGGTCCCCTAGTGTCTGGATGCCTGTTTCTCCCCACTTTGATAGCTCCACACTAGTGACAGCTCAGTGCCTTTTGGGCTTGCCCATAATGGGGAGGGACGGCGCATATGGGGTCACACGGTGCATGATTTGCAGGCTACGATGGAAGCAGTAGTGGGCTACCTCCATCAACAGCTGGGTGGGTGACCTGCCCTTTTTGCTGCGATGGAATAACTCCATTACCTGGGAGTGCGTGAGTACCGGTACCTGAGTCGCCAAGTCTTCCAGATGGCGCGCGCTCAGCCATCTTGCTACCCACTGAAGCTGCGCTGCAAGGTAGTAGTGCTCCATATTTGGTAGCGAGAGGCCTCCATTAATTGTCAAGGGGTACATCTTGGACAAGGCCACTCTGCTGCGCGACCCGTTCCAAATGAACTTCCGCATATCTATTTCCAGGCTTTTAAACAGTGCCGGCTTAAGACACAATGGTAAATTCACAAAATGGTATAAGAGGTGTGGGAGCACCACCATCTTTAGCAGTGCAATCCGCCCCATGACCGTCAGAGGTAATGAGCCCCAAAAGGACATCTGTGCCCGCACAGCGGTGATGGCCCACACCAGGTTACCCTCAAGCAGGTCTGCTGGATCTTTATATATAAGTATCCCGAGTTACTGGGACGTCGACAGCTGCCAGTGCACTGACTTGCCATTAATGGACAGGTGTGTATCTAGAGTGTACTCAGAGAAGGGGTATAGGCACGATTTATCCCAGTTCACTCAGAGCCCTGAAATTGTAGCAAACTCAAGCAATATTCTTTCTTCTGTCGCACAGGATAACATAACATCTTTGAGATATATAAGCAGGTCATCTGCATATAATGCAACCCCATGTATACTGTCGCCCAAGGGGATTCCCCATTCGTCCTGTGTTTTACGCAATGATTCTGCCAACGGCTCGATAGATAGTGCAAACAGGAGCGGAGAGGGTGGGCAGCCCTGCTGCATGTCACGTTCTATGGAGATCTGGACTGATAGGTATAGGCCAGTTTTGACCATGGCCACTGGCTGTGTATAGAGCAGCTGGACGAGACCCAAAAACTCATCTCCTAGATCGTATTTACGCTAAACGCACAAAAAACTCCATTCCAGGGTGTCAAACGCTTTTTCTAAGTCTAATACTAGACATCCTGAATGCTCCCAGACACACCTGAAAAAGCGTGCCCCCTGAATAAGCGGCGCAGATTTAATGACGTACTGCGAGTAGGTACAAACACATTTTGGTTTGTATGGATTAGCTTCGGAACCAATGGGGCCCATCTGCATGCTAATATTTGTGCTAGCACTTTATAATCTGTATTTAGGAGTGCCAGTGGGCGATATGAGCCGAGCAGCTCCGCATTTCTGTTTGATTTTGGTAATGACACCAGTAAAGACAGTTCATCTGGCAGTATCCCTGTCTCCTGCGTGCTTCGGTACATAGAAAGGAGCTGCGGTGCCAGGGTCGGTTGGTAGGCTTTATAGTATTCAGCCGGGAACCCATCGGGTCCCGGTGCTATGGATGTGGCTAGAGATCAGTAGCGGTCCGCAGTAGGTGTTTCTATAGGGCGGTGACGTGGGCAGGAGGAGGGGCAGGGTAGGGGGAAATAATGTATGGATTACGGAGTTTTACAGGTAAGTAAACATTTAAATACATAAAACGAATTTCGTTGCGCACACTGCATCACCAAATGTGATGCAGTGCGCGCAACGAAATTCGTTTTATGTATTTAAATGTTTACTTACCTGTAAAACTCCGTAATCCATACATTATTTCCCCCCACCCTGCCCCTCCTCCTGCCCACGTCACCGCCCTATAGAAACACCTACTGCCGACCGCTACTGCTAGAGATCATATCGCTTTGTGTATCTCTGGCAAGGTGATCGGCTCGTTCAACTCCTCTCGTTGTTCGGCAGTGATTTGGGGCAGGGTTAGTGGGGAGAGAAAGGAGTCCAGCTCCGCTATTTCCTCACAATGTGTGGACCTGTACACTTTGTTGTAATGTGTTGTGAATTCATTATGTTTATCATGCTGTTTGGTGAGCATTTGCCCGGTGGCAGATTGCAGTCGCAATATGGATTGCTGCGCCTGTGCTTGCCTAATCATTCACGGAAGTAGTCTGCCAGCCCTGTCTGCCGCTGTCAGGTGCGTGCCATGTGAGACGTGTAATTTAAACAGCGTAGCCTCTCCAGTACCTCCGCATGTCTTTGCTTCTGCGTATCTATTGTGTGTTGTGTGTCCACACCATGTGCCAGGTCAGCCTCTAATCTAGTTGGGGTGTTCTCAATGAGCCTTACTGTGTTGTCGAGTTGTTTTCTAACACACCAGCTCAAGCCCAGACATTGCCCCCGGACAACTGTCTTGTCTGCATCCCACAGCATCCCTGCATCAGCCACGGAGCCAGCGTTTTCTTCAAAGAACATGTTGATCGGCATGCCCACTGCCTTTCTAAATGAGGGATCTTCTAGGGCCAGGGGCTGTAGCCTCCAGAGGTGTGTGGTAGGTTCCTCATTATCTCCTTGCAACTGCAATACATGGGGGTTATGGTCTGAGTGTGTTTTACCAAGGTAACCTGCATTGGCGTACTGTGTTAACACCGGTTAGTTCGCAACAAAGTGGTCAATACGAATATGCAGGCCATGCGGGTGGGAGCAATGAGAATACAAGCGCGCCTGCAGGTTAATTGCCCTCCACACGTCTGATAGACCCCAGCAGTGCATTCACTCCCTCATTCCAAGTGCATTGGATGGTTCAGCCACCTGTGACAGCAGAGGGACCTATCTAAGGCAGTGTATGAGAACTGAATCGAACTTCCCTCCCAACAGCCAGGGAATGTCGCACCAGCACGAGAGTAGCTTGGACAGCGCGTGCAAGAACCTGTTTGGATTTGTGGTTGGGGCATATATGGAGCCCAATATCATGAGCTTTCCATTTAGTCGTCCCTTTGAGAGGACATATCTTCCATATATATCAACTTCGGTCTCTTCCGGTGTGAATAGTGTCCTTGGCCTGATCCAAATCAGGCCCCCCCTGGCAAATGATGAATAGCCTGTGGAAAGTATCTGACTTTTCCACCATTGCTGGAGTTTGCAAATCTCTGGTTGTGCTATGTGTGTGTCTTGCAAGAGTGCTACATGGGCCTTGCGTAGCCTGAGGTACGCGTAGATGTCATATCTGCAGGCTTGTGTGTGCAATCCTCTGACATTCCAGGTGACTACGTTGGTGGATGGCATGCAGTAAGGGAATGAGACAGCGCTGCGTGTACACAACATGCTGCGCCTGGGGTTAGATGCCTGTATGATGTACGGCCAGTGGATGTGAGTAGCATCCATGTTTATTTTAAACTTGTGTGCATGCCATTTCGAAGGGTTACTGAGAAGGGGAGCCATGTGTGACTTAACTGGGATAGAGCCGAGGGACAATGGGTATCTGCCCAAAGAAGAAACAACGCCATGTGGCAAATGACAGCAGTGTGCGCCGATTTGAACATGTCAGGGGCAAGGAATGGATAAGATATAGTTTGTGGTAGGTGTGATGACATTGTGGACCCGCGATGCATATGTGTACTCGTGTGCTGTGTCTTGATGTACATAGTGCATTGACCACTTAACGGCCGGCGCTGATACCAGAAAGCCAATTCAACCCAGTGCGTCCCACTTACCAGGATGCCCTGCGAGACGTGTGCATAGACTTGAAGAGTAACTCTTCATTCTGGTGTAATTACGTAGGTGTGGGTCCACCGATTGAGGCAATCTATTACATTAAATCATCTGCAGTATGTGGTGTCACCACGCGAAGCGCCTGCAAGCCCTTGCCAGTTGGCCACACTGCCAGAGAGCTGCTTTTGCTTGATGAGTGTCCCTGCTGGGCCATCGACTTCTCATATTTGCCAACGCTCTCAGAACACCCTGCCTCTCTTGCAACAATTGCTCTGGGTTAGGAGCAGTCTTTAGCTGACTTGGCAGCCCAGCTGCTCGCAACCTGTGTCTTCTCCAGCGACCTCTGTGGCCTCTCATGTTTGGCTGCAGGTCATTGCTCCTCTGGCTTGGTGAATTATGGTGGCCCGCAGATTCGAGTCAGTCCCATGCATTGTCTGCCTCGTTGAAGAAGTGAGTGGATCCATCCACGACCACCCGCAAACGGGCCGGGACTATGAGGAAGTATTTTAGATTCAGGTCCCACATACGCCTCTTGACTGGGAGGAATGTGCTGTGCTGTTTCTGCACACCCACAATATAGTCAGGCAAGAAGAGGACTTGAGAATTGTCTACCTTGATTGACTCAATTTTTCTGGTTTCGCATAGGATCGCATCTCTGTCTTTGAAATTCAAGAGCCAGAATGAGGGATGTGGCCTAGCACCCGGCAATGGTTGGCCCGATGGCACCCGGTGTTCTTGTTCTATTGCGAAATAAGAAGAGAGCGAATCTTCTGGCAACAAGGACTTCATCCACGCCTCAGTGTATGCCTTTGCCCTCCACACCTTCCGGTAGGCCCACCACGCAGACATTGTTCCTACGGGAATGGCCCTCAGCATCATCCACTCTGCATTCCATCTAGCGTAGACGCACAGTGAGTTCACCAAGCTCAGCAGTCAATGCCTTAGTGACCGGAGCGACCTCCGCAGCTTCTGTTGCCAGCTTACGACCCTCCCAGCCAGCTTTTTATGATCCGCATGGAGGAGCATAAAGTAGGACGTGACTTTATCTATGCGGATTGTTAGAGACGCTCTGGTCTGTGTCAGCGTTTTGCCAATATTCAGCACTGCCTGGAGCATGAAGTCTATTTTTGACTGCAGTGTAGAAGACCTGAAGGCCCCTGATTCTTCAGTTGGTTGGACTGGCTGCGCTGGGTCTTGTACTTGCTGCATAAGTAGTGGCACCTGCTCCTGTCTGGTTTTTACCCATCACGCGCTATTGACTGAGTGTTCTTGCTAGATGACTGGGTATTTGTCAATGACTTTTAGTCCTCCCTGGGGCCTGGGGGAGCTCTCCGCATGTGGCGCACCAGTCAAGTGTGTAAAATGCTGTCTGTTACCGCTCGGGCCAGTAGTGTCCAGCAGGGGTCTGTCGCTCAGGTCCGGGGTGCCTTGCCCCCGTGGTGCTACCCTATAGTGACCTCCCGTGTTGTACTCACGTCTCACCTTTGTAGGTTTGTGAGCCTGTTCCAGTTGCAGATGCTGGGATCATTTATATCCTGTAAACGGCCGGGCCTACGCAGACTGCCGTCTGTTGTTTTTTGGCAGCAAGTGACTGGCACATCATAGATGCCACCAACGGCCCTTTAGTTGGAGCTTGCTGTGATCTGTAGCTACCAGGCTGTAGTTAATTCCCTGCGGGGTACCAGAACAAGCCTCACTGCGTTCCCAGTTCCGCTTGTTCCAGTGGTGGCGATGACAGCGGCCTCCGAAATAAGTGCAATCAGTCTCTCACTTCACTTTCACGCAGGCTGGACTCAACTGCCGCCTCCGCTGCAGTTATTTGGTAGGCCCGAGCTGACATGCCTCCGAGAGTGCGTGCGAGCTCTGTCTTGATGCAACGTGTCAGTCAGGCCTCAACTCCACGGCCCGGTCCACCCAACATCCAATATTAGTTGGGCCACACCGCAGTCTCCCAGCACACATCTCAGCCCGTAGGCGGCGCTGCTCACCTTGTGTCGTCTCCATTTCCAGTTGCTCCCGGGTCTCACAGCAGCTCTCCAAGACTGCCACGTGCAGCTTTGTGCGGCCATGGCAGACCTGGACTTTGGTCCGGCTTTGTTCCGTCGCCCACCTCGGGTTCACACTGCTGTCCGCCCAGGCCAACAACGCTACATGGCCTCAGTCACAATGGGTCGCCACACCTCTGCCATAAACAAGGCAGCGTGTTTTCAACCGTTACAGTCATCTGCTCCGAAGCCGCAGCTTGGCCCTGGCCTTCGGACGGTCCGTCAGAGCAATGCAGGCGGTTGCCTTCCGGCCGGGCGGCCATCCCAAGCCTCCAAACGCACACCGCTGGCCCCCACTGGCAGCAGGTATCCAGTAGGGTGGTCGAGGCAGTCCGATGGCACCAGCTAACTTAGGATAATTGAAGGATTATCGGGCCAACGGACGACGCCTCTCAGAGTGCGTCCGCCATCTTGGCTGGTTGGCCATGCCCCACTATAATTTTTATATTAGATAAAGATTTTTGCACCTACAAGCTGCAAACTCCCAGCAAGGTTCTCGTTGAGAGTGGTGTTATAAATATCACGATTCCTTCAAAATACCCACATGTTTTCCACTGAAGTTTCACACAGAGATTTCGATTGCTTTCAGTAGGCAAAATTGCCGTTTTGAAAACTAAAGCATGATTCCAATGAGCCTGGTAACTCCTGTCACGTCGCCAATTGTAATTTAAAGGTAGCTTATGATGAGGGTCTTAGTGAAATACGTAGTTGCCATCAACCAATAATATATCAGCCAAGTAAAAAAGACAAATAGATCATAAACAGATTTACTCAGTAATATTTCTGAAATTCTTTAAAGTGAACAAACATTTCATTTTTGCATTTAAAAAACCAATAAGGTGCTTCACATGTGTGGGTGTATGGTGTTGTCAAAGTTACACAATCTATCAAACTCTAAACATTAATAAACAAGCATTTGCAATGCAATAGGTCTCGCATTTACGTGAGTTTAAGCTATTGGCATTGTAAATGAAAAGGCCTTTTATTTGTTTTAAAAACCAAAACATAAATAGAAGGCCTTGTCATTTACAATGCCAATATCTCAAACTCGCGTAAATGCGAGACCTATTACATTGCATTGCAAATGCTTGTTTTGTAAATGTTGTGTTTGTTCCACCGATAGAGCCCTGCCTCTTTACCCAACTATTTGATTGGCTGGTTTCTTTGCTTACTCTGTTCACATTTAGGAAACTTCTTTTCATTCTACACTTTAAGACAATCTTTTGCACTACTTTATTTTTTAATTTGACGATCCATCTTCGATGAATAAATAAAAAAGAACAAAAAGACACAATGTGGCAGAGCCCACATCATACCACTGATTTCATCTGTAGTGCACCGCATACTGCAAATCCACAGCCTCCAACTCAGGTGACCTGCATGCTAAATGTGGTGGCCATGCTGGAATTTTAAAACATCTAACACTATTCACCACAAGGCATCTACCCTTTGCTATGTTTAATTTATTTTTTATTACATTCATATGCCTGTCTTGTTTTGACAGCAGTATGTTTTATGTTTTTCCCCTTCATTCCATTAGTGTATCTTCCACATGGTGTTTAGTTCGTGTGTGTGTTATTGTAATTGTGTAAGTGAATGGATGCAAAAATCACTCAGCAGGTGACTGGATGGATGCTTGAGTGCATAGTAATAAAGTTGCATGTATGACAACCTACTGAATGCCTATACTCATCAATGACTGAAGAGGCCCTTTCATTTAAAAGCCAGACCTATTGGCATTGCCAATTCTAGTTTCTTTTCAGGTCTTACTCCTTTTAAGAAGAGACGTTCAGTGCAAATGTTAGCTGTCCTGAAAGAAAGTACACCCAACTATCAGTAAGGGTGGCCAAGGCTGTGTACGTGGATGCAGAACTGAAGTTGATATTTTTCCTTTAGGCGTGTCGTATCCCAGTTGGACATGATAACCTAAGTTTTCCTTGGGATAAGACATTGTGCCAATATTAGCTACTCTGTGTGAGCAGGGCAGATAATTATCGCTTGGCATTGTCTGCCCGGGTGCTCTTTTGAATGAATTCCCACTTGCCACCCGTGTTTTTCCACCTGCTCTGCAGAATGCACTGGTACCTTTCCCCCTGCTCCGGGAGAGGACACCAGTGACACAGAGCTTCCTCATCTCCTGTGTTTCGGTGAGGTGATTAAGTGAGTCTGAACTGAAGTTCTGCATGTTTATCCTCCCTCCACATATTTAGTGCTCTCAGGAAGTGCACTTCCCAGCAGGGTCATGCCATTGTGTTTATTATAGAGCTCCGTGTACAGGATCTAACAAGCCGACTCCGAGACTGCTGACGCTGAGCAGGGTCCCCTGGAGCTTCAGAGATGATCTGGAGCCGACGGAGAAGCATCCTGCTCGCGTCTCCTGTCGCTGTGCGTGCTGAAAGAGACGCCATGAGCGTGCACCTCGGCTGTCCAGGTGCACCCTGAAAGAGATGCCGTGAGCGTGCACATGGGCTGTCTGGGCACCGGGAGCGTGCACAACCCTGTCCCCCTTCGCCCACCAAAACGACGACAATGGGTCTCGCCAAGGTGAGTAGCGCATGCGCTCCATCGCTAGGCGAGACCTAAAAATGGGCTTCCATAATTGCCCAACAAAGAAACCTGGAGGCTTTTGGCAGTTCAGCTGAGTAACACGACAAAAAGTGGTGAGCTTTGCATCTCTGAATGTGCAGAACACCATAATGCGTTCGTTGAAGGTTCAGAAATTAAGCCGTGTGCTTGGAAGAAGGGACTAAATGATAATCGACTACATTTATAAAGGAGAAGACTAGAGCAAAATCAGAGCAAATTCAATGTTTAAAAGTCAAAGCACTCTTAAATTACGCACAAGATCAACTGAAGACGCAAATATTACCATACCGAGAATAGTCCAAACTATTCTGACAGAAAGATGACATTGGTACCACTAAACATTACTGGGATTAACACACTGAAGCGATTGTTAGTAAAATAATAGTCACCAAGTGATCATTAAGCAGCAGCTGCATGAGAGGCTTCCAGTACTTCATTTACATTGACAGAAAACAGTGTGTTCTGGGTATGACAGTCTTTGTTCGCTTCATTTGCATCATTCAGGCTGATACCGTTCTTAGCACTAGGTTGTAAAAAGAGTCAAGATCTGCAAATTTGGGTCCTGATTAACAAAACTCTTTCTGTGAGTGGCTGTGTCTTGCTTTTTTCTCAAGTGTAAATCATTCTCTTAAGTAAACTTCTGTATTCATTTTTATCAAATTACTTTGAATGTGAACATTTTGAGAATATTAATTCTGCTATGACTAGGTCATGCATTTAGATGCTCAAAATGAATACTTTCCAAATGCATTTTTGAAAATGACAATTTAATAGTAATTTTATTTTGTATTTACATTTGATAGATTGTTTAAAAAAAACATCAGTTACCTAACCCTTTCACTGCCCTAATGATGTACGCCTACATCATAAAACAATTCGTCACTTTTTATCTCCCTCCCAGTTCAGCTCCTGCTTATTTTGGTACCCCAATTGGGGGCAAACTCCTGGTGGTTCATGAGAGGGAGGTTTCCAGTGGCCTAGCATTTCTGGGCACTAGTAAACTCCCACATGAGGCTGCCCAGGTGCTCACATCCGTGCTGCCTCATTTGTTTGCATGTGACAGCATGGATGACATCCCACACATGTTAAATAGATCTTGAAGGGACTCTCTAGTTGGTCCCAGATCCATCTAAGGATCAAGTTGTTGGGCGGGACTTGAGGTTGAATCTAATAGCAACTCTGATAGCAACTACTACGACCCCCATCTCCTCTACAGCCATGCCTTCCAGCGCAATCCACTTATTCTGTTGCTGAGAGGAAGGGAGGTCGAAGCGAGAGAAGGAGGAACAGCCCAGATCCCCCATACTCCAAGGAGCCTGATGTTTAGATTTTTTTTATTTTCGTCAGTGTCTGCCTTCTATCGGGGGCAACACCACACATCTCCTTGCCCCAGCAAAAAATTGGTTGCAGTTTGGATTTTTTCTTAGCCTAAGAGACAATAAAAATTGGACAGTCAGTAAGGGTAAAGGGAAGTCTGGCACCCAGTGATAGAAACCTTAGGATATGAGGATGGGAATAATGTAATGATGCGGTATGTTTACATGTAGCTCAGAGGTAATACCAAAGGGCCAGGCACCTTAAACCATAAAAACAAATATGCTCTGAAAGGAATTGCTTATACATTTAGTTGAAACTGTTTTATAAAAACTCAAAAAAGGAACTTGAGGAAACACCAAACCCCCTAAAAACAATCAATGTAGGCTTACTGGATCAAAGTATGAGTAAATCAGTTCCAGTGTACTTGTTTGAGCTAGAGTCCATGGTTTTAATCACTTAATTGTTATGTTACTTCAACACTCAAAACATAACAGGTTCAGAGTTGCAGCCTATGCACATATATTTCCAGTTGAAAAAATACTGCAATACATGATGCACAGGCGCATATATGTGTGACTCCGCTCCTGAGTGGTATAGTGCTAAAAAAAATCCATGAGTTGCCTGAGTTGTTGATAAGTTGTCACTTAATTATGTGCAGAGCAAGACGCAATGTTTCAGTCTCTAAATTAATGAATAGGCAAGATCATCATCAGGATATTATGTTTGGGCAAAATGGCTGACCCATATTCAATATTATAACCGATCCACTCTTCAAAAGCTGATGCTGAGGCAGCCTCACCTGCAGCCGAGCAGTGTGGCGAGGCTACCTCAGATTTGAATATTGATTTTCCACTGGACATATTTGTGTTTAATCAATTGCTTTGAGAGCATCTTTGTTCAAATTGCAGTGTTCCCAAGCTCTCAAGGGGTTATTGGGTTGCCCTTTTCTAAACCAACAGATAACCCAAACCAGCATTTCACTCACTTTCCAAATTTCCCAAATGCACTGCACCTTCTTTATTATCTGCGAAAGTATCCTGAAACCTTATAATTGGTATATCTTAAAAGTAGATCATAAAAATATTTGGCTGGCTCATCAGCCATACCTGCTAGCAGAACTCAGGTACTCATAGATGTCTGCTATTCCAACACTCAAACAACTAGAGGAACACAGATTGGAATCATGCCTTGACAGGGATATGCTCCTTTGTGAGAGAGACTGGATGCAATTCCCATATTTTGAGCTGAAAATGCTAAACATCAGACAAATCTCATGTTCAGCTCATTCTACCGACCGACCAATCAGAATGAGGGAGGTCAGGCACCCTGTAGTGGAACCTACAGAATGTATAAATGTTGAAAATGTATGATTGTAATTTTGGTTGCTTCCATGCAGTCCAGTGATAATACCTACATTCGAAAGACATGTACCCTAAACCAGGGTTTCGCTTTATGTTGTTTCCCAAATTTGTTAAATGTAATGATCCCAGTTTATCTCCTGTGGACACCACCCAGGACCCATAGAAACCCCATATATGTCTGGCACCCCATATGGGGCGGTCAAGCCTTGGCAGAGATGTGTTCCTGCATGAGGGGGACCAACGAGAATTTCCATTTTTTGGCAAAGCATAGTTGAAAATGTGACACATGTCATGTTCAGTGGTAGTCAGTCAGGGCACGGGGGGGTCAAACTTACATGAATGTATTCCTTAATATCATACTTAATTAAAAAAGACTTTCCATATGGTCCTGTGTTTGATATCTCTCATGAACAGTGAACCATAAACAGTGTTTCTACCATAATTTAATGATCTGCACTGTGATTGTATAATTGATTGTGCAGACGAATGCGGATTGTGGGATTGTGTCCAGAATACCATGCAGATTGTGGTATTGTGTCCAGAATACCGACAGGACAGAATCCCAGTACAAAAATATTAAGGAACAAAATATCGAAAGGTAATTTCAGAGAGTGCGGTAAGGATTTACTTTTCTTAACTCCACATCTTTGTACCTTGAAGATGTGTATATCATTAAGGTATATATATGTGGAGTTAGCTATAGAAAATGTATTGGAAGATACCTTTCCATATTTTGACCTGCCATATTGTTGTAATGATATTCTGCCCTGTCAGCATTCGGGAACTGATATTCCTAACCTACACCTGTGCAAAATAAATTCCTTAGGAAAGCCCATCCATGTTTGGTAGCCCTTGAATTCAGAAATTTAGGGCAACGTTTCCATGGTTTTTGTGTCAGGATTTAAGTTTGTACATTTTTGGTATAAAAATGAAACTATCTCAAATTTTTTATTAAATCTTCAAACTGCGATGAGATATTGATGCAAGGTTTGCACCTATACATAGTCCTGAAATGTGCTGAAAAACATATATGTCAATGATGCGTGTAAATATTTCAAATGACCGAGGAAATATTCTGGTCCATTACCAACTATATTGTTCTTCTCAAGTGGTTGTAGAGCAACTTACTACATTACTTATGTCTTCTTGCTGTTTTTGTGTTTCAGAAGGAACAATGCAGGTGACCGGGAGAAAGCCCTCCAAGTGATGCTTCAAGTCTTACAGGCTTGTGATCACCCTGCCCCAGACATGTTTTGCCTGTGTGGAAGGATATACAAGGATATGTTCCTCGGCTCAGATTGCAAGGACACCAAGAGCAGGGACTGTGCTATAGAATGGTAATGTACTAAGAGAGTTAGCTTGTGCTTTTATACATTGTGATTGGTGCAATGACTAGATTATATATATTCACGAGAAGACAACCTCAATAAGTCAGGCATGTGGATGTTCAGGTAAAAACCTAGGACCGACTTACAAAGATTTTGTTCTGAGTTACTCTTTGAGTACTGTTGACATACTACTGAGTTAAATGATTAATCCAATAGTATTTCTAGTTTATTGTCAAAGCCTAGAATCTAATCCGAAATTCTACATCTCCTCATAGTGAAGATTTAGATTTGAGGGCCTTCTTACAGCTCATCTCGCCTTTCCTGGTGATATAGCCTCTTGGTAATCTGACAAAAGATGTGTTCTGTTATTGATGTGATATTTAGCAGAACCCTCTTCCAGTACTCTGGACACATGGGGATTTACAACAACCCTTCAGTACTGTACAACCTCCCTCTACCATAGACATATGCATTTGATTCAAGGACTTTAGTTACATGGAGATGCTAAGTAAACTTTCTCTCACCTGTCCAGTGTGAAGTGCGAGAAGCCATTTTCTATATCCCAATCCGAGCTGCAGTCCTTCTCTTTCAGTGCCATCCCCCTTAACAATGCACACTTTGGACATAATCTACTGAATCACTGTTTATGGTTCACTGTTCATGAGAGGTATCTACAAAGCTAATTTGCCACTTGCACTCGTGAAGATGGAAACTCTAAGAAAAAAGGAATTTGAATTTGCACTTGTGTAGGTGAAAACTCACAAAATGCACAAGTGATGACTTTGCACAGGGCCTTGTGGTTGTTCTTCTGTATAAGTGCATCCATCTGTGGGCTGATGGCACAACTTTCCAATTCACTTGTCTAAAAGGAGAGTTGAGGCCCGGTCTGGCTTAGTTGTAGCACATCAGTGAATTTACTTAAGCCCTTTGGTGTTTTGAGGTAGGTTAAAGTGCACGTCGCAGAAGAGATAATCCTGATCACTATGTGGCATGGTTTTTGAGTCTCAGCTCCTGAAGTATATGAACGCTGCTCTACCATATTTGTTTTGGCCCCTTCTAGAGAAGTACAAATAAATATTGTCATTTGTACTACATCCTGATTTCTTATCAGCATGAATGGAGGCAAGTCATCTGTGGCAGGATACCTTTGCTACCAGGGTACTGGAGTCAAATAATATTCAAGAAAAAGGTACGCCTGGCACTTGGATATTTATGAAGGCAGTGGTGGTAGGTACTTTGCTGGGCTGTGTACTCTAAAAATGGTGCATTCTATTCTGGGTGCACGGAGCTGAATGGTGCATTTGTACTCAATGCACTGTGGAATCAGTCTCTGTGAATTAGTGTTATGCATGTACCACCTTAGCTGTTAAGTCAATCAGAGGGGTTAACTAGGATGCCTCTGCATTGAAAAGAATAGGCTATGTACTTTTATGAAAGTGACTATTCTTGTTTAATCAGAACTGTTATGTGATTATGTAAATCAAGGGTGGGGTGCATTTATATGCCCATATAAAGATTGAAAGTATTACATTCATCTTGTTAATAAGGACTTTTTTAACAGTCTGAAAAAAGTCATCAAGAAAAACAAAAATAGTGTTAATATCAACATCTTAATGAGGGAAATGCGTCCTGCAATGTAGAACGGTAATTCGCCCAATTTTAGGGGAGAGTATAATTATTCCGATACGTACTACTAAGATCTTCATAAAATCGAACCCGTAAATATCTATTAGGATTTGTACTATAATTGGTGAGGAGTGTGAGTAGTAGTCCTGAAGACAGGACGTTAAATAAGAGCACCTCAGTTTTTTATCCTAGAAACCACAAGATTCGTACATAGTTAAATCACTGTCAAAGCATTCATGATGTTCTGCTATCCATGGCTAAGTATAGGGTGATATTGTCCGGATAGAGTTTTATAACAGGAATGACAGCAAGTGAGGGGGGTGGGGAAGGCGATTCAAGGAGCTGAGTGAATATAATTGGTCCCTGGTTCTATGAAGAGTAGAGGAGAGATAGGATACACCGCGTAGTTCCCCTTTTAAGGCTGATCGGGCCAATGATTTTATTGTTAATTATAACATAACATGTGTATTTGTAAAGCGCATGTTCACCCCTGCAACGGTGCATCTTTGCGCTGAAATAACAGATGTATATTGTTACCCAATTCAATGGTACTCATTTTATCGACCTCAAATGGATCAAAGGCTGAGTGGAGCCGCAGTGATTTGAACATGTGACCATGAGGTCGAACACAGGCCCCTGCAGTAGATGCATTAGTCCACTGAGCCACCAGACCTGGCCTGGAAATATCATATTTCATATAGAGAGGCTGACAAACTGCTGATGCTCAGGGGAAATTATGTATTCACTTTCCCCAATGATAGACTCGAGTTAGAATAGTTAATTTCACAGAGCCAATGTATGCACTTTTCCCATTGTTTGTTACACTGGAGTTAGAATAGTACATCTTGCCCGCCAATCCCCCCAATGTATTTACATTCCATAGTGTCTTTTAGACTGGAGTTTGTACAGTAAATCTCACTTTCAAATGTCTGTATTTTGGCCAATGTGTGTTCTACTGGAGATAGAATAGTCAAAATGACCTCTTTCCTCAATTTTTGTTTGACTAGAGTTAGAGTAGCAAATATTACTTAGGTCCATTTATGCACTTTCCCCTATGTTTGTTAGACTGGAGTTTGTATAGTAAATCTCATTTTCCAATGTATGTTCTTTTGCCAATGTGTGTTATACTGGAGATAGAATAGTAACGTGACCTATTTCCTCAATTTGTGTTTGACTAGAGTTAGAGTAGCAAATATTACTTAGGTCCATTTATGCACTTTCTCCTATGTTTGTTAGACTGAAGTTTCCCTGTACACCTAAAAGCCTGGGTAAGTTATCTGACTAAATAAAACCATGTTTACTTCAGTCTTATTCATACTGAATGTACCTAACTACGACAGCCTCAATTTGTATAATCAATGAAAAACAATTGACAACTCACAGTCCCACATACAATAGTATATCATCAAAGTCTGTATGTATGGGATAAAGAACACCCTGCCATATATTATAACAATATTACAAGTCACTGAGGAGCTCTAAGACCATTTAGAGGAACGAGGGTAAAGGCTGAGTTCCTATGTAAGGACATTGAATTCAGTATCCAGTTTCCTTAAGAACATTTGGTGCAGTACTGTAATGTCTTTTCCCCAGTTTCCCAAGGACAATATTGTCTGCAGCACTCCATTCACTGGGGTTCTGCAATATCTGTTTCTCACAATTTCCATAAAGCATTGATGCCTTCTCATGCATTACAAATATCTCTTTTTGGATATCTCAGGCCTGTGTCAGGTCATGGAAAAACGTAAATGTATAGCCCTAACATATAGATCCTCTCATGCCACAACTCCTGCCCTCCTCCAAGACTGTATATCAAGTCTACTTCTAGTTTTTTTTACTTTTAATCTGTGTTATATCCTTTATTAAAATGGGTGGGGCATGCATCCTTTCCACTTCCAATTTCTTTAAATGTCTATATCATCCGTGTTTGGCAGTCCTCACTGGACGATTGAGTGTCCCTGCATAGCACCCCTTCGTTAGAAATAGTGGCATCAATCCTTCTCCTGAGGAGTTTCCAAAAGCATATAATTTTTCCAGCAAAAGGACATCTGCAAGCTATCTAAAACCCACAACAATTATGGTATAAAATAATAAAAACTTATAGTTGGGCGTCCCAAGTCCACTCTCATTCACTCTACTTTCAAGCCTACATAGAGCATATCTATGCCAGTCAGATCCCCACATAAATGAGACAATAATGCTGTCCTCCTCACAAAGTAATCTACAGGGTAGTGGCACAGGAAAGTTCCCAAATAAATTTAAATTGTGAGGCAATACCATTGTTTCCATTAGAACCAACCTTCCTATCACGGACAGTGGGAATGACTTCCAAAAAGACACTGTTGCCCTCAGAGTTGCTGCTGCCCTAACGCAACAATATCAGGATTCATACAGCACACCTCCAATACCAAGTAAGAAAGGATATATTGATCCCATTTAACCAGGTTGTGTGAAAAGGGAGAAGGCATAGCAGCCTGGTCTGACTATATCGGGATACGCAGGCTATCGCCAATTCATACAAAGCCCTGGGACAGCAGTCAATTGCTTTACTTTTACCTCGAGCGGTCATAATTCCATGTTCATGTCAAGTGTGTAAAGAAGACCATCCGCATATAATGATATAGCAGGTTGTGTAACTAAGATAGATTCCTGTATGTCTGCCCAACAAACTTGCAAATGTTTCTATGATTAAAGCAAAGATCAGAAGAGAGGGAATCCCTAATGTGTCCCTCTTCCCTCCTGATGTTGGTTCATGTTTACTCAGCTAGTATGGACCCTGGCTGTTGGTTCAACAAAAAGGAGACTTCTTTTACTTAGAATCTGCTCATTGTTTTTGAAAAACAATAGGTACATGTACCAGTCATATAACAATATAACAGAGTTTATAGTACCATCCGCATGTGGAGTCCTAACAGACTTTGAAATAACCAAATTTGTCAAAGGCTTTCTTTAAGTCATTTGCCAGCACTGTCCATCGCTACAATCAGCGTCTGCTCATCACATATAACACATGTCTAATGCTAGGAGAAATATTGCGACCTGGCACAAGGCCTCTTTGGCCACTAGGAACAATTGTGGGCAACAGAAGAAGCAGGTACTTAGAGACAGTCTTAGAGGGTGGTTTGTAGTGGAAACTGAGCATTCAGAGGGGTCTATAGAATTTGCATTTGACTTTATGAAGGCTTCACATGTAGAAAGTGATAGTATACCTGCTGCATGTGTGGCTGTAAATACTTCAAACAATGTTGGGCCTAAAATATATATGCATGTTGCATAAAAAGCGACCAGTAGCCATCTGGGACTTCCCTCTGGCTAGTTCTCTAATTGTCTTCCTGACCTTGCTAATATTGTTTCTATCAGGTCAATTTGTTCAGGACTAAAGTTGAGGTTACACGTGTCCTATTGAAGTAATCATTTATTTAGTGTTCTGTAATGGCATCATCCACTCTGTATAGCTTGGAAAAGTAAGTAGTATTGTGTAGTGTGTGGCTCGTAACTCCCTCCCTGGTGTAGACATTGATGATCGGGGCTTCCCTGTGTTCATATTTGATCAGTTGACCTAAAAGACTTCCAGATTTATCAGCCTCATCATGTTTCTTAGCCATGTAGGTTTTGTAGTGTAGGCATGCCTACTGTTGCAGGATGGGTAGCTCCTCCATTATAGCGGCGGAGTGTCACTCCACTGAAGTGCCCCAGAGATGAAAAATAAAATGGTCATGTAGTTAATTCGTTACCAATTTATTTTTTTCATCACCCTGTCCCAAACAGAGTGTTGGAGGGAGTGGGGCCTGCTGAATGCAGCAGCAGGGAGGAGGGTGAGCTGCCTTTTGCACTTGTTTTAAGTGTGCATGTCTCTTTGTCCGTCCGTCTTGCAACGGCCAGTCACACATGCACACTTTAAACCTTCGTATCCCAGCTGTCTTGAGATATCTGGGTTAGAGAAAGCAAAAGCCTCCAGTGTGCTGCTCTCATGCTGGTGAACAGGCAGGATAGATTAGGGGAGTTGGCTGGGGCCCTTGAAGTCACGCGGGACAGAGTGCACTTGTGTGTTTTGCTGTTACCCTATGTGGGAAGGGTATGCCCAGACGTGGGTCCCGTGCTCACTACGCCACTGGAGTCAAGCTATCCTGGCTGAAGACGGCTGATAGCCAGAAATTGGTCCTAGGATGCTTGATTCCGGTCCAGGGAAGACATGGCTTGGCAGTTCGGTCTAGACTGTTCCCATGAGGCACAGGGTCAAGACTGATTTGCATATGGCCATGTCTGAACTGGGGTGGCTTGGTGAGCAAAATAACGATGGATTAAACCCAGATCTTTGACTGGGAGTGAATGATTACCATTGTGCAACATTCAGTCCATCATCCTGTGTGTTTTGCTGGTCACCCTATGTGTGAAGGGTATGCCTAGACGTGGGTCTCGTGCTCACTATACCACTGAAGTCAAGCTATCCTGGCTGAAGACGACTGATAGCCAGAAACCGGTCCTAGGATGCTTGATTCCGGTCCAGGGAAGACATGGCTTGGCAGTTCGGTCTGGACTGTTCCCATGAGGCACAGTGTCAAGACTGATTTGCATATGGCCATGTCTGAACTGGGGTGGCTTGGTGAGCAAAATAACAATGGATTAAACCCAGATCTGTGACTAGGGGTGAATGTTTTGCCATTGGGCAACATTCCGTCCATCATCTTGTGTGCTTTGCTCATCATGTTTCTTAGCCATGTAGGTTTTGTAGTGTAGGCATGCCTACCGTTGTAGGATGGGTAGCTCCTCCATTATAGCGGCAGAGTCTCACTCCACTGAAGTGCCCCAGAGATGAAAAATAAAATGGTAATGAAGTTAATTCGTTACCAATTTATTTTTTTCATCACCCTGTCCCAAACAGAGTGTCAGGAGGGAGAGGGCCTGCTGATTGCAGCAGCAGGGAGGAGGGTGGGCTGCCTTTTGCACTTGTTTTATTTGCACATGTCTCTTTGAACGTCCTTCTTGCAACGGCCAGCCATACATGTGCACTTTAAACCTCCGTATCCCAGCTGTCTTGAGATATCTGGGTTAGAGAAAGCAAAAGCCTCCAGTGTGCTTCTCTTATGCTGGTGAACAGGCAGGATAGGTTAGGGGAGTTGGCAGGGGCCCTTGACGTCACACAGAACAGAGAGGACCTGAGCAAGGACGATGCAGCAAGCACGTTGAGTATCGTTTTATTTGCTTTATTTTAATAGTGTCTTTATTTTATGTACCCAAAGACCAACCATCCATTTGCCCACCCTTCCACTTAGCTTAGTTGCCAGCAGCCACTGAGTTGCAGTACCTGTGCATGTTGTCACTTCTGTGAAAGAAAACAATAACTCTGAAAATCTCAGAGAAGTCTAACACATGTTTAATGCAAAAATAGCTAGCTGCAAATATAATCCAAGTGTGACTGGCACTGTCAATAGACCAGTGCTTCACTGAACCAATGGAACTCGTAATGCTAAATTCTATGCATTTTCTGTACTTTTATACATTTTCATTACTGCAGAAAGCCAGGGAAAAATACTTGATTGAACCAAAACTCAAAATCGACACTTAGGGGACGATTATGATCGTGGACGGACTTGCGTCCGTCCGCGATCACTGAGGAGGAGGGGACGTCCGCATGGGCTGCAGAGTCCCCTCCTGTGCGATTAGGATGTGACCGCCACCCTGGCGGTCACATCCTCTATTTTTAACATTGCGGCGGGTGCGGCTTCAAGCTGCACCCGCGGCAATGTTAAAAATGCAGTCATTGCATTTGCATGCAGAAAGAGGCAGGCACCTTGCGGTGCCTGCCGCTTTCTGCATACAAATGCAGGGGGGTACCATAGGTACCCCCCATGTGCACCCCCCAAACCCTCTTCACCTAGGGGGCCCGCAACGGGCCCCCGCAGTGAAGTTACACATGCTTTTCCACAGCAGAAAAGCCGCCGCGGAAAAGCATGTTTTACATCCCATCCTAATCTGCCTGACGGTGTCTGAGAGACACCGTCACCAGATTAGAGCTTTTCCGCCGCGGTTGTAAGCCAACCGTGGCGGAAAAGCTGCGGACGGAAACCAGGACCCACCAGCCATCCTAATGTGGCGGTGGGTCTTTGGTCAGTCCGCTGCGGTTTTTCCGCATCCTCTGGGCCGGCGGTGGCTTCCGCCGGCCCCGAGGATGCGGAAAAACCGCAATCCTAATGAGCCCCTTAATGTGGAGGTGCTTAACTCTTCTCTTGAGAAGAATGTGAGAAGGCCTTGGATGGAAGAGACAGTGGGGTACAGCAGAAAGATGACTTCACTAAATCTGCATGCTTAGCCAACTTCAAAACAAGGCTATGTTTACTAGAACAGTTGGGTTTAAATGTGGAATGTACACAGTGCTCACTTTGACCCAGTGGTTGCCAGTGGGGTTCACGGGCACTCATTTGCGGGCTGGCACCTATTTTTACCAAGAGCAAGAGAGGAAAAAACATACAAAATGGAAAGAAGGAGGAAGAGAAAGACAGAAAAACTGTCACAAAGGGGAAAAGCAGGCACCTGCAAGAGTGAGATAAAAGGGCATTGGAGTCTGTAGTGGATTAAAGAGGCAAGAGGCAGATTCATCAGCATGCTGCCTTGGGATTTAGTGCCCCCATATTCAATAGCTCTGGATGCTGGCTTCTGAGCAGAGCTTTGGGCAAATTAAGCACTAAATATGTACAGCACTGAAATATAAAGTAGATGTATGTGAAAATGTGGTTTAATGTGCAATAATTCAATGGATTTGGTAGTACTTTAAAATGGTGTTAAATAGATTTTACGTGTTTTATTACAATCAGATATAAAAAATATGCTTTCTTTTCTTTTCCCTTAATTTGTCCACTGCTGTGGAGTCGAGAATTTTAACTAGCTCCAATTCTTTAATTTTCTCAACTAAGCACTTTAGTCCCTTCCTAACTCATTCTTGACACCATGTGACTTTTTAATACAAATGCATCTAACCACCACTTTTAATGTTTTCCATTCTACCATGCCATTCAACATGGATTCTTCATTCTCATTAAAATAGTGTTGGATCGCTTCCTGCGTCATCTGTTGTAGCGGGTTGCAGACTCCATGAGGGGACCGTCGTTCTTTAACATCCCCAGTGGATTTCCAGTTACTACGGGTTGTGGTCAGATATGGTTTACAGAGGTATTCTGCTTAAAACACTGAATAGATTAATTATCTTGGGAAGAAGATGGTGGCCATCCTGGTGTGCAAAAATGGACATGCAAAAAATATAAATACCCTTTAGCATTCAGGTTATTTGACCTTCGTGAATCCAATGGGTCCCAATTATAAAACAAGCCATCAAGAGCATGAATACATCACAGACTCAATTGTAGTTGCTTCCCCATTAACTTTACTAGGTGAAAATATCTTGCTATACATATTGATAAGGGATTGAAGAACTATTGTTTGCTAATTCTATGGACGTATACACTTGGCATCAGTGCATCTACCCCATCCAGTATTTCCATCACTACTATATACTGTCCATCTTCGTCAATGAGGGTTTTATACATTACCAACTTTACACTGAGTCTTTCCCACGTATGTTGTGCTAAATGTCTGGCTCGTCAATCTCTGTTTTATCTTGGTACATTTTGATCCAGTGATGTGTTTCTTGTAGAAAGGCAATTTGAGTCTCTATTTTTCTTGCATATGAATATATCTTAGATGTTTTGGCATGGCCATTCAGGTCTCTAACATTCTATGTCATAAAGACATATTCACTATGTTAGCCATTCCTTAACTTTCCTTTTTGGATATCATCTCCTACTCCTGACAAATTCCACCCAGTAGTTTGCTATATATGAAGCTCAGACCTCCCCATAGAACAACCACAACTAATCTCTCTGCCCTGCACCCAGAGCTATAAAGCAACATCTCTTGATCCACTATCAAAGAAAACCAGCTTCCAGTACTCTCCAAGCCTACTAAATGCCTAGGCAAGAGCCGTGAGAGCGGCTACCAAGTTTAAGCAACCCCGGCTGCTATTATACATTCCAACACACATTGACCAACTTTCCTAAAATGCTTCTAGGTGTAGAAATATGCATTTCATTTAACTGTGGACCAGTTGATCTGAGACAGAGATTGTTTTGATTCTAGTGGACTCCTTGGCAGATAGTTTAGTTTGAGTTGCACTTAGTGCTGCTAAATCAGCTTCCAAATGTGCTTATGTTTGTGTCTGGACCCCTCGTGGTGGCATCTTTTGATATTATGTATTGGTGTGGACCAGTCAACCCTTCCAGTGTTGCTCTATCTACTCTTAGGCTTCTTTGAGCTCGAGCTCAGTAAAGAAGATCGTTTTACATCTGGCCACAAATCTAATTGGAAACAAGAGCTTATAGCATTCCCCTATCTCTCACAGTCTTCCTTTCACTACCAGGACTTTTGAGCAATCTTTTTGCAGTCACAGTTTACTCTGATAAAAGTCTTCGCTTTACTGATTACAAAGTGGCTAGTTTTTCTTTCTTTTTGTAAAATCAAAAGTCCATCAGAACAGACTATGGTGACAGTGGATATGCAGGGGTTCTGTGTGCCCTTTACACTTGAGAGCCAACATTCCAAGAAACTCACTGTTGGACTTGGGGCTCTCTGCAAGGTCACCCCCAAACCTTTTGCCTTCACACCTCTTATTTTTGCTGAGTTTGTTTTTGTTGGCCTTAGAACTCAGTGCACTAACATTGCTAACCAGTGCTAACATGCTTGTGCTCACTCCTCTAAGCATGGCAACATAGTCTTACACCTGATTTGCATAGTTAACCTACTTATAAGTCCCTTGAAGAGTGGTTTACCATACATCCAGGGCCTGTAAATTAAATGCTAGTAGTGGGCCTACAGCAATTATTGTACCAGCCACTTTAGTAGCCCCTAAAAACATGTTCCAGGTCTGCCATTGCAGCCCGAATACAGTTTTAAATTGCCAATTTGAAATAGCAATATAACCCCCTTGCCAACCCTTAAACTCCCCTTTTAGTGCACATAAATCACTACTAAGGTGGGACTAATGCAGCCCATAGGACTAAGTGCATCGTAATTAAAAGGTTGGGCATGTATTTTTAAGTTTTACGTGCCCTAGTAGGGAAAAACACCTATGTTGTTTTCTCACTACTGTGAGGCCTACCTGTCTAATAGGATAGCATTGGGTTGCCTTATTACATTTAATAAGTGCTAACGTTGATTGGAATCAAGTAAGCTCTTCATGTTTGGAGTCTATGAACCTGTAGTTAAAAATCCTCATTAATGGTAAAGTCAGATTTAAAATTACAATTTGGAAAATGCAACCTTTAGAAAGTTGGCATTTTTGTGCCTTTGAACATTTGGTGCGTGCAGCGAGTCCTAGGTCACATGACAGGGTGTAGTTGGCAGTTGGACTTTGTGAATTCCTCCTAGAGAGTCACTTAATAGAGGTGTTAGTTGTGCCTAAATGGGTCCTCTGCTGGCAGAATGAGAAAAAAGAGCTGAGCACAGACCCACTTACAAATGATTAGGCTGTGCTCTGCTTTCACCCGGGCATTGTTCATGCAGCCAGCTTGGAACCATGGCAGAGAAATCAGAAAATTCCAAGGACTTCAAAGGAAATCCTTTAGAAACTTCTCCTATGCCAAAGAAGTTACCAGGTATAAACAAGGGACCCTCAGACCTACTATTCAGTTAATTCTTTGGACCTGCAAAAGGTCTCTTAGAGGACTGCCTGTTGCTATGGCCTGCTGCGTACTCCACAAAACTGCTTTGCTGCACCTGGAAAGACTGCTATGCTGTCTGGAGCCTGCCTTGAAACCCCACAGTCCTGTCCTGCTGCTTGAGTCCTGCTTCATCGTTTGAACTCAAGACTACCAGTGAGACTCCAGGGGTTAGTTTGCTGGCCTCCTGACCTGAGCCTAAGTGACATAAAAGTCTCCTATCATCTTGAACCCACACTTGGACCCAGCCTGAGTGAGTCCTGATCCCCCAAGTGGTGTCCCTTCAGTCTTGGACCCTTGGTTGTGGTACTAAATGTGCCCAGATAGCCAAAATCCAAAACATGGTACTTAAAGGATTTTCATGCTAAAAACTGCTATCAGAACCTAGGGACCAATCTGGTTGTCTATATGCCCATGGTGCATTGCCAGTTGGCCTGTCTTCGCAGTAGCTCCTGCTACGTTCTGCTCTGCATCAGCAAATTCTGTTCAGCAGTCCCTCTGCGAAGAAGTATCTGGCCTCCTGGAACTCTCGCCAGCTGCAGCCTTTAACTTTGTCCTGCTGAAGATTTTCGACTTCCAAAAAAGAGACTACATCCAAATGTAGAAATCTTCATGGCGACTTCATCCAGTAGCTCCCCGATGATGATGCCCCCTCCTCCGACACCCCTCAGGCTTAACTCAATGAACTTTACCTTCTCAGAACATTTTCTTCAAAATTTCTTCCACCACCGTAGGTAAGCCCAATCCAATTTTTGTGTCTAATCCGCGCTCTGACATATTTTTTTACATTGACTTGGTCTCATGCGACTAGGTGTCCATGGTTAGCTATTCGATCTTTAGGTACTGGTTTTTACATTAAAACATAATAAATTCATAACTCGGGTGCTACTGATTGGATTTGTGTCATTTAGTTTGCAAATAATTTATTACATTTTACTCTCTTTTTCCTAAATTAATGTGGGATTTTTCTTGTGTTGTGTTTTCACTTCATTACTCTTTGTGCTTTGCATAAATACTTTACACATTGCATTTAAGTTAAGTATGACTGCTTTTGTGCCAAGCTACAAAGGGTTAAGCCCAAGTCAATTTAGGGACTTTTGTGGTTCACCCCAACAATGATTGTGCAGTTACATTAGAGATCAGACCTGCTTCCCATGCGCACTCACTGCCACATTTAGCAGTTTCGGTGACGTGACGGGACTCCGCGTTAATTGGGCGAAGTCAGGTGTATATTCTTTCGCCGCAGACAGGCCGGAGTGCGATATTGTGGTAATGGGCGAGCGGCTCCTCTGGTATCCAACGTATTTCGCTATTTGGGGATCCATATTTATCGCGAGCCCGCTGACCTATTGGAGGGTAACCTCATGAGAGCAATTTCGTCACTTACGGCTCAGGTGTCCTTTTGGAACTCCCTTCCGTTGAATGTCCCAAGTCGTATTACGCTTACAAAGATGGTCGCACTGCCTAGGTTGCTGTACTTTTATGCAAATCTTCCGGTGTATGTCCCGGCCCGAATTTTCCGGGAGTTGGAAACCCTGACCAGACGATTGATCTGGAACGCGGGGCGGCCCAGAGTTGCGTTGAAGACGCTTTATGCTGCAACGGAAAATGGGGGACTGTCTGTTCCTAATCAGGAGCTCTATTACCTGGCTGCGCAGTTGCAGTGGGTTACTTATTGGTTGAGCGGGAAGAACTTGGGTGATACTGCCTCGGATGACACAGTCATGACGGTAGCGCAGATACAGGCACTGTTTCACCCTTTAGCTAAGGTCCGCTGCCCTGATCAATTGCACCTTGCGGTAGCGAGAAAGTGCTATGTGAGGAGTCTAAAGCTTACAAACTCTACCAAACCATATGCCCCCTATCTACCACTGTTGGGGACGCCCTGGGAGGGAGGCGCACTTACAGAGACTGCACTAGGCAGTTGGACGGCCGTTGACTTAGATAGTCTAGGTGACCTGTTTGCAGAGGGCACTCTACTTTCTTTTGCGGCCCTGGCGGCCAACACAGGACTGCCTGCTGGACAAATATTGACACACGCGACGCTCCTCCATGCATTGACACAGGCCTGGGGAACCCTAACAGAGGAGCCACTAGCACATCTGCTGATTCAGTACCTACACGTGATGGGAAACGGCTCCCACATAGTACACTGGCTCGCCCAGGCATTACACTTACACACACAATTCTCTTCACAGCGGCTGCGAGACAAATGGACAGTAGATAGAGGCCAGGACTGGACAGACAGAGAATGGGCGCAGGTGCTAGCTGGGGCGACGAATGTTCCGCGCAAAGCTCGTTTCAAGATCATACAGTATTATATTGTGCATCGTGCGTATTTATCTCCGATAAACTCAATCGCTACTTTGGGCTTGACTCATCGGCGTGCCCCAGATGCGGACTTGTAGACGCACAGCTCCTGCACGTACTCTGGACATGCCCTTCCGTACATACTTACTGGACCACAGTGTCAGTCACTTTGGCAAAAGCGACAGGGGGTAACTTGCCGCACACATGGGAAGTTTGCCTATCGGGCTTATTTCAGAGGAAAAAACAGACGAAGATCCAGGCGAGGTTCTGGGACCTGGGGCTGATAACTGCGAAACGCCTCATCACCAAGCGCTGGAAGAATGGTGCACCCCACCAGGCAATACACTGGCGTAACTCGTTTGACAACTGGGCAAGGGCGGAAAGTGTAGCATTACATTGAGATTAGACGGCGGGGCTACGCATGTATCCCATAGCGCAGGACTGGGATAGTGCCTTGACTACTTACCACCAGGTGTGCCTGCAGAGAGGCATTATTTAGACACTCATACCATGTTGCGCATTGTGCCAGCCGAGTTTTCCCCCCCTCGGCCCCCCCCTCGCCACCCTCCTCCCCACCACCCATTACATATATTGCTAGCCGCACTGATCGGCCCCCACTACTGACATAGCACCACACATACCTGCCCCCTACCTGCCCCATGGGCACCACACGTACACACACATTCATCGTTTGTCATCACCCAGTCTCTTGTTCCTGAATTTTCAGGTTGTTCTACACAGTTTCTTGTTTTGAATTAAAGATCTGAATATATATTGCATTGCTGATATACTTGATCTATTGCCGTAGCACAGCACGTGCCCCAAACTGAACAACTCACTGGTGTGATATGAGGAAACAGTTGTTTTATTCTGTGAACTGCCACTGTTGCTCTATATTCTCTTCCTGACATAACTGTAGCCGATGATTATGACATACTGTTCTAAATGCTTTGCTTTATTTCGATCCTGACAATCGGGTTCATTCATGTGTATGTAAAATTGATGCGACATGTAACGAACATCCTGTACTACGGCATTGTTGATTATCCATATGTGTAATGCTGGAAATTGACAAAAAATGCAATAAAAAATATTCAAACAAAAAAACAATGATTGTGTTGTTGTTGGAACGGGTGTCACCCCCCCCCCCTCGCCCCCCCCCCATTCAACCAACAACCCACTTTCTCACAAACAGCATACCTGTGTTTCGGTAGATCTGTTAGACCTATTAGATTGCATGGTTTATGTTTTTAAGAGCGTGGCTTTCCACATCCTCTGCCATATATTTCAGGTAGCGCACAATATTTCACAGAAGTCTCTGTACAGAAAGCAGGATAATTAAAGGATTACAGGGCAACTGACTAGGAGCTCTGTACAGTGTTGAACTTCATGCACAGTCAGAGAGGCCTTGTTCCTCCTGGATTTGGATGTTGGATAGCCAACTCCCTCCTAACAAATGCATATTGTTTCTAGTCTCAGACTCACCTTAGCCACTACATTCTCCTCCATTTGTCTTGCAGGATATATAATGACAAGATGGCGCATGTTAATTTTAGGGCTTTCACAGTAACTGTCTTTAATATGGTTTACAAGAGGGTCAGCTACAACTGGCTGCATCTGGACAGAGACATATTTTAAAAGTTGTGTTGTTATCTCACCAGTGGCATGTCACCACAGACTTTCCACCCTCTACCTCCATTGTGAAAAAAAAACGTTCTGTATAACAAAAAAATAAGCAAGTGCATTGGGGGGACCACCCATTTAAAATTACATTCTAAAAAAGATAGGGAGGTGGAGGTGGGCCATGAAAGCCATCCACAGCCCACTTACATAAATGGACAGCAGTCCTCTAATAGGTCAGTTTGCTCTGCTGCTCCTTCTCATATCAACAGAAGACTTCTGGGGTGTGCATCCTTACCATTGGTATCTTGTTTATTGCTCTGGATCTACTTTTTTAGTTTCTAGAGCTTTATAAATTCTTTAAATACAAAAAATAAAGATGAAAAGTCTAACAGTTTGATGTGTCCTGCCTCTGGTAGTCAGTAATTATTTAAGGAGTGCCCAGAGAGGGACCGGCTCAATGAGATAATGTTTTTTTTGCTGGCTAGCATTATCTCTGGGTCTCCCTTCCTCATCACAGTACTTACTTATGGAGTAGGCTCCTTCTCTGTGCCTGGGAAACGCCATTTTCAATGGTGACAGTGCAATACCCTTCCTCAATGGGGTGTCATAAAAGCTATTGACGGTCCCATTCTCCTATTTTCTTTAATTGGATGCCACTGCTAAGCTTTGACTTGCATCCATTCTTCCGCCTTGAAACCCCACTCTGATTGGTTCAGGGATGAATCAATGGGTCAATGAGGTATGTCAGGATTTTAATGGACTTTTCATTGTTTCCTTTCTCGGACCTGCTTGGATATTCATTCCCCGTCTTTTAATCCTGACAGAATATGAGGCAGCAGAAGTACTGCTATTGAGGGACAGATTCTGCAGTGAGATCTCAGGACGAGGTTCCATGAAGCATTACCTCTCTTCTGTACATGTTGAGAAAGGCCACCATATCATGCCTTTGTTCCATGCCTACAAGTGCTTTCATTATTGCAATTTCAGTTTGTTGCAGCCTAGTGTGTAGTAAGAAAGGGCAGACAAGTAAGATTCTTTATTCTGATATTGTAGGTATGGCAGATGCCTGAGGGGGTGCCATCATACAAGATAAGATGCATGCAGTCAAACTAAGGCTCATGCTCTTCCACCTTCCAGAGTAGGTGGCGGCAAGCTGAGTATCTGTGGCTGTGATTGGACACTTTATATTGAACTTGCATAGCAAAGAACCCAGAGAAGGAGTGGGTGGACCCCTCACACATTCACTTGAAGGGGAAGAAAGGAATATAATCAGTCCTTCAAGCTACCTCCTAAAGTATCATAAATTAAATCACCTGTTGCGCAGTTCCAGAAGGGCTCCCAGTCAACTAGTGTGATACTTGAGTTACAAGACAGGTCTGAATACAACATAAATGCTAAGGAGCAAAAGCCCTTACCCATGTGCACACAAAATGCACACAGGCACACATATGGATCCGCAGAGACATAAAGGCCTCCTATGGGACCATACTTATGATAAGTCTCAGACCCCATTACAGCAACATATCAAACCCCTCCAATGTAGGGGTAGTTGGTGTCTTGATTTGATTTGTTTGTACACTAAATGTGGTTCCATATTGGGGCACTTCTCCAACATTTTATGATTTAGATGTAGCCCGCCAATTGTATTAGCATTACATGACTGGTCCGCTTAGGGACTTCAAACAGCAAAAAACATGTTGACCCAAATTAGATTTTATGGAATTAGAGGGTTCTTTTAGTTTATTTACATTTTTTTCACCTTTTTGGCCAATCTACTCTACACAGTTTTGGTCTAGAAAGTTGGACTGATTTTTTTTAATGAAAAGGTCTCCGGCAAGCAGCCCCCCTAAGGGGCCTGTTGGGCATTTCAGCACCAGCCGGACAAGGAGAATAAACCCCTGCCTGCTCCTCAACAGAGCCCTACAATGAAAGAATGAGCATGGGTAGTTTTGTCAGAGGGAGAAGTGATATGTTTCAGGCCTTCCTGGATGAAGCACAGCCATTGCAGGTTATTCACCGAGTCTGGACTCCATTAAATAGTCCATCCTTTTTTGCTTGGGGGGCTTGCTATAATAATTGGGTTCCCGCATGTTCCCAGGATTCCAGTCTCCTTTGTGTTACATAGTGGGTATGATATCCTGATCAGAGCCTCAGGGACAAAAAGGCTCCCACCAAGGCGTGCCTTTTATAGGTTTTTATAGGCTGACTATGTGCCCTTAGTGGCCAAGGACTATCTGTGAAAGGGTTTGGTTTATGAGCTACTCTGCCTGTCACTGTTCTCAAATGTTTGTGGGCCCTTTCTCTAAGTGCAACGTCACAGAATGAATTGGGAGTTCGTGTGTTACAGGTCTAGGATTTGAGATACTGTTCCTCTTTTACTATCAGTGAGTTTTCTTTTAGTTTCTCTCAATGAATCTTAACTGTCTCATTTTTGTCAACAATGTTCCTGGCAGGCTTTCAGGCGCAGGCGATAAGTACTGGCAAATGTTTATGTCCAGACAAGCTGTTAGTCCTCATTTCCCTATTCCCGCACTCCTGTCTTTGCATGGTAGTATTTGCAGAGGTGATCAGTAGCAATTTCAGGCAGTCTTTCTGGAATGAAGGGTATTTTTTGCAGACTGTTGAGCACTTTCTTAGTCAACCTGCCCTATGCCATTGAATTCAGTTGCAATTTTCTCGTTTCTCCTAAACTGAAAACATGGAAATAAACACCAAGGATCTTTTTTTCTGAATTCCATTGACTTTCCAATGTCCACTGGTAGCACAGTGGAGGTGTATAGACTCCTCATTTTTCTAGTCCTCTAAGCCGTAGGTGGAACCACATGGGCACCAGCAGCAGATGAATGAACAGATTGTCCTGGCCTCATTCTTCATATGGTCCTTCCATTCGTGACCACAGTGGACTTCATTGCCCCCTCACTCTTTTTTAAGTCTACTCCCTTTTACAAATTATGCTTTATCCTCCGAGAGTCCGCGAGTTGATAGTGCAGGGAATTCATTCAGAGTTCCTACTTTCAATACTGCTCCACATGATCCGACTGGGTACCCAAAGCAGCCCTTGCAGTTTTCTTGGACCAATCCCTGGGGAAGCACTGCCTCACCCCGGAGGCTGGAAATGCTTGCTGCCTTGGTACTGGGGGCCGATATTGCAGCGTTGCTGCAAAACCGACCCTTAGTAACAAAATCAGCCCCCACCACTGCAAAACAGGCCCCGCCCTTCCAGCTTCCAGGGAAAATGGCTGATTCCCTGGACAGCCAGTCCGGCCCCACTGCTCCATGCATCTTACATGTCTTGCACCTTCTCATTCTTGGGCTATAGATGCTGCGGACAGACTTAGGGAGGTCTGGCAGTATTAGCATGAACATCTGGTTGTTGGACTATGAAACATAGTTAATGGTGGATGCGGCATAGAATCTCAGGATTTTTCATAGCGTTTCCAGTCTCAGAGACAGAGCCCATATCACAAGTTAGAACCGTGATGAGCAAATGTTGGGCTAAGAGTAATGCCGGTTACTTGATAGTAGCCGGGGCATTCCACTGGGTTAGGAGGATAGATTACTTCGCACATGGACCACCAATGCATGGCTTCGCAGAGCGGTCGCAATAAGTTACCAAATGATTTTATGAAATCCATCGAACTTATCTCAGTTAAATGCTCAATTTTGTGTTTATAAATGTGTTTTATTAAAAAGAATGTATATATAATGGATGCTAACGGATTGATATTTGCATCCGCAGGTACCGCAAAGGTTTTGAACTTCAACCAAGCCTATATTCAGGGATCAACATTGCAGTTTTACTTATCGTTGCCGGACAGCAGTTTGAAACTTCCATAGAACTCCGTAAAATAGGTAGGAATATTTGAATTAATAATGTTTGTTATCTAATCATATCTGATGTATCAGCATCAGATTTTGTATTTGTATTCTTAGGGTGTTTACCAAACTTGCTGAGTACCAGAAAATAACTGCACAAAAAAATTATTTATGTCTGCAGCAAAAAAAGCCAATGTGCTAAATTGGATCATCAGAGACAGTTTCCAGTCAATTATCATAGTTTGAAGCCCAGAAAATCAGTGCTGCTTTAGTTTTGTACCAATCAGAAGCCTTTTGCTTGATAAGCATTAACCAAGCCTATAAGATTTGGCTATGAACAGTGAATCCATGCAGAAGAATACCCACATATGTACAGAGCAAGACAGTTTCAGGCTTCTATGCAGGTACGGCCCAGCAGCAAGGCAAGGCGCTTATTGACACAGACAGCACAGGCACCCATGAACATAGGCACACACAGACACCCATATGCACAAACAACGTACTGTGATACGTAAACAGGCACACACATTTCTGAAACAGGCACATCTACATACCTAACGAGTGACCCCCATATCATGAGTGTTCTGATTTTGTAATCTATGAAAGCAAACATTTAGGTTCAGAATGTTGGCCAAAAAAACAAACCTGGTGCCACACAAGACATGTGTTACTTGACAGTCACACCCAGACACAAATAACTCTCGGACAAAGGGATGGAATATTACAAAAAAGGCTCTTCGTGTTTAAGGTGTTGAAATGCGACTTGTTTTTTGTTGACTGCTGTCAATGATTTGATATGAACTGTATGTGTGCGTATTACAATTTGTGGTGAACCATTGTTTACAAAATACGGTTACATTTTTCGCTGCTTATTTGTTTCCTACATTGTGAAAAAAACATGTCTATTAACATTTACAAGCAGATTTTATCAAGCTTTACCGTTTTATTTACTGCATAAAGCACATGCTTTGTGTTTATATTGTTGGAAAATTACCTGATTTGAGATCGCTGATATCGAAGTATGACATGGGTTTTCACATCTTAAAACAAAATGAAAAATGCTTACTGCAACTTTTTTAGTTTTTTGTCTATGGGGCTATGAACCTACTTGATTAGTGTGGATTTACACATATGTGCAGTAATGGGCTCTTTGCAATATATCTTGGTAATGGCTCAGATACTTATTAAGATCAGCCCTCAGTATTTAATGTACTACTGTAATACATGCAGACTATTACAGCAAATGCCTGCCTTGACTGGTTTCTGCATAGAGTGATGCTTGCATGCCTATCTTGCTCAACCAACCATAAAGCAGTAAGTCGACTTGCACAACCTATGCCCTTTTCTTTCATCTCCAAAAAGCTTGGTATGAGTGAATGCCACAGGTGGCACTTCTAACCCCAAGCAAAAAATTATGCATACTGGTATAAGTAAGTAATTTCTATTGTTAGATTATTTAAAATCTTTTCAATATACAATTAGGCATAGACAAGCAATCTATGAAGGGTTAAAAGCCTCTTTGAGGCGTTGAATACTAGGAATGGTGAACCAGTCCAGGGGTAAAGTGCTAATGCTTTGATGTGACAGCAATGTCTCGATCTCATGCATTAATTTACATAAACAATCAGCAAAATCCTAATATCAGAGAGAAACTGGGCTGAGCTTCTGCAAAGGCGATATTAAATGGTAATACATGGAGTCCCTCTGATTACAGGTCCATTTTTTGAGAACATCTGCGTTTCAAATATGGTATTAGGACAAAAAATTGAGTTAGAAATGTTGACCTACACAAATATCGAGTTTAATTATCGTGACACAGAAATATTGACAGCACGAATATCGTAGTTGACAATAACGATGTTAAGGTAACAAATATCATTAAAGAATATATAGAAGTCATTAATATCGTTTGCAAAAATATAATTGTTTAAAATATTGATTTTTTAATTTGTTATGTCTTTTAATATATATTTTAAATGTTTATGATGTATTTAATTTTGTATAAGTATTGTTTATGTTTTTTCAAATATCTGTTAAATTTTGAGTAGTTATCAATTTTATTTTAATTAAATGTAGAATATTTTTGTTCTGTGGGTTTATAGGGGAATAGGGTGGGAAGAAATGTAATTATAATAAATTGATGAGTATTTTTTTATTTATTAATATTCATTAAATTTGGATTTTTTAGTGTTAATTGTGGGAGGTAATTTATTATTAGTTAATTATTAATTGGTTGTTAATTAATATTAATTAATTATTTATTCATTATTGTAATTGTGTAATTATTTTTCGGTGTGGGTGTGAGGTTTATAGGGGTAAAGGGTGGAAAGTATTTTATTTTCAATTATTGAATAATTAGATAGTTAATACTAATTAATTAGGAATTAAGTATGGAAATTGCGTAAAGGGTGGGAAGTAATTTATTTGTAATTAATTAAAAATTCGTTGGTAATTGATATTATTAATTGAAAATTAATTACGGAACTTGTGTAATTAATTTTAGGTGTGGGTTGTGGGATTTATATGGGTAACAGGTGGAAAGTAATTTATGTTTAATTAATAATTAGGTGTTAATTAATAATACTTCATTAATTGATCAAATATGGACATTGTGTAATGAATTTTAGGTGTGGGTTGTGGGGTTTATAGGGGTAAAGGCTGGGAAGTAATGTAAGTTTAATTAATTAATTAATAATTAGTAATACATTATTATTTATTAATACATTTCTCCTTAATTAGGGTAATCGTTTTTGTGTGGGTTTTGGTCTTATAGGGGTAAAGGGTGGGGAGTAAAGACTTACGTTATAATTAGTTGTTAAATACTATTAGTTTTTTTAATTGAAAATAAATTTTAGTTGTATAATTCATTTCTTGACTGTTTAATTTTGGCTGTGGGTTGTGAGGATTATAGGGTTAAATTGTGGGAAGTAAAATAATTTGTATGTATTTTAATTTGTTTTTAAATTAAAATATTTCTTTAATTGATAGTTAATTATGTTAATTATGAAAGTATTTTTTTTAATGTAGATGTGGGTTGTGAATTATGTGGTGTTATAGGGTAGAAAATAAAAAAGCTACATTTATGTTATAATGTTTTTGTTTTTAAATAATTTCTAATAAAAAATATTTATTTGTTTGAAAAGTATTCTTTATTTTATTTTGTAGGTATTTGTCAAATATATATTTAATGTTATAATATTTTTTAATTTAGTACATTTTTAATATTAAATAGAGTTGTATTTTAATTTTTAACATTTTATGTGGAAAGCGAAACGCGTAATGGCGGCTGGCTTGCTGGATGAAATAAAGCACCTTGACTAAGCACTAAATCATGGATCTGCTCCTTCGTCATTTGGGACTGGGCTGGGGCGGCTGCCTCGAGTCGATTGGCGAAATTACTTCTATATATATATATTATATATATATATATATATATATATATATATATATATATTACCTACTGGCGGTCGCCAGTAGGTATATATAGTTAGGATTTTTTCCCTATGGGATTTCTGAAAATTCTATGTCTAATAACTTTGGCGTTTGTGGACGGAATCGGCTGAAATTTTCAGGAAAATGGCACATTTTGTTTCTGAGCAGCTCCTGGAAATTTGGGGGGGTTCGTCAAGGGGGGGCCGAGAAAAAAGGGGGGTCCCAAAACGCGTTTTTCCCATGTTAATTTCCATAGGGCGGTTGGACTCACTTTTAGCCCGAACGGCTGAATGGATTTCCACGAAACTTGGCAAAATTGTAGGGACTGTTAGCCCGATGTGCCTTTGCTAGGTCTCAATATATGTGCTTCAGTGGATTTTGAGAAATTAACGTTTAAATCAAGATATATATCTGTAACAGCGCTCCGGGCAGCGATCCGGTTAGCGAACTTTTCGCGTATCGGAACTTTGCGAAGCGAAGCTGATTGGCTCTCCGGTGTCTGTCAACATTCTAAACAGTCCGGAGCGGCCGCCATCTTGTCTCTCAGTAGGATCGAGAGACAAGAGGAGGCCAAAACAAAGGGGGAAATGAAGGAAATGGGGCAAGGTAGACCCCTTCTGACCCCCTAGGATTGATGAGGGGGATATTATAGAGCCACGCGGGGCCCCCCAAAAAAAAAAAAAAAATCCGATTTTTTCGCCGTAGAGACGCGTCTTGGTAAGCGAACCGGGCAGCTAACCGGGCAGCTAACCGGGAAGCTAACCGGCAGTGTAACGGGAGTCTGAGGAGTAGCTGATTGGCTGTCAACATTGTAAACAGTCCGGAGCGGCCGCCATCTTGTCTCTCGGTAGGATCGAGAGACAAGAGGAGACCAAAACAAAGGGGGAAATGAAGGAAAGAGGGCAAGGTAGACCCCTTCTGACCCCATAGGATTGATGAGGGGGATATTATAAAGCCACGCGGGGCCAAAAAAAAAAAAATTCGATTTTTTCGCCGTAGAGACGCGTCTTGGTACGCGAACCGGGCAGCTAACCGGACAGCTAACCGGGAAGCTAACCGGCAGTGTAACGGGAGTCTGAGGAGTAGCTGATTGGCTGTCAACATTGTAAACAGTCCGGAGCGGCCGCCATCTTGTCTCTCGGTAGGATCGAGAGACAAGAGGTGGAAAAAAAAAAGGTGTAAATGAATGAAAGGGGTAAGGCAGACCCCTCCTGAACCCCTAGGATTGATGAGGGGGCTATTAAAGTTCCCTGCGGGGCAAAAGAAAAAAAAAATTGCGATTTTTCGCGGTAAAGGTGCTTCCTGGTACGTTAACCGGGCAGCTAACCGGCAGCGTAACGGGAGTCCGACATATTGTGTTTTTTGAACGTTTGTGATATGTGCACGTGTGGATTTTGTCTAATTAAGGTTAAAAAAATATATATATATCTTTAAGCGTGTTCTGGCGCGCTTACGTTTTGGGTTTGGTTTGCGCTGCAGAGACGATACGTCACGGTTATGCGATGCATCATGAGGCGTCTCACGGGCTACGTGATACGTCACTTAACAAAGAATATATTTTACAGCTATAGATATTAGCTTTTAAAAAACCAATGAAATTCACAGAAAAAACCATAGGTTATAGACCATATATAGTTAGGAATTTGCATTTACAAAACCTTGAAAATTCACTGAAAAAACCATAGGTTATAGACCATATATAGTTAGGGATTAGCATTTAAAAAACCTTATTTTATTTGCACAAAACCATTGAAATTCCATATATAGTTAGTTGCACTAACTATATATCGCCGACCCGCAATCCACTGCTAATGATGTCACATATTACATCATTCATGACATGGTCAGTGACATCACTGATGACATCACTGATGACATCTCAAATGACATCACTGATGACATCACTGATGACAGCTCAAATGACATCACTGATGACATCACTGACATCTCATTTGACATTACTGATGACATCACTGATGATATCATTTATGTGATAATCCATCTTCAGACTCTAATATAACCTTAGATACACTCAGTGTAAACAGGCACTCACAGACTGTCACACATCCATGGAGTTACTCACACACCTAGTCAGTCATGCAAAGAATCAATCACATCTCCATTTCCTCAACTATACAGTTATACACACCTTACTTATTCAAACATATAGTAACACATATTTACTCTCTTATACAATCCTTGATACAAGTTCACAATGATTCATACAGCCACTCACACATTCACTGGCTCTTATGTTCAGTTATTTATATATGTCAACTCTCACATGGAGTGTGTTTTACATATGTACTTACTTTGACATGTAGCACTGAGATATCCATTCACTCACCAATATACTCATGCACACAGTCAACTGTCCATACAGCTGTTTCTACATGCACTTTTGAACCCATACACCTAGGGAATCAACTGCTCACACATCTATGCACAGAGTTATACACCTCCCAGCCACCCACACACATACTCAGTCTCCCATACAAATACTTGGGCAACCATTCAATAACCCATATAGTTACTGATATAGCTACTGATTTAAACATGCAGCAGTTTACAGAACAACATAAATAATGATTGCCAAATTAAGACACTTTAATCACTAACCCATACACTCAGTGAGACACATTTAATCATTCTCTCATACAGTCAGTCATGCACCTACTAAATCCTTCATCCAGACACTTATACATCCACTCATTCTTCAATATGTAAGACATATTTTAACTTTACAGAAACATACAGTCACTGGGTGTTGTCATCAGTGATGTCATCAGTGATGTCATTTGAGATGTCATCAGTGATGTCATCAGTGATGTCACTGACCATGTCATGAATGATGTAATATGTGACATCATTAGCAGTGGATTGCGGGTCCGCGATATATAGTTAGTGCAACTAACTATATATGGAATTTCAATGGTTTTGTGCAAATAAAATAAGGTTTTTTAAATGCTAATCCCTAACTATATATGGTCTATAACCTATGGTTTTTTCAGTGAATATATATATATATATAAAACAAAGCTCCTCCTCAGCACGCTCTGCGCTCGCAGACACCGCTTAAACGCCAGCAAGAATGAGGAACGGACCAGCAAAGTCAGCAAGATGTTATTTATTCATCCACAGAACCAGCAACGCGTTTCGGGCAAAGGTGCCCTTGTTCACGCTGCAACATAGTCAAAATATGAATGCTTTTTTATATACTTTTGATGAAGACTATCACCACCCCCTAGTGGTGACCTCCAGTGTCACATGTGCAACAAACAGTGTAAACATACTATCGCTGCAAGTCTTTTCTTTATCATTGCATATGAAAAAATTATTACCGGTTAAATCCATGTAATTAAAAGCAGCCACAAATTACATTCAATAGAAAAATATGTTCAGAGGCTGATATTTGCCAGTCAACAAAGATCTAAGTTTCTTTAAACTCGCAAAATATGGATTAACGGTCTAAATACAAAAGTCATAATCCTTTTGTATTTAGACCGTTAATCCATATTTTGCAAGATGGCGGCCGTGAGATGCGGCTGAGCAGCAACCTCAGCAGTGCGGACAGAGTTTTCCAGTATAACTCAACAAACTGTTCGGTACCATGGAAGAACATGCCATGAGCTTGCCATAAGCTTACCGGGCAGATAGGGAACCGAGCTGCTCCACAGATTTCCGGATTGGAGATTGTGGACTGTACGGAGAAGGCGCCAAGCCATACAGTACGGCGGCTCCGGTTTTTCGCATCTCGGCATCTCGGCGTCTCGGCTGCCTGGATGCTCTGGGCCGATCCTTGTTACAGGGCGCTCCCCCCTGGCCTGCGGAGGATTGCTGCTTCGTCCTTCCTGAGGTTTGGGCTGGCCTGGAGACCCGGCGGAGTTCGCGGAGCCTGGAGGCGGAGCCTCACAGGGACGGGATCGGGAGAGAGGAGCGGAGGCGGCGGAGGCCGTGGCTGCTGCAGCTGTGGCTTAGACAGAGGCAGTGCAGTACCGAGAGGCTGCAAGGCTCATGAGTGCAGAGGCCGGATCAGAGTGAAACAACAACTTTCTCTACTCTCGGCACTTGCTTCACTAATGGCTCCCAAAACCAACACCGGAGGTAAGCCATTATCAAAAAAGAAAAACGCTGACAACACTGGCATAGCAAGCAGTAATACAGACATTTCCGTGAATACTGTGCCCATAATTAGCACAGGGATTGAGGGGGCAACACCAGAAGCGGGATCTGGGTGTCGGGCAAAGCAGCAACAATCGTCCTCAGGGCCGAGTACCCCAAAAGAGATGTGGCCCCCTTCTGTTAGAACCAGACAAGCCACAGCCACAGCCACTGCCACCATGAGTGTGGTAGACATGCTGAATCGGAATGAGAGAAAAAAAAAGCAGAAAGAGATGGAACCGGCTACGGTGGCAGCTCCAGCGGCAGCCCCTGAGGTCCCTGTGGTGTCATTACCGGCATTACCGGTCACTCAAGAAGATGTAGAGCTTGAACTTGATTCAGACATCAAGGTCACATCACAACCAGCCTCTCAACCCCAACAGCCTCAATCTCAATCTCAGCTGCGGCTGCAGTCGTATCAGCCAGGTCAGGAAGTTGAAGTAGGGGGTAACGCCTCAAGTGGCTCTCTGGTCTTGATATCACAAACGATGCATCCTATTGATATTGATATGACTATGGAGGAAGACGAGGGGATTGGTAAAGGGGCCAGCGAGTGTACAGCTCCTATAACTGTCAAGGATACACTAGACTCTTTACCAGAAGGCATGGTAGAGCGTACTCCCATATCCCCAACAACTAACAATGGAGGCATTCAAGAAGGCTCAACAACAGGTGAGGCACTGAAAGAGGATACCAGATCCACCACGATCCCAGACGAACCTGTTCAATTAGTAGGTAGTGGAAATTTCATTCATTCTGGATCAATATTTGGCGAGAAGGAGAAGGAAAAGGAGAAGACTCCCAGTGAGTGTTTCTTCTCCGTGACAGAGGAGGCCGACTGGTCAGAGGATGAGGAGCTCCATAGCTCTGATATCGAGTGCAGCAACCCAGAAACGGAAAGTGACAACGAGGAAGGGATACCATCAACTACCATTAAAAACATGCCTTCTCAAAGGGATCACCCAGAATTAACATGGGATCACTCTCCTACAACATCTCTCCAGGGAAACCCTAATCAGGTGACGGCTCAGACACAGCATCAGGAGACTACGCAACTCTCAATGATGTCACTGATGGCAATGATGGAATCAATCCATCAAGGAATAACAGCACATAGAGAAGAGACTCGATCAGACAGCCTCAAGGCCCAAGCTGCAATGCGAAAGATGAAAGGAGTGGTCAGGAAACTCTCGAAAGCCTGTATAAATGTGGGCGACAGGGTCTCAAATCTAGAAGAAAGGATTGTCGCTACTGAAGTAGAGGCTGCAGCTGCCACAAGCAGGGTGGAATCTCTTGGCGCACAAGCAATAGATGTCCAGTGGAAGCTGGAGGACCTAGAAAACCGCCAAAGAAGGAACAATCTCAGGGTCCTCGGATTCTGGAAGGAATCGAAGGGCAGGATGTCAAAGCCTTTATAGTCAAAACTTTCGAGAAAGCCTTTCCAGACATTTCTGGTTGGAATTGGACTACTGAAATTCAGAGAGCGCACAGGACTCCGCCTAAACTGAGACAGAATACCAGAGAAGGTGACAAGCCCAGAGCAATCCTAATCTACATAGGGAACTTTCTTCTACGCCAGTCCATCTCAGAGAAAGCGAGACCAGACGCCAAAAGAACCTTTGAGGGAGGCTCTTTCTTTGTAAGGCCTGATTTCTGTCATGCCACCGTTGAACGGCGTTGGAGGCTGAGACAATTAATCAAGCCCTTTCAGGACAAAAGAGTGCAGGTCTATCTCATTAATCCTGCCCAGTTAAAAATAATCCATTCAGGCAAGACTATGTATTTCTCTTCAGAAATCAAAGCTCGGGAGTATCTGGACTCAATTTAGTACGGTTCATAACTAATATAGATGGTGCAGTGTAGGGGCATCCTACATATAATATATCAGAGCTACTAGCGGAGTGTGTTTTACTACTAGTCTTCAAATGATTTATATAAAGAAGTATGCAGCCTTAGGGGGACGAGTATCACAGTTGTATAGTTCATGCAGGGCAGGGTATGACTTGCAAGTTTATTTCTTTTTTCTAAAGTTCAAGATTTATAGAGTTAAAGGTGTCACGATAAGGTGGTTCATGGTTCATTCATGAGTTGAGGGTGAGTTCTAATAAGCAGTCCGTAAAGTGTCCACTGCTGGGTTGCATCCATCACACGCACAGACTCAGTCTGCGCGCTTCACTGGGGAGAGGGTTGGGGTCAGGGGGGTTTGGGGGGACAAGGTTTGCAGTGGGGTGGGGGGGTGGGGAAAGCAAAAACTAAAAAGGAAAAAGAAAGTTCATGCAATAAATGTGTTTCTCAATATAAGTGTAATGTTTAGAGTGGATATGCACAGTCACGGAAAGCTCAGGAGAAAATGTAACTGGTTAGAGTGCTGGCTTTGCTCCCTACAGGGCTATGTCTAGTATTAGGGTAGTTAGCCTAAATATTGGTGGGTTGAATAACTGGAAAAAGAGGGGTAGGTTTGAAGAGTATATAAAATTAATAAGGGCTGATATCATATGTTTACAAGAGACCCACTTACCATGGAAAAAGAAACACTGGCTAAATTTAAGGGGGTATGAAATTCTATCCTGTTCTTCACAGACATCAACGGTTAAGGGGGTAGATATTATGGGTCGGGTAGGTCTGGGAGGAGCAAAAAAATCAAATGCTGATGCACTGGGAAGATGGGCAATATGTGAATTGAAATCAGGTATAACTTTATGCACAGTATACGGCTCTAACTTGGATGATCCGGGGGTGATGGATCATATAGAGAGGGAACTTATTGACTGGCCTTCACCTATAGTAATGTGCGGAGATCTTAATATTTCAGCAGATTTCTCAGGGGATACCCCATATAATGGTCGCAAGCCCCGAGTATTCAGGGCCGTATCTTCTATAATTAAATCTCATGGGTTGAGGGATGTGTGGGGCAGCCTAAAGAAAGACGAACCCGGGTTCACATACTTCTCACACCCATTTAACAAACACACAAAATTGGACTATTTCTTAATATCAGCAACTTGTCTTCCTAATGTAAAAATCGAAGTGCTGCCTAGGTTAATATCGGATCATAACCCCCTCATTCTTACTATGACCATGAATATACAAAGGTAGAAGATCAGACCCTGGACTTTTGACAGAAAGCTTTTAGCGGATAGTAATTATTTAGCATACATCAAGAACTGGTCCCAATCTTTCTTTGATGCAAATAGATATAGTGCATCCCGGGTTATGGTCTGGGATAGTTTTAAAGCTGGTTTGAGGGGAGAGACAATCAGCTTTTCGGGTAGGATGCGGAAAGAAGCTAAGGAAGACAGAGAACGTCTTTTGGTCAAACTGGCGGAGGCAGAGGAACAACACAGGAGATATGTCTGCCAGGGGACTCAGGGTAATCAGAGCCTAGAAAAGCTGAATAGCATAAAGGCAGATATCCAACGGCAATTGGCAAAAAAAGCTGCAGCAGAATATCAGACCCGCAGAGCCAGTATGTATGAAACAGGGGAGAATGCAGGCAGGGCTCTAGCATTAAGGATAAGACAAGCTACATCAAAAAACACTATTACCGAAATTAAAGAAGGTGATCAGATCTATAATAAACCAACTGAAATTCTCAAAGTCTTTAGGAGGTTTTATCAGGATCTTTACAAGGAAGAAACGGATATAGATGATTCGAGTATAAACTGGCCGGATACAGGCACTAAATTAACGTCTAGCGAGATAGAAACTTTGGAGCAGAATATCACTATGGATGAGCTCTCCCAGGCATTAAAAGATCTATCAGCAGGCAAGGCAGCAGGGCCTGATGCCATACCCCTGGAGGTCTATAAACACTTGAAGGAAGAAACGGCACCTCTTCTGTTAGATCTATTCAATGGGGTTATAAATACCGGAGTTATACCAGAATCTTGGACCAAAACCAATATAGTGGTATTCCACAAGAAAGGTAAACCCAAGGAAAGTCCGGGTTCTTATAGACCCATATCATTAATTAATAGTGATAACAAACTATATGCAAAGATAATGGCTACACGGCTGGGGAAGATTATCGCGACTCTCGTCTCGCCTTGGCAGCATGGTTTCGTCCCTGGAAGGGGTACTACTGACCATATTAGAAGGGCCATAACCCTGTTCGATATCCATGCGGCTGGCGGAGGGGGGGTCGCGATGATCCTCCTCGATGCAGAAAAAGCGTTCGACCGCGTTAAATGGAGCTTTCTGTGGAAAGTGATGGCGGATAGAGGTTTTGGTCCTAGATTCTTGCAGGCAATTAAATCAATCAATCAATGACACTTATAGAGCGCGCTACATACCCGTAGGGTCTCAAGGCGCTGTGTACTTTAATCCAACAGCCAGTATCCAGCTTATGGGTGAAAGCTCTAGGCAGATTCATATCACGAGAGGCACGAGACAAGGGTGTCCGTGCTTACCCATCCTCTTCGCATTATACATAGACCCCCTAATTACACTTATAAAGAATAACATCAATATAAAGCCGGTTGTCACTAATGGATTTCACACCAAAATCCTCGCATATGCGGATGATCTAGCCATAACTACCACTGATCCAGACAGTGCAATGAGCGCAATAATTAGTATTACTTCTGACTTTGGGAGGTTATCTGGGTATCGACTAAATGTGGCAAAAACACAGGTACTATGTTCAAGAAACATAGTCAAACTAGACGACAGATATGTAGATTCAGTAGTATACCTCGGAATAACAATTAATGCTCAGCCAAGGGAAATCATCAAAGACAATTTTTTGCCCCTACTTGAAAAGATGAAACAGGATCTAAAAAGAATTGATACCCTTCATTTGTCAATTATAGGCAGGGTCAATGTCATTAAAATGACAATGTTCCCAAAGATCCTATATAAATTTAGGTCTATCCCCTTTAAAGTAGACGACATATTGATCAAGGAAATGGAGGCAGTCTTCATGAAATTTGTGTGGCAATATGGCAAGGTGAGGAGATCAATTAAATACATGTCTCTCCCCCAAGAAAAGGGTGGGTTAGGAATTCCTAATCTTAAGCTCTACAATTGGTCTTGCCTTCTGACAGAAATGGCTATACTCTTTTTTCCTGGTAATACGCCACATAGCCAGGGAGATATCCCATCTATCTATCAGCTGGCTCCAGGGAGTGAAGCACACAGGGTATTGTTAAGGAAATACGACAAACGTTTTTATAAGGCAACAGGCTATAAAATCTTGGAAGACATCTGGGGGTTATGGTCCTCTGTACAGAAGAACCAAAGCATTCCAAAGTATAATAAACACACTATACTCTGGAATTCAGGACTATTTCCTCATCTAAGCAGAGATGGCCCATAGAGACACTGGGAAAGACAGGGAATTACTACATTAGGTCAAGTGATGACAAAGGATGTTTTGAGGCCCCTTGAACTTCTGAAGTCACGATATTTACTCCAAGGATCCCAAGAGTTCAAATATATACAGCTGGCCAACACAATTAAATCAAAAAGACCGAGTATAGACATATCAAAAGATTGTACAATACTAGACTATATGAAGGGAGGTGGTTGCAGAATCAGATCAATTTACGGGTTATTCTTGGAAACGCTGCCCGATGATATTCTTAAGACAGAGGCTGCCTGGGCTGTAAAACTGAGAGATCCTGACATTGATCTGGATAAAGCTATCCTAATGGATAAAAGGTTCCTACGCTCCTCAAACTTAAGAGCACAGCACTTTAAGACTCTCTTCAACTTATACTACACTCCGGCTAAACTGTATGAATGGGGAAAGAGGGAGGATAGTAACTGCCCTAGATGTGGGAATGGGCCCGCCGACGTTCTACATATGTTTTGTAGCTGTGGGAAATTAGGGACAATCAAAAATGAAATCGAAAAGTTCCTAGAGGGGCTGCTAGCTGTCAAAATAGACCTATCCCCTACACTTTTAATAATGGGATGTGACGCTAAAATGGGCCTAAGTACAGAATCCGAGGCACTTGTTTTTATATCAACAGCTGTTCTTAGAATCTTAATCGCTGCTGCATGGAAGGATGCTGAGGCCTCAACCTTCCAAATGTGGATGTGCAGGATGCTCGGGATTCATAACATCGAGTCCGAGTTATACGCTCTAAAGGGTGCGAAATCCAGGGAAATGGGATTAAGGATATGGGCGCCAGTGGCATCATGGAGGCAGTTAAAAAGCGGGGGCTCATAGCATTTAAAACATTTAATGTAGCCATTACTAGTGTATTTATTGTATTTTTTACCCCATGTTATGTCAGCTGAGCTTTTTACTCTCATTATGTGTATTTATTTTCATGTATTTATCTTCCTGTGCGTATATTTATAATCCTGTATTAATACTTACTGCTTTGTATAAGAGTACATTATATTGTCATGAACTTTCAATAAAAATAAAAAAATTAAAAAAAAAACAAAAGTCATAATCCTCTGAGCAAACATTAATTGAATAATTGTCCCATCAGGTTATTTGTAGCATTTCTTCTAACATGTGCAAATCTATACATTAGCAGCGAAAGGTAACGTGCAAAAAGTGTAAAAAAGTGCAAAGTGTAAGAGTCAAAAAGTGCAAAGTGCAAGAATGAGCCGCATTACCATCGGAACGGAGATACCATCAAATTCATACATATATAGATTCTCAAATTCCTGAATTTATAAATGACTGTATGACTGGATAATTGATTCTCTAAAATTACAAATGGTAAAAAAGTATCAAAAAAGTTAAAAATGGGTATATGTAAAAATAGTACCATATCCCATAAACAAATACATGTCATGACATACTATACACTAATTTAAAATATTATAGAAAAAGTGAAAAAGATTTCATAATATTCCAGTATAGAACAGTTCATATGTAAACATCAAGGGAAATAAGCTTAAAAAAACTTAAATACTATGATAAATACAAAACCATAATATACATACAAAGAAATAGAAGTGTACGTTACAGAATACATTTTCACAGTAAGGTCTTTATCCAATATATTCATACGCTTTTACCATCAAAAGGCTCACTACTTATGTTCACAGCTCTACTGGTGCCTAGATAAAATTTCTCCTAATAGGGAACCTAACTAGGAGAAAAAGCACCACAAGTGAAGAAAACTGAACGACCAATATACAAACCTTGCAGTATTAAGATATATAGAGATAAATACTACAAAGAGTGATGCATATCTTCGATATTATTGAGCCCGTTCGGCCAACGGCTATCGAGCTCTAAAATAAATTTGGTCTCCAATTTCCTGAGCTGCAGTTCACGATCACCCCCTCTTTTAAGAAATGGGACTGCTCCAATCACAAAATAACTCAGGCATGTATATATATATATATATATATATATATATATATATATATATATATATATATATATATATATATATATATATATATATGTATATTTAAAAAAAATTGTTGGTATTTTGTTTGTTTTTATTTTTGAACTGTCTGTATTAGGAATATTGGTTTCTACCCCTCCACAATTCAACACTTTCTCTACTGTTGTACTGGCTGGAGTGGGAATAGTACATTTTATCCATCCACTATGCAACACTTTCCCCACTGCTGCACTCATCAGAGTGGGAATAGTCATTGTTACCCCTCCGCTATCAAACACTTTCCCTATTAATACACTTATTGAAGTGGGAAAAGTAATTTTTACCCCTCCGCAATTCAACACTTTCCCTATTGTTGCACTCACTGGAGTGGGAATAGTAATTTTTACCCCTCTGCTATCCAACACGTTCCCTACTGTTACACTAAGTGGAGGGGACTAGTCATTTTTAACCCTCCTCTGTCAAACATCTTTCATACTGTTGCACTCACTGAAGTGGGAATAGTATTTTTTACCCCTCCGCTATCCAACTCTTTCCCTACTGTTGCACTCACCGGAGTCGAAATAGTAATTTTTTACCTCTCCGCTATCCATCATTTTTCCTACTGTTGCACTCATTGGAGTGGCAATAGTAATTTTTACCCCCTTGCTATCAAATGCTTTCCCTACTGTTGCTCTCATTAAAGGCGGAATAGTAATTTCCACCGCTATCCAACACTTTCCGTACTGTTGCACTCATTGAAGTGGAATAGTAATTTCCTCCGCTATAAAACACTTTCCCTACTGCTGCACGGATTTGAGTGGGAAATTTAGGTTTATACATTTTTAAATAGTTAAATATTTTAATTTATGATATAATGTTTTTTTTTACTAGATTTCATGTTATTGGTATGAGTCTATATATATATTTATGTGTCAACTTTTATAGTTTTAAAATAAATTCAAATTAATAGTTAAATATTGTTTTTAAAGTAACTCTATATATTAATTATTATATATGTGTGTTTAACTTTCTGTATTAAGTTTATTTGTTATAATTGTTAAAATGTATGTTAAATCATTTTTTAATTTTTTATTATTAAATATATTTAATATTTAATATTTTATTTTATATATATATATATAAACTATATTTGTACAGCTATATTTTTCCCATTGATGATTTTCTTTCGATATTTTTGTACTTACTATTATAAATATAGGATGTCGATATTTTTTACGTCAATATTTATAACTCAATATTGTTGTATGGGGGTATTTTAGGTGTCGATATTCTGTCGGTGAACCTTCAAATACAGTGCCCCTCCAGTGTTTTAGAAGCATTGTTGAGAACCGTCATCACCTTACACGATAACTGAACTGAATTCCCGCTTAGTAGGGCTATTACTCCTGGGTGGCATGACCTAATTTGCAGAGATTTTAGAGCTGACCGTAAGAGTTTTTACCTAATATTTAACAGGGCCTGACACTCACATAGTAGGTAGAGTAGTGTTTCATTAGTATATCTGCATAGGCGGCACTGGTTGTTGGGCCAGGACTGCTTCCTGGAAGGGGTGAACTCCTTAGATGGAAAACCGCCATGGCAGATGAACAGCAAATCATGTTTCCTGACCGCAGACAAATGAGAAGTATGTGCACCATTACGATGGCGGGTGGACAAAGTCTACCCACCACCGTAACGGTATGCGGAGCCGCCCGCCAGGGGTGCGGCGGTCCCGCTGTGCCGATTATGATGGGCGCGCCTCCTGCATATTTTACATTGCGGCGGGCGGTATTGCAAGCAGCACCCAACGCAATGTAAAAACTGCATGCTGTGCATTTGCATGCACAACATGACAGGCACTGCACTGTGCCTGCCACCTTGTGCATATAAATGTGGGGGGGTTCCATGGGTACCCCCTTAAGTGCACCTCCACCTCCAACACCCCAGGGGCCCGTAACGGGCCTCAACACAAAAAACCGCATCCCTTTCCATAGCGGCAGGTCAATTGCTGCCATCATCATAATATGGAATGCGGTCTCTGGCAGACATCACCACCATATTTTGCATGTTTTCCGCCCAGTCGACGACTGGACCAGCAGAAAAGCGGCAGACGGTCTTTCCGTCCGCACGGACCCCCCAGCTATCCTAATATGGCGGGGGTCTTTTGGGTATGGACGGCGGGAAGATCGCCCCCACCGGGCCAGCGGTGGCTACAGTCGGCTGCTCTAATAAAATCAGCGCATTCCATGGAGGTGTACCATGCATCCTCTAATCGGAGAGCTTTGATTGAGTGCTTTATGATAGAGTGCATGAAGTCTTTACATGGGCTTATTTTTCAATTTCCAACTAACACTGACGTGAAAGCCAATTTGATGCAGCCGATCTCAGCCTCCAACACAGTTTAAGTGAGGCCCCATTCCTTGCTGGGCCCAGGTGGTGCAGGCCAGACTTGAGCCAGATTTGGGCTTGCGAAACATCCTGTGGGATTGTAAAGAGATGTTTGAAGAGGCTCGCTTGTTAAGTGTTTAGGATACGGACATTTTTCCCTTTTAGCTATTGTGAACCATAGGATAGCGAAGGAATGAATTTTGCACCAATGACTTGGAGAAGGTAGTGTGTCGGTTGTTTTGTGTCTTTTGCTTTAACGTTTTGAATGATAAGAAAACATTGTTTGCTATGTCTCCTCTGGTTGAAAGATGAGTATAACCCGTTCCGTGCTCGTGACGGAACCGCTCCGTCACGAGCCTCAGGTGGGCTGTGCTGGTGACGGAGTGGTTCCGTCACGGCCCGCTCGCCGCGCCTGCGTGGCGCGTTATATTGAGCGGGCGGGGCCATGACGGAACCGCTCCGTGGGGGGGCGTGGCTTGAGCGTCGATGGCGGCGGTCGCCTAAACGCTCGGCTCCGAGACAGAGCCTGATCTAATCCTGATCAAGAAGGGTTCCGGGCGCCCCAACCTCCCTGAATCAGAGGGCGCCAGCGGGGCCGGCACACCCGACCCGAAGCTGATGTCGGCGGACCCCAGGAACGGATGATACCGGAGCTACGGGGGTCCGTGAAGAGAGAGGAGCAGCGCACAAGATGGCGCCCGCTCCAATTCCTTAATCCCAGGTCGGATCGCAACCCGGAAAAACGGCCGGCTCCGGACTAATCCACTCCCCTACTCCACCCGCTGTGGAAGCAGAGCTACGGCCGAGGGCCGGATCGGCCAGAGAACGCTGCGCGACCGAGTAGAGACGCCTACCGGGACGAACCTCGCACCACCGGCGTCACGGGGGCCCTGGGTGACGGATGAAGGTCTGAGAAGGGCTGCGCAGCAGTGAGTGGTGCCCGCACCCGCAATGGGATATGCCCGGAGCCAGTGAGCAAGGAAACATCTTCCACTATGAAAGATGCGTTGACCCGCATCGGTGACCTGGAGAGAAGGGCGGAGGACGCGGAAGGACGCAATAGGAGAAACAACATCCGCGTGGTGGGCCTCCCACAGAAAATCAAAAAGGGCGACATGGTGGCCTACCTAGAGGATTGGCTCCGGACTGTGGTGGCGCCTGAAGGGCTCTCCCCTTTTTACACCATGGAGCGAGCCCACAGGGTGCCGGCCAGACCACCGCAGCAGGGCCGTCTCCCACGTCCGGTGGTGGCGCGACTACTACACTTTCGGGACAGGGATCATCTCCTAAACGCCGCCCGGCAAAACGGACCATACCAGGTGGAGAATAACCAAGTAAACATTTTTCCGGACTATACTTCTGAAACACAACGGAAGCGCACCTCCTTCCTGGCAGTCAAGCGGGAGTTGCGGAACGAGGGCATCCAATACTCTCTGCTGTTCCCGGCGAAACTCCGTATTATCCTGGACGACACGACCAAATTCGTTGACAATCCAGATGAGGTCTGCAGCTGGCTTGAATTGTATCGGGCAGGTAAGGATGGCTTTGGGTCATCTTTCCAATCTACATCGGAAGCAGGTCATCAACGCAGATCGAAGAGAATCCGGAATCGCCGCGGCAGATCGGGCAGACCCTCGACACTGGAGACGGCGACGGAGAGACGAGGGGTGCTGGAACTGGTCTCCAACATAGCTGGCCCCCAGGGTGGGCCGCTGGTCGAGGACTCAGAGACAGGTGGGGGTGGGCCTTTATCGGACACGGAGGACTCGGAAACTGACAGTGTGCCCCTGCCTGTGGTAACCCCGGATTCGGCGGAGGGCCTGCTGGACGCTCAAGAATGATCCCGGGTGAGATGATTCCAGATGTGGAAGGGAATGGTGGGTGAGGGGGGTCCGTTGTGGGCGAAATTGGTCATTGATGAAGGGAGTGAATTGGGGTTGCACCTTTCCCCAGGTCTGGACCGGGGGTGGGCTCGACTATGTCTCGGAAGTACAGAGGCGTGGGGTACCCCCTATTGGCGCTCAGCCCCCACCCATCCCTTAAGGCATGCCTGCGGTGGCTACAGTCAGGTTAGTTGGGAGGGACGGGAGTTTGAAGGGTAAGGTTTGGATGGGGAATAGATGGCACTATTTGGGACCTGTTCTTGGGGGGTGGGGCAGGGATAGGGGATTGGGGGGAGTTCTGTTAATGTTGTGGGGGACAAATACCATTGGTGTGGATTGCATTGATAACTTGATTGTGTTTGAGCACTATCGGGGGAAACGAAACAGAACACTATGGGACAATGGCTGATATACCTAATTTAAAGTGCATCACTTGGAATGTGCGGGGCCTGCACACCATGTCCAGACGCCACAAGGTCCATGCATACCTGGTGCGCAGGGGGGTACAAATAGCGTTGCTGCAGGAGACGCATCTCACTAAGTCAGAGGGGTTGGCGCTACAGCGTAGATGGAGGGGGCAAGTGTACTACACGTCATATTCAGCTTATGCGAGAGGGGCGCTGATTTGGGTGAGGGCCGGGGTGCCATTGCAGGTAGCTAAAACAGTGGTGGATCCAGAGGGGCGCTTTGTAGCAATCACCGGCAGCCTGGGGGGTAGAACCTTGCATATATGTTGCATTTACGCGCCTAACGTGGACCAACTCTCTTTCCTCTCTGCGTTATCGGGCTCCTTGGCCCACTGCTTATCAGGACCCATTTTGCTAGGGGGGACTTTAATTCAGTGCTGGACGTCGATCTCGACCGATCCCACCCTCCCCTTCCCGGATTCTCCAGTTCATCGAGTAGCCAAAGGCAGGCGGGAGTGGCAGGCCCAGTGGGGACTGACGGACATTTGGCGAGCGCAGCACCCGAGTACCCAAGACTATTCTCACTTCTCCGGCATGCACGAATTGCACGTGCGGCTGGATGGGCTGCTAGGTTCGGCGGAACTTGTGGTTGCGGCAATGAGAACCGAATACCTGTCCAGGACCGTTTCCGATCACAATCCTCTCTTGGCGGCACCCCGGCACCCCCTGTGTGCCCACTTGGAAGCTACGTCCCGAGATCTTGGAAGACCTAGTGTTTAAGACAGAACTAGAGGACAAAATTACTGAGTACTTCGTAGTAAACGAGGGCACGGCCGGGTCGATAGCTGCGGAATAGGATGCATTCAAGGTGGTGATTCGGGGGTACTGTATCACAAAGAAGGTGGGAATGCGCAGGGTTATTCTAGATGACCTGGAAAAGACTGTTCGGAAACTTCGGGAGATGGAGCTTGCTCGTCCTGGCAAACCTGAACTGCAGGGGCAGACCCTTGCAGCAAGGGAAGCGGTAGCCGTGGAGGTAGAACGACTTTGTTGTTTCGACCACAAGGCTTACTTGACGAGATCACTAGCTGAGGGAGACAGGTCGGGAGCGCTCCTGGCCTGGCTGGCCAATCCCATGAGACGCACCAGCCCCACGATGTCCATGCGCACTGCGGCGGGTGACGAGGTGTGTACCCAGCCCGAAATTCTGGATTGTTATTTACACTACTATGAAAACTTATACCGTAGCATGGCGGCACGGGACACTACCCCGGTGGATGAATACTTACGGTCGCTGCCGATCCCCACTCTAGATCCTGCACAGGCGAAGGAGCTACGGAGGGAAATAGAGCTGGGAGAAATCCATAGCGCCATAAAAAGGATGGCGAGAAATAAAACTCCAGGCTTGGATGGCCTCCCGGTGGAATTCTACTCCACCTATGTGGACCTTCTGGCCCCTAGGTTGTTGGTGGTATACAGAGAGGCGAAACGATTGGGGCGCCTTCCCGGGTCGATGTGCGAGGCCTTGGTGGTTCCCCTTCTCAAGCCGGACAAAAAGGGCAATGACCCGTCGTCCTACCGACCGCTTTCAATGCTTACAGTCGATTACAAAATCCTGAGTAGCATACTGGCCTCGAGACTGCTGGGCCACATGAGCTCCCTGGTCCACGTCGATCAGGCGGGATTCATACCCAAACGTAACACAACAATGAACATCCGTCGTTTGTTTCGGTTATTAGGGGAGGCCCACACTGAGGCCCCTTGTCCCATGATTCTGTCGATAGACCTGGAAAAGGCTTTTGATAGCCTGGAGTGGACGTACCTTCACAGGGTCCTGACGCAATTTTGGCCTGGGAGAGGGGTTTCTACGATGGACTGCGGTGCTGTACGCCTCGGCAGCGGCCAGGGTGCGATCAGGCCCTCTGATCTCCCGACAATACCCGGTGGAACGAGGCACTAGACAGGGGTGCTCTCTGTCCCCCCTGCTCTTCGCACTCGTGGTAGAACCATTGGCATTAACAATTCGGACTGGGGCCTACTTCCAGGGATTGCGGACCTCGCTAGTGCAGCAATTTATCTCCCTCTATGCCGATGACCTATTGCTATTTCTGGAGGATGCCGGAGAGGCCTTGACCGGGGCCGATGCGGCGCTCACGTCCTTTGGGGAGCTCTCGGGCCTAAAGGTGCACTGGGCGAAAACCTGCCTGTTCCCGGTCCGTCGGGGAGAGCCCCAGCCTGCTATCATCAGAGAGATCAGATGGGAGCCCAGCTGCCTCAAATACCTAGGAGTATACGTGTATCATGATCAGGCGGATATCCTGGATGGCAACATTGCCCGCTGCATCCGGGCGCTGAGGGGGACTATGGGCTTTTGGGCCACCCTGCCACTTTCGGTGGCTGGCCGCATTGCGTTGCTGAAGATGGTGGCACTCCCGTGGTTGCTGTACTACTTTCGGACGCTCCCGGTTTGGATCACTCCGACCACCTTCCGCACCTTGAATTCCATGCTGGTGAAGTTCCTTTGGGGGTCGGGTCGTCGGAGAGTGGCGCTCAAGACCCTGATGAGACCGAAATCGGACGGGGGACTAGCGGTACCGGACTTAGAGAAATACTATCTAGCTGCCCAACTGCAGACTTACACGCAGGAGGTGGCGCGGGAATTTCGGGGCCCGGAGGAGGGGAGGGGGGGTGGTATGCCCAGGCATGTCATATCCTACATTGCACTACGTCAACGGTTGTACCTGCGGGACCTCACACATGAAGAACGCACCATAAGATCGTGCTGGAACCGATTCCACAACAGCGCGGACCTGAAACGCCCATATGCTCCGGAGATCCCACTGGGGATGTTCACGGCCTTGCCCCATGGGGGCGACTGGTCCCGGTTGGGGTATTGGGAAGAAGCAGGGATACAGCTGATGGGCGACCTTTATGAAGACGGAGTGCTGCTCCCTTTCCAGGAGCTTTTAGACCGTTTTGATATTCCCCGTGGGGATTTCCTCGTACACGCGGCGGTTGTGCAGGCGATTCAGGCGTACTGGCGGAACGGCCTGGAGGAACCTCCGACGTCAGCGGTGTGCCAATATGTGATGATGTCGTCGGGGACGATCATCAAGGTGGTGACATGCTTATATTCCAGGCTGATTACTGAAGGGCTGCCCCCTCTGGAGGTACTTAGAACCAGGTGGGAGGCTGACATAGGGAAGGACATACCGGAGACTACATGGAGCCAATTGTTGCGCTGCGCCTGGAAGGGCACTCGCCATGCCCGGTTCCAACTAGTACATTTTTACATACTGCATCGGGCCTATTTGACCCCGGAGAAAATACGGAAATACTTTGCCTCGGACTCGGCGGCTTGCCCCAGATGCCGGGCGCCTGCAGCTACACTCATACACATGTTGTGGTCTTGTCCGGCGCTTATCTCCTATTGGTCGATGATAGGGGATACACTCAAGGAGATTACTGGAAGGGACCTGGTATTTGATGCTGCGGTCGGGATCCTTCATTGGTTCCCCCACATTCCCAAAAACAAACTTTCCAGTAAATTTGTCGACCTGGGGCTTCTATTAGCAAAAAGGGAGATAACCAGACATTGGAAAGCACGGGTTGGTCCTACGGATGCGAAATGGCGCACTGAACTCCTGAAATGGGCTACTGGGGAGAGTACCCTGAGGTATCAATTGGCAAGGTGACGACAGGATGAGAAGGCGTTAGAAGCGGCGCAGGAATGGGAAACGTTGGTGCAGGCCCTGCGCGACTACAACACTTCCAGTGAATCAGAAAGCGATGATGATGTTCAACTCCCAACCCATTAGCTTTGTTTCACCATGCTTCTCCTTACTGATGTGATGGGTTTCCTACCACAAGCTCTTGACATACGCACCAGCACACCAATGGCGGGGTGGGGGGGTGGGTGGTGAATAGAGACGGGGAAATAGAGGTACTCTATTATCACGATTGTAGTTATTAACATGTTACTTCCCCTCTCTGGGTTTTCTGGGGGGGTGGGATTAGTTAGGTGGGGTTAAAAGTTTTCTTTTTATGGTTGTCTAGAAAAGCAGATGTAGACCTCTCATTCATTCTGGCCATACCCGAGGAACTGTCAGGTTTCCCTATATGAGACCACCACAAGCGCCGCCCAGCCTCCGGGATGTGGGCTGAATGGCTGTGTAACTGGAATATTCACATATGGGATCTCGCAACCTTCATTGCTGCTGTTAAAACGTTCCGGTACTGGCATGTAACTTGTGCGAATTCCTGCAATAAAAATATATTTAAAAAAAATAAATTAAAAAATGACGGAACCGCTCCGTCACAAGCACAGCCCACCCGAGGCTCGTGACGGAGCGGTTCCGTCACGAGTACAGGAGCGCCGCGCCCCCCTCCCCCCTAGCGCTGCGGTGGAATAGCCGCCGCAGCTAAGGGGTTAAATGTTGAGTGTGAATTCATGTGGACATCAAGATACTAATAATATTTCACCAATTCTATAGAGTTGCCTCTGACCCGCCAGTAAATTTGGGCTGTAATTTGTTGTGTGGACTTGAGAAACAGAGCACCTTGGTTTACTGAAATTGAGATATAGCCGCAGATTGTTAGTGTATCCCCATCATTGATCCATCAGAAGCTGCTGGTGTTTGGCTAAGAAAGACATTATCATCTGCGTACTGAAGGCTTCTGACTTCTTCCTGGCCCAGCCTCAGGGTAGGGGGGGAATCCCTCATCACTTGAGCTTGGTGACGGTCAAGGTCTGCCGTGTAGATGTTGAATAAACAAGGGGCCAGGCCACACTCCTATTTTAGGCCTATGTGGGTGCAGATTGTTTCTGTGATTCTTCGGCCATCACCGATCTTAATTTGTATCCAAGTGTTGGTGTAGAGGTTGATGATTGCGTCCAAAGGTTTTGCTAGCGCCCCATAACAAGCCATTAGTTTTCCACAGCTTTGGCCTCAGTACCTTGTTGAAGACTGCCTTTAACTTGGTACAAAGCAGGCATAGAGCTTGTTGGATTTTGCTGCCATTCTAATGGGGCCCTAAGATATTGCTCTGTGCCTCAGATCGCATACAATGGCAAATCTGTCAATGCAGTTAGCCATTTTTCAGCAAGTTCAGCCTTATCTAAGGTTTATGATAAAAGCTTGGCTGCTCTATTAAAAGCAGCCCATTCCATGGAGGTGTACCATGCATCCTCTAATTGCAGAGCTTTGATTGAGTGTTTTATGGTAGAGTGCATGAAGTCTTTACATGGGCTTGTTTTTCAATTTCCAACCAACACTGACGTGAAAGCGAATTCGATGCAGCCGATCTCAGCCTCCAAAACAGTTTAAGTGAGGTCCCGTTCATTGCTGGGCCCAGATGGTTCAAGCCAGACTTGGGTCTGATTTGTGCTTGCAAGACATCCTGTGGGATTGTAACGAGATTTCTGAAGAGGCTTGCATGTTATGTGTTTAGGATCCGGACATCTTTCCCTTTTAGCTATTGTGAACCATAGGATAGCGAAGAAATGAATTTTGCACCAATGACCTGGAGAAGGTAGTGTGTCGAGGTGTTTTGTGTCTTTTGCTTTAAAGTTTTGAATGATAAGAAAAGATTGTTTGCTATGGCTCTTCTGGTTGAAAGATTGGTATTAAATGTTGAGTGTGAATCCATGTGGACTTCAAGATACCTATAATATTTCACCAATTCTATAGAGTTGCCTTTGACCCGCCAAGTAAATTTGGGCTGTAATTTGTGTGTGGACTCAAGAAACAGAGCACCTTGGTTTACTGAAATTGAGATATAGCCGCAGATTGTTAGTGTACCCCCATAATTGATCCATCAGAAGCTGCTGGTGTTTGGCTAAGAAGGACAATATCATCTGCGTACTGAAGGCTTCTGACTTCTTCCTGGCCCAGCCCCAGGGATGGGGGAATCCCTCATCACTTGAGCTTGGTGACGGTCAAGGTCTGCCGTGTAGATGTTGAATAAACAAGGGTCCAGGCCACACTCCTGTTTTAGGCCTATGTTGGTGCAGATTGTTTGTGGGGTTCTTCGGCCATCACCGATCTTAATTTGTATCCAAGCGTTGGTGTAGAGGTTGATGATTGCGTCCAAAGGTTTTGCTAGTGCCCCGTAACAAGCTATTTGTTTTCCACAGCTTTGCCCTCAGTACCTTGTTGAAGACTGCCTTTAACTTGGTACAAAGCAGGAATAGAGCTTGTTGGATTTTGCTGTTGCTTTATCTGCAAGTAAAGTTACTGCTAGTAGATTTGTTAATGTGCTCATATCTGCTCTCATGCCAGTCTTTGTTTTCGGCACACTGTTTGACCAGTTGACCCAGTCTTCCAGGTCAAGAAGCAAGTTGGAAGCATAAGGCTTTGCTTCTAGGTCGATTAAGGCGATTAATCTATAGTTTGCAGGATTTGAGAGCCTGCCTGATTTGTAAATTTGGTGTAGGATGTTTCCTCACCAGGATTCCGCGATGGAGTAAGTTAACAGTCCATGGTTGAATAACTGTGTTAACTGGGAAGCCCAAAGGAAGGGAAATTTCTTGAATAGCGCATTTGGAAGGCCATTAGGCTCTGTTGCCTCCTTGGACCTAAGCGTTTTCAGAGTATGTGCAACCTATTCATGGTTCAGCATAGGGTAAGGGACCAGGGGCGTAACAAGAGACCCCGCCCCCGCGGTGCGGGGAGCCCAGGCTTAGCCATTCTGGAGGGGGGCCCTCAGCCCCTACTGAAGTGAGTGTGAGCAGCATATCCTTCAGGGTGGGCACTCACATTTTGTTATGCCACTCACGTCACCTGACCCAGGGCACTTGAAGGCCTTTTAGCCCAATGGGCGTTACGCGCCTAGGATTCTGTTTGTTCTAGCTGGCCTCAACCCCCCATCCCACCTACCCCTTCATGTGCCACCGCCCAGGCTGCTGCAGGTTCAGTAGACAGGAAGGCCTACAGCAAAAGACCCAGTCCACGGGCGTCAAAGCCTATCAGTGACTAAATCAAGAACAGTCAATGTGTACTGATACCTATTACTGTCCTCTACAGTTTATGAGGGGACACTGCACTGTACTCCGCCCAAATTAAAAAGGGAAAGCCTATTCTCCTTGACAGTGACACAGAACAACAAGTACTATGACCTATCTAGGTCAATGTCAGTGGTCCACACCACCAGTGTTGGACTAAATTCTGCTTAGAAAAAATGTGTGAGAAACAAATGACACCTCACAGAAACACCACCAACGGGGTAACTGGTATGTAATTTCCAGACAAGCCCCTGTCTCATCATCGGTAGTCACTTGATTCTCAAAGAAAGTAGAAAGAAAGAAAACAAGTGTCCAAAACAAACAACCAAAAATATGTGACAAACAGTGGAAAGCAGAGGCATCTGCTAGTGACAAACATATAACATAAACAAGTGCATAAAACACAGCATAGAGTTCCCTTAACCAACTTTATTTATAGGGAAGTGATTATATGCTGCAATACTAAAAAGGCTGGTAGCTATTCATGCATACCATTACCTATTGCCAGGAGTCAGTAGACAGGAACACAGGATTCTTACATTGCCACAGACTGGAGTGGGCTGAAGCTAAGGCCTGACAGTCAGTCGGCCCCATTCAGAGTGTTTTCTGAAACCGTTTAAGGTTTGAAGTGGCTTCGTTTTTCTTTCATATTCTAGGCCCCTGCAATCCCCACTCTCCCCCTCCCTATCAGTCCAGCTGCACTGTCATAAAGATGGGTGAGTCAACAGGTTACCAGGGAGAGCGAGTCTAAGGGTCTGGCTTTGCCCTAAAACCCTTTGCACGAGCTGAGCTCTGAAAATATTTTGTAAGTAATTCACGCGACAGATATGTACAACTATACAATAAGGAATGGATATTCTGTTCATGCAGGTTAGAGCCTTAGCCCCACGGTCGGCTCTGTCTTATAAACTTTAAGTTTATCTACCGGGTGTACCACTTATACTGCTTGCTTGGGTGCTGTGGTCGGATTCCATGTTCATCTGCTGGTACTGAATGGCTATGCCCGCCCATAGCTAATTACTATACCAAGATATTCCAGTCTCTATCAGAAATTATTGGCCTGGCAGCGACACCATCCCCCAAACTGGCCCTTATGCAATGCACACTAAATCTACAAGAGACGGCACGCAGGTTTGTGTCTTTTGCACCGTTGATGGCAAAGAGGAGGGTTGCCTGCAACTAGGGGAAGAAACAGCATCCCCTGCAAAAACGTGGCTACAAGACCTTTCACACTGTATGGAACAACCAGACACTTATTGCGTCCTGCTCTCACTTGCGAGCAGGCCAAGAGACATATGGAATCTCCTGCGTGAATAGCTACTGGTACTACATTTGCTTTGCGCTGCGATCATTAACTAAAGCAGGGTCCAGACTGAACTTCAGTGCCACAGCTGAGGTCAGTAGGTGTCCGGACAGTGTTTCTGCGCCAGACTTACATTAATGTGCTATTGTGTCTGCCAGCGTACTGTGGTGTTGGTCTGCTTGGCTGTGACTTTTAGGTCTTGCCTACGCAGCGCCCAAGTGCTGGTTAGAAGTGACCTCTTGGAATCACTCAGGACTTTTTCGGAAACATGTGCATGGACTGCACTGTTTCTAATGAGCTCTTGTGCATGTACGGCATTTACCTTTCAGGAGTGAGCGGCTACGGCATCTGTTTGCAGTTATCGCGCCCGCGCTTTGGAAACAGATGGCGGCCATGCTCGCTCCAGCAAGGTAAATGCTGTACATGGACAGAGCCTCGAAGCCGCGCCCCCGTTCCCCACTGTGGCATTGCTAGCCCTGCTCCACTCAAACCCCCTTGAGTGGTGCCCTCAGCGTCCACGAGCATCTAGACCCATCCACTCCTTTTTTTACTGCGGCCACAGTGCCCTCCTTATCCACAGATGGCAGGCAGGACCAAAGACTCAGACCACTCAGTTCAGGCGCGCAACACCCATTGTGCTATAGAAGACGCTGCACTGCCCCGCATGCACCCCTCTCACTGCTCTCTACCCGGGTTAGCCCCAGCGGCTGCCAGAGATAAATCCAGCAAAGAGGAGGATGACACGTTTTGTCTCCCTGACTAACACTTCCCTGGGCTCCATATATCAGGGTCTCCCCTGGCTGTCTTTTTCTTTTTGAAAGCTAGATCCTCTTCTCCACAACCCTGATGCCGGGGTCACAGCACACGCTCAGCTTCAACAAAACGAATCCCTGATACACAGGCTCACTAATCCTGGACATACCAGGCAACCCCCGAACTAAAATGACACCTGCCGCGTCACCAGCTGCAGCAAGATGCTGGTGATAGGCCGCACTCTGTGTGACACTTGTAAAATGCCTCTGTGCATACGTTGTTCTCCTATGGTACACATCTCTTCATAAACATGATCCGGCACGTGCCCATTTGGAGATTGAAGGCCGAGCCATTGCAGTCTAGAAGCACGGATGGCTTTCAGTGTGCTCTACACAAATGAATAAACATTAACATAACATTGAAATAGTTTGTAGAAGGTGGTAAATGAGCTCTGTGACCCTAGTGACATGAAAGTTATGTTGTCATCCAGGGTGCCTGCTGCACAGATATACTGATAAGATCTGGCCTTTGTTTAAGCGAGCTGCGTCTTGCTTCACATCTCTCTTTCCCCTCCTCTTCTCAGCGCGACTCGGTGCTCGGCGCTCTGTATTTCGTCCGTCTGCTCCAAACAAGATTTGCTCAGACCCGTAACTTTTTTTCTGTTGCCAATGATGTGATGCAGATGAGTCTCCCACAAAGGTTTAGTCAGAATCTTTTCCCATGGGATTCCGGTGGCTGGCAGGTCGTGTTCTTGCATCTCTGCGTTTTCAATTAAAATTTTTGTTGGGTGGTTTATGCATGCAAATGTTGAATGCATTTGAAAGGCTTAGGTTATTTGAGGGAGCAGTTTAGTAAAATATTTTACATATTGTTTTGAAATTGCATTTATGTAGCGCTTACTACCCCTGATGAGACTTTGAAGTGCTTTACGGTGATTAGCACACTACACTAACCCCAGGATTCATTGTCAGTCTTTGGTAATTGGGGGTTAGTCTTGCATTTTAAAGGAAATCATTCCATGCATCTGCTCCCGTTGTCTGCATTAGCTCCCACCCCCCTCCCGCTATACTTTCGGTTCCAGTTTTCTTCTTTGCTCCTGCCCCCCTTCCCGCCGTGTTCACTATGCTCCCGCCCCCCTTCCCACAGTGTTCACCGTGCTACCGAACCCCTCCCGTTGTCTGCATTTCCTTTGCTCTATCAGCCATCCCACACCGTGACTCTGATCGCTATTTCTGCACAGCGGCAGAGCACCCAGGATAATGTGCAGCATGACTAACCACTTAAACGGTCCCAAACGTGAGACCTATTGGCTATGTCAATGCTTGATTCGACTGCTATTGTCTGATTCGCCAACCTGATTGGCTGCTTATATTCTCTTCTGAATTCTTTCTCTACCATAGTGCAATGCATTGTCCTGGGATATGCTTAATGTTTTATTACGTTATATGTTGAAATCCCTAAATAAAACATAAATGTTCAGATATGAATGCTGAAGTGTCTCCAAAATTCAAAAACAGTGTATTTCTTTAACATGCAAAAGTGTAGTACATCATATTTATTAAAAGTAACATTCATGCCACCAGTAAACTATGAGGCAAGTCAATTGTCATGTGTACCCTATATTCATTGATTTATATTATTTTGTACAGACCATATTCATATTCTAAACTCAGACACTTAAAGGCGCTCTCATATGTTATAATGAAGAAAAAGAAGGCTCCGTAAAGTAAAATATTTTCCTAGGATCACATAATTTGGAGTAGCAGGGAAGTCAAGATTGATCTCAGGTTTCTAGTTTCATTCAGCTAGATGGGTATAGCCTATTTTTTACTTCATTACTGTGTCTTTAATTCTTTGTGAAGCATAAAAGTTCAATCAAGAACACAGAAGGTGATGGAAGGAATGATTGCAATTTCTTTAACTACTGGCAGCCGCTCAAGGTAGCATCCTAACCCATCGTTCTTTTGCTGACCAGCCACCTCAGTTTGAAGCCAACCATATGCCAATCAGTCTTCACCCTGTTCCTCGTGGGAACAGGCCAGCCCGCACTGCCCAACCAGATCCTCCCTGAACTGGTACACAAGCAACCCAGGACTGGTTTCCCCTAGTTATGGGCTCATCAGCTGTGTAAAGATCGGTTCTAGTGACATAGTGAACATGGGACCCACGTCTGGACAGAACTGTGCCACTTAGGGCGGCACATTAAAAACACATTAGGTGATGAAAAGAATGCTTACAATTTGCAATCGCTCGGGTAGCACTCCAACCCATTGTTCTTTTGCTCACTATGCCACCTCCGTTTTGACTCAGCCATGTGCAAATCATCTCATTGCCCATGAAGTTAGAGCGTGGCTGCAGACAGAAGACATATTAAATCTTAGAAGCCACATTAAATCTCAGCTTGTTTTGGGGTCCAAGTTCTAAGAGGGCCTCAAATTAAGCTAGAGCCAGGTATCCTGCTGGAGCCTGGCTCGAGCAGTGGTGTAACAATACTCTTTGCAGCCACCAGGATAAGGAGGGCCTGAGCTCCAGGGGGTCCCCTCCTGCATGGTGAACGGGTGGGCCTGAGAGCTCCTTACTGGGTCCCCCGCAAGTTTTCCTACGCCACTGTAAGGGACCTCGATTGGATGTGGACCTTGCAAGAGGATGCCCATCGGCATAATTTTCAATCTCAGAGGCTGGCTCAAGCTGGCCTCATTGTATATTGCAACTATGTGTGTTGACCTCTGTAATGCCGGTATTGTTATGACAATGGTGGCCATTTACTGATTTATTGATATTGGGCCCAGGCCAGAAAGATTATGGAATTTGTTTAGTTTCTTGCGTGAACAAGTTTAATCCAGAAGCCCGTCATAAAGTTGGATTTAGCTGTCCAGAATGTTGTTAGCTTGTTTCATTTTGATAATTTGGGATTTGACTCCCTTACTAAGTGAATAGTCCAAAGGGGGTGTGCTTCTAATCTTTCTTTTGAGTTGCTTTTCAATGTCCGCAGTTGGGGTGTGAACCATTCGGCCCAATCGGACCACAGCCATGTTTGATGGGAGGTTTAATTGGAAATTCTGTTGTGAGAGCCTTGACGAAATCCTCTAAGGTCTATGCGGGTGAAATTTGCTCTCAAGGGCTCAGTTTCAAGATGGAGAGTGATAAAAACATTGATGCTAGCTATCATTGTATCTTTTCATATGAGACGCCTCAGGTTGAACAACTGTTGAGATGAAGATAGACCTTTCGCCGCTGGGGCCCTTCGGAGTGTGATCTCTAATGCAAATGTTTGGGTGGAATGATTTCTCTCTGGTCTGGCTTTTATGGAGAAGTTGTTGATTCTCCCAAATAGTTCAGAGTCTGCCAGGGTGGAGTTGAAGGGGGAATTTGCCCTGTCCATCAGTCTAGTGAACGGTGCTTGCTGGTCCTGTTAGCAGTGCCCATTTACTGTTTAAAAACCCAAAGCTTCCATTGCAGTGATGCACATCTTACCAAGCTGATCTGAGCTGGACTGGTTGCAAATTATTTGGGTTAGGGAGCTTGACATTTGAGCCTTGCAGTAAGTTCATACTGAAATCACCAAACAGCATGATATGGGCTTGTGAGTGCAAGAATTGTAGGAATTTAAGCAGGCCTGACAGGGTACTAATCTTTGCAGTTCTGTTTTCTGGGGTAGATTCAAGAATAGCAATAAGGAATGCTGTTCTGGGTAAGGTGACACAGACAGTTTGACACATTGTATCTATGCTAAACCCAATACTGGTATAAAATTATGTCTGCTACTTGAAATCACATGTACAGCCTTGAAATAATGTAGGGCTGGATTATAGGTGCAATAAAGTTAATGGAGGAGAGGAGTGTGGCGTGTAATGGAGTGGAATGGAGTGGCGTGGAGTGGCATGGCATGAAGTGGAGTGTAGTAGACTGCAGTGGCGTAGAATGGAGTAGAAGAGTGTCATAGAGAGGAGTGGCTTGGAGTGAAGTCGAGTGTTGTAGATTGGAGTGGACTGTCTAGAGTAGATTAGTGTAGAGTGGAGTTGAATGGTGTAGAGTGGAGTAGAGTGTCGTAGGGAAGAATGAGGTAGAGTAGAGTGGCTAATAGAGTGTCATGGAGTGGAGTAACGTAGAGTAGAGTAGAGTAGAGTAGAATAGAGTGGGGTGACATAGAGTGGAGTAGAGTGGCATAAAGTGACATAGAGTGAAGTGGAATACAGTGTTGTTCAATTGGAATAGAGTAGAGTGTTGTTGAGTGCTGTAGAGTGGAGAGGCACAGACTGGAAGGTTGTGGAGAAGAGTGGAGTGGCATAAAGTGGAGTAGAATGAAGTTGTGTAGATTGGCATAGAGTGGCATAGAGTGACTAAGAAATATGTAGACAGGCTTTTAGTGGAGTGGAGTGGCGTAGAATGGAGTAGAGTGGCATGGAGTGGCGTAGAGTGGCTTAGAGTGGAGTTGCAAGGAGTGGAGTGGCTTAGAATGGTGTAGAGCGAAGTGGCATAGAGTGGAGTAGAGCAGAGCACCATAGAGTGCAGTTCAGTGTTGTGGAGAGGCTCAGCGTGGAGTAGAGTGTCACAGAGTGGAGAGGTGTTGAGTGTTGTAGCATGGAGTGTCGTGGAGTGGTGCGGAGTGTCGTGGAGTGGAGTGGTGTATAGTGCTGTGAATTGCAGTGTCATAGAGTGGTGTAGAGTGTCGCAGAGTAGAATTGAGTGGAGTGCTGTAGAGTGGAGTGGTGTAGAGTGGAGTGACAAAGAGTGGAGTAGTATGGAGTGGAGTTGAGTAGAGTATTGTCGAGTGGCGTAGGTGGTGTAGAGTGTTGTAGAGTAAAGTGGAGTGGAATGGAGTAGAGTGCAGAAGAGTGTTGTAGTGTAGAGTGTTGTGGAATTGAGTGTCATGGAATGGAGTATATTGGAGTGGCACAGAGTGGAATGCAGTGGAGTGGGGATGAGTGGAGTAGTGTTGTACACTGGAGTGTCAGAGTGGAGTGACATAGAGTGGAGTAGAGTGTGGTAGAGTGGAGTAACGCAGAGTGTAGGGGTGTAGAGTGACATGGAGTAGAGCACCATAAAGTCGAGTAGAGTGGAGTGCCGTAGAGTAGAGTTGTGTAGAGGACAGTAAAGTGGTTTAGAGTGAAGTAGAGTGGCATACATTGGCATAGAGTGGAGAGGAGTGTAGTGGCATAAAGTGGAGTGGCGTAGACTGGGGTAGAGGGGAGTAGATTGTTGTGTGGTGCCTTAGAGGGGAATGAAGTGTTGAAGGGTGGAGTGGCATAGAGCGGAGTGGTGCAGAGTGAAGTAGAGTTTCATGGAGTGGAGTGGTGCATAGTGGAGACACATGGAGTGTTGTAAAGTGAAGTCAAGTCTGGTAGAGTGGAATAGAGTGAAGTGTTGTAGAGTGGAGAGGCATATGTAAATTGTAAATTGATACTTGTATAGCGCACTACTCACCCGCAAGGGTCTCAAGGCGCTTGTACGAATACCGCTGGGGAACCCATCCTGGCTTTCCCTGTGAGGCGTCAACTCCTGGGCACCCCCAAGGTGGAGGCCAAGCATCCTTAGCGTTGTGGGGGCCGTTGTGGAGATTAAGCAAGCTATTGCCCAGAGTTGCAGCGTGGGACTCCATGATTGGAATAGGCACTGAGGCGAGAATCATCAGGTCCGTGGAATTTTTGAGCCCAAGACCCACCGAGGCAGGGAATTGAACCCTGGTCCCGGGCTAGACCTCTGCATCGGGGTCTGCCGCTCTAACCATTGAGCCACACTTCTCCACTCATAGGGCCTTATTTATGAAGGACTTGCGCCGCCGATGCGTCACTTTTTCCCATGTTAAAAGTGACGCACCGGCGGCGCAAGTCCTTCATAAATAAGGCCCATAGAGTGGAGAAGCATAAAGTGTTGTAGAGTGGAGTGCCATAGAATGGAGTGGCGTAGAGGAGATGAGAGTGGAGAGGAGGGGAGTGGCTTACAGTGGAGTAGAGTGTCATAGAGGGGAGTAGAGTGGAGTAGTGTGGCATAGCGTGGCATAGAGTGATCTAGAGTGTCCTAGAATGGAGTGGTGGTGAGTAGAGTGGAGTAGAGCACCTTAAAGTGAAGTAAAGTATGGCTAGACGGCGGATGGAGTGAGCACCCCAATGCCATTGGATCGTGCAAAAACAAAAATATAGTGCTGTTTGTGTTTTATCAGCTACATAAAACTGCACAAAAAAGTAACCAGTGCTAATGTAAAGCGCTCCAATACCTTTGGGTGGGGTTGGCGCTACATAAAACTGCACAAAGAAAATGGAGCATTCAGTGATGCGCTGGAAGGAGAAGGGCAACTAACAGCAAATGCGGGCAGCCACAGAGAGATTAAGTGAGTTGCCCGTAATCACAAAATGTGGAACTGATGCAGAGGCTAGGGAAAAAATGTGGCATCTTCTTGGGGGTGGATGTGGCATAAGGGCCAGCACTGCTGACAATGGAGCTGGGAAACCAGGTTTGAGTTGCGTTATCGGCGTAACATCCTTCTACTGGGCAAATCTCTTCATCTCACTGTGCCTACATAAATGAATCTGTCCTTGTGTAAAGTAACTGGTGTAATGTAATGTGCTCCAGTTCCTTCAGGTGGTGTTTTGCGCTTTAGAAAACTTCACAAAATAAAGTAACTGGTGCTTATGTAAAGCACTCCAATACCTTCGGGTGGTGTTGGTGCTATATAAAACTGCAAAAAAAAAAAGAAGGAATCACAGTGTGAGGCTGGTTTACAGTAGTGAACATAAGGACATACATCGGCACACACATTAAAAGGATTACTTTTGCCATGGATACTGTGGGGCAGGCAGACCTTGATTACATCAAGACTCAGCCTGGCTTATTTGAAGAGATTTCAAGTTAACCGTTCACCGGTGTATGAGGAAAAGTATGGAAATGTCCAGACGGGAGAAAGTTGAAGAAATAGAGCCCCACCCTATGATATGAGAAGCAGCAAGGTTTGACATGAACAGTTCAATCATTTCGCACAGGAGAAATGTGGCTATGCAATTACATCAGAAGACACCGGTACTTTAGAAGCTCTGACATGCCCTGTGATACCGCATACCTGCTTCACTTGAGGTACGAATTTCCAGCTATATACACTGTTGCCGAATGACCACATATGGTGTAAGCATAGTATGCCTGTACATAACTCATCAAAGCCAAAGGAAAATGAAAAAAAGAAAGAATTCCTGTTAACCATTTCCATTTCCACAGTATCGCAAGCCTGGAACAGTTACTATCAACGAACAAATGTGGGTATTCATAGAGGCAGAATTATTAAGAGTGAAAAGAGAAACGGCTCTCTAGTACTACACATCACTGCACAGATTTATTTGCCAGTATCTCACTGGTGATGTGGCTAAATATAGCAATGTATTGGAGATACAACTTGATTTAATCTTTTCCTTTCAAGGTTAAATGCAGTAGTGGCCCGTGGAGGGAGTGCCGTGGGGCGGTAGGGCAGGGCGGGCAAGGGGCATTGTGGGGAATAGTAAACTCCTGCTCACGGCCAACCGTAGTAATGTAAATAAATAAATAAATAAAACGAATTTGATTGCGCGTGTTGAAATGCTAAATGTGTTTCCGAACGCAATGAAATTTGTTTTATTTATTTATTTACATTACTCCGGTCGGCCGTGAGCCGGAGTTTACTACCCCCACACTGCCACTCCCCCGTCCGCGGCACTCCCTCCACGGGCCGCTACTGGTTAAATGGGCACCTATGTTCCCCTAGAATGTCCAAAAGGACCTCTTATATAACTCATATCGGATAGTCGCTAGAAACCGGTGTAAGCAAACAGCTTGGTCATGGCTAACACAGAGTATATTTTCAGATTTTCCTGAGTATCTGGTTTCCTCCACGTCCACTGATTTTCTCTAAATTCCGTATCATGTAGTCCAGTCTTTTGAGTGGCACATGCAGCAGCCATGATGCGTTGCTTGCTATGTTCCTTTGTGTGCATGGTGGTCCCTTCCCACATTATAAAACATTAGATAGATTAGGTGGGTCTCAGTTGCAGGACACATTACATCTAGAATTCTGCAATGGTTTATTATTCCATGATATTTACAAAACACTTCATGCAGCACAGCTGACACTTTATATGTAGGCGCAATGCCTTTCATTATTTTACCAACAGATTTGAGGGTAGTTTTTGAGAGCATTATTAAAAAGTCACATGCATGTAAAGGGAGCTAATTTTTTTAGGTGGATGTATATTAGTTAACCCAGCTGTTTGGTTGCAAAGCCTAATTGAGGACATGATGAAAGCTTCCCCAGGACTGCATTCTGGCAATTGCATACCATTGGCTTTGTGTTTTGTAATTCACTTTTAGATGCTTTCTATTTGCTGGCTTTATTTGTTTTAGGTTGTCCAGCATATCTTTGTCCCTTTCGTGGAGCAAAGCCTGTTTACCACCTCTCTGACATGCTCCTTGTAATCTCCTCTTTCTGGGAACTCTTTTTTTCTCTTTCTTGGGAATACATGTTTTCAGTTGTCTCCCTTATGCTTGTTCACAGCAGTAAACATGCTCTATTTCTTTGAAAAGGTTTCCTGCCTCTTATCTTTCTGCTTGACTGATTCTCCTAATCTCTGCCACTACCAGTCATCAATCCTGCATGCCTCTGAGGAACGATGCACTGTCTACAAGCTTGTTTATTTTAAACAACCTCCCCCTTAATTTCACACCCATGCCATATGCGCTGCAAGTAGGGGAGTTGGGGAGGGGGGGGGGGCATCAGCATACTTAAAATAACCATGCTGGAATTCAGAAGTGAAAGAGCAATAAACAGACCCTCCAGGATTTCGCGATTTCGCGATTTGCAAAAAAATCGCGAAATCAGCAGTTTTGTAAAAATGCCGCGATTTTTACAAAACTGCCCGCGAAATTTCTTTAAGTTCCCAACTTTTGGGAGATAAGGACCTCTTGTGGCCATCTCGTTAAATCGCTCACTTTGATTGTCTGTGACTGACTCAGTCACAGACAATCAAAAATTTCTCGTCACCCCCCTGACTCATGGAATGACCAAGGACCTGCGTATGGCAGGTCAGCACGGCCAGACAAAGGAGAGGGGTCCAAGGGAGAGAGAGGTCTGTGGCTCTCGAGCGTGAGGTGAATGCCGCCTGGAAGGGGAAGCAGAGTTGAGTACAAAAGTCTTTGTGAAAAAGCTTCACGAGTTTTGGGCAATTAGGCAAAAATGCAACACTGTGTCACGCTGGAGCATTCACAGGGCTATCTGACCCAAACGTTAATTTTATGCTCCCTGTACTTAATTATGTCCTTGCAAAAGCCGTTTTGTTTTTTTCTGCTTAGTAATTAGAAGTCATTTGTGCTTTAAGACTATGAAAAAGAATTGATTTTTGTAGACCGTTTGTTTTCTGGCTCTTCGTCTTTACCGACCAGACTACACACAAACTCCTATTTCAAACCATCCCTTACTACTCACGTCAGGGAATCCAGGTGAACTGCTCATGCTCAATGGGGAATTTCGATGGTGCCGGTCTTGTAATGGTCGTGTTCAGTTTTGAAGGAACTTGGGCTAGAAAGCCTTGCCCCCACCGGCACCTCATAGGTAGGCAACTTGTGGACTCGCCTAGTGGGACTCGCTAAATCTGCCCACTCCTGTCTCCCTAGTCTAAAATCCTTCATCGGACTATATCCTGCCACTCGTTTAAATACATAAATTCCAGGAAACAACCACTTTGCAGTAAGAAAACCCCAGCTGTTCACCCAGGGAAGCAGCATCTGTAATTTGGGTTTGGGCTTTCCTACAACCTGTACTCAGACAAACATCTGAACTCGGTGTCTGTGCAAATGTATTGGTACATTTATTTTTGTCGTTTCTAATATACTTTATTTTATAGAGATTCAGTGATAAAAACAAGCAAGAACATAATTGCTCTGAGGTAACAGTTGTTAGCCATAGAATACATGGCACTTCAATATACAAAGAGGCATCATACTTTCAGTTTTTTGTTACAGACAGAAACGTAGGTTAGGCATTTATGGCACACAAGGCAACATATGCCTTTTTGATGCAGTTTTATATAGTTGTTAAAGCACGAACAGCAATTGTTAAATTTATTTTTGCATGATCCGTTGGTATTGGAGTGCTTGCTCCGTCCTCCATCTTGCCATAATGCGAATATGACCCAATGGTATTGGAGTGCTTTAGGTGCTCACCAGTTACATTTCACAATGACACATTCATTTTTGTGGTTCATCCTGCTTCAATTAGGTTCTTTTTCCCCCCTTCATTGTTGCTTCCTCCCACCCTCTCTCGTCATTGCTTGCCCATCTTCCCTCCCCGACCAAGAACCTGCATACATGAACCACCGCCTGAACTCCCACCAGCCACCCAGAAACCTCTGTTTCTCTCACCTTGACCTTGCACAGACACCGCACATTCGGTGCTGCTGCACCAGAGGAGGTTCTTTCTCCCAGCTTGACGCCAAGTCCTGGTACGCCCTCCCCCTACACCTCCGAACTTCACCATCGCTGACAGACTTCAGGAAGGGACTCAAAACCTGGCTCTTCGACTGAAACCTGCAGCCCAGTGCCTGGATACCCTCGCAGATGAAAAGCTGTGCTATACAAGTACCTCATGATTTATTGACTGAAAGACATTCACACTGACAAGGCCAACAGCTTGGGGATTGCCAAAACCTATTGGTTTTGCCAATGCTTGTTTAGAGCTGACATTAGCCAAGATCTTTTGTTTTTCCAAAATAAAAATATATAATACATATATATGTGAAAGGTAGGGCCGATTTCGACCGATAACCTTTGAGTACTGCCCGGCGTTAGCCGCCTCTCATACCACTCGAAATTATCAAACAAAGAGGCAGGCGCTGGAGACTGGAAGGCAGGAAACAGGAGTTTATTCCGACGGAGCAGAACACGTCAAAACAGACAACAGGGTATCTTCTCGAGGTGCTCTAACCGCATCTCTGAGGCCTGGCCTCTTATACACAGGTTTATGGTCTTAATTACAGTTTATTACATGTGGCACATTCCTGCAAATACTTTGAAGTACGGAAAGACATCCTCGGAATCCCCCCTTCAAGTCCGTTCCCACACACATTTACAGTAGAAGTCTCCACCCCGGTGGGGGCGTGGTTTGGACGCCGATCGGGATGGCGGCGTGAGCTTGCAGCTCCGTGCAGGGTCCCGCTATTTCTCCTGAAAACCGCGCCTGGGGCGACCCCTGGTCGGCGCAACTTGTCTGCGTAGTGTTGGGGAAACTCTGGTGAGCGGAGGAGACCTCTTTGGGGTCCGCCAGTCCCACGGAGACCTAGTCAGACGACGTCCGAGGTGTTGCCCGGAGTGCGAAGAAAATGGCGGCGGCGAGGGTCGATGGTCTCTGAACCGAAACTGAGCGGAGTTGGCATCGGCTGGCGGGGAGGCCCGCCTGTGCGAGATCGGAGTTGCAGGACCTGCTGGCACGGCCCTGAGGAGCAGGGGAGATTGGTGGTCACCAACGGATTGGAGTACTGGGGGCATGCGCTCGTTTCTACTTCCCCCCCTCCGCCTCCCCCCGGTTCTGGCGACAGTGGGACGGACCGCGCTAGAACTTTTGGTCCCTGGCGCTACGGGCACTGCAGAGGTTCTCTATCACGTTCGTTGCTGAGGCACACGTCCCCTGGGTAGAGATTATCGGGACCTGGTGAGGTCTGGGCCTGCCCGTGTAGCTGCGACAGAGACACTTAAGATGGCGGCTGAGGGTGGAGCGGCCTTCACGGAGCAGAGCCGGGAGGATTCGACCATGCTATCCCAGGTTGGCGAGGCCTCCCCGCCGATGATGGACCAGGAGCAGAGACTGAATCGGCGCCTGGATGCTATTCTGGATGCTATCACCTCGACCAAGGAGGCATTGCAGCAGGACATTGCGCAGGTCGCTACGGGGCTGGGGCTCCTAAGAGCGGATCATGCCAAGTTGGCGGATAAAGTTAAGGACCATGACCAGCTGTTATTGGACCTGAAACCGGCGGTGGTGACCGCGGAACATAAGATAACGGACATTCTGGCCCGGCTGGACTCGTTGGAGCGGCGAGCGGAGGATGCTGAAAGCCGCAATAGGCGGAACAACGTGCGGGTCGTAGGCCTGCCAGAAAGAATTGAAGGGGATGATGCGGTGGCCTACATGGAGGACTGGTTCCGGACAGTGGTGGCACCGGAGGGACTCACTCCATTCTTTACGTTGGAGTGGGCACACAGGGTGCCGGCTCGCCCACCAGCGCTTGGCCGCCCCCCAGACCGATGGTGGTGAGGCTCCTTCATTACAAGGATCGGGACCACCTCATCCAGAAAGCTCGGGCCTCGGGCCCGTACGAGGTGGAAAACAGCCGAGTCACGATCTTCCCGGACTATACTCAGGCGGTCCAGAAGAATAGGGCATCCTTCTTAGCGGTGAAAAAGGAGCTGCGGGAGGAGGGCATCCAGTATTCCTTGCTCTTCCCGGCCAAGCTGCGGATAATCCTGGATGGGACCACTCATTTCTTTCAAACTCCGGATGAAGTGTGGGTGTGGCTGGAATCGTACCGAGCTGGAACGGACAGGAATAGTAAAAATCAGCGTGCGCAGCCTAAACCGCCCCAGGTCCGGAAATCTCAGAGGATTCGCTCCCGCACTAAGCTTCAGCGAGAGAAACGAGAGGCTCAAATGGCTGCGGACAAACGAGGGGCGCTGGTGGCGACGGCGGCCATCACGAGATCACAACAGGAGAGTGACTTGGCGGCTACAGACTCTGGAGAAGACGGTGGCAGGACTGGAGAGGAATTTTCGGAGGCGGAGAGCTTGAAGGGGCCGGTGGTCACCCCCCAAACGTCTGATGAGATTTTTCATGGCTGATTCTTCTATGGGACTTGGGACACTGCTTCTGGTAGGGTGGTATCCTGTTGGCGCTGGGTGGGTCGCCTGGTAGGGTGCAGCATCAGCATTGCGGGATGGAAGACGCGGGGTGCGGGCTCCGCCTGCCCGGGGTCGGCGGTAACTCACCCCCTCAGGGCCCTTAAGGCCTTCTGTGGTGGCGACCACAGGTTAGTCGGATGTGTGTGTTGTTTGAGGTTTGGATCGGGGCTCACACTGGGTTTGTAGGCTCTGTCCTGGGGAGTGGGGTTTGGGGAGTTTTTCTTATGGTTTGTTTTGGGGAGGGCAACCGCTGTGATGTGGGCATTAACTGGCTATACTTGAACTGGATTGCTCAATGTTGGTATGGGGACGTTACCTAACTTGAGATGCCTAACGTGGAATGTCCGAGGACTGCGAACTATGGTCAAACGCCACAAAGTGCATGCTTATTTGGTGCGGCGGGGGGTTCAGGTTGCCATGCTGCAGGAGACTCATCTCACGAAACAGGAATGCATCGCACTACAGAAGAGGTGGCGGGGTCAGGTCTTTGGCACTACTTATTCCGCGTTTGCTAGAGGGGTACTGATATGGGTGCGGGCGGGGATAACGTTCCAGGTGTTGAATCAATTGGTGGATCCTGAGGGCAGATATGTGGCGGTGGAGGGGAGGTTGTATGGTCGGGATGTGGTTTTCAGCTGCATATACGCTCCAAATGTTGATCAGGCCCGCTTCTTTGATGGCCTATCCGGCTCCTTGGCCTCTTTCTTAGCGGGGCCTCTGATACTGGGGGGGGACTTCAATTCGATCACAGATGTGGCCTTAGATAGATCCCACCCACCACTCGTTGATTCCCCTGTTCGTAAGCTAGCCGCACACAGGAAGGATTGGCAGGAAAGGTGGGGATTGCTGGATGTGTGGCGGGAACAACACAGGGATGGTAGGGACTATTCCTTTTTTTCAGCCCTCCATGCCTTGCATGTTAGGACTGACTCGATACTATGCAGCGGGTCCTTAGCCCCATTGGTCTCCCATACCGAGTATCTGGCCAGGACCATATCGGATCATAATCCTCTGTTGGTGCATGTCCAATGGCAGAGAGCGCGCTCCGCGATTCCAACATGGCGGCTCCGGCCCGACACCCTGGAGGACTCGGTGTTCAGTGACGCAGTCCAACGGGGCATAGATCAGTATTTTGGTGACAATGAGGGGACAGCTTCTTGTAGGTCCACTGAATGGGACGCGATGAAAGTGGTGGTGAGAGGAGTATGCTTGGGGATGTTTTCGAATGCTCGAATGTCGGTGTTGAATGCGCTTGCCAGTGCGGAGGAGAAATTGAGGGATTTGGAGCGGCGTAGGCCGGACCGACCGGATCTACAGACCCGGCTGCTGGAGGCTAAGGAGGTGGTGGCCACTGAAACGGAACGGCTACGGAGCTATGACTACAGACAATATGCCATTAGAGCGCATGCCGAGAGGGATAAGGTGGGCACGTTACTGGCTAGACTCGCTAATCCTGAACTCAGAGGCTGCCCGGTCTTGAGCGTCGAAAATGATCTGGGGGAGACGGTCTACTCCCAAACGGCGGTACTGGAGTGCTTTAGGGCCTACTATGCTGAGTTGTACGAGAGTCAGTTAGGAGTGGAGGCGTGCGAAATAGCGGAATATCTGGAGTCAGTGCAGCTTCCGGTGCTTGACGACGACGATGCAAAGGACTTAGGTGGACCCGTCACGCTGGCCGAGATTAGGGTGGCCATCAAACATATGGCGAGGAATAAAACGCCCGGGGTGGATGGCCTGCCAATAGAATTTTATCAGAAGTATGCTGATAGCTTGGCGCCCAGACTACTGGGGGTATATGAGGAGGCTCATAGGTTGGGGGGTCTGCCCGGATCGATGAGGGAGGCACTGATAGTACCGTTGCTAAAACCCGGCAGGGACGCGACTGATGTGAGGTCTTACAGACCACTGTCCATGCTGACGGTGGACTGTAAGATACTAAGCCGGATCTTGGCCACCAGGTTGGCCCCACATATGACCAGCCTGGTGCACAGGGACCAAGCAGGGTTTATCCCCACGAGGAGTGCGGCATTGAATATTCGCCGACTGATAGGGATACTGGATGGCACAGCAGATACGGACGGTACCCAGGCGGTGTTGTCTGTGGACATTGAGAAAGCTTTTGATAGTTTAGAATGGGCCTATCTGGATGAAGTCCTAGTGAGGTTCGGCATTGGTGATGGGTTTCGCAGATGGACGAAGGTGTTATATTCCTCGGCGACGGCGTGCGTACGACTGGGCAATCTGGTGTCAGCGGCTTATCCTGTCGGTAGGGGGACGAGACAGGGGTGCTCCCTTTCTCCTCTTCTGTTTGCACTGGCGATGGAACCACTGGCAGTACGTGCCAGGTCAGGAGACGTGTACGCAGGGATTGCAAGAGGTGGGCAGTTGCACTACATATCATTGTACGCGGACGATCTGCTACTGTACATGGAGGATACGGAACGGGCTCTGGAAGGGGCGATGGAGATGTTGTCTGAGTTTGGTCGGTTGTCGGGCCTCAGGGTTAACTGGACGAAGACGTGTGTCTTCCTGCTTAGAGCGACCACGCCCTGCCCCGCCCGTGATATGGGGGTGGTCTGGGAGCCATCTTGCTTCACTTATCTGGGAGTCCGTATCTACCACGAGGTCGCGGACTTATTAGAGGGTAATATTGGGCGGTGCGTACGGGCGCTGAGAGGTTGCATGTCTTTCTGGGCGTCCCTCCCCCTGTCGGTGTTGGGTAGGGTGGCCCTGCTGAAGATGGTGGCGCTTCTGCAGCTCTTGTACTATTTTCGCACGCTGCCCATTTGGATTCCCCAGAGGGTCTTCAGGGATCTGCGGACGATGGTCATTGACTTCCTTTGGGGGCACGGCCGCCGTAGAGTGGCACTGAACACGTTGCTCCGTCCTAAGCTTGAGGGGGGGGATGGCCGTCCCGGACTTTGAGTTGTATTATTTGGCCGTGCAGCTTCAGGTTCTCACGCAGCATGTGGCTAGGGTGTTTAGAGGGCCGGAACGCGACCGAGAGCAGGGGATACAGCGCCATGTCTTGGCCTATATCATTATGCAGCAGACTCTGGAGTTGCGAGGCCTTACTATGGAGGAGCGGACGCTCAGGTTGTACTGGCAGAGGAGTCTGAGGAGGGCGAAGGCGGCCCGGCCGTATGCCCCGGAGATACCGATAGGCATGCTGACTGCGCTGCCGCATGGGGGCGACTGGTCCCCATTATTGAAGTGGGAGGAGCTGGGACTGCAAGTAGTGGGGGACTTGTACATTGATGGAACGTTGGTGCCCTTCCAAACGCTACAAGAACAGTTTGGGCTGCCGGAGGGGAGCTTCCTCTTGCATGCGGTGGTGGTGGCGGCCATGCAAAAGCATTGGAGAGAGGGGCTCATTGAACCGGGCACGACTATGGCTTGCCAGTATGTAGTGATGGCCGCCGGTACCTTTAAAGCAGTGACCTGCCTCCATAATAGGATGTTGCATGAGGGGTTGGAGCCGCTCCTGGGCCTGAAAGTGAAATGGGAGGTGAGCATAGGCAGGCCCATTCCGGACACGGTGTGGGGTCATATCCTTAAGCGCACGTGGAAGGGCATGAGGAACGCGCGCTTTCAGCAGGTGCACTTTTATGTTTTGCATAGGGCCTACTTGACGCCGGAGAAGATCAAAAGATACTTTTGGGTACAGGAGGCGCGGTGTCCGAGGTGCATGGTGTTGGAGGCGGATCTGGATCATCTGTTATGGGGTTGCCCGAAACTGGAGGACTACTGGGAGGAGGTTGGGGGACTCCTCAATGCAGTGACCGACAGGGAGGTGGAGTTTGATATGGCGCCGTGCTTGTTGCTCTGGTTCCCACACACAAAAAACACTAAGGTGACAAGCAAGTTTATTGACCTGGGGCTGATACTGGCGCAGAGAGAGATCACCTGGCACTGGAAGTCCAGGGAGGGGCCGTCGGTGAGGAGGTGGACGAATGAATTGCTGAGGTGGTCTGAATGCGAGAGTGTGCTCCGTATGAGACAAGCAGTCAAGCTTGACAACGAAAAGAGCCTGGACTCAGCGCGGGCGTGGGAGTTGATAGTGCAGGCCCTGCGTGACTCCCTGGTGGACGATGAGGATTGAATGGATGGGGCATGAGGACACTGCGAGGCTTACGAGTGTGGAGGTATAAGTAGATCTGTAGCGGGACCCATACCGGAGTCAGGGGCACGGCACACGTCATTAGCGGTTGCTGGGGGGGAGGGCACGGGTGTTGTTCTAGGGCTGTTGAGGGGTGGGTTGGACACCGGGATCCAGGTTGGGAGCGGAGGCACTACCGGGCCTGTGACTGCCTTCACGGTTTGCAGAGCATGAACAGATATCGGAGCGGGGGCAGGGGCACGTGGCACTGTTGTGACAGGGCCCTCACAGGGACTGGGGGGCGGGATTGCAGTATCGCCATGAGACCGGGCTGTTGGCTTATGATGGACGGTGTTGGGGTTGGGTAATGGGTTGGTGGGGTAAAATGCGGATACATGAAAAGATTTCGACCATGGTCCCTCAGGGATGCTCACTGTGATGTCTTGCTGGCAATCTGGAACATTATGCCGCCCGGCCCCCGGGATACGGGCTGAATGGCTGTGTATACACTAATTCTGCAATAAAAACAAATTAAAAAAAAAAAAAAAAGTCTCCACCCCGGTCTCAGTAGGTGATGACTGTCGCACAGCTGGACATTCCGCCGGTTCCCGGAATGTGTGCGGCTGATCGGATCTCGTGGGGTGGGGGCTTTGATCAGTTGTAGATCCTTTGAAGGGGGCAGCTTCCTACTGTAGGGGGCAATAAACTGCATCCGCAGGGCCAGGTGGTGGCCTGGGATCGAGCCGGACAATCGGGCACAGAGGAAAAGGGGAGTTCATCAAAGGATACGAGATCATGAAAGGAATGGAGGGAGGTGTTTAGCTGGGAACGGGATGTGGCTCAGAGGCAAGGTCGTGCTGAAGGGGAGGTTTATGGCCCAAGCATGTGAGAGCGGGAGCTGTCAGCGTGCGGGGGATGCTTGCGGGGTTGGAGGGAGAGAGAGAAAGGCGCGCTGGCTATCGGCAGTGGGCAGAGAGGCCATGGCATTCAAAATGGCTGCTACTTATGCGCACATATGAGCCTGAAAAGGGACAAGATGGCGCCAATAATGTTGATGTCGCAAACTAGATTTCAACAGTCCTCCCTTTTCAACATATCTAGCCAGCTTGTCAATCTACGTCTATCCCCATTATATTTCGAATTTCAGCTTCATACAATGCTTTCATGCGTTCGGTTTCAAAGTCCAGAGTCTTAGGGCAGATACAGTTTGCAAAGAGTGAGCACAGGGGTGGCAAGCATTGAACACCCAGGCAGAATCCACGTATTACAACAATCGGTATCAATATGATCATAAACAACCTCCACCCCCAGTTCTTTACAGTACTCCAGAACCAACTCCCAAGTGACCATTCTTCTTGTTCCTGATAAACTTCTGAGGAAAGTCTGTGGAGTTGTTCGATGGCTTTGTAAACTGAGGGTGAATTGTCCGGTATGTAGGTGCAACAGCTGGACCCAATGATACGGCATGCTCCTCCACGATCTGCTAGATCCACTTCTAGAACAAGGCGGTTCTGAAGAGCCACCAGGCGGACCGCCTGAAGCTCGGCTGTATTGTTTGTGAGGATGCCAGCTGTAATGTTCATTGTTGTTTCAACTGCCTGGGTCAAATGTCGGATGGCACGGCTGTTCGCCATTGGACCCCAGAGTGGAACAAGTCCCTTCAAAGCGTCCAGGAACTGTGCTCCGGTGGAATCGGCTTGTTCAATGTCTTTTGCTCGCTTTTGCCCGTGATGGTTTGCTGGAGCCACATAGGTTGGAGGAAGGATTAAGGCAATGTAACAGGTACCCCCCCAGCCTTTGGGAGCCAGGTGTAGGCTTTCGTACCACAAACAAAGTATATGCTCGGAGAAGTGACAAAGGAGGGTGGATCAGTTGATTCCAAAGTTCTGGTGATGCGGCAAGCACTGTGGCCTACCAGCTGTGTCCCAAGGCCTTCGATGCATACAAGGCCCGAGACATAGACCACAGATAGGGCCACAGTCAGGGTGGCAGCTGTTCGCTTTCGGAGATCGGAAAAAGTGGGTCTGGCTGGGTTGTTGAACACCTGCATTTTAATCCGTTCTTTGGCAGGGATGTCCATATGAATAGAGTTGTTGGATGTCAGAGGGCAAAAGGGTGCAGCAGCTCTTCCTGTTTTGTTCTGCCAGACTCCATGATAAAAGTGTGCCATAGTTCTGCTGGAAGTGGCATTGTCTCTGTAGCTTTCTTGCAAGAGGATCAGCCAAGCAAGGCAGGAACCATGAACGGAGAAAGGTGAAGGGATGAAGGGGATGGAATGTCCGGTGGCGTGGGTTAACAACCCACAGATCCAGCAGTTTGTGGCATTGGCAGCAAGGTTGTGTTGGTGCAGCAACTGCACGAAGGAGTTGTTCCAGAACTCCTTACGTCTTTCTCGGAGTTGTGGTGAAAGAGAGACCAGGTAGTGTTCTTTCATGGTAGTAGGCTGTGCAGTAGTTAGAAATGTCTTATGAGCTGGTGCGCTCTCTTCCACGATCCAGAGGGTGGTCATGAGGAGGAGGCAAAAGAGAAGGGCGATAAAGAGGGCAATAGTCTTTGAGCTGTGGATTTTGTCAGTCTTTGGGTTTCTGTAGTGGGTCTTCGGGTGTCCGGTTGCTTCCATCATCTTCGTATCGGGCGCTTCCATCATCTTCAAGGGGATCGGTAGCGGGCAGAACCACAAACTTCGTTTGGCTTCTCTCCTGTCAGCCTTAGTAGTGTTAGGCCACCGCTTTGAGAATTGTAACTTAGTCAGTGGTCTGCTTAGCCGAAGCTCCCTCCTTTCGTCGCAGGTTATACCCTTCTCTGGATGGCACAGTGGGATCGGGGAATTCTGCCAGTTCAAGTGTCTCTTTATCAGGGTAACAGCTCAGGGATTGCACAAGATGACCCTGCACACCTCAACAATAAGTAATACAATGTAAATGCTTTTATACATATGGTCACATTAACTCCAATTGTTCTCCCAAGAATTTCCAAAGTCAGATTTCTTCTTTAAGCAATTCTTTTATTCACAGTTGAAGATTAAAACCAATAGCCAACGCGTTTCGTCCGTGACCGGACTTCTTCAGAGCTTTATTTAAATATTTCTATATGGCACAGCTTCAGATTGGTCTTCACACTTGAGATTCAAATGTTTTCAATAAATAAGGAGATCATGTGTCAAAGATGTGCCAAATATCCAATTTTTCGATAAGAATGGAGCAGAAGGTGCCGTCAATAAGGTACCGGCGTCTCGTAGTTCATGCGGTTCATACCAGACGACCGCAAAATGGATTTCAAAGGTTTCTGTCCAGGCTCTCGCTGTCTATCTATGCCATCGAGTTGTGACCAGGTATGTCCGAACAGCTCAAGGTGGTCGACTTTCTGGATTTGCTTCCACACATCAGCTGGCAGACATAACCCGAAAAACAAATCAATGTCAGCTAGGGTCATAATCGTTGAACCTAAAGCTGTACCTAATTCAGTGTAAAAGGCAGTGGGGTTTTTCCGTAAATCGGGCAGGGATTTTCGGAACGTTAGGATATCTTGTCGATCCCATGGTTGGTAGACCCAGTTATAAACTACCCGCCCTCTCGCATCTTGATGGTTAAAGTCATCATGCGTTCCCTGACCTCGTGGAGGAACCCAATAGGGAGCGGCCTCTCTTATAGGCATCATTGCATTAGTTTGTTCTATTCGAGGTTCGGTCGCTACAGGAGTCGTAGTTTTAGCTTCTAACCTCTGTTCAGTGAGGTGGCGGAAAACTTCAAGCGTACGCGTGAAGAGGTCCGTCACGTCACGCTCACTTTCCTCCCCAATGTCAACTTTCCTATACAAAATCGTTAAGCTCTCAGGACCTTTGTCTTGGTATCGGTCCTCATAGGCATTGAGGGTGTGATAACAAAAGCGCACGACAAAGTGTCGTCTGTGGCTATCGGCATATGAATTGTACATATCTGTTATGTACTCCTCGCTCTCCTTCCGTTCCACCAGTGTCCTTACTATCTTATTGATCCCTGCTCGCTCATCCTTGCTCAACCGGTTCATTCTAGTGGAATCTTTCTTTCAGGTCTTGGGGTTATCTAATGTTGCTGTCTGCGTTGCGTTGAGTACAAGAGGCTCGGCCGGCGTGGAGGCCGTGAGGATCGAGGCCCTGGCACCATTTTCACCTGTGCTTGGGGGCTGCGGGTGCTGTACTAAGGCTTGGGAAGGGGCATATAGATGATTGGGGGACCTAGCAATAAATCATCGTTCGCTCGTTGTTTCGAGGGTAACTCAGGGTAGAGCGTAGAGGGTGTTCTAACGGGACACTGACTCGATGTTTCGGACTCCTGCTTCTGCTTGGCTTCCTCTCTCCTTTATCTCTTCCTCTAATTTCTTGGCACCTAGGTGAGCTGCTTTTCGTAGCTCTTTCTCTAATCTGACTTCGTTTCTCTTTTTCCATTGTTCTGCTTCTTTGCGCCACATGCCGAGACTATCAAGCATATCTGAAAGAGACACGTTAGTGATAGATTCCTTACCTTAGAATATCCCCAGGCGTCAGACTGGATCCGGAAACTTTTGCGTAGCAATACCCCTGCGCGCCGGTAGGCGTCGTCTGCGGCTCCGCGTCCGTCGTCGTGAGCGCCGGGATGACGTCGTCGGAGTACTTAGACGGCGCCCATGCGCGCTGACGTCAGTTCTTCTTTTTTCCGCGCCAGCTAGCGCAGATCCGGAAGAAGCTCTACCCCCAGTCACTTTTTGACTGAAAAATTTTGATCCTTTTTGATCTTCTCTTAGTCGACTGTCTCGACTATCGGTGCCAGGGATGCCCGGGTTCAAGCCTTGTTCGAAGTGCGGCCGACTCATGTCGGTCACGGACCCCCATCGCCGGTGCCTGAAGTGCTTAGGCCTCGACCACGACGATCGAACCTGCGCCGACTGCCGGGCCCTGACGTCGAAGGCTAGGCGGGAGCGGTCCCGCAAGCGTCTCGAGCTGAGGCACTCGGCCCCGCGCCGCTCCAGGTCCCGGTCCCGGTCCCACGGGAGGTCGAGGGACAGGTCGCGAGGTCGGAGTCATCGACGTTCCGGGAGTGACAACCGATCGTCTGGTTCCAAGTCCTCAGGTAAGAGGCATGAGAGGTCGGAGCGACACCATCGGTCCTCCGACCCGCCCCGACGCTCGCTCGATGCGGCCGGGGACTCGGGCGACACCGCCCACGCGGCTCCGCGGGAGTCGCAAGCGTCGCCGCCTGCCCCACACCTTCGGGTCCCTGGGCACGGCGCGTCGCAGGAGGAGGTCGAGAGGTACCTCATGGCCATGAGGGCCCTCCCTCCTCAGTCGGTTCCCGTGGCGCCTTCGGGCCGATCGGCTCCGTCTGGAGGTCCTTCCGGGTCGGGCGCTTCGGCCCCGACGACGTCAGGTGCTTCGGCCCCGGCGCCGCTGGCGACTTCGGTCCCGGCGCCGCGCGACCTCGCTGGATCCGGACCTCGCCGGTCGACCTTATGACCTCACCGGCGCCGTCCCTTCAGGTGTCGTCCCCGGCAGCCGATGTGATTGCCGCCTCCAATGTTTCCTACGGTCCTACTCAGGAGTCGGAAGGGCGCCGCTGGGCGCCGATTCCGACGGCCTTTGGAGAATTCTATCTCCACGAGGAGGCCCTGGCTGTTGATCCTGGTCTCCAGGAGCCAGGTGACGAGGAGCAGTGGGAGGGGTCCGAGGACCCTCTGGCACGTGATTGCCAGTCAAACCAGGACTGGACATATGAGCTTGGGGAGGCCAGTGGTATTGACACCTCGCCAGACACTGGATTTACGTCGCCCCCGACTGTGGCTTCGGAGGCGGGTTCTGCTTACAGCGTAGTGTTGACGAAGGCAGCTAAGGCCCTGAGCCTTCAGCTCCCCGTCGCGGCCGTGAGGACTAATCTCCTCACCGAGGTCCTCAAACCGCAGTCCGGCTCCGCGGAGCCCCTCCTGCCGTTCAATGAGGCCTTGTGTGACGTTCTTCTGGGCACTTGGTCCAAGCCCGCCACAGGCCCCCCTGTGGACAGGAACGTGACCAGACGCTACCGCCCGGCACCGGGCGACCCATGCTTTTTGTCCACCCATCCCACCCCCGAGAGCCTGGTCATCCAGGCCTCTAACTCCCAAACCGCATTCCCGTCGGCCCCGCCCGACAGGGAATCCAAGAGATATGAACAGTTTGGGAAGAAGGTCTTCTCGTCTGTGAGCCTAGGGCTACGGTCTGTGAACACCAACTGTCTCTTGGGCCGCTACACCCACACTCTGTGGGACATGGTTGCGGAGGTGCTGCCACAATGCCCTGAGGAGGTCAGGGCTAAACTCAGCCAAACCCTTGCGGACGGCCGAGATGCGGCACGCTTTTCTATCCGGTGTGGGCTGGATACAACGGACTCACTGGGCATGGCGATGGTAACGACGGTGGCGGTTCGACGCCACGCCTGGTTGAGGTCCGCCAACTTCTCGGCCGATGTCCAGGCCACCCTCCTGGACATGCCGTTTGATGGCCGTCGCCTCTTCGGCGACAAGGCAGACCATGCGCTGGAACGTTTCAAGGACTCCAGGGCCACGGCCAAGTCCTTGGGCCTTACGGCCCCGCGCCAGCAATCGGGTGCCTTTCGCTCCTTTCGTGGCCACGGAAGGGGCGCCCCACCACGTACCGTCAGCCACGCACCGCAGAATGTTCAGCAACGGGGTGGCGGACATGGGAACCGCCGTGGCGGTGGTCGGGGCCAGCGGCGAGGCCAGTCCACACCTCCCTCAGCAGCCCCTGCCTCAAAACCTTCCTAGTCCGAGTTTTCAGGCCCATGTGACGCCTGTGGGAGGCAGGGTTCGCCATCACCTCTCCCACTGGCATACAGTCACTTCGGACAGGTGGGTGCTGCAAATTGTCCGAAGGGGCTTCTCCCTCCCCTTCGAGTCATCCCCTCCATCCATGCCACCTCAATACCACCGTGTGTCGGGGGATCACTTGCAACTTCTGCAAGTGGAGGTTTCGGCCCTCTTGGCCAAGAGGGCCATCGAGCGCGTTCCTGGGCCAGAAGTAGGACGTGGTTGTTACTCCCACTACTTTCTGGTACCCAAGAAGGGCAAAGGGGGCCTACGCCCTATCTTGGATCTGCGGAACGTCAACGGCTTCCTCCGGACGGAGAAGTTCAAGATGCTCACTTTGGCTCAGGTCCTGGCTGCCCTGGACCCGGGAGACTGGATGGTAGCGTTGGACTTGCAGGACGCCTATTTCCACATCCCCGTCCTGCCGGCCCACCGGCGTTACCTACGGTTCATGGTAGGCCAAGAGCACTTTCAGTTTACCGTGCTCCCCTTCGGCCTTGCCAGCGCCCCACGGGTGTTCACGAAGGTGATGGCGGTGGTCGCAGCCCATCTGCGCAGGCAGGGGGTATCAGTCTTCCCCTACCTCGACGACTGGTTGTTGAAGGCGGGCTCGCCCCAGACAGTCGTCAGCCACCTCCAGACTACGGCCGACCTCCTGCACTTGCTGGGGTTCTCCATCAATGTGCCGAAGTCACACCTGTGTCCCTCTCAAAAGCTCCTCTTCATCGGAGCGGTTCTCGACTCGGCGCAGTTTCGGGTTTACCCACCCGAACAGCGGGTTCGGGATATTCAGGCTCTGATTCCTGTCTTCAGGCCGTTATCCCGGGTCTCGGTCAGGTTGACGCTGCAGCTTCTGGGGCTGATGGCCTCCTGCATCCTTCTGGTGCGTCACGCCAGGTGGCGGATGCGGGCTCTGCAGTGGGACCTGAAGTTTCAGTGGGCCCAGCATCAGGGCAACCTGTCCGATCATGTCCTGATCTCAGAGGGCACTGCGAAGCAACTGCAGTGGTGGCTCACGGACCGCGACTGGGTCAGTGGCAGACCCCTCTCCCTACCCCAGCCGGAGCACGTAGTTGTGACGGACGCGTCCCTCCAGGGCTGGGGAGGCCACATGGGAGAGGCGGAGATCAGAGGCCTCTGGTCTCCGGCGGAGTTCCGGCTCCACATCAACCTTCTGGAGCTGCGGGCGATTCGTCTTGCACTGAAGGCATTCCTCCCCTCTGTCAGGGGGAGCGTAGTGCAAGTGTTCACCGACAACACCACCGCCATGTGGTACTGCAACAAACAGGGCGGTGTGGGGTCGTGGACCCTCTGCCAGGAGGCTCTGCGCCTCTGGCAGAGGCTGGAACATCAGGGCGTGTCCCTGGTGGTTCAACACCTGGCAGGCTCTCTGAATGCCAGGGTGGACGAACTCAGCCGCCGGTGCATGATGGATCACGAATGGCGTCTGAACTCGGACGTGGCGCAAGGTCTCTTTCGACAGTGGGGAGAGCCTTGGTTAGATCTATTCGCCACAGAAGAGAACGCGCAATGTCAGCAGTTCTGCGCGTTGGAATTTCCAAGGCGGCACTCGCTCGGAGACGCTTTTCGTCGCGAGTGGAGCTGCGGTCTGTTGTACGCCTTTCCGCCTATACCACTTCTGCCCAGAGTGCTGAGGAAGATCAGGCGCGACCGGGCCCAGGTCGTCCTTGTGGCTCCGGACTGGGCACGAAGATACTGGTATCCCGAGCTACTCAGCATGTCAGTCGATCCCCCGATTCGTCTGCCTCTTCGGGAGGACCTTCTGTCGCAGCAGCAGGGGACGGTCCTGCACCCGAACCTGTCCAGTCTCCACCTACAAGCTTGGAGATTGAGCGGCGGCAGTTGAGGCCATTTGACTTGCCTCCCGAAGTCTGTGATATCATTCTGGCAGCCAGGCGTCCCTCCACAAAGTCGGTATACGCCTGCCGGTGGAACAGATTTGTGGCATGGTGCACAGCAAAGGCTGTGGATCCTCTCTCTGCACCCCTTTCGGAAGTGCTGCTCTTTCTTCTTTCCCTTGCCCAGCAGGGCTCTGCTCTGGGCACTCTTAAAGGGTACCTTTCTGCTCTATCAGCCTTCTTGAGGCTACCAGATCAGCCTTCTTTATTCAAGTCCCCTATTGTGAGTAGATTTCTGAAGGGCATCACGCACATGTTCCCTCCTGTTCCCTTCGTGATGCCCCAGTGGGACTTGAATCTGGTTCTCACCTATCTGATGTGTGCTCCCTTTGAGCCACTTCATAACTGCCCTCTTCGTCCACCTTACTCTAAAGACGGCCTTCCTGGTTGCCATCACCTCTGCCAGGAGGGTGAGTGAGCTCCAGGCTCTTTCTTCTTCTCCACCTTTCCTGTCTGTTCATCCTGATAAGGTGGTGTTACGTACACGACCTTCCTTTCTGCCCAAGGTTGTCACGGCCTTCCACATCGGGCAGTCCATCACTTTGCCCACCTTCTTTCCGCCTCCGCATCCCTCGAAAGAGGAGGAGAGGCTCCACCGTCTGGATCCAAAACGTGCGCTCTCCTACTACCTAGATCGCACACGCCAATTCCGGGTGGATGACCAACTCTTCGTTGGTTACGTGGGCGCGAAGAAGGGAAAGGCTGTGCACAAGAGGACCATCTCTAGGTGGATCATCTTGTGTATCCAAGCATGTTACTACATGGCGAGGAAGGAGCCCCCAGCTGGATTGCGGGCTCACTCCACTCGGGCCACGGCAACGACAACTGCCCTGGGCTGCGGTGTCCCCCTGCAGGACATTTGCCAGGCAGCTACGTGGGCCTCGCTGCACACGTTCGCAAGACACTACTGCCTGGACAGTCAAGTCCGGAGGGATGGCTTCTTTGGCCGTTCCGTCCTCCAGGACTTTCTGGTGTGATATTGGTTCGCAGACCCACCACCGGGGTTGGTATTGCTGGGGTATCTATTCTAAGGTAAGGAATCTGTCACTAACGTGTCTCTTTCAGATGCACAAGTTACTACTTGTGTAACGATATATCTGTAAGAGACATTAGTTAGTGATAGATTCCTTACCGACCCACCCATCCTCCCCGTTCTGCGAACCGATATCTAGGGTTAAGGTCATCCTCTTTCAGGGCCCTAGTTTCATGGCACCAGTGTTAGTTCTATCATGGCTCTGCGTATCTGGCGCGGAAAAGCTGTGTTATCAGAACTGACGTCAGCGTGCATGGGCGCCGTCTAAGTACTCCGACGACGTCATCCCGGCGCTCACGACGCCGACGACGGACGCGGAGCCGCAGACGACGCCTACCGGCGCGCAGGGGTATTGCTACGCAAAAGTTTCCGGATCCAGTCTGACGCCTGGGGATATTCTAAGGTAAGGAATCTATCACTAACTAATGTCTCTTACAGATATATCGTTACACAAGTAGTAACTTGTGCAGTGGGCATTGTCTTATTGTTTCGAAGGGCTGTTTCCAGCACGTTTATTTTATCGTCATCGAAGGATCCTATCAGTGGCCACTGACTTTCCTGATCCTTTCTCGTATATTTGTGCCATAGCTTGCTATAGGCTACGGCGACTAGTCCATACTTTATGAACATGTCCTTATTAGGGGTGCCTTCCAGTGGAGCTGGATGGTTCATCTCTAATAAGCGGTCCGGGCTGAACCAACTACCAATCAGTGGGGAGAAGATAGGTATGACAGATTACAACGGGGGACAAAGGTCCGCACTACCTATCCTTCACTACTTGCAAAGACTAGACAGAATATTTCTATTCTATGTTATTTGCAAACAGAGAATATCTCAAAGAACCAACTTCGAACAATCAATGTTCGGACAATCAATCAATCAGTGGGGAGAAAAATAGGCACAACAGATTACAACGGGGGACAAAAGTCCGCGTTACCTACCCTTCACTATCTGCAAAGGAGAATATTTCTATTCTTCCCCGTTTGCAGGCAGAGAATATCTCAAAAACAATCAATGAGCAATACTAGTATTTTCAAACAATCAAACAATCGTTTCGCAATTTGTCGTGTTACACGACCTTACCCGGACCGCATAGACAGTTTCTCGTCTTCCGCTTCCAGCGCCCGATCGTCCTCTATTCTCGGTAATTGCCGCGGCACTCCTGATGGTTCCCAGTCAGGACCGTAGATCACTCGAGAGAGGTCTGCTCGGAATCGGTGAAGTTCGGATGATCGGCTGCCAGATGAGGGTCTATCGGGCAGGTGCACTCCCGATCGTTGCAGTCGTTCACTCTGTCGTCAGGACATCTCCCACTGGATCCACATGTCGCTGATGGGCCCCACGTTTAGGAAGCCAATTTGTGAAAGGTAGGGACGATTTCGACCGATAACCTTTAAGTATTGCCCGGCGTTAGCCGCCTCTCATACCACTCGAAATTATCAAACAAAGAGGCAGGTGCTGGAGACTGGAAGGCAGGAAACAGGAGTTTATTCCGATGGAGCAGAACACGTCAAATCAGACAACAGGGTATCTTCTCGAGGTGCTCTAACCGCATCTCTGAGGCCTGGCCTCTTATACACTGGTTTATGGTCTTTATTACAGTTTATTACATGTGACACATTCCTGCAAATACTTTGAAGTACGGAAAGACATCCTCGGAATCCCCGCTTCAAGCCCGTTCCCACACACATTTACAGTAGAAGCCCCCACCCCGGGCTCAGTAGGTGATGACTGTCGAGCAGCTGGACATTCCGCCGGTTCCCGGAATGTGTGCGGCTGATCGGATCTCGTGGGGTGGGGGCTTTGATCAGTTGTAGATCCTTTGAAGGGGGCAGCTTCCTACTGTAGGGGGCAATAAACTGCATCCGCAGGGCCAGGTGGTGGCCTGGGATCGAGCCGGAGAATCGGGCACAGAGGAAAAGGGGGGTTCATCAAAGGATACGAGATCATGATAGGGATGGAGGGAGGTGTTTAGCTGGGAACAGGATGTGGCTCCGAGGCAAGGTCGCGCTGAAGGGGAGGTTTATGGCCCAAGCATGTGAGAGCGGGGGCTGTCAGCGTGCGGGGGATGCTTGCGGTGTTAGAGGGAGAGAGAGAAAGGCGCGCTGGCTATCGGCAGTGGGCAGAGAGGCCATGGCATTCAAAATGGCTGCTACTTACGCGCACACATGAGCCTGAAAAGGGACAAAATGGCGCCGATAATGTTGATGTCGCAAACTAGATTTCAACATATACATACAAGGACTTTCAGTCAGCCCTCTTCAACCGCTGGTCTGCTCTGATATTATTCATGTTTTTCTTCTGCCCACCACAGCCTAGTTTGGGGCACAGGGTAGGTCTACTTCTGCCTTTTGCTTAGATCACTGTGAGTGATGGCATTCCGCTTGTGTATGGGCTGCACAGTTGCAGATTAAGTAGACCCCTTCAGTGCCAGGGAACACCAGCTCAATGTGTGTCCGCATGATAAATTAATGTAAGTCTTTCCTAACATTTTGTCCTACATTTACTGAGACAGCATCTAAACCTAGTCCTTGTGACTTACGAAATAGAGAATTTTCTTAGGTTGAGGAGCTCCGCAAACTTAACATGATCAAACTTAATTGTATTATGATTTGGATAAGTAACGAATTCCACAGCATAATTATTGCAACACTGATCATGTCGGTGTAGGAACACTAGCCTTTATTAAGTCATGTCATTGCAATTTCCCTGTCTGATACATTAACAATGTGTTATATGAATTTGTAACCAATCAATGGATGTCTACCCATACTTCAAATTAAGTGTGACTTAGCTTCTCTATTTGACGAATAGTCTTTTTTCCAGTGTCTGCACTTAGCCCATCAACTGTAGACCAGTGGGGCATCCTCTATTGAGACACCCCTAGAGAATTCTAAGACAGGCTTGTTATGCTGTTTACAATTTGTAATAAGTGTGCTAACTTTGAAGTTCTTTAGTGTTTAGCATATGCAGATGTTATTATATTTTTACTCAAATCACTACTGAAAACATTTTCAGAACTTCTTAAAGTGTGTCTTGCAACTCCATCCTTGAATATTTGTTGCAGACTGGCTTCTGGTTGTCCTTGTATTGCAGCCAACTTAAGAGAGTCTCAAAATACAGTTCAGTTTTGCTTACAAACAATTTGTCATATCCATTTCTTACTTCTGAATTCTGATGTGGATAAATGCCTATAACCTATCTAAGACTGGGCTGATCTCATCAAAAATGTGATACTTCGCTTTTCAAACGATTCTACTCACCCTATTTTCTGACTCTTTGCCAACTTCTGGGGTTCCACTTTGTTGTCATGTTCAACAGCGAGCATCATAAGCCTATCATTACTGATAGCATTAATGTTATCAGCAGCCAGACCTGTGTTAGCGTCTAAAACATACAGAAAACTACAACCAACTTGATCCATGTAGACAGTCCTGAAATAATTTTGGATACCATTTCCTTTTCCAATAAGGCTACTTCCACAGAGCAGTAGAGGTTTGCTTAGTCCAATCTTGTAAACCATTGGAGGCGACATATTCAATGCAATAAAATGGTCAAAACCGTTCAAATAGCTTTTCTTCCTCACCACTTTGATTCCCTTCTCACCAGAGATATCACATCAGGTTCTTGATCAGGTAGTTACCGTGAGTGGTTCATCATGATATCCGTTTCAATGCACAGTCCTTTATGCTATTCTCATCAGAGACATTACAATCCAATTCTTGACCGGGTTGTTATACATTATTATTCATCATGCTTTTCGTTCCACTACGCAGCTGACGTGTTTTGTAAAGTATACCACTTTATCATGGATTAGAGTTTAGTGAGAAGCTGTTTTTAATTGTATGCTAGCAACTTAAATGTTAATGAAAGTTATTTTTGTCCCTTTTGTTAAACTCATATTTTTTTCCTAATAAGTCAAAGTCCCCCATGATAGGATATTTTGTATCTATGTGGCGGTACACTTACATCCTTTCTGTACATCTGATGCTGTTTGAGATTATTTAACATCTTCAAAAGTCATAGGAAAATCAATATTGTTTTTTTTATCTAGCACTCATTGCTTTCTTTGAACTACACTAGAGTTGCTTTCACCTTCGCTTAATCTTTGAGGTCCAATTTTATCTTTGGTTTGCACTTTTTTCAGTACTGCCCACCAGATATTGCTCCAACTGTCACACATCTTGAAGATAACATTTTTGTCTTACTTTTGTTTCAGTAGTTCAGAGGGTGGAAGTTTTGTGGTTGGTGTTTAAGACATCCAACGGGTGCATCATCAGAATTACTTTAGTACAGATTCATTTGTTAGAGAACTATTGGAGCATGATATAACTCCAGACTATTTGCTGTACAGCTAGAATGAATTTTCTTCCCAGCCAATTTCTTGTAACAGTATTTGCAAAATATTTACTACCGTGCACCATTAAACCAGATACAATGTCAGTTAAACAATAGTGATAGCTTAATGTCTTGAATTTTAGAACTAGGGTTTAGCATTTGTATTTGTGGTTTGTAAAGGGTTCTTTGAGAACAAGGAAGAACGTTTTTACACATCTGCATATCGGGCCTCAAATGTTCCTATATCATGTTATTGTTAGCATGTGTAGCTATAGTTACACATATTTTGCATACTCCTGATATCTAGTGTGGGTCCAGATGTTTGCAACTTGTTTTTCTTCAAATAAGTCTTTCGAGTGACAAGGTCCTGTGACTCTCCCTCTGTTAAGAAATGCGCATGGTCGTTGGCTCCATCTTCTGATTGTTTTTGGGGCTGGACGTGTTTGTCAAAGCTCTTCCTCAACATACTCTTTCTAGGCCTTTAAGGCTCGGAGAAGAAAACTTTGTCGCAAAAGATTCGCCAGCAAGAAAGAGTGTTGACTCCAATGAATAATGAAACGCTCAGAGCCTTCCACCCATGTCAGAGAATGGCCTGGGAGGGCAGGGAGCGGTAATGGATCGAATCCCATTCCAAAGGTGCCTTTTTTAAATACCCACACAACTTTCATCATCAAGTTTGCAATTTGTGTCTATCACCTGAACACAGAGAACAGGACTGCGCGGCATGTCAACATTTTAAGTTGAAATAGACTTTGAGGGAACGGAGAGCTCGACCTCTCACCAACAATATGGAAACCACCATGTAGCATGAGACATTGGAGGGCTAGGGGATGGTCAGAGAGGAAGAAGGAGGGCCAAGCAGAGCTTTTCCAGCCTGATTTTATCTTCTGGTGTGGAGTGTGTTACACCTGTCATGGCATGTCTGTCTTAAATTTGCTAGGGTGTAGCCTTTCATTATACCTGGGCACCTTGCTAGCTGCAGGTTGCGAGCCACTTTGTAGGAATGTCTGACAAAATATCGATTACAAAAATATCTACCTACAAAAATATCGCAACAAAAATGTAGATTACAAAAATATCGACATGCTATCTCTAACAAGGTAAGTACAAAAATATCAGAAAAAATATATAGATGTCAAAAATATCGTTATTAAAAAATATCGTTTTTTTAATTTAGAAAAAATGTAATATAAATAAATTAATACTTATAAATGTAATAAACATACTTAAAAATATGTTATAATATTTAAAATTAAGAAATAATACATGTAATAAAAAAATGTATTAATAATATACATATAATACATAGTATATACTACCTTATTAATAACTTTCAAAATAATGTTAATAACTTATAAATAAATAACAATATTATAAATTACAAATAAATGTATACACATATGCTCGACCTAAAGACTAGCAGATAATCTGTACTTAGGGCCGCAAGAGCAAAACTTTTCCCCAACAGAGAGCCTTGGCAATCATGAGGAAATAAAAGACCACCTCAGAGGTTTCTGTGTCACCTCCTCTATGTTTATATAGATCTATGCCAGTAACCGCAGCCACATACGGGGCAGATATATGGCGAAAAGGACGATTCAACTCTCCTCACGCAGGCAGAAAATGAATCAGGGCCTTGCTTCATCTACCTGCCAATACTCCTTCAATATCTCTGAGATTCGATTTAGCTCTAAAGTGTATCACTCTGGTAATCTCGTTAAAACTATTGTCATATTGGGTACGAATCTGGTGAACCTTGGAGTTGACTCCCTATCGGGAACCCTTTTTAGGTCTAATAGCATGTGATAAACAAGTTTGCTCTGCATGGTTGAAACAAGTCAGAGATGCGTGAAGATCTTAACATGAAAGAGCTGTGGACGTTCCCTGGAAGAATTATGAAAGGTGACCGCGAGAAACTAAAAACAACATACTGGGAAAATCTTTTGGTACAAGTGTGGATGGACAAGACCAGTGGCGGCTCTAGACTCATGGCGGACCTGGGCAGGGAGCGTAGGTAGGGGGCCCCGGAAGAGGTGGGCCAGTGAAGAGGGGGGGTCAGGGTGTTTGGAAGTGGAACAAAGCCGGAGGCCACCAAATCCCTGCCAGGGGCCACCACGCAAATATGTATCCATTCTCAGAGGATTATTATATTAAGGGTATATATTGGCGTGGTGGCCCCTGGGGTTTGGTGGCCCTGTGCAGATGCACAGCTTGCACATGCCTAAGGCCGCCCCTGACAAGACTGATGGTAGTGTAACAGGGAAGTTCCTGAGTCACAAATGCTTCCTCAAATTTGAATAATTCATGGATAGAATGTTCCCCTTCCAAGCAGAAGGCCTGTATGTACAATTCAGCAAAGTCCATTTACATCCAGGTGGGATAAAACAGGTCGATGCATAAACTATTGCCCCAATTGTCCACAGCTGAAAGAGTCGGAGGAACCTGTCCTTTTCTTTTGTCCCAGTTATTCAAAACCCCTTAAGAAATGTATTATTGCAGTGTACAAGCTTGAGGAAGTGCGGCTTTACTGGGTGGGAGGCATTACGGATACTAAAAAGCGACTAAAAAGTAGCGCGAAGGAACTAATAGTATTTGCTGTATCTTGTTTTCTATTGAGGGCTTGCAAAATCAGATTGAGAGCACTCCCCCCCCCCCCAATCAACCTCAAACCAATTAAGGCACCGGTAAGCAGAATTTTACCGTCCAGTCGTAGATTTTTGATGTCATATAGAAAACTCTTTCGTTTTTCTGTATAACCATATACAATCGGTATTAAGCAGCAATGATTGAGAAGTGCATTCCAGTCGATGTGTGACAAGGTAGACACATTGGTTTCTCCTGTCAATTTTAACAATTTTCTTACCTGCAGGAACAAAATATCTATAATTGTGAATGTACTCTAGCCAATATGTGATTAAGTCAGATATATTTGAATATAGTTTAAAATAAGAGAGTTCCATACTTGAGACCCAGAAATGATACATTCCAAATGTTCACAAACACTGTGTTTTTAAATTAAGACACTCTCTAACATTGGTTTCTTTTCTCACTTTTTAAGTTATGATTTACAATGTTAATGTTGTTACCTTACCTCTTTTTTTATTGCATTGTTCGATAAAATTCCAATCCGTGTGTGAAATTTTGTTAAAATGGTGCTTAATATGTAATGCAGAAGCCCTTGGGTGTTTTCAGTACCGTTTCATTTGCATTTTCGGGACTTCGTGTCAATTCAAAGATTCGACTCTGTTGTTAGCTTTTAGAAGTTACCTTGTCTAGCTATAAAACACGGACTTTTGTATTTTACATCCCAAGGCGTGAGGTTGAACAGTTTACTGGGAAGAAAAGGAAGCTTGGAAAAGATGAACAATTACTGGGACGTGGGGCAGTTCTTCAATGTGAGTATGCTGGCCGGTGACATTGGGAAAGCAGTGCAGGCAGCAGAGAGGCTCTTCAAGCTGAAGCCCCCGGTCTGGTAAGCATTTCTAAAAATGACACTCGACTAACTATCTCTTCGAGCATTTAAAAGGGAAAGGGAGGATATTGTATGAAAAAACTAAGGTTGTTTCTGCAGTACTGGTGCTGCTTTTTGTGGAGGGACACAATCTTTTTGCGTTTGTATTCGTTGATCGACACGGTTGTGCGTAGGATCACGTCTGCACATCATGAAGCTCTGGTCTGGAGAGTAACTATACTTTGGCTACAAATACCACCCAAACACAAGACTCACCACACATCCTTACCATCAGTACATTATACACAGTCCTTACCACAGACATCCAATATGACTCCCATATCCCAGGTTTGGGCTTTCATTGGACATCCAAAGAGTACGCAGTCCCACCCCAAAGTACCACACACCATCAGTCCAGTTTCATCTACAAATGGTCTTGCTCATACAGCGGATGCTAGACTGAACCTTATCACCTTCATGGAGACGGCACCAATGCTATTTATGTGGTAAAGCGCGGCAAAATCACCGGTACGGTCTTGACCTGCACCCACAGACCCACTTGAAACATGCACATAAGTAAAAACGTAATAAGCCGTCACACATGCAACAGCTTTGCCTCATAACTGCCGATGTGGATTGTGAGGCATAGATAGGAAATAACACTTTCAAGGCAGTTGTCCCCCCAGTCCAGAAAAAAAATGAAAAAAAGTTCTTTAGCACATCCTCCAATGGACATAAAACATCATAACGGCCCTGCTAGCACAACCTCATTTCACTTTCACACTAACTCACACAACAATTTCAAAACTTAACACTGACCAAACTCTCTGCTAACCACACATAACCAAACACTAACAAAACAACCAACCCTATCATATGATGGCTCCTCGAGTTTGTTTGACAGACTTCCAAAATAAACATGAAAGGGCTTCCAGATAGACAATGTGGTACAATGTAATTACAGCAGTAGGTATCGCTATACAAATGTGACTAATAACACAACATAACATTTCTACAAGAAAGGCTGTGCATATGTTTTGGTGGAGACAATTGTTTGAGTTTTAGACTACATGGTGGAAGATAAGTGTAAACAAAGCACAGACGTTTGTATCAGGGACTTTTAGATCCTCTCTAAGAAGGAGCAACACCAGCCATTGCCACGCTCAAGTAGGGGCAAATCGACCATGCTTTTAAATTCTTGCAAGGGATAGTTCGCATGTTGGTTTAGAATGGGTACAAGTTAGATAGGTTCTAGAAGGCTGTAAAAGCTGGAAATGGGACACGGCTCAGGGTGATTTGGGAAAACAAGCACATTTTGAGTGACAGAGCATAGGCTGTGTGTTGAAACCTACTGGGTAAGGGTAGGCATGTGGGAGAGAAGCTTTAGAAAGACTCAAGTGTTATAATCAGAAACAATACCCATATTTAGAAGACAGCCACCTAATCTAGCATCAGGATGAGGACAGTGTCCCCATAGGGCAGGGGTCTCCAAACCGTTCCTGGAGGGCCGGATCCATGCCAGATTTTTAAAATAACTACATGTATCTCAATGGGGATGTCCAAAATATCTGGCATGGATCCGGCCCTCCAGGACCGGGTTGGAGACCCCTGCCATAGGGAGATAAAAGAGGATACTCTTGGCTAGACTAGTAATTGTTATTGCGAAATTCAAATGTTCCTGTCCGGTTCTTGCCTTTCATTTTTAAATTCACTCTAGCATTTTATATTTATAACTCAATAACCTTCAGTATTGGAAGGCTGTGGTCAATTCGATGATATCATGAGGCAGCTGATTACATTTTTGTCTGGATCATAGGTTTACTTAATACTCATTTCACCTTTAAACATCTACTACTCTTTCTGCCATCCACCCCAACTGCAGAGAATTTCTCCAGAAGAACAACCCTTCCTCCATAGGTTATATTATCCAAAGGCAATCTTTAATAGCATTCATATACCTGTGGCCCCAGATGGCGTGATTCTCGATCTCCCATACAATACTGTAATATTTCCCACTGGACTAGTGCCTGTAACATCCTGATCATTATTCTGCTTTGTGTGTGTTTCCCCAATCCACTCAATCAGGGACCTGAAGGTTATGATGTCAGAAAATACGACAAGGAGCACTAATGCCTCAAAATTACCGGCCATTAAATGACTAATAAAATGATTCTCATTCAACAACAAACATATTCTTTACATTAAAATTCCAATGACTATCATAATGATATGATATAATTGGAACTCCCGCACCAGTACCTTGTTTCAATCAGATGCCAATTTGAATTAATCAAGAATTTCTCTCAGCACTTGACTGTTTGAATCTAACAAGTTCATTAGATTTATGTTAAATGTAAATTGTAATGCAACAAGAATGTGATTGTGCATACCAACAATCAATATATGCGTACAAGTATATATTATATGGATTTATATTTGAACAAAAAAAACTCTGTGCAGGCATGTACACTCTGGTTATAGACTTCTATTTAAACAAGTTTTAGATTGATCAAAAATCATAAAACTTTCGAACTCAAATGAATGACTCAACAAAATAACATTGTTTCCTGTTCAGTATAGTTCATTTACAAACTTCCTTCAAAGGTTTAAAATGAAAGACACTACTCACAAAAACTGACCATGTACATCTAGTCTTCATAGTCACGCAACAGACGTCTCCATACTTGTCTGTTGGCCCAGATGCATGGCTGGTGAGAGACTTTCATTGCCAAGTATGACTCTGGTCATTGACCAACATCAAGAAACAATAAAAAACAGGCCTTAGCAAAGCCAGTCGATCTTTACCTGCCTAGTTGTCTTTCTTGATGCTTGGGAAATGTGTTTGCTACACAAGCATTGGCAAATGCAATAGCACTAGATAGCCATCTTGAAATGTTATTTTCCATACTTTATTATTGTGGCATTCTAAGATGGTTTTGTGTTGTCTGTAGACATTTTGTTGTATTGCAATGAAAACCATTTTGCTGGGACTCAGCAATGTCTTGAATATCTGACTAGATTAAGTACTGGCCAGGAGTGTGAGTCTACACAAAATTCTCTTTCTTCACTCAAGTACTTGTAGAAACCTTGCCTTGCCAGTTATTATGTGCAGGTAGTAAGACATGTAGATAGTATATATCGCAACACTATAAATCCTCCCCACTACATCAATATTGTAACTGACCATTCTTCCCGCTGTACTATGCTTAGCTAGGGTTGCGCTGTATAAAAATGCATACAGCCATATGCTGTACTCAGTTGGATAACTTGTGTGATACGGCTGGAAGATATTCAATATCATCTAACCCAGCAAAGGCTGCACTCATTGGAGAATCATTCTTATTGGTAAGACTTTAGAAATATATATATGTTGAATGTAATAACAATAATTATATTGGTCTGCAATTTTAAAGCTCTCTTGACCTTTGAAGAACTTAAAAGCCTTGTGTATTAAACATGTTTATAACGTCTCTCTTAAGGTTTGGGCTGCCTTCCTGAGTAGTCCTTCTGGTCATTGTTTGAAAGGCATTTTTTTGCGTGCATTATAAACCATGACTGATCCAAAAAGGCCCCTTTGTCTTTCAAATATATCAAGATCATTACCAAAGCTGAACTCCTCCGTCATCCTCAACTGCTACAACTACACAAACAGTACATCAATAATTTTAAAACATCAAACCTCCTTTGTATTAGACTTTTGTGCCATTTATCAATGCCTCTTTGAGGTATATCATTGGCTAAGAAAAGAGTACCTAAAATTAAACACATTAAAACCTGAGATACTAAGCTGTGGTAAATGAACCATTTCCCAACCATCCATTTTCTGCCCCCCCAAAAATAGCCCTCCCCTTAACCATCATTTCCTGGGAAGAATCTAGATGTATACATTGATGTGAACCTCTCTGATTCCTCAAGTGAACCCAGTGCAAAATTACTCTTTAACATGATGGGGCATTGAATCTTTTCTTACTTAGATTCCACCAAAAGGTACGAGACAATGTGAGCTAATACTTTTCTGCCTTGACTACTCCAATGGTATACATTTTGACCTACCTCCACATAGAATCCAGAATGAAGCTACAAGACAAATCCTACATTGTAACTTCTGATAGATGCATCTTCCGACAGATTCCTCACCTTATGACAATCCTCCAGCAGCCAGACTTGATATGGAAACTTTTTTCCATCCCAGGCAATAGTTGTCCAGCATTACCTAGTGGCACTATGCACTTCAGCCACAAATCTGCCCTCTGGATGTTATGACATTGTAGCACATTTAATTCAAATATCTGCCTTAGCATTAGTTAATGTTTTTGAATTCATCATCAAAAGCATTTCTAAGTGCTTCAGCAATAACATTCCTCAGATTTTGAGCAGTGATTTGATCAGATATCTCCTTCTAGGATTTTAGGATTTAAACCCTTTCACAGAAGCCACAATACTATATCCTTATGAGACCCACATAACATCTGCACATTGTGTTATGGTTTGAGCAACGGTGTCACAGCTTTTGATTCCATTCCATTGATACACTCAATGACCCTTAGAGAGCAGTAATGGGGCGGGTGGCCAGGCAAGAGATACTCCAAAATATTCCCGTTCTCCTGTACTCAAGGGAACAATACTCAAGGGAACAATACTCAAAAAGTACACCAATACTCCAACAGGGAACAATTTCCCCAAAAGATCTGCAGATTCCTCACCACGACCCCCCCCCTCCCCTTTGAGTTAGTGCTGTGCTTATTATGATCCCAGGGTACGCAAACATGTTATGTGCTGTAATTGTCACTGTTATTTATGCTTGCTCAGTTCCTCTCTATTCACTCTACTGGGACACTGAAAAAATCCTGAAACTGATGCCAGTGGACTGGTTAGCACCTATTATAATCTGAAATAGTCCCATCCAGTGGGAGAACTCAGGGCTGAAGCAGCATGGTGACACCTGGTGCTATTGCTGAGGGAATACGTTTCTGAAGCCAGTCTAGTGCCAGGAAAATAGTCAGAATGGGTGTCAAAAATGAGTAATCTGGGGCCGATTATGTATCCTCCAGAAATATCATAATCTATCAATAATTATTTTATCAGATCATGCGCTTTTCACTTGCAATTCAGTCTCTACAATGACTGCAAGTGGCTAAACATATATGATGTTCAAATCAATGTGCATTGCCCATGTTAAAAATCCCGGTTTAGCTCCCTCCTCCTTCAGCAAAGGCTATCTGGAACACTAACCCAGAACTCTTCAGTCTAAGATGTATGCACTCGTGTTTGACCTAGTCTTCTATAAATCTTCAAGTGCAGGAGACTCCTTCCCACTACAAACAGTCAAGATATGACATTCTCCCCTACAAGAACAAGAATAATTAGCAGCCATCTTGAATTTCAAACAACATTAAAGCATGTTTCTTTCCTTATTTTATAAATAAATATAAAAACTATGTTATAATCAATGCTAAATAGAGTAGGCATATGCTTGCCCAAACATGACTGTTCTCAATTTATTCCATAATACCTAAAGATTAAGCTGTGTAACAATGACTTTTTATTGAGTTTATACGGTAAGAACAACAGCCGCCACCTACACCCATAGGCCGGTGGAGAATAACAACCATTGTAAGAATGAACAAACAAAGGAAAATGAACGATAGGCACACCATTTTTAAAGCATTTCTCCAAACCTCAGGCACTTCACCAAGACTTCCCAAATAGGTCATTTTACAACCAATACCATGCTCAACTCTGCACTCTGATAAGTGCCCTGTGTTAATCCATAACTCGCTCCCCTTCTTACACCGTCCAAACAAATGAAGCCTTTTTTACTCATAACATACTTTCGAAAGCCAGTGTAACAATTTGGCTCAATTCAATTGTTACATCCTACATGAATTTAGTAGATGCATTTTTGTAGTATAAAAGGTAGGACTAATTTGCTTTTGATCTCAAATATCCTATAACTTAAAAAGGACTAGTCACAAAATGTATAAATAGTTCCACCTATTATTTACTTGGAAATTTAACTTGTATATTGCATTGATTGAACTATGTGGATTTCGCAAGAAAGAAAAATCATCTTGATTGCTTTCAGTACTATATGCATTGAAATTGTTAAAAAGAAATACGTACAATGTCCAATGTTTTGCTAAAGAGAAACAGTTGGCACGGAGTGCCAAATATCAAGGCTGCTTGGGGCCTTTTTTTTAGAGTTTTGTGTATCTTTCATAACAAACTTGGGGAATGACCCTTCAGCTGTATAATATATTGTAGTGTATAGCAGTTGTAAAACTGTAGACAGATATCCGCCACATTTGTGATGGCGTATCATGTCTATCAAACTCTTAAATAAAGTAGTTAGTCTTGATTACACAGCATTCCTCTTTCTTCCTCTACCTTACACCTCCTGTCTCTTCATCTCACTACCCTTCTTTGAACCTTCTTTCTTTCTTTTTTCTCCTTTCTTTCTCTTGCTCTGGGTCAAAGTCTGATTATAGCAAAAAAAGTTCTAGTCCCTAAAAACGAGTGACAGTGCCCACCACATGAACCCACTTGTGCAAATTAAGCACTGAATGCAGCTTTTGGATAAGAAAAATACTGGATCTATAAAACTGGCATGTTGTCGATGTTTGTATTTTTTGGGCAAATGGCCCAGTAGGCATGCTATACTGAAAATGGATTCCAGGAACATTAGCCAAGCAGTAGTTTGGAAGGAAGACAATAATTTTTTAATAAGCACCCGATTGTTGCGATGTTTATTGAGAAGTTCAAGTAAATTTGCAAACACACATGCATAACGAATTTAAATTTCTGATTCAGTGAGGATGCATAAGGAAATGTAATGTTTTGCTGATCTACCTGGTAGCCGGTGAGAAGCATTTCAAAGCCCAGATTTGCAAAGGTGTCACACAATGGAGCGCAGCACCCAGAGGTACTGCACTGTCCTGCGTTGCGTGACAGAAAGAGAGAGAGATATGGCACTCCCTAGTGATGACGCGGAATTTTGCTGCAGAGTGCCACACACACACCTTTGGCAGAGTGGATTTCCCGAGTGTTTAAATGTTTCTTATTCCAAGCCACGCAGCACCATTCTGTCAGGCCTTAATGGCTAAGGGGGCCCCCTCCAAAACAAGCAACCATGGAGCCCCCCCGCACCGCAGGGGCTGCGGGGTGCCTCCGTTACGCCCCTGGCTGCACGATTCCATACTTTCACTGCTGCAGAAAGGTCCATCCAGGCCTTTATTTGCAGCCCGTTAGAATGCACACTATTCACCCAATGCATTTTGGGCTTGACCAGCCCTTCGTCAGGGGTATATAATCTTATATGAAAGATGCCCTCCAGTAAGCACAATCACATACTATACTCAGGAATAACGTGCATTATAACGTCTGTCTATCTATCTGTATGTCTATCTATCTATCTATTCATCTATCATTGCAACCCTCACTGTCTTTGAAAACCTCTCTACATATCTACGCAGTGCCAACTATCTACGCAACTCTATCAACTAATCTTTTGCATTGCTATCTTGCTCTCTATTCATCTATCCGTCTATTTTTGCAAACCTCTCTATCTATTTGTAATAAAGATTCACGAAAACATTTTTAAAAAACATTGGCACAGGCAAGAGTCTAGCAGCCAGCACTAGCCGTATTGATGTTGCCAATGCTTATTTTCCTTGCTCTGGTTCAGAGACTGGTGATGCCAAATACGTTGTGGCTACTAAGCTTAATTAGTATACTTGTAAGGGCATGGTTTGAGTGAAAGGTTACCTGTTGCATAGTTGCCTCTTACAACATGTTTCTTTTGACCTTTTCTTTCTTCGTAGGTACCTACGGTCGGTAGTTCAAAACCTTCTATTAATTCAGCGCTTCAGAAAAACCAACACGGAACACTCTCCCAGACAAGATCGGCTGAATTTCTGGATGGATATAATTGTAGAGGCGACCAGGGAATCAACCAAAGGTCTACGATTTCCGGTAGGATTCTGAGATACGTACAATATTACCATAGGTTTCTTAATATCTCACATTTTTCTGCACTCTCATATATAAAACTAGCAGCCCGCCCCAGCGTTGCCTGGGGTAGAAGTGGGCTGGGGGCTGCATTTCAGGTTTGCGTGCTCTCCCGCCCAGGCCCCCGCCCGCCACGACATTGTCTGTGTCCCGTACAATGTTGTGGCGGGCGGGGGCCGGGGCGGGAGAGCACGCAAACCTGAAATGCTGGCTTCCCTCACCCCCGCCTGCCCTGACATTCCCCAGCAGCCCGTGCCCCGCCCGCCCGCCCCGACCCTGGCTGCCCCGGATTCTTACCTTGCCTCAGCTGCTCACACCGCCGGTCCATATTTCTCCGCTCCGCCGCTCTGCCACTCACCCCCTGTCCGCCGCCGATCCTCCCCGCGCCATATCCGCCTCTCCGCTCCGCCGCTGGCCTCACTTCACCGCTCCTCCCCTGCGCGCCATGTCCGCCGCTCCTGGGACGCTGCTCCTCCCCTGCTCCTGACGTGACGACGCACAGTCGCGGCCGGCGCTACTTTGGGGGAAATACTTTTTGTAAAAATGTAACTTTTTATATAACATTTATTTAAAAATTTTTTAAAGCCTATGACCATCTACACACCCTGCCGATTTCAACGGTGTATCGGGTGTGTAGATTGGCTCTGTGGTTCCCGAGTTTACCTTGCCTAAAGGTGTAAGTTCTCTCTTTATAATAGTAGTATAGATAGATATAGATATCTACACATCCCAGAAATCTTGGTATGACGATGCACTAATCATACGCCTACCAGGGGTGTGGCTAATAAATAAATGTCTGGTGAATACTGATGCGTGAACAACATTCCTTGATGGCAGCCCCTGATGACGGGAAAAGGTTCCCAGAAACGCGTCGGGCAGTTTTAAAATTGGAGAGCGGTGAAGTATGCCAAGTGAGAAGCCCGCAGGGCGGAGAAATGTCGTGTGCCTCCCCAAAGCTCAGGCACATTGGATAAATAGATATAGATAGATAGATAATAGTAGTATAGATATAGATTGTCCATGCTGCATGCTTGCTGTACTGCATCGCCAAAAGGGTGAGACCTGCTTGTTTCGCCAATGCTTGTTAATACGCATCTCTAAAGTGCAGTCAAGCAAGGGTGGTTCCTATGCATTTTTGTGTCGTTTGTTTTCTTTGTATCCTGAATCTAATTGTTTACTGCTAGGTTTTCAGTAGGTGACAAATTGAATTATACAGAGTATAAAAGGGGAAGGCTGCCAAATGGCCTAATGGTTGCCTTTGCAAATGCATGTAAATTTGAAGATGAAACCATATCATCATCCTCTATTTTATTAACTTTACTCCCCATATTTGCACAATATACATTTACATTTTAGGCTCATGTTTTTAATTTTTCCTATAAATGTCAAAGCTGCGCTCTCATATTTCTCTGCTGCTTTTCCACCAACTGAATTTTAAAGGAAAGTAGTGTTTTTAAAGTTGCATATACACACACACACCTATCGCTGTTAGGAAGTCACCTAAAATTGAAAGTTGTTTGAAATCGAAGCGTCACCCGATGCCCAGTGTAGCTCTGTTCTTACAGTTCTGTTCATAACAAACAGAAGTCTTTGGAGCGCAGACACGTATACTGACTGATCTGTGCATGGCATGTGCAAAGATTGATCCGGTGGCAGTGTGCAAACGTTAGAATAGTACTGCTAAATCTGTTCCTTGGCGTCCGCAATATTTTGCTACATTTTCGTTTTTGAATTGTAGTTTAATTCTTACAGGGTAGGAAGGTGGGCGCCTTTTCATCCCGGTTAACGTGATTTCGGCAAGGCATTACTTTCATTCAATCTTAAAATCAGGAATGTCAGGCAGCAACATCCCAGTGGTCCTGCTGTAGGCACACGGCTGTTTACCGATCTGTTAAAGAAAGATTCTCAGCTACTGTTTCGTACAGATGCATACTACATAATGAAGAGGCGTGCAGTTCTATGTGGGGAAGTACTGGACAGCTGTGTTCATGCTTGCATTCTGGGGTCGGGTTCGCGCTATTGAGATAGCGCAATTTGAATAAAAAATATGTATGTACCATATTCACAAGCATATAACGCAAACGTAGAATCTATAACGTGAAGTTAACACTTGTAGCGTAAAGTTAGCCGATGTAACCAATGTAATAGGAAATGTATCTGTATCTATTCTATAAAGTGTATTAGAATTAGAAAGGCACGTATACATAGTGGGCTAATATAGAAATGTGTAGAAATGCTTACGAACAGTAGAATGTGCAAAACTGAATATACGTGTGTAATTATTAAACGGAGAAAGAAGACGAAATGTAAAGCGAAGAAATGTGCAAAGTATGTATAACACGATGTAAGCACAAGAATATAATGTTGTATTCTATGTAAAATGCATTCACGCATAATCATTGCTTTGCTAAATTCGATTATATATAAATGTGTGTTAAAGGTTATACTGTGTAGAAGGGTTTGTAGGAATGTTAGAAAGGTTTGGTCATGTGTGATTTTAACCTAACTGACCAAGAGTTCGCAGGAGTGTAGTCCGCTGTATGTAATTTAGTGGGCTCACAGGAATCGTGGATAGCCTTGATCTGAATGTGCGAGACAAGAGTCAAAGGTCTTGCTAGATTTAAGGTGACAATGTTGGACGAAGTTTATGGCCTAAGTGAGATAAGAGACGCTTGGAATTTGGGTCTTGTTTAGAAATGACCGTTCACAGGACCAAAAGAGGTTAAGAATATAGTCGTAAAGAATAAAGGTCTGTTGAGGTGATAGACTTTGCTCTGAAAGTGTCAATTGGAATGTCAATGAAGTCACCAGCAAGAAGACGAAGATGGTGCCTACGAAGCAAGGTCAACTTAACGGACGACGCGAAGAGATGAAACTATGGAAAGAGCTAGAAATGACCTCATGTGAATGTGTACGTGGTGGGCGTCAAAGGGGCGTTCCACCCATACTGTGATTGTGTATTTAAGGACAGCACCCCGGGGAGAAGTTATGCACAGATGGCCTGAAGAGTCAGAGAGAGAAGAACAGAGCGCAAGAGAGCAGTAGGCCGATGACCCTTAGAGAGCGGATGGGTAGGCAGAGAGGGTACTGCTTCTTGACATAAGTTACCATTAGAGGCTAAGAGAGTTTGAACTTCTTTGGAAGTCAAACTGCTGACACCTTTTTTAGGTAAGGAACTTGCGAAGTAGGGATTTCACCTAGTACAGAGTAGGGACAGAATTAACTTGTTTATTCTTTTTGTAGATGACGTAACGGAACCACTTTGTGTCTATGCTTTTTAATCTGCTGATATTGGAATTGATTTTAATTGTATTCTTTTGTAGACTGAGGTTCTTTAGGGAATTTATGTTCCTTTTAGTTCCTGTATACTTGTTGAATCTTATCCTGAGAGGATTGTATATGCAACTTATTCTGATTTTATATTAAACTTTTAAAACTTCATCAGTCGTAAGTGGTTCTTCAGAGTTGCGTCAGTTTATGGGGTTAATTTAACCTATGCAGGGTTTGTCTTTTACTCAATGACAGAAAATAATCGATCCAAATAGATGAATGAGATAGGTATCTAAGTGATCAGAAAAGGTATCAGAATCTCATTCCCCGCAGTTGGTAGCAGAGAAAGATGGTTTTCTTCTTGAGGAAGACAACCTAGGTCAGGTCTAGATTACCCCAAGGTCCCTAGTCATCGACGACCAGAAGAAGAATCCCTGCCGAAGAAGGTGCTGACGGTGCGTCGAGAGAAAAGCAATAGAGTCGGTCGAGAGTGAGTATAAGGGTCATGCGTTGCCAGATTGCGGTGTTTTGTGTTGTACTTGTGTTGTAATGTCAAGCGGAGTTGAATGCCTGTAGTGTGATTGAGGGAAGGTTGTGAGCGCGCGCAACCGGATAAAATCTTAAGTTCAAAGAGAGCTTAAGTGGTTCGGGTGTATCGAACACCCAGAGTAATTGTCTACCATTGAAAGGGGGTCATGAGGTACCATTGATCGCCCGTAGGACCGATGATAGGGGGAGTGACAGAGTGAGTGAATGAGTAACGGACGCTGGTCGGACGTTTACTGTGTGTAAGTAACCTATCAGTTAAGGCGAGCGTCTGACCGTGAGAGGAAAGACGTCTCGTCAGTTGAGGTGACAATTACAGTTAGACTGTGGACGTACAGTCAGAGAAAAGTGATCTCTTGGACGGAAGTAGTCATTTTTCGGCGTATGAATGAAAACGCATGCAAGACCGTGAGACGAGTTGAGAAAGGAGGGAAACTGCTGCAGAGGGGACGAGTGACATCAGCGTAGAGCCGCGCTGAGATTGGTCGGTCAGCGTAGAACCGCGCTGGGATAGGCTGATTAGCGAGAGCCGCGTAGGGATTGGTTGTTTGTCATCGGGACGTAAACAAGGAAGAGAATTAAGGAAAATCGTAGATTATTGAAAATGAAGTGTTTTAAACGTTTAAGTGCGATCTTTAAGAGAGCTAGAGGAAACTTGTATGCAGGAGAAGAAGCTCCACCAGAAGGCACACCAGCTTACCATATGGCAGTATATGTAGGCTTACACTCAATACTATGGATCTCTGAGTGGAACAAGCTAACAGAAGGGAATAAGGAACTGACGTTCCCGAGATACGGGACGTTCAAGCTAGAAGTATTGAACCAACTGAAAGCGGTAATGCTTGCAACAAGACCTCTACCGAGGCCAACACAGTTCGAAGCCCTTAGTGCATGGTTTAGAACGGCACACGAAAAGAGCTCGAATAGACGCCAAGAAAGAGTGAGAAGATCGGTAAAAGCAGTGCAGGATGCTAAATGGGATGATGAAGCTAAAAAGTGGAGGGTGCAGAAGATAGAAGCAGACAAATTGTACCCAATGCTTGAGGTTACGGGAAAAAAGAAACCTCTAGAAGAAGATGAGGATAGCGAGCCAGATGAGGATCTGATAGAGAGGCTATTATTAGATAGACCACCTCCGTACAACAGAGAAGCCGAAAGTCCCGAACTACAACAAGGGGACGGAGCAAGATGGGGGGAATATAAACCGCTCCCAGTATCAGAGTGGGATCCCAAGAAAGGTGAGGAAGTACCTCAATCTAGTCCCGTACAGAGAGTAGTAGGAAGATTCGTGGTCCAGAAGGTGCCAGAAACACAGCATGCAAGGTCGTATCAATTGCCAGATGCTCTACAAGTACCTGTTACCATAGGTCCTATAGTGTCAATCTACAACCCAGAGGGAGTCCAGCAGGAGGAACAGGCACAATGGGACAGGGAAAGGGCAGAGATGGAGAGTAGGAATAATACGATCAATTCCCAAAGGCAGTTGCTAGGACCAAGGAGTCGGAGTACCCCATTGGATTCAGCAACGGGTCCCTGGATAGAACAGAGGGAGAGAAGCCAGATGGATTTGAGGGGACCGAAACCGAAAACCTTTAGGGAATTAAGTGAGTATTTGAAAGAATGGGATGCTGCCGAAGAGACTCAGAATAAAAAGTTAGAAACAGAAGCAGAATGGAGAGATCAGGATAACAGGATCCTCTCTCACTGCGGAGCTGGCGAAAGCAGCCCAGAGTGGGAGAGAGGGAGTCAAGGAAGCAAGGGAGATACTTGCCATACCATCGGTGGCACTAGACAAATGTGCGACGACAGGAGTGCAGGGTGTGGGGGAGTGCCTCGCCTCATTCTTAGTGAGGGAGAACGAAAGACGCAGGAGTACCGAAATAGTTTCAGGTGCACTCACCATGCCCCAGATGAGAATGTGCGACACTGGAGTCACGAGAATATAGAGAGTCGCGAAAGGTCTCGCCATACATCCAGTGATCACGGACGGGATCGCGGGAACATGGAGGACCGTGAAGGACCTTTCCATTTATTAAGTGACACCAGACAGCAAGGAAGTTGCAGTGATGTAGAACAGAACGGAGGATCTTATCTCGCATCTAGAGAGACCGAGCCGAAAAGACAGAATGTAGTAATGGGGAATAGATCAATGTTCCAACATACCCCAAGGGAAGATGGAAAAGCTTGGGATCTAGAGAGGTGGGAACAAAGAGAAACAAGAAGGACGCCTCATAACTCACCTGCACCGAGACGTAGGGCTCGTAGTGGGGGTGAGAGGGATGTAAACGAACAGCCTAGGAGTGAGGTACTGAGAGCTGAGATAAAAGCAAAACGGCTTGATGTAATGAGTTTAAAATCAGACTTGGATAAAATAATAGACGGCACATTGCCAATGGAAAGGATAGAACTGTATGATCATGACGAAATACTGTTTATGTCTAAGGACGTTACTCGAAAAGCGAGGTCAGTTCATGAAAAATTATCTGAGTTGGCAGACAGGTATATGATAGACATGTCACGAACTAAAGCGTTACAGGGTAACCATAGGCTAAATTGCACGGATCAAGATCTGGATGATCGTAGGACGATTGGGCTGAAAGTACACATAAAGGAACTGATCCTGAGTATCAGAGTATGGAGGGATTTGGATAAATGGGAGGAAAGATGGTCTAAGAGGGGATCCGTCAGGAGGAGTACGCTTGCGAGGTCCCAAGATGGAGAGCTAATGCGAATGGAAGCTTTCCCTTTGCGAGAAATCGCGAACGGAAGCTACGTGCATGTACCCTGGAGTAGGGGAGATTTAGCGGCATTTACCAATTCCTTTCCAAAACTCAGAGAGAACCCCGTTGAGTGGTATAAGCAGGTATAGAGGTTTGTGAAGATCTCTAAGGTACTGTGGATCGATTTGAACACTCTGTTTGATATCGTAGTACCCGGAGATTTGTGGACGGCATGCAAACTTAGTGTCGAATGGCCCATTTGTGAACCCGCGAGGGATGCCCAGACAAACGGACCATCAGAGAGAGTAATGGAAAAGTACGAAAGAGTAATTGCATGGTTAAAAGAGAAAGTACCGGTACAGGACATAGACTGGGTTAAGATAGATCGAACAACTCAGGAGCCTAAAGAGACCGTTCACGAGTTCTATGAGAGATTGCTGAAAGCATTCAAACAGTACAGTAGGTTGGATGTAATGGACCCCAAAGACATAGGACAGTTTGTGTCGAAGTTTGTCCTAGGATTGAGGCCAGACATAAGCCTAATGATTCAACAGCATTTGATTTGTTGGCAGAACAAACCTTTAGATGAGATTCTGAGGTATGCGAGGTACTGTAGCGATGAAATAGACTCAAAAGCAAAGAAACTTAAGGAAAAGCTGATGTTGGTGCAGATGCAATCAGCTGGAAAGGGTGGACAGCGGCAACAGGGAACAGGAACACCAGTAAAGAAACAGAATAATCAGAGCAGAGATGAGGAAGAAAGACCGAGACCGAGGGTAGATATCGCAACACTGAAAAAGACAACGAGGTGCCATCAGTGTAACGAGGTGGGACATTGGAGACGCGAGTGTCCCTATAATGTCGAGACGGGGGAATTAGAACAGGAGGAGGATGAGGTTCAAACCAGCATGGTTAAGGGAGCAGCAGTCCCGAAGGAAAAGTTTATCAAAGGGGGGACTCAGACTCCTCGAGCCCCGTTCCCTCAACCGCCTCGCATTGCAAATGGAGGAAAAACCTATAGACAACTGCCACTGTTCGTAGGAGGAGAAGAATGCTACTACGTTGATCCTCTTACAGGGCAACGAGTGAATAGAGAAGAAGACTGTACTCTAGGAGCAGCCCTGGAGGTAGACCAGAGAGGACCATACGTAGAAGCTGAGGTGGCTTGATGTCCTACGACCTTTTTGGTAGACACGGGGGCAACTCGATCCACTTTGAGATCGGCGGTAGTCCCAGGTTTGCCAATGTCGGGAGAGACGATTCAGGTGGTAGGAGTCGCAAACAGGAGAATGACGAATCCTCTAACTGAACCAGTGTCAGTGAAGATAGGGAATTACAGTGATGAACATCAGTTTGTGATCTGTGATTCTAGCCCTGTGTGTCTGTTAGGAAGAGATCTGTTGTGTAAACTAAATTGCACCATATATTGCACACCTGAAGGAGTAGAAGTGCAGACGAACGATAATGATGCTGATTTTAAGGTTGTAAACTCGCAAGAATGTGTGGAACTATATCCTACTCTAACGGTGGAGGAGCTTCCACAGGACTTGAAGGAGACAGTGTCAGCTGAAGTGTGGGATTTCACTGGAGAAGAAATAGGACTGATTAAAGGGGTAGAACCAGTAAAGATCATGGTAAAACCCAATGCTGAGTATCCAAGAACACCACAATATAAGTTGACACCGGAGACGATTGCAGGAATAAAGCCTGTGATCGAATCCATGATTAAACAGGGAATACTGAAGGAGATCGTGGGAAGTCCATGTAACTCCCCGATTATGGGTTTGCAGAAGCCTAGTGGAAAATACAGAATAGTGCAGGACCTTCGAAAGATTAATAATATCGTTGTTTCATGTTGTCCAGTGGTACCGAATCCATCAGTGATATTATTTCAGATACCGTTCCAAGCTGAATGGTTCACAGTGATAGACTTGTGCCAGGCTTTCTTTTCGATTCCTTTTTTTTTTTTTTTTTTTTATTTAAAAATTTTTATGGCACATCATACAACAATTTGTCATTTACATACACAGAGATCTCGATACACAGTATAACCCAAATAATTACAATGTTGATAAAAAATTATAAATCATCAAACACTTTCAGGTGGAAAACAAGCCTTATAAATTATTGACCAAGGGGTATCCTTACTCTCTCTTTCCACCGATATATAGGATTCCAAATTTTTAATCCCAATTTTCTAGTTCTTTTACCCTTCCTGGCGTATATACCTTTTTCAAGATTAAATATCCCTAATAACAGAGCAATCCATTGTTGTATTGTAGGGGGGGTAGGATCCCGCCATGCTCTTGCAATTAATAGTCTGTACACTGCCATCGCTAGGAATATAAATTCAGTATTATCGTCCCTATAACCCCTAACCCCTAGCATGATAACCATTGGTGTTAAAGTCACATTTACACCCAGAGTAAACCTCATAAAATCTTCAATCTTCTTTCGTAGATTCTCTAATTGGGGACACAGTGCGAAAATGTGAATACTATCTGCTACTGGAGCATTACATCGAAAACAAGTTGTCCCTGTGGTCGCCCCCCACTGTGCAATGCGGTCCGGTGTATGATAGAGTTGAAATACAGTTTTAAAATGCTGCGATTGAAGAGGAGCAGAGCACAGCACAGAGCATCCTAACTCTAGTGAATCCAGAAAGAATTGACTCTGTACACCTAGTTTCCCTGCCCATTTATCTCCAAATTTCTCAGTATCGTCTTTTTTTAGGCCTGCTAGACTGGCATAAAAGAAACGTATAGAACACACTCCCCCTTGAGCTAGAGATTCCATAAGGTTATTTTTCCGAAATCCAGATTCTCCCCCCTTTTCTTACCCAAAAAGCTCCTGATTTGCAAATACTTAAAAAAACTATTTCTTGTAATACCAAATTTACCCAACAGATCTGAAAATTGTAATATATTCCCATCCGTTCCCATCAAATCCCCTATACTTTTTACGCCTTGCCTATCCCATTCCGCCATTATAGAATCTGAAAATATCAAGGGGGGTAATGTTCTATTCCTATACAATCTAGTATACCTATTGTATCTTCCTAGTCCGCATTTCTTTGCTACTGCTATCCAGATATTATATGCAGCTTTAACTGTTTTAAATCGTGTATGCTTATAGTAAAGAAAATCTGCGTGATTTAGAAAAGCATTTGCGGCATCTGCCCCCAGTACAATAGAATATACCATTGTCGAGCAAGATCTAACATTCACCTCACGGTTATCAGCCCCCAGCAAACCCTGGGTGTATTGTAGTACAGATGCCCAGTAATATAGCCTGAAATCTGGGACCCCCCACCCTCCTCTAACCCTTGGTAGCGTCATAAACTTATAGGCCCTTCTCGTTTTGCCATAAGACCATATAAATTTATTAAGTATTGATTCTAGTTTACTAAACCAGATTGTTTCAAAAAAAAGAGGAATAGTGCGAAAAAGATAAAGGAATTTGGGAAGAATAATCATTTTAATTACATTTGTGCGTCCTACTAACGAAAGTTTAAGCTTATCAATTCTGGCCAAATCTGTACTTACATCTTTAATTAACGGAGAGATATTCCGTCCTACCACTGTGTCCAGATTGGGTGATATCTCGACTCCCAAATATGTTGCTGCGGGAACCACTCGAGCATCATTATATAAGACCACCGTGTTTTGGATGATTTGTGTCTTTGCGCTGTTTAGTTTATACCCGGATATTCTTCCAAATTTACTAGCCTCCCGCTCCACCTCCTCCACTGCTTTAGCTGGATCTGGAGTGATTATAGCAACATCGTCTGCATATGCTAGAACGTTAACCTCCACTCCATTCGAGATGAGCGGTGGAATATTCGGGTTAGCTTTTAAATAACGCAAATATGGATCCATATATAATGCGAAAAGAAGGGGGGAACTGGGACAACCTTGCCTAGTACCTCTTTTAATTTCTACAGGTGCCGTTAAGTCTCGATTAATTTTAATTCTAGCTGTAGGTGCCTTGTATAGAACCTGAATTGCCCTTATGAATTTATCGCCAAAACCATATACTTTCATTATTTCCCATAAGTATAACCAAGCCACCCTATCAAAAGCCTTCTCGGCGTCGAGGAACATGGCTGCCATCGGGCCACCAATAACCTCCATAGCATCGAAACAAGTGATTACTGTTCGAACATGTGTAGTGGTACCTTTTCCTGGAATGAATCCATGCTGCTCTGATGCAACTCATTTTTCAATAATGGTAGACAGCCTTGTTGCCAAAATTTTAGAATATAATTTCACATCCGCGTTCATAAGGGCAATTGGTCTATACGATCCTGGTGTTGTAGGAGGCTTGCCCTTTTTAAGAATAACAATGATCTCCGTGCCTCCCCATGACTCTGGAACTGAGACTTCTCTCTGTGCTTGTAGGAGAGTATCTAAAAGCTCCGCACTTATAGAGGAAAAAAATGTTTTATAAAATTCTATTGGAATGAGATCCGGACCTGAGGCTTTAGAAGATGGGAGTTCCGAAAGTGCTAATGTAACTTCTTCTAATGTTATATCGGAATCTAGCTTAGTCTGGTCTACTATTTCTAGCATATCTAGCTGTATATTTCCCAAATAATCTCTTATTTCCCTATTTATTTCCTCGGATCCCATCCTGTTGTCACTGTCATATAAGTTCGTATAGTATTTCCAGAATTCATTCCTTATACCATTCGAATCTAATATCACATTTCCTAAGTTATCTACCATGCTTTTAATATCACCAGCATTAGCTTTCTGCCTCGTCCTAACAGCGAGGATATGCCCCACCTTCTCACTATATTCAAACACCTGTTCCTTCTTTGCGAGATAGTTTATGGCTGTTCTATTTGTAACTATTTCAGCAATGTCATTCTTTAGCATCATTATTTCTAATATTTTTTGATCCAGTGGACTCCCGGCTATAATCAATCTACTAAGTTCTGCTTCTGCGGCCAAAAGTGAGTTCATCTGTTGTTCAGACTTCTCTCTTTCAGCGTTCCGTCGAAAAGATGTAAAACTAATCGTTTCGCCTCTAATCCCTGCTTTAAAAGCATCCCAGACATTACCACTACTTGTGCTCCCCTTATTATTAAGCCAAAATTCGGTTATCCATTTCATCATATGCTTACAATAGTTTTCGTCTTTCAACAGCGCTCTTTCAAATGTCCATTTGTACACCTTTCTGCTTATACCACTGAGCTTTAGTGTCAATAGTAACGGGTTATGATCTGACATCATACGTGGTAACTTTGTAATAAATGCATTAGATAACAGCACATTAGAGATTAAAAAATAATCCAATCTAACAGTAATTCTATGGGGCGCTGAGAAAAAAGTGTCCCCATCACTCATTGGATTCAAATTTGCCCATACATCAGATAAAGCATTATGTGTAGCCAAATCTACTATCGCCTTATGTACCCTCTTCTTACGCCCAGTATAACCAAAACTCCTTTGAAGCTCTATACTGGCTGGTCGATTAATATTAAAATCCCCACAGCATACGATAGGATCCACCCATGTTGTCAATTCCTGATCCAAAAATTCAAATATGTCTGCTTCATCGGCTGTTGAGCCATAGACTGAGACCAAGGTAAATCTAGCTCCTCTGAATACTACTTCCACCATAACCCATCTTCCCCACTTGTCTACCTTCTTCCTAACCACCAAACCCTCTCTCCCCCTTCCCAAGATTGCCACCCCTCGTGTTTTTGAAGCTTGTGTAGTATAAGCTAATACTTCGAACCCCAGCTGTCCTAACAAGAAACCTTTACCTCCCTCAACGTGGGTCTCTTGGAGACAGATCAGATCTGGATTTACTGCCTTACAAAAAGCAGAGACCCTTAATCTCTTCTGGAGGTCATTAAGGCCACACACATTCATTGACATAATTCTACATGCCATTCAGAATTTCAAGAATTATATCCATCCTGTCCATCCTACTCTCCCATTTTCCTTTTACTCTCTTTTTTTTCTTTTTTTTGTTCCACCATATACTTAAAATCAAAACCATCCTTTTACCATAACTCTGTGTATACACTGCTACAAATGATGTGTGCCATTTTTTCCCCCCCTCTAGTGTTCCCCCCCTTCTCCACCCCAGGCTAACCCACCCCCACCCTCCCCTACAGGCAAATAGGTCAAGCATGACCTATGTGTGATCGCCAGGGAATCAGCAGTCGCCACTTCTCCCCGCCTTCCTACCCCCCTCTATTTCAAATAAACAGTTACTATATTCTGGTTAACTGTCCTTGTACCCCAAAACTTCAATCATAAAGGCCTTTGCTTTAATTTCAGAGAAAAAAAACTTAACCTGACTTTTAGTTACTATTTTCAGCTTTGCTGGGTAGAGAAGGTAGGCTTCTGAACCCAGAGATTGTATACTCGGAATCAGCTGCCTCAATCTCCATCTACGCTCTACCGTAGCATGGCAAAAATCAGGCCTTGCAAAAAATGATACGTTATTAAAAGACTTTCTTGACTCAGGTTTGGCCTTATCTAAGATCAGCTGTCTTAGCAGGAAATTTCCAACAAAAATCAAAATTGCCCTTGGTTTGCCCCCTTGGGCCCCTTCCGGCCCTCTTTTAAAGAATGGAAAGCGATGGGCTCTCTGGATTTCATGTTCCCATTGCCATGATGTTAGTTCTGGAAAAGCTCCTTTTAACAAATTCACCACAAACAGTCTGATGTCTCCTCCTTCCAGTCCTTCTTCAATTCCTAGCAGTCTGATGTTATTTCGCCGCTGCCTATTCTCAAAATCCTCGAGTTTCCAATTAACATCTTCAGCAACCTTCTGATGCTCCTCCTTGTATGATTTAATCTCTCTCAGGTCGTCCTCAACTTTCCCAGTTCTTTCTTCTACGTGTGCCACCCTCTCCGCCATCTCGTCCTGCCTTTGACTTATCTTCCTCAATTTATTCTGTACCTTTCTGGCCTCATGCCTAGCTCTCCTGCTTTCCCCTCTAGCCTCGGATTGCATCAATTTCAGAGTGTTAAATAATAGATCCAGAGTAACAGGTGGTTGTGTGGGCTGCAAAGAGCCCTGCTCTCCAATCATTGTAGCCGGACTATCCTGCTCTAAAAAGGAGAATGTGGTAGTAGAGTAATCCCAGGCTAGTTTTTTAGTGGGGTCTGTAGTGCTGCTTGCTGAGGATGGTTTTCTTCTGGATAGACGTTTTTTTTTAGTATATTTCTGAACCGGAGAGCTACTACCTGTATCTCCCCCAGTTGACTCATCAGAACTCTCTCCAGTAGGAAGCGACTGTGACTGTGACTGGGAGTCTTCTTCTACCGAGTAGAACCTCTCCGCGGAGGCTGCCTCAGATCTTAGATGCAATTCAGTGGAGTGGGAGGTAGAAGCTGATGATTCACCGCCTGATTTCCCTCCTTCTCTTTCCAAATTCATTTCAACTTCACTCTCCCACAGCGGGGGCATTGCTTGTGCAGTGTCAGTTGTTAGCAAACCATTCACTAGCCCTTCAACGCAATCCGTAGCTATTATCAAGCCACTATCTTTATCTTTATCTGATAATTGTGCATTCTGAGCGTTAACCTCAAGCACTTCGTTACCAACCTTATGCAGTGTAAGATGTGCTCCTGGGGCCATTTTGCTTGAGAGCTGCGCAGAATTGGCCACTGCAGTACTCTCCCCCTCTGCATCTCTCTCAATCTCATGTGTGACAGCAGCGCTAACAGTGGATGCAGGCAGCGCCTCAGCCGGCTTCCCTGCAGCGGGTCCTTCTTCCTGTTGCTTGGTTACCGCTATCCCAGCGCCCGCGCTGGCGCCCTTCTCTGCCTTCTCTCCCTCTGCCGGTGTTAGCCCACGGACCTTGCTGCCAGGATCCACAACTCCTTTAGCTTCCGCGGCAAGTATAGCAGCAGGTGCTGAACCAGCGTTGGCCACAGATACATTCTTACCGCTGCAGATCCCGCCCGGATTCAGAGGTATATTTGAAAAGCTTTCCGTCACCGAGGGCTGGCGCATAACACTCTCTTTCGTCTTCTTGGTGTTTCCACTATCCTTAGCCAAGGCTGGGTTATCACCGCCCGGTTTCCTCAGAGTTGGCTTTTTGGGAATAGCCCCGGCTTTCTGAGCCGCGTTCTGTGATACTTTTGTATCCATTTTTGTATCATGTTTAGTGTCTTGCTTCACATCCGGCTTGACTTTCTCTTTAGTGTTAGAGGCTTTGCTAGAGTCAGTTTCGCCGGTCTTCCCGCTTTTACTTTCTCTGCCTTCTTTTGCATCCTGCACTCGTTGCAGTCTCGTAGGCATTCTGAACCACGATTTCAAAAACAGCTTGAAACTTGCTGTAATATTTCTCCAAATCTTCAGGGCGATCCGTTTTGTTAAATTTAATTCCTGAGATAGGAATCCGGCGTCTTTCCTGCAACTCCTGTTACAATGAAGCTGTGTACCGCGCTGCCAAGTACTGCTTTCCGAATCAGTTTCCAGCATCGATTCAGTCAACCATTAGGCCTGTGGCAGGGAGAAGTGAAAAAGTGCGACTTACTCGCTGAAACCCTCAGCGGCCATCTTGCCCCCCTGAACCTCTTTTCGATTCCTTTAGATGAGGAGAGCCAGTATCTTTTCGCTTTTAAGCTGGAAAATCGCGTTTTAACATGGTGTCGTATTCCCCAGGGGTATACAGAAAGCCCATCGATTTTTAACCAGCTGCTGAAGAAGAATCTTGAAAGTCTAGTACTGCCCAAGAACTCGGTTCTAGTCCAGTACATAGACGACCTTCTAGTGGCGTCAGAAACTGAGGAAGCTTGCAAGGTAGACACCATCACCTTGTTAAATCACTTGGCCGAGAATGGACACAAGGTGTCTCCAAGTAAATTGCAGTATTGTCTGACTGAAGTGCAATACTTGGGCCACAGGATTGAAAAGGGAAAACGGAAGGTGTCTCCAGACAGAATAGAGGCGATCATGAAAATGAACGCGCCTAAAACACAAAGAGAAGTCAGGATGGTTCTAGGCATGGTCGGTTATTGTCGGCAGTGGATAGCCAACTTTTCACTGAAGGCAAAACCTTTACTACAACTGACGCACAAAGGAGTAAGTGATCCGGTACCATGGGACAAAGATTGTTTGATGGCATTTTTGCAGCTGAGGGAGGACTTGTGTCGTGCCCCGGCTTTGGGAATGCCTGATTACGAAAAACCATTCTTGCTTTACTGCTGCGAAAGAGAAGGTTGCGCTTTAGCAGTTTTGGCCCAGATACACGGCAATGCGCGTAGGCCAGTTGCTTACTTTTCGGCTACATTAGACCCAGTAGCCGCAGCGTTGCCCGGATGTCTCAAATCCGTAGCTGCAACGGGTGTCAGCATTGAAAGATGTGAAAATGTGGTCATGGGACATCAGTTAGTGGTGTACGTACCGCATTCTGTGGAATTGTTAATGACCAGAACTAAGACTCAGCATCTGACGAATAGTAGGCTCACACGCTACGAGCAAGTCATATTGGCTGCCGAGAATGTGACCCTAAAGAGATGCTCTGTCTTGAATCCTGCTACTTTGATGCCACTTCCAAATGAGATTGATGATGAAATCTGTACAGATCATGACTGCCTTGATGTGACTGAACTATGCACCAAACCGAGACCAGATATCGTAGATGAACCATTGACTGACCCCGATGAAATATTCTTTGTTGATGGTTCATGCGTAAGAGACGATATCGGTCAGCTGAGAGCAGCTTATGCAGTTTGTACAATTACTAGAGTTGTGGAAGCCGCCTGCCTGGAAGGAGTACATTCCGCTCAGGTAGCTGAAATTATTGCTTTGACCCGTGCCTGTTTAGCAGGTAACAAAATTTGAGTCACCATATACACCGATAGCCAGTATGGTTTCGGGGTAGTTCACGACTATGGGCAGTTATGGTCTCAAAGAGGTTACATGACCTCCTCGGGTTCTCCTATTAGGAATGGAGAATTCGTGAGATTATTGTTAGAGGCATTACAAGGTCCGACAGCCATAGCAGTAGTCAAATGCGCCGCGCACACGAAGAATGTAGACTTTGTGTCGCAAGGCAACCGTTATGCCGATGAAGTTGCACGTTACTGTGCAGAACAAGGTTATTCTCGCACCAATGTAGAAGTGGGGGGAATACAGGAAAGAACTGAATTGACTATGTTGTTAGACACTGTAGATACGTGGGACGAGTTGAAATGTGTTCAGGAAAATGCACCAGATGATGAGAAAAAGGGCTGGGAAACAGCTGGATGTACTAAAAGTGAAATGAATTTTTGGATTTCTGCAGATGGGAGAGCAGTTTTACCAAACGAACTTGTTAGTCCAATGGCAAGGAAACTGCATGGATCAGCACACATAGGTAGAGATGCCATGGTGAGAGTATTCAGACAAACGTGGTTTAATCCGAAGTTTAGAGTAGCGGCAGAAGCAGTATGTCAGCGCTGTGCGATCTGTCAGCAACTAAACGTAGGAAAGAGAACACCAGTTACTTTGAGTCACATAGGGAGGTCTGGGGGGCCTTTCAATAGAATGCAGCTGGATTTTATTGAAATGCCCAAATGCAATCGACTCAGATATGTCTTAGTGATTGTCTGTATATTTTCTAGATGGGTTGAAGCTTACCCGACACGTAGGTGCGATACACTTACAGTAGCAAAATTGTTGCTTAGAGAGTTGATACCGAGGTTCGGGGTGCCATCCTCTTTGGAATCGGACAGAGGAACTCATTTCAACAGCGAAATAGTGAAGATGCTATGTTCAGCTTTGAGTATCGATCAGAAGCTCCATTGCAGTTATCGACCAGAAGCTTCAGGGATCGTAGAGCAAATTAACAGTACGATAAAATCCAGACTTGCCAAAGTTTGTTCATCGACATCCCTGAGTTGGCCTGATGCACTTCCATTGGTTCTTATGAGCATACGTAGCACACCAGATAGAAGAACAGATGGAAGATAGATTGACAAAATTCTTTCTTCCTTGGGATACATTAGATACTTCATATGCACGCAAAAATAATCTGACTTGCAAAGTGTCAGAAGTTGAGAAAAAGTTCATAGGACAGGTAGATGACCGATACAGAAGGCAGAAGATTCTAAAAATGTCAGGACAGTGGAAAACAGATTGGACCGAAGAAGAAAAAGCACACAAGAAGAAGGGTAGCAATGGTCCAATAGCTTTGGATAGAACGCAGAAAGGAAAGTTATGTTTAACTCGAAGCAAGACGTATTATGAGAGTGTATTTGTAGGTGAAGTAAATTGCGAACATGCTTTTCGATTAGAATACTATACGAAAGATTTTATGAAAGGGATGCAAGCGATTCCTAATGTATATTTTGTATGTGGAAGAAATGCCTATGTAAAACTGCCTGACAATTGGTATGGTTCGTGTTACTTGGCAATTGTCTTCCCCAAAATATATCATGCAAAGGATTTAGCGATCATAGAAGGAAAGGCTTCGACAAGAACGAAAAGGGAATTAGGAGATGCTGAAGTAGTTGGAGACATATTTGGAGCAATGTTTCCTATGTTAGGTTTAATACTTAACGATGTTAAGATCAGGAGACTAGCTACAGTTGTAGATAGATTATCTGCAAGTACTGCAAGGTCATTAATGCTAGTAGAAGGAGAGATGCAGTCGATTAGAGCAATGGTTCTTCAGAACCGTCTTGCTTTAGATGTACTGCTAGCGAAAGAGGGCGGAGTCTGCAAGGCTTTGAAGGTCCAAGAATGTTGTACTTACATTCCAGATAATTCAAAACCACTTGAGAAAGTCATACGGAACATTACACAGATACATAAAGAAATCGAAGATTTAACAAAAGTAAATGTTTGGGAGAAAGTAGGTCATGGAGTAGGAAAAGTTGGAAATTGGTTTGCCAACCTTGGTAAAAGCATTGTGTGGTATATATTAAAACCTGTATTAATAGTATTGATTTGCATAATCACATTGTTAGGGTTAGTGAAATTGTACAAATGGTATAGGTCGAACCGGTTACAAAGATCCATGAGAGAGCAAGAAAGGAGATTAGCTGCTTTACAAGATCAACAGTACAAAAGTTTGAGAGCTCTCGAAACAATAAAAAGAGGGAATCTGGTAACTAGTTCTGTGTAAGGTGTTATTCAAATTGCATTTAGTGATGACTCCTAGAGGTCATCAAAGGGGGGAACTGAGAGAGCGCAATTTGAATAAAAAATATGTATGTACCATATTCACAAGCATATAACGCAAACGTAGAATCTATAACGTGAAGTTAACACTTGTAGCGTAAAGTTAGCCGATGTAACCAATGTAATAGGAAATGTATCTGTATCTATTCTATAAAGTGTATTAGAATTAGAAAGGCACGTATACATAGTGGGCTAATATAGAAATGTGTAGAAATGCTTACGAACAGTAGAATGTGCAAAACTGAATATACGTGTGTAATTATTAAACGGAGAAAGAAGACGAAATGTAAAGCGAAGAAATGTGCAAAGTATGTATAACACGATGTAAGCACAAGAATATAATGTTGTATTCTATGTAAAATGCATTCACGCATAATCATTGCTTTGCTAAATTCGATTATATATAAATGTGTGTTAAAGGTTATACTGTGTAGAAGGGTTTGTAGGAATGTTAGAAAGGTTTGGTCATGTGTGATTTTAACCTAACTGACCAAGAGTTCGCAGGAGTGTAGTCCGCTGTATGTAATTTAGTGGGCTCACAGGAATCGTGGATAGCCTTGATCTGAATGTGCGAGACAAGAGTCAAAGGTCTTGCTAGATTTAAGGTGACAATGTTGGACGAAGTTTATGGCCTAAGTGAGATAAGAGACGCTTGGAATTTGGGTCTTGTTTAGAAATGACCGTTCACAGGACCAAAAGAGGTTAAGAATATAGTCGTAAAGAATAAAGGTCTGTTGAGGTGATAGACTTTGCTCTGAAAGTGTCAATTGGAATGTCAATGAAGTCACCAGCAAGAAGACGAAGATGGTGCCTACGAAGCAAGGTCAACTTAACGGACGACGCGAAGAGATGAAACTATGGAAAGAGCTAGAAATGACCTCATGTGAATGTGTACGTGGTGGGCGTCAAAGGGGCGTTCCACCCATACTGTGATTGTGTATTTAGGGACAGCACCCCGGGGAGAAGTTATGCTCAGATGGCCTGAAGAGTCAGAGAGAGAAGAACAGAGCTCAAGAGAGCAGTAGGCCGAGGACCCTTAGAGAGCGGATGGGTAGGCAGAGAGGGTACTGCTTCTTGACATAAGTTACCATTAGAGGCTAAGAGAGTTTGAACTTCTTTGGAAGTCAAACTGCTGACACCTTTTTTAGGTAAGGAACTTGCGAAGTAGGGATTTCACCTAGTACAGAGTAGGGACAGAATTAACTTGTTCATTCTTTTTGTAGATGACGCAACGGAACCACTTTGTGTCTATGCTTTTTAATCTGCTGATATTGGAATTGATTTTAATTGTATTCTTTTGTAGACTGAGGTTCTTTAGGGAATTTATGTTCCTTTTAGTTCCTGTATACTTGTTGAATCTTATCCTGAGAGGATTGTATATGCAACTTATTCTGATTTTATATTAAACTTTTAAAACTTCATCAGTCGTAAGTGGTTCTTCAGAGTTGCGTCAGTTTATGGGGTTAATTTAACCTATGCGGGGTTTGTCTTTTACTCAATGACAGAAAATAATCGATCCAAATAGATGAATGAGATAGGTATCTAAGTGATCAGAAAAGGTATCAGAATCTCATTCCCCGCACTATATAAATCTCTCAAATAATAACTCACATTTTGCAAGCACACATCCGCTGCTCCGCTCCTCTGACGCTGCTCTGACGTCGCTCCTCGACGTGAGCACGCACGTCCCGGCCGGCGCTACTTTGGGGGGACTACTTTATTTTTAAAATACATTTTTTAAATAAGGTGGTTTTTTGAACTTTATATAGCCTATAACCATCTACACTCCCTGACGTTTTGTACGGTGTATCGGGTGTGTAGATTGGCGCAGTGGTTCCCGAGTTTACCTGCCTCAAAGCCTGAAAATTTCTCCTTTATAATAGTAGTATAGATAAGCACTTCTTTGCTGCTCGGATTTTTTTAAATGTTTTAATATTTTATTATTTTGTAAGATATGATATTATATTTTATATGTTTAAAGATGTATAATTAGGTTTAAGAAAGTGGGAGTGCAGACAAAAACTGCCTCATCTGTTGATAGTCTTATTTTTCTACATTAAACAGAGTGAGTTGCAAGTACGACTTGATAGTTGATATTTGGTCGAGCGATTCCCATTATATATAAATACAATTATTGACAAAATAAACACCTAGATGCGGCTTGAACAAAATGTATAAATGCTAAAGAAGTCTCGGAAAGTTTGTTTAAATAAATTTCAGTGCAGTTAAAAACTGGTGCATATTTTAATATAATATAAGCTTTCAAGAACTGTCATTTTCACAATTCTGAATATAATCTAGAAATAGGAAAGAGAGAATTTCTAGGGGGAACCAGTTATCCGACTTTGCTCTAAGAACCAGGACAACAAAAATCGAATGGTTTCCATGATGTCAGACCACAATCACTAGTCATGCTCTAAGATTGCCCTCTCCTGCCTTTTATTCACCCCCAACACATTTACTCCTGCTTCCTCAGACAAAACACGTTATCTTTGTTTCGCTCTTTATCTCGCTTTTCTTTCCTTTTCTCTCCCCCTCCCCCACGCACTCTCTCTTTCTGAGTTGGCCTCCCTAGTTCCCCTTTCTGCCTTTTACAAACATAACCCCACGCACACACTCTCTCTTGCTCTCTCTGGCCCTTATTTATGAGGCCTTGCGTCAGTTTTGCGCCACTGGTGCGTCACTTTTTGTGACGCACCAGCGGCGTACAAAATGTGCCTTGTTGCGCCATATTTAAAAAGTGACGCATCTAGGTAGATGCGTCACTTTTTAAACCCCTGCGCCACATTATACCTGTGTCAGGTATAATGTATGCAGAGGGAGCGTTCCCCCGCAAAAAGCCTCGTAATAGTGACGCAGTGAAATCTATGAGATTTCACTGCGTCACTTTTAGGATGCTGGTGAAAGGACGCATTGCTGGAGTTGCGTCACTTTTGTGACACACTCCAGCAATGCGTCACTTTTGCGCTTACAGGTGCGTCAGAAATACTGACGTATCTGTAAGTCCTTGCGACATGATGCGTCATACATTAAATATGACGCATCATTGGTGTTGCAAGGAGTGCGCAGTGAAAGTGACGCATCACTGTTTTCATGCAGCGATGCGTCACTTTTCATAAATGAGGCCCTCTGTTTCGTTCTTTATCTTCCTCTTTTTATCTTGCGTCATTTTCTCTTGCATCCCCCACTCTCTGTCTCTTTGAGTAGGACTCCCTAGGTCTCTCTTCTTTCTCTTTCCGCTTTACCTCCCTCTATATCGTTCTCTTTCTTTCGCCTGATCTCTCTGTCTTTTGCTCTTTCTCCTGTTTCGATCTCCACCCTCCCTCTCTCATGTCTCTTTCTCACCTCTCTGTCACGTCTTTTTTCTCCTCTCTGTATCTCCCCCCTAAAAAATGGTCTACTCTTCTCTTTTTCTGTCTCCCTCTTCCTACGAAATTAATGGCATCCCAGAGCCATGTAATCTGCTGTTTCTAAACGATGCAAAAAGCTCCTCTGGTGCAGCAATCAGCCCCCACCCCCAGGATATTGTTGCATGGATTAGCAAATTTAGAGGCACAAATATGGAACTTTAGCAGCACAAATATGGAAATTTAGCTGCATTTTTGCTGCACTTTATTTTACTCATAATCATTCATTTTCAGCCTGAAATCAGTGGAAATTGGTTTAGCAGAGTATTCCACTTTAAAATAGGCATGTTTAAAGTGTCTGCAGCTCTACGGGAGCACAGCACCAGACCTAACCTTGTGGGAGGGAGCTGTATTTCTCCCTGGGATGTTCTAGCGCCCATGTATGCATACCTCCCGGTGCACCGCTGCCTCCCGGATCTGGGAGACAGGACACCTCTTCCTCAGGCGCCCTAGGCCGCAGGACAATAGTGGCTGACCCAAATAAGTGAGACAGACTGTATAGTGAGGTCACCTTCAGCTTACCTTGTCCAGTCCTCATAGTCGACTTGAGCATACACCTAACACCCTGGTACTATTCCTTGTGCATAATACACAGAGGCATCTTAAAACATAAGAGAAAGTTGTCAATGTGAAGCAAAATACCAAGTTGGCTAAAACCTCCTACAACCGTATTTCCCACATTCTTCTGTCATGACAGCATTCAGTGGTGGCGGGGCTTGGAAGTGTCTTCATATGGCACAAAATCATCCACAGAGCACAAACACTAGAGGAGCAATCTGAACGCTCTGTAGATCAAGATCTGTAGAAAAGTGAGCTGCAAAGCACATAATACGGAATTTAACACATAATTGCATGATATATATTTTATAAAGTAAGTGTATCTGCTTGATGAGCGTTTACATCTGTATGTTTGCCTGCACTAGGCCCCAAGTCAAAAGTAAAGGTATAACATTTAAAATCAAACATAGAAAATCACCAACTTTTTGTCTATTTTTCTGTGGCGCTCCGCAATGGCTAATATGTTCCAGATGGATACTTCATACAGCATGGAAATAAATATTTATTTATTCATTTGTAGAGCGCATGGTTACACCAACGGTGTGTTCCCGCGCTAAGACATAATGAAGGTGAGTGAATTCTGTTTCTGAGTTTGTCCTACGCTCTTCCCTCAAATGTATTGGAGAATAGCCAGGTCTTCAACTGTTTCCTGAATACTCTTTCGCTGGGTTCCAACCTTGTCGAGATTGGTAGGGTGTTCCAGATTTTGGCCGCCAGGTACCTGAAGGAACGGGCTCCCGTGCGGGCTTTGAAGATTCTGGGGATTTTTACTAACGCCAATTCTATGGATCCTAGGTTACGACCGGGGATGCATCTAGTCAGCAGTGGTTGCAGGTATCTAGGGCCCTTGTGAGAGAGGATGCGGTGGCAATAGCACATCGCCTTGAACATGGCTCTTTTCTCTACTGGCAACCAGTGTAGGGTGTCCAGGGCTTTCCTAGTGTTTGTTCTCCTTGGGAGACTGAGAACCAACCGTGCCACGGCATTTTGTACCCGTTGTAGTTTGGCTAGGCCTTTTTTGAGGCTCCTAGGTACATTACGTTCCCATAGTCCAGTTGTGAGGTGATGACTGCGTGGAGTATGGTCTTTCTAGTATTGGCAGGAAGGAGATCTATAACTTTCCTGAGGGTTTTGATGGCACCATAGCATTTCCCGGTTACCTTCTGGATTTGATTATTAATTATAGTTTGTGGTTTAACCAGATTCCAAGGTTTTTCACCTCAGCTTTAGGGAGGGGGACGGGCCAGTACTTCTGGCCACCAAGCAGGTGACCACATGGTGGGTGTCTTCCCTACCACTGATAACTCCGTTTTATTGCCATTTAACCGGAGGCAGTGGTTTGACATCCAGTCAGCCACTTCTTTAAGACAATTAGCAAATTGAGTTGCTGCCTGGTCTTTGTTTTGGGATAGCTTTACAATTAGTTGTGTGTCGTCTGCATAGGGTACTATTGACACCTTGTGCTTCTCTACACAGTCTGCCAGAGGACCCACATACAGATTAAAGAGTGTGGGGCTTAATATTGATCCTTGTGGCACTCCTTGAGGCAGAGGGTAGCTATCAGACAGGTGTGTACCTTGGGCCACTTGGAAGCTCCTGTCCTCTAGGATTGAAGTTAGCCATTTCAGGGCTGTACTCCTAATGCCGCAGGTCTCTAATCTCTGAAGTAGTAGTGGATGTGAAACGGTGTCAAATGCCGCGCTGAGGTCCAAAAGGATCAGCGCGGCTGTTTGTCCCTCATACACATGTTTCCTCACAGCCTCTTTCGCCATCAACAGTGCTGATTCTGTTGAGTGTGCCATTCTAAAACCGGATTGTGAGGGATGTAATAGGTCGTTCATATTGATGTGGTCCACTAGCTGTTTATTAATGATTTTTTCTGCAATTTTAGCCATGAATGGGAGAAGCAAGATTGGGCGCAGATTGTCTAGTCTGGTGAAATCTAGAATGGGTTTTTTCTTCAGCGGTTTAACAATGGATTGCTTCCATTTCCTAGGGACAATACCTGTCTGGAAGGAGCTCAGAATGAGATCCCTAATGTAGGGTAGGATTGTTTCCATCCCCTCCCTCATTTTATCAGGTTGCGCCTGGTCTCTGGGAGAACCTGATTTTATACTTTTTATTATGGCTCGTTGTTCCGTGCTTTCTGGTATTGTAAAACTCTCTAGAGTTGCTTTAACTGGGGTTGTTGTTTCGCCAGCGTGCATGGTAGTCCCTTGCCGTGCCTCTTCCGGAAAGGTCTCGTTGATTTTAGTTACTTTGTTAGAAAAGAATTCAGCTATCCCATTGCAGCTTTGTTTTGTGTCTGGGATTTCGGCAGTTTTTTCTTTTTGAATTTTAAGGTATTTTAGGATGGTGAACATTTCTTTATGTGAGTTGTTTGCTGTGTCTACTTTGTGTGTGTAAAATTCACACCTGGTTTTCTTAATCAGTGAGTGATAGGCTTTCAGTTCCTTTTTATAATCTTCCTTAGATTTCTTAGAGTAGTCTTTCCTCCAGGTTCGTTCTGCTCTTTTTGATGCTCTCCTAGTCATTCTTAACTCCTGTTGTACCAAGGGGCCGTTGTCTTAGGTCTTTTTGGTATTCTTGTGCTCCAGGGGGCCACTTCATCTAGAGCATTGGTAATCCAGGTCTTTATCTGGTCATTGGCTTTGTTAATGTCAGGGACTAACATTGGCTTCTGAGTCTCAAGAGTTCGTGAGAAAGAGGTGGAGTTAAATTTAGCCCACTTTCTAGTAGTGATTGGTTCTCTATGGTGTTGTGTCTTCATTCTCTGAGAGGGTAAGCAAAAAGGGATTAAGTAATGATCGGACCACGGAATTGGTCATGGCGTTCCTATTTTCTAATTCAGTGCAGTTGGTAAATATCGGGTCTAGAATGTGTCCCCCTTGATGTGTTTGTGACTCCACTTTTTGTATAAGATTAAGTGCGAGAAGGTCTTTGCAGATAGCATTTGCTTCTTTGTTGTCTGTATCGTCGAAATGTATATTTAAATCCCCTAATACCGAAAACTTGTTATATCTCAGTGCTGGATGGACTACTTTATCCTCCAGACTTGTCGTAAATGGTGTACTGTGACCGGGTGGGCGGTAGATAAGGAAGCCTGTTATCGTGTTTTCTTTTGTTATTGATATCGTGAAGAAGTTGTGCCTCGCAGCTATCTAGGACACTTTGTTGGACCTCACATTTTATCTCTTCTTTATGGATTATGGCAATTCCACCTCCTCTTTGACCTACCCTATCTTGCCTGATAAGGCAGTAGCCGTTAGGGATGGCGTCTATCACATCAGGTGTTGAGGTTTCATTAAGCCATGTTTCGGTCAGGAACAATGCGTCTAATAAGTTTTCCTCTAGTAGATCGTGTATCTCGTACTTGTGTTTAGCCATGGATCTACAATTGAGTAGGGCCAGCTGTGTTTTTGGTTCCCCTGTGGTGTGTGTCTGGCGGCTAAAAGTGGTATTGCAGTGCTTGCATGTTATTTCCCTGTTTTCAGGCTGTATTGTATGCCTGCAGTAAGCACTGATGGGTTTGTTCAGTTTTAGTAGTGCCTCTTTAGAATACTTGATTGGCTCTAAAGACCTCACAGGGCCAGGGTTCGTGGCCTCTGGTCCCATATGGGTGCAGACGGGCTTGCCTTCGGTGCGCCATTGGCGCGCCCACTGCACGCGTCTGCTGCGCGGTCGCGGGCACATTGATGTAAATAGAGAGGGAGAATTGAGGCAGAAGGAACGCCTCTGCCTGCCAGACTGGATGTGACATACTCTGCTCCGCCCTCCACACAAGCGGCACACAGCGGGGGTGGACCGGGGCGAGCAGGCAAAAAGAGGTGAGTAACACTTCCCCTTCTTAAGTTGTGTAAAAAGCTCACTTTTAACTGATAACTATATACGATACTAATAATAAAGTTTCAATAAACTTTGTTCCTGCCTTCACCAGTCATACAAACAAATCATGTATTGTTTGATTACGACACTATACCTGGCCCAGGTAGTACTCCTCCGCTACAAGTATAAGGTTCAAATAGCATTATGTCCACAGTCTGTCTATGGTCTTACTCTTACTAAGCTCCTGAGATAAATAGTCTGGTGGTTACTCCCTCTGTGCTCCTGTTCCTACCACATACATGCTACAATATTTGAGTGTTTACTTGCATGTTTTAATTTTACAGGCTCCTAGTGGAGAGAGTGCACTCTTTACAGTCTATGTATCTGGGTGCACAAAAGGACTGAATATTGTAGCCCAGTGTTTGTGTGTGGGTATGAGATAGAGCGAGAGAGAGACACAAACAGTCTGGGAGTGTGAATCCCAAATTAAAAAAATTCATCGAAGAAGCTATGTCTCACAATACTCGTGAAAGGTGCAAGGAACTGTTCACAATTTTTTTTTCTTTAAATTAGTGTGTGTGTGTGTGTATGTGTGTGTGTGTGTGTGTGTGTGTGTGTGTGTGTGTGTGTGCGTGCGTGCATGTGTGTTTGCGGATGCATGCACGTGTGTTTGTGTCTGTTGCACACAACTACTCATTAAAACAACTACTTTGTGAATCAGGTCCAAACATTACTCTGACAGGTTACATTTCTAACCTCATCAAGATTCCATTTGGATGCAGCCAGGCAGGAGTGTTGTGATGAGAGTAAAACATTAAAGGAATTCTGCCGTACATGGGGTGTTCTCCAGGAGTCAGACATTTGCCACAGAAAAGGGGTTCATCATTTATGAATTTGTATTCAGCCTACCTCCTGTGTTTTATCTGTTTCAGGCATGTAAACTCAACTATAATTCTATTCAAAATGTAGAAATTGACTATTCATAGAACATGTGTGTTACTATTTCAAACTAGAAAGCTTCTTCCTTGTAGGCTAAATTAAACTAAATGCCCAAGGGAGAACAAACATTTATTCTGTAAACAATGCATAAAAGTATATTTATTGTTAACATATGGTAACAAAGATGAGTATGGGAGGGTTAACTAAAAATACAGCAGCTCTGAATTCTCATTAAATTAAAAAGTGATTTTGTGGAAAGTGCCTATACTACTATATTCATCCTACTGGAAGCATAAAATCTATATTTCAGAGCCGGTGACTCCGAATAACACGTTTAACTTTTTGGAGAGCGATGCTACAACAGCACACAGGGTTTGTGATGAAACATTATCCACAACAAAAACTACTAATATTGTGGACATCATAAGATGGCCACAAGAGGGCCTTGTTTCCCAAAAATTGGGAATTGAGAGGTTAAAATATATGTTGTGTTTTCACAGCCTTGTCCAAAAAATAAAATGATCTAATTTTTCAAATTTCGCGGGCAGTTTTGTAAAAATGGCGGCCTTTTTACAAAACTGCCTATTATGCGATTTTTTTGCAAATCGCGAAATCCTGGAGGGTCTGAGCAATTGAGCTTGGAGTACAGTGTGAGAGTGTGGAAGGCGGAGCATGAGCAGAGGTTCAACGAAATCTGGCTCCTTTCTGGCCCGAGAATCCTCAAGGACATAGTGCAGAGCCGGAGGCAGACATTTGTCTCAAGAGAGGTTTGAGCCTTTAGTGGCTCGTTCACCTCTGTGTAAAGGAAGCAGAAGATGGAAAGTCCACCCCTAGATTTCCTCATAAAGTCAGAACTACTAAAAATAGTGTGACCTGGCATTGCTTTAAATCCTTATGTCAAAGAAAACCATGCACAAACATGGTGCAAATTGAATATCATGTTATATTCTTATGTGCAGGGCTTTAAGTGGGATGAAAAACTGGGGGTTCTCTCATAGGAGCGTGGCAGATGTAATTGAGGGCGAGGCTTAAAATATCCAAGCTAAAAATCTGTGCTTAGCTTAGTGTGCAGCCTGATTGGTATTAGGGGGTTTCTGTCATTGTATCCAGATCTGTAATACAGCAAGTAACATTATACCTACAACAAGCCAGGCCTTTTGGCTTTGTCAATGGTTGTTTAGCTGCATTCATTGTATAGAATATTGAAAATGCTTCAGTTCGGAAATGAGACTGTGAATGACCTACAAGGAGTCTCTTTAAAGTTACATCAAAGTTGGTGAAGAGTGGTACTGCTGCAGAGTTAAGAATTATTTTCCACCCTGTGGGTGAGGGCAAGAATGGACACCCCGATAGAGACCTATCTCTGCATCTGATTTTTACAACTGCCGGTGCACGCACCCAGCCCACTTAAGGACCTGCTTATGTGTAAGACCTGTAAATGTCATGGAATTACACGATTTACGTGGATCAACCTTGGGCAGTTGTTCTTGCACTGAAATTTGTTTTGGAGGGTAGAAACAGCGTACACAGCACTTCTAGTTCGCCTTCCCACTGCAACACAATGCCTAGCGTAGTGCTAAAATGGTGGTTTTTTAAAAGTGTATGACCGAAACATAATCAGTGCAGGCAGGGTCGGATTGGTAACGCAGACACTCGGGAAATGGCCGAAGGCCGGTAGCCGAGTTCTAGCTGTGGGTTGCTTTTTTAGGCAGTTTGGGGACTGTCTGTGCTGTTATGATGCCGCCAGCGGACCAGTGGGTGCCTGAGTGTCCTTTCTAGAAGCAAATGGGTGGAGGTATCACTCCTTTTCTCTCACTAGGCCAGCCCATTAATGTATGTTGATTGAGCAGGGCAGGGGGCCTGAGCAGAAGTGGTCTCACTTGCATACATGTGTGGCTCAGCAGTGCGAACTAATCTGTGCATTTTTTAAATCTAAGTGAAGTTAATAAAACATGCCCCCACCCCCTTTCTTTTCATAAAACTTCGCCGAAGCAGTGTTATGCGGAAAGGCAATACCCAATGATGGGCCACTTTTTTTTGGTGTGCCCGGCTTGATTTTTTATCCCAATCCAACCCTGAGTGCACGACTTATGCTAAATCCCATTCGCACAATATTGCTTATTTTCAGGTCCTAACTGGCCATTCTGCCATTTCCCCTGTAGGTTGTGTGATTGGGCCTTCTTTCAGAGAAGGGTGGGCTACCACAACCTAATGTACTTCGAAAGACCCATTCTATTGGTGGCCTCCTACACTTTGAGGCTGGTTTAAAGATTGTTGCCAGGGCTGGGGTCTGTTTCCAGTCTGGCCCAGCATGCTATGCTGCACTATTTTTTGAGGCCCATAGGAACCAATGGCAATTACCGAATCGGTAAATACCGGTTCGGTAAAATTACCGAATTGACAAGGGGGACAGGGTGTCACTTTGACACCCTGTTGCACCCTTGATTCAGGCTTGTGTGCCATGTGACACACATACATGCCCTTAGGGAATGTCTGTGTGCCACATGGCACAGGTGTACAAGCACAGATGTGCATGTACACAGGAATTCGTTATTTACCATGCAATAGTATTACATGGTAAATAACGAATTCTTAGGGGCCTGTGGCACTGTTTGCAGTGCCACCTACATATAGATTTACCGATTCGGTAAATTTACCGAATCGGTATTTTACAGAATCGGTAAATTTACCGAACCGTTAAATTTACCGATTCTGTAAAATTTAGGCCCCCTACATCTCAATCACCAAATACCGGTTGGTAACGGCCGAAATTGGCCGGTACCGACCGGTATTTGGTGACCTACGTCTGATTTGCCCAGTCACAGGATTTGGATTGGACCCCGAGCCTCGAACCTTGGTTTCTCAGCTCCAAAGTCGGCAGTCTAGCCGTTAGATCACATCCTCTCACTTGAGGACTGCTAGACCGTCTGCCTCTTAGTTTCGTCTGGTAATTCTGTAGACAAATACTGGACACATCACTTCCAAGAATCATTTTTTTCATTGATGTCTATTGCCTCATCTAATAGCAAATCACCTGTATCATGCAGCTGTTTCCAATAGTGTGAAGTTTTTGGGACATGTGACTAACAGATTTTGTTAATTCCTAACATAAATAGTGTCAATCAGGATCAATCTTCATTTGATAATTGGTGTCCAACGCGGTCTAAAGTAAGAACGGACATATCAGAATCCCACTGTTCTCTTCCAAGATGTTTGCCGCATGTGTTATAACGGCCCATTGGATGAAAGATTAAATTGTGCAGATATATGTAGAAAGTAAAAATTCTCTTTGGCAGAAAGAAGGGCAGGCACAACCACCCTGTACTCCTCATTAAAGGAGTCTGGGATTTTATCATTTGCTCTCTTCACTTACATCTGTTCATGCTTTCTGGCTATGGGATTTTGGAGTGGGACCAAAGGAGACAACATTTGTTTCCGATTTTATATTTTGATTATTCAATGTGTAGAATGCATGGGCGGCCTTTCACACAACTTCTTTGATTACAATTCCCTATAAAATACAATGGAAGGAAAACAATATCCCTTGACTGCTGTCTCAATAATCTATGAAAATAATGCCAGACCGAGTATTGTCTAGAGAGTAATATATTAAGAGCACTAACAGCATCAAAAGACTTCCATAAAGGTAATAGCCCCAGGAATGTCACCAGAATGCATTGAGAGAGGGGATAAAGGGCCATGCCCTTAGTGCAAATAGGATATTTTCCCAGGAATATTGTATCAGGAGAAAAATACTACTGAATATAAGGTACATTTTAAAGAAATGCTTGTAGAATACCATGGCAGGGGACTATGCATTCAGAACATCGCGGTAGAAGATTAAATGTACCCAGAATCGTCCAATAAAATTATGCCACCCCTGAATTCTGTGGTAAGAAATACTATTCGTGAACATCAATTCACCAAAATGCCTCGAGTAGCGGAAGTGACATCACATGCCATTTAACCGTCCTTTACTTTCACTCACACACGCATGAATGCTTACACATACACACATATTCACACATATGGACACTCTCTTACTTAAGCGCTCTCACCCACAAGCACGCACATACCATATATTTAAAAGCATTTTTTACTTACCTTAGCTGCAAGGGAGGGTCATATTCCAGCTAACTGTAATCCTTTCTTTATTTTAGTAATATTATAGTAATAGTGACTAATATAATATTTTTCATTATTACTGTATTAAAAAATTGACAGAAAACAAGGAGAGCAGAGCCGCAACCGACGCCCATAAGGATGAGCTGCCCTGTATACCCGTACGCATTTTGCCTCCTCTGAGGTCACGTGTCGCAAACGCAGTGCCTGGGGTCACAAGGGGCAAGCCAGGGGCCAATGCTGCGACCCCTAAATGACATCAATGATAATGCTACCAAAACACAGTGCCAAAATAAATAGTACCCGCTGTGGTGCATTTCCAACTGGAAAATTACCCCTTGAATTCCTGGAAAGAGAGACTGTGAACCCTTGTTTCCGGTCCAGGGAAGACATGGCTTGGCAGTTCGGGCTGGACTGTTCCCATGAGGCACAGGGTCAGACTGATTTGCATATAGCCATGTCTGAACTGGGGTGGCAGAGTGGGCTAAAGAACGGTGATGGATTAAACCCAGATCTTTTGACTGGGTGTGAGTGTTTGATTGATTCAGATGCTCCGTCCATCACCAACCCCTTTTGTACCCCTACATTTTGGGGCAGGGTTCTTTGTGTTTCCAATCAGAGGGGCCTTGACCTGGCTGTCTGGGCCGGTCCGCCCCAGGGCCTTGTTTGTTTCACATATGGTTTGTATTTGTTTGTAATGGCACAGACAATCGAAAACATGATGGAGTGGATTGCGTCTTAGAGTGGTTATCAGTCGCTGAGATTAATTCAAGCTATGTGAGTCTTTTGTTTATCAGATGTGTGCACAGCCTGACGTGGGTCATGTGTTTGTAATGGTATAAGACTCAGGCAGCTCCTCACTGATCAGGCTCAAAATATCTCAGATCGTTTTGGTGATGCTTGTGTTTGTTTTGGGAGGTGGCCTTGCTGGCTGTATGGGCTGGAGTGTCCCAACTGGGGCAAGGCCAGTTTGAATTGCCTGCAGCTGGCCTATATCTTTAATGGCTCTGAAGGGCCAATAAAGATGGACTGAAATGCATCCCAGACTGATTACTAGTGTCCATGATTCGTTCTAATATTATGACCCATCCTTCTATTTTATTATCCAAGGCACTCAGAACCTGGGGGAGGCGGGGGTGTCCAATCCATCGCCTACCACTTATAAAAGATAAGTAGCTCATTATACAAAAACAAAATACAACACAAAAGAATATGCCCATGGGGGCGTGGCCAAGATGGCGAGGTGAGCGGACGCGCTCTCCGCGAGCTCCTCCGACCTCGGAGCCCAAGACCGTGAAAAAGCTGCCGATCTCCCCCCGTTTGGCGCTGGGGTGAGGGCGGATGCGAAGAGACCGGAGTACGCATTTCTGCTGACCCCCGGAGCTGCATTTGGACTGCCTTTCGAAGTTTTCGAGAGTAGTGACGCCGAGGGTCGGCCATCTTAGCGGCCTACTTGGCGGCAGCCCGGAGCACCGGGGCGCTCTATCCCTGGTGAGGCAGCGGTGGAACTCCTCTATAGCCCAGAAGCGGTGAGTGGCAGCCGCTGGTGTGGCCTCGAGTGGAACACAGGAGTGTGCTGGCGCCCTGAATGGAGCAGGGATCGACTGTGCGAGAGGACAGAGGCGGGGTCCCGGCAAGCTGATCTAACTAAGAGAGTCCGGGGACGTGGCCTAGTCCGAGAATTCCCCCGGCCGTTTCTGAAGCCTGGACATCGGGGCGGCGAAGGTGGCCGATGTTGGATGGGAGCCGTGCCCCACTGAGCATCGGGACTCCAGCTTGGACTGCGCGCTGAAGACGGCTGGGAGGTGGCTGACAGAGCTCTCGCTAGGCAAGCAGCGGAAGAGCGGGAGCGCAGGCCTGAGCCCGTGGCCTGAGCACTGAACAAACGCGACCCCATAAGGTCTGAACCGCCACGGAGGGCCTAGCAAGGGAGAGGCCCGGATGTTCCGGGGTCGTAGGCGGGGGCTGGTGGTCGTCGTGGCGGCCTGAATCATACCGACGGCCCTCCATATTTGGCCGGGGAGCAGAACTGGTGGTGTGCGGTCGTGAGGAGAAGACGCCCGAGCTAACCTGGGAGTAACATCAGGACTGTGGTCTGGAGACAGGACACTCCCGGCAAAGGGCCAACGAGCGGAGGCCCGAAAGCGCGCGCCGGGCTCCGTGTAAGTTCGGAAATCACCGATTGTGAGCTCCGATTCGATGGAGTAGCGGTGGAGAAGCACAGCGGGGGTGCCGGAGCCAGGTGAGTGGACAGGACACTATTACACTCTCCTTCGAGTCGCAGCGCTCCCGCTAGGCCGGTGCCTCACAGGGTGTGGCTGGTGTGGTCTGCCTGATCCCGGCGCCCTACAGCCGAACCACTGGGACACGCTCCCGACTCCCGGGCTGGGGAGAGGGGCTCGGTGAGACGAGGAAGAGAGACACAGCAGTTCTAACCCCTACGGGCTGGGCCGGACTAGCTTCTCTTGGAGCTGCCCCAAGTGTGCACTGGAGGAGGTGTCATGGCTGGCAACAGAGGTAACAAGAAGGGAGATCGAACTCTGCAGGACATGCTAACGAGGGGCCCGGTGAGGCACGATAGGGGGCAGCAATCATCGAGCCCTGCGAGCAGCTCCCAGGGGGCAGTGGGTGGCGAGCCCCCAGTGACCAGGTCTTTCTTGGAATCTCTCTTTAGCTCGCTCAGGGACGACTTCCAAGCACTGAAACAGGAGGTGGCCGGAAAAGTGCGGGAAGTGCGCAGAGAGGTCAAAGGATTGGGCGAGAGAGTGGCCACTGTAGAGGCGGCGGGACATACCAGGGACGAGGAGATAACGCAACTACAGCAGGAGGTGCTGCGCCTGCAAGACCAGCAGCTTGACCTCCAAGCACACAATGAGGATCTTGAAAACCGTTCTCGCCGAAACAATATTAGGGTCCGTGGCGTCCCATCCGGAGAAGAGGGTGAGGAAGTGATAGGTTACCTGCAGGACCTATTCAGAGAGATTTTGGGTGAGCCGACAGACTTTGTCATTAGGATAGACAGAGCACACGGCGGTCCCACCCTTTGAAGGAGCGGATTATCCGTGAGGCTCGACGGCAGCAGTCCCTAAGCTTCAGGGGACACCGGATCGCCCTTTTTCAAGATCTCTCGGTGATCACGCTTCAGAAGCGCAAAGCTTTCAAAATCGCCACAGACTTCCTGAGGGACCACGACACACAATATTCCTGGGGCCACCCTTTCCGGCTCATCTTCAGGTGGAATGGTACACTCCACCAGCTTCGCTCCTTGCATGATGTCTGTAGTGTCTTGGGGATCACCGCGACAGACAATGCAGTGCCTACTCCCCGTAGGCGTCGCACTACCAGGGATGGTTGGCAATCGGTGACCCGGAGGCGCCCATACGCGTCCTCAGCACGACCGGACTCACCCACAATCAGAGCGGACATGGCTGATGCGATCCAGGAGGTGGACAGGTCCACTGCAACCGGCGAAGTCGCTTTGACAGCTTAAGAGAACTCCGGGGGGAGATCGATGAAGCACCACTGACATAGCAGGTTTGGGGATCCGGGGGAGGGGGGGGGTGGAGGGTGAGTGGGTTGTGGCCGGACGCCCACTTGAATACTTTTCCACAGACTTGTCCATCCGGGACTGGACTGGGACAATGGGTCTTTGGGCCCGACTGGAAGAAGGGGGGGGACGGAAGAGAACAGTTGGGGTGGGGTTGGTTGTGGTTTGCAAGGGAGGGGAAGGTGGGAGGCGGTTGGAGAGTTTCTGGTGGGGTTTGGGGTTCGGGGTCGGGGAGTTGGGAGGGAGTTGAGGGTACGGGAGGGGGGCTCCATCCAGTGTTCTTGGTGTGTACATGCTGCCCCGGAGGGGGCTCCCGGACTCATCTGGCCACGGCTCTACCATCTACAGCTGTTGCTTATTTGCTTTTGCCACTTTGGTTTTATTAAGTATGGCGACCCTTAAAGTGGTGACCCTGAACCTTAAGGGGCTCAACAATCCGGTTAAGAGAAGGGCTATCTTGTCTCTACTAGAGGGTATGCAGGCGGACATCTGCCTTCTGCAGGAGACTCATTTGCTGGCGCAGGACTGCCATAGGATGCGCTCACGCAAGTTCCCCACACAGTTTTTCTCCTCGAACAACTCTAAAACAGCGGGGGTGGCAATCTTGGTGTCTGGATCCTTTAGAGGGGAGGTTCTCCACAAACTCGCAGAACAGAAAGGGAGGCTTTTGGCATACAGGTTCAAACTGGGGTCACTGACGCTCACTATAGGGACAGTATACAGACCATCAGGAGCGCTTCCTTCACTCTGCGCTGATGGACATAACAGCGTCCCCAGACAGGCATATCATCATAGGGGGGACCTGAACATGGTGGTCGATTCCTCTATGGACAGATCAACACAACGCTACCCGCAGGCGGGGGAACTGTTGCACATTGGAAAGGGTCAATTAGTGGATCTTGATCTCCATGATCTATGGCGCCACCTCCACCCCACAGATAGGGACTATTCCTACTATTCTCATGCACATAAAACTTATGGAAGACTGGACCATATCTTAGTCACTGGCCCAGTCCGTGACTTGGCCACAGCATCTGAAATTGGGGTCCTTTCTCTGTCAGATCACGCACCAGTTTCGGGCGTCTTCACGCTGCCGTCGACACAGGCTCCCCGCGGGGTGTGGCGACTCAGAGATACACTCTTGCATAAGAAAACGGTGGTGACACGCATAACAGAGTCGATCAAAGACTACCAGGCTCATAATGACAACGGAGAGACCTCGCTAGCTATTCAATGGGCAGCTCTCAAAGCGGTCCCGAGGGGTGAATTCATTGCTGTCTCCTCAGCAGAGAATAGGGAACGGCGTCAGAAACGTGATGAACTGACGCAAAAGGTCAGGGAACTTGAGCAGGTGCACCGCCGTACGGGGGCCCCTAGAATTAGGAAGCAGTTGAAGGCGGCGAGGAAAGTCCTGTCAGCGTTGGACATGGATAGGGCCGAATATGCGGCACTGAGGTTGCGGCATGCGTATTACACAGGAGACAGGAGGGGACAGGTGTGGTCGACTTCTAGCGCATAAATTGAGAGAGTCTCACCAGTGTCGTAGAGTGAAAGAGATTGAGGATGGAGACGGAGGAGTGGTTTCTGACGACGCTCAGATAGCAGAGGCCTTCCGGCGCTTCTATGCAACGTTATATACGGAAGATCTCCTAGGGGAGGGAAACGCGTAGGATTATTTAGATACGATCACCCTCCCATCTTTGGCGCCGATACAAACAGAGTACATAGAGAGAGAAATCAGGATTGAGGAGGTGATTACAGCTATCTCCAGACTTAAGCATGGCAAGGCCCCGGGCCCTGACGGGTACTCCGCACTCTTTTATAAGACGTTCAGTGACGTACTGGCGCCCATTCTGACCAGACTCTTTAATTCCTTTTCCATCTTGGGAGCTCTTCCACTCGATCTCCTACAGGCGACAGTGTCAGTTATACCCAAACCTGGAAAGGACCGGACCAAATGCAGCTCATATCGGCCGATCTCTCTCCTCAATGTTGACCTAAAATTATATACAGGGATCCTAGCGGCAAGGTTGGCACTCCACCTGCCGGGATTGGTAGACTCGGACCAAGCGGGCTTTATACCGGGGAGGCAGACGGTGGATAACACCAAACGGTTAGTCCACATTTTGGAGAAAGCCTCCAGAATCCCGGGGGAACGAATGCTGCTATCTGTCGACGCTGAGAAAGCGTTTGATCGGGTGCACTGGCCCTATTTGGAGAGAGTGTTGGAGAGAATGGGGATCGTAGAAAAGTTCCTCACTATGGTATTTAACTGCTATAGGTTTCTAACTGTGGTGGTACGGGTGAACGGTTGTAACTCCAAAGGATTTGACATCGAGAGAGGAACCAGACAGGGTGGCCCACTGTCACCACTTCTCTTTGGCTTATACATCGAACCGTTCACCCAGCGGATACGCCAAAACCCGGACGCGACAGGTGTGAAAATGGGTGGATATGTCCATACAGTCAGCCTTTACGCGGATGACGTGATTTTCTCCCTGGACCATCCGAGGTGAGCTCTCCCGGCGTGTATTAGTGAACTGGAGGCTTTTTCGTCAGTGGCTGTCTTCCGCATGAACATGGGGAAGTCGGTGGCCTTGGATCTTTCTCTAACGGCTGCCACTCGTTCGGAGCTGCAGGGGCTCTTCCCTATGCACTGGTCGTCGCACCAAGTACAGTACCTAGGTATACTGTTAGCCCCCACGTTACCGGCAACGGTCACAGCTAATTATGAGGCTCTGAGTAAAAAGATTTCAGGCACTGCCACTACAGCCGCCTAAGGGATGGATCCAGCAGACTCAAGCAGACCTGGCCCGTTTCATCTGGCAGGGTCGCAACCTCGAATTAAGAGAGTTCTCACGATGTTGGCTCCGGAGTCGGGGGACTGGGTGTCCCGGATCTGCGCAAGTACTTTCAAGTGGCGCAATTGCGATATCTAGTGGAGTGGAGTAGGTGGGAGTCAGACAAACCCTGGCTCTTCCAGGACCAGGCAGTCGCAGGTCGCCCACTGCAGGTGGTGCCCTTTCTGCGTAGGGCTCACCGCCCTCCTAATCTTTACGCATCCTTTGTCACGCGGGTCCCACTGAAAGTGTGGGACGCCACTTGCAGGGTCCACGAACTCACTACGTTCCCTTCCCCGTTTACGCCAATAGTGGACAACCCAGACTTTACACCAGGGATGGAACCAGGGGCCTTCAAGCACTGGCGCACAGCCGGTTGTAGAGCGCTTTCATAATTGTATGACACGACTGGGGTTCTCTCTTTTCGGAGCCTAAAAGAGGAATTCTGGTTGTCAGAATCGGACAGGATGCGTTACTGGCAGGTGAGGCATTGGGCGTTGCAACCTCAAGTGCGGGAGTTCGCGGACAGAAGGTTCTCACCGTACGAGAAGTGGCTGATCACACCCACGTCCGACACTAAACACATCTCTGATCTTTACAAACTGTTGCAGCCGCCACCCTTCCACTTTCACAACCCAGGCAGGGAGTGGTGGAATCGAGAACTAGGCAGGACGCTGAGCCATAAGGAATGGGACCAGATCTCGTATCGGGCTAGGCATTCTGCATACCATATAGGGCTCACTGAAACGTTCACCAAAGTATCAACTTATTGGTACTATACTCCAGAAAGATTACACAAGATGAATCATAATATTGAAAACACCTGTTGGCGAGAGTGTGGACAGATAGGCACCTTGACACATGTACTGTGGGATTGCCCCCTGCTAGAGTCCTACTGGAAAGAGGTGCTTGATGAGATTGACACACACTTTGGTATAGAGCTCCCCCGCCTCCCAGCTTACACACTGTTAGGCCTCCCAAATGGGCTGATGTACCCCTTGAAGTCGCGTAGGGGAGGACAGGTAGCAATAACATTGGGCTCAGCGGTGCAAAACATTTTAATACACTGGCGCTCGACTGTCATCCCCTCTACCGTGGGTTGGCTTCATAGATTGTGGCATGTCCTGGGTATGGAAAAACTATCACTTATGGTGGCGGGGGAAGTGGAACAATTTGAGGAACTGTGGCAACCATTCCATGCTCTACTAACCACGGAATTTAGGAAGCTTACATGTCCAAGGTATCTCAGACTGCTTAGACTCACTCCGCCGATGGCACACACGGCCTAAGTACTCACTATCTGGGTATGGGTAGCGCCAACGGGCAGCGTTGTGGGTATGATACACAAGGCAGGACAGACTCTGGATGGGGAGGGTAGGGACTGGGGGGGTCTAGGGAGGGCTTGGGCGTTGGGGGGGTAGTTTTGCAAAATTTGAAAGAGTAAAGAGAGACTGCACCATCTTTGTTTTGTATTAAAATGGTATTTGCTGAATCTTCGCTGCAGGAGGCTACGCTGCATGGACCTAATGCACGGCGTACTCATTTGAATAACCTCCTGGGGTGCTGCGCAATCATTCTTGCCTGTGTGTTTAATTTTCTTTCTCTGTACTCATTCAATAAAATACTTTAAACATAAAAGAATATGCCCATGGGAACAGGCTTTTATAACAGGTACTACAGGGAAATAGACAAACATGTATCAGGCTAACACTAATCTCCCAGATGTAGGCTGACTGTGAATGTTAGAGTATGAGTATGTTAGAGGCGCATAGGCCAGTCCTTCAATGCCCAGCAACCTCCACTGTAACTTTTACTAAAGCCAACAGAGTGCTAATTTCTGGTTAGCCCAAGTTCAAAGGAGCAGGAGTTACCTGAGCATAGCCGTAGTCCGGTCTCCAGTGCAAGGCACTTACTCTGGACTGCATTTGGCATGGACCACCATTCCCTGATGCTTGGGACCTCTGTTCTGACCACAAATGGTCAAATGTTGCTGGTTCCTGTGCAGGAAGAGTCCCAAAACAAAAGACCAGCAGCCAGGGGGACTTCAGACATCATAATCCATTAGGGCCAGGGAGCAATGACGCTTGTTGTCAGGGAGGAGGAGCCATCACCCCCTCATGCCATAAAGCCTTTTGATATTTGCACTGCGTGGGTCGTGCCCAGGCAAAGCCAGGGCCACGGGCGGGTCTGTCCTCGCCCATCATAGCCCGGAAGAGGCTGGGCCATCCCTCTTGGTTCTGCTACCTAGTTTGTCCATCCTTTACACCCACATAACGGGTATGGAGAATGTTGCCATTTAATGGTTGGTTTCTATTACTAAAGTGCAATTCATGTTTTGGAAATTTAATTGGCATGACGTATACTTAAAGATTTCTTAGCATGCTTGAATTGAAACCAAATTTTGGGTGCATGTGTTTAACCTTGTAGGACGGATCTTTGACTTTGTAATCTTAATTCTTGCTTACAACGGTTGTAATACTAAGCATTGGCTAAACAATAGTAAGATTATTGCTAGCCATTGGTGTTAATTTATTTTTATTTTGCTTTTATTTTTTCTTTCTTTTATTTTTAAAGGCATCAGAGGCCCAATGGGTAAGCGTAAAAAACCCAAATTAGGAAGAATGCTGGGGAGAATTGTACAGTCTCCCAAACTGATGAACTAATTGAGGAAGTGGAGTCAATATTGGGTATCTGTAAAATGACATCATTTTATAGGAAACGTCAACCCCACATAAACTCCTAGCTAGTCAAAAAGTCGTACCTAGCATTCAGTCTGATGACAAGGAAAATAAAATCTTTAAAAATATTACTGGCCCCATATTGAGCAACAGCAACCAAGAAACTAATCTGGAACAGAAAGGGATGACACTGTAAATAGAGCTGAGGAAAAGCCAATGGAGGGGATCCCGGTCCCTAATTGCTCTAATAGGTTGGCGCCTTTATTCTCTTTAGAGTCTCCCAAGGCCAGTGATATACACCCCGTCAGGCGTAAAATGCCAAGACCCACCCCTGCTCTCATTAGGGAATCTAAAAATGGTTGCTCTAGTTCCCACAATAAGGTATGTCTTCCTAAGGGCAAACCTACACTGAGGGACCTAAACTCCAAGATTGACTCTCTTTCAAAGAGGTCTTGGAGCTTAAAGTGATTTTAGCTGCACTGATGATACAGTTGGCACACCCTGGGGTGGGTTAGAATAGTGGCCTACAGGAGAAATGCTCGACGCTCTTTGAACCTCACCATACGTACCACCCACACACACATAAAACAGAGAGTCAACACAGAATAGAACCCACACCTCTTGTGCGACATTGGCCCAATGATATCCCAATGATATTGAATTAAGTTACTGGCGGAATCCTGTTGGCTCCAGATTGAGCATTTTGAATGATATTGATCGGAGGAATAATGATTGTGGGGTGCATAAAGGATCTACAGTAAAAGCTGGTCCTAGAATTGAGTCTAGAGCTGAGAGGGCATCTCAACATATTCACACTCCCTTTACTAACTGGCAGGCAGATCAAGCAGTGAGACCTAAATAAAAGCTTCTCTCCTACAAACAAAATCACAACCCTAGTCCCTTCCATTGTCCCCACCACCTAATTATTAAAAGATCACCCAAGAATTTGGACCATAAAGTATTTATGATAAATGTTGCCAAATTGGGGTCCAGCTCTAGGGAGAATGGGTATTCTTTCGAAAATAAGGCTATAAATTGGATTTGGCACATCCGTCAATGTCTATTAGTTGTGCGTTAAGACATAGTTAAACCAGAACATTTCCCGCCCTAGTAATAATGATTCATTTGATAACGTCATGCTTGTTTTCAGATCCAACGATATTGTTGATGTGCTGATTTCTATGCTCTTCCCCACCTCCCAGCACATGGATAAGACTTAAATTGAATGTACCTATTCCTAGCTCACACAGAGCCCGGCCAAATTTGGATGCAGCAGATTGACTGACAGCTATAGATCCTTCCCCATATGTGAAGAATCCCCAAGAAAGGATACTTTTGAACACCAACACCAACTGACATTGAGATCAGATTTTAATAATCCTCTAGCCTTAAGGTTTCTGAATAATTGACCTTATACCACAAGTGTTAATAGGAAAACTGTTGTGGACCGCACTTTATCCAGGATAGGTGTACAAGAACCTACCGCTTATTACCTTTGGTCTCATGGAACACTGCGGGTCTAAAGCACTAATTGACTGACCCACTCTGGCAGGTGTATATTGAGCAGTTCCTGCTTTGCATATTCCAGGAAACCTGGTTGTTAGTACCTCCCCACAAGCCTGGATACAGAATATTTCATGTTAATGCAATTGCTTTTTCATTTGGTAGGACTGGTTATAAGGACAAAATTATCTCTCAATATTTTAGAAGGAATGTTGAGTATTTACTCATCCAGCATTCTAGCCTAAGAATTTAAACACCAAAAGGACCTTGTTTTTACCTTTTGTGACATCTATGTGAGGCCAAGGAAGAGTAATCTAGAAACCCCAATAAAAAACCTGCTTGATGGGTTCTTTTACACTATAGATCCAAATGATATAGTTATCTTGGATGGCGATTTTAATTGTATTTTTGAACCAATTAGTGGTTTAAATTCAATTGCCGTTGATGAGGGTATGGTATGGGGCGTTCCCCATCTTGGCAGCAAAAGCACTGCCCCTTTCTCAGCAGCCACCATGCAACTGGTTCACTTCACCCTAGAACATGGTCTGCAAGCCTGTAATGACAGATCTATATTTGATAATCCCAGTTAATTCACATTTAGAAGAGGCACCCCGTAATCTAAAATTGATTATGTGATGATTAACGTGGGATAGGCTCTGATACATTTGGATCGACTTCAGAGAAGATAGTGACCAGTTTCCCTTGCACCTATGATGCCAGGATTTCTTTCTGAGATTCCAATCTTGTCTGTCAACAACCTTTTTATTGAGACAGTTATCGGGAACAACCGTAGGTCAATCAAGTGGCCTTAAATTGTGGCCAATTCTGATACCTTAACCATAACATATACCACCTATTCTGACACTCTATTTCCCTGTGTAGAGAGGACACCTTTCTACAGGAAGCTATAGTGAATATCCACAGCCTCCTGGTTGAGAATGTAAGACCCTATCTAATCCAGGAGTCATGTCAAAATGGTCAAAGAGGAAAGCCTAAGGTCCTCCCCTGTAATCTTTGGTATAGGAAAGTGCAGACCAGCTAAAAAGTTATTGATTGCTGCCAAAAAATTTAAAAACATTGTAAATATCTGAGAGTCACGGGCCAAGTATAAAAAAAATTGTCAGTAGCGAAAAGGAATTGGATGATGGTAACTGGAATGATTTGATTAAGGCATCTAAATGTAGAGACAATAAAACCTTCGGAAGGATTACTGCTCATGGTAGTAAGAACTTGTTTCCTCAACCTGATTGTTTTTTAGATCCTGAAACTTAGGTGCATAATTTTACTAATCTTTACTAGGCCTAGGCGGTAATTTCATCTCCGCTCACGGAATTTGCGGAATTTTGGCCGTTCCGCGGAGAACGCAAAATTGCCCAAAATTCTGCGATCTGTGGCGTAGCAGAATTTTTTCCTTGTTGGCGCTTTCAAAATGCGTGTAGTGACCTACCGGGATCCTTGCGTTCGCTGATGACTTTTCCTATCCGTTCGCGTGCGCCACGAGATTTGGGTAGTTGGGCGAGTGATCCTGCGAGAGTGTGCGATCGCGAACACGTCATTCGGACACGCCATCGGACATCCGTGGTCACAAAGAGAAAACACGCATTGCGAGTGGGCGGGACAAGTGAAACAAGATGGCCGCACCAATTGGTGACCGCATGGGAAAGTTCGCGAGCTTTTTCCCCCCGAGCACGCAAACAGCGATCTCGAACAGGAAAAAAGCATTGCGAACTGGTGGACCATTCAATTCTGCATGCTCGTGGAATTCTGGGTAGCTCGCGGAGATTGTTTACCATTTTGTGGACCTTTGTGTAACGCGACTACGCAAATTCTGCCCATCCCTCTCTTTACTCTTTGGGCTCTGTTGATGAACAAATCTCCCTATTGGTAACAACGACACTATTGAATAGTCAATTAAATAGTGTTGTACTATATCAGTCACATTTTTCCCTTGAAAAGACATCAAGAGCCATTAACGCCCTTAAATTAGGTAAAGCTCCGCATCCAGATAGGATCCCAGGAGATCTCCAGAGGCATGATCAATCTGATTGGGTTCCGTATGTTAATCTACTATGTAATTTTGTTGCTTCTGAAGCTCCTGTTCCAGAAACTTGGAAATGTGCGTACATAGTACCCATTTTTAAAAAAGGGAACAGGCAAGGCCTGGTCAACTGTGAACCCACTTACTCCAGCGCGGGGACACGCCGTTTGGCGTAACCAGGCGCTTTATAAATATACTAGCAGCCCGCCCCAGCGTTGCCTGCGGCAGAAGGGGGCTGGGGGCAGCATTTCAGGCTTGCGTGCACTCCTGCCCCGGCCCCCACCCGCCATGACATTGTCTGTGTCCCGGACAATGTCGTGACGGGCAGGGTCCGGGGCGGGAGTGCACGTAAGCCTGAAAAGCTGCCCCCAGACCCTGAGCCTTACCGCAGTTGCTCCGGGCCAACCTCCCGCACCGGCTCCCTCCCGTCCCGTGTCCCTGAAATGCTGCCCCCAGACCCTGAGCCTTACGGCAGTTGTTCCGGGCCAACCTCCCGCACCGGCTCCCTCCTGACCCGTGTCCCAGAGCCTTACCTGAGCCGCCGCTCCTCCCCGAGCTCCTCACTTCACCGCAGTTCCTCATCGTCATCATGTACGTTGCGGCCAGCGCTACGTCGTGGCCGTGAGCGTCGCGCCCGGCGCTACTTTCAGGGCACTACTTGTTTTTTTAAGTTATATTTTTAAATTTACGTTTTTTTTTATTTTCTATAGCCTATGTCCATATGCACACCCTGAGGATTACAACAATGTATTGGGTGTGTGGATTGGCGCTGTGGTTCCAGAGTTTACCTTGCCAAAAGGTTTGTGTTATCTCTTTATAATAGTAGTATAGATTTATTATTATTATTATTATTAACCGATTAGTTTGTTAGAGACTTTGAAAAAAGTATATATGCAGCAGTTTTAAACAAACTCAGTGGTTGGACAAAAGATAACAAGATCCTATCCCCATTTCAAGCTGGATTTAGATCTCAGGTCGGTACCGTAGACCAGGTGTTCAGGTTCTTATATATTATATGGAAGTATGTAAAGCTAATAGGGGGTCACCTATTTGTCATATTTGTAGATCTTACGGCAGCCTTTTGTCTGGTCCCAAGGAGCTCCTTGTGGGCAGCTTGAGGGAATCAAGGAGTCCCAGAGGATCTTTTATTAATGATAATGAAACTACATCAAGATAATTACGCACCCCCTTCCCCATTCTCTCTCATCAATGATCATGAACCTCTCACAATCTCTCCCTGTATCTTCCAATCCCATCCCTACCACTTCCCTTACCCGCTGCCTCCTCCTCCTATTACTATTACTACTACTACTGCTACTATTACTACCACTACTACCACTACTATTACGACTAGCTTTCCACTATTAGCTCTATTTGACCTCTGCCCCTTCCCCCTTCCTATTCCCTTCCCCCATCCTCCTCCCCGTCCCAGACACAGCAGAGACACTGAAGACCAGGCACACAGGCTGACTAGCAGACACACATGAGTGTGGACGTTCACCCCCTATATATCATATCCTCCTCTGAACTCTAAAGCTATTGTTGCTACAGCATAATAATGGCACAGATACTTCCCCGGGTTACCGATGATTCAGCCACCACACCAGATCCATATTCACCTTCCCTATAAAACAAGACAGAGCATGCAGGCCAACAACGACCCTCCCACCCATTGCTCCTTGGTAAGCATGGGCGAATTTTGCGAATTTGCGATCCGCGAATTTGCGGATTTGCGAATTCGCGATCCGCAAAATTCGCGAATTTGCGGATTTTTGTTATTTTGCGTGTTCGCGGGGTTTTTTGCGTGTTCGCTGGGTTTTTTGCGTGTTCGCGGGTCTTTTTGCGTCTTCGCGAGCCGCTTGCATAGCGAAGTTACCCATGCAGTCGTTTATGGGAGAGGGAGAGATAGATAGATAGATAGATAGATAGATAGATAGATAGATAGATAGATAGATAGGGAAAGAGAGAGGGAGAGAGAGAACGAGAGAAAGAAAGAGAGGCCGGATCTCTAAAGGGCCAGATTCCTGAGTTGCCCCTACAGAACATACAGCTTTTTATTTTTAGCAAAATGCATATGAAAATTGTGCTGTAAAGGTCTCTTTTAGTTTAACCCCTCCTGACAACTCAAAATGGGTGTATTTTCCATCCTCTCCCTTCTTCCTGTTTTTTATATCTGTAAGTGCTTCCTGATGAGGTTTAATTCCTTGGACAGGTGCCTCGTTGCCTACTTGTAACTTTTCTCTGACCCTGCTTCAAGGGTCAGAGAATAGTTGCAAGTAGGCAACGATGGGCCAGGAAGCAATTAGCAGCAGGTGTCCAAGTTGAAGTTAATTTGTTTGTAACCCTTTTGTAAAAGGTTACAAAGAAATTAGGTTCAACTTTTGCACCTGCTGCTGTAACCCTTGCTTGGCTGAAAATTTGTTCCCGCTGATTCGTGTATTTTACCGCGATTTCGCGAGATTCGCGGAACGCGAAATCGAGGAAAATACACAAATTCGCCCGCGAAACGGATTTTACACCTACCCTTACCCCTTGGGGATAAAGGCATAATTCTACATCTCCCCCCTTGCATGACCCTCCCCCACCCCATACTCACCCACTCTCCCATGCCTATATGTTTGATGTTTAACATCTAAGCGAAGCACACAGCACATGGGATACTAATATGTTATTGTCTTATGCTAATGCAATGTGCAATCAAAGACACTATGACCACTGTGATGTAACATGTCAAAATTGCTAATAAAGAAATATTACACACAAATTTCTTTTTACAAAAAAATATAATTACGCAAATTATGTTGGGGCCCTCAGGGCGAGCTCACTAATCCCATACCCATTTACAGGGGAGTGAGACAGGGTTGTGTGATGGCACCCACCCTTTTCTCTCCCTTTGTTAATGATGTTATCAGCTATCTGAAAGAGTGTAGACATGATTCATCAAAGCACTTTTCTTATCACAAACCCCAAGGAGTTTGCAGTCCTTGCTCAACAAATTTAAAACGTATTGCAATAGCAGGGGCCTTGAAATACATACCCCTAAAACAAAATATATGGCAATCAAACCACATGGGACCTTCAAAGGGAATGTTGGGCTTCACATATAAAAGCTTGAACATTTACCTAGATTTGATTACTTGGGTATAATGCTCAATTCTAAACTTTGTTGGGACTCACAAATAAATAAAGTGTAGCTTCTTTAGCACATAGCTTCACGGCAATACTGAAAAAGCACAAAGCCACTAAATCAAGGGCAGTTTCTCTGGCAATTTAAGTTTATAGGAGTAAGACCCAAGCAGCTGCTCTATGTGGAGCTGAGTTATAGGGATTCACAGTAGCGGCTGGTACAGATCGGGGGTGGCGAGGCAGATTAAAAAAAAGTACCTCCTCACGTCTCTCTGCTTTGTCCCTCTGCTCCAGCGGAAGAGGAAGCAGGTTGGCTCTCCTGACCAAGCACAACACTGCAATACAGAGTTATGATTTGTCTGTGCGCCGCGGTTCGGTGCTCGGATGGGAAATGGAGGACTGGACACGTTCTCCATGCAGGCTGTAGTTCAGTCTGCATGGAGAACATGCATAGTGCTCATGACTGTTTGTCCGGCCCTAAAGGGCCGGTCAAACATTCATGCACACCTTACAGAGTGCCACCACTCCTATCCCTGCTCTGAAAGCAGAGCAGCCAAGCCCGCAAAGACACAGGAGGAAATAAAATAATAATAATATTCAGTTATCAGTGTATTTTTCCTTAATTTCCACTGCAGCGGGGCAACGCTCCTCTACCTCAGCGGTGGAGCCACCACTGGGGATTCAACAAGGTGGATAAGCTTATACTGGGTGAGAATAAGTTTATGAGATCGTTACTGTGTCTCCCTACTAGCACTCCTCTCACCCCTTTATACTAAGATACTGATCTCAAGAGAATTGAGCACTTAGCGGCCCTCAGAACCTTATTGTTCTGGGTGAGAATATGGCCCACACAGGAATTTAGCTGTTATAGGGAGGGGTTAATGGAACTTCTGGAGATAGATGAATCTCATAGCTTTCCCTGGACCCGACATTTTGAGTCTTGGCTTGAAAAATCGGGTCTAGGTTCCATTAGGAGTCACCACAGGCTCTGACATCACATTTGAATAGGCAATTAAAGCGGATCTATTGGGATTTTATGACCAATTTACTTCACCAGAACTCTAGAGCAGCTAGGCTGACGGATCAATCTTTCCACATTTTGAATTCTGTTTGGATGGTGTTCAACCCCCATTGGGCAAATCACTTTATTTGAAATTCCACTATGAAACTCTCCAAACCAGAGAGAATACATCAAAATGGATAACCGATAAAAGTGACTTGGTGGACACAATCTGTAATGTGTTTATTTTTCTCACCAAAGAATATTAGACGCATATATTATTCTTTTGCGTTCCCTATGCCACAACTTGGGACTTAGGAAATACCAAGCTTCACACAGAAGCCTCCAAACTGACACTTTCCGTGCATAGTTTTCAGCCTAAACCATGATTTGCTTGCAGATGGGTTAACTCAGAAAAAGAAAGGCATGAACCTTTAAGGCATACCACATTTGCAATGACTAGTTGGAGAAGTCGATTTTTTTTCAATCTTTCCGCAAATTGCTTAAGCTACTGTAGAATTGGATCTAGTAGAAATGCCATGAATTTCAGTGTTACTAAATGTATCTTAACATTTATGTGGGAAGTCACTGACTGGGCCAACTTAGCACATAGGGAAAAAGCCTTGTGTTCCAAGTCAACCACACAGCTGCACTTTATATGAATAAAGGGAAAAAGCCCACAATAAAAGATCGCAGGCTGTATAGTTGCATTGGGATTGAACTAAAAATGTGGCCTTGGAAATTTAATGATGATGAATATTTATGTTCTGCAAGGTTGTTTTTATTTTCTATCTGATAATGACTTTTGAATTAATTGTTGCATCTTAAGGACCCATGGAAATTATTATGAAGTTTTTTAACTGTTTTTAGATAATATGACTATGTATTTTTTTTTTAACCACATGGCTGCTGGGCGTTTTCCCCCCCTGTGCTGGAAAATGCAATTTTAGTGGCACCATGACGAGCTCAGCTCGTCATCAGCACACGACACCCGTGGGTGATGACGAGCTGAGCTCGTCATCAGCATTGAAAGGGTTAATACAAGGTTTTTATTTGTGCTTTTTAAGGTTTGTAACCGAAATAAAGCTATGTTAAAATGAAATTAAAAGACCCCCCCCCCACCACCAAACATGTGAAGACCTCACCCTCCCGTGCCAGTGAATCTTTGGCCTATGCCAAGTTTCCTCATACCGGTAGGGTCAACAAGAGATGTCGGGTGTTGGGCACAGATTTTGGAGGCTACAGACATTGTTCACAATCTCTCATTCTTACTGACCAAGCTACGCTCCCTGTTCTTAGTGCGTCTATGCTCTACAGAGCAGACACAGTCTTTGTTTCAGGTAATGGTTTCCTTCAGCATGTAGAGACGAGGAGTGTTGTAAACTGGAGCAACCAGAGCATCAAAGCATCAGCACAATTATACGTGAAGACATTGCACCTGGCAGCCATCAGGCTTTGGGAGTCGCATCTCTGGAGGAGACAAAGATTCCCTCTCCACCGCCCCACAGCATTAATCAAGCCAAATGGTGGCACTCAGAAAGATATAATCAGCAGTCCTCTGATAAATGTTCACTGATACATAACTAAGACAGACCGGTCACCAACCTCCCACGACTTACTGATTAATATAAATCCAAAGTAAATCAGGAATGCCGACAATCCATTTTTCTCGATGATGAAGCATGTCATCACTAGGTGGTGAGTGAGGGCCTTCCTAAACATCCCAGTGTGGTTGTTACTGTGCTCCCCAGAACGGCTTATCCTCCTCCCAGACACTCTTCTTTTGTTTATTGATATCTGACCGGGGAACAAGAGTGTCATATACTCTCCCTACCTCTCTCCTTGATATGCAATCCATTTTTCCAGTCTGTAGAGGCTGTCCTTTAGCCTCCTTCTTGTATCATGCTTTCCAACGGTGATCCAAAATGGCCCACTTGCATTCAAAATATGGAGTCACCCTACCAGTCACCATGTATACTGCACTCCTATTGTGCACACGAGGCACAAAACAATCAGATTATCCCAGAAAACAATGATTACTTGGTCAGTGCAAAGGTCGCATTTGTAAAATCATGCAAAGGACTTTCCCGTCCCAACACCCTCATTAGAAGTGGCTCCGAAATAGAAAAGTATTATCCCAGCCATGAAGTTACCAATGCCGTTGGTATCGGTAACATGAAGGGCAGGAAAATTCTGGCCGTTTGCAAGTTGAACCCACTTCGAAAGGAGGAATTAGCCGAGGAATTGGTAATTCCAGGACCAATTGCATTGGTAATTCCTTATTTTGGCTTGGATTTTAAACAGGAGATTTTTGCTGCTCTTAGAAGCTATAATCTCTGGGTGATAGAAAATAATCTGCTGTACACCCACAGATCTCCCAGTTCCAATGGGGTCAGTAACTAACATTAGCAGCCCTATTGGAATTAAGGGGCGTCAAGTAATGAGGGCCTAAATGAGTCTCCCTAAGTAGAAAGGGTAAGCCCAAACATGGGAGCTGAGACTGCTCTGCAGTACCACTCATGCTGCACTTAACTGATAGGCAGAAGAAGGCTGAAACTAATCTGGAGTTCCTCATGTTCCCATCCAAAAGGGACCTGCTGGGGTGTTTCAGGATAGTCTGTCCCTGGGGGTGGGATGAAGTCTGATTTGCGTATGACTGGTTCCTACCTTGAATGACAAAGACACGCTATAAGAAATGGACTGAAAAGCTACCCAGAGTGATTACCATTCCTCTCATTACTTTATGTACGATTTCTGTATTGTGTCTGTCAGCGAATGAGTGTTAGTTACTATACCATCCACAGATCCTTTCCCCGTTGCATCGCTGTGAAAACAAATGTAACTGAAAAACATGCATGGTCATTTATTACAGTATTAAAAAAAAATAGACTTGTGTATTCACCGTTATGCTTAAATGATGTTACAGAACAATATTATGGGAGCAGGAAAAAAACAATGTATTCCTATATTTTAGGTCCTGGTTTTGGAGCCAACAAAGGTCTACCAACCTGCCTATGTTTCAATTAACAAGGAGGCCGATGAAGGAACTGTGTCTTTGTGGCATGTTTCACCTGTGGAAGTGGTAAGTGCAATTTCATTTTTTCTAGAAAATTTGTGGATGCTAAGATTCTCGCTTTGCCTCATCTTTAAAGGTTTCTCATGTGGCTTCTTCTGATTCATCATTTACTTATTGCGGCCACCAAGACGCAGTAGCGTTGCCATTGTGCATTGGCCCTCACCCTTGAAAGGATGTGGGATCCCTGCAGCTGTTTGAATCATAATATATAGCAATAATCAGTGTTCATTTTGCCCCTACATGCCTCCGGACCCTGGTGCCACTGCACTTGCTGCACAGGTGGAAGCTATCCCCCTGCTAAAATGCACAAACAACTTTTCACACCTCTGCCTCTGTCTACTATTGCCCATCCTGCTGTTTGCTTTGGGATTCACCTGATAGTATGAGCTTGTATAATGAAACAAGCGACACAAAATGAGCTCTGCCCCTAGGAGCGGGATAATCATCACTCTATCGGTAAACATTGTTAGATAGATTTAAGACAAGGCTCTGGCGAACTGTCTCCGCAAAATCATTACGCAAATTGGAATATCCAGATCACATTATTGCAAGACGGGGCACCACAAAGCAATCCAACACTGTAGCACCCCTTTTGGTATCCAGTGAGCGAGAGCCAAAACGTTTAAGCTATTTCTTCTTAATGTTGAACGCACTTTTAAGCTTCTTTCAGGTTTAATTGCCCTTTCCTGAAGATAATTGATTTCAGTCTGGTGTAATGGTTACTGAGGAAAAGATTCGGGGTGCTCTCCCTATATAGAAATTAAGATTACATCATTTCAAATTCAATTTTCTTCATTTGTTTTTTTATTGCACAGTTTCTTCCATTTCTGGTGTGGGTCACAATATTTCACTTGGTATATGTATAGATAAAAACTGGGCAGCTGACAAGTGTTTTGCCCCCTAGGGCTGTCAATCCTGGACCTTTCTCAAGGCTCAGTAGTTAACAATATTTTGAGTAGGCCTTCTTAAGTCTGTGCTACTAGTAGTAATTAATCTTGGTATCAATCCCTTTTCCCAGTCTGTTCACAGGTCGCGAGGTGCTGAGTTGGTGTATTGGTTCCATTGGGTTTACCTCATTCTTCTGCCAGATTGGCACCTGTTCCATGTGGCCCTTTCTGCAGGGTCACCCCATAACTTTTTGAGTTCCTCCTCCCTTTTTTTCTGACCTTGTTTTTGTTGGGTTTAGGACCCTGGGCACTTTACCACTGCTAACCAGTGCTAAAGTGCAAATACTCTCCCCTAAAATGTGGCAACAAAGGCTTATCCACAATTGTTATAGAAGTCCCTAGTAAAGTGCACTATATGTGCCGAGGGTCTGTACATTAAATCCTACTAGTTGGGCTGCAGCACTGATTGCGCCACCCACTTCAGTAGTCCTTTAAACATGGCTCAGGCCTGCCACTATGTGGGCCATTTTAGACTGCCAATTCGACCTGGCAGGTTAACCTACTTGCCAATGTTGTGTTCTGTGTTAATTAAAGACCAGAGACATTTTAACCTATGTAATGTGGTAATTTGGAATCTGCCTGCCTGGGTTTGTTTATGTACTTTTAAGCTGAAGAAATAAACCTCTTTAAAACCCTGCTGTGTGTACTCAAAAGCCAGACACAAACCTTCCCTTTTATTACATATAAATCACACCTAGGATAGGCCCCAGGCAGCTCTATGGGCAGGATGCAGTGTATTTAAAATGTAGGACATGTACTTTTGAGTTGTATATGTCCTGGTGGTGAAAAACTGCTAGATTCGTTTTTCACTACTGCAAGGCCTATCTCTCCTATAGGTCAACATTGGGATTGGCTTAAAAAATATTTTAAGTGTAATTTCCAATTGGGAAAAGATAGAGATTTGGTGTTTGGTGTCTCTGGACTCACAATTTAAAATCACAACTCATAGTAAAGTCGGATTTTAATTTGTAAGTCTGAAAATGCCACTTTTACAAAGTTGCCATTTTCTTACTTTAACCATTCTGTGTCTCTGCCTGTCTCTGTAGACTCGTCTGGGTTAGGTGACAGCTGAGCTTTGTGCATTTTCTCTAGGCAGTCACACAAAGGGAGCTGGGGAGTGAACTTTGCATCCTGATGACCCATCACCAGGCTGATGGGCCTTTATGAGGTAGATTGGGAAGGAGGAGCTGACACTTGCACCTGAATAGGGCTGTGCCTGTCCCCACACAAAGAGCTGCATACCCCCTGCAGTAAGTCTGGAGCCACGGCAGGAGAGGCAGGGACCTTGTGATCTTCAAAGGCCTCTTTGAAGTCTCTCCCACTTCAGATACAAATTTGGGTATAAGTACTGGACCCCTGACACTACCATATCAGAACTTTTCTGAAACCAATAACATTCTGCCTGGAAGAAGCGCTGCTCTGCTGCAGGAGGGACTGCACCTTTGTTAACTGCTTTGCTGTGCTGGCCTACTGCCTACTTATTGCTGTGCTGTAGGAAGGGTACACAGTCAAAATATCGAGTATGAAATATCGATGTACCAAAATATCGTGTCAGTAATTCCGAAGGTGCAGAATATCGAAAACAAGAATATCGTTGGACAGAATATCGACCCTAAGGTAAGTAATATCGAAATACTTAATATTGATGTAAGTAATATCGAAGTTAGTAATATCGATAGCATATATATCGATGTTACTAATTTCGATTACACTAATATCGATATTTGTATTATTTCTGTTGTTTTTTTATTATGTATGTGTTATATGTTTTACTTAAGTAATTAAAATAAGTAATATTATATGTGTATTACATATATATATATTAATACATTTATTTATAAGTAAATTATATGTTTTAGTACCGGAGCGAGTTGTGGGTTTATAGGGGAATAGGGTGGGAAGTAATTTAATTATGTTAAATTGATTATTAATTAGTAGGATTTAATAATAAATTGTAATTAATTAGTAATTTTTTTTAATTAATTGAATATAATTTTAATTAATTGATTAATTGATAAATATGTTCTGTAGCGGGTTATGGGTTTATAGGGAAATAGGGTGGGAAGTAATATAAATATGTTGAATTAATTAATAATTAGTAGTTAATATTAATTAATTATAAATATTTGGTAATTACATTTAATTAATTGGTAAATCATTTTAATTAATTGATAAATATGTTCTATAGCGGGTTGTGGGTTTATAGGGGAATAGGGTGGGTAGTAATTTAATTACGTTAAATTAAAAAATAATTAGTAGTTATTATTAAATATTTTTAAATAATTGGTAAATAAATTTAATTAATGGTTATTTCATTATAAATAATTGATTAATTGATATATATGTTCTGTAGCGGGTTGTGGGTTTATAGGGGAATAGGGTGGGAAGTTATTTAATTATGTATAATTAATTAATAATTAGTAGGAATTATAAATTAATTTTAAATAATTGGTAAATCATTTTAATTAATTGGTAATTAATTTTAATTGATTGGTAAATAATTTTATTTAATTCATAAATAGATAAATGTGTTCTGTTGTGGGTAGTGGGTTTATAGAAGAATATGGTGGGAAGTAATGTAAATGTACTTAAGTAATTTTTTTTAAATGATTGTTTTGTAAATAATATAATTGTTAAATAATTATTAATTGGTAATTAAATATTATAAAATGGTCTTTTTTAATATTTATTTTTGGTTAAATATACTTAGGTAATCATGTTTTTTATAATTATGTATAGGTATTGTATATGGTTTAAATTTTTTTAATACTTTATATCATTTTTTAAATAAAAAGCTTTTATTTATAAGTATGTTATTTTAACCCCTACGCTATCCAACATTTTCCCTACTGTTGCATTCTCTGGAGTTGGAATAGTAATTGTTACCCCTACGCTATCCAACACTTTCCCTACTGTTGTACTCTCTGGAGTGGGAATAGTATTTTTTACCCCTACGTTATCCAACACTTACCCTACTATTGCACTCTCTGGAGTGGGAATAGTAATTGTTACCCCTACGCTATCCAACGCTTTCCCTACTGTTGCACTCTCTGGAGTGGGAATAGTAATTGTTACCCCTACGCTATCCAACGCTTTCCCTACTGTTGCACTCTCTGGAGTGGGAATAGTAATTGTTACCCCTACGCTATCCGACGCTTTCCCTACTGTTGCACTCTCTGGAGTGGGAATAGTCATTTTTACTCCTATGCTATCCAATGCTTTCCCTACTGATGCACTCTCTGGAGTGGGAATAGTAATTTTTACTCCTACGCTATCCAACGCTTTCCCTACTGTTGCACTCTCTGGAGTGGGAATAGTAATTGTTACCCCTACGCTATCCAACGCTTTCCCTACTGTTGCACTCTCTGGAGTGGGAATAGTAATTTTTACTCCTACGCTATCCAACGCTTTACCTACTGATGCACTCTCTGGAGTGGGAATAGTAATTTTTAATCCTACGCTATCCAATGCTTTCCCTACTGTTGCACTCTTTGGATTGGGAATAGTAATTTTTATCCCTACGCTATCTAAAGCTTTCCCTACTGTTGCACTCTCTGGAGTGGGAATAGTAATTTTTACCCCTACGCTATCCAACGCTTTCCCTACTGTTGCACTCTCTGGAGTGGGAATAGTAATTTTTACTCCTACGCTAACCAACGCTTTCCCTACTGATGCACTCTCTGGAGTGGGAATAGTAATTTTTACTCCTACGCTATCCAACGCTTTCCCTACAGTTGCACTCTCTGGAGTGGGAATAGTAATTTTTACCTCTACGCTATCCAACGCTTTCCCTACTGTTGCACTCTCTGGAGTGGGAATAGTAATTTTTACCCCTACGCTATCCAATGCTTTCCCTACTTTTGCACTCTCTGGAGTGGGAATAGTAATTTTTACTCCTATGCTATCCAACGCTTTCCCTACTGTTGCACTCTGTGGAGTGGGAATAGTAATTTATATTCCTACGCTATCCAACGCTTTCCCTACTGTTGCACTCTCTGGAGTGGGAATAGTAATTGTTACCCCTACGCTATCCAACACTTTTCCTACTGTTGCACTCTCTGGAGTAGAAATAGTAATTTTTACTCCTACGCTATGCAAGGCTTTCCCTACTTTTGCACTCTCTGGAGTGGGAATAGTAATTTTTACCCAAACGCTATCCAACGTTTTCCCTACTTTTGCACTCTCTGGAGTGGGAATATTAATTTTTACCCCTATGCTATCCAATGCTTTCCCTACTGTTGCACTCTCTGGAGTGGGAATAGTAATTTTTACTCCTACGCTATCCAATGCTTTCCCTACTGTTGCACTCTCTGGAGTTGGAATGGTAATTTTTACCCCTGCGCTATCCAATGCTTTCCCTACTGTTGCACTCTCTGGAGTGGGAATAGTAATTTTTACCCCTACGTTATCCAACGCTTTCCCTACTGTTGCACTCTCTGGAGTGGGAATAGTATTTTTTACTCGTACGCTATCCAACTCTTTCCCTACTGATGCACTCTCTGGAGTGGGAATAGTAATTTTTACCCCTACGCCATCCAATGCTTTCCCTACTTTTGCACTCTCTGGAGTGGGAATAGTGATTTTTACTCCTACGCTATCCAACGCTTTCCCTACTGTTGCACTCTGTGGAGTGGGAATAGTAATTTATATTCCTATGCTATCCAACGCTTTCCCTACTGTTGCACTCTCTGTAGTGGGAATAGTAATTTTTACCTCTACGCTATCCAACGCTTTCCCTACTGTTGCACTCTCTGGAGTGGGAATAGTAATTTTTACCCCTACGCTATCCAACATTTTATATAATTAATTATAAAAATATTAAAAGAATATTAAATTTTTTATGTTTTGTACATTTTATTTATGTTATTGTTTTATGTTTATAAATGTATTTGTAAATTAGAATATATTTTAATAATTTATAAGTTAGTAAAATAATTATTACAACATATTGTTCAGAACATATATATTATATATTTACAGTATATATTTCATTAATGTATTTAATATTATATATGTATTATTTATTAATTTTAAACATTATTAGATACTTATAACTATGTATATTATATTTATTAGTGTTATTTAATTTATTTTACAATTATATTTTAAAAGAAAAAAAAACTATATTTTTAACATCGATATTTTTAACATCTATATTATTTTTTCGATATTTTTGTACTTACCATGTTGTAGATAGGATGTCGATATTCTTGCCCTCGATATTTTAGACTCGATATTTCTGTAGGTCGATATTTTGGAGGTCGAAATTTTGTCAGTGATCCGTAGGAGGGACTACCACTTTACTACCTACTCTGCTGTGTTGGCCAGCTACTTCTTCCCTGGGAATGAGAGAGGCTGGACATGCTCTCTATATTCTTTAGCCTAAGTTTCTGCAAAGGTTTGTTGGCTTGCCTCCTGTTCTCTTGAGTCTCATGGTCACAAAAGACTTTTTGTAACTCTGCTGGTGATACTGGACTCTGCCATCTGTGAGTCCTATCCTTGCATGAGGCGTCCCCTCCAGTCATGGGTCTCAGAAGAGGGTTCTGCAGCTTTTTCTGCAAATATTGGTGCAGGGACCCCTGTGTGCCAATCGGACCCAACACAGTACCCTCAGACGACAATGTGGGTCTTGACTGCGAGGTTCAACAATAATGCAGCGCAGAACCGAAGGCGCTTCTGCGAGGCGCAACTTCGATGCAGCGGCGATCCTTCAACACCAACTGTGAGGCTCAACTGCAATGCATCCACCCGACTGCGTCAATCGGAACAAGCACATCGAGTCTTTGACGACGGCGCTTGCTCCATACAAAGGTACTTTTTCAGCAGGCCCTGGGTGATTCCCGAGCTCGACTGTCTTCCATCACGGTCAGCCTTATCTTTGGATTCACCCCGGTATAGCTTAACCTCAGGTAATCTTTTCAGCACTATTGACTTCTAAGCACTGTTTTGGAATTTAATCTTTAAAAATTCATATCTCAACTTCTATTGATTGGATTTGGACTTTTTGGTCTTGTTTTACTCAGCTAAATATTATCTATTTTTCCAAACTGGTGTGGGGTTCTTTTTGTGGTGTTTTCACTTTTACTTTAATTTAAATGTTGCAAAAATACTTTACACATTGCCTCTCAAGTTAAGCATCACTGCTCTGTGCCGAGCTACCAAAGGGTGAGCACAGGTTAATTTTGGGTGTGCATCTGACTTACCCTGACTAGGATTGTGGCTCCTGCTTGGACAGGGTGTTTACTCTGCCAACCAGAAACTTCAATTTCTAACAACACCTGAATATCTAGACTATCAGTCTACGGTCACAGAAAAACAACAAACATCGACAAAGACAATATGCCTGGCTTCAATGTACTAACTCCAGCAAACACAGGAATGTACAAGTGCTATTTGTATGCATTAGCACATTAAAGCTAGAACTTTTGGTTTTACCAGTGCTGGATAGAATACCTAGTAACAGCCTGTTGTATACCACAGGCTGTTACTCATTGTTCTATGAGTAAACATTCAAACCTGAAAATCCATGGCTTAATATGTCTAAAAGTACTCTATTTAAGAATTGTAAATTGTAAATTGTTGTGTCTTGTAAAGCGCACTGCTACCCGGAGGCCTCGTAGCGCTATAGACCGCTGGGGAACCCGTCCTGGCTTTCCCTGTGAGATAGTCCCTCCTGGGGGTCTCCAAGGTGAAACCAGGCATCCCCGGCGTTTGTGTGGGGCCGTTGTGGAGATGAGGCAAGCTAATGCCCAGAGTTGCCGAGTGTGCTCCCTGGTCGGAGTAGGCACCGATGCGAGAATTATCAGTCCGCTGATCCTGGTCCAAGACCCTGCCGTGTCGGGAATCGAACCCTGGTCCCGGGCCGTTCTCTGCACTCGGGTCTGCCGCCTCTAACCAGTGAGCCACACCTCTCCAAGAAGATCTCCCTTTTTAATACGAATAAGTCACCCCTATGAAAGCCTTGTAACCCACAAGTATTGTGCCTGGTATTGAAGAGTGGGACATGGCCGTACAGTGAAATGGTTCTAAAAGCAATTTTCACTGTGGCTGGCCCAGCTATCCTATGTAGGAAACCACAGTACAGATTAAAATACTAATAGCGTGTCTCAATAATGAGACCAGCTAGAAAAGTAATTAAACAACTAATTTGAATAGTTATTAACAAATATTGTGAGCTCAGAGTTTTTATAAATATTAAGGAAAAATAACTTTTAGACAGTTGCCTTTCCATGCCTGAATTTCTTGGAGGTAAATTTGCATTGGCTCTCCATCTTTTCACAGCCAAGGATTAGCCTTGAATATGTGTGAAAAAGGTGTAAAATCACCCATAGAAGCAAATAATAGACTGAATGGAATTGGCAAAGATGACTCCTCTGAACTCTGGACAATGTGCAGGGTGGGGGCTATGGGCATCCTTTTTAACACTCCAGTGTCACATGTTGCTTGAATGTCAAATGGTCTTTGACAGGTCTGCTAGGTTCACATATAACACTTAGTGAACACTTGGCAGAGAGAGAACAGAATACCAAGACGATTCTTGAGCCATTGGTCCCGAGCAGAATCACCCCTCTGCCTCTGAAACACAAAGAACACTGTGTACATTTCTATACAATTTGGGGTTGCCTCTTACATTTCAACCATGTGTTCCTATTTATCTCAGTATTTCAGATTTCCTGGTATGGGGTGCCTGTGCTGGAGATCGATCCCCTCCCATAGGACTCATTTTCCCTAGCATTATCAAAATGAATGGCCCTATACTGGAATTCGATAACAGGGATCCATTTGTCATTGAATAAGACAGCCTCAAATAAGTTAAGGGCCATCCAGGGACCACAAAGTAGGTAAACTTGTTTGCAAATTGGAGCAGTGGCTTTGCTACCTTAAAGAACCTCTTTTCTACGAAGTCTCAGGGCAAACAGAGTATTCCCCTAGAGTACCCTGCCTGTACATCCTGTCAAACTCTGTTTGAATGTAGCTAGATTCAGTAAAACGATACAATACTGAGAGACTGGCCTCCAATCAGGCGATGTTTACTACTGCTACAAAGATACCAGTAGATGAGACATTTGGCTTTCTCGGGGGCTGTAGCTTGGGGTAACTAAAGTCTGTCTGCTTCTAATGTGTGGGGTATCAGTGAGCATATGTAACATGACCTGTTTGTGGTTTGAGTGCCCACAGTGGTAATGTGTTGATATAATGTGTTGTGTAGGAGTGAGCTGTGTAGTGTGTGTGGGATGCTAGAATGGATTCAGTGTATGTGTCCGTGAGGTGCAAGAGGTCCCTGAACATGTGTTGCACGAATGTCAAAGTGGGTTTCATGGGACTGGGCACATTTTGGGGATTTACAGAGTACATGAGCACCCTAACTAAGCAGAGTCTGCACAAAAAAACAAGGGGCCATAACTAAAAATACATTTGTAGGTTGTAGGATGATCTCCAGGGGGAGAAATCTGACGTCATGGCGTCCAGAGGTGTTGTGTCTTGGTGAAGAGCAAAGAAAGAGAGTTTGCTATAAAAAAATGGCAGTAAAATCAATTTGTAGTCTGTGTTCTTGCACGGTTGGCTTGTGGAAGTTCGGATCTACACAGATGGAGCAAGTGTGTCAGCAGCTCACTGATGCCAGTTTAACTTTGAATGTCAAGAAATGTGAATTCCAAAAGACAGTTAACATTCTTTGGCCATATCTTTTCTGATGGGGGCATGATACCAGATCCAGCTAAAGTGCAAGCTCTGTCAATTGCCAGTCCCCCACAAGATGTTTCCACGTTACTTACATTCATTGGCAAGGCCAGCTATTGCTCTAGATACATACAAGCCTTTGCCACTGTCAGTGCACCTTTAATAGACTTGACAAAAAAGCATGTTTCTTTTCTTTGGTCACATGAATGTGAGCAAAGTTTCCAGAAAATCAAGCAAAGTTTCCAGAAAATCAAGCAAGCTATTGAGACCATTACTAAAATTGTATACTTTGATCCAAAGCTTCATACTGAGGTTGTTGTTGATGCTAGCCCTGTCGGGTTGGGCGCCATCCTTGCGTAGAAAAGCGGACACCTAACTGCTCGAAGATGTATTCTGGCATATGCATGCCAAAGTTTGTCCCAAACTGAACGGGCTCATTCACAACCTGAGAAAGAAAGCCTAGCAGTGGTGTGGGCTTGTGAACATTTCCACATATTCTTGTATGGGAAGCCCTTCATGCTTGTGATCGATCATCAAGTATTGTTGACTTTCTTTGGAAATCCAAAAGCAAAAGTGCCTTCTCGCATTGAAAGTTGGGATCTGCGATTGCAAGAGTACAATTACACCATCATGCATTGTCCAGGGAAAGATCAGAACACTCCTGACTACTTCTCATGTGTACCTCTACAATGCCCTGACACTCATTCTAAGATGGTTAAAGCTTACATAAATTTCATAGTGAAATCAAGCGCCCCAGCTGCCATTTTGTTGGAACAATTGTCACTGCCACAAATCAAGATAGTGGCATGCTAAAACTGAAAGACATTATCACACATCAGTCTTGGTAAGAGAACCCTTAACCTCTTACAAGTTACAGTGAATATCTAAAGTTTAAGGATATCTAAGATGATCTGTCTGTTACTCAGGAAGGTATTATTCTAAGAGGTTAGAAAATTGTCATTCCGGAGAGTCTGCAACAACATATTATTGAAGTGGTTCATGAAGGACATTGTGGAATTGTTGCCACTAAGCAAGCTATCTGAGGTCCGGTCTCCAGATCTGAACGAGAGGGTTGAAAGAGAATTAAAGGCTAGTCATCTATGCAACTGTCTGTCATTGAAAACCACTACATGCACGTTAATCATGCCAGAGTTGACAATGTATACATGAGAAAAAAATTGCAGTGGACTGCTTCAGTCCTCTCGACAACGGGCTTCACCTGACGGTGATCATTGATGAATATTCCCACTTTCCATTGTTCGAAGATCTCTCATATATCACTCAAGAATGTGTCTTTAAGAGATTAGACAGCATCTTTGCGACCTGGGGTGTTCTTCTGGTCTTTAAGTCTGACAACAGCAGACCTTTCAACAAACGAGAAGTCAGAGACTTTCTCAATCATCTTAATATGAAGTACCAGAAGAGCACCCCTCTTTGGCCACAGGCTATTGGCCTTGTCAATCGTTTCATGAGTACTCTAAAGAAAGCTGTCCAGTGTGCTGTACTGGAAAAGTTTGGCCTTAAAGCTGCCTTAAATTCCACTCTTCAAGCTTACCGCTCAACCCCTCACTCGACTACATGTGAAAGCCCTGCAGCCTTGATGTTCAGGAGAGCCATGACGACCAACTTACGTGTCAATGGACCAACAGGATAGCAAATAATGAGGAAGAAACACGCATGAAAGATTTGGTTTGTAAGAGGGAAATGAAAGCCTATGCGGACAGGCGTTGAAAGGCAAAATATGTCACCTTCACTAGAGAAGATCAAGTTATTGTTCATCAGCATAGAAAACGAAAGTCTGATGCTGAACAATTTCTTGCTCTGACCAGCAAAGGACACATGGTATTGTCCAGCATCCTGGGAAGTCTATTATGATGGACTCCTTGCATTTCTGACATGTGTCTCATCATTCATCAGGCACTGATGTCATTATAGAGACTGAGTCTGAAAGGACAAGTGACGAATCCCTGTCTGCTGCTGTTTTTCCATCACCAACGCCTGTCATGGACATTTCTTCTGCCTGTCCCCAGTTTCCGAAGACACGGTCAGGGCATGTGATCTAAGCACCATGAAGACTAATTGAAGAGCTCTTGTTGAATTCATGTGTACAACAAATTGTAATTTTTTATTTAAGAGAGGGGGAGATATTGTGTTGTGTGAGTCTGTAATGATGGCACCTTTGTGGCTCTTGATGGACTCAGTAGAACTGTGACGAAGGCATTAGAGCATAGTGAATTGAATGCTGGTTTAGAACATTGAGTTTGCAGTTACACAAAGAAGATGAATGTGTTATACTAAGCTCCTTTTGTGGCGTAGTCACAGGCGAGTCCCCAGGCTGGGGAGGATGCTACAGTGAGCACAATAAGTTGCACACAATCCTCTTCAGGTGTGACAAAGGTTTGCAGCACAGAATGAATCACCCAAATTGCCAATTCAGCTTAGTGAGTTACACAGACACATTCAGCTCAGAGTGAGACACTCCCACACATAATATGGGGCGTAAAACACAGAGAACCAGTCACAGACACCTCAGGATTGGCAAAACCAAATGGCATTCTGAGATCCATAGCGAGAGACGGGTTACTAAAGTACCTGGGGAACATCTGTCCAGCCAAAGCTGACTCTGAAATGACTCTGTGATAACATATGAGGAAGAAATGTGGGGTCTCAGTAACAGATCCTGCCTCCATCCCATCAGGGCCTTGAGGTAGAATGTGGCTATGGGGCCAGCACTGATAAGATCTAGGAAAACTGTGTTGTGTTATGTCTCAAACAGATCTACCTCACACTGGGACAATCATTAGATGCTGGTAAGAAATTCTTGCTTTCAGCCATGTTTATCCTCAAAAGAAACTGGTAGAGGAAAGAGATGGAGCATTAGGTTCTGCACACTTCCGATTTACCTCAATATGATCACATCCACCTATAATCTTGATAAAACACAAAATGGATGTATCCTTTGAAAACCTTAGCTTGAAGGAAAGAGTGAAAAAGTGATAGCCTAAGCCACCGGTTGCAACCCCTGCTGCCTTGCTTGCGATCCTTGGCTGTTAGTTTGCCTTGGCTAGCACTCTGGCGGCATAAAATCAGCTGCAGTGTGAGTGCCGTATGATTGCACTGCTGTGCTGAAGCCATGATGGCCTGTAAGCTGGGCCTGGGTGGGGGAAAGAACTTGCCTGGAGTCGTTGCTATGGTGACTCCAGGCTTGGCCAGCCGGCGCAGTCCTTAATTTGATACATTGTATGTATCTGCTGCGGGCCTGGGCCAGGAAGCTGAGCGAATGAGCATGAAGCGAGTGCATCATGGCTGGGCATGATTGGACAGTGACTGACTTTACGTGCTGCAGCGAGCAGCACTTGTGTGTAAGTGTAAGCATAAACCTGTTGCACCCTGCCCTAGCTGAGGATGTGGTGCCTGGTACGGGATGTGTAGCACCGTAAATGATTGGGCAGCCCCCACATGGCAGTAAAGTCAGAACTGCCGTGGTGCAGTCTACGAGTTGAATCAGACTCATGCCTTCTGCATGGGTGTTGGGTGTCAAGACTGTACAGTGATTGACTAGAATCAAGTTTAGGACCAGGCAATGAGTGAAATGTTTCACTTAATTGTCACTTTCTGAATGAGTCAGACAGTCGGGCCTTGGGCGAGCCACTGGGCAGGTACTCTGAGAGGTAGACTGACTGAGTTGTCACATCGACTCAACTAGAATCTCGATTTTCCGACTCCCCTTGTGGTGGTGCCATTGATTTTGACTCCTGTGAGTTGCAGGGCCTGGGTAAACCTATAACAGAAGCAACAAGTAAAGTAAGATAAGATTATCTGTTTTTCGAGTTGACACAAGATTTTCAAATGCCCTGCTGCAAAACTTCAGAAATTATTATTAAAGAGCCCACATTTCAAGTTCATACCTTCTAGTGGTCCAGCCATCGTTTACGTAATGTGAATAACACATTAATTGCCATTGTTTTATGTTGAGCACTGCATCCATGTAGCAACAGCATGCGCACGCATGCCAGTGCTTGTGGACTGGCCAACAAGACATTGTCTATTTTGAAAAATGCTAAGGGCAGAATAGACTGCAAAGTTCCTTCTATATTCAGCAACATTCAGGCAACAATAAAAGTGTCTAGTTAACTCTGGTGATTTATTAATGTACCTGCTGGAGAGAGATGGGAGAAGGTAGCTCAGAGGGTTAATATGCTTGCTGCAAACAACATGCACTGTGCATATCAAAGAACAGTATTTATGTGGATAGAGCAGTTGATTACTACTTTTGACACTGAGATTCTGTTCTTATTGTGTAGTTCATAAGTTACTTTCGTAATCTAGCACAGTGAGCTATGAACTGCCATTTAAGTGCTGCATGCAAGCTGCATGGTAGAAAGTTATGTTTTTCCCCACTTTTTCTATCCTGATGTTGCTAAGAAAGGTTTGTTTGTGTAGGAATAAATTCTTATTATTAAAGTCAACCCCAACCACTGTGTTCTGTTCGGAATCCTGAGTTTGTGCTTCTCAAGACCATGCACTCTTAAAAAGTGCCTAACAGTATAGATGACATGTGAATCCTACACTCTGCAGTCTCCTTTGACGCATGTAACATTTTCTATACACTGATTTACACATGTATGGTTTATTGTCTCTGTATGTGTGTATGTGATGGATTTTGAAAATGTGGAAAGTTTTGCTTTAGGAGCGGTAATTAATGGAGTAGTTTTTGAATGCGTACAGAAACATCTGCATTTTAAACAAGCATTTATGCCTTTGGGCATTCTCGCTTTTAGATAAGATGCTTGTTGCTGGAAAGGTATGCTAATGCATAACAAGCACATTATTGATCAATACAAGTACTGTACCAGTGAGGTGCATGTTTTCCGTAAAAAAAATGAATGATAATAAACCTGGAAAGGTTTAATGGCTCCACAGGTCTAAAAGTATGTAGACCATGTCATGGAAAGAAAGGTTGCTTGGAGAACTTGACCTACATGAAATAGCACTGTAATGTACGTTCCAAGACAAATATTTAATTGCATGGTACTCTTAGTTTCTAAAACAAATAATAAAGTGAACTTCGTTTAAAGATTATATGCCCATCAACCTTCCCATTTTATAATTTACTTGATATTGATAATGTCTGATTTAAACTTCACTAGCGTATTTTCCATTGTTGTACACTATTTGATAGGTTCTTAATCAATGCTACATTATCTTAATCAAATACCTGAAGATTGTACCAGAAACAATGCCTGAAGCTATATTTTCAATAGGATTTAAAGTGTGTCTGTTTATAGGGTACACCTTTTCTATCTGTAGAGATTTTCCAGCCTTTGTGTGTGATGTAAGGAACCAAAAGTTAGATGCATCACTTCTTGTAATGGCACCAAGCCAAAGGTCATGCAATGTCACTTCCTTTGATTTCATGTGGTCCAAAGGTCACGTGATGTCACTTTGTGTGATGTCTTGTAACAAAGGCTGGCCATTGCTTAATTTGTGTCGGTGGACGCTGGTGGTGGGGGACTGGACTGGCACGCATTTTTGTAGACTGGGACTTATTTTTCATCAATCCGACTGTGATCCAAGAGCAAAAGAGAGAAAGACAGAAAAGGAGGAAAGAAGGAAAGAGAGAAATGTGGGTAAATTGTGTCAAAGGGGGAAAAAAATTAAAATAAGCCTCTTAGAGCACGATAAAGCCGCAGGAAGTGAAGATTGGAGGAAGAAAGAGGTATAAGGTGATATTAGGACTAGTCAGGTTTCTTAATGGGCAACTATGACAATCTGCAGATTCTGCAACAGACTCATAACATAACCTTCGGTACATGCATTTTCTTTTTTTTTTAACCAAAATAATTACTTAGCTTGCGCAGTTTTTCTGCCCTCTTTCCCTACTAAACAATCTTGCTAATACTAAACCACACAAATCTTACTGGAGGGCTTGAAATGCCTGATAGTAATCCCCTCCTAGGCTAGCAATGAGCTCAAATGAAATATGTGTTTCCAATTCTGAATTGAAATTGAGCTCAAACTATACTTTTTTTTCAGAAAGGGATTCATGAATGGAATTTCACAGCTTCCTCCATCAGAGGAATAAGGTAGGTCTATTTCCAAAATAATTGTTCTTACATTAAGGCTAAATGTTAAACTACAGAAAACCTGTTTTTGGAGGTGGAAAATTAGAATGTTGTATTCGTCACCCATCTTTTGATCAGTAAAATGTTTATTCATTAGGACACTAGGCCAATAGAGAATTGTTATGCCTGTTACATGGATATTCTCTATTCAGGAAATCTAATATTTGTTTGAGTAAAGTAGTTTAAAAACAAGAAACCATGAAGGGTGAGGCAACCCATTAGACTGGATGTTGGCAAGCTGAGATACTATCCTGAGATCCTATATGGGGTTGCAAGCACCCTGATAATTAATCCTGTAGGTGCTGTCTATGACAGGCTGTGACTCCTCGATTTGGCATATGTCCATGCCACAGTCCTGCTGGATCCACTGCTTACCACCTTATAGGCCATTTTGTCTTTTCAGGATTTGGAGGCTGGCAGCCCTAGTTGCGATTGAAACTAAAATGTTGTAGCCAGCCAGTCAGAGAGAAAATGCTCACTCGTCTAATTTGTTTGGTTTATTTTTGGGATTTTGTGGATTGCCGGGCAATTCCAGAGATCAGGTTTGGAGCTGTTTACCAAAATAATGGCCTAGAGATACAAAAGGCTTCCTCAGATTAACCCTACAAAGTCAGCACAATACCTTTTAGTAGCACAGACTTCTCAAAAAAAGTTGTTTAATGTATTTAAATAAAATCAGGCAAAGGCACACCTCTGGCTAAGGCTAAGGGTTTCTTTTTCTCGCAAAAGTAGCTGCCCAGTGCAATGGATGCTGTAATATGAAAACGTCCTTGAAAGCTAGCCAGGTAGAGACAATGGTTATCTCAAAATTGTAACCTCATCATGTCTAAAGCGGAACACTTTTTAAAAGCTAATTTCATGAAAACTACCAAACGGATTTACACAAAACAAAGCAAAAGCACTTCCTAGGGTAAAGGTTCACTTAAATGTAAAATTTGGTGTTATTCGTTCCAGCCATTTTTTTCTTTATTGAAGTGCAAATCATCCTGTGTGAGTTAAAATGGAAAATGTAATTTTTGGGAGGTTCCATTTTTTGGGACCCAAGCTTGATGGATCTGCACAAAACTTGACCTTTTTTGGACACTTGTGTGTGGATTCGTCAAATGGCACCAAAGTTATTAGTAAAACCAAAAAATGCCTGTTCATTATAAAATCTAGCCTAACAATAACTACTCACACGCTCTCTTGCTGCCTGTGTAATACCACAATGCATGTCTATATAAATATATATAGGCTATGCTCTTCGTCCAACCCACCAGGAAGTTGCTATTCTCCTATTTTTTCATGACTATTATTAGTACTACCATACTCCCACAGTAGTACAAATATCACAGAAGTACTGTGGTGCCTCACAGGGGCCGCACTGTATCCCATAGTAGTAATACGGAGTGCTGAACCTTCCCCTCATTTGTCCTTTTCAAATTTTTTCTCAGGACTCAGGAACCGAGTCCAGTAATTGCAGTCGCAGCATTTTCTCAAATGTTGTGCCAAGCCAATCAGGTAATTCTGGTACAGCAGTGCCAGTACCGGTTCCTCGGTACTGAAATGACTGACAGTAGAAAAAATGTCCTCAACCAATCAGATCTAAGTATTTTTAGAATGATGTTACCATGGAAGTACCACAGTTCTGTATTGGAGGAGTACCGTGGGACCAACCATCCAGATATCAGTAATTGTTTTTCAGGGTTAACCACTCCATGCCCAACAGAACCCCCTCTTTAATTGCACATTTCTCGAAAACAGCTAGACAGATGTACACCTGATCACATAAAGCATGCTTTCTGGGTAACATATTGCCAATTTTGTTCAGCCATATTTTCTGTATTAGAAAGCAAAATCTCCTATGAAAATTACCATGGGGAATCACATTTTTGAGACATGCTCTTTTTCTTGGCCCTTGCCTGATGGCTCAACACAAAACTTTCTGTGAAGGACCTAAAGTGGATGAACTGTTTTTTGGAAATGTTTTGTGCCGATATTTACTTTGAGGAGCAAATATAATACAGGCACACTGGAAAATTCCGTCCTCAAGTAGCTATACTCCTCCAACTCAAACAACCCTTTATCCCTTCATCCTTCTAGCATGACCCAGTAATCTGTCATACTTTTGTTGTCAGTCTCCTTGTTAATGAACTCATAGCAGGCCCCATCACTAAGCGGTCTCACAGCCTCTTTGATATACATCTCTCTTAATAATACTACAACATTCCCACCCTTATCTGCAGGGTCGATAATTATTCTATCATCACTTGCAAGTGAATCAATAGCTTGTCTCTGTTCTTTTGTCAGATTCCACTACTCAACTCGACTAGTTCTTCTAATTTTCATCAACTCTTCTAAAATCTTTTCATGAAAAGTGTTGGTACCGTCACAGGGCATCTAACTTAAAAAAAGTTGATTTGGGTATGAAATTGGGATAGGATTGTTCATATGCTATACCCAACTCATCTAGAAGAACGCCTTGCTCATTCATCTCCAATATATGGAGGTTAAGCGGCACATCACTAACCCCAAGTGTCGAATTCATGGAGTCCTCTCAGTTGAGTACCCCGGTGCTGCACCTTTTCCCTCTTGCACCCTGTCTCAGATAGGGCCACTGCTTGAATTTCCATTTTTTTATTAGTCAAAACAAGTCAATGCATGACTGAAACCAGAAGAGGGACAAAAGAGGAGTCCAAAACACAAGACAGTGTTCTCATCATCTGTGAGTATCCTGTTTGATAAGTTATTAATAGTATTGTTTAACATCGTCACATCCATTACTGGTCTGCATGTTGGCCCTTTTTGTCTATTCCCACTAAGCCCTCTGATCTTTCTCCATTGCTTGTCTCCTCTTGTAGACTAGTTTTTCCTCTGCCTGATCCTCTTCCCCTTCCTTTGTTTCCCTGCCTATCCCCTGGTGACTTATTGCATTACCTCTATATATATTCTGTTACTGTGCAATGAATTGCTGATAAAGTCTGATGGTTATATAGGTTTATAACCTTACCAAAGCAAACAGCAGCAGACCAAGGTTAAGCACATCAACTTTTTCTGTTTCCAGATATCTGGTGGTGCAACCACTCTCACCATCCGCCGCCAAGGATGTCCGTCAGAACAATTTTACAAAAGAATTTGAGAGGTGCACTCGGTAAAGTCAACAACACAAAAAGTTCATTGGTTTTGTAAATCTTCTGTTCTTTCTTTAATGCGTTCTTTATTTTCTTTTAAAATACACAGGCACAGCCGACGCGTTTCATTCTCTTTCGTGCCTTGGGAATTTCGTCAGGGCTGCAAAAAATTTTAACATGCATAAACATTTTTTGCCTTGTGTTTGAATAGATATAACAATAATCCACATAACATACAAAATTAGATTAAAATGGACTAGAGAATACACCAATAGACCTAGCCATATAAAAAGTACAAGCCAAATGGCACATTCACTAATACATTGTGGAAGCAAGTACACCCTCACCAGTACATTGCCTCTACAATGCCAATCCAAAACAGTGTAACTTGACATAACCCGATTTCACCGACCTGTGCCAATTGGGGAAAAAGGCACCCGAAAAGAGTTGTGCAATCATACCAAGTATAGTACTTTAAAAGCCAAAGATTGAGTAAAAAGATGAAACATATATTGTCCAAAATGTGAAACGTGAAACGTCACAGAGTGTATGGTCAGGTTGACCGTGATCAAGATATGAACACAGCATCAAGTCAACGATACTATCACTGTAATCACTTCAAAGGACATAGGGGATAGGATATGGTCATAAACGTCCCCCATGAGTACCATGATATGAATCCAAAAATGGGCTCACCATGCAACAAATGATCATACAAATTCGATGGTCCAAAGCGTGATCTCACCCGCAGTACTGGTGCTGAAGGATTAGTGTCAGTGATGTGGTCCCAATTGTTCCTAGAGATAAGATACAATAGTGTAGTTTGTTAGCGACGGTTCCACCAAATTCTATGTAAGATCTTAAAACTGATCATAGACCGTTATATTATTTACGGCTTGAGTAAAGTGCGTCACAAGTACATACCAAATAATATATAAATTATTATGTCTCGCTACGTTGCAAATGGAGCATGGAGCGAGATATATTTTGTAATAAGTCCAGAACTTGGCAAAACCCAAAGGTACAGATATCAAAAGGAAGCTACTCCCCTGCAGGTAGTCTAATTGTAAAAGGGAAACACCGATCTTAGATGGAAGCTACTCCCTTACAGGCCATCTGTTAGTGCAAGGGAAATCGCAAAATAGTTTTTACCTGGATATTATAGAAGTAACGTTCCAGGCGAAGTATCTGCTCGTAATGCCACAAATTAGCAACCGTAGTGCGTGGATAGAGAAACAAGTATAGATCCTGGCCCCCTGTATGTGAGACATATATATGCCAAATTATATCATACTCTCTGTAACTAGAGGTATATGCATATAATGGGTAGTGCATATTGCCAGAGGTATTTATATTATAACATACACTTTGAGGTTCTGGTAAATTTTATTATATATACCTCCATTTTTTTCAAAGTGTAATAACACCTTAAGGCTAAGTATCACCTCTAATAGAGAGTTCAAGTTAAAAATATATAAGGAAATATCTCAATGTAGGTTTCTTTTGATCACAAAAAGAATTTTTATAAAAACTGGTTGGTGGCCCATGTCATTATAGAGATAACCTTTGCAGTGACTGGTACAAGGCTCATGGAGGGAAGGGGGAGTAGACGAAAGTAGATACAATCACTAATTTCCTCTTCCCACTGGTATAACAGACGGAGGTTCGGTCTCTGTTATCCTCCTCCCGCTATTGTAAATAAACATAGTCATTTGTTACGCTCACAACACCCCGAAATGCTATATTGTTAACTGCCGCTTATCAGTCTCTAGTACCTTGTAAAGTCAGTGTGGACGAGGGCGGGGTGGCATTCGCTCGTCGACCGGTATCCAAATGAGTCGTAAAAGTATTCTTAGGTTGCAGGACCTAAACATAAATATATCATCCGATGTTACCAACATGCCATACAATACTCAGAGATGACGCTAGTGCTAGTTCCCTATAGAGTGGCATACCTGTGATAGGGTCTCTGTAGTCTCCTGCTCCTCCCCGTGGAATTCTGGACCCAATGTTTTGCCGGTCCCCCGCCATTTTTGAAGGAGGTAAACTGACCCCGAATAGGGTCACGTGGTTCCTTCAACATTGGAGCAGAGTCGGGACCGGTTCAATGTTAACCCATAGTTTCAGAAACGGCCATCTTTAAACATGTAAATATATGAAACGCCCCACTGGTATAGTTGTAAGCAAAAGATAAGTACGTACCGATTATGCACAACATATTCTGGATTACTAAAGGGAATATTTTATCAGAAGCGTGACGATATATTATTAATTGGTCGTAGATCAAGAGAACGATCGTACCCACAAAATCGGATATACTTAATTCGATAAAAGTGTGTAAGTAAACAATATGTTTGCTTATCGGAATGTGTAGTTCCGAGCTTGGAAAGTGTTGGCCACAATGATTTTATCGGACTGGCTCTGGGAAACATAACAAATTATGTGCAAGTCTAAAGGGGCCATGGCGGCCATCTTTGAGAAAGTTGATAGTAAACGGAGGATATTAAGATTGTATTCTGGAGGGGGTATATCCCATCCCCCGAATAAAGATCAGGTAAATGTTGATGATAGTGAAAAGCCCAGTGTGTTTTAAACACGGGTGGAGGCTCAGATGATATTAACCCCCACGGTTTTATCGGACTGGCTAAGGGAAACATGAACCAATTATATGCAGGTTTAAGGGGCCATGGCGGCCATCCTTAAGAAGGTTGATAGTAAGCGGAGTTACTGGAGATTATGCTCTGCAGAGGGTATATCTCATCCCCCCGAAAGAGACTCAGATAATGTTGACCACAGTGAGACACCCAGTGTTTTCTTGAACAAGAGTGAAAAAGGAATATGGATATAATCAATTGAAAGTTTTTGATCTACATACAGGTATGAGTGATAAGGGCTAATTTGTGGCATTACGAGCAGATACTTCGCCTGGAACGTTACTTCTATACTATCCAGGTAAATACTATTTCGCGATTTCCCTTGCACTAACAGATGGCCTGTAAGGGAGTAGCTTCCGTCTAAGATCGGTGTTTCCCATTTACAATTAGACTACCTGCAGGGGAGTAGCTTCCTTTTGATATCTGTACCTTTGGGTTTTGCCAAGTTCTGGACTTATTACAAAATATATCTCTCTCCATGCTCCATTTGCAACGTAGCGAGACATAATAATTTATATATTATTTGGTATGTACTTGTGACGCACTTTACTCAAGCCGTAAATAATATAACGGTCTATGATCAGTTTTAAGATCTTACATAGAATTTGGCGGGACCGTCGCTAATAAACTACACTACCGTATCTTATCTCTAGGAACAATTGGGACCACATCACTGACACTAATCCTTCAGCACCAGTACTGCGGGTGCGATCACGCTTTGGACCATCAAATTTGTATGATCATTTGTTGCATGGTGAGCCCATTTTTGGATTCATATCATGGTACTCATGGGGGACGTTTATGACCATTTCCTATCCCCTATGTCCTTTGAAGTGATTACAGTGATAGTATTGTTGACTTGATGCTGTGTTCATATCTTGATCACGGTCAACCTGACCATACACTCTGTGACTTTTCACGTTTCACATTTTGGACAATATATGTTTCATCTTTTACTCAATCTTTGGCTTTTAAAGTACTATACTTGGTATGATTGCACAACTCTTTTCGGGTGCCTTTTTCCCCAATTGGCACAGGTCGGTGAAATCGGGTTATGTCAAGTTACACTGTTTTGGATTGGCATTGTAGAGGCAATGTACTGGTGAGGGTGTACTTGCTTCCACAATGTATTAGTGAATGTGCCATTTGGCTTGTACTTTTTATATGGCTAGGTCTATTGGTGTATTCTCTAGTCCATTTTAATCTAATTCTGTATGTTATGTAGATTATTGTTATATCTATTCAAACACAAGGCAAAAAATGCTTATGCATGTTAAAATCTTTTGCAGCCCTGACGAAATTCCCAAGGCACGAAAGGGAATGAAACGCGTTGGCTGTGCCTGTGTATTTTAAAAGAAAATAAAGAACGAATTAAAGAAAGAACAGAAGATTTACAAAACCAATGAACTTTCTGTGTTGTTGACTTTACCGAGTGCACCTCTCAAATTCTTTTGTAAAAAGGTTTGTAACCTTAAATAAACTTTGATATAAATACGTAGAGTACAAGAACTATTTCTGCAAAGACACTAAGAATTCAGCCTAAATGCTTTGTCAAAAAATAAATATTTAAATTAGGTGAACAGGTTTATGTGCATTACACAAAAGTCAGTAAGTGTTAGACAAGTCCTCGATTAAGGCTTTCTTCTTTATTTTTACAGCATATCCAAGTTTGATGAACGATGTTGTTTTCTTTATGTTCACGATAATTCAGATGACTTCCAAATATACTTTTCTACTGAAGACCAGTGCGGCAGGTAAAGCTTTCCATTTCAGTACTGTTGGAAATGTTTGCTCTTTGCTGAAGCACAGACACACAGGTCATGGGAGAGGAGTGTACATTTGAAGATTATAAAATATGTTCCTGTGTAAAGATAATTCTAAAAGGTTTTCCTGCAAGTGATGTACAAGGGTGTCATGGACCATAGTGTGAGCATGGAAAATGTCTGCCCTGACAAATGATGATTAGTTAAAATAATGATGAGGGTTGGGTGATCCCCTCAGCACTCTGGGCCCTGGTGCACAACACCTGCTACACCTTTTTAGATGTTCCTCTGCTTAATAAAAATAGGGGGTGTGGCCTGGTGCACTGAAGAGGACATGAATTCCTAGGTCTTTTACCCATCCATTAATGATCCGCTAACTGATCCTTACAAATAATTAGTTGTATCCGTTTTTCCTGAAGAATAAAGGTGATTCTTACCAAAATGTAATTTTCTCCAAGGTTTGTGAAGCTTCCCGATGCTCAGGTGCTTGCCTCCTCCCCCATGTTGTCAACTATACCGTGGAAGCACCATCCTGAAGACGAAATGTGGATGATTCTGAGGGTGTACAGGGGTTGTAGAGGTACTCTGCTGTACCCTCCAGATGATTTGTGCTGGCAGCAATTGTTAGTCTGTCAGTCAAAGAGTGGTTAGAGAGGGAGGAGGGTGTGACAAGTGCATGGCAGGCAAAATGCATGGCTATGGGTGGCTGTGGTGTGACTTGAGAGGCATTGTGTAGGACCTTCCTGGGAGCGACTGATGGATGGAGTTGAGCCCCAGGCAATGCTTCCTTCCCCTTTGATAACTTCTCTTTCTGTTTTATGTAGAATCACACAGGGCATCTGGTTGTCTGTTTTCTCCCCGGTTGAGTGGGGAGCCAGACAAAAGTGTTGTCTCCTATTTTCCCTCACCATGCATCTTTTGGCAGAATGGACTCTGTGAGTCACCCTTGACAGCAATTTGCGTTTGGATGTTACTGTGTGTAAATGTAAATGTAGTTGAGCTTATATAGCGCACAGCTACCCGCAGTGGGTGTCCCGGCGCTTGCTTAGGGAACCCGTCCTGATATTCCCCTGTGTGATAGCCCCAGCAGGTATCCACAAGGTGAAAGTCAGGCATCCCGCCGCGAGGGGCCGTTGTGGAGATTAAGCAAGCTATTGCCCAGAGTCGCAGAGTGTGAACCCGTGAGTCGAGAAGGCACCGGAGCGAGAATAATCGAGTCCGTGGAATTTTTAGCCCAAGACCTGCAGAGGCGGGGAATTGAACCCTGGTCCAGGACCGATCTCAGCTTCTGGGTCTGCCGCCTCTAACCCCTGAGCCACACTTCTCCACCTGTGGAGGACCATGCGCCATATGATGCTAAATATGGTGCATTCCTTGCCTTTCACGCAGCGCAGAGCAGTAAGTTGGCAGAGCAACAGCCAGTCCGGGCCTGGTTTGCGACCACCAGGCGGTTGAAAATAATTGATTCATTCATTTCATCATGCATCAGAAAGAAACGGGGGATACATTCTCTTGCCACTCCTTCCTTCTCTTTGCAATCAGCAAGTATTTGAAACGTTAGCAGTGCTTGGCGCAATACAATGTACAATTTGCAGGGTACTTTGATACGTTGTGTTTCTCCATTTCAAAACCTCCCACTTTGTACCTTACAAACTTTATAAAGGAAAAACCCTTTAATACACCTGGCCATGTATTATCAGGTTTACGCAAAGAACCAGTGTGTAATAGCAAGTGATGCATCCCTGCTGTTCCATGTCCATATCTAAATGGTATCTCGTCAACTATTAATTTGCCATCGATCCACACACTGGTATCCCTTGAGAGATATCTTGGCTGCAGAGTGGGTGACTGGCTGGATGGTGATCACATGCATTGATTCCACAGATCGGGACCCTGCCTTGAGTTCTAGGTGTAGCTGAACAACTGGCTATTGGCCAAGTTTACCATAATAGCCAATCCGTACACACTTTATGGTCTCCAGACTCCAAGACAGAAGATTTAATCCTAAAAATGTAGTGAAGGTTGGAATGTTCAGGGTTAAGCATTCAGGTAGATTAAATAATCACAGCCAAGAAATCAAGTATTTTGTGCGCGGTCTCTAAATGTTGAATATCTGGTTGCTTACTTTGCACATTTAAGTGGCTTTTTTCGTAACATGAACAGCACTGTTTTTCATTGGTGATTTACCATGTTCCCCTTCTTCCAGGTTCTGTTGTCTGGTCAAAGAAATTATCACAGATGCAGTGGGTAGTGCTGTTGAGCTGGAAGGTGAAGCAGATGGAGACACCTTAGAGGTAGGTGAATGTGAATTCTTCAATGTGCTTTTAGGCTATACATTTCATTTACAATGCATTGGTTTGCCTGTTACCTTTCTCCTTTGAGGGTAGCATACTGGGGTCACTGGCATTGATTGCGGTCCCAACCAGGTTCCCTTCTCTAAAGAGTGTAACTAACGGCTCTTTGCACAGTAAATTGTTCAACTTTAATTTCAGACCCGTACTTAAATTAGGGTCTCTGCAGAGACAGTTGGTAAATATGCTTGCTCTATATTTTACATGTGAAGTGGTTGTAAGTAGGTAACAACATTGACAAAGCCATCAGGTTTGGCTTTTGGATACTGTATTCAGAGGTACACAGTAAACAGACACACTTGTTTACAATGAGCATGCAAGGAGAGTGACGCACCCGCAGACTCCCTTTTTCACAAAGTCAATAGACATACAGGCACCCTTGCATTCAGACCAACAAATCATTTATTATTTAATATATAAAATATTGTGGTTTGTACGGACGCCTAAATTCCATCAATATTTTCACAATTAAAAAGGACTTTAAAAACGTATATAAATGGTAAAATACATAGGTGCCTATTAGCAAAGGTAAATTTACAACTGTAGATTTACTCAGTATAAACATGCTACTTCACCTAGTATTATCCTTACACTTTTTTGCATTCACCATTTCTGAATATAAATGTAATACTAGGTGCAGATATACATGCATCCACCCCCCCTCTAAATAGGTTTGCACCCTGGTAGTACAGGATTTATAAGTATTTACTACGAGTACAATTTCGCACATAGGCTGAGGTACCCGCTACCAGGATAGAGATGTCTTTATGGTAAAACATAAGGATGAAGTTTAATAATTATTAAACAGATATTATAAGCATTTCAATTTTGAAATAGAAATCTAAATTATTTGTAAATATTATTATCAACCAAGAAATAAAAAAATAAAATGTAACAGCTTATTAACTCATTAAATTAGGTGTTTACTAAAAAATATATAAAATCTATTAATGTAATCTATAATTATTATTAATTAAAGCACTGTAAATAAAAATTCCTTCACTCAATTTTTATATATTTCATTTTATTTAAGAATGATACTACAACTCTTTTATTCATGTTTGTAAAAGTTTAAAAGTTGTTTTTATTTTAAAAAAATAAGTTAAATATTAATTTATTATTTTAGGTATGTGTATGTGTGTGCATTGTTTGGGCTTATACTATGTGCTCACTTGTGTCTCTGACAAGCTCGAATAATACCAAAAAACATGTGTTAGGAAATGCTTTTATTTATTCCAGATTTGTTGGATGGTATGTTACCAACCCAAAGCTGTAATACTGTTCCTGGAATGGCAAAAGGCTTTTGTCATTTTTTGCATGGCTTGTATAGAACCAGGCAATCCTATGCTTAAAGACTTTGCTGGAACATGTCAAAGGGCTGTCTTGCTTTTAAAGCTTGACGTGGATGGCACTGTGTTATTCCAATAATTAAAAACAGCTGAGAGAAAAATAGATATTTGAGGCAAGCTGATTCGGATCATCATTGGTGTTGTAGAGTGCTCCATATAATGGAGCTGCTCTCCACCTAAACGCGAAAACTACCCAGAGTTCCCTACCTTTCACACATACACACATATGTTACACAGTGGCGGTCGCCACTGTGTAGTTGTGGTTAGAACTGACTTACCCTAGGAAATGTCTTTTTGGTTTGATAATGCTAATAACTTTGGTGCCGTTTGACAAACTTTCATGAAATGGTCCAAAAAGAGTTCATCCACCTGAGCTCCATCCTAAACATTTTCAGGGTGATTTGTCAAGCAGGGATGGGGAAAAATGAGAGTGGGGGGGTATCCTAAAGCGCAGTTTCACTATGTAATTTATATAATTTTGAACAGCCCTGCCACCAAAAAGCGTTGAACGGGATTACACCATATTTGGCAGAATGCTAGATCTTTACTGAGAGAGTGTGCTTTTTGTATTTTGTGTAAATGCCTTCAGTAGCTTTTGAGAAATTTGGGTTAAAAATCTATAGATATCCGGACAGATGGATTACAGGGACTCTCGCAGGAGTTCCACAGGCACGCACATTCAGATTACAGAGCCATGTGATTTGTTGGTGGGGCTTTTCTTCCTGTCATCCAGCACGCTCCTGTGAGTCCCACAGGAACTCACTCTCTGACTGACTGGCCACAACATGAAGAGAAATTTTGCAGCCACTATTACAAGACACAAGGAGTCAGTCCCCGTATCCTGATAATAAAAAGAAAAAGGTATAGGGAGAATGTTAACGGTACTCTACAACACCAAATTGAAAAACAAAATTTGTTTACATACATATGCTGTTAACTTTAACCACTCACAGCAAGATGATTCTTCTTTGGTGAAGATTCGAGACTGGATGCACCTCTAGATAAGGAATCATGCAAATGGCCTGGATAAACCCAGTGGTCTCCCCTATAGTGAGTCACTCACTTTCCTTGGAACATTCTCCTAACAGATCATCTAAAAATGGTGGGCTGTCTGTGTAGTATTACTTTGATTTGTCCTTCACCCCTCACAGTAGTGTTGTCCTCCAATGTTTTCACCAGCTTCTTGCTATGACGATGCCTCCACATGTTCAACCTAACATGCATAATTGTACTTGTCTTTGTGAAGACAATATCAAGAGTAGACTACTGTAACAATGTCTACATGGTGTTCCCAGCCACTACTATCATCAAACTACAAGGGCCCAGAAGCAAACAGCATATCTCACCCTCAAAATTTACCACCTCACATCACATCACTTCACCCATGGAGTCCATAACATATGTGGAATTCTGTGATCATTGCGCCATAAGCATCTTGAGTCTGACCATTACATGAACCACTTGGCTGCAGCATGCCACGTTCAAGGCAAGGAATTTACTATTTGAGGCACTTTCACAGCAGTGCTCTTTACATCCATCACAATAGATCATGAGAGCAGGCTATCATGGGGTCAAACTCCTAATTTTATACCTTACTTGACATAGATGTGTAATGATTAAATACTTTAATAGCATACCCTGATTTTTAAAATGTTTAATCATTACACATTCATAGATAGGGTAAATCTGCAAGTCAACTTCAAACCAGTCTACCAGAGGAGCCTCCTAAAAGCCTCTCACTTCAGCTTTTCTTATTTCAACTAAATCATATAAACATCATCACTTTGTTTCAAAAGAACAGCAAGTATCTTGAACGGAACCAATATTGGAGATTGCACTCATGATAATCCTAATATTTAATTTCTCTTTTGAGAATTTACCTTACATGCAGAGTTGTGGGGCATAAGGTTATGTTTAAATTCATTCATTCAAGAAATCTTTATTTCGCCATTGTGCCATAAAAGAATACGAAGCATATAAAAAAGACAATGTTCATGGATGGCAGTTCAATTTGTTATAGCAAGACAGAATGAATCCCCCAGCAATTTTCCAAATTCACACAATTAGGCAAAATATTTACAGTTAATAAGCACCGCTTTAACAAAGAGAACGATAAATAGTTTAGTAAAAACAGTAAGAAATTGACAAGATTTACAGAAAAAACAGTATTCTTTCTATTAGCTGTGAATCCATAATCATGTTCTGGCAATTAAATGCCTTCGCTTGTGCTACATAGCTGCCAGGAATTGCGAGACAGCAAAAACAATGGGTCTGGTTATATCTGTTTTTATTTATTTATTTATTTAAGACATTTGTTAAGCGCACTGTCACCTTGCAGGCATCCTGGCGCTGATTGGTTCAGAGGAGTGGACAATAACGGGCCGAGCGTGACCTTTCAAAAGGTTGCCTTGGGAAACAGTCATGTTTTAATCTTTCTCCTAAACTGAGGAAGTTCAGTGATTTGCCTAATCTCGAGCAGCAGCCACCTCAAAGGATCTGCCCCCAGCTCTGACCTTCCTGAATCTAGGCACCTTCACCAACTTGGCCGTAGAAGATCGAAGCTGCCTAGTAGGGGAGTACCAGACAAATTTCGATTGCAGGGAAGCAGGGCTGGTTCCCTGGAGAGCCCTGAAGACCAGGCAGAGGGCCTTAAATTGTATCCCCCTGCCTTACAGGTAACCAATGCAATTTCGCAAGGGTGGACGATCCATGTGGAGTGATCTGCGGAAGGCGCAGAAGGTTTACTATGCCGAAATTAAAGCTGCCAAAAGTAGGTACTTCTCAGAAAGGATAGAGAAGGCGGACAACAATGGCAAAGAAGTCTTTGCCATTGTTCAGAGTTTCCTTTCTCCCTGTGCTGCCTTACCAGCTCTTCCGGCCTCCGATCTCTGGTGTGAAGAACTGGCCTGCTTTTTTGATAATAAAATCATCAAAATTCAAGAGGAGCTCCAAAATTCCAGTGGGCTTCTTCGGCCCTTGTCACCCTTCGCTTGTTCTGGGGGGAAGCAACCTACTAGCCAATTTACCACCTTTGAGCCAGCTGTGCAAGCGGACGTGCTGGCCATCTTGGAGTCACTAAAGTCGGGTTCACCCTCTGACCCTTGCCCCGCCAGGGTTCTGGGGGGAGCTGCAAGCTTGGTATATCAGGAGGCCACTCAGGTGGTCAATTTGTCTCTGTCCTCTGCCTCTGTGCCACCTTGCTGGAAACAGGCGAAATTGCTTCCCCTCCTTAAGAAGCCTGGACCCTCTAGCCACGTCCAGCTATCGTCCGATATCGCTGCTCCCGGCACTGGCGAAGGTCTGTGAAAAGGTTGTCTATAGGCAGCTGAATAATTTTATTGAGTCCTCTCAGGCCCTGCACCCGGCTCAATCGGGTTTCAGGGCGGCTTTCAGCACCGAGACGGCTCTGGTGGAAGTTTCGGAGGCCACCAGGGAGTGTCTGGACGGAGGCGGCAGAGCGGTCCTGGTTTTGCTGGACTTATCTGCCACCTTCGATACGGTTCCCCACGCTCTGCTGCTGAATCCGTTGGCAGAGGTGGGACTGTCAGGCGCGGTTCTGGCTTGGCTGTCCTCGTTTCTGTCGGAACGGACGCAGCAAGTTTGGATGCCTCCTTACGCCTCGTCTCCCAAGAAGCTCAGCACAGGGGTCCCCCAGGGGTCGACGTTAAGCCCCCTGTTGTTTAACGTTTATATGACCCCGCTGATCTATCTGGCTGAGCAGTGGGGAGCCAAAATAATGGCGTACGCCGACGGCACTCAGCTGTTGTTTACCTGGCCTAAGAATTGCCTAGATGCTAGTGTCGTCTGCTCCTGTCTATCCAATGTCTTTCGGTGGCTCCTGTCAGCCCAACTTAAATGCAACGAGGACAAGACAGAGCTGTTGTTTTATGGCAACTTTCCGGCCAATTTTAAGGATCTCATTTGGCCGCCTGATTTTGCTTGTCCCAGCTCTCTTGGAGGCCCGGCCAAAAACTTGGGGGTCTGGTTCGGACAGGATCTTAAGTTTGAAGTACATCTAAAAAAACTTACGGCGACCTGTTTTGCGACCCTCAAGTCACTAAAAAGGTTCCTTCCACTGCTCCATAGGGAAGCAAAAGAGACGGTTCTGCGTGCTCTGATTCTATCAAGGCTGGATTATTCCAATGCCCTCTTTAGCGGTCTTCCTAAATATCTCATCAACCGAATGCAGATTATTCAGAATGCGGCGGTCCGACTTTTATTCCATCTCCCGAGAAGAACTAGCGCTTCTGCTCATCTCCGAAAGCTCCATTGGCTTCCAGTGGCCCATCGTATTGTGTTCAAATCTCTGGTCCTGGTCTTCCGTGCCCTGCATCAACACGGACCACAATATTTGCACAAGAGGTTCACGTTTTATTCCCCTCGCCGTGCACTCCGATCAGCTAATCTCCTTCTGATGTTTACGCCTAAAATCAGATATGTGAGATTGGGTGGTCAATCTATTTCTGTCCAAGCAGCTCGATCCTGGAATGCCCTGCCGCTCTCTTTGCGTGCGTCAGCCACACTGGCAGAATTTAAGAAGGGGTTAAAAACTCACCTTTTTAATCTCAGTATCTAGTTGCTTCCCTTCTTCCTTGGTTCGGCTCTGTTCTAGTTCACATATCGCGCCAGGATACTCTGTAGTAGCAGAGCGCGTAATAAAATCTTTTATACTTATACTTATACTTATGTGCTCTTCTAGGAAGCCCCAGAGCCAACCTAGCAGCCGCTGATTGGACCCTTTGGAGCCTATCCAATAAAAACTCAGGGGACCCCAGCAAAAGGGCATTGCAATAATCCAGCCTGCTGAGGATTGTACACCTTACCACTTGAGCATGAGCTTGAGATGGTAAAAGTGGCAAGACTTTCCTCAGAGAGCGTAAGATGGCAAAGCACTACCTCTTACCCCAGCCTTTTTAGTACTCTAAAAGCATGCATACATTGTGTGAAACCCAGGTTCTTGCACAGGGGTACGAGACAGTACTTCGTGGGCTTACAATATGCTGGACAAAAGAAGAAAACGTGCAGATCATTTTCCATGTCACAGTTACAACAGGACAATTTTTCAAAGCAGCGGAAGACCATCTACTAGTGAAGGCTCGCAAGGGTAGAGCACTGTATCTCCACTGTACATACAGTTTTCTTGCTAAAATAGGATATATGTCATCCATAAAGTGGTCAGAATTATAAAAATCTTTAACCATTAAAAAGGAAGCAGTTAAGATGCCAACATGGGGATTAGACAAAGCAGCAGGCGGTTTATTATCACAAAATGTCCTCGTGAGTAACTTGCGTGTGACCATTTTACAGCCCCTCTCAGGGTCAGACCATAGGACAGGTACTCCTAGCCTTGAACATTCATTCTTTATAAATGTGAGCCAGGGAATTTTCCCTGCACTAGAAAAGGTTAGTATTTCTTTGAGTTCCTGCCTATAGTTTGACAGCTCGGGTGTTACCCAGAGCCTACGCCAAAACCTGAGAGGTTTAAGCGCTAGCTCCTCATCAATGGGTCTAACCCCCAAATCAAGCCTTAAAGGAAAAAGTGGGGTACTAGATGGTAGTGCTAGCAGCTGTCTTAGAAATTTATTTTCTATCTTGTTGATTTCGGCCCTACAGGAGTTTCCCCATAGTTCGCTGCCGTACATAATCGCACCCCTAGCTTGCATTTTATAAACCTCCAATGATGGGCCAGCAGGTTTAATGGTGGACTTATTGGAAAGCTTGAGGATTCCGCCTACGAGATGGGCCAATTTTAATTGTGACTTGATTTGCTGGGGGCCCCAAGTCAGACTCTCATCAATAGTGACCCCCAAAAGTCGATACCCTTTCCAGTCTTGTTGTACCTAGACTGGGATTTGGCCAAGTAGTTGCAGGGGGGTTGAAGATCATAAATTTGGTTTTAAGAGAGTTTATCTCCAAACCCCGACCTCTGCAGAATTCTTCAAAGCCGTCCAATATACGCTGTATCCCCATTGGGGATTTAGACAACAAGAGGGTGTCGTCGGCAAACATGATCGCAGGGAACCTACTAACAGCCAGCTTTGGAGCATTGTTGTTCTGTACTCCATTCAGGTGCGGGATTACCCAGTTGACATAGAGGCAGAACAGGGTGGGTGCAAGCACACAACCCTGCCTTACCCCCCTGCCAATGGGAAATCTAGATGACAATGCACCATTTTTCCCACATCTGACTTGGGCAAAGTTCTCCTCATGTAGCCCCATCAGTATGGTCAAAAGTTGTACCGGTATGCCCAGCTCGAGCAACACAGTCCAAAGTTTGCCCCGGGGGACTAGATCAAAAGCAGAGCAAAGGTCAACAAACACCATATAGAGGCTGCCACCCTCTATTCTCACAGTTTTCCAAAACAGTAGTGACAAACGGAAAATGTGGTCCTTGGTGGAGGTGTTCTTCCTAAACCCTGCTTGATACGGACTAAGAATTGTGTGCTCCTCTATCCAGTCCTGCAAGCGGTCCAGAATGAGTCTTGCAAAGATCTTCTGAAGGACATCAATAAGGCTGATGGGCCTGTAGTTGGCTGGGAGCAGCGGGGAGCCATTTTTAAAAATAGGGACTATCTCCGTGCCCAGTCAAGTACAGGGCACCACCATGCCCCTCAGGACTGCGTTAAAAAGGATTTGGAGATACGGACCTCATATCTTCGGTTCCTGCCTGAAGAGGTCACCCGGAAGTTTGTCTAGACCTCGGGCTTTTCCTATGGCAAGTTTAGTGATTGCATTGCAAACTTGAGTCGACGTGAACTCTACCACCTCAGAATGTGGGATAAGATATGGCTGTGCCGATATAATTTCGGAGGTATCCGAATGGTCCTTAGTGGAATACAAAACCCGGAAGTGGTCTTCCCAAACTTCCGCTGCTATGTTTGGTTCAATGGCAGCTTTCAATTCTCCGCAGCCATTATTGATTATGGACCTAAATTTCAGGAAATCCTTCGTAGCTAGGGCAGTGGATAAACTGGACCACTTATCATAGTCCCACTCTTCCTTTGCACATTTAGTCAGCCATTTATAGTGTGCTCTCCTAACTTTGATTTCAAATTTGTTATTGTTTTTCTTTAGAGCCTGTACTAGCTCTGACTTTGCCTTCCTACAAGCTACATTATAACAGGTGCATTGTCGGACCCTTTTATTCTTTTTGGCCACCCAGGGGTTAAATACCTCTGCCAAGTTGGAAACTAGATCCTCATGAAGAGCCTGCATCTTAGTGTAATAATCAGGGGGAAATGTTTGAGTATTCAGCACATCAACCTCTACCAGCAGGGGGACTATCCAGCTGTATAATTTCCAAAGTTCTTCCGGGTGTTCCATTAATTTGTGCCACCTGACTTTACGTCTGTCATTAGACAGCGTAAGCCTAGCATCAGAATCCCCAGAGCTTGGAATACTGGTCCTACAGATACTGAGAGGGCCCAGCTCCAAAATTAGGGCATTGTGATCACTCTCAGCTCTTGTAATGACAGTTAGACCTATAACCTTTGGCCATAGCCGTGTTTCAGCCAAGATGTAATCAAGACGTGACATGTGTCCAGGTTTGTTAAAAGTACACTTGGCTGGGGTATCAGAAGGCGTGCTCGTAAGGAATGATTTAGAGTTAGAGCCAATATCTGTATGGCTAAAGGAGACCATGCCCTCGGGGATGGGGCCTGTGTCGCTGGTATTGACCAGTAGTCATCCTCTGCCAATAGAACATTATCCTTCATACCCTCTAGAGGCTCAAAATAGCAATTCAGGTCATCCCCTACTAGGAGATGAGTGTCACTCGAGATGGTTTGCATAAAATGGGACAGCTCCTCAATAGTCCTAGATTCACTGGCTATACTGACAGGGCGGGAATAGACATTAATGAGGGCAAGCTTGAAAGCATTAGGCCATACAAGGACTACACATTGGGCATCTTCAGAATGAGTAATCAATGTCTTAACCGTGCATCCCAGATGAGAGCCAACCCAGATGGTAAGACCTCGTGATGAGCAACCTCTCCCCCCATAGGGCCGGCACATGGAATGAAACATAACCCCCACAAAGTTGTTCTTCCCGGGCCCAGGTCTCTTGGAAGAGGCACGCGTCATTTTTGTCCACAAAGGATCCCCAGTCAGGGCATGTCATTTTATTGGGTAGGTATTAACAAAAGGAGAGAGTAAGGGATTTTTCACAAAACTGAATGGAGAGTACTCCTAGTCACCAGGACTTGACTATAGTATTAACACAAAAGGGGAGTATCAAATGCTTTGTGGGGGCAGAGGGAAGGCTTGTTCAACGGTGAAACCTAATAGTTTTGCTGAACAAAGAGGTTGGTGTACCTACACGCCTCTCTGGGGTCCCTGGGGACCCCAGAGAGCACTCAAAAAAGAGCTCCACTGTAGTCAGGTGTCGCAGCACACCCTGATGGCACTCGGCCGTCAGGGTGGGACCCCGATGATGAAGCATGTCACCAACCAGGTTGGTGAGTGAGGGTCGTCTAACAAAAGGGCACTATCCTTTTGTTTTCTCTACTGACGTCCCATTCAGAACCTTCTTTAAGGTCCTTATGGCGATACTCCTCTTTTTGTGTTAATACTATTTTATTGGGTAGACCTGCGACATTCCATGACAATATCTTAAGTATGTGTAGCTTACTACCCAAGTCGGTACTCCCGACAGACACCCTATGACCCCCTTCAGACAATCTTATTCCAGCTAACATAGGACCCTGTGTGTTACCTTCAGCAGTTGTGTTTGCTGCAGGTTCATTAATGCTGGTAATGGGCGGTTGGAATTTAATTTGGGTGGAATTTCCTCTCAATTCATTTCCTAGATTCACCCTTACTTTCTCCTGGACTACCCCAGTTGTACCCTCATAGTTGTAGTACAGTCAATCTACCATGTCCAGGCAGCTGTATCTGTTTTGAGTGCAGATATCAAAGGGTGCAAGGGGTTCTCCAAACCTGTCCTTGTTTTTCCCTGCCTCTGCTTAGGACCCAGCTAGCTTCCAGTCAAATTCAATGTCTGGCCTCCAGCGCGGGGGGCCAGGTGGATAAAAATATTGTACTGCATCCACTCGCATATGTGAGCTACAGTTCGTGCGTCCCTAAAATTTACCAGAACGCAGTCTCCCATGATATTCTTTGGCCTGTGACCCACCAAAGACACCCTACGAACAAGCAAGATTTCACTGCTAATATGTGTCGGGAGTGGTCTGTTTTTATTGAGCCAGTCTGTGACTTTATTTTTTAGGGACATGTGAGATTCCTCACTAGCATTAGTCAGTTCAGGTACCCCCAGCTAGAACCACTACATACGGACTTGATTCTGGGGGTAAATCGATTCTAATTAGCCTGGTTAGACCACTTCGCTGTTGGTGCTGGTGTGCCACTTTAGGTTTCTCATTATTAACCTTTGTCGAAAGGCTATCAGGGGGGTCAGCGGGTAGTGTCTGAGTTGGACTAATCAAGAGTAGAGGAGGCGAGTTAGATGGCAATAAAGGATTTTGTGTCAATAATCCCCCCTGGCCAATTTTAGCTTGTATTTGGCCAAAAGTCACCTTGTTGGGCTTTAAGTAGTCTATAGTCACTGATGTTGCTTTTTCAATTTTTGTCAACCGCTGCTCTATCAGTGACAGTCTCATTTCAAGTGGTTGAAGTGATGACTGAAGGAGGACACCCAGTTTTAACATAAGCAAGTCCTCTATTGTAGCTGTTATGATGGGTGAATTTACCCCCCCTGGAATGGTTGCTATTAGAGGAGGAGGTAGTGGCCTACTATCCGGAACCTTTTGAGCCTTTGGGGCCTTGGCCAAAGTAGCTGAGTCACTATTATCAGTGCGCTTCGCAAGCTTGGGCTTCCTACCACATGAAGCTACACCTCCTCGCTTCCTTTTGGGTATAGCCCTTTCGGTTCTCCCACGTAACTGCCGAATGTTGGGCCCTTCCGATCCGCATGCTGCCAGATTGCTTTCAGGGGTTATTGATGAGTTAATCTCTACTGCTGGCCGTAGCTGTGTCTCGCCAATTGGAGGTAGTTTTCCCAGACCCTGAGTAATATCACTGCATGGTATAATCTCAAGTCCTTCAGTGGCAGACATTTGGAGTGTATGCTCTGGCGTGCGAGCATTTGCGAGGTGCCCCAACGAAGATCTTTTTGTGAAGGCAATATCTTTGGAAAGCCGACGCTCAATCAAAGTTATTTCATGATCCAGTACTGAGTTTGCTCTCGTAATAAAAGTATCCAGCGTCCCTGCTACATATCCTCCTAAAGTCACTTTCTTGCTCCGGCTTTCACCGCCAGCCATTTCCCTAGTACAGTTTTGGTTATTACAACAGGTACTTACGGGTGCAGGATGTCCTTCGGTGCGGGAGATGCAAGATGTTAGAGGGAGGGCCCGGTCCGGTCTCCTCCGGGCTACAACGGGCTTAAACTGGCCCGCCCTTGGCCCAGGCTAAGCCCGGCACGCGCAGCCGCGAGCAATTAAATGCAGGCAGATAGGTGGGCGGGAAGAGGCACCCAGCTGCAGGGTATTACGGGGCTGCTGGTCCTCGCAGTCCCGTCACGGCAATCCAGGCAAGAGCACCAGGGTCCAAAGAAACTGCTGCGAGCGGCTCCCGTGAAGCAGGGGCCGCAAGCAGTTTATTGAGGGCGGGAAGAGGCACACAGCTGCGGGGTATTACGGGGCTGCTGGTCCTCGCAGTCCCGTCAAGGCAATCCAGGCAAGAGCACCAGGGTCCAAAGAAACTGCTGCGAGCGGCTCCCGCGAAGCTTGGGCAGCGAGCAGTTTATTGCGGGCAGGTAGAGGTGGGAAGAGGCACAAAGATGCAGGGTATTACGGGGCTGCTGGTCCTCGCAGTCCCATCACGGCAATCCAGGCAAGAGCACCAGGGTCCAAAGAAACTGTTGCGAGTGGCTCCCGCGAAGCGGGGGCCGCAAGCAGTTTATTGCGGGCAGGTAGAGGCGGGAAGAGGCACACAGCTGCAGGGTATTACGGGGCTGCTGGTCCTCGCAGTCCCGTCACGGCAATCCAGGCAAGAGCACCAGGGTCCAAAGAAACTGCTATTTCTTTCTTTCTTTCTTTCTTTCTTTCTTTCTTTCTTTCTTTCTTTCTTTCTTTCTTTCTTTCTTTCTTTCTTTCTTTCTTTCTTTCTTTCTTTCTTTCTTTCTTCCTTGCTTTCTTTCTTCGTTGCTTTCCTTCTCTCACTTTCCAGGTAATCCCCAAGACAGTTCTATTCCTTCTTAATCCAAGTTCCTAGATAGAAAATTAAATATTATCTCCTCATCAACAACAATATTGACCTTATGCTTGTCCCTAGGGCTCAGTCTTGCCCTTTTACCATTTAGTAAATATCGTTGCACTCTGCTAGACATCTTCAAATCTCACTGAGGCCCTGTACTCGTCTTAGTGATGCATTACCAGTTGACCCAGTTTAAGTGCGACAATACCACCATCTGTTTTTGACATTCCTGGCTGACAGCTCAGGCTGAATAGCTGGCCCTTTTCAACTCCCATTTACCACCTGCATCTGATAGAGACATCTAGCTGCAGAATCCTTTTCTTAGATTGGTCTTCAGGCGCCAGACTGGATCCAGAAATTTTTAGCAGTACCTCTGCGTGTCAGTTGAGGGCATCGAGCGACTCCGCAGCGATGTCATCTCCTGAATGTGACGCCAACGGAGTACATATAACCCTCCCCAACATGCTGGTGTCTGTTCCTTCTTTTCTGCACTAGCAATGCCAATCCGCACTGAAGTTCCTCCAGCCTTTTTTCGGCCTGCTTGACGTTTTTTGTTGATGAAACAGTGTGCTCTTTTTTGTCCCTTCTTCAATGTTCTCGGAGTTCAAGCCTTGTGAGTCCTGTGGATGACAGATGTCTGCCATGGACCCTTACTCGGTTAGCATGTTGTGCCTGGGTGAGTACCACAACTCCAAAGAGTGTGACTCCTGTTGCCAGTCCGGTGAAAAAGTACGCAGCAGTGGCGTAACGAAACATGAGGGGGCCCCCCTGCAAACTTCATGGAGGGGGCCCCCCCCATTCTCCGTGCCTGTCTAGAGCTCTCAGGCCAGCGACCGCCATACTGCAGGGGATGCGGGCGATTGTTACGCCACTGTCACCAATGCAGCCGTTAATAGTAACACTGGATGGTGGAGTTAAAGGTTGGGCTTAGTCTGCCAGCAGGCTATCATAGGTGGTGGTCCATTCACTACAGGGTCCCTGCCATCAGTACGCCGGGGAAGTTTGCCCAATTTTAGGAGGGTTTCCTGATGCAGACTCCTGTCATGTTATACAACATCGGGCCCACTCATCGTTTAGTTTTGACAAAAGTGCATTCACTGCTCCTTCCCGTTTCCGTTTTAAAACATTGGACAAAGCGACAATGCAGTATTTCAAAAGCAGATATAACTACAAAGAGCACATTTTGATAATACATTTTTATTTTTATTAGACAATAGCAATCTTAAGAGGCATTGCATAGCTTCAGACACACTTTGACCCCAATTCCATCACAGTCTCTCTCTCTCTGTCAGTCAGTATCTCTCTTTCAGTCAGTCAGTCTATCTCTCTCTGTCATTCAGTCTCTCTTAGTCAGTCACTCTCAGTCAGTCAGTCTCTCTCTCTCTCTCTCTCTCTCTCTCTCTCTGTCAGTCAGTCTCTCTCTCTGTCAGTCAGTCTATCACTCTCTGTCATTCAGTCTCTCTCAGTCAGTCTCTCTCAGTCAGTCAGTCAGTCTCTCGCTCTTTCTCTGTCAGTCTCTCTCAGTCAGTCTCTCTCAGTCAGTCTCTCTCAGTCAGTCTCTCTTAGTCAGTCTCTCTCTCTGTCAGTCAGTCTCAGTCTCTCTCTCTCTCTGTCAGTCTCAGTCTCTCTCTCTCTGTCAGTCAGTCTCTCTCTCTCAGTCAGTCTCTCTCAATCAGTCTCTCTCAGTCTGTCAGTTTCTCTCTCTTAGTCAGTCTCTCTCTCTGTCAGTCAGTCTCTCTCTCTGTCAGTCAGTCTCTCTCTCTCTCTGTTAGTCAGTCTCTTTCTCTGTCAGTCTCTCAGTCTCTTCCTCTCTCTGTCAGTCTCCCTCTCTGTCAGTCAATCTCTCTCTCAGTCAGCCAGTCTCTCTCTCTCCCAGTCAGTCTCTCTCTCTCCCAGTCAGTCAGTCTCTCTCAGTCAGTCATTCTCTCTTTACCCCAGTCAGTCAGTCTCTCTCTCGCTCTGTCAGTCAGTCTCTGTCAGTCAGACTCTCTCACTCAGTCAGTCTCTCTCTGTCAGTCTCTCTCTCAGTCAGTCTCTCTCCAAGTCAGTCTCTCTCTGTCAGTCTCTCTGACAGTCAATCAGTCTATCTCTCTGTCAGTCAGTCTCTGCCTCTCTCTCTCAGTCTCTCTTTCTCAGTCAGTTTCTCTCTACCTTACTCAGTCTCTGTCAGTCAGTCAGTCTCACTCTCAATCAGTCTCTCTCTCTCTGTCAGTCAGTCTCTCTCTCTCTGTCAGTTTCTCAGTCAGTCAGTCGCTACTCTCTCTCCATTCTCACTCTCAACTCTATCCACTCTATCTCTACTGTCTCTCTCTCCACGGTCTCTCCTTTGTCTCTCTCTCCACTTTCTCTCTCCACTCTCTCACTATCTCTCTCTCCACTGTCTCCCTCCACTGTCTCCCTCCACTGTCTCCTTCCACTGTCTCCCTCTACTCCCTCTCTCTCCACCCTCTCCCCCTTCTCTCTCTCTACTTACTCTCCACTCTCTCTCTACTCTCTCTCCACTCTCTCTCTCCACTCTCTCTCTCCACTCACTCTCTCCACTCACTCTCTCCACTCACTCTCTCCACTCACTCTCTCCACTCACTCTCTCCACTCACTCTCTCTCCACTCACTCTCTCTCCACTCACTCTCTCTCCACCCACTCTCTCTCTGCTGTCTCCCTCCACTGTCTCTCTCTCCACTGTCTCTCTCTACTCTCCACTCTCTCTCCACTCTCTCTCCACTCTCTGTCTCTCTCTCCACTCTCTCTCTCTCTCTCCCTCCACTCTCTCTCTCTCTCCACTCTCTCTCTCTCTCCACTCTCTCTCTCCACACTCTCTCTCTCTCTCCACACTCTCTCTCTCCACTCTCTCTCTCTCTCTCCACTCTCTCTCTCTCTCTCCACTCTCTCTCTCTCTCCACTCTCCACTCGCTCTCTCCACTCGCTTTCTCCACTTGCTCTCTCCACTCGCTCTCTCCCCTCTCTCTCTCCCCTCTCTCTCTCTCTCCACTCGCTCTCTCCACTCGCTCTCTCCACTCGCTCTCTCCACTGTCTCTCTCTCCACTCTCTCTCCACTCTATCTTTCTCTCCACTCTATCTTTCTCTCCACTCTCTCTCTCTCCACTCTCTCTCTCCACTCTCTCTCTCTCTCTCTACTCTCTCTCTCTCTCCACTCTCTCTCTCTCCACTCTCTCTCTCTCCACTCTCTCTCCACTCTCTCTCTCCACTCTCTCTTTCTCCACTCTCTCCAGTGTCTCTCCATGCTCTCTCCATTCTCTCTCCACTCTCTTTCTCTCCACTGTCTATCTCCACTCTCTCTCCACTGTCTACTCTCTCTCCACTGTCTCTCTCCACTCTGTCTCTCTCTCTCTCTAGCCACTCTCTCTCTCCACTGTTTCTCTCCACTGTTTCTCTCCACTCTCTCTCTCTCCACTTTCTCCCACTCTCCCTCACAAAGTAGTGTGCGTTCCATGGGTGTCCGCAGAAATGTTTCCAGGGGGGGCACATTTTTAACTTCATCGCCATCCCCCTTGCACCCTTCTCTCCTCTGCCTTGCACCCTTCTTGCCCTCCCTCTTGCACATTTTCCCCTCCCCCTTGTATCCTTCTCCCCCTCCTCTTGTACCCTAGTCCACCTCCACCTTGAACCCTTTTCTACCTTGCACCATTCTCCCTCTGCCTTGCACCCTTCTCCCCTCTGCCTTGCACCCTTCTCCCCCTCCACCTTGCACCCTTCTCCCCCTCCACCTTGCACCCTTCTCCCCCTCTGCCTTGCACCCTTCTCTACCTTGCATCCTTTTCCTCTCTGCCTTGCACCCTTCTCCCCCTCCGCCTTGCACCCTTCTCCTCTCTGCCTTGCACCCTTCTCCCCTTTGCCTTGCACCCTTCTCCCCTTTGCCTTGCACCCTTCTCCCCTTTGCCTTGCACCCTTCTCCCCTTTGCCTTGCACCCGTCTCCCCTCTGCCTTGCACCGTCTCACCCTCCGCCTTGCACCCTTCTCCTCTCTTCCTTGCACCCTTCTCCCCTCTGCCTTGCACCCTTCTCCCCTCTGCCATGCACTCTTCTCCCCCTCCGCCTTGCACCCTTCTCTACCTTGCACCCTTCTCCTCTCTTCCTTGCACCCTTCTCCTCTCTGCCTTGCACCCTTCTCCCCTCTGCCTTGCACCCTTCTCCCCTCTGCCTTGCACCCTTCTCCCCCTCGACCTTGCACCCTTCTCCCCCTCCGCCTTGCACCCTTCTCTATCTTGCACCCTTCTCCTCTCTTCCTGGCACCCTTCTCCTCTCTGCCTTGCACCCTTCTCCCCTCTGCCTTGCACCCTTCTCCCCTCCGCCTTGCACCCTTCTCCCCTCCGCCTTGCACCCTTCTCTTCTCTGCCTTGCACCCTTCTCCCCTCTACCCTGCACCCTTCTCCCCTTCCGCCTTGCACCCTTCTCTACCTTGCACCCTTCTCCTCTCTTCCTTGCACCCTTCTCCTCTTTGCCTTGTACCCTTCTCTTCTCTGCCTTGCACACTTCACCCCTCTGCCTTGCACCCTTCTCCCCTCCACCTTGCACCCTTCTCCCCTCTGCCTTGCACCCTTCTCCCCTCTGCCTTACACCCTTCTCCCCTCCGCCTTGCACCCTTCTCTACCTTGCATCCCTCTCCCCCTGTGCCTTGCACCCTTTCCCCCCCTCTGCCTTGCACCCTTCTCGGCCCCCCTCATCCCCTCCTGAGGATGCCCATGGTGTGTTCTAACAAGAGGGCTTACCTGAGGGCACCCTTTTGCTGCCTCGTCCCTTCTCATGTGAGCTTTGCCCTGGAGAATGCTCTCTCTGGGGGGCCCCCACTCCCTTCTTGTCAGGGTCCCGAGCACTGCTCTGTGCTGTCTCCTGCTCTTGCTCTCTGAGGCCCCCACCCCATCCTTGTCCCTGTCTCTTCTCTTCTCTTGTGGGGTGGGCTTTGCTTATGAAGGGGAGTGCGTTGGGGCCAGGCTCTGAGCTGCCTCAGAGGGGAAGTGGAGAATGCTGTCTCTGGGGCCCCCACCCTTGTCCCTGTCTCTTCTCGGGTGGGGCCTGTCCCTGTCTCTTCTCTTGTGGGATGGGGCCCCCACCCCATCCTTGTCCCTGTCTCTTCTCTTCTCTTGTGGGGTGGGGCCCCCACCCAATCCTTGTCCCTGTCTCTTCTCGGTGGGGGCCTGTCCCTGTCTCTTCTCTTGTGGGATGGGGCCCCCACCCCATCCTTGTCCCTGTCTCTTCTCTTCTCTTGTGGGGTGGGGCCCCCACCCAATCCTTGTCCCTGTCTCTTCTCGGTGGGGGCCTGTCCCTGTCTCTTCTCTTGTGGGATGGGGCACCCACCCCATCTTGTCCCTGTCTCTTCTCTTCTCTTGTGGGGTGGGCCGGACCCCACCCAATTCTTGTCCTTGTCTCTTCTCTTCTCTTGTGGGGTGGGGCCCCCACCCCACCCCCTCCGTGTCCCTGTCTCTTCTCTTGTGGGGTGGGCTTTGCTTATCGAGAGGAGAGAGTGGGGGGCCGGGCTCTGTGCTGCCTCAGAGGAGCAGTGGACTGCTGTCTCTGGGGCCCGTCCTTGTCCCGGAGGCTCTGACTGAAGAGAAACAATGTTGATACTTTGTTTCTCTTCAGTCAGAGGGAGGGGTGAGGGGAACGGAGCAGGCTGCACCTGCTTCAGACACAGAGGGAGAGAGGCTTGCTTCAGCGCAGGCCTCTCTCACAGCCCTCAGAAGAGCTGAGGGGGCCGGGCCCCCTGGGGGCCCCCTTCATTAACTGTAGAGAGTGAGGCCCCCCCGCACTGCGGGGTCTGCGGGGGCGTTTGTTACGCCCCTGGTACGCAGGGAACATCGCATGAAGCTTCTTGCAGCGCGGAAGTCACAATCTTCAAAGTATTCTCATTGTCCTCGGACCCCTATGCTCTCTCTTTGAACCGACCGCATGTCTGCACTAGGAGTCTTTCCTGCGGGCGTCATATTCCTTCGACACCCGGAGGTAAGTCTCTGCATTGGCTGTTGAAGACGCTGCCCCTCCTGGCTTCGTCGACTACCGTTGGTCCCCACTCTTCTTTTGAAGTTACGGAGCATTGGTCTGCCCCAAGTCTCCCCACCAATCCTGGGGCCGGAGCGTCTTTGACCCAGATGATGCAATATTATCAAAACTCTTCATTTTGAATCATCACTTCCTTCTAGAGCACCCTTAGGCCTCACTTAAGTGCATGAGATCCTGCCTGTGTCCCCACCGGTGAGTTCTTCCCTGGCTTCAGGTCGACCTTCTGTGTCTGACACTTTAGTGACTCTGGTGCACCGCCCATCGAGGCTCTCACCTTTGGTGCTTGCTTCTGGTCTGTTGACTCCGATGTCGGTGTCAGACTCTTGTCTGCTAGCCCCCATAGTGGTGATGTTGAATCGATTGACCCTCCTTTCAAAGTCAAGGTGTTGCCGTCTCGATGTCGAGAAGCTTCGGTTATGGCATCGGATATGTCGCCAATGGAGCCGACTGTCTCAGACTCCCTTCCTCGCATTTTTCCTTCTGAGGACCATGGTTGTGGAAGTACTTAAAGATGGTGTGGTGTATCCCCCTCCCATTTCAGAGAGGCTCCACCGCCTATGCAGTCTCACTGGTTACTTGACTTGGGTGGTGCCAGAAGCTTGGAGTCTTTTCCAGCTTCCTGCCTCCTCCTGGTTTAGCTACGGAGGCAAATTCCATTCTGGTTAACATGCTCAATGGAGTTTCGTTCATACTGGATTTACAACTTCCTTCTGTAGAATTGTCAACAGACCCTTTTCTTGCCGTTCTACATCCTGACCAGTCTAACGTTGAGCCTGTACTTCCTTATAGTTACTGTCTTCGAATTCCGAATGGGTGCTTGGGCTATACCTGAAACAGGGCACCCTGTGGATTGCTCTATTTCTCACAGGCATCACCCAGCCCTGGGCGATCCCTCCTGTCTCCTTAGACATCCCACTACTAGGAGCTTTGTGGTTCAGGCTGCTTTGGCCTCCCAAAATATTGATTTTCTCCCTCCTGTCCCTCAGCAAAGAGGCCAGGAAATCCACTGCCTGTGCTAGGTGTATTATCTCTTCTTCTAGTTCTGCCCTGCGCTCTCTGAACATTTCTTGTATCTGCAACCACTTCCCCCATGCCTTGTGGGACTCAGTGGAACACCTTTTACCCTCCCTGCCGCAGGAAGCCCAGAATAGTCTTGTTCCCTGGTACATGATAGGCAGCAAGTTGCCAGCAATTCTGCTAGTCTGGCTATTTTCTCTTCCATAGCTCTACATCAAGGTGCAGGGTTGCTTACTTCCAGGCTTTCGGGAGACTGTGCAAACTACTTAAATTGACATGCCTTTTGATGGCGCCTTCCTTTTTGGCACACATGCTGACTCGGTCTGATGCTGGTTCAGAGATAGTTACGGTGGTGCGGAGTCTTAACTATTCGTTGTACTAAGATAGTCAGGTTTTTACTCTTGCTTGCTTTCATAGTACTCTCTCCCTTCCAGGGTTACACCAAGTGTGGTGATCCTGCTTTCGGCAGGTACTTTTCATATCAATTATGCTGTCAATGACAGGTTTCGTTTCCAGCTACCTAGAATATACCTTTCTTTGCGGTCTCGTGGAAGTCTGTTCTTAAGGCTCTTTCTGCAGTTCGATTTTTTCCTACCCGAATGTTTACTCTGTGGTGGGTTTTCTGTTACATTGTGCGGATGCACTGTAGCCTTGTTCTCTGTTTTTCGGGGACCTTATTTAGTATGCCTTAGAGGCATTTTATAAGTTGTCTATACACTTAATATCCCATATAGAGACTCACTGTCTTCTTTTCTCTGTCCCCGCCATTTGAGTGACACTGGTACCACAGGCAGGCACACTCTTGTACTGGTTATCTTTTGTTCTGGTCTTCAACCCTCTGCAGTGTGGACCTTCTTTTTGTTCTGGTTTACTCAGTGAGACACATGGATTTTCTCCTACTCATATTATGTTCCTCTTGGTTCAGGCCCGGGTTCCATGACTCTCCCTCCCTTCTGCCCTTATGTCATCAGCATCTTGTTGGCACATTGTTTTGAATGTGCCTAGGCACTGTTTTCTTGTCGCCCCCCCCACTTTTTTAGGGCTCGGCCTACACACAAGAAGTGGGCGGAGCTTCGAGCTCCTAATGTTAAAGAAAAAAAAAGGATCTCTAGGGCTCTGGCCAGACACATTCCTTAGTGTTTTATGGCATCTGCCTAGTGATTCGTCTTCGCTGTGCTGTCTATTTAGTAGCCTTGACGTGATAGGCTATATTTACTTTTCGTCCGTCATTGATGTTAGTTTCATGGCATATTCTGTGCGCGAACGAGCACGGAGAGTGATTAATCTTAATTAGGAGCTGTCAGAGTGCCCGTGTAATGCAATCCAGATGGCGCGAGCGCGTTCACCATTGCATTGCATGTATCATGCGCGCGGTTAACATTTACCTTTCGCGCACCCGCACCCAGAGAAAATATACAGAATTTTCAAACACGCATTCCTCCCCCCACAGAGGAACAATGCAGCTTTTCTTCAGAGTTGATGCTCAGGTAAGTAATACTGCAGAGATGAACAGTCCGCCCGCGAGGGCCCTGTCTCCACGCACAAAGAGGACATTCAGTGGCAGGTACGGCGGAGGGGCTGGGGCGCACCGTGGACTCGGTAATGCTGAGGATGGCGCATGGCGGAAGAGGAAGACCCTTCTTACGAAGGCCTCAAGGCGACACACCATGCTCCCAGGTGGTGTACAACACACTTCGGACCTTCACTTATATTGTTGGAGAACAACTTAGCAGGTGTTGGTCGTGTGGTTATGCGGTGCAAACGCAGCCTGCTAACAAGCATCCATTGCACGGGGTGATATTGTTAAGCGCACGCAGGCAAAAATGTCGCGGCGGGCACAACCCGACTGGCACGAATGACCCGCATCTGTTATGGCACTTCAAAACCCCGTCTTCACAGCAGAAGCCAGCCGCCTCAGTGAGGTCAAGTGATTGATGCAGATATTCGGGTGAATTTTTATAGGTTACTTGGGAAAATCCAGGTGCGCCAATTCAGACTTACTCCATTGGAGGTTGATGAAATAAGTATCATTCAGGGGGGTGGCTGTGACGCAATGCGCAGTCACAATCATTTGATAGCAGGCTCTCTATTGGCTGACACATACCTCCACTGTGCAAGCATAAAACGGGCAGGGACTGCCCTTTGATGTCTGCGACCCATCCCACTTCCACCCGGACAGGCACCAGCCAGCAACAGAGACGACGAGGCTAGCGTACTTTAAATACTAAACCTCCTTTAATAAACAGATACCACAAAGCCAGTATGACTTGGGCAGTGTCAAATACATGAAAGACACACAACAAGGGGTGTGTGCTATGTGTACGTTTATAGAGTGTGCGTCTACCATAAAGATCCCTAATACTGACACCAGCAGAGGGCAGGGAGCGAAGCATAGCAGACAAAAAACACATTTTCCGTTTCCTCCTGAAGGGCAGCAAACATTAAAGTGCAGAGCTAATGGAGCACTTTTCCACGGTCAGTGCACTGGAGTAGAAAAGCCTCAGATCTTCCAGGTAGTTTCCAATGACAGGAATTGTCAGACGATAACAAAGCTTGTAGTGATGTTCTGCTTGGCTGACTGTGATGAAACTTTTTTTTTAAAATGGGCGTTGAAAGGGCGAGCGCCCTGAACAAGATGGTGGGTAACACAGAGCATCTGAAAAATAGGCCTGGGTTCCACGGTTAGCAAATGGGGCATTTTCAACATGGCGGCAAAATCAAATCTGCAAATCTCGTGAACTACATAAGCAGGTAAATTCTGGCCCATCTTGAACTTTCCAGAAAGATGTTTTTAGGAAAACAAGTTTAAAACATTTCTTCACTGGAGTGTGAGGCCCAAAATAATATATATACCACAGTCCCCAGTCAAGGCATGCCATTATTTGGGACTTAACCGTAATATGGAAGAAGGGTATGAAATAATAACAGTTCGGTATGAAATAATAATAATTTTTTTAAAAAGTGCACACAATTTTGTCTGAAAATGCAGCTCGAGTTACGTGGTACTGTGGGCAAAAATTATTGAATTAAAATCTGAATTAAATTTTTTAATGGATGCCAATAGACTCATCTACATGGATATTTACTTCCTCCATCTCCAGTGTCAGCCATCTGCCTACGAACAAGGTTCTTATGCAGAGCTCTAGCTGCTTCCCAGTAACTTTACGACTAGTCCCTTGCCTACCCGTGGTCTCCACAGCTGTTCGTCTGATTTCACCCAGCAGGCTCTCTAGCACCCAAGGAGCACATCTGGGCCACCACACTAGTGCAGAGGTGTTAGACATGTTGCCCTCCACTTTTGAGTAGGGAGGAGGGTGGGGGGAGAACAAACTCTCCATGTAGTGAGTAGAGTAGTGAGTAGTGAGTAGAGTGGAGAGTAGTGAGTAGTGAGCAGAGTAGTGAGTAGTGAGGTGAGTAGTGAGTGCAGAGTAGTGAGTAGAGTAGTGAGTAGAGAGTAGAGTGTAGAGTAGTGAGTAGTGAGCAGAGTAGTGAGTAGTGAGCAGAGTAGTGAGTAGTGAGTGCAGAGTAGTGAGTAGAGTAGTGAGTAGAGTAGTGAGTGCAGATTAGTGAGTAGTGAGTGCAGAGTAGTGAGTAGTGAGTAGAGTAGTGTGTAGAGTAGTGAGTAGTGAGTAGAGTGGAGAGTAGTGAGTAGTGAGCAGAGTAGTGAGTAGTGAGCAGAGTAGTGAGTAGTGAGTGCAGAGTAGTGAGTAGAGTAGTGAGTAGAGTAGTGAGTAGAGTAGTGAGTGCAGATTAGTGAGTAGTGAGTGCAGAGTAGTGAGTAGTGAGTAGAGTAGTGTGTAGAGTAGTGAGTAGTGAGTAGAGTGGAGAGTAGTGAGTAGTGAGCAGAGTAGTGAGTAGTGAGCAGAGTAGTGAGTAGTGAGTGCAGAGTAGTGAGTAGAGTAGTGAGTAGAGTAGTGAGTAGTGAGTAGTGAGTGCAGAGTAGTGAGTAGAGTAGTGAGTAGAGTAGTGAGCAGAGTAGTGAGTAGTGAGTGCAGAGTAGTGAGTAGAGTAGTGAATAGTGAGTAGAGTAGTGAGTGCAGAGTAGTGAGTAGAGTAGTGAGTAGTGAGTAGAGTAGTGAGTAGAGTAGTGAGTAGAGCAGTGAGTGCAAAGTAGTGAGTAGAGTAGTGAGTAGTGAGTAGAGTAGTGAGTAGTGGGTGCAGAGTAGTGAGTAGAGTAGTGAGTAGAGTAGTGAGTGCAGATTAGTGAGTAGTGAGTGCAAAGTAGTGAGTAGAGAATTGAGTAGTGAGTAGAGTAGTGAGTAGTGAGTAGTGAGTAGAAAGTAGTGAGTAGAGTAGTGAGTAGTGAGTAGAGTGGAGAGTAGTGAGTAGTGAGCAGAGTAGTGAGTAGTGAGCAGAGTAGTGAGTGCAGAGTAGTGAGTAGAGTAGTGAGTAGAGTAGTGAGTAGAGTAGTGAGCAGAGTAGTGAGTAGTGAGTGCAGAGTAGTGAGTAGAGTAGTGAATAGTGAGTAGAGTAGTGAGTGCAGAGTAGTGAGTAGTGAGTAGTGAGTAGAGTAGTGAGTAGAGTAGTGAGTAGAGTAGTGAGTAGAGTAGTGAGTGCAGAGTAGTGAGTAGAGTAGTGAGTAGTGAGTAGTGAGTAGAGTAGTGAGTAGTGAGTAGAGTAGTGAGTAGTGAGTAGAGTAGTGAGTAGAGTAGTGAGTAGAGTAGTGAGTGCAGATTAGTGAATAGTGAGTGCAGAGTAGTGAGTAGAGTAGTGAGTAGAGTAGTGAGTAGAGTAGTGAGTAGAGTAGTGAGTAGTGAGTAGAGTAGTGAGTAGAGTAGTGAGTAGAGTAGTGAGTAGAGTAGTGAGTAGTGAGTAGAGTAGTGAGTAGAGTAGTGAGTAGAGTAGTGAGTAGAGTAGTGAGTGCAGATTAGTGAGTAGTGAGTGCAGAGTAGTGAGTAGAGAAGTGAGTAGAGAGTAGAGTAGTGAGTAGTGAGCAGAGTAGTGAGTAGTGAGCAGAGTAGTGAGTAGTGAGTGCAGAGTAGTGAGTAGAGTAGTGGGTAGTGAGTAGTGAGTAGAGTAGTGAGTAGAGTAGTGAGTAGTGAGTAGAGTAGTGAGCAGAGTAGTGAGCAGAGTAGTGAGTAGTGAGTGCAGAGTAGTGAGTAGAGTAGTGAATAGTGAGTAGAGTAGTGAGTGCAGAGTAGTGAGTAGAGTAGTGAGTAGAGTAGTGAGTAGTGAGTAGAGTAGTGAGTAGAGTAGTGAGTGCAGAGTAGTGAGTAGAGTAGTGAGTAGTGAGTAGTGAGTAGTGAGTAGAGTAGTGAGTAATGAGTAGTGAGTAGAGTAGTGAGTAGTGAGTACAGTAGTGAGTACAGTAGTGAGTAGAGTAGTGAGTGCAGATTAGTGAGTAGTGAGTGCAGAGTAGTGAGTAGAGTAGTGAGTAGAGTAGTGAGTAGTGAGTAGAGTAGTGAGTAGAGTAGTGAGTAGTGAGTAGAGTAGTGAGTAGAGTAGAGTAGCGAGTAGAGTAGTGAGTAGAGTAGTGAGTGATGATTAGTGAGTAGTGAGTGCAGAGTAGTGAGTAGAGAAGTGAGTAGAGTAGTGAGTAGAGTAGTGAGTAGAAAGTAGAGTAGTGAGTAGAGTGGAGAGTAGTGAGTAGTGAGCAGAGTAGTGAGTAGTGAGTAGAGTAGTGAGTAGAGTAGTGAGTAGAGTAGTGAGTAGTGAGCAGAGTAGTGAGTAGTGAGTGCAGAGTAGTGAGTAGAGAAGTGAATAGTGAGTAGAGTAGTGAGTAGAGTAGTGAGTAGTGAGTGCAGAGTAGTGAGTAGAGTAGTGAGTAGTGAGTAGAGTAGTGAGTAGTGAGTAGAGTAGTGAGTGCAGAGTAGTGAGTAGTGAGTAGAGTAGTGAGTGCAGAGTAGTGAGTAGAGTAATGAGTAGAGTAGTGAGTAGTGAGTAGTGAGTAGAGTAGTGAGTAGTGAGTAGAGTAGTGAGTAGAGTAGTGAGTGCAGAGTAGTGAGTAGAGTAGTGAGTAGTGAGTAGTGAGTAGAGTAGTGAGTAGAGTAGTGAGTAGAGTAGTGAGTAGAGTGGTGAGTAGTGAGTGCAGAGTAGTGAGTAGAGAAGTGAGTAGTGAGTAGAGTAGTGAGTAGTGAGTAGAGTAGTGAGTAGAAAGTAGTGAGTAGAGTAGTGAGTAGAGTAGTGAGTAGTGAGTAGAGTGGAGTGTAATGAGTAGTGAGCAGAGTAGTGAGTAGTAGCAGAGTAGTGAGTGCAGAGTAGTGAGTAGAGTAGTGAGTAGTGAGCAGAGTAGTGAGTAGTGGGTGCAGAGTAGTGAGTAGAGTAGTGAGTAGAGTAGTGAGTAGTGAGTAGTGAGTGCAGAGTAGTGAGTAGTGAGTAGAGTAGTGAGTGCATAGTAGTGAGTAGAGTAGTGAGTAGTGAGTGCAGAGTAGTGAGTAGAGTAGTGAGTAGTGAGTAGAGTAGTGAGTAGAGTAGTGAGTAGTGAGTAGTGAGTGCAGAGTAGTGAGTAGAGTAGTGAGTAGAGTAGTGAGTAGGACATCACAGGCAGCAGCTGTGCAAGCTTCTTACACTCACAAGGAGACCACAGGCAGCTGAGGTGCAATCTTCTCCCACTCACAAGAACGACATCACAGGCAGCAGCAGTGCAAGCTTCTTACACTCACAAGGACACCACAGGCAGCAGAGGTGCAAGCTTCTCACACTGACAAGAAGGACATCACAGGCAGTAACAGTGCAATATTCTCACACTCACAAGGAGATCACTGGCAGTACACACCACATGAACACACTCCATAACACATAGCAACAATACATTGGCATTTACAATGCCATTAGCTCAAACTCAAATAAATCCGAGCCCGATTGCATTTCTAATGCTTGTTCTCCTTTACTGTGCCCCTGATGCTGCTTATCTTCCACAGTCTGGTGTTCTTATCTGTGTTTTACTCTTTCGGTGTTCTACCCACCTACTTGGGGTCAGGTCACTGCTGTTTCCTTTTTATACATCTTTGCCATCGCACCTGTGTGACACCTATTGTGTCTGCTGCTCTTTCAGTTCTATTCACCTGGGACACCAGTCCCCCTGATTGTTTGGATCATTGTCTGGTATCCTTATTTCACAAGCAGCTGAATTTTCCTCTCTATCCTATCCTTCCTCAAACTCCATTATGCGTTAGTCAGGTTTCTTACCTGTTTCCCCCTGCTACCATCAGCTAGACAATGTGTGATTGTCATAATCGACTATCTGATGCCTTTAGTTTCTGCCAGCCCTTCGCTTCCCTGGGCGGTCTTCTTCTTCTTCTCCTCTTCTGGAGTGGACTTTACACACGCTGCATTTACTTACACCCTTCTAGGTGACTCTGGTCAACCTTATTGGTTGTACTTGTCTGGCTCCATCCCTCTCTTCAATAAGTATCTCTGTTACATTATTTCAGAGGATGCATTATATATCTATCAAGGTTCTCAGTATAAAAGCTGTTTCTTTTAACCGTTCTTTTCTTTCTAGCAATGCTATTCAGCATTCATTGTTCTCTCTTTTTCTCCATCTTTGTATGATTTAGGTCTTTTTTTCTAAATCTGTTTCTCAGGATAGTTTCCTTGACGATCGGTGGTTCTCTTTATTGTGTGTGTTTGCTGAGGCTGAGCATGCTCTGTATGCTCCTTTGTTGGACTTAGTCCTTTTAGCAGGGTCAACCCTAAACTTTTTTTTGCTGACATGATGTTGGTGGTTTTAGGACTCTGGGCACTTTAGCACTGTAGTCCAGCATTTATTTAGAGTTTTGTAGAGCGCGTAGTCACCACGAGGGTATCCCAGCGCTAGAACCTTGTTACTCAGGAGGGGGAGCGGCTAGGTAAAAGATCGGATTAGGGGAAGAGGAGAGTTTTGAGGGTTTTTCTGAATCGAAGTAGATCGGGCTCTGTTCTGAGGTTCGGAGGGAGTGCGTTCCACTTGAGTCCGGTGTTTACCGAGAAGCGGCGGCCCCCTATCCGGGCCTTTTTCACCATGGGGATCGTGATAAGGTTTCCGTGCTCTGAGCGAAGCGCTCTCGTGGGTTTGTAGGGGGTGATCCAGTTGTTTAGTATGGGGGGGCCGGTGTTATGGAGAGCCTTGTGGGCCAGGCAGAGGGCCTTGAAAGTGACCCTTTCTTTGATCGGGAGCCAGTGTAGCTTCCTAAGAGCGGGTTTGGCCGATGATCTGGCCGGGGTGCTAGTTAGGAGTCTGGCGGCGGCGTTCTGAGCCTTTTGCAGAGTTTGGAAGGTGGATTCCGGGGCGCCCAGGTAGATGGCGTTGCTGTAATCCAACCTGGATAGGATTAAGCCCCGGATCAGCATAAGGCGCGACTGGAAGGGTAGGAGAGGGATTACTTTCCTGCAGGATTTAAGTAACCCGTAGCAGGTTCCGGCCGTCTTTCTGGCCTGGGTCCGGAAGGTAAGGTCGGTCTCCAGCCACACGCCAAGGCTCTTGACCTCCTTTTTGGGAGTGGGAGGATCGCCCATGCAGGCGGGCCAGAAGTTGGAAGGGATGTTAGTGGTTTTTTGTCCGAGGACCAGGATCTCTGTCTTGGAGCCATTAAGCTTCAAGGCGGAGTCGCTCATCCACTGGTATACGCTGGTAAGGCAGTCGTGGAGGTTGGAGGGCTCGAGTTTGGGGTGGGAAAGAGTGACCACCAGTTGCGTGTCGTCAGCGTAACTGACGATGGTGACTCCGAAGGGTGAGACAAGTTCCTCCAGTGGGGCCATATAAACGTTGAATAACGTAGGGCTCAGGGAAGAGCCCTGTGGCACACCGCACTGGAGGGGGATGGAAGAGGAGCGGCTTTCGCCTTCCCATACTTGATAGGAGCGTCGGGAGAGAAAGGACGAGAGCCACTTCAGGGCTTTGCCCTTAACTCCAACAGTCCCGAGGCGGTGGATTAGGACCTGGTGGCTGACCGTATCAAAGGCCGCACTTAGGTCTAGGAGGACCACTGCCACTGATCCTCCTGAGTCGATGATTTCCCTGGTTCTTTCCACTGCCACAAGGAGTGCAGTGTCTGTGCCTTGGCCAGGTCTGAAGCCAGTCTGCGAGTCGTTGAGAAGATGGTTTGACTCGAGATATTGCGACAACTTTTTGTTAACTAATTTTTCGGCGACTTTGCCTATCCAGGGGAGAAGTGAAATGGGTCTGTAGTTGGAGAGGTTAGTGGGGTCAAGCGACGGTTTCTTGAGAAGCGCTTTGACTACGGCTTCCTTCCAGGTGGAAGGGACCACTCCTTGTTCCAGTGAGATATTGATCAGGGCAGTCAGTTGAGGGACTATGGTCTGCATGATAATTTTTGCGAAGCGTATGGGGACCGGGTCGCTAGGGGCTCCGCTCTTGGTTGAGGCCAATGTGGTTCTTACTTCTTCTTCCGAGACCGGGCCGAGCGACTCTAGAAAGGGTTTGTCTACGGGAGGCGTCTGCTCCTTGGCTCTTTCTGGGATGTTGGAGTTGGCAGGTGGGAGGGAGGAGAGTATTTTTTTTATTTTTTCATCAAAGAAGGAGGCCAACATGGCGCATTTATCCTCGGCTTCTTTGGGGTCCAAGGGTTTCTGGGGGGGGGCAGGGACACGGAGGAGTTCTTTAAAAATGGAGAAGGTCTCCTTGGATGAGCAGGCAGAGTTTTTTATCTTTTCCTCGAAATAAGTCCTTTTAGCGTCATGAAGGGCTTGTTTGTAAGCTTTCATGGAGCAGAGGTAGGCGCTTTTCTCTTCAGCTGTTTTGTGTTTTCTCCATAGGCGTTCTGTCTTTTTGCAATGCTTTTTGAGAGAGGCAAGGGCGGGTGTGTACCAGGGGGAGGGACTAATTCTTTTCATGTGTTTTAGCGAGCTCGTCAATGGAATGGAGCTGTCTAGAGGTTGGACTAGCCAATCCATGAGTTCTCTGTCCGCGGTGTTAGGGTCCGTGGACAAAGGGGAGATGGTATTGCGTAGTTTGGCTTCCCATTCCTCTGGAACTAATTTATGCCATCGTCTGGTTTGTACCCTAGTTTTATGAGAGGGCCCTGGAGATGTGTCGAGTGACCAGTGCATGGGAATCAGCATGTGGTCTGTCCAAGGCAGGGGGGTGGGGTCCTGGGCGTACAGGTTCGCAATGTTAGAGAAAATGGGGTCTAGGAGTTGGCCCTTCTCGTGGGTGGCTTTAGGATTTTGCAGGAGGAGGTCAGCTGTGGTGAGATCAGCAAGCAGGTTTGCTGCGGTGTTATTCGTGGGGTCCAGGAAATGAATGTTAAAGTCCCCTAAGAGGAGGAAATTGGAGACCGAGATAGACTTGAGTAGGATATGGTCAATCAGAGTGCTAGTAAATTCCCCTAGGGATCCTGGGGGTCGGTACACAAGTATTCCGGAAAGGGAGGTGGAAGGAGAGATCTGGATTGTGAAGTAACAGTTCTCACAGTCTTTAACAGATCCGGTCTCGATTCTGCATTTGAGGTGGTCTTTGAAGAGTATGGCTAGGCCTCCGCCTCTACCGATTGGCCTATTTAGGCAGCATATTTGGTAGCCGGGGGGAGTTGCATTGGCCACATCGAAGTCGTTGTGCGGGGTTAGCCAAGTTTCTGTCAAAAATAGCAGATCTAGCCGCGAGTCCTGGACAAGGATGTTGATTTCATGGGCATGCTTTACCAGGGATCTGCAGTTCAGAAGACCGAGCCGGAGACCTGGGTGGCATTCCGTTTCCTCGAGGTTCTTACAGAGGGTGCATCCTACATAGGGTGTGTCCTCCTTGTGGATGTATTTGCACTGGGGGTGTTTTCCACGGTTCCAGGCAAGCAGTGAGTCTCTGGGGTATGAGATGCCATTTTGCCGATTGGGCATAGTGGCTAGGCCTAAGGCCGTCTTGGCCCGGACGGGCCCAGACGGGCTTGCCTTTGGCGCGCCTTCGGCGCGCTGACGGCGCGCCCGCTGCGCGCGTCCGCTGCGCGTCCGGTGGTTGCACATCTTTTAGAGGGAGGAAGAGGGGCGTGTGGGCGTGGCCTAAGGGTAGGCGTGGCCTCGTTCCTCGCCGTCAATGGCGGCTGAATCGGATTGTTTTGGGGCGTTTGTTGCAGCGAGGAGGAGAGATGCAGTCCCAGACAAAAACAAAAGTTTAATGATATGGGGATCATGTTGGCAGGTACGAGTTAAATTGACTCATATTCACACACCGAATTTGCGAATTATAAACAAAATACCTGTGAAAACAAGTCTGATGTTGCTAAGCTGTAATCAGTTGCTGGTCGTCAAAGGTAATGGAACAGTTCTGTAAATAGCATACGATGTATCTGGGGGAAGGACAGGATAAATGAAATGCAAGGAAAAATAGGTCACATATCTTGGTGCATTCGAAATTCCATATTGGAGCATAACAAGATGTAATACTTCCTTCCTGGTTCCACCCTGGTCACTGCTGAGTGACCCAGACTCTGTCCCCTCTGCTTTCAGGTCATTTATATCTTCGATCCACCCTTGGATCACACCGGACACTTCTCCTCTCGACGCCTGCAGCATCTTCATCTTCAGGCATCATCGACCTGCGTGACGAAATCACACACAAGTTTTTCAGTAGGAATTCAATCTGGTAATGAGAGGAAATATGTAGCTCCAAAGAGTCCAGCAACCAGTAGATTTGTCTAGTCTCTGATGTGGTTCCTGATGAGACAACGCATTTGATGGATGACTCAAACCATTTTCACATTCTGCTATTTCACCTCTCAGTTCCTGATTCGCTTTCAACCGTGTGTCACTTTTAACGTGGTTTCTGGTGCATCTTCACATGCTTTTTTATTGCATTTTTAATAGTGTCATTCTTCAGGTGATTTAACAGAGGCGTCACTGTATCAGTTTCTGCTCCCACTTTAACACCTGCCTTATTCAGAGCCCGGAGGACCTTCTTGGCTGCTGGCAGCAGAGTCTTAGATGCCTCTAGTGCTTAATTTGAGCCGGAACTTTTCTTTCTTGAACAGCGTCCGCCGCTGTCGGTGCACACTCCATTGACAAGAGAAGAGAGGACTTTAGCATGCATAAAGTGCATGTGCTCTCTGCACTCCATAGGCTAACATTGGAAACTCCCCCCTTATGGGATAACTCCTACATGGAATAAACTAAGTATGTCATGTTTGATGAGTCTGAAATGGAAAGAATAAATGCTGTGCAATGGTGTGCGACGATGTACTTTCACTATTTTAGAAATGCCACTTCTAAAAGTTGCCATTTCTGTGTGCTTTGTGCCTGCCTGCCTGAAGTGGATTGCATCGCTGTTTCTAGAAGTGACCGGGGCTGGTGAGGTGTGTGTGACTTTAGGGAGGACAAGGTCAGGCTGAATGGGAGGTCTGCAATTGGAGTAGTGGGATGAGAAATCCCCTGTCCCTGAATAGGTCTGTCCATGCCCTGTACAATGCTAGCTCCGCCACCCTACAAACACCCCTCCCAGTTCCAGTTGGGACTGGAACTTCCAGAAGCTTCTGCCCCCTTTTAGACGCAGGGCTGAAAGGTGTATAAATGCAGGGGCTGTATTCCCATGTGCTGACTTGGAGGGGACATTATGCCAGGAGGAACTGTCGCTGGACCCTGCTGGCTGGACCATGCGCCCATCTTTGCCCCTCTGCCTTCTACAGGACCAGGAGAGACTCTGTTGGAATAAAGATTTCTGCACCAGGAGGATTGCCACACTGCTGGATTTGACTGTTACCAGGAACTGTTGTCCTGTTGTGCTGAGCTGCCCTAATGCCTGCTGATCTTGGCCAGCATTGCCTTCAAGGTTCATGCCTTCTAGCACCTTGGGAATGCTACAATTCCATTCTTGCGTGTTCTTGACCCCTCTGTGCCTCAGGAGAAGAGGAGAGCGGGGAACCTGCAGCTCTGTGCTGCCAGTGTGATACATAGGAATTCCAGCGTGTGAGATTCCCCCTGTGCTACTTATCGAGGAACGGGTGCCCACCCCGCTTTATGCTATTTTTAAGAGTGGGTGCCTACCCCACGTTGCACCAGGAAGAGCGGGTGCCCGGGACCCCGCTTTATGCTTCAATGCAATGGGAGCCCACCTTGTATTGCCATCCTTCGCGGGTGTCCACCCCGCATTTCTGCCGCATTGGGAATCATCTTTATAGCGGGGGCCCATCCCACGTTTCTGCCACAAAGCGGGTGCCTACCCCGCGTTACAAAGAAATCACCGCCGCAACCCCACACAGCGAAGGGACGCGGTCGCTGCGATCGCGCAGCAACCAGGAAGTCGGGCAAGGTCGCGCCTGGCTGTGGGTGGGGCTCCTAGACTGAAAGGGAAGCCCCACGAGATCCTGGGCATGGATCCTGAGAGACGGTGAGAGCCCCGGAGTAGGCAGCGCCCATAAAGCCTTCTAGGCGGTGCTCCCATGGTGAAGAGGGAGAGCCCCGCGTACAGCACCAGTGTGGCCAGAGGATTGGGAGAGGCCCGCAGGAAGCCCGGATCGGTGGAGACTTCGCTCCGTGAGGTAAGTCGGACCTTCAGGGCACAGTGTTGGCATCTTGCTCCCGGGAGGCACCTTAGTCCCCATGCTGGCTTTCCTTAACAGCTGCGCAACACAAGAGTGGGCACCTGCAATATTGATTACTTGTACTTTTGCGATGGTTCTGGCAGCGACCCGATTGGCTCTGTCTGGTACATAGTCCCCTGTAAATTGTGACCTGGTGCCAGTTGGTACAGTGTATATATATTGTGATTGCATTCTAATGTATTTTTATAATACAAAGGCTATTTTTATATAACCTTGAGGTGACTCTCATTTGTAGTGTGCCTGGTGTGTCGCTGATGTGTATGTATTGTGCAAACGCTTTACACATTGCCTCTGGGATAAGCCTGACTGCTCATGCCAAGCTACCAAGGGAGTGAACAGGGGTTATCCTCAGGGTGTAACTCCCCTCGCCCTGACTAGAACGGGGGTTTCTGCCTGGCTTTGGTGCTTGCCCTAGCCTACCGGGAAGCCCAGTTTCTAAAATCCTTCCATTGGTTTTGAGCCTGAACCAAATGAACTATGGTCCTTGGTCCCTTTGTATTCTCCACTCATAGGTTGCATCCCTTTTTGGGGTTGCCTCTTTACTGGTTGTATACCGTGTTTCTAGCTTTCGACTTCCTGTTGTCCTTCTTGGAGATCAGTCATTGGGTGTGGATCTTGCCTCACCTATCAGCTTTCAGATAATCTGGTTCCTTTCTATCATTTGGACCAGCTTTTACAATTTGGGGATCTTTGGGACGGTCAGTTTGCAGAACCTCCTCCAAGGATGGTTTGCTTGGGTATCTGATTCTCTATCAGATGAACAAGTTACTTACCTTTGGTAAGCCTTATCTGGTAGAGACAGGATATCGCCACAGATTCATTTTCGACCCATCCGTTCCTCCCCACTCTGCGAACTGAGGGCCCTGTGGTCTCTTATATCCCCTCTTCCTTTCTACTGCAATTCTTTCAATCTGTACATGTTTATACCATATTTTTTCCATTTGTGGCACACTGTTTCCTGAGGCTGTTCCTTTAAGTGGATCTGTGTTGTTGGTGCGAAAATGGTCACAAAAGAAACTGACATCAGCGCCTCAGGAGAAGGCTTCTATGAAGTCCATTGACATCACAATCATCTACCAACACAGAGAGATACTGTCTTTACCAGATAAGGCATTACCGCAGGTAAATAACTTGTCCTTTAGTCATGTGGTAAATGGGTTCAGGGAATCTCTTGTAGTTGATGCTGGAGTTTGGGAGTGGGTAAGAGGTCTGCGGCCAGGGCAGCTGTTTCCATGCACTGTGGAGCCTTCCCCCAATGTCTTACAGTCAGCCCACTCCTACCCGGCTGTGCACCTTCCCATAAAGTTAAAGGCATCAGTTGTTTGTCAGACTCTGTCAAGGACTACAGCACCTGCCCCATTCTGCAGCAGTAAAAACAGGCCCAGAGTTTCTGCACCCAAGATTTATGGGTGCAGGAATTCCACTAAACTCGTAATGAGACCCTTAGTGGAGAGCCTGGCTGCCAGTCGGAAACTGGCTAGTAATCTCAAGGGCAGGACTTTCCGCCCTTGAGATTACATGCACGATTTCTGAGATGGTTTGCATGCCGGTCTGCCTAACATGGAAACCATGTCGGAAAGCTTGTTTGGGGCCCCCAGCAGGGCCCTCTTTGGTGCACAAACTCTGTTTGGATGGTGCCCCCCTGTTGATCCCTGCACCTTGTGGCAGGCACCTTGAGGTTCCTGCCATGGGCTGCAGGGATGAACTGCACCTCCCATTTAACTATGGGATGTTGCATTACGGACGGTTTATGGCCGTTATGCATGCTCCCATAGTGAAATATAAGAATGCAACGAACAGTGTTCGGTCACATCCTAATGAGGTGGGCGGGACGCCGACCGGGTGTCGGTCAGTCCTGGGACCGAGTCGGTGTCGTGCAGAAGGAATTCCCCCCGTTATCGAAATCAGGCGCTAATTGTACACTATACAGGATGATCATAAGCTATACTTTACACCAGAGCTCGAGAGTGCAAGCCGACCATCTTCAATATACAAAAAAATGCAAGCCTCTGTCTGGCTGGTCATGCTTTTGTACCTAGAGCCCCATTTCATCACAATCCCTTCATGCCATAACCACAGATTACTGCTCCAATGCCTTACCTCCATCCTGCTTCATGATTCAAAATATCCTGCCTTGTTGCATCAAAACCGAATTTTGGATTACACTTTATGTTGGAATAAAATTGTACAAAAAATCCAAAACACAAATACCCGTTCCTAAGTGGGATGGGTATGACCAGACATGGGTCCCTTGCTCACTGTGCCCTGGATTCAAGCTAGCCTGGCTGATAAAGGGTAATACCCAGAAACCGGTCCCAGGATGCTTGTTTCCATTCCAGAGAGGACCTGGCTTGGCAGTTCGGCCTGGACTGTTCCCATGAGGCACAGGGTCAAGACTGATTTCCATATTGCTGGGTCTAACTTGGCGTGGCATGATGAGCAAAAGAACAATGGATTTAACCCAGATCTCTTGGCTGAGGTAGAATGTATGATTTATTCAAAATTCCGTCCATCATTTGTTTGCGTAGCACAGTGCAATTTGAATGTGCAAAAGTAAGTAATGTGGGACCGTGTAGCACATGCCTATCATCCTTTCATATTTACCAGGATTTAATGGTGTGCAGGTTCAAATCAGAGGCTACCAAAGTCATCTGCGGTGTACCACAAGGATCATCACTCAGTCCCACCCTCTTCAACGTTTACATGAGTCCACTCGCATCCCTCACGCGTCATCACAACCTTAACATCATCTCCTACGCTGACGACACCCAGCTGATCCTTTCCCTCACCAAAGACCCTAACTCCGCCAAAACCAACCTTCACGAAGGCATGAAAGAAGTAGCCGAATGGATGAAAAACAGCCACCTAAAACTTAACTCAGACAAAACGGAGGTGCTCATCCTAGGATCATCCCCCTCTGCCTGGGACGACTCATGGTGGCCTTCAGCTCTGGGCACAGCACCCATACCCACAGATCACGCACGCAACCTGGGCTTCATCCTAGATTCCTCACTCTCGATGACCAGACAAGTCAACGCCGTCTCGTCTCATCCTCCTGCTTCAACGTACTCCGTATGCTCAAAAAAATCTTCTGTTGGATCCCCTCCGAGACAAGAAAGACTGTCCCCCACGCACTAGTCACGAGACGACTGGACTACGGAAACACCCTCTACGCCGGAATTACAGCCAAATTACAGAAAAAACTCCAACGCATCCAAAACGCATCAGCGAGACTCATTTTGGACATCCCTCGCCAAAATCACATTACCGGCCACCTGAAAGACCTCCACTGGCTCCCCGTCAACAAGAGAATAACATTCCGTCTACTCACCCACGCACACAAGGCCCTCTACAAACTAGGGCCCGAATGCCTCAACTCTCGACTATCCTTCTACACACCCACCCGCCAACTAAGATCCTCCAATCAAGGCCTCGCCGCAGTTCCGCGTATCCAAAGATCCACCATGGGAGGTAGATCCTTCTCCTACTTGGCGGCCAAGACCTGGAACTCCCTCCCCACCCACCTCCGCCTTACACAGAACCACATCTCCTTCAGAAAAGAACTTTAAACCTGGCTATTCGATAAATAATGAACCCATCCCCAAGCGCCTTGAGACCCTCTGGGTGAGTAGTGCGCTATATAAATTCCTGAACTTGAACTTGAACTGAACTTGAACTTGTACCAGTGGTGATGAAACTAAGGGATTGACAACCACAGAATCTCATCTTTCAGGCCATTTTGGCTCTCTTTAACCTAAATACCCATCTCTGTTCTCTGACAAAGACCAGTCTAGTAATGTTAGTGCCTGTTGGTGATATATTCGGTTTATCAAGGACCATCCCCCGTGACCTAGGTGACCTTTTTCTAGAAAATGGTTGGTGATTTTTTTGGCCTGCTTCCTGCACCTAATCGTACTCTTGTGCTTCATAATGTAGGTTAATATTTTGTGCGTCATCATACCGGCATACCTGAGACCACATGGGCAAGAGTTATATGAGTCTATTGCTGTTGCAGTTAGTGTCCTGTCTTAATTTCCATGGTCTCCCCGTACAAATGTCAATTTCTGATGACATCATGGTTTGTGCACACCCAGTGAATGCTCCTCGTGGATAGTGTCACTTCACTGGTGGCAGGTAGGAGAGCAAGTGGATGACAATGTTTGTACTTTTTCAGGGTGAGGAGTTATTCCTCGTTCAGAGACAATTTGCCCCAAAAAATTGAGTTTGGTTTTGTGAAACTCACACTTTTCTGCATTTAAAGTGAGACCTTTATCAGACCTTTATCAGCGAGCAGATGACATACTTGTGTAAGAGCTTTGTCACGCTCCTTTCGTCTTGGGTCTTTTATATCTGAACAACATGAATTTAAAAAGTAGTCATGTACCCAAAGTTCACTTCCAGCTCGAGTCGACGGTATGCTTTGTTAAAATCAAGACGGGAAAAAACTTTGGCGCCATTCAGCTGTGTAGTCATGTCCACTAAGTGTGGACCTGGGTGTCTTTCTCACTCAGTTGCTTTGTTGGCCTGGCGCACATCAATGCAAATGCTCACATTGATGTGAAGTTGCACCTTCATTATCTTAAGTTTCCCTAGTCCATGAAACAATGACGGGAATTTACTTACTATTTCAGAATGTGCATTGAGGTTGTTGTTAATGGATCAGTTCCATGTCAGCAGTAGTGCTGAAACTGAGTAGACTTGCACTAGATGAAGTACGTTGGAGGACAAGAATTGGTACTTGTACTGTCGTTTGATCACTACGAATGACCCTTGGTTTTGCAATAGCTTAAAATCAGCCCATGTGCACTCCTTTCTTTTCAATGGTGTTAGACATGGTGTCAGAGACAGTTTGCTGTATATTTCTGCTGGCAATGGCATGGTATTGAAGGATCCACTACTATCTATATTGAAGGTTATAGGGCAGCCATTTACCTTTAGCATGATTTTGGGGAACTGTCCAAATGAGTACGGTCACTTCACATTTCGTTTATGACTTGTATTCTTCCTTGCAAGCAGCCAAGACTACATTCGCCTGTCCTTCTGCGGTCTACATCACCATTGCACATCCATCTTCTTCATTGTCGCTCGATGATAATGTTCTAGAGCCTTTGGAAGATGACAAGTGACTTTGTTTAGTCTCTCCTTCTCTCAATTGATTTTGCCCTTTGGCCATGTGGGCGTGGCTAGCATGCTTCTAGATCTTTCTGGTGTCCATTTTCTCTTCTCGTCATGATGCACTCAGTTTCTCTTTCACTTTGCTGACCGTTATGATATGGTTCTCTTTCTCACAGCCTTTGCTTATCTGTCCAATGGCGGGGCATTTACATTCATGTGGAAATGAGAATCCACATCGGAAATGCAATCTATTTTTCTTCTGAGAAATTGTCTTATGGGTCTCCACTCTGTTTTTCTGCTTACTTTTTGTGATCAACAATTCATTCTGAGCTGTTCCCCCTTCCAAATCAACAGTTTGTCGATGTGCACATTCCTCAGCTCTCGCAGCCATGAGTACCTTTTCTAGACTAAGCATCTCTCTCAGCATGCGTCATCTGAATGAATCAAAGAGACATCCATCAATGTCTAGGAAACGCATTTCTTTGCATTTCTGGACCGCGCCCAGCGCCAGACCCCCTGCCCCTCGCGCTGCCCAGCCCTCCCGCATTACCTACGATGCCGCCACCCTCCTAGCCCTTAACCCCGGTCGCGCCCCCAACTGCGTCCAAGCCGCTCCTGGACACACTCATGGACCTTTCTCCTGCTACTCCTGCAAATTCAACGGCACCAACTGCATCTCCGCTACGACCACTCCACAGATTCCCGACCCCAACCACCTACAATGCATCCTTCTCAACACCCGCTCGGTCCACAGACACGCCATTGACCTATGGAACCTACTAGACACCATCTCTCCAGACGTCGCCTTCCTAACTGAAACATGGATGAACGCTTCCTCCGCCCCAGACATCACCATTGCCATCCCTGAAGACTATAAGATCACACGCAAGGACCGTACCAGCCACACAGGAGGAGGAATCGCTATCGTCCATAAGAAATCAATCCGCATCTCAACCAGCTCTGACGCCAACCTCGCCAACTCCGAACACCTTCACTTCCAGATCCACATCGACCCCAAGACCACACTCAGAGGCACCCTCCTCTACAGACCTCCAGGACCCCACGCTAAATTCAGTGAAGACATCACAGACTTCATCACTCCACACGCGCTCCCCTCCAAAGAATACATCCTTCTGGGAGACCTCAACTTTCACCTTGAAAAGTTCAACGACCGCAACACCACCACCCTCTTGGACAACCTCGCCAACCTCGGACTTAAACAACTAGTCACTTCACCCACCCACATCGCAGGTCACACACTCGACCCCATCTTCACCTCCAGCAATCATGTCTCCTTCAGCCACACTACGGATCTCCTCTGGACTGACCACAGCTGCGTTCACTTCACCTACAACAAGCCAAAACCCACCAACCAGCTCCAACCAACTCTGCAAAGAAACTGGAACAAAATCACCACCGACCAGATCTCCGCATCGCTCCTTCTAAACACCCCAGCCCATTCTTCTAACCCAAACCAAGCCGCCGCCAACCTCACCCTATGGCTATCCAACACCGCCGACACCTTAGCTCCACTGAAAAAACGTCAAAGCAAACCTGGCAGCAAGAAAGCTTCATGGTTCAACGATGATCTTAAGAAGTCCAAGAAACTCTGCCGCTCCCTCGAAAAGGCCTGGAAAAAAGACCCAACCACTAGCACCAAGGACGCCTTAAAAAACGCCTCCCGCACTCACCACCAACTAATCCGAAAGGCCAAGAAAACAGCACTCAAGGATCGACTTGACAACAACGCCCACAACAGCAAGGAACTCTTTAACATCGTCAAGGAATTTTCCAACCCCTCGGCCAACTCCAACGACATCACCCCCTCTCAAGCCCTCTGCGACTCCCTAGCCTCATTCTTCCACAACAAGATTGCAGACATCCACAACAGCTTCGACAACCAACCCGGAGACCAACCCACCCAACCATTTGCTGAACATTCTCCCCCCGTGAACACCCATAACGACTGGAACCCAATCTCCACTGAGGACACCATCCGCCTGATGAACTCCATCCACTCAGGATCCCCCACAGACCCATGTCCTCACCACATCTTCAACAAAGCAGACTCCATCATAGCACCGCACCTCCGAGACGTCATCAACTGCTCCTTCAACTCCGCCACCTTCCCGGAAAGCTGGAAACACGCTGAACTCACCGCCCTTCTGAAAAAACCCACAGCGGACCCCACCGAACTAAAAAATTACCGCCCCATTTCGCTCCTTCCATTCCCGGCCAAAGTCATCGAGAAAGCTGTCAACAACCAGCTCGCCGCTTTCCTCGAAGCCAACAAATCCCTCGACTCCTCACAATCTGGCTTCCGAGCAAAACACAGCACTGAGACCGTCCTCATCGCAGCAACAGACGACATTCGAACTCTACTGGACAATGGAGACACAGTCGCCCTCATCCTCCTCGACCTCTCTGCAGCCTTCGACACGGTCTGCCACAGCACCCTCTTACAACGCCTCAAAAACATCGGAATACAAGGAAAAGCACTTGAATGGATCACCTCGTTCCTCACCGGAAGAACCCAGAGAGTCCGCCTCCCACCATTCAAGTCCGAGGCCACTGAAGTCATCTGTGGCGTACCACAAGGATCTTCACTCAGCCCCACCCTTTTCAACGTATACATGAGCCCCCTTGCGGCCATCGCCCGTCAACACAACCTCAACATCATCTCTTACGCAGATGACACTCAACTAATCCTCTCTCTCACCAATGACCCCAGCACCGCCAAAACCAACCTACACGAAGGAATGAAAGAAGTTGCCGAATGGATGAAACAAAGCCGTCTGAAACTGAACTCAGACAAAACAGAAGTCCTCATCTTAGGTACATCGCCCTCTGCATGGGACGACTCTTGGTGGCCGGAAGCCCTTGGAAAAGCACCCATCCCGACAGACCACGCACGGAACCTAGGCTTCATCCTGGATTCTTCACTCTCAATGAACAGACAAGTCAGCGCCATATCCTCATCCTGCTTCAACATTCTTCGCATGCTCAGAAAAACATTTCGCTGGATCCCCACCGAAACAAGGAAAACAGTCACCCATGCTCTAGTCACGAGCCGACTGGACTACGGAAACACCCTCTACGCAGGTACTACCGCTAAACTCCAGAAGAAACTCCAACGAATCCAAAACGCCTCAGCCAGGATCATATTAGACATCCCGCGCAACGAACACATCTCTGGTCACCTGAAAGACCTCCACTGGCTACCCGTCAATAAGAGAATCACTTTCCGACTGCTAACCCACGCACACAAATCACTCTACGACATCAGACCAGAAGGCCTCAACTCACAACTGTCCTTCTACACCCCCCCGCCAACTACGTTCTTCCAGCCAAGCCCTCGCCACTGTACCTCGCATCAACAAGACCACCATGGGAGGCAGATCCTTCTCATACCTGGCTGCTAAAACATGGAACTCACTCCCCGCTCACCTTCGCCTCACCCAGAACCACCTAGCATTCAGAAAGCAACTTAAAACGTGGATATTTGACAAGTAATCCCCCTCCCCTTTCTAAGCGCCTTGAGACCCTCTGGGTAGGTAGTGCGCTATATAAATTCTATGACTTGACTTGACTTGACTCGTCATTGAAATAACTGAACCTGTAGTGTTTATTGAGGGTATCAAGTCTTACGACAAATTCATCCATCACTTTTACGAGCTTACTGTCCTGCCTGTTTGAAAATGTACCATTCATAGTCACACAAGGCATTGGACTGAACCTAGCTCCCAATGTTTCTCTAATTTGACAGGCCACACTTCATCTGCTTGTGTTATTTTCTTTATCATTTCTTTCACTCCATTACCTGCAGGGGTCTATAACTAATTAATGTTTTTTTTTGTCATCTACTTCTTCTAGAGCACCTAAGAAGTCATCAAACGTTTCGATCCATGCAGTCCATCTGGCGCTAATATTCTGCTCTTGGGCGGTATCAAATAATGGTGGTAGTTTCAGGAACGCAAACGCCCTGTACTTCGCACTTCTTTCGGCAGCCATTGATGAATGTCACAGTCCTGAAGGCCTTTCAGCGTACTAGATGCCACCTGACACTTTTCAGGCATCGCCGAATCAACTGGCTTGGTAGTCTTAGCTGGTTCGAGGTCATGTGCACTTCCCTTGCTCGTGCTAGCAAGTACTTTGTACCGTCTATACCTGCTTGTCACTGCCTTTAGTGTTTCTTTGAGGCTAGCCATCTCTGCCTTTAGCACTTTCTGGCACCAGGTTGTTGCTGGCTTGAGCGTTTCTGCCATGCATGGATGATGGCTCTGTGTTATGCTGTGGTGCAGTGTATTTTCTTCCGGCCATACCAGTAGACTTCTGGTGTTCTTTCAGACTCTGCTCCTCTATAGGGCCTTCACCTTCTTCTAAGGTCTTTTCCGAGTTATAGCAGCGCTTAGAGTCCACATACACCAACCGTACTCTGCTACTTGTGGCGGAGGTGGCATGGACAAGTAGTATGCTGGATTTCGGCATACTCGCAGGAAGAGCAATCTTGTTTCCTCAGGGAATGTATCCCCTACTCGTCGGCAGTTGTTGCATCCTCCCCAGACCTGGAACACGTAAAGGACCATGCCACAATGGGGCTCTGTAATATACGTATTTATTCTTCAGCAAACAACCGTTAATTGCATGCACTAAGTCAGAAACTTTATTGACCACACCTAGATACCTCCAAGTTTGTAAGGAGTTTGGCAAGGCCCACCAGGGTCCTACTGCACATGATCACATGGTGCTACAAATGGCATCCCCTCCATTCTTAGCGCACCTAAAAATAATTCTGGTAGAGAAGGAGAAAGGCAACAAGATCTATCTGGGAAGCTAATTTTGAAAGAAAAAATATCTGTCAATGGTGTAGACCCCTTATCATTTACATTTTCCAAAATAACAGTTAATCTGGATATGATCAGAAATGTCTACGAGTGTTAGAATAAGTATATTGTTTCAAACCACTGAGGAAGCTTTTTTTCACTAAGGCTATAGAGAGGGTCTTTTTAGACTGCAATGAAACACTAGATGTCTTGTGTGTTTGATGGAAATGCACAAAATTTGCTTTAGATGCTGACAGCACCACTTTTTCTGTTTAATCTATTGCCATCTAGGAAGTACAGATGGTTATGCAATACAAAAAAGGCACTTCCTGTATTTACATTTATGGAGTGGGTTTCGCAGCTGCTGCTCAGAGTGGCATTTTAATAATTTGTGGTACGTCTCAGTGCATGCTCTACTACTTGAAGCTGTCACGGACATGAAAAAAGCATTCTCCTGAGAGATAATGTGTGTTTTAGTAAAGAGTAAAATCCAAAACCACCAGCTCTTTTTTCTTCATGTTCATGTTCATCCTACTGCTCCGTTGTTGTTCTACCACGTCAGTGGCTGACACAGAGGATAAGGTGGGTTCAAGAAGTTCTGTAAAAAATGGAAATAAAATACAGCGTTTAAGCCAAGTTTCTAGTGAGAGGCTTGAGCAATCACCTAATGGTCACTTACTGGCCCTGTGGTTTCACTATTTGTGCCTAACATCCATGTAACTACTGAATACACTGTTTCTCAGCAGTTGCAATAGTGTGGGGACAAGGACCACACAACATGTTCATGGCCTCCTTTAATCCTCACCCTCAATTTTCTACTTGTTGATTATGAGTACTAAAATCTGTGTTGCATTCCTTTTTTGATTGTGCTGTTAACCTCTTGATTCTGCACAAGTGTAGGTGAAGGATATTTTTTACTTTATAGTCTGTCTTACAGTGGTCCTGTTTCAGTGTCAGCGCACTTTGAAACAGTCAGGTCTCCATGGAATCCCATCACGGTACCTACTCAAATTGCATAAATAGTGGACACACTGCTGGGGCCTATAAAACATGTTTGTTAATAGCAGTGTGTCAACCGTGTGACTAAATAGTCAGCTTGAATTAGTGCCCACTTGAGGGTGGACTTCATTCTGTTATACAATGGTCAGTTAAATAGTTAAAAGCATTTTGCCGCAGTAAACAGTTTCATGTTCATGGGGATTCACCAACACACTCAAGACTGCAGACACAAAGTCTAATCCAGAAAGAATATTGAATATACATTCCCCGTTGAGTTCTCAGCTACTTAGGATGATATCACTGAAAGGCAAGATTCATGGAATAAATATGCCTTGAGATTTGCCAGATTATATTTCCCTTTATATGAGTTATTCCCCTAAGAATAGAAGACAGGCCACAACAGCTAAATTTAAGTTCAACAAGCTTCCTTAGCATCGCAGTTGCTTCTCTCCACCTTAGTACTGCTCCTGGTTAGTCCTGAGTTTAATGAGATTATGAACAAGAATTTTAAATATATTTTTCTCAGTTGTTTTTATTGTATAATTCCTCAAAAGTCACAATCTTCCTATGGCCTCCAGAAACACAATCATGAGCAAACAGTAAGTGAGACACAAAGAATGTCAGCCAACTTGACTTACCCATTTCATGTTTATAGTCTGTACTGTATCTGCTGCACCAGCACTAATACTCTGAGAAGCATTTGATGTTGCCTCCCTAAGTAACAGCATGTTAAAAGGGCATTTAAATGCTTTAATGTTAACATCGTTATCTCTCCTTTGTGGGCCACTTGGCATGCCTCCTACTTTGGAAGAACTCACTTTCTTCAGTGCGCTTCTCATAGTTAGAAGACTCCAGCACACGTTTCCCAATCTTTAGTCATTCTCTGAGGGCTTCTTATCCCACATTGAAATTTACCAATTTGTCACAGGTGAATGCCTCTCCTATGTTGATGGTACATACACAACAACCCCAACCCTCTAGTTCGTAACCCATCCTCTACCTCTCCCACTTTAGGTTCACAATGCTGAAGACAACATTAAGGGTCTCACCATGATGTCAGGTGTCAACTCGTCGGTGGCTTTCTGCCCGACATCAAAGGTTATCGTCCGACCGCTGTTTCACAATTCTGGAGGTCTGAGGGAAATCCGGAGGGGAATACAGCTCTGCTGCCGATCGCCCTCGGAGCCTATCGGGGCAGTGGTCGGAAATGTACTGCACAAATGGCAGGGGAGCCAGTCTCGGCTCTGCCGTAGGGATTACAATTTCGCTTTCCGCCTGCCCTTTCATGGCCTTCTGCTCGCCATGAAAAGGCAGGTGGAAAGATCCTTTGGGGGCCCCAAGCAGGGCCCACTTCCACCCTGGCCTTATGCTATGAAGCCTGGGGGCACCTGTCATCCTTGCGCCCTGTGGCAGGCACCACATGGTGCCTCCCACACGGTGTAGGGATGTTTAAACTTTGCATTTTTTCCATTGAGGCTTGTGCTGCGAGCAGCAGCACAATCTGCAAAGGAAAAAATGCAGGATTGTAATCTAGGAAGCAGGACCTCCAACTCCTTGCCAGGCGGTCCCACTCGGATATAATGCTGGTCAGATGCGCACCTGACCGGCATCGTAATTGGCCCCCAAAAGTCTTTATGTTTACCCTGAAAGAATTAATTATACACTCTTTATCTTAATTGGCTTCCCCTGTGGATCAGGTACAAGTGTTTCTCACCTTTGGTCAAGCCAAGCCAACCTAATATGATGGCCAAACTTTTAAAATAGTTTGAAAACATGGGAGGGCGCATTAGTTAAGAAGTCTGCGTCTAAGCATAAGTACTAGCACCCATTGATACTCTTCATATATAGCCCCCGTTGACTTCTCAGCCTCTTTTATTTGGAGCTGATCTGAGTACTGCCTCATTGTGTTGATGCGGATCATTGGCCATACCACGCTTCTCTCCTCTGCCTTCTGTTAACAAACTAACATATTTAATGGATGTAGAATAACATGAGTCCAGGATGTATGATGTACTCATTATAAAACGTGTTTTCTTTAGGTATTTCAAAGTCAATCATGTCCATTATCTTTATACGTCAAACATTTGGAGATGGAGTGAGCTGGAGATGTGGTGGGTTAGGGTGTATAACACAATATATGGTTGAAAGTATTGACCTACAACAATAATGCATTCACAATATTGACTACCAATACATAATCAAAGTAAATATACATAGGGAAGTGCAGATTTACTGTTGTTAACTCCATCTCTATCTAGCTTAATGACATAGTGGTAGTCAAGATTGTGGATGCACTATTACCAATGCCACTGGAATTAGGCAGCAGGAGAGAGCCAAATTAGGTGGCAGGGTGATTAAATTATCGCCAAGAGAAGGCAAATTATGCGGCATAATGCGGGACATTTTGTGATAGTATTGCTTCATTATTTTCTAATTTTTCCACTTGTTAACACTGGCTGGGCATAGGTTGCACCTCATTAATACCAGATTAACACTAAAATATAGACATGAGCAAAAGAAAGGTAACCAGTCAACCTTTGCAAAGGGCCTTCCAGTGCACTGCAATATGTGTTGTTGCATTTTTAGTAACTAGTGAACTATTTGAACTAGAAATATATTTTTTGTTACAATCCTCAGATTATGCAGTAGATGATGAATTATGTGGAAAATGAAGCTGATCGATAACAATTCCTAACTAAAACGTCTATGTAACCTTTGTTTTTTTCAGTGAATTTCTATGGTTTTTTAAGTAGTAGTCATGCTTGCAGAAGAGTTGAGAAAAGGGGCGGGCCTCCAACTAGCTCTCGGGAATCCCACTGTATAGGACTTACAGGAGGTACCAGGAGAGATTCTTGGCCCCCAAGTTCCCTCAGGAGTAAAGTAGACTCAATCCCCCAACCAGCAGCTCGCCAGGAGGCGCATTTGCAGAGTGGTGGATAAAGGGGGCAGGGCCTCACACGAGTTGCCAGATTTCTTTTTTTATTTCTTTTCTTAGGAAGGGGGGCTGCGTGGCTCACCTTCTCTGGCCCATTCTGGGCCCCCGGGGATCCCATCCCCTGGGGCCTGGCTTTTGGAATTTTTATTTGAAAAGAAATACTAAGGGGAGGGGGGCAGTGTGACTCCTTTCCCGAGCTGATTTTGGATCTTAAAAAAATATATATTTTAAAAAAGGGAGGGGAATCACGTGGCCCCCCTCTCAGGCCGAATTTGGCCCCAGGGACCCCATCCCCTGGGGCTAGGCCTCTACTCTGGGTTCCCTGGTCCCACCCAGGACACCCACTGTTCTCTGTTGGGGGCCACTGCACCCGCGGTCCCTGCGGGCTCTCCACGTCCTGGGGAAGCCGGCGCTGCGTTTGGACAGAGGGAGCTGCTAACTTGCACACCCCTCTGTCAAAAATCAATTCTGCTCCAATTTCAGCAAGCAAGAACATGTTTAATGCTCTTGCTTGCTGAAAGCTGAGCAGTGTTTACTATGACTTGGCGGGAGCACCGCTTCTGTTAAGCCATAGCAAACTGCAATATCCTGGGGGTGGTAACCCCGGGACAATGCTGGAGCCGGCCCTGGGGGGGGGGGTGGCGGCCCCCAGAGCCATCTAGGGTTCCACCAAGAGATCTCGGCAGGGGTCACGGATCCTCCAAAAACCCACACCCACTCTAAACCCAAAACCCTAAAAATTCCCTTGCCACCGAAAAACCTCTACCCACCCCAAACCTTAAAAAAACGTTGACACCTCAATACCCATACCCACCCTAAACACTAAACAGTCTGCTACCACCCAAAAACCCATACTCACCCTAAACACTAAAATTCCCTTACTACTTAAAAACTCACGCCCACTCTAAACCCCAAACCCTAAAATTCCATTGACACTCAAAAACCCATACCCACCCTAAACACTAAAAATTCCGCTACCACCCAAAAATCTATACCCACCCTAAACCCTAAAATGTATAGGTGTGTGTGTGTGGTGTGTACACATGTATATTATGTTAAAATATATATATATTTACATACACACACATATATATTCTATATATATGTGTATATATAATTTTAAAATGTATATATATATATATATATATATATGTATATATATATATATATATATATATATATATACATATATATATATATATATATATATATATATATATATATATATATATATATATATATATATATATATATATATATATATATATATATATATATATATATATATACATATTATTGTATAAATACTTTCTACTTACCTGCAAAATACTTACATTTACCACGGTTTTCGTGGTAAAAGGCCTCTGAGGTAAAGGCACATTCGTTGTAAAAAAATAGTTGTAAAAGACTCATTGCACAGGCTTTTTCTTTGTAAAGCCTTCATTGTAAAGGCATCCCGTTGTTTAGCCTTCGTTGTAAAGGCTGTTTTCCAATATATCTAGCTGCAGCAAACCTTAAAGTAATTATATTGTAAGCCAAATTAGGAGCTTGTGATCATTAGAATATGAAATTACTTTACCCCTCAGTTTACAATGACTTGTTTTGACAGATGCATAGCACTTCGGTTTAACTTATTGCATCACACCTTCCAAGTGAGGTTTTGATGTGGATTTGGATACATTTTCTTAAAATAAAGTTTATTGATATTTTCAGAAAAAGAAAAAACCAAGGGACATGACATATTACAGTATAATGACAGTAATATAAGTAATCAATTCAAAGGTTTCAAGTAACATTAGTCACAACATTGGCCCTCGCAGTTTGCACATTTCACACATTCTAGTTATGCACCGCAACAACAAAAGCATCCAATCTCACTGGGGTTTATCATGGTTGCAACCCACTCTGAAAACAGCAAAATCTCAATTCAATACGTCCCCAGCTCCTACAGTGCCCACAGGTCAGGACCCTGCCATATAACTAACATTTGGTCCCCCACTGTATGTCAATTAACTGAGTGTGTTCACCACCCCTCCCTCCACCGCAACCTCATCTATAGTGGCACTAGGTCCTGTAGTAGCACTTTCCTTAACCATTTGATATGTCTTGTATAGTGCCCAAACGTTTTTAGGACGACTGCGTGGTGGGAGCATTTCACTATAGTTCTCAGTTTGCGTACTGCAATATAACATGTCCCTAGACCACTCCGTAACGATAGGTATCGGGCCTCTCATCCATCGATATCCTGGTGGATTTGGATACATGCTAGATTGCTGCCTCTAACAATATCATCCCTCTACCAAACACCCATGGCATAGTAGGGAAACATATGTACATAAGTTGCTGATAACTTGTTTTATTACTGAATTTAGGATTTTTGGTTTTGTTAGCAGTATGTGTTTATTGTATGGGCAGTGATGTGAATCATTAAAGGTGAGGAATTATTTGAGGAAGAATTTCATTTACCCCTTGATTATTTTTAAGGGGCAGCTTTTAAAAAAATTGTATTTGGTTTAGTTTCCCGTGAATGAGGCAAGTAAACGCTATTCACATTATTTTCCTGGTATGTTCCTAAAATTGATTAGATTATTCTGGATTGACTAAAAGACCTCAGGGGCCCACTGGATCAAATTGAAACTGATTGTGGATCCAGCATGTTCTCAATATTGAAATTTAATGTTTTTCAAATATATTCTTAAAATAAAACAATGTTTGAGTTCAATTTGTAAATGAACAAGACTTTTAAATGTTGAAATTGCTAAATTGAGATAGTATTTGTGCTTTTGTTTAAATTTCAGTATGAATATGATTATGATGAGAATGGAGACAGGGTCATTTTGGGCAAAGGAACATATGGCGTAGTTTATGCTGGCAGAGATCTGAGCAATCAAGTCCGTATTGCCATCAAGGAGATCCCAGAGAGAGACAGCAGGTGAGTTGAAAAACACACACATGTACTTTGAATGGAGATTAATAAAAAATCCAATTTCTGTGGATCTAATTTGTCAGAACTCTACTGCAGCATATCTACCAATAGTTGGGCTTTTACACTCCTCTAGATCCAGCGTTCTTTGTACTGAACACCAGAGCCTGCTTTCAAGAGGAAAGCCAATCATACACTTTATCTGCGTTTGTTACTTTTACTATTGTTACATGGAGTAGGTAAAATGTACAGCAAAATCTGTTTAAAAGATTGAAATTGTTGACATTGTTTCAGTTTTGCACTTTAGAGGCTATTTTAGAGTTTAGTTTAGAGGGTACTCCATCTCCACAGTGCCAGTGTACATCTCTGCCAAACTCATGGTCCGCTCGATCGATTAAGAAGTGGGCAGCCTAAATGTATGTCGACGCTGGAGCCTACTATAGCTCTATCATTGACACACTCATCGGCGGCCCCATGGAGTATGAGCGGTTGTAGGTTAGCCATCTGACTGACCACCCAATTTAGAGTGCGTGATTGAATGGCTTTTTTATGCAATCTGATGCTGCAAGGTAAAACCTGGCAGTGAGGAGCAGTAATAAAAACAATGACCAACAAACCATGAGGGAAAACTACCATGGTGTGGGAGTCATTAGTTTCATATTTTTCAAAAACAAACTACCGATCTCGAAGTTTATTTTTGAAAAGTGAAACAGAGTGTAAAAGCTTGGTGGGCGTCTGTCTTGTTTGATGAAGTCTGTCAAACACAGGGCTGGTGAACAACTCTAGGTTTGAAGGTCCCTCATGATGGCAGGGTCAATGCCATCTGCATCCCGACAGAGTACCTTCTGTCCGCCAAACTTTAAATCTGTCCCTTGAAGCTTATTTCGAGGTACACAGCAAACCTAACTTGCATAGAAACGGTTGAGTGTGCCGAATCTGAACTGTGCAGGGGGAATTCCGCACTGATCTGGAGGTTTCTCAGTGAACTAATTTCATTGGGTAAAACCTGCTGAAATTTGCGCTAGATTCAGTTTTCAGCTCAGAATGGAGAAAACGTGCTGTATTACTAAGTTCTTTGTCATTCCAACCCACTGAACTTGGAATTGAGAGTATATTAGCCTGGTGACAAATGAACTTCATGGTATGAGTGTTTACCCAGGTGGTGTTATCTCCTGGGATTAGTTTAACTCTTGCAGAAAGAGCCCTGCTCTTCTAAGGAGGTGGAGTGAAGGAGAAAGTGATGGAACATCTGTTGAGTTGCCTGATGCCAGACAATTGGGTCTTCAAACTTTGTTTTGTTACATTCATCAGGTAATAGAAATTATTGTGAATGATCCTAGAATATAGTCTAAAATTACCATTATGAAGAGCAGATAGACAGAGAGAAATTGATTTAAACCTGGATTGCAATAAAATATCCTATGATTTGTGGAGCATGCCCTAAATCATCCATTGGAGTATTACCCTCCAGAGAAGAATTACTGAAATAATCATGTCTCCCTTAAGCTTAGTGTAGCAGGTTAACAGCATGTAAAATCCAGGAAGGATGAAGGTCTATTTTCCTAATCCAGAATTCCATACTGAGCAACTCATTACAATGGCGGTTGGACAAGCGTCTGACGGCCATCGCAGCAGAAGTGGGACCATGCGACAAATAGTCAAAGTTCCCACCCACCAGATTAGGATGTGACCACTGTGTAGGCGGTCCGAAACGTCCCTTTTTTTATTGCAGCTTGTGCTACAGCCTAGAAAAGAGCCGCAGCACAAGACGCAATTGAAAAAATGATGTTTTTAAACATCCATGCACTGTGTGCCTGGTACCACATGGTGCCTGGCACACGGTGCATGGATGTTTACAATGTGGTGCCTGGCAAAATATGCATGGATGTTTGGGGTGCTGCTCATGTGCCCCCCTGGCCAAATAGCAGAGACCTACAGGGGAGGGGTGCATTGCTAGGGACCCCCAAAGTCCCTTTCTGACAGTGTTTTTATGGCAGTGGACCACCATGAAATCCTTTCTGGAAAGTGACATCCTAATCCCTATGGCGGTGGATCCGCAGGCACCTCCTCCATTGTAGGGATTAGGCGTTGACCACTGCCCCGATGGGATCTTTGAGCCTATCGGAGGTGGCAGTCTTTCCCCCACCCGCTGTGCTCCGTCCGCAGGTAACATAATCCAGCGGTCGGACCGCTGCCCTAGATGTCGGAAGGACTGCCACCAACGCCTTGTCGGCGGCAACCCACCTAACATTGTATTCGAGCCCTGAGTAACAAATCTAAGGGCTTGATGATTCTTCCCAACTTTCAATCAGAGGGAGGATCAGCATGGCTGTTCAGGGTCCCTGAACCTGATTCCTTGTTTGTCACAAGCATATAATATTTTCATAGCTAACAGAGCAAAAACTAGCCCATCTAAAATGATGGAGTGTCTAGTTAAATAAATTGTATAATTCAGACATTTTAAATGAAATGTTGACAGGCCAAATGTATAAAAGTATACATAACAAAAATGTAATTAGATATTGCTCTAGGGAACAAAAAATCTCTAACCAGGGACAGATATAAAGTAACCATCCTTGGAAGAAAACAAGTAAATATTAAAGAAATTGGGCACTCTACACAGGTGAGAGAGAAATGTTCAGAAAATGGAATTATGTGACATACGTTTGAGAACATAAAATGTCCACAGGACCAACTACTGGAGTCGGTCCATTCTGACAGTACACTGGTTGGCTTGTCACGAAGGTGTCACGCTGATGGAAAGCTCTGGATTTGGCACTGGCACAGCTGAAAATCCCACCTGGTGAGCTCAAACAGGAGAGTGGTGTAGTCAAGCGGTAATTTCAATGCTAGATTCTCCGCTGGAGAAGAATGTTCCATCAAAGGATAAAACACTTCCTCTACAAATCAGAGTATTTTTGGTTGCAGATCATTTGTAAAAATCTTATCAGACCCCCTGTTAGTTTGGCATATATAGTTCTTAGCTGTTCAGTAATCACTTTAACACGTTTTCCCATACATTTTTTTTTGCTGACTTCCAGGATAACATTTTCCAAACATAAGGTCTCACTTGGAGGTTCATTACACATGGGCAGGTAACTGGCCATGTGTTCCTTCCTCTGTCTGCAATTATCAATGCCTTGGGCATTGGTAATCTCAGGTGGGGAATTGCATCCAATTATAGGATATTGGGGAATAACATGCGGGATACGGCGAATCAGTATTGATTTCTATTTGGCTCTAGTTTCAGCTAGTTTTTACCCAGACATTGTAATTCCCTTCATCTGGTCCTGTATAACTGTGAATTCTGATGTGCCCACAAACTCGCATAAATGGCCCCTTTGAGATTTCCAGTAACTTGCATTGAGGCTCTTAATGCAGCTCCTTAATGTAGAATCTGCTTTGAGAATGGCAGGTTATTCATCTGCGCTTTAATGGCTTTTCTACCGTACTTAAAGGCCTCATTACGAGTGCCTCTGTAATACCAGTAGTGCTTCTAACTGGAGCTACCAGCCCCATCAGAATTAGGAGATCTGTGGGAACACCACGATTCAGTGCTCTTCACCTGAAGATTTTGTTTGAAGGCAGACGAAATTACCGGCTGAAATTCTGGGGAAAAATGAGACATAACCAGGGGAATAGAGTATGTATTCCTGTTACCATAGTAATTCCGGATGTCTCAGAGGACCCTCAGAATCCCACCTATAATGCCTAGCAATATTAACTCCTACCCCACCCAGAGTTAGCATTTTTGAAGAGGAATGGAAGCCCCCATTCTGGCAACAACCACAATCCTTGACAGAGTGACAACCAAGAAGCTTGAACGCGTCTGGCGCAAAGACTATTCTCAGCATGCAGCTCAGACTTATAGATTCGCGCTAAAATCTTACCACAAAGCTTGTGCCTCTACCAGGGCCAACTTTGTGACGAAATCCATAACAGATGCCATTGATAACTCCAAGGTCTTGCTTAGCTTGGTGAAAAATCTTGCAGGCTCTTCCACATTAGCTAAAACTCCTCCTTTGACAGACGGGAAATGCGACAGAATCGCCCAGTTTTTCCTAAGCAAGGTGGAGAAGATCCATCAGGACATCTCCATCTGCAACTCTAATAATATGATTACAGTCCTTCCCACTTTGGTAATGAACGCACCACGGTCCATGACCTTCCTTCCCCATCCACTTTTAGTTTGGCCTGAATTACAGCCTGAGGGTCTGCAGGAATTGCTCCGCAATGTAAAATCTGGTTCCCCACTGGATCCCCTCCCTATTTCTGTACTTAGGGCGCTTGACCCCCGGCATTTGGTTAATATCTGCACTGTCCTGAACCTATCACTAAAGACTGCCACGGTCCCTGCCATTTGGAAACACGCTATGGTCACGCCACTTTTAAAAAAGCCAACTGCTGATCCCGAACTTCTTGCCAATTATCGCCCAATTTCATTGTTTCCGGCTTTCTCCAAGATCCTGGAGCATCATATCCTCTTTCATCTTACCCACATGTGAACTCTAACAACCTACTTCATCCCTCACAGTCAGGTTTCCGGCCGGGCTTCTCGACAGAGACCACCCTTTTAGGTGTTACTGAAAATCTACGGTCCCTGATCGCCAATGGTGAAACGGCCGCGCTGATACTACTCGATCTCAGCGCGGCGTTCAATACCATCTCCCACAACATCCTTCTTGACGCTTTAGCCACCATGGGCGTGGAAGGACTAGCTTTGGACTGGTTGGCTTCCTTTCTTTCTAAACGCACTTTTCAAATTTTCTCCCAGTCTGCTACTTCAAATACTTATTCACAGCTCCATGGTGTCCCTCAGGGTTCTATCCTTAGTCCCTTACTTTTTAATCTTTATGTCTCCCCCTTAGCCCATATAGCTGATGATGTCGGCCTTACGTTATTCACATATGCCGACGACTCCCAGGTTATCTTCTCGCTCACGAATAGTGGCGAGGCCCCCTCCTCCCGCCTTCAGTTTGGTCTTGGAGAAATAGCAAAATGGATGAATCGTAACCTCCTCAAACTGAATGACGAGAAGACGGAGGTCCTTGTCCTAGGACAGAAGCCAAACCTTTGGACCTCTAGACATTGGCCTGCAAATCTAGGCCCCCTCCCTGTGCCGGTGGAGCAGGTACGTAATTTGGGCATAGTCATGGATAAAGGCCTGACAATGCAATGTCAAGTTAGCAAGGTATCTGCCACATGCTTCACCATTATACGTTGGCTTCGTAAGATCTTGTGGATGCTGCCTGTTGACACAAGAAGGACGGTGGTGGGTGCCTTGGTCACCTCCAGGCTGGACTACGGCAACGTGCTCTACCTGGGGGCGGCCAAGGCTGTCACCCGTCGCCTGCAATTAGTCCAAAATGCCGCAGCGCGCCTTCTCAGCGGTTGACGCAAAACTGACCATATATCTAATCGCCTCCGGGACCTACACTGGTTAAGGGTCGAGAACCGAGTGAAGTTCAAGGCCCTCACCTATATGCATAGGATCAGGCACATACAAGACATACAGTCCTGCACATATGCTGTCTTCAAAACACATACAAACAGTGAGTCAGTCACCAACCCATGCAGCCACTTATACACAAAGTGAAACACTGATACATATATTTAAATATTTAAAAATTACTCGCTAATATATGTATTCACTAAGATACACTTTATAAGCCAGTTAACCAATCAATTTTTTTTTTTTTAAAACATCCATTTAGACACTTATTTAAAAATGTATTCTTCCATCGACCTTTACAAAAACATATATAAAACATATTTATTTTTCAAAAAGACACACATTCACTGGATGGTGTCATCAGTGATGTCATGAGTGATGTCACTGACCATGTCATGAGTGATGTAATATGTGACATCATCAGCAGTGCATTGCAGGCGCGCAAGTTATAGTGAGTCCAACTAACTATAACGTGGGAATTTCAATGGTTTTATGTCAGTAAAATTTCCAGCTAACTATAACTGGTGTCAAACCTATGGTTTTTTCAGTGAATTTAATAGGTTTTTTAAATGCTAATTCCTAACTATAACTGGTGTGAAACCTCTGGTTTTTCAGTGAAATATATATATACTAGCAGCCCGTCCCGACGTTGTCCGGGTATGAAATAGAATGTGTGCAATGTGTGTAATAGGCAAGGGAAATTTATTTTAAAATCTCGCAGTAGACAACACTTTTAGCATGAAGTGTCACAATAGTTAGGCATCTGTGTGCAGATACTGTGTGTACCTCGGAGTAAGAAGTATTAGCAGATATCTCTAGTGTGTATGTACTCCACTTCCGTAGGTAAGCGTGTGTGAAAGTGCATTCAGTTGTAAATTTCATGTCCCCACAGGCACGCTGAATTGCGTCATCCCCCGCTTGAGGTCCGGCTCCAGTTTTGTTTGATGTTGTGCTTGTGTTGTAAAGTCGTTGATGCAGAGAGTTGAGTGGGTGACAGCACACGCTGGAGACGCTGCGCGTGTGGGAAAGTGCAGTCAGTTCAAAGGTTAGTGTCCCAGCAGGCACGCTTAGTCGCGTCATCCGCCGCCTGAGCCCGGCTCCAACCCTGGTTGATGTTGTGCGCCTGGTGTCAATTTGTTTATGCAGAGAGTTGAGTGTGTGACAGCGTGCAGGAGACGCTGCAGTTAGTGTCTATGCAGGCACGGACCTTTATGCAGAGAGTTGACTGGCTGACAGCACGCAGGATACTGTGCAGTTATTGTCCGCGCAGGCACGATCAGTCGTGTCTGCCCCCGCCTAAGCCCCGGCAATTGCCGCGCCCATTGACCATGCCCCTTGCTCCAGCACAATTGCCGCACCCATTGGCCTTGGCCACGACCCCGGCCCAACTCACACGTTTGTTTTCCACACTCCATCAAGGCACGCTTTTTTTTTGGGATGTGCCGCGATTGTTGCCGGTTGTCGCGCCCATTGGCCACACCCCTTGCTGCCGCGCAATTGCAATTGCCGCGCCCATTGGCCTTGTTCACGCCCCCAGCACACGCCCCCAGCACAATGCACAGGTTTAAGGAACGTTTTTTTTTGTCGTCATGCCGTGCCCCGCCCATGCCCACGCCCACAAGGGACTACTTTGCTGGTAAGGTTCTTTTACATTTCAAATGTATATGGTGGGCATCTGTATAGCCTATGTCCTTCTGCTGCAACTGCCCTTTCCAATGCTGTATTGGGTGTTGTGATTGGTGCTGTGGTTTCTGAGATTACCCGCCTCAAAGGTTCGGGCTCTCTCTTTATAATATTAGTATGGATATGTATATATATATATATATATATATATATATATATATATATATATATATATATATATATATATATATATATATATATATATATATATATTTGTCTTTTATGAATATTAAAATTATTATTAACATTTTGGGTGGCTATATAATACTACAGAATATTGTGGTTACCACAGGGACCACTGTGCATTATGTTAGCATTAAGTACTACAGGAAGAATGTAGGAAAGTAGGATCTGCTTCTTATGGTTACCCCCACTTTTTGCTTTATGTGATGCTGTTTTTGACTGGTCTGACTGGGATCCTGCTAATCAGGATCTCAGTCTATCTGCTTTCTCCCTAAACTGTTATGTTATGTACTTAGGTATACTCCTGATTGGATACTGGTGTACCCTTGTCAGTCCCTAGTATATGGCACCCATGCACCCAGGGCATAGGTACCCCAGAGGCCTCCCATGGGCTGGAGACCCTGCTTTTGGGTACTCCTCATCAAGAATCCATGTTTAGATTCCAACATACACTTTTTCCTCTTCCAGCTGCTGCACGTTCTCGAAGTCCTCCATTGGGTTCCGCAGTGGTTTCCAACACCAATTCACACCTATGCTGCTTCCGCCTTCCCGGGGATAGATAACTTGGGTACTCCAGTAACCACTGGTAGGATGTCTCTCCAACCTTCTGTCTTCCACGGGGTTCCTTCGAAGTCCACTAGGAAGGGTCCTTAATCTTTAAGATTTCAACCACAACTTTTACATAGACTTGTACAGAGCACGCGGTCGTGTTCTCACAAGGCACACACACTCTGTGGGGTCCCTATCTATTTACCTTGGGTGGTTCCTTGGGGTCCCAGCAATTCTTCGGCCTCAACATTGTCCTGACTCGAGTCGGGGTTCTTATATTACTTTCTTAGTATATGGTTTGGTCCTCTCCCTGTGGCCCACTGTGTATTAATGTTATTTACTGTTGTTTCTTTGCTTAAGTATTGTGTGCTTTGTGTTTATCTACATGATGGAGATATTGTAACATACTAGATAGTGTTATATAATAAATACACATTTTTATAACTACTGTGTGGTTCTCTTTTTATTTAATCTATTCTATAAGATTACATTCTGGTAAAAACAAGCTGCTTTACTCTCCTTCAAGACTAGCCCGAATGCTGCTCTCCACAGCTAACACTTGGATATCTTTCTAAGGTTGCCTGAGACCTCTTAAATCACCATAAGGGTTGTCTGGACTGGCGCAAGGTGTCCACTTACATTAGTGGACATCATATACCAGGCCAGCTTCTCACAAAGAATAAGTGACTTACAAGTTTTTAACACTAAAGAGCAGTAAAGGCAGTTTATAGATGACTGGGTTATATTAACAACAAATTCCTGATTCATTCCAAAAGTTCAATCAGAATTTCATTTAAATGAACCTGTGGTTTTATAAACATTCTTTCAAAATCCAAAGGACGTAGCAGAAAAATTACTTATGTGAAAATAAGCCTAACGTTTTTTTGGGGGGGATTACATCAAGCAGGGGCAATCCTATTCCCCAAACCAGGGGTAGATAAATAGTATTACTACTACAATTGTTCGGGAAAATTGTTAACAATAAACTTATTAAAAATTCATATACATGAAAACACAAACAAATCAGAAGACTAATGAACAGAAAATCTGAAAGGGGTACCCAACACAGAAAACAATTATTAATGCAAAAACATATTTTTTACTAAAAAAATATTTTTTTTAAACTAAAAAAGCAGATATAGAAAAACAATTACAAAACAATTAAAGGATACATAAAAGGTGCTCACATAGTTACACAAAGAACATCACTAAAGAAAATGATTTTGATGCTGAACAAGAAAACAATGGCAAAGGAAAACAGAACTTAAAACAAGGTGAATCCAACAAATAACAGGAACAAAGAATTGCAATAAATGCTTCCTCATAAATATATGCCAAAGAAAGGCATCAATGGCTTTTCAACTTAAGGCATTTACAAGATCATCAACAGGACAGGAGGATATTACTATAAAGCAACCAGTTGATGTAGTTTGTGTAATCTGAGTCGAATATACTTAGAAAAAACACAAAGGGACCTCATATGAACCATATCAGAAGTCCAGCCATAAAAATAAATCATCACATTTCTGAATTACAGTGCCAATGTGGAGTCCCGTACAACTTTCAAACCAACCCACTTACAGTTCAAAGGACATTACACCCAAACACTGCTGGACTCTTCAAGCTGTGTTACAGCAACAAATGATGGACTTAATGCTGAATGATTCAAACATTCTCCCCCAGTCAAGAGATCTGGGTTAAATTCATCATTATTTTGTCCACTACGCCACCCCAGTGTAGATCCAGCCATATGCAAATCAGTCTTGACCCTGTGCCTCATGGGAACAGTCCAGACCGAACTGCCAAGCCAGGTCCTCCCTAGACCGGAAATAAGCATCCTGGGACCAGTTTCAGGGTATGTCACCCTTCATCATCCAGGCTAGCTTGAATCCAGTGGCACAGTGAGCAAGGGACCCACATTCGGGCATACACGTCCCACTTAGGGCGAAAAGTGGAACTGCAACAAATGATGGACGGAATGCTGAATGATTTAAACATTCTCCCCCAGTCAAGAGATCTGGGTTAAATCCATTGTTCCTTTGCCACTACACCACCCCAGTGTGGACACAGCCATATGCAAATCAGCCTTGACCCTGTGCCTCATGGGAACTCATCAGGCCAGCATACATATCGCTCCCCGTTGTAAAGTTGTATATTTACAGAACTATCAGTCCGGAAAGACAAATAAAATATTAGTAGTTTGTGGCACTACTTGTAAAGGTTTCTCTTTTTCAAAACAATGGACAAAGATGAAGGGTGTTGCAATATTAGCACAAAGGAAGGCAGGGGAATGTATTTGTAGCATGTTAGATAGATTAGATGCTGGGTAATTACTGAATATCAATATAGCACAGGGTCTTTCACGCTATGTTCACTGTATGGTGCAATTTCAGATGATCTAGGTATTTTGGATTTTCTGGGCACTGGAATTGGCCGTATGGCCTTCTCCCTATGTTGTTTGCTGCTACTTCAATTTTAATGGAGCAGGGAGTCATCTCCAGGGTATAACTGGTTTACATAGGCCAGAACTAGCGCATGTTTATGGCTCTTCGCAGTTTAGAAAAAGAGATAGGCTTGGTGGATGCACACGTGAAATTAACGCCGCCATTTCCAGGCTAATAGTACTATTCTGCCCCCAATGGCTTCTTGCCTGCTGGATTACTTCTTTCTGACACCATATCTATTGAAAGGAGCTCAGATAGAATTACATTCCAGAATGCTGTCTGACTACAACACTTTGGTAATCGAGCTGGCCTAGGATGGATCATCAGGAACACCTGCAGTTCGTCCTTTGAAAGAGGCAATCCAATGGATCCTATCCATAGTGCACTTATGAATGCATGGATCCCAGATTTCTAAATTTAAACAGAAGAATTGCCCCTCTGGGGTTGTTGTGGGATGCCTTTAAGACAGGGATATGGGGAAAACCCCTTAAATGTTTCTTGTATTGGCAGAAGCAAAATCAACTGCTTATTAAACAACTATACCAGGATCTCGATAATGTTTCAGTTTGTTACTGCAATAATTAAAGGGACTAATCCCAATATAGCCCAACAGCAGATAGCTCTTGCCAAGGTGGAGATTAATTAAATTACAGCCCAAACAACTGCACAGAAATTTCTTGCCAGAAGTGTTATGAATTTAAACAACAGTAGGCATCTTTGAGAAGTACGAACAGATGGTGGCAGCAGGTTATATTAAGGAAATAAGGGATGCCGAGGTGGTTTAGTTTCAGACACGGGGGTATTCAAAGAGCCGGACTGATCAACTCACATTAGAGTTTTATAAAGGTTTTTGTACAGTTCTAATGTGTGACATGCTGAAACTCTTTGCACAGGTACATAGGGGCTAAAGGTCTCATGACACTTGGTCTCTGCAAATATATATATATTTTTTTAACAAAAGCCAGGGCCCCCAGTGATCCAGGATCATACAGTTCAATACATTTAATAAACAGTGATGAGAAGGCATTTTCCAAGATTCTAGCCACTCAGCTGATTCAGATTATTGCTAAAGTGGTATCTACCAATCAACATGTTGGAGTATCTCTGGGGTCTTATGGGATCACTTGGACTGGGGACACATTTTATAAAAGCAGTACTGGCTCTTTATTATAAACTAGTTGCCTGGTTACAGATGATGGAAGGTCAATCTGGGCTAGTTTGTATCAAGAGAGGAACTAGGCAGGGGTGTCACTGCTCTCTCCTATTGTTTGTACTATATATTGACCTCTTCATCTGAAGGCTAGAGGCTAATCATGCTATCGGTAAGACGCCAAGGCTGGGAGACAAAAAAAGTGGCCTATACAGATGATATTGCTGTAGTTATGGCTGATCCGGATACCACCCTTCAGATAGTAGAGGAAGAGGCTGCTGAGTTTGGCATTTATTCAGGATATTCGCTTAAAAGGCATACAACACAACTGGTGGGGAATCAGCTCATTACTACTCAGGATTCACAAGTGGTCAAGCACGTGGTCTTTTTATGTATAAAGGTTAGCTCAAAATTAGATCGGCTGGTTAAGAACAATATCAGTCCGATACTTGGCAAAGTAAAAAAGGACTTAAAGAGATGGAAGATTCTCCATTTATCCACTGTGGGCCGATGCAACATTGTGACAAATGTATTTTTATCTAAGATTTTATATCATTTTCAGTCTATCCAGCTGGAATTTAAAATATGTGGTTTAAAGCTATAGATTCTCTGACCTCTATATTTATATGGTCATATGGTAAAACTAGGTCGGTGATTAAGTACCTGACTTTGGCCAGGGCGAGGGGGGCTCTCTTGAATTTTAAATTATACCAGTTGGCTGCTGCTCTTTAGCATATGAGAGACCTTATGGGAAGCAATGATGGAGTGCATGAGTCAATACAGGTTGTACCCTCAATTTATGAGCTATTAATAGGACCTGATGCCAAGGGGTGTTTGTTAAGGTTGGTGGAACCCAGCTACTAAAGAAAGTTAGGTTTAAGGTGCTCGGGCAGCCTATTAAAACTGGGAGGCCCTCTGGAAAAATGTGGCTGAGGGAGATTGAACTGGTATACTCCAGCACAGAGGAATCCTTTATTGCCAGAAATATTCCAGCATACCTGTATGTTAATATGAGGAGGGGAAAGGTCTTTTAAAAATGTAGGACTTCTTCCAGGGTCAGAGAATTGTATAATTTGAGGAGCTTTGGACTAGGTTTGATCTGAGTTATAGGGATTCTCTTTACAAATCTGAAAACCTGTAATTTTTTGCAGAAGAAAACCTGGGGGGAGGCTGGTCGGATTCATAATGGTGCAACTTTTGGGTATGCTGTTAGGGGAGGGGGAATCTTCAATAAGCTCGACACACACCAAGTTATGTGATGTTGCGCAGGATTATTTAGAGAAGGATAAAGGCAAATGACAGCAAAAACTTGAATCTGATGATCTCAGCTTCTATGAATCTTTGGAGTTGCACTCTGCTCCACAGGCCTACAGGCACAAATTGTAAAATATTTTTTGACTTATATTTTATCCTCACAAAGATTGAAAAGTGAAGGGTACAGATGGGATAAATTGCCCTCGATGTCAGGTCCTCGCAGCGGACTTGATTCATATGTTTTGTACGGATGTATGATGTTACAACGCATACTTTTACCACGCATACCATTACAACGCGGTATTTACAACGCATACCGTTACAACGCATAGCGCTTAGAGGTGCTGGATAGTGGTAAGTATAATTTTATATTCCAACTCCAGTCCCCGTGGACACTAGGGAAGGTGTTGGATATAAAATTATACTTATTCCCTATCCTAGAGCGCCCCCCAGCGCAATGCGTTGTAATGGTATGCGTGGTAATGCCTGCGTTGTAGTGGTAGTGCGTGGTAAAAACTTTGTTGTAAACGTTGTATACCGTTTTTTACATGCCCACGGTTAGATTCACTCAGCTCACAGATCTCCAAATTTTTGGAAGCCATTCTTAATATTAGTCTGCCATTGACTCCTCAAATTATGCTATTAGGGGTGGATGAGTTTTCGAATTTTCCTGGGAGGGAGCCCTTAATATTTATTGTGATGGCAGTATGGCAAATCTGCATTGCCTCAGCGTGGCTGGATCCTCAGGCCCCTTTCCTTCAATAGTGGCAAGAACGATTTGTTGCAATTTTTATCTAAAGACTGCGCTTTTTGCGCTAAAGGGAAAGAGGGCAAGGTGGAAGGGGAGGAAAATAGGGGGGCCTCTTTTAGAATGATTAAGCTCTAAACAGATGGAAGGGAGAGTGCCATAGCATTGCGGTTGGAAGGACTATTAAAATGGGTATTGGTACGACTTAAGAACTTTAATCTTTTGGCACATGCACTTTTTTGAGTAGCGGAAAAATACAACAACATGAATCATGTATATATTCTGTCTTCTTTCGCATTACGGCTTTTTAATATGATGATGGATTCTTGACTGCAAATCCTTTTGGTACTGTGATTGCCTGCCTTCTTTTTAATTTCTTCCCTGATATTGTAAGTATGGAATATTTAAAAGCATTAATAAAAATATATTTTTTCTAAATGAAAACAAAGGGCAGCCTGTTTGATTTCTGTGGCCCTTGTATTCTGGTATAATAAAGCAGGAAGACATTTGGAGGAAAAGTAAGAACACATTCTACGAGGAGTGAATTCTACTTCTACTGCTTTATTTGCTGGTGTGTTGATACAAAACATATGTAGGGCAGCAACGTGGAAAAGTAGACACACATTCACTTAGCATTACTGTTTGAATTCAACACTACAAAAGGATGCATCAGAGGGGCAGACAGTGTTACATCATCTATTCCAAAAATGTGGGCCTGGTTTTACTCTGTTTACCCACACCTACAATAATGGTCATGTTTTTTATTGTTGAACTCCTTACTATTCTGATTCAAGAATATAAATCTATGAAAGATTTTATACTGGAGAAGGACAAAAGGTACTTACCTGCAGCTGTTGGTCTCCAGTATTGGTATCTTTCATAGATTTATCTCCAGTCCTCTCTTGTCCCCTTAGAGGCTCACTTGTTTTACAACACTAATTATCCTTCACACTTGTACTAGGAAATCTGATGTATGGTAGCCTCTGAGGGGGAGTGGTAATCAGGTTGCTGCAATCTGAATAGCTGAAGTTAGTTTTGTTTTTTTGATGTGAATAGGATACTAAAGTTGATGTTTGTAGCCCATACATGCCATGCATAGTACTGTCCTGTGTTCTGATTATACCATGGGACACCCACTTCGACAACAGGGAATGATTCAAGCATGTTAATCTATGAACGATACTAATACTGGAGAACTACAGTTACATGTAAGTAACCTTTTTCCTTAAACCTTTTTATATTGGTATTATACCAGTCTAGAACATAACATTGAAGTTCACCATTGATTTATAACATGTGTTGGCTTTCCTATTTTCAGTTTCTATTTTAGGTGAATTCTGGTGTGTTTTTTTCCTGTGATTTCAATACCTTAAATAGGTGGTTCCACATTTCCTTGTCATTAAAAACAACAGAAACAGTGTTTTTCCACTGTTTGTGGAATGTTTTGCTTTTATTACTGCTTTCTTTCTGCACTGATAGTGCATGGTATATAGACAGTGTATGTGCAGTGTATATGAAGTCCAAATACATTTTTACAAATCAAACTTATTGTACTACACCATACAAAACGTCTTCAGTGAGCCTTTGGTCGTGCATGATCGCTCTTTCCTTCCCATGTAAAAATAGTTCTCTGAAAAGACCCTCTCAACATTGCCACTTGAGACGGGCAACGCCAAAACAGCCAGTACACAATTTGCTAACTCTGGCCACCTACATAGCTTTCCATGCCATTACTGGAACACCTGAAGAATGCAATTCTCTGGGACAGGTACTGCAACATTTGCATTGAACTAGGCGCATATGCCCTCAGAGTTATTGAAAAGGTCAAAAATGAAGCATTATTTTTCAAAGTCCAGAGCAAATTCCCCTTCACGGAAGAGATCTAGAACTTGTGCAGAGTACCACAGTGAGGCTTAATTGACTTCAAATGCCATGGTTGGTGAAAGGACATTTCTATGCATCATTGCAAGCCATTTCTCATTCACTGTAAAATAAAACTTCCTGTATTGCTCCGCAATATTTCTTTGCCTACCAAGTGGCAAGCACTCTAACATGGAACATGTTGCAGTGCCAACGTCACTATAAGTGTCGCCCAGCCTACTCTCAAGGAGATGTCTCACAATTGCACCAATTACGCGGAACACTTGGTAGACAAGGATATTTTCAGACTCAATTCTTTTTATTATGTCCATTACAGCAGTCATATTTACCTATAAGATGTTAATAATGCAGTAGAGTGTACTTTTTTCACATCACTATCAATATGCGTCCGAAGATCCTCACATTTCTTGCCTTTGACATCATCACTAAGTAAAAATTCTGTAAAAGGTCACCACCTGGGTAAAATATCATTCATGACCTATAGTACTGAGAACCACTGGTTTAATGACACAGTTGGGATGAATCTTTCTTTGATGCTACACAATGCACTAAAGGACTGCAAAGTCAATAGCATTCTTCATTAACTCTGAAGATTGCAAACATGCTCTCAGCATACCATGTAGCAAGTGACAAGGATCTCATAAAGGGAAGTACTTCAGCTCAGGTATCGATTTTGACAGGTCATCACACAACTTTTTCATATACATAGCGGAATCACTAAAAATACAAAAAATATCACTCCAATCTTTGTTGAATTTGAAAAACATTTTGCAGCAGCATTCCAAGTAACACTGTGTTCAGTGTTTTCCAAAAGTCTGATGCTATGTTTTTACCAATATCCTGGATGCTTGGTGACAACACTCTTTTCACATATACTGTCACTGCACCTTACATTGAATGTTTGAAGCCTGGGCTGTTTGGCAATTCACCTGCTATCAATACTGACTTGCTAGAAATGGGGGCTGTCGTATGAAAGGGTTTCACCCATTCTCTGTCTGTGGGTAAATGTGATGGTACATCTTGGGAATATTCTTATAAAACCAGCCATTTTACTTATCAGTGAAAGAATAACATGTGGCCAAAATATCAAATGTGCTATTTCTGGATTCTCTACAGTTTATAAAATAATCAAATGTGACCTAAAACATGCTTCTAAACCCTGCAACCTTAGACCAAAGACCACAAAACTAAAAAAGGCAAATGTGACTTACCTAAAAAGCCCAACTCAAGCAGAATAATGCTAGCCCATTAGTTTTTCTTTCTTCTAAATTAATGTAAGGATTGTATTGTGCTGTATCCTTTAAAAGTGTTGGTACTGCTTAAACCTAATACACATACAAATCTGGGCAGTAATGCTGCTTGTGACATAGCTACAAGAGCTTGAGCAGATATTCTCTCTGAACTGTTTTGATGTAACCAAAGAGGACATGTGAAGTTGGTTGTGGTACCTTCACACAAATTAGTAACTTGTTTCTGACATTGAGAATATATTGATAATTGAAATTGTGGCATCTATATTAGTGTAGATCTATAATAATAAAAATGTATACTTTGGTAGAACACTGTATGAGCACCACCATGTAATAATTGTGATTTATTTTTGGCAGGTACTCTCAACCATTGCATGAAGAAATAGCCTTACATAAATATCTTAAACATCGCAACATAGTTCAGTATCTGGGATCTGTCTCTGAAGATGGATACATCAAAATCTTCATGGAGCAAGTGCCTGGAGGTATTTGGCATTTTAAATGAATCTGGACACACAAGTCTTAACACCAAATTATGCTCACTCCAGAATGTCTTGTTTGTTCTGTAAATATTTTTGGGAGCCTCCTTTAAATATTCATAAATATGATTGATATAGCTAAGCATAAGTAAATGTCCAATGTTGCACTTCTTATCTGAATTCAATTGTTTAATCATGTCAAAAAATCATCAGCTTATTTTTATCTTTCAACTTTATTTGAATATTCTTGCATGGTTTGTCCCATCTTGTCCAATTGTATCATTGCACCATTTTATATATTAGAATTCTCAATTCCAGTTTGACTTACCAAACCAATTTGAGGATTATCATTGTGTAGTAGCCTGATGTAATCATTATATTCAAATACCTACTAGTCCCTAGCATAGTCAATACTTGTTTTGTTCTACAGAGAAGTGTTTCAGGACATTTTTTAGGAATCATTCCCATGTGTTATAAGGAGAGAAAAGAAAAAAGTTAGGCACAGTCCATTAGAAATTGGTAAAAGTGTTTTGAAATTCCACAGTGACGTGACTAAGGGTCTGATTTAAATGTTGGCAAAAAGGGTACTCTGTCACAATGGTGACAGAATATCCTGTTCTCCAACCTGAAAGTCTCCCTGCCTCATTTATAGTAAGGTGGACCCTCATTGTTTAGACAGCAGAGACTACTTCATCTCCACTGCCTAGACACACCACCCAAAGACCAACTGAGTGAATGCCATTGCAGATTTGGCCATGTGTCCTCGTGCCATATGTAGATTGTGCGTACACGTCGCCAGTTTTCTCTGGCCATCACCATCATGGAACATGGTGTGGTAAGGAGAAGCAACAACTTTTAAGTGACCCCCACACCATGGGAGAATGCTCCAATGGTGAGGGAGTCATTGTTTTTTTTTAATTTCAAAAAGAAAATTCTTATTTGGGTTTTTATTTTTGACAATAAAAAAAAGTTGTAAGTTTGATGCATGGCACCGTTGTGTTTACAGAGTCATCCGCCAAACTTAGAATACATTTCCTGGAACAGCCCTGACCGCAAGAGAAATTTGCATGGTCAGCGGGACATCCCTAAATACGGTGAGAGGAGTAAAGTACTTCGCTATTGCAACAGTAATTGCTCCATCTGCCAAAATTGAAAACCGCCCCTGAATGTTCATCAAACTACAAAACAAAACAGGTGTCGCCTAGTGGTATATTAAGCATTGTAAATTAATTTGTACAATAAAGTTGTCTTTGATAGTGCGGAAAATTATTTAAAAAAATGCAATTAACATTTCAACCCTTGACTTACAACAGAGCTCTCCCACTCCATCTCTCAGTTGACAGATCCTTGCCTCCATGTTAGAATGGAGCACAAATCAAATTTCATCAACTTACAGTATTTTAGAATCCACTCAATGATCAGAGGTTTCATAAAGTGTTAAAGTGTTATTTCTCTTTAAGAGATTGGTCATTGTTTTTGTTTCTGTTATTCAGGTTAGTCAGATAAGTCTGTTTAAAGAAATATCAAGAGAAACATGAACAGTGACAGTGTGTTGCATAAAGGAAAGAGTCCCTATCTTAATCTAAAGGAACTAACTTATTCTATGAGGAACCCATAAAGAGTTCCATTTGGAAAAGAGCAAGATTTCTTGGTGCCACAAGTTAAAAGCTGTAACGGATCGAACTCCCCATGAGGAGCAGTTTTGGAAAATTAGCAGAGTTCCCCTAACAGTCGCAGCAGCAACTGTTAAATCTGATAAAGTAAATTATCACAGCAGTAGCTATGATCAACACAGAAAAGAAGTGGGGGTCCTACAAAGGCGAGAAAAGGTGCATAGAATGTCTTAACTTTCTAGCTAGGAACCCATACTATATATTACTGGAAAACATATGTTTCAAAGTACGGGAGTCAAGCCATCTTCAGTCAATGGTGAAGGATCTTCCAATGGTCTGTCATCTCTCCTCTCGATTCCCACGGTAAAAGCTCAAGTCAACATAGTGTTATCTGTAGTTTGCTAACATTTTATATAGTTGCTATAATAGAGAAGGTTCTCATGAGAACCTTTGCAAGCCTACTCTGTTTGTTGTTCAGTATTTCATTGTGTTTTGAATAGACTAGCCTATTACACAAAACATTTTCCTATCTGCAATATCCTGCGTAAATCATGAGAACTAAAGGCGCATAGCAGATGCATTTGTCTACAATTATGAAATCATATGGTGTGAGGAAGAAGGAAATACATTTTCTTTAATACAGCACATTTTAGGACAATGATGAGTTTTGCACTGAAATACTAGCACTAAATTGGCAGTTTCAAAAAACATACATTTTATTTACAGGGGAAGGTAAGTAAATATGAAAACAAATAAGGCCTAATAATGAAAGGTCGGAAGTTTTCTGCAAAACATTATGCTGCACAATAATTATTGCAAAAACCACAGTTGATGGACAGAATGCAGAACAATGTCATACATTCACCCAAGTACAGAGATCTGGGCCTAAATTCATCGTTTTTTTGCACTGCACACCACCCCAGTTCAGACTTGGCCATATGCAAATCAGTCTGACCCTGTGCCTCTTGGGAACAGTCCAGCCCGAACTGCCAAGCCATGCCTTCCCTGGACCGGAAACAAGCTTCCGAGGACCGGTTTCTGGCATTCCAGCCATCTTCAGCCCGGCTTGCTTGAATCCAGCGGTGTGGAGAGCATGGGACTCACGTCTGAGCATACCCATCCCACTCGAGGTGACAAATGCAAAAACCACAGTTGATGGACAGAATACAGAACAATGTCATACATTCACCCCAGTACAGAGATCTGGGCCTAAATCCATCGTTTTTTTGCACTCCACACCACCCCAGCTCAGACTTGGCCATATGCAAATCAGTCTGACCCTGCACCTCATGGGAACAGTCCAGCCCGAACTGCCAAGCCATGCCTTCCCTGAACCGGAAACAAGCTTCTGAGGACCGGTTTCTGGCATTCCAGCCGTCTTCAGCCCGGCTTGCTTGAATCCAGTGGTGTGGAGAGTATGGGACTCACGTCTGAGCATACCCATCCCACTCAGGGTGACAAATGCAAAAACCACAGTTGATTTGAAATAACAGTCCAGATATGTTAACTGACCTTGTCATATGGCCAGGCTAACTTTGCCTAGCCCAGCATTGTGAAAAGTCCAGTTCTTTACCCTGCACGCAATGTACTAATTATGTGCAGGGGAAATTGGCATAGGGCTCAGTGGATACCAGCCATGCTTCCTACTGCGCACAAAAGCAAATTCAATACCAAAATTCACTTCTGTAATGTACTGGTGTTTCTATTGTAGCAGAGAGAGTCAATATAGATCTAAGATGGACACTGACTGCATTAATAAGTTTCATCTAGACTAATTTTGCCTCACTCTCAAGAAAACTGTTAATCTGCTCCTAGACGCTTGCTGTTGTTTGTAATTAAAAAAGAATCTCCATGTTATACATGGAAACCTTCCCTTTGTGAATTCCTTTGAATTACCTGAGAAAATATACGCTTGTATGTTCACATTAAAAAGATTTAGCTACTGCAAATGCACTTTTCCTCTGTTTTTTCACCACAGAGAAAATATCTTTCTCTGTGGAGATACCCCCTTTTATACACTCCCACACATTCTGGGGGTCGTTTCTCACCCCTTCCCATCCTGGTAGCAAACTACTCCTGCCTTTGACAGTAGTAAATCATCAAACATTTCCAAGGAGGATTAGATAGTGATTTCTGAATGGGCCCCATTTGTAAGTGTTCACAAACGTAGGGCATTCCTATCCTTAAACACCCACTTCCCACCACCAGGAGAAGATTTATTTACACAAAAATCTCCTTATGAGTAAATCCTTTTGCAAGTACAAAACTACCTTTAAAAGTGTTTTCTATGTCATAAAAAAGGCTACTTGCACATACATGCAAGTTTGACAGAGATTTCGAAATAGCTTTGTGAATTTGGGCTGATTTCATTTCAAGGTGCTCAACTTTCCATTATCACTTTGCAGGACAGTTTACATGCGCAGAGGCACTTTGGGGTGTGGATACACTGTTGTAATGTGAGGGTACCTATGAGTCACAGGGCACACTTTTGGTATTTTATTCCTTAACCCGCATCATCATTGAGCAGTTGATGGAATGGAACTCCCCCCTCTATGCTAACTTCATAGACTATGAGAAGACGGTCTACAGCGTGGACACTGAGATCCTTTGGAAACTCCTCTACCACTACGGTGTGCAGATAAATTCTTAAGAGGTATCAGGAACTCTTACGAGGGAATGACATGCAAGACAGTCGACAGAGCAACTCACAAATGCATTCCAAGTGAGTACCAGAGTCCGCCAGGGTTGTTTGCTCTCACCTTTTCTCTCTCTGTTGGCCTTAGCCTGGATCATGAAGACATCCACAGGAGGTAAAATAAATTTGATCCAAAGGACACCTTAGAGGCAGTTTGATAACCTGGACTTTGCAGATGACCTGACCATTCTCTACCATGCCGATCTCCTAATGCAATAAAAGGCAGACAATGTGGCAGCCACATCAGCACAATTTGGCCTAAACATCCACTGGGGAAATACCAAGATTCTGAGGGCTAACACTGCCAGCGCAAACGCAGTCACTCTTGAAGGTAATGCACTGGAAGAGGTTGAGGACTTCCCCTACCTGGGCAGTGTCATAGACAAGCAGGGTGGCACAGACACGGACGTCTAGCGATGAATTGGCAAAGCAAGAGCTGCCTTCATTCAGCTAAAGATGATCTAGACCTCCAAGGCCCTAACACTGCAAACCACGTTCAGGCTTTTTTATCACCAAGGTGAAATCAGCCCTTCTGTATGGAGCAGAAACTTGCAGAACAACAGTGACCACCACCAACAAAGTTTTGACCTTAATCAGCACCTGAAGAGGTCCTGAAAAGATGCTGGGGTTGGATAGGTCACACCCTCTGCAAGCACACATCAAACACCACCAGGCAAGTCCTGCCCTGGAACCCTCAAGGGACACACCTGACAACAAAGCTTTGAGGCTAACGACAAAGAGATGAGTTATACCTGGAATCAGAGTGAACGAAAAATCCAGGACAGAGATGGCTGGAGAGGTCTGGTTGATTGCCTGTTCACCAGGAGGGGTAGTAGGCATAAGTAAGTAAGTAATTCCATAACCATCTCCTCAAAATTAGACTATTTTAAAAAAACTTTGCCAAATATTGAGGTTATCGAGTGCGATTTCTCTATCATACTACATTTCTGTGCCACTCACTTGCCAGTGCCCCATTTTGTGATGCACGTTCACAACATGAATAATTGTGTTATTCAAATGGAATGAAATAGTCTTCACTGAGCCACCAATTCCAAACAACTATATGAACCACCAACACTACCCAGTAACCACCTTGTGCCCCAGAACCCATGGAAAAGGGCCTACAATATACTTCTGTCTTTTTCCATTCGATGAAAATATTGGTGATACTTAGAAATAGGCTTAATATGTGTAGCCAGTGCTATGAAAAAACTGGAGGACAGCACTCTTACCAAGGTGGTACATTCACTGAAGTGCGGCAGACACACCACCACATTTAGCCCTGTGGGTAAATTTTTGCCATACAACTAGGAAACTTGACATCTAATCTCAGCTTTATTGCTTTACCGTAATATGCTGGGAATAGCCAATGTATACAAAATCCTGGCAAGGCTCACAACACAGTGACATATCTCTTAGAGTGGTAGTTTATTGGCCTCACCATCAGAATCACTGCCACTCCAAGAGTGATCTTGTGAGCTAGTTGGAACCTGTGGAATGAAGAGACATTGGTTCTCTCTATGTGAGCTCTTGAGCAATCACTTTTAGATTGTATTCTCTTGCTCTCATTTTTCAATAAGCTAGGGGGTCTTTGAAACAAAGAGGGAGAACATGGCAGCCGTGTGCTGAGCGGTTGCTGCCTGCGCCGAGTGGCTCTCTGTTCCTTTTGTTAATGTTGGCTGAATCGGGCTGAGCCGGGCTGAATACGGGCCGGATTCGGACCGAAATTGCAGTGATTTCTGTAGTTGGGGGAAAAACCATAATTCTAACCTGGGATGTGTGGGGGCCTCCTCTGAGATCTCCCACGCTGTTTCGGAGCCGCTGCTGAGCTGAGGCAGGGCGGAGATTTGCGGCGCTCTGTCTCCTCCGTGGGGGCCTCGTTAGGATTCCTTCTGGGAATCTGGAAGGCAGTATCAGAACAGACGCGACCTTTGGAGGCGTCGAGCTGGAGGGAGCAATGGCTACGTCTGTGGGAGAGGTGGCAGAGGAGAAAAATGCAGGCATAGAGACAAGGAGCTCTATGGCCACAATACAGCAAGGAAAATTGGGCGGTGAGGTACCGGGGGTCCGGGGGGCTCTTACAGTTGGTAAGTCCTCTCCTCTGTATTTCTGCTAAATTCGATCAGATGGAGGGACCCTGGAGCAATTACTTTTCTGCCTTCGTCGTCCTCCCTAACCACTCAGCATACTGTAGATACACAGGGGTTTAAAGGTCGAGAAGCCAGGAGAATTTTGGAGCCATCAAGAGGCAAAGGGGCAAAAGGTGCAAAAAAGGGCAGAAAAGGGAGAGTTGGTAAAGAAACTGGTGAGCAAGGGCTTAGAAAGCAGTAGTGCAGTGAGGAGAACAGGGGTTTTAATAAAGTACACACAGACCGAATTTACTCTACTTTAGGGGCTGTGAGGGACAGTGGTGAGATCTCTCCGCACCAGGAACAGAAGGGGAAGAGTCCTAAGAAAGGCACAAAACAAATTGGAAAAAGGGGCATTCAAGCAGACACTAAAATCAGAATAACCCCCTTGCTGAGATCTTATTTTAAAGTCCTGCCACAAGTGTTGGAGGTAGGGAAACAGAGGGAGTCACTTAGTGTGCCGAGAGAGGTTTCTGAGACATTAGGGCTAATAAAAATGTCTGCGCCTTTGGAGCTAAGTCTTTCTCTCCCTTTGCCACCGTCACCCCTTTACCATCTACGCCCTCTACAGTCTCTGGTTCTGCCCTTGTGTTGGATCCCCTGCTCAGCTTAGGTCCTCTGGCCTAGATATGTGGTCAGTTGAGCCACAAGCAATACTGGAGTCAATGAGCTATTTGTTGCTATAATGGGGAGGTTAGAAAAGGCCAGTGGAGGGCCTAACACAGAGACTGAGAGTGTACCAGAGGCATGCAGTGGTACTTCAGGGCCTTTGGTAGCTTTAGAAAGTCCGGATTTGGAATCCCTTTTCATTTCGATGGCCACGGACATTAAAAAGAGATCCGCTGTCTCAGAATCAAATCAGGGGGAAATTCGACTTTTTTGCGAATCACTGGAAAAAAACCTGGACAATTTACGTTCAAGAACGATGGTCCTAGAAAATGCAGTCGAAGTCCTGAAGGATGGTCTGGAAGAAGTTAGAACGGATATCTCTTTGCTTAAAAAATAGAAAGCTGCCCTTCAGGAAAGAGTGGAATTATTGTAAAATAATTCCAGGCGCAATAACCTGCGGCTTTTGAACATACCTGAGTGGAGAGAGGGTGAAGAGTTTAAATCCTTTATCGTCTCTCTCATTAAAGATACAATTCAAATTGATGCTTTGGAAGAAGAATTAAGGAGAGACATTCAAAGAATTCACCGGGATCCCTTTAGGAAGCATCCAAATCGGACAAAGCCCAGGAAGATTTTAATCAACTTTTTGACTTTTTCCCTCAAAGAGAAAATACTAAAAGCTGCCCTCAAGCTGAAATCATTAAGACCTAGTTATTCTTCCTTCTCATTTGAGATCAGATCAGATCTGTCACGTACCACCTTAGACAGACAATGGGAGCTAGGGAAAAGAACGAAGGAGTTAAGGAAGCTGGGGGCGACAGTCCAATTAATATTTCCAGCGCAGTTAAAAATCATGTTCAACAATAAAATCCATTTTGTTAAAACAGTACAGGAAGTGAATGAGCTCCTAGAGAACCTGAAAACGTAATCTTTTACCCTAGCTATCTGTACATAAGTTGGCTTCCCTTAATTAAAATATTAGGTCTTCCCTAGATCTTTCCTAGGTCTTTCTGGGTATGCAACTGGATGTGTAAATAAGGTTATAGATACAGCCTTAAAATAGGTAGAAATCATTTTGGAACAGTGTAGAGCTTGCCAGCAGGCAGAATCTCAACTAGTCCAGGTAAATGGGGGCGGGGTTCTCCAGGGAGGGGTGGGTGGAATTCAGGATGGAGGGGTGAGGGCACGGGTGTGGGAGCAGTGGGGAAAAAATATATTTTGCTTCTTAATTTAGCTGAAGTTCAAGATTTAGTGTTTTTGGTTTGGCGTCGGCATTAACGCAGGCTGGGTAGTTCGAGATTCCAAGGTTTTCACCTGCTATGAAGACATTGCAGTGTATGTCCTGGAATGTGAATGGTCTGCGAGTCAAAAGTAGGAGGGAGAAAATCCTACAGTATTAAAGAGTCTCACCTGCACAAGTAATTATTTTACAAGAAGCCCACCTGTTGAAAAAAGAGATTATTGAGATATGTGCAAACCTCAGGTGGGTGGAACATTGTGCTTGTTCATGTCAGACGGCCAACATAAGGGGCGTAGCCATCTTAGTAAAGAAACAAGCAAATGCCACTTAAGAACTGATTGAAGCGGCAGATGGGTGATAATTAAGATTTCTGTAGAGAACATCCCTATTACAATTGTTGGGTATTTTGGCCCCAACCAGGATGATCCATCTATTTTAACAACCATTTTTGAATCTCTTGGAATTTCCTGACTCAACCATTTTGGCAGGAGATTTTAATATAGTACTGAATCCAAAATTGGACAAATCACCAAAAAGCAGAGCTATAGTCTCTGCAAAATCTAGGGTTTTTCTAAAGACAGTGATGAAACAACATGCTATTTGTGATATATGGAGAGAGAGATCTGGTATATAGTTGGGTGTATCGTTTTACAATAAAAAATATAGGCATAAATCACGAATACATTACCTTTTGATCAGCAGTAACCTAAAGGGTAATACAAAGAATATTGGGTATTTGACCCCACACTTGTCGGACCATGCAGCAATCTGGATCGACCTGGATCTAGCAGGTAGTGAACAGTGAAGGGTGTGAACCTTTGACCGCTCTCTCCTCTTGGATGATACTATAACTGGTTATTTGATCCAGGAGGTAAAAGCCTTTTCAGACATTAAAATAGGATCAGCAGATATCATGGTAGTTTGGGATACCTTGAAATCTTTTTTGAGAGGCCTAATTACGAACCAAACTGTGTGTAAGAACAGACAGTACAGGTAGGAAATTGCATCTATAGAGCACCAAATGAAGGTTTTGGAGGAAAGGATTAATCGGGTACCCAATGAAGATCAATTACTTAGAGATACTTTAGGGGCGGAATTAGATTCGCAAAAATCCCTGTTGGAGAGTACAATTCAATCAAGAATCTCTGATAGGTGGGAGTCGAGCAAGCTCGCCCATTTTGAATATGGGGAGGGAGCGGGCAGGTTACTCGCCTGGAAAGCCAAAACCGAAAGAGTCAGGAATCATATTGAACAAATAAAAGGATGTACACTCTAATATACTAACAAGTAGGGAGATTGGTTAAGTTCAATCCAGTTACCTTCTCTTGATACAACCCTTCGAGAAGATTTGGAGGCTGTAATTACACATCAGGAAGTCAGAAAGGCTTTCTTAGATTGTAAAAATGGTAAAGCTGCAGGGTCAGTTGGCCTTACTGCGGAAATTTATAAGAAATTAGGAGAAGCAATTATTCCTTATATGGTTGAGGTGTTTAATAACATTTTGGTTGAGGGAGTCCATCCACCCAGTACATGGGGGGAAGCAAATATTATTCTAATTCTAAAACCCGGTAAACCCTCTACAAAATGTGGTTCCTATAGGCCAATATCTTTGTTGATATCAGACTATAACGTTTTCTCGAAGTTATTGACGGATAGATTAGGGTGTGTAGCAGGTGAACTGTTGCATGCTGATCAAAATGACTTCATAAAGGGTAGACACCTCTATGATCTAACTCATGATTTTATCGGTGCGATAGATTTCGCCTCCACTTTCTCTCTTCCTTTGGCTGCAATGACATTGGATGCAACCAAGGCATTCGATAGGGTGGATTGGAAATACCTTATAGGAGTTTTGGAGAAGCTCAACTTTGGGCCAAAAGTTTGCCGTACCATCTGCCTTATTTACAGTGAGCCCTCAGCTATGCTGGTAGTCAATGGCAAATTGACTAGACCATTTATAATCAAAAAGGGGTACTAGGTAGGGCTGCCCCCTCTCCCCGCTTCTCTTTGATCTATATATAGAACCGTTTGCTCAGCGTCTTAGGGAAGAGCCAGCTAGAGCGGCACGTGGGAGAGGAAGGTAGCCCTGTATGCCGACGATATTCATTTTCTTTCTTTTTCGGGCTATGATATTAATGCTGACAAAACCGAGCTTATGTCATGGAACCTGGAAAAATGCCAATACCAAACCAAAAAAGAACTCCGTTACTTGGGGGTTAAAATCGTTCCAGAGATAGACAAAATATCAAAAGTGAATTTCTCTAGCACTTTGAAGGAGTGTCAAGAACTTATGAGATCGTGGGCCCATCTCCCACTGTCTATTTTGGGCAGAGTAAATCTCATAAAAATGCCAATTGTGCCAAAGGTGACGTTCTTATTTAACACTATACCCTTGAACTTCGAGAAAGTATTGTTAGATAAATTCCAGCAATCTATTAATTCTTTTGTTTGGGCCTCTAAGGCTGTTAGAATATCATAGAAGAAGCTAAGACGCAGAAGGGAGATAAGAGGTCTGGCGCTCCCTGATATTCAATACTATGCTTGGGCCTTCCAGCTAACGCACTCCAGAATGCTATTAAAATCTCCAGACTCATCAGGAAGAGGCAACATCTTTTTAGCTCTGTTGGAACAACAGGGCTTCCACATGAAGGCTTTTTGTTCAAGTATGCGGACACATTTTTTTTTTAAAAGGTTAGATTAAAAGTCCTAAGTGGCGTGGCTCAAATATGGGCAACGATTTAAAAACTAATAAGACTCGAATATTTTTCCAAGTTGGCCCCCATGTGGGATAGCCCAGGAACCCCCAACTGCCTAAAAGATCTGTTGGCAGTCCCCCTTAGAACAGCTGGGGTATTGGTATGGGGAGATGTAGCGGCTGATGGTTCACTTTTACCGTGGGCCACGTTAAATGAAAAACTGGAGGGGGGCATGTCAAGGTTTAAGTACCTGCATATGTTAAGTTGGTCTCAGAATTTGAAGAGCTCACTAGGCCAGGGGAATCCCCTGGAAGAATTTCTGGTTAACAGGCCCGCAGGGAAGAATGAGATTTCTTTTTTCTATTGCGCTATTGAGGAGGCCATTGACGGTGATTTCAAACTAGCCGAGAAGCTATGGGGGGCAGACATTCCGGGGATTGATTGGGAGGAATTGTGGAAAATCTCTTATAATACTCTCTTCTCAGTCGTGAAGCCAGCCCGACTGAGGAGGAACCACTATTTTACGACACACAGAGTTTATTTCTCCCCAGCAAGGCTCTTCAAATTCTCTAAAGGCCCACCTGCTAGGTGCAAACAATTCAATCTGGAAAATGCAAAAGATGTGCATATGTTTTTGACTTGTCCATCGCTCTTGGATTTTTGGAGAGAAGTACGAGATTCTCTATCCTCTATTTTGGGTCGCTCAATACAGATTTCTCTTAATTTCATCATTTTTGGTATAGTGAGCGATATTATTGGTACTGATACAAGTTTTCTATTTTTTGCTATCTTGTTGGCCAGGCGGGAAATATGTAAGAGATGGGTAGAGTGTAAAGAAGAAGAGAGGGGCTCTTAATCACCCAGAGGGAAATGGAGCGCCAATGTACTGTAAAGTAAAACAAAAGAGTTTTCCCACTGGGGAATATTGTTACCTGTTCCTAGATCAGGATTCAAACTCACAAACATAAATCACACCATTCATTTTGTGGAACTGAAAAACACTTACCAAGAAGGAACATATACAAACAAGTTATAAAAAGGGCACAATTTATTAAAAATATTTTGGTTACAAAACTTATCAACAAATCATCAATTAAAAACATATATTGCACTAAGATATATCTGTATCTTAGCGGTGTGAGCCCCCCGGCGCCGTGTCTTATGAGGATCTCTCTGATCCTCATAAGACACGGCGCCGGGGGGCTCACACCGCTACTCCCGGGCCAACTTTGTTTACATCTCAATTGCGCAGGCGCATCGTTTGGCCGTTGCCATGCCAACCGCCCGCCCACCACCAGCTTCCTAACCTCACGCTACTACGCATGCGCGGCTACCGCGCTACCACGCATGCGCGGCTTCTGCCAGTAACCTTGCCTACCGTTGTCCCTCCAAGGCACCCATACCTTCACTGCCTGGACCGGAAGCAACTTCACGCTTTTAAACACCACACCCACGCTGTCTCATTCCTACCGAGCAGCGAGCACGGGGTAGTAGGTGAACTGCCTGATCACGCCCTGAAAACTGTAAGTTATTCTTTTCTTTCCTCTCAGACAGGACCAACAACGGAGGCCTACGCCAGCGCCTAAAAAGGAACCTCCTCACATCCAACATATCTTCTCTTTTTCGTTAGACTATGTTGGTACCGGCGTAGCGCCCCCCTCCTGCCTGATGCAGCTCGAGTTGAGCTTTAGCACTGTAAGCCCTGTTCCTATCTGCCATATCTTAAGTTTTGTATCATTCTATGTTGTGTGTGTATTGTCAGTCCAGTTTGTCTTTTTTTGTTGACCACATACTGTGATCAGGTCATACAGAAGTAATTTAATGTTACCTAGCTGGCACATTACTCAATCCACGGCGGTACACAATATGAGCACTCCTACATAGTGCACCCCTGAGTTTGATGCCAGCATGTCTCTTTCCTATATAGCACGCACTAAGGCCAATACCAGACCTTACTCCATAGATATTCTATCTCAATAGCTAAGAGCACGTTTGCACAAACACATGTAGACACGCTCAGCTCCGATGAAGGCACTGTGCAAAACATCACTGTGGGAAGCCAGAATAATTGCACGTATCCTGCACTCTAGCACTACACTACGTAACAGGATAGTAATTATTTTATTCATTTCTTTTCCTTCCCTACAGGTTTTAAAAGCACCCTCCATTTAAGGTGTGCGTCCCAGAAGTTGATTTTTCTTCTGGTTGTCCGAGGATTTAGGACTGGGTGTGTCTTTTAGGGGGCACATACCACCCACTTCCTTGGTTTTTGGTCCTGAGGAATACCGGGGATTTTCCCCTAATGGTAGAAACATGTCGACCAACACATAAAATAGAGATAAGTGGACCGTAACTCCCCCACTACTATCTCAATCTGATTTTTTAATTCTGTCCAGTATCTTTTTTATTAAAACTCTATACTAAAGAATACCAGGACATTTTTAACACTCACATTCCTTTTTTTGCACCCCACATTTCACTACCAGCTCCACTGCAGTTGCAGGTGTTGAAGCACACCCAAGTGACGCTAGGCCACTTGGGTGGGCCCCGATGATGAAGCAAGTCACCACCAGGTGGTGAGTGAGGGGTTTCCTAACAAAGGAAAAATACTTCCTGAGTTCAGACAAGAGCCTTCACATACCCTCATCGGGTAGTACTCCTCCTTTTTGTTCTTTTGATCCTCTTCTGATGTTTCACATTAAGATGACTGAGAAAGTCTCTGAACTCTCAACTATTGAAAGGCGGGCTGATGTCAAACTTTAAGATCGCAGGAACACCCCATTTCGCAAAGATGCTTTGTAATCTTTCAATGACTCTTTCTTGAATGATATATGAAAGATCTTTTATCAAGGGAAAACTGGAGTATTCGTCATTATCACCATCAGGTGATGTCCGTTGTCAAGAGGACCGAAGAAGTCAGCAGCAATTCTTTCCTATGCATGTGTTAGGAAATATAACATGTTTAATGTGTGTTGAGTGGTTTTTGATGACAGGCAGTTGCATAAATCATAGGTCTTCAATTCTTTTTCAACTCTCTCATTGAGATGTGGAAACCAGACTCATCTCAGAGAGCTTGTCCGGTGGCAACAATTCCACAATGTCCTTCATGGCCCACTACAATTATCTGTGTCACAGACTCTCCGGAAGGACAATTCTCAAACCTATTAGAGTAATTCCTTTCTGAGTAACGAACAGTTCATCTTTCATATTTTTAAACTTCTAGTTCTCGCTGTCACTAGTAAGAGGTGCTGATTCCAAGACTGGTCTGTAATAATGTCTTTCAGCTTTAGAATGTCACTATCTTGACTTGTGGCAGTGACAATTTATTCCAACCAAATGGTAGCTGCTGTTCTTGGTTTTACAATTAAATGTATGTATGCTTCAGCCATCGTAGGAATGCCAGGACACCATAGAGGCACTTGTGAGAAGTAGTCAGCCAGGTTTTGATCTTTCCATAGATGATGCATGGTCATGTTGTTTTCTTGCAATTGCAGACCCCAAAGTTCAATGCGAGGAGGTCTTTTCTGCCTTTGGCTTGCCAAAGATTGTCAACAATGCTTGATGATCTGTTGCAAGCATGAAAGGCTTACCATACAAAGTATCTGGAAATATTCACAAGCCCACAGCACTGCTAAGCATTCTTTCTCAGGTTGTAAATAATCACGTTTAGTTAGGGACAGAGTTTGGGTTGCACCTTCCACAATACGTCTTTGAGCTATTGGGTGTCCACTGTGCTGTACAACGATGGCGCCTAACCTGATAGGGCTAGGGTGAACAACAAACTCAGTGTGAAGCTTTGTATCAAAGTATGCCATTTTAGTAGCGTCCTCAGTAGCTTGCTTTATTTTCCAAAAGCTTGGCTTGCTTTCATGTAACCAATGAAAAGAAGTATTATATTTTGTCTAGTCTCTTAATGGCGTAGTGACAGTGGCAAAGTCTTGTACGTATCTTGAACAATAGTTGGCCATGCTAAGGAATGAACGTAACATGGATACATCTGTGGGGTACTGGCAGTTGAGAACGCTTGCACATCACTAAAATTGAAAGCATTCGTGACAGGCTGTATCATACATCAAATGACAACTTGAAACAGCACGGCAGCTGATGACACACAAAAACATAGCCTTTTCCTACAGAGCAGACCAATATGTGTAGAAAAGGCTGTAATTTACTTGCAATTCCCTTGATTTCCACCTGATGATATATTTTATTCAGACCATGGCAAGAGAATAACTTCGCAACATCTCATTATGTTATCATGTTGGCAATGTGTGGACTTGGATGTCGTTCTCTTTTGATTGCCTTGGTCGCTTGATGCATATCAACATAGATGCTTAAAGCTCCTTCACTGTCCTATTTGGGTATTATCGCTAGGGGAGAGCCCGATGGAGTTGGACCAGTGAACTGCTCATGCTTGAGTAAGGATTCAAGTTCTTTTTCAACAGCTTCCTATAAATGAAAGGCTTTGTCTTTGAGCAATCGGACGGACTTCCTCATTAGCTTGTAATTGGAACTTCATAGACTTGCAGGTACTGCCTGACCGCAGATTTATGTCTGCCTCGCAAGTGCTTTGCTCGCAGTGTTACTACTCCTTAAGATGTATGGCTTTAGGTTGTGTAGTAGCTCAGTACCTCTCTTTGCTGCCTTTCCAGTAGGTTTTCGGCCAATGATATGTAGATTTCTCAGCACAGCTTTCGTTATCGTCAAATGCTTCATGCTGGCTGGAGTTGCACTCTCACTCCACATATGCCAAGCATTGATTCCGCAGTTTGATGGAGGCACACATGGCACACACAAGCAATTTTCTGGACCACAGCAAACTCCCTGGTAGAGCACTGCCGATCTTCAGGATACTTATCCCCTATCTCGTCGCCAGTTGTAGCGTCCTCCCCAGTCTGGTTACTCACTACTGACTATGACACACATGGAGTCTAGTATTGCATGTCTTTATTCGTCTGCATGTAACAGCAAACTCAATATTCTAAACCTGCATTCATTTCACTACACTCCAATGCTTATGTCACAGTTCTACGAAGTCCATCATATGCTACAAGGGTTCCATCACTGCAAACTCACACGTCACTACAGGGGACACACCCCAATTATTTACTAGTCACAATATTATGTATCAGTGCTGTGCAACTGTAATTACGTTTGTAATCTATTGCTCAGATCGTGACAGAGGGCAGTGTCTGATCTGTAAGGGGGAGGCTGACCCTATGAAACAGTTTCCTGTTTGGAAATGGCTACTGCTGGCCTGGGAGGATAGAGGCAGTCTGGGAGGGAAGCAGTCTGTAGTTCAGGGGACCCCTGCATTCTCCCCCAATGCAATTCCTCACAGGAAACCTTTGTTTTTTCTTCTTCAAAATAGTGCTTGCCCTGTTAAGGCTTTAGAAAAAGTTTTCCTGTCAGGAATGCAAACCCGGGAATGGAGGGCTACTGTCCCTTTCAGGCTTTTATTCCTGCATTCGCAGGGGAGGGGTTGCACTATACGTCTAGGCCAGTTAATATTCATTACACAGGAGATTGGGAGACTTACTTTGAATCCACGTATCGTGAAATGATTGATTAGTGCTTTGTTAAAAGCCGAGCAGGTTGCAAAAATGTGGTGCCTAATTTGCACCACCTATGAACGGCCAACCTAGTGAAACATCATGACCAGTCCCCCTTTCTCCCCTCTGGTTATTGAGGGTATTAATTTTGTGTATTGCAACTTATAATTACAATTGTGAAACAAAGCGCACATATGGGCATTGTCAAATGTAGCTTTACATTCAGAAAGGCAGCTGCTTTTTGCTTTGCTTGAAAAAAATTGCTACGAAAAATATATTTTTTTATCTTGAATGCTCAGTACTAAATATCCGAGGGACATTAATTACCGTCAAGATTACAAAAACCTAGAATTGGAACAACTGAGTAAAGGGTATTATCGTCTTACACAGGGCAGCTACATGGCACCGCTGTGTTTAGAATTAATTGCCAACCAGTATCAGGTTACTAGGAACTATTTGAGCTTTAGTACATGAAAAAGATTGCTGAAATCTAATGCCCAAGTCCATTATTGGAATATGCTCCTGCAATACAGCAATGTAATTCACTAGATTTAATTAACTCCCGCTTAACATTTGAAAATATTAAAGGTAATGAAATGTAACATCGAGTGTATGCAAACCAGATTCAGTCTCAACAGGTTTTCACTTCTGCATGGTTCGACTGTGAAGTACTCATTTTATCACTTTGCTGTAGTACTTGTAGTTATAAAGCCAAACAAGTCATTTTTGTGATTAGCATCATTCATTTGGCTGCAGAATCTTGCACACTACATCCATATATTTATTCCACTGGTAGTCAGAGTGCCATGAACAAGTGTTTGCATATTCATAGTGAAGCTTGCTACACCTGGTGATGGTACGTCATCTCAGGTGAGGGAAGAGTCACAAAAGTAATTTTTTTAAATAACTAAAGGAATTCATATAGACGGGAAGAGTATCAAGGCATCTCCTACAACCAGAGGCGGCCGGCATATCTCGCAGGTGGGAGGGTGGGCACAGAGGGTCGCGCGCTTGGGGCCGCGATTGCGGGAGGGAGTGAGCAAAATAACTTACCTTGGCGCAATGTCCCACGTCTCTGCTCCTGCTCTCCTGCCTCCAACTTCAGGAACAGGAAGCAGTCAGCCAGGCTCCCTCCCCTAGGCCAATCACAACGCTGCAATGCAGCATTGTGATTGGTCTAAGTGCTGTGACACGTCGCTCAGCCAGCGGCTGGAGGGGTGGGCATGTTCTCCATGCGGCTGTACTGCTGCCTGCCTGGAGAATGGGGAAAATGCTCATGACTGGTTTGGGCGGCCCTAGAGGGCGGACCAAACAGTAATTGCGCACTTAGGAATGGGCAAACCGATCCTCCACTGCCCTGCTCTGAGAGCAGAGCAGCCCGCCCACCCACCCGCCCGCAAAGCAGCACACACATAAAATGATAATAACTCAAAGTTACTATCATTTTATGTTTTTGCTTCTCGCACTGCATGAAAGTAGTGGAGCGATGGCGGAGGAGCTGCCACTGCCTAAAACTAGCAAATGTCCTGCCTACCTACCGCAAATACCACTCCTTTAAGAGGGTAGCAGTTTGCGTTTACAATGGTGAACCCCTCCTCTGGCTGCACCCTCAGAAACACCCTTGGGGCTCTCCTGCCTTTATTGGCATTGGTGTAATATCTAGAGTCATTTCCACTGGTGTCCCTTCTGTCTGTGACTGCAGCAGAAATGACAGCAGTGATGAATAAAAAATCACATCTAAGGAAAAATTTCCCAGTGTGTGGCGGGAATTTTTATGCAAATTCCAGGAAATGGTCTTCAACTTTGGAAGTCTATCTCCAGGAATCACTTATATGACAAGAATTCCTTCATGCGGGCAGATCTCCCAACTGAAGCAGCTCCCACCATTTTATGCGTGAGACTTTCCCAGGGAAGCATGACCCCTATAAGCCAAATGTGTTTAAACTGCACAGCTCGGCTGACTCCACAACAACGGCTATTCAAGGACTTGGGGACATATTTACAAGGCCCTATTGCCACTGGAGTGTCACTTTTTTGACTCTCCGGATGTGCAGCGCCTTTTTCAATATTTAGAAGGTGATGCTAAGCCACTTAGCGCAGTTTAACGCCACGTTGTATATATGCCCCATTTCCCTCCCACAGTCCTCTGAGGCAAAGGGACGTGAAATGTTAACACCCATTGCTTTTTGACACTGCCACAGATTTTCAAGGAGGTGGTAATCTGTGACAGCGCCAAAAACTAACACCATGCAAGAGCAGGTGTTAGAATGGCGCACAGGGAGAAATTCTTGAATTTCCCCTTGTTTTTGCGTTTTCTATGTTTGCTGTATTCTACAGCACACATAGAAAGAACAAAACAACATTAATGATTGCTTATGGCATGATACATCACCGTAATGCGTGGTCTAGGCTAGATTATTGGCAAGTATCCAGGGATATACATACATGGGTGACGGATGCCATCCATTACCCATGCACTTTATCGGACCATGCGCCCACCTCGCTCAATTTGCAAATTCCACTGCAGTTTCGCCAGCCGTTTAGTTGGCGGTTTCCAACGGGTGCACTACTGGATCAAGTTTTCCAGAAAGAATTAGGAGAAAAGATTACTGACTACTTTGCAATGAACGAGGGCACAGTAGAACCGCCAGGCACATTGTGGGAAGCCTTTAAGGTGGTTATAAGGGGCAATTGCGTGGCACTTAAAACAGGGGTGCTGAGGGACATACGGAACACATTGCACAAGCTGGAATGGAAATAGGAGAACTAGAGTGCTCCATCCAACTCACCCCATCACACGCAGACACTGCAAAGCTAAGATCAAAATTAACAGAGTACCAGGAGGAGGCTGAACGGGAGACAGCATACCAGTGTAAATACACGCAAGTCAGAAGATATGGTGAAGGGGAATGGGCTGGGAAAACATTGGCGGGTCTGCTCAGAACCCAGAGGGGGGCAAATTACATAACCGAACTTCACACAGAGACAGGTGAGACAGCCCGAACACTGAGCGAAATATTAGAAACAAGGACCCAATTTTATCAACAATTGTTCACCTCCCACATGAAACCGGACCAGTCAGTAACAGATGATTTCTTAGATACGGTAGCCCTAGCATGCTTTAATAGGGGAGCCCGAGAATACATGGACATGCCATTTACGGTGGAATATGTGAGACTGGTGATTGGTGGAATGCCAGCAGACAAATCCCCATTTGCAGACGGTCTAACGGCGGCCTTTTATAAAGAATACGTCAATATATTTACTGCAGGTGTACCTGGAGGCGATATAAACAGGAATATTGCCCCCACTCTCAGAGAAGCCCCTATTATTACACTATTAAAACCAGATAAGGACCCCACTGCGCCGGATTCATACCGCCCATTATCATTAATCAATCTGGACGCTACATTCTAAGCCAAATTGATTGCTAATAGACTGCAGCTGATGCTGCCACAAATCGCTCTGCCAGACCAATCTGGGTTCATTCCGGGTAGGTCGACTGCTCATAATCTAAGAACACTATTAGGACTGTTACATTATCTGGCCCCTCATGTTCAGGCAGTCACCGCCTTATTGGACGCCACAAAGGCATTTGATTCGTTAGAGTGGAGGTACCATTTCACTCTTCTACCTAGATTAGGACTGAGCCCAATGTTCGTAAAACAGATAGCGTTAATATACAATAGGCCAACAGCACGAGTGAAGGTTAACGGGAGGTTGTCAGAACCATTTCACATTACGAGAGGTACAAGGCAGGGGTGTCCACTGTCGCCATTATTGTTTGCAATTGCCACCGAACCATTGGCGGCTAGACTCCATCAACATCACACACAACGAAGCATAGGTTTTACATCTAGGGGTCTACTTATATCACTGTATGCAGATGACATGGCGTTGTATCTAGTGAACCCCAAAGACAATTTTGCTGTACTAATGAGGGAAATGGTTAGATTTGGTGGTCTAACCGGGATTGAAATTAACCGGCAAAAATCCATAATGTTATCACTCACTGACAGTACTGAACACTGAGTAACTGAATCCCCCATCAAGTGGGCGTCGGGCGAATTGAGATACCTAGGTATCTGGATAAGCAGTAACGTCCAGGAAATATGGCTAGCCAATTATAGTAAAGTCATGGAATGGATTGACAGTAAGATCCAGGGGTGGAAAAAGCCTCCACTATCCATTACGGGCAGAATAACTATTAAAAGAAATTGCGTTACTACACAAACTCCTATACATGTTCGTGAATATACCAATGCCACTGAACACGCACTTCTTTAGACGTCTCGGCACTAGTGTCCTTGAGCTGGTATGGCTGGGTAAGCAACCCCAGGTCGCTAGGCACCTGTTAACACTACCATTTGATCAAGGTGGGCTAGGTGCACCGGACTTTGAACTTTATGCATACAACGCACAAGCACAATATCTCCATGTCTGGCACCACCCGGCACCTTATCAACCACACGTAGCAATAGAAATAGACAGAGTCGCACCTACTCCACTAAACACGGCGATTTACTTCCCTTATAAAAGGCCTAATATGATGATTGACACAGTAGAAACAACACGCTGGGCGTGGAGGAGTATAGCAAAGAGGGCAGGTCACAGTGAATTATATGCCCCATCCATGCCGGTGGAGGGTAACCCCCTACTGGCGCCTTTAACAGACAGGGCCAGTGCACAGAGAACGCAGGCACATGTTGTTATATTACCAACTGAGGGCGGCAAGCAGGGCAAGGTATGTAGATTTCCCAAAACAACCCCCCACCCTGGTCGCTTTAGAAGATGTCTTGTCAAATCCATCTCCCCGTAAATCGATAACACATATTTATAGAACGACACAAGTTAACTTACCTATTATTATAAGCACGTCAAGGCACAATGGGAGGGCGAAACGGACACCATGATAACTGATGAGCAATGGCAGTTTTGTTGTGCACAACTAGAACACCTGTCACCAAATTATAGGCTGCGACTCATACATTTTAATTTTTTACACAGAGTATATTGTACACCGCCTCAATTGCATCACATGGGACTACAACAAGACACAAGGTGTTGGAGATGCGGGTCACTAGACGCAATGATCATACATTTGGCATGGTTTTGTAGACCCATAGCACAATATTGGTTTGCAGTCGGTGGTCACATTGGAGAAATCATAGACGCTCCACTACACATAACTCCATTGATAGCGCTGCTGGGTTATGTGCGTGAGATCCCAAAAGGTTCCCGCAAACTAACAGCCATGCTGCTGTTGTTGGCAAAGAGACAGGTTGCTATGCATTGGAAAAAGTGGTGTCATCCTACAACAGATGGTTGGATAAATGCAGCAACATATTGCAGGGATCAATTGACAAAATATTGAGAATTGATGCCCAACAGGTCTATACCAGAAGACATCTGGGAGCCATTAGTAAGCTGGCTGGGCTCAGGAGGGGCGGATCTCTGAAGTGATATCTAAACTGTATAACAACTATTTAGGGAGGAGGAAGGAGTCGCTTCACTCAGGGAATTTGATGTGGAGATGACCGAGATGGCGTATTAGGTCACAGGACATGGCTAAGATTTGGTTCGGAGATTGGGAAGATGTATGAAACATGCTTAAATGTGGATCAAAGTTGAATTTCGTGGCGGCACTGACATGACAGAATATACTGGGAGGGGGGGGAAGGTAAGGGGGATTCAGGGGGTTAATGGGGCAATAAATAGCTTCTAGGAAACTGTGGATTTACACGAAAAGCAATATGATGTACAGTTTACCATCCAAATGTATCACAATTGTCGAACGCTGCCGGGCCCAAGGGATGTCGGCTTGTTGGCTGTGTTATATGCACATAGTGATACACTGAGTACGTTGTCGGCCTCAGGGTTGTGGGCACATAGCTGTGTAGACTGTTTACATTGCAATAAAATTCTTTTTTTTTTTTAAATGATTGCTTATGTGCAAGAAGGTGTCCCTTCCTGTACATAAACAATCATTAAATAATGACGATTTGCTACTTCTATGTGTGCTGCATAGTGCAGCACACATAAAAGTAAAAAATAGCCAATATGGATTGTTCATGTGCAGGAAGGGACACCTTACTGCACATAAAAAATCATTCCCTGCAAAGCAGGCACCCTTGCACGTTGGTGCTAGGCAGTTAATTTTAGCGCCAGCCCCAGTGAAAACTTAGGGGTGCACCCTAGTGAAGTAAATACGGCCCATCCCTGTGTTTTAAAAATGTTGGAGCACTTCGCTGCCAAATTTGCCATTGCTCCACTCTCAGACATGTTCTAGTATATATGTCCCTTACCACTCAAAGTTGAAAGGGCCTGGTTACATTGTGAAATGGTATGATAAAGCGCACATACGTTATATGTGAGCCTCAAAGTGAATAAATACGTGCGTTTATGACACACAAAATGCATAATTAATGCATGTAATTCATACATTAAACACTCATAAAATACAACCAGTTTGAAGAGGCTAACACAATTTAATTGACTTTCGATGGTAACCCACATGGAGTCAATGGAAGCAGGACTGAAATTTGCGGAAGTTGACCTGTCTGTCCAGTTTTCTCAGGATGTGTGCAGGAGGGGAAACCAAGGAACTAAACATTAAAAAAAATCTTGCCAGAGAAATTTGCTCAAATTAAAATAAAATGCAAACTTTTCTAACCTTACGAATTTATAATGCTTGAACTGAGTACACTGATCATAGCTATGCTAGGAAAAATAGGTCTATTGTGAGTGAATGTGTGAGTGCTTTGACAGATCTTGAAGTACTGGATTATTTCCTACCCCCCCCCATCCAGAAATTTCGCTAAAACATATTACCTAGTTAGCCGATGTAATTGACATGATATTTAGGGGTGGGTGACAAATTCCTCTCTGCTGGCGGAGTTTGCAGAGTTTTGGATCCTCTGCGCAGTGGAGTTTTGAAAAACTACACGAAACGACACGTAGTGGAGTTTTCCCTCTCTCGCAGTACGCCAACTTAAAGTTGGTGAGCAAGAAAAATCGATTTGCCAGTCGTGGAACTCCGTAGAGCGCGTGTAGGGTTTTTTGGCACTTCGTGGATTTCCACGGAGCAGAACTTCTTGAGCTGCTCCCACACCTAATTTGATATTTGAAAATTGCCATTTAGTCCATTTATTAAAAAATATACATATATATATGTGACCAAGCTCCGTTGGCAGAGCGAAACGCGTCAGGGAGGGCACTTGCTCTTTCATTTTTGCTAAATAAAAAATGCACTGCTGACACCTTATTCGGCGTGACGGCTTGATGATTTAACATCTTGAAACTCATCTTGTGGAGTGGAGGTCTGCGCCCCTTCGAGCCGCTACTAGGAGCGGTTGGGATTTTGCTTGATCATATATATATATATATATCATCACGCTCCAATTCCTCCTCATATGCGAGAAAGACGACAGCACTCGGGGGTTACTTTTCGAAAAAGTGCAGGTTTATTTATTTCTTGCAGGCACCCTCCACAAACGCGTTTCGGCGTGCTGCCTTCGTCAGTGTGGTAACAACGTTATGCATTACTAGGTGGATTAAATAAGACATTTTCACTTTCTAATTGCAATAATAGAAATAATAGAAAACGACAGAGGACAACCCCACTGTGGTTGCTGTAGGCGCCATCTTTGAGTGTCAATGTGCGCAGCCTAAAGATGTTACACAGGTTTTTCGGCGTGACGGCTTGATGATTTAACATCTTGAAACTCATCTTGTGGAGTGGAGGTCTGCGCCCCTTCGAGCCGCTACTAGGAGCGGTTGGGATTTTGCTTGATCATATATATATATATATATATATATATATATATATATATATATATATATATATATATATATATATATATTGTGAAGAGCAATGCGCCAAGCGCTTTAGGAGGGCTGCCCACGGCGCTTCAATGCCATCCAGCTCTTTTAGTGCCCCAATCACCTCACAGCCTCCCTCCAGCTTGAAGCAGAAGTCCGACGCGTTTCGGGGCTGACACGCCCCTTCTTCATGGACGTACAAACCAGTGCACAGGACACACACCAATGCGCTTTAAATGCCGTTTATTCAAAGCGGAGCCGCCCTAAGTGGGAGTGGCTTGATTGTTGCAATGCCCCCAGGCATCCTGGGAGCTGTAGTCAGTGAAGGTGGGTGTAAATGTTCCTTTAGTAGGTTGTGCCTCAATGTTCAAATTAGTCATCTTAGTTATTTTACCTTGTTGGTTGAAGGTGGGGGGTAGGCTCTGGGGTGATGTTCATTTCTTCGTGAAGCGTCGCGCTGTTGCAAGCAAGGATATAGTATCTCCGCTTCAGTCCTCGCCAATTAGCAAGCTCCAGGCGTGTGGCGAGGCGGAGCCCCTCCTACGGTCCAGGCAGACCGGGGAAATTTTGAAGAGCAATGCGCCAAGCGCTTTAGGAGGGCTGCCCACGGCGCTTCAATGCCATCCAGCTCTTTTAGTGCCCCAATCACCTCACAGCCTCCCTCCAGCTTGAAGCAGAAGTCCGACGCGTTTTGGGGCTGACACGCCCCTTCTTCATGGACGTACAAACCAGTGCACAGGACACACACCAATGCGCTTTAAATGCCGTTTATTCAAAGCGGAGCCGCCCTAAGTGGGAGTGGCTTGATTGTTGCAATGCCCCCAGGCATCCTGGGAGCTGTAGTCAGTGAAGGTGGGTGTAAATGTTCCTTTAGTAGGTTGTGCCTCAATGTTCAAATTAGTCATCTTAGTTATTTTACCTTGTTGGTTGAAGGTGGGGGGTAGGCTCTGGGGTGATGTTCATTTCTTCGTGAAGCGTCGCGCTGTTGCAAGCAAGGATATAGTATCTCCGCTTCAGTCCTCGCCAATTAGCAAGCTCCAGGCGTGTGGCGAGGCGGAGCCCCTCCTACGGTCCAGGGAGACCGGGGAAATTTTGAAGAGCAATGCGCCAAGCGCTTTATGAGGGCTGCCCACAGCGCTTCAATGCCATCCAGCTCTTTTAGTGCCCCAATCACCTCACAGCCTCCCTCCAGCTTGCAGCAGAAGTCCGACGCGTTTCGGGGCTGACACGCCCCTTCTTCATGGACGTACAAACCAGTGCACAGGACACACACCAATGCGCTTTAAATGCCGTTTATTCAAAGCGGAGCCGCCCTAAGTGGGAGTGGCTTGATTGTTGCAATGCCCCCAGGCATCCTGGGAGCTGTAGTCAGTGAAGGTGGGTGTAAATGTTTCTTTAGTAGGTTGTGCCTAAATGTTCAAATTAGTCATCTTAGTTATTTTACCTTGTTGGTTGAAGGTGGGGGGTAGGCTCTGGGGTGATGTTCATTTCTTCGTGAAGCGTCGCGCTGTTGCAAGCAAGGATATAGTATCTCCGCTTCAGTCCTCGCCAATTAGCAAGCTCCAGGCGTGTGGCGAGGCGGAGCCCCTCCTACGGTCCAGGCAGACCGGGGAAATTTTGAAGAGCAATGCGCCAAGCGCTTTAGGAGGGCTGCCCACGGCGCTTCAATGCCATCCAGCTCTTTTAGTGCCCCAATCACCTCACAGCCTCCCTCCAGCTTGAAGCAGAAGTCCGACGCGTTTCGGGGCTGACACGCCCCTTCTTCATGGACGTACAAACCAGTGCACAGGACACGCACCAATGCGCTTTAAATGCCGTTTATTCAAATGAAGAAGGGGCGTGTCAGCCCCGAAACGCGTCGGACTTCTGCTTCAAGCTGGAGGGAGGCTGTGAGGTGATTGGGGCACTAAAAGAGCTGGATGGCATTGAAGCGCCGTGGGCAGCCCTCCTAAAGCGCTTGGCGCATTGCTCTTCAAAATTTCCCCGGTCTGCCTGGACCGTAGGAGGGGCTCCGCCTCGCCACACGCCTGGAGCTTGCTAATTGGCGAGGACTGAAGCGGAGATACTATATCCTTGCTTGCAACAGCGCGACGCTTCACGAAGAAATGAACATCACCCCAGAGCCTACCCCCCACCTTCAACCAACAAGGCAAAATAACTAAGATGACTAATTTGAACATTGAGGCACAACCTACTAAAGGAACATTTACACCCACCTTCACTGACTACAGCTCCCAGGATGCCTGGGGGCATTGCAACAATCAAGCCACTCCCACTTAGGACGGCTCCGCTTTGAATAAACGGCATTTAAAGCGCATTGGTGTGTGTCCTGTGCACTGGTTTGTACGTCCATGAAGAAGGGGCGTGTCAGCCCCGAAACGCGTCGGACTTCTGCTTCAAGCTGGAGGGAGGCTGTGAGGTGATTGGGGCACTAAAAGAGCTGGATGGCATTGAAGCGCCGTGGGCAGCCCTCCTAAAGCGCTTGGCGCATTGCTCTTCAAAATTTCCCCAGTCTGCCTGGACCGTAGGAGGGGCTCCGCCTCGCCACACGCCTGGAGCTTGCTTATTGGCGAGGACTGAAGCGGAGATACTATATCCTTGCTTGCAACAGCGCGACGCTTCACGAAGAAATGAACATCACCCCAGAGCCTACCCCCCACCTTCAACCAACAAGGCAAAATAACTAAGATGACTAATTTGAACATTGAGGCACAACCTACTAAAGGAACATTTACACCCACCTTCACTGACTACAGCTCCCAGGATGCCTGGGGGCATTGCAACAATCAAGCCACTCCCACTTAGGGCGGCTCCGCTTTGAATAAACAGCATTTAAAGCGCATTGGTGTGTGTCCTGTGCACTGGTTTGTACGTCCATGAAGAAGGGGCGTGTCAGCCCCGAAACGCGTCGGACTTCTGCTTCAAGCTGGAGGGAGGCTGTGAGGTGATTGGGGCACTAAAAGAGCTGGATGGCATTGAAGCGCCGTGGGCAGCCCTCCTAAAGCGCTTGGCGCATTGCTCTTCAAAATTTCCCCGGTCTGCCTGGACCGTAGGAGGGGCTCCGCCTCGCCACACGCCTGGAGCTTGCTAATTGGCGAGGACTGAAGCGGAGATACTATATCCTTGCTTGCAACAGCGCGACGCTTCACGAAGAAATGAACATCACCCCAGAGCCTACCCCCCACCTTCAACCAACAAGGCAAAATAACTAAGATGACTAATTTGAACATTGAGGCACAACCTACTAAAGGAACATTTACACCCACCTTCACTGACTACAGCTCCCAGGATGCCTGGGGGCATTGCAACAATCAAGCCACTCCCACTTAGGGCGGCTCCGCTTTGAATAAACAGCATTTAAAAGCGCATTGGTGTGTGTCCTGTGCACTGGTTTGTACGTCCATGAAGAAGGGGCGTGTCAGCCCCGAAACGCGTCGGACTTCTGCTTCAAGCTGGAGGGAGGCTGTGAGGTGATTGGGGCACTAAAAGAGCTGGGTGGCATTGAAGCGCCGTGGGCAGCCCTCCTAAAGCGCTTGGCGCATTGCTCTTCAAAAATATATATATATATATATATATATATATATATATATATATATATATATATATATACATATATATATATATATATATATATATATATATATATATATATATATATATATATATATATATATATATATATATGTTACCTACTGGCGGTCGCCAGTAGGTAGTTATAGTTATAGTTAGGATTATTTTCAATGCAAAATCTCAACATTCTATTGTGAATAACTTTGGCGCCGATTGAGGGATCTACCTGAAAATTCCCTCAAATTTGCCTTGCGGCGCCCCGGTCCTTCCCTGAAAGTTTAGGGGGATTTGTCAAGCGGGGGCCGAGATAAAGGGGGGGTCCCAAAACGTGTTTTCCCATTGTTAATTTCCATAGGGCGGTCGACCTCACTTTTAGCCTGAACGGCTGAATGGATTTCCACCAAACTTGGCAAAATTGTAGGGACTGGTAGCCCGATGTGCCTTTGCTATGTCTCAAGATATGTGCTCCAGTGAATTTTTAGTAATTTAGGTTCAAAAAAATATATATATCTATAAGCGCTCCCCGGTACGTGCACCGGGGCGCTAACCAGCGCGCTACGCGAGTTCGCGCGCGGAAACCTGATTGGCTCTCGGGTGTCTGTAAACATTCCTAACAGTCCGGAGTGGCCGCCATCTTGTGTCTCGGTAGGATCGAGACACAAGAGGTGGCAAAAACAAAGGGGGAAATTACCATAAGGGGGCAGAGTAGACCCCTCCTGACCCACTAGGTTTGATGTGGGGGCTATAAAAGGGCCCCGCAGGGCAAAAAAATGTTTTCTTTTTTTTATGATTTGCGCGGGGGGAGCGCCCGGTACGCGCACCGCGGAGCGTACCCGGAAGCGTTCCATGGTAAAAAAGAATGATAGAGTTTTTTTAAAATTTAGCCTTTTTTTAAAAATTGGAGGTAGTTCTAAAAAGAACTGTTTTTTTAATTCTTTTTGTTTTATTTTTTTATGTTTTTTGAACATTTTGTACTTTTTTGGCTTTTATGAACTATTTTATATATTTTTTTGTTATTTTTATGGGGAGAAACAAAAAACAGGGAATTGAAAATGGCTCAACTGAAGCAAAAAAAAAATCAGGAAAAAATTAGGGTTTTTTGTGGCAATTGTGGTTGTCACCAGCAAGGAGGATGAGCTTTATGCTCTGTTCACCATAGGAGATGGTCTTACCACAAGAAATACATGTAATTCTGAATTCCCCAAACCGTGGTTGTATGCAAGGGATTTTCTCCCTTGTCTCTGGTCCCGATGGAGTGGGTTGCTTTCTTTTGGAGGTTGTGGTTGAAGATTGGGGAGGGTTACTGGCCAGTTCTCTCATCTCTGCAGCAGAATAGTTGTTCGGATGCTTGCGCTGCATGTGTTTAATCATGGTATTATTACCAAAAGAATATTTTTTGTTAGGGTTCCCCCTTGAAAGTTCCATGCCACAGATTAGGCAAGTCACCTTGGGCGCATTTCTTCTTGCCCTCTGGGATAGAAAAAAACTCCCATCCAATGTGCTGCCTTGGCTTGTATGGGGTATTGTCTTCTGGCAGCCACCTTCTCCCCTCCTCCTCCTCCTCCTACTCCTCCTCCTCTTCTTGACCACTAATGTAATGTTGTGGTGGTCCTCTTGGTGGTGGTGGTGGTGCAGATGCTCCAGCTGCTGCTGCTACTGTAGCCATTTTGAAGTACAAAATATTTCTGATAGATTTGCAAACAGGTCTTCCTTAGTCAAAGGACAAAGTCAGAATAAGGAAAAAAGGTGGGGTCTTTCATCATTTGGAAAAAAAAAACTGTCCTGAACCAATGAAAAGTGTTATTTTCAGGTCACATGACCCGGGCTTTCATCATTTAGAAACCAAAACTGTTCTGCACCAATAAAAAGTGTTATTTTTAGGTCACATGACCCGACGCGGTTACGCGACGCGCCCCCGGGCACGCGCCACAGGCACGCCACGGGGCGCGTCGCGTAAGCGCGTCAGATGATTAAGTTGCGCGATCGTATTCGCTCGAGTATTTCCGGGTGCGCTTACGCCGTGCGTATCACGCGGACGCGGCTACGCGATACGTCATGATGTTTTCGTTCGCGGCAATAGCGCTAATGGGACGCTCACTGGTGCGCAACCCGGGGCGCTCCGAAAAAATGCGCTTTCCAGTGCGCACACCGGGACGCGCACCAGGAGCGCACCAGGGCAAAAAAAAAAAAAGTATTATATAAATATACAATATAGGATTCATTATAAAAAATATTACATTTCATAGGTTTGAGGCCCTATATATAGTTAGGAATTAGCATTTAAAAAACCTATGAAATTCACTGAAAAAACTATAGGTTTCACACCAGTTATAGTTAGGAATGAGCATTTAAAAAACCTATGAAATTCACTGAAAAAACCATAGGTTTCACACCAGTTATAGTTAGGAATTAGCATTTAAAAAACCTATTAAATTCACTGAAAAAACCATAGGTTTCACATCAGTTATAGTTAGCAGGAAGTTTTACTCGCATAAAACCATTGAAATTCCCACGTTATAGTTAGTTGGACTCACTATAACTTGCGCGCCTGCAATGCACTGCTGATGACGTCACATATTACATCACTCATGACATGTTCAGTGAAATCACTCATGACATCACTGATGACACCATCCAGTGAATGTGTGTCTTTCTGAAAATAAATATGTTTTATATATGTATATGAAAAAGGTCGATGGAAGAATAAATGTTTAAGTAAGTGTCTAAATGGATGGTTTTTTTTTTAATTGATTGGTTAACTGGCTTATTAAGTGTATCTTAGTGAATACATATATTAGCGAGTAATGTTTACACATTTAAATATAGGTATCAGTGTTTCACTTTGTGTATAAGTGGCTGCATGGGTTGGTGAGTAGCTACATGTGTGTGTATATGGGTTATTAGATGTTTTTTTTAGTATCAGTATGAGTGTCTGCATGGTTTGGTGGGGGTGTTACTTAGCACATAGATGCATCAATGACTGACTCACTGTTTGTATGTGTTTTGAAGACAGCATATATGCAGGACTGTATGGGTGGATGAGTGTGTATATGTGTGTGTTAGTGAGTGAATGACTGTCTCACTAGTGTCTTTATCAGTAACTACATATGTTTTAATCTAGTATATGTGAGTATTGATGTATATAAGTGAGTATATGTGAGAGTGAGAGATTGTAAGAGTTCCTGCTTAAATAAGTATGTGTTTCTATAAGTGATTGTTTAAGAGAGTAAGTATGTGTAAGTTTCCTTAGAAGTAAGGTGGTTGTGTGTGTGTATAGCTTTATATGCAAATAAATGGATGTTCAATAGTTTATTTGCATGTGTGAGTACGTGTGTGAGTAACTTTTGGATGACTGTCGGTGTGTAACAGGATGTATAGGTGTATCACTACATATGATGAGTGAGTATATGTATGAGTGACTATAAAGAACTGTTGGTGAATGAGTGAATGTGTATATAGATGGTGGAACTACTGAATTGGTTGTTGTAACTGGTATGGGTATCTCCATTTTTTTGAAAATGTTAGTTTCTATTTTTGAATATGTGTTTCAAGGGTTACATTACACTGAAAGGAGGTCTGTCACTCTGTCACAAGGATGGTGTCATCAGTGATGTCATGAGTGATGTAATATGTGACGTCATCAGCAGTGCATTGCAGGCGCGCAAGTTATAGTGAGTCCAACTAACTATAACGTGGGAATTTCAATGGTTTTATGCGAGTAAAACTTCCTGCTAACTACAACTGGTGTGAAACCTATGGTTTTTTCAGTGAATTTAATAGGTTTTTTAAATGCTAATTCCTAACTATAACTGGTGTGAAACCTATGGTTTTTTCAGTGAATATATATATATATATTACCTACTGGCGGTCGCCAGTAGGTATATATAGTTAGGATTTTTTCTCTATGGGATTTTTGAAAATTCTAAGTCTAATAACTTTGGCGTTTGTGGACGGAATTGGCTGAAATATTCAGGAAAATGGAACATTTTGTTTCTGTGCAGCCCCTGAAAATTTGTGGGGGGGTTCGTCAAGGGGGGGCCGAGAAAAAAGGGGGGTCCCAAAACACGTTTTTCCCATGTTAATTTCCATAGGGCGGTTGGCCTCACTTTTAGCCCGAACGGCTGAATGGATTTGCACGAAACTTGGCAAAATTGTTGGGACTGTTAGCCCGATGTTCCTTTGCTAGGTCTCAATATATGTGCTCCAGTGGATTTTGATAAATTAACGTTCAAAAAAAGATATATATCTGTGACAGCGCTCCGGGCAGCGCTCCGGTTCGCGTACTTGACGCGTAACGGACCTTCGCGAGGAGAAGCGGATTGGCTCTCCGGTGACTGTCAACATTCTAAACAGTCCGGAGCGGCCGCCATCTTGTCTCTCGGTAGGATCGAGAGACAAGAGGAGGCCAAAACAAAGGGGGAAATGACCATAAGGGGGCAGGGTAGACCCCCCCTGACCCCCTAGGTTTGATGTGGAGGTTTTTAAAGGGCCCCGCGGGGAAAATTTTTTTTTTTTTTTTGCGTGGGAAGCTTCCGGTTCGCGAACCAGAAAGCGGCCCGGGGAGCGTACTATGAGGAAAAAAGAATGATAGACTTTTCAAATATTGTATGTTATTGATTGTTTGTTTTGTTGATTTTTTATATATATATATATATATATATATATATATATATATATATATATATATATATATATATATATATATATATATATATATATATATATATATATATATATATATATATATATATATATATATATATATATATATATATTCACTGAAAAAACCATAGGTTATAGACCATATATAGTTAGGAATTAGCATTTACAAAACCTTGAAAATTCACTGAAAAAAACCATAGGTTATAAACCATATATAGTTAGGGATTCGCATTTACAAAACCTTATTTTACTCACACAAAACCATTGAAATTCGCATATATAGTTAGTTGCACTAACTATATATCGCGCACCCGCAATCCACTGCTGATGATGTCACATAATACATCATTCATGACATGGTCAGTGACATCACTGATGACATCACCGATGACATCATCCAGTGACTGTATGTTTCTGTAAAGTTAAAATATGTCTTATATATTTAAGAATGAGTGGATGTATAAGTGTCTGGATGAAGGATTTAGTAGGTGCATGACTGACTGTATGAGAGAGTGATTAAATGTGTCTCCCTGAGTGCATGGGTTAGTGACTAAATTGTCTTAATGTGTGCATCATTATATCTGTTGTTCTGTAAACTGCTGCATGTGTTGATCAGTAGCTATATGAGTAACTATATGGGTTATTGATTGGTTGCCCAAGTATTTGTATGGGAGAGTGAGTGTGTGTGTGTGGGTGGCTGGGAGGTGTGTGACTCTGTGGATAGATGTGTGAACAGTTGATTCACTAGATGTATGGGTTCAAAACTGCATGTGGAAACAGCTGTATGGGTGGTTGACTGTGTGCATGAGTGTATTGGTGAGTGAATGGATATCTCAGTGCTACATGCCAAAGTTAGTACATATGTAAAACACAGTACATGTGAGAGTTGACATATATAAATTACTGTGTATAAGAGCCAGTGAATGTGTGAGTGGCTGCATGGATCATTAAAAACTCGTATCAGTGATTGTATAAGAGAGTAAATATGTGTTAGAATATGTTTGAATAAGTAAGGTGTGTATAACTGTATAGTTGAGGAAATGGAGGTGTGATTGATTCTTTGCATGACTGACTAGGTGTATGAGTAACTCCATGGATGAGTGACAATCTGTGAGTGTCTGTTTACACTGAGTGTATCTAAGGTTATATTAGAGTCTGAAGAGGTTCATCATATTATCACATGAATGATGTCATCAGTGATGTTGTCAGTGATGTCATTTGAGTTGTCATCAGTGATGTCATCGGTGATGTCACTGACCATGTCATGAATGATGTAATATGTGACATCATCAGCAGTGGATTGTGGGTGCGCGATATATAGTTAGTGCAACTAACTATATATGCGAATTTCAATGGTTTTGTGTGAGTAAAATAAGGTTTTGCAAATGCGAATCCCTAACTATATATGGTTTATAACCTATGGTCTTTTCATATATATATATATATATATATATATATATATATATATATATATATATATATATATATATATATAGTTGTTGCTCTTAATCACCGTTGGAAGGGTTAGAATGCCTGCTTACATAGTGACGCAGGTTATTTCATAGTTGTACGCACAGCTCAGAAAAGTATGCACAGAGGCAGTGTATTGCAGGGGATAGGGTGTGGCATATCGGCCAGAACTGTTGACTTTGGAACTGGGGAACCACGTTCTAGTTTCAGAAATTGCTGCTGTGGTTCTGGGTAAATCACCTAATTTCCCCGTGCCTAAAAACGAGGCAGTGCCCTTTAGTAGTGTAACTGGTGCTGATTCAAAGTGACCCAGTACCCTTGGAGCGAGCTCGCGCTAGATAAAACGGCAAAGAAAACATTTTGCCGCAGGGCAAAATAAATAGTTAGAGGGATTACAAAATAAATAGTTAGAGGGATCGTTGCCCTCATATTCTGCAAGTTGAGCATATGCATTTAACACGACAAACCCTGCTTGGCAAGTTGGGAGACCTTGAAAGCCGCTCCGAATTAAAACGTTGGTGGGCTTCAGTGAAGGAGGCTTGTTGAGTTCGGCTGGAATTTACAAGTGCGGCTCTATTCATTTTATTTTTTTTGTCCTTACATGCCCGAGGAATCTAATTTCCAATTTCTTTATCACTCAGGTTTTGAGAAGAAGCATGAAGAAGGAAAAGGTATTCGGTGCAATGTCTGAAAAACCTCGCTCTACTGGTGTGGTGGAAAACCGCCAATAAAGTTCAGCCCTGACCTTGGTTGGCACCGCTGTTTATGCCAGCCTGCCAGGGAATACGCATAATAACTAGATAGTAGCTCTAGCGGAAGTAGAGATAGCCTCCAAGGAAACTCTGGAGGCGCACAGTATCAAAGGGAGGCAGCCTGCTAGCAGTGAACACTGAAGAATAGTTGTGGACAATTTGATAAAATATTTAAAAATGAGTTTGGGTCATTTCAGGAAATCACACTGCAGTGAACCAAGCATTTTTCCTTTCCTCATTAATATGTCTAACCCTTCTCAACAACAGTTCTTTGAGTAAGAATAATGGAAACAGTGCAGACTAGTTTATTATCGTCATTTATTTAAATTGTATCACCACGTATAGTTTGCATATCATTTTTAAAAACACCCCCATACTTTTCTTTCACCTCTCTAAGGGACCGTGATAAGAGAGCCAGTATGTGGGGTATTTATTACTATTATTTTTATTAGTAGTAGTATTGTTGTTGTTATTTATTTGCGGTATTTAAGATAGCATAAACTAATCTCCAGGGAGCAGCAAAGCACCTTTCATTGAACATTATCAGGAACTGGCAAGAATGCACTGGAGCTTCGAAGCCCAACAGGACAGTGGTGGTAGGCCATTAACAAAGAAGGTTCTGGGAGGCAGGAGAAATTATGAGACGCAACGGATATGTGGTGTTGGTTAAAGGAGAAATGAGGGTTGTGGCATCGACAGTGCTCAGTTTTGTGTGTTTGACGCTTTGGAAAATGCCTTAAAAACGTTTCCAAAAAGTTTAAAAAAATGATCATCTAAGGCAAATGTACTCGTTATATATTGTAAGTGTCTTGTTACCTTTCAAAAGCTTTTACAGAATCACCTTACACCACATCAGACCATTCTTTTTTACATCTAGCCTATAGGGAGCTTTATCAACTTCAACAGCCTTATTTTCTTTAAATCATAAGAACAATACATACATATGTATATATACAGACATAAAGGAACTTTCGGCCAGCCTACTTCACCCAGTGGACTGTTTAGTTGTCATCCATATTTTGCTATCGCCTACCATACCATACAGCATGGGGCAGTGGGCGAGCCCAATTCAGTCATTGGCTGCCTTGCACAGTGGGTGACAGCATTTTGCTTAATCACATGTGCAGAACCACCTCAAAAGGAGAGGGCTTCCCTGCCAGGGCTGGTGTGTCTGTGCCACTCCTTAATTGTTCCATTTCTATTTATTTCCAGGCATTTTTTCCATATTCCACACATTTAGAAAAAGTAAATACAAATTGGGTGCTTGTCAAAGCTTAACTTGCTGGTTTTGACAATGCTTGTTTATTATTTCCTGTTACTTTTAGCTAGTCATTTGTTTGTTTTCTATTATCTTCTGTGTGCCTTCCTTTATCAAGTCCAGCTACAGAGTAAAGAAGCATGGTTTTAATAAACTCATTTTTACAATTAGCATACATGATTTATTTATTTATAAAGTTTTATATAGCGCACACATGACCCACGAGGGCTTTACAATACACTGTTATCAAACATTAAATGATTGGAGTAATATACATACATTCGAAATGCGACATTCAATACAAAAGAGGTAGGCAGTGGTATATGGATATCATAAGTGCCTGATAGTAATCAAAGAGTTAAAGTCTTGGGATGTGAATTTGTTCATTAGAAGCATTTTTACTCCTTTTTTGAAGGAGGTAAAAGAAGAGATTCTGCGTAGATCTGGAGGTAAGGAGTTCCAAATCTTCAGTGCGATACCTGAAAATGCTCTGCAACCAGTTCTATTTTTGTTGAAGGATTGTAGTTTTAATAGTAGTGAGCTTGCGCTTCACGATTGTCTGCATCCTCCCGACTGATCTAGCTTTTGTGCTAAGTAACTGGGGGTGTTGCTATGCAGGGCTTTATGGGTCTTGCAGGTGATCTTAAGTTGTATTCTCGCCTCGTAGGGTAGCCAGTTCAGAACTTTCAAGGCCTGAGAAATGTGGTTATTTCTTTTAGTTCCCGAGACCAGTCTGGCCGCAGCGTTAAGCGATGCCCTCAGCGGGGCCAGCTTGTATTTGGGAAGACCGCAAAGAGTGGTGCTTTCATAGTCCAATGTTGGTAACACTAGCGCTTGTACCACCATTTTTAAGTTGGTCTGTGGGAGGAAGGGTTTAAGTTTCCTTAGGATACTCATCTGATGATTAGCTCCCTTGGTGGCATTATTGATTTGCGCCTGCATATTTAAGTGTTTGTCTAAGATGACTCCCAGAGATTTTGCGGAGTCAATGATGTGGGGAGCGCAGTCAAAGGAAGTTGGATGCTGCAGCCATAGGTGTGTGATTGGGGGGAGATGAGAAGGAATTCAGTTTTCCTGGTGTTAAGCATGAGGTGGTTGCCATTGAGCCAACTTTGAGTATTATGTAGAATAGCGTTGGCGGAGATGAAGTCATCTGGAGAGGAGATTTTCAGCGCGGTTGCCAGGGGTTCCATGAGTAGATTAAAAAGAATAGGAGATAGTGCTGAGCCTTGTGGAACCCCTAGGGTGACCATGGAGGGTTGAGAAAGTGATTGCTTCATCTTGATTTTTTGGGTTCTGTTATTTAGGATTTGCTATTTAGATCATTGCGGAATGTTAACATTTACATTTCACAGAGGAATTGGGTGATGCTTTTCAGAACTAGTCACACTTTTATTTCACTTTACTAGGACTATAGACAGTGCTAAATTCATAGATTTTGGCAATTTATACTTCAATACGTCTGTGAATTGAAGAACAATACATTTGTGTGAGCATGAGCCTTCAATTGCAGCTACTATTTCTTTCAAATAAAAAATAAACTCCAATTCAGTTTTCTATTTCAAATGTAGAGCTGATTGCCTAAATGATGCAGACATAGCATTGGATATTGAGTAAGGAAAACATATTCTGCATGTACATGTTTTTAATACTCTACAAACTTCTATTTTAGATAGCACAATCTTTATTTTACCTTCAACAGACTTGATAACTTTGTTTAAAATGAATTGTGAGCAGTCTATTTGCCAATAGTATAATAATCTCGCCTCCCTGTTCTTAATATATTTCCTCGTGTAAAAAATGAAGCTCTCCGTCCATAGGCATAAAGGAAGATGATTCAACCTTTTCCTGGTCTTTAGGAGAGATTTTGTATCTACTTCTGTTCTAAGGTCTCCAAATGTCCGTTGTGCTTTCCCCTAAGCATGTCACACTTATTCAAGTATAAATTCCTTTTTTTTCATAAGTAACAAAATGGTATAAAGTAACACCACTACCTTAAGAGCATGATATACACTTTGATGACATTCAGAGTTTGTTTCAGTTGGAGTTATAAGGCTTCATTTTTAAATAAACAGTAAATAAACAGTAATTTTTATTGATTTGGTCATCCTCCTTAAATACCAATTCCAGAGAGACATTTGCATGATCTGACATTATAATTTCACCAACCTCATCCTCACTATATCATAGAATAAGATCATAGAAATTAGAAGGTAGTAAATTCTTGAATGTGTAATATGTCTTGAAGTACAGAAGGTACATTATTTTTTCTTTTGGTAGAAAAGTCTGGAATTACCTTGCAGTGAAACTGGAAAATAAGCTCTTTATTTGGATTACAAATAAGTATTCAACCATCCCATGACTCTGAAATAAAATGTTGTGCTAGATTGAACTCTCTAACAAAATACTTGTTTTGTTTGAATATATTCTGATGGTCTTAAAAAGTGTTTTGAAAAGATCATATGGCATAGCCGATACCTAAACCAATTTTGATCCGCTTTATTTCCCCTACTAATAAAGCATATCTCCCATCTCTATGTTTAAACTCATGTAATATAATTTAGGAAGTACTTAGAAAGACATGCATACAGTAGCTTATCAACAAACAGCCATTTCCTATAACAGAAAAAAAACAACACAAAGTGTGAGATTAGTTCAACTACCTAGAAATTAAATGCCGGTAGAAGATAACCAGCATTTGTAAAACCAGTAGGTCTATATTTAACACACTAATGTGCTAATAACTGGCATGTGTTGATGTCCACAGACTAGTCACAGAAAGAGACAGGTTTCACAGAGGCTGGCACAAATAGTATGTGTGCCTCTGCTTTCATGCATTCACACATTTGAACCAGACCTACGGGCAAAGCCAATTGGTATAGTATATAAGTAAAAAGGTGAAATCGCTTTTATTTTTGTACACTGAAACAGAATAAAAATAAACATGCATTAACAGGTTTTAAATTATCACCTCTGTTTAAATGAACCAGAATCAGAAAACAGATTTTGCTAAATATTTTGAGTCTTCATCTCAAGAATTCATTGAGGTTTCTCAGCATTTCAAATCCTCAGTGCCCAACAGGGAGAATGGTGAGCGACATACTATTGTGACGGGGAGGAGTGAGCAGTATGATCTGAGCAGTAGCCTGCCAGTAAGGGCGTACAGACACTAGGCACCCTCACTCTGTCTGTGAGGAGTTCCCTGCCAGAAGGGGAAAGCTGTGATAAGGGAGAGGAGCCACTAGGGCATGCTCACTGTGTGAACAACACTCCAGCAGGAATATGCCTCTTGGCCCTACATCCCGTTACCCTGCATGTTGTTACAATCCAGTCGTTTCAACAACCGCATTGTAACAACATATATCGTTACCCCGCAAGTCGTAACAACGACTTGCGGAGAGGGGTGCTGGATGTTGAAATAGTATATTTTAATATTCCAACTCCAGACTGTGCGGACAGTAAGGAAGGTGTTGGATTTTAAATCCAACACCTCCTCCCCCCCCCCCCCCCCCCCCCACAAGTCGTTGTTACGACTTGCGGGGTAATGGTATGCATTGTTACAATGCGGTCATTGTAACAACCACATTGTAACAACATGCAGGGTGATGGATGCGGGGTCAAGGTTGTTTACCCTCCAGCAGCAGTTGAGCAGCACCCTGGCAGAAGGGGAGATCTGTGGCAGGAGAGAGTATCTGTGGGGTGTGATCATTATGTACTCAGCACCATGTCAGCAGTGGAGAGGAGCTGCTGACGGTGTCCCAGCAGCGGACAAGAGCTGAGCAGGGCAATGTTTGAACAGCTGCCCAGGGAATGAGATGGCCTGACACCCAGGGGGCTTCCGACTGCCCCTTTACCTCCTTGCCCCCAAATGTCTTGTGAAATTACAGTTTTATTAAATTGATTTCACAAAAATTCAGGGGGGAGGTAGTCATCTTGGAGTCAACCTATCACAATCTGGAAAATATAACACAAATAGGCAGACATTTTAAAGTCAGGCTCCCACATGAGTCCGGACTTAAACATGAAATACAAGCCTTCTGCAGTAAAAAAGAAAACGATTGCTTCCTGAATGTAATGCATGCAGGACCTAAATAATTTAAAGTGTGATGATTCGGTGCACCTTTCTAATGCAAAATACTTACTCATGACATGCAGTCACTTTCTAATAGGATTAATGCTACACTAATGATGTGAGAAGAATACTCCACTGGGGCAGAGGCAAAGCCCACTCTATGTATATTTTAAAGAATTGCTAACAATAGGTTTGCAATACAGCTGAAGCTACCATTAACCAGACCAGAAAATGCCAATGACATTTATGATTTCCTAACCCAAAACTCTTTTGTACAACCTAACATGGATTAAAAGAAGGAATCAAAGAGCTTATTATTGCAACCCCCCAGGAAATACAAAATATAATTTCAATTATTTCAATATGATTTTTGTTCTATATCTATTAAATAATAGTAATAAGTGGAATTCTAAAATAAAATGATCTTACTACATTGAAATCTCTTGCTTGGACTGCACAAAATTCAAAGCCTAGAGAAATGAACATTGACAAGTTTCCTTTAAATGTTGCTTTAACTGTTCCTGGCTAATGTTGCAATTCAACTTTGAATGAAGCCATATTTCTTTGTGTATGAATTGGAGAGTACTTGAACTATATATAGACCCCATGGTCTGCAGCATTGTTAATTTCCTTTGTCGACAAACCTATGAAAATGGACAGAACAGTTGTTTCTCATGAGATGCATGAGAAGACATACCAGAGAATCACACTTTTGTGCATTATGATCAAATGTGTCACCACACAATGAACTAACCATGGTGCAGAGATGACTGGTCACCAGCAGCTTCATAAAGCCTATCAAATGAAAGTTCCAAAAAAAGGAGAAGCTTTTTCCCTTTCACCTTCCTGAAGAGACAGAGATAGATGGAGACCCCTGCTATTTTTCGTTTTTAAGGATACTGCTTTTTGGAACTCTCTTACTTATGTTTTAGGAACCATCCTTTTGGATCCTATTTGTGGACTATATCAATGATTTTAATGATTTTACCTGCCATACTTGTCTAGTGAGCTACCAGATTTTCTTTTTTACCCTTTAGCTTATGTCTAAAGACTTGCCCGAACACGACATTAAACTTGAGCATTTTTGCCCTGATTCTTTAGATCTTTTTGAATCCTGTTAACAGGGAAAATCATCTTGCTGCCTTCAATGGTAGGACTCTGTAACTCTATAAACCACCATCTTCTGGATTAGAACTTCTGACTAAATGTGTGGGTTCATACTACATGCTGCAGGATTCTTGACTTACATGGTTAAAAGACTGCTCATAAGCATATCTTTTGGATCATTAATACAATAACTCAACTTTTAAATTGCCTGAGCCCATTATTGTGCCTCTGTGTTCTTTTCCTGAAACTGTACTATAGCCTTATAGCCCGCCATAGCAGGCTATACCGGCTATTAAAGGCCCGCTCCAGCATTAAAGGCCACTCCCGAAGGTGAGGGCCTTTAACAAGGGAGCAGGACTTTAATAGCCAGTATACCCCAGTTACGAAGGGCTATAAGGCTATTAGAACATTCGGCCACTAGAGGGCAGACGGTTCTAACAAATAAAACAAAAGCCTCTCGGAACCCAAGGGGGTTTAAATCCCCTCAGGCTCCGAGAGGCCTTTGTGAAAACAACATTGGAATGTTGCTTTGCGGCCTTTACCGGCCCGTAGAAGCATGACGCACTTTGTGTTCAATGCAGTGCTCCACATTTCAATGTTCTAATAATAGTTTAATTCTAAAGTTGTAATAGGGACATCTATAGATTGCTTATTGTGGGTAGTGAAATCGAATTGCAATTTTGACTTGTGAGTTGGCCACTAATTAATGGTCCTTGTTAGGTGGCTGACAGCTCTGGATATCTTAGTGTCTCACCCCTCACTACAAATGAGATTCATCAGACGACCAGTGCCCTTGTGGGTATAGATAAAATATTTGTGTGATAGGTAGCAGAATGTTTCCATGGCCCCAATGCTGAGGCTAAAGTAATAAGAGGAAAAGGGCTTCCCTGGACCGGGTGCCAGCTCTCAGAGCCATTCCTAAGCCAGTGCAACGCTCTTGCCTTAGTGGGCCTGCTATATTCTTCGCACACCTGGGACCAAATTCACAAAGGGCCTTGGCACTCGTGGCAGAGGTCCCGCAGTCTTGGTGGGGGGCAGCTCTCATGGCTGGACCTCTGCAATGAGAAACTGCAATGCCGAAGGCCTGCCAAAAGTGGGGCCTATGTCACGACTGCGGGGCCTCAGCTACGAGTGTGGAGGCCTGTGAATCGAGTCCAGATCAAGGGAGAGATTTGCCTTTCGCCTCAATTCCAGACCTCAAGTTTGTACATACGCCAGGGCCCTCCACCACCTGATGGACCGGATGCATGGGTAGTCACGAGGTAGGTCAGACCACAGGTTATGTGGCCTAACCGCCGAAGAATGGAGTGGGGGGCCCTGGTGTTACTAGGACTGAGCAGGCTCAAGGCACTGTGTGTTCAGGGTAAAGTGCTAACCTTAGTGCCATTCATCTAGCAAGCACACCTTTCAGGGAGGAGGGCGCCTAGAGCCCACTCCATTGGTCGAAACCAGCCAAATCTGTTACAACCCACCAGTGTTGCCACTCAGAACCTTTGCTGGACATCCACCAACTGGGAAGCATGTAGGATTAAACAGGATCGCTATGGTCGGACAGAAGCTAGATTAGCACACAGCTGCCATTCTGCTCTCCAGCCCGAATGTCGGGTGTTGTGTTTTCCCATTCTCTCCCTATGCCCTCCATGAACCACTCTTGTTCGTTGGAGAAAAGAAGACATACTCAATTGCTGACTTCCTCTTGAATTTCGAGAGAGAGCTGCCACCTCCAAGCCAATGGCAACATGGCTTACAAGTGATCCAGCACCATGGGACTAAATTGTTACTCTCTTCATGATTCATCATGGTAACCTTGGAAACATCTTGCATGTGTTTGTATCTGACACTGCACCTTATTCTCCTCGACGCATGGACAGCAAATTAGATTGACTTATGCAGAATCACTGTGTTTTTAAGACATGTTTTATAACCTCGAGTTATAGGGGCAGATGTATCAAAATACCTATTTGCGATTCTCAAATAGCAATTTTTTGAGAATCGCTATTTGAGAATTGCAAAATGGTATGTATATAAAAAATCGCAATTTTGTAGCGATTTCTTAAAATTCCTTAATTGCGATTAGCAAATTGCTAATCGCAATTAAGAAATAATTTCCCATTCATTTTTATGGGCCAGGAGGTTATTCTCAATTTGCGATTCGCAATTTGAGAATCGCAAATTGAAAATAATTTCAAAGGTGCAAGGGTGTCATAAGGATTTACATGTATGTGCACCATATGGCACCTTCACAAATGCCAAAAATTGCATTTGTGAAAGAAATCGCAAATTACCACCAACTTGAAGTTGGTGGTAATTTGCGATTTCTTAAGGAGAAATCACAATAATTGAATGCTTGATGCATAGCATTTAAGGAATCGCAATTTGTAATTCCTTAAATGCTTACGCAAAATTAAGGAATCACAAATTTTTCGATTCCTTAATTTTGCTATGCAATTTCCTTCGTACATAGCGCTTAGCAAATTTTTAGTCGCAAACGCTTCTTTTTTGCGAATCGCAGGGGTTGCGACTAAAAATTGCTTTGATACATCTGCCCCATAATGTTTACTTTGTTCCTATAAAAGATTTTGCAAACTCTGTGGTTTCTTCCATACTATCCATTGTTGTTTTGCATACTCATAAATGTGTTTTCTTCTTACATTTAGGTAGCCTTTCGGTTCTGCTGAGATCAAAATGGGGCCCAATGAAAGAACCTACGATAAAGTTCTACACTAAGCAAATCCTAGAGGGCCTGAAATATCTCCACGAGAACCAAATTGTACATAGAGACATAAAGGTTAGCAAAGTCTTCAAATATGTATATAAATATGATGTGTGTGTGTGTGTGTTTGAATTATTCGAAATGGTTATGTATTATTGACCTTTTAACTCTGTCAGTGTGCTCACAGTCTTTATGCTAGGATCAAATGGCCATGATAAACCTTCTAAGGGCTCTAATATTAAGTGCTGAAGAGGTACTATGGCTGACATGAAAGGAAAAACATTGCACATGACGCAACTGGAGTTTTCAGGAATCATTCAGGAGTCACACTCTGTAAGATTGTTTTTTTTTTTTTAAGTTTCAAAAACCTTTATTAGTTACCGCACAAGCAACACAGCTGTTTGCCTACAACCATGGGACCGGCAGCATGTAATAAACTGATTTTCCCTTGAATAACACAGCCTTTGAGCCAACGTCCCGGGGGCCCGGCATCAAGTCAGAATTACGTATGTCCAGGTTAATCAACTTGTGCTTAAAATGAACGATATAAAATGCTATTTGCAATGTAAAACACATAGTTACCAATATATGAACAACCCCCGTCCCACTTTGCCAAGTAACTAAGTCATAAGTCCTAGATCTAGATTGATTTCATCCACCTGAGAATACCTGCCACAAGTTCCGTACATCAACAGCCTTAGAGTCCCACCCCACAACAATCATAGGGAGACATCAATTGGATCAAATCAAGCATTGCATGGTAATTGCCAGAACCAAATATCTATCTGCGGAAAACTACTCACCATGCCAATCTGTATGAAGGTCAGAGCCCCCTTGTCCCAACCAGGTCACAAAGGGCGCCCACACATCTAAGGGTCTAGATCTGCTGGGCAGTAATTCCCAATAAGTCGACAATTGATCTTTACAATATATGACCGTATTTATCCAACCCGCCACAGTAGGCTGATGCAATTTTTTCCAATGCAATGCTACCTGACGTTTGGCGAGTAACAGCAACATGGATGCCCGCTTATGGGAGGTACCAGGTACATCCAGGACAAAGCCCAGGAGCGCCACGAGCGGAACAGCTTGCAAATGTGTGCCTATAATGTTGCCTATGTGTCTAATGATTTCCGACCAGTAGTCCGCTATCGGACTGCAAAGCCATGCTAAATGAAGAAATGAAGCCTCCAGCGCCCCACATCTCCAACAATTCGCATCCTGCTGCAGGCCCATACGATGCAACTATTTAGGTGTACGATAAGTTCTATGTAAGTAATTAAAGTGTATATGTCGTAACCTATAATTTGGTGATACATTTTCCAATTGAGAACAGCAGAATTGCCACTGTTTTCTGTGATCGTAATATCACCTTCCCTTTTCCACTCAGCTTTCGACGTACTTAACATCATGGGGGATGACTAATGTTAGGTTATAAATTCATGTAATCAGTTTCCGAAATATTTTCCAGCAACGGCAGTGTGGCCGGAACGCTTGGGAACTCAGTATATCTCGCCATGCACGCCGCCAGTAGCTGGTAATATAACAGCATGCCAGAAGCTGAGGGTGTATCTGGCTCACACATCTTCTGAAGAGACAAGAACTCGTCATCTGGGTATAAGTCCCGTTCCACCATTAGGCCGCACCTCCTAGCGCATTCAGTGACAGCTTTGTCCGTTAATGGACCGAGTAGCGGATTCCCTCCCAGTGGCATAGACGGTGCTTATAGTTCTTTATGACCTGCCCACTTTGCTATATTTCTCCACGCTCATCGTTTTGTTTCGACCGTATTTATGTCAGAGTGAGACCGTTTATATGGGTGGGTGCAGTGATATCTAGTTCTATAGCCACGTGTGGTTGATATGGGGTCGGATGTTGTCAGTAAGGCAGATACTGTGCTTGTGCACTGTAGGCATAAAGCTCAAAATCTGAGGCCTCTAGGCCGCCCTGGGAAAATGGAAGAGTCAGTAGCTTCCAGGAAACTTGGGGTTGTCTACCCGCCCAAACTAATTCAAGTAACCCCATTCGGAGTCGTTTAAAGAAGTGTGTGTTGGATGTATGACATCACAACGCATGCTTTTACATCGCATGCTTTTACATCGTAAGTTTTACAACGCATGCCTTTACAACGCATAGTGTTGAGGGGTGCTGGATAGTGCTGGATAGTGAATAGTTTATAGATGGCAAACCAAGTGCACTCACTCCCCGCCCCAAAGCATGCTTCAACAAGAGGCCCCCTTACCAATTAAACTCCGGAGTCTCGCTTGATTTTCCGCAGTGCGTATGTTTATTAAAAATTAACATCACAGGTCAATTACCTCATTGACCGCATTCTTTAATTAAAGTCCAAATTACTTTTCATATCACATCATTAAAAATTCACTCTTATCTACAAAATTAGTCTTTTACCGCCCATTCTCCAATGGGCATTTGGTTTAACTTCAGGGCTGCGCCAGCAGGCCACAACCCAGATAGCCTGCTCTCTTTTCGTTAACCCCCTTTTGGTCAACAGAGCCGCAGGTGAATTATAAGCCCCCACTTGGGCAACCAGCGGCTTCCAGGGTAGGGCTGGAGAAGCTAAGGCCACCAGCAGGTCAGCCTCAACTCTCCCGCCAGCCCCGGAGTCCATGATGATTTCTAAAAGCCTGTTCAAAGGTGGAAACTGTCACTGGACAAGAAGTTCCCGTGTTATTCTTGTCCGGAAACCCCGCTCTTGACCTGCTGAAATACCTAGCTTTTGGGGTTGGGTGGGTGGGTGTCCACTTCACGGAGGTCCGACTCCTCGGCTGGCCAGCAAACAAAGAGGGGTTCTTAAAATGGACGATGGCTTTTAAGCCTCGCGCCCTGAGAGCACTTCCGGGTCAACAATAAGCCCCGGTCCTATTGGGCTACCACGATTCCCCTTCCGGGTCGGCTGACCCGGAAGGGGAACATCTAACGTGGCACTTTGTTTACCACTAACGGCGCCACTCCCCGAAGGGGGGTGGCGCCGTGCATAGATGGCAAACCAAGTGCACTCACTCCCCGCCCCAAAGCATGCTTCAACAAGAGGCCCCCCTTACCAATTAAACTCCGGAGTCTCGCTTGATTTTCCGCAGTGCGTATGTTTATTAAAAATTAACATCACAGGTCAATTACCTCATTGACCGCATTCTTTAATTAAAGTCCAAATTACTTTTCATATCACATCATTAAAAATTCACTCTTATCTACAAAATTAGTCTTTTACCGCCCATTCTCCAATGGGCATTTGGTTTAACTTCAGGGCTGCGCCAGCAGGCCACAACCCAGATAGCCTGCTCTCTTTTCGTTAACCCCCTTTTGGTCAACAGAGCCGCAGGTGAATTATAAGCCCCCACTTGGGCAACCAGCGGCTTCCAGGGTAGGGCTGGAGAAGCTAAGGCCACCAGCAGGTCAGCCTCAACTCTCCCGCCAGCCCCGGAGTCCATGATGATTTCTAAAAGCCTGTTCAAAGGTGGAAACTGTCACTGGACAAGAAGTTCCCGTGTTATTCTTGTCCGGAAACCCCGCCACAGGGCGAGGCGCTTACTGGCGGACTCGACCTCCCCCCGCGCTCAAGAGTTTCGGAGATAGCTCCTAGGATTGTTTCTAAGAATATCATGTTGCCCGCCTCTGAAAGGTGTACACCATCCTCCGCATACAATTCCAGCCTGGAAATTTGTATCAATTTGTGACGGATCGTTCTGATACTAGACTTCCGCAAGATCTCCGCCACCGATTGATTTAGCCTCCGCACCGATTTATTCACCGCTTTCCTGGGTGCATTCCGCGGCCATACTAACCTTGGGATAACTTCAGACCACAGCAGCCTAGCCTCGGGCAAGATATTTTTTACAGCTGCTAGGGTCGAAAACAAGAACTCTTTAACACCTCTCCTTCCTGCCGGGATCATGTCGTTGCCCCCACAGTGCAACACAAATATATCTGGGGAAGGCATGCCTCTGGCCAAAGCCGCCTTTAAATCCTTAGGAACGTCAGCTAGGAGTTGCCCGCCTACTCCCACCCAATGATGATCACATCCTTGCACCATGTGCACCCTTTGTTCGAGCGTCTCCTTGAAGATCGCTCCAGCCCTGCGAATGAAGGAATGACCGCACCAACATATTTGGACCCTCTTAGGTGAGTTACCTACGGTAAACATGAAGACAGACGATGAGAACGATGGGAGGTAAAATAATCATACAGCTGTTAAAGTAATTGCGGTCTAACATAACGCTCGTAACATGCAGATTTCCAACGACCTAACTTCTTGATGGTCTGCTCGGGTAACCCCAAGCCCGCAGCTGTTGTTGCTGCCCCGATGCGAAAAGAATGAGAAGTAAAATTGGACGGGTCCACCCCAATCTTCGCTAAAGTCATCTTAACCACCCTTGTGAACTGAAACCTAGTGAGGGGCAGACCATTCAAGTGAAGCAGTACTCTATCGTCAGCCCCTTGCGGCCTAATTAACATGAATTCCCTCATCAGGCTAACTGGACAGAATGACTGGCCCTCCGCTCTTCCCAACTGTATCCAAGACCCTCTGCCTAAGGGGTCAGTTTTCGATCTTCGGACCCTAAGTCTCAGGACATCTGTTGATTCTATCACATCTGAACACCTTAGGCCACCCTCTCTATCTGTTTTCGATGCTGGGAGTAATTCAGAGATTCTAAGAGCTCCGCAAAAAGCTAGCACATAGGCCACCCTAAATAATTGTGTCTCGTATGATGAGAAGCAAACCAATGGTAAAGTGTCCAAAATTTTCACCAGTTTTCCTACATCTATAGGCCTTCTAGAGTCTTTCACCCCAGGCGCCAAGCGCTCCCAACCCTTCACCGCCCTTCTCACTCTCTGGTCCTTTGTTGGGTCAGCGACTCCCTGCAACCCTGCATAAAATGCCAGTGCCGAAAGTTGCCTCTTCATACATGCAACCGAATTCCCTTTCTCTTTCTGGTGCACTATGAATCCCAAAACGCTCTGTGGCATAAAGACTTCTACCAATCCCGCCCCTTTCAAGAATGACATATAACATTCCCAAGACTTTTGATACATACACTTAGTCTTGGGGGCCACGGATGCTGCTATCAAGTCGGAGGCTGTGGGGCACCAAGCTTCCATAGCTCCGCTGGGAAAGCTGACATTGTCGACTCTGCTTGCGGCCAAAGCGCCCGGAACTCTGTTAACTTAAAACGAGACAATGCGTCAGCCGCTTTATTCTCAACACCGGGAACATGCCTAGCAGTGAAATGGACATTGAATCTCAGGCATTTCAAAATCAAATTCTTTAAGAGACGGAGGACCCATGTGCAGGTTGCGCTCTGGTTATTAATCACCAAGACTACTGACATGCTGTCTGACCAGAATACAATGCGCCTGTTAGCGAGCATATCCCCCCACAAATGCAATGCCACTACTATGGGGAACAACTCTAGGAAGGAAATGTTACGGGTCAGCCCTCGTTCTATCCAATCATCAGGCCAGTGTTGCATGCACCACTTGGCTCCCAAAATTGCTCCAAAACCAATGCTTCAAGCAGCATCAGTGAACAGTTCCAGATCAGCATTAGTGGTGCTGGCAGACCGCCACAACACCGTGCCGTTGAATTCCTGCAAGAAACACCTCCAAATACGCAAGTCTTCCCTCACTTCAGATGATAATCGAACTCTGTGGTGCTTGGCCCGCAGGCCAGACATTGCTCTTGCTATACTCCTGGAAAAGGCCCTGCCCATTGGTATGACCCGCAAGGCAAAGTTCAGTTGGCCCAAGAGTACTTGCAACTGGTGTAACGTTACTTTTCCTGCTCCAATACAGCTATCAATTGCCCCCTTGAAGGCATCTACTTTTGATTTTGGTAACCTGCACACTCCTGCTCTGGTGTCAATTTCGATGCCTAAGTATGTCAGGCATGTTGTTGGGCCTTCTGTTTTCTCCGTAGCTAGAGGTACCCCCAGAGCTCCAGCGACCTGTTGGAAGCCCAGCAGGGCCTTCCTGCAGGACTGTGAACCCTTAGGGCCCAAAAATAAAAAATCATCGAGGTAGTGCACTACAGCGTGGGATTTGTCCGATGCCAAGAATTGTTCCACTGCCCATTCCAAGAACCTTGCGAAGGTCTCGAAAACTGCACAGGCAATAGAACAACCCATAGGCATGCACAAATCAACAAAGTAGTTGTCTTCAAAAGTGAAACCCAACAGCCTAGTATCATCCGGATGAACTGGGATTAACCTAAACGCCGACTCGATATCAGCCTTGGCCATTAAGGCACCTTCACCCAGACCTTGCAGTTTTTCAATGGCTGTGTCAAAAGATGTATAACGCACTGTGCACAGTTCGGGATCTAATTTATCATTGACCGATAACCCCGGAGGACTTGAGAGATTGTGTATGAGTCGGAATTTGCCCGCCTCTTTCTTTGGGACCAAACCTAATGGTGAACAGACAAGGTCAGGGTTCGGGGGATTCTTAAAAGGTCCAGCGACACGCCCTAAGGAAACTTCTTTCATAATCTTACTTCGTGTCGCCTCCATGTTCTGGAGCACAGAGCTTTGATTGCGAGGCGGGACTTTAGTAGGGGATGCTGTAGAAGGAATCCGAAAACCAGATGTGAAGCCATGGAGCAGGAATTGGGCCTCCTCAGAATTGTCATATTTACTGAGTAGGTGTGTCAAGACATGACGTTTAATGGGAGTTGGGAGCTTTGTCGGATGCCTTGGGTGGTTTTCCCTTTGGAGTGGTATGGGCGGGCTGCTCTTTAGGGTTTCCATTTTTTTTGAAACATCTAAGTTCAGGATGCGACGTGCCACCACAGTAGGAGCAGCAGTGTTTGTACCTGCACAAAGCCCCCCTCGTACACTCGTTTCTATTGAACTGCCAGCAGGCCTGTTTTTTATCGCCGACTCCCTTGTCACTCCGAAAGGACTGACTCTGAGCAGGGGCACTAGCCTTAAGCGTTGAGGGGGAGGAGTAAAAAACTGTGTGCCATAAATTGATCTCTCGTTGGTCCCACGAAATACCTGGGTGGACTGCTTTCATTTGCCTGAACATTTTGTCATACTTTAACCACCCCGATCCTGGAAACTCCGAAGCGGCACCATGAATAAGAGATATATAACTCATCATTTGTGGACCTAACATAGGGTATTTCTCCAGTATTACTGCCGCATAGATGGCGAAACCTGTGATCCAGTTTTTCATAGACCACTCCGTCCACGACTTCTTTTGGCTATACTCGCCCTCTTTTCCACCTTTTGGCTTCCCTGCCGCCACTCCTGCATTGATAAGATCAAACACGTCAATATATTCACCTCTAAGTATCCTTTCCTTTAAATCTACAGGCACATGCCAAGTGATCCCCGCGGATGGCGATAGGGTCATGGAGGATGAGCCAAACATGAGTGGACTGAATGCCAACAGTGGATGCCCAGACGGCTGCCCACCAGCCACTCCCTGCGCCTGACTATTATGGGGCACCGAATGATCAGCAGTACTGTTATCTATCGATGCCTGTGAAGGACACCCTAAGTTTGTGTAAGCATTCAACATTACCTGCCCTGCCCCCGTTGGATACGACATGGCGGGAATTAACGAGCTTAAGGGGCCATTACCAATTGCTTGCCCATGGGAACCGTACAATTGCATCCCTGGTAACTGTGCGACCCCCCCAGGTTGTATCCACACTTGCGACACTCCACTACCTGGCTGCGCCACCACTGGCGGTAACATACCTTGTAGACCTGGGGCCCCCACAGGAGTGACGGGGCACCCTCCTATTTGCATATGCCTCGCAGTATTATTCTGTCCTTCCATGCCATCCTTATCTTTCTCTGCAGGTGAGTCTATTGTCTCTAGCACCTCCTCCTCACCTGATGATGCTGGTTGGGGCTGTGTCGCCCTGGGCCGCTTGCCTTTTGATGACTCTTTAAACCTCTCCGGAGTGCGCCTCGCTCTCTTGCCTCTCCCTCTTTCTTCCCGAGGGTTCGCGTCTGCTCTAGCCCCCTCTCGCATGTTCTTTAACACCCAATCCATGCCTTTCTCTCTCGTATACTCCAGCAACTCCGTAAAACCAAGGTATTCATCACTTTTTGTAGAGGGCTCTTTACCCTTCTGCGATTTTTTTGGCGGCATCCTGCACTTAAAAAGAACAAGCATTACTTTCTTTAACACATTGCAAGCATCAATACAACCGCGCTCTCCTTTCCAGGGGCCCTGCCCATTCCATTGCAATCCAACGTGGATGAACCTGCTCCCAAACAACTACGGTAAAGCTCATTATGCCTGCGCACATCCTTAGGTTACGACCCAACCCGTACCGCTCACCCGGTGTCTATTCACCATACCATTTAGAGTTAAAGGTGACCCCCCGATTTCCAGTGGCCTTTTGATCTGTCAGTTAGATGTACAACCTTTGCACTATGTCCATAGCACTATATCCCCATCTAAATTAGAAGTATTTAAGGTTAACATGTCCCACTAATCAAACTTCAGTCCTTCCCAAATTTATGATAGGCTTATAGCAGGGGGTGGCACACATTTGAAATTGAAACGAAACTGCCCACCAATTACCTTCTAATCCTACCGTTTTAGCCCTTAATCAATCATGAAGGAAGGGAGACTATAGTGGAACATCAATCCATGCATTAACAGGTCTGAAAAAACGGCTGCACACAAAGGCAGTTATTCTGGATTAGACACTGTGAAACTTGGCAGCTATGGGATTCAAACCCATGTCTCCAGAGAGACTGGAGCCCGTATCCAGCACCTTAGACCACTCGGCCACGAGATCCAGCTTATCAGCATCGCTGGCGGGAGAAGCATTTTCCTTAGAGCACCCCAGGGACGCCTCGCGCTAAAGCCTGCAGCGCGCCTCAAGGTCCGCATACAAAGCGTCCCCCTCCCTTGCATTCGCGCGTATCCCGTCTCCTTTGCCAACGCGCTCATGTAATCAAAGTCAGACACGCGCCTCATCCCGCTCCGGACACCCGTACTTCCGCTACCTCGCGCATTCAGTAACGCGCGCCTCCGCATTTAAATAATAAACAATCCCCATATACCTAGCGACACACCAACGTGCCGCCCAATCCATTACCCTACGCACTGCACGGCTTACCGACCTGCCCAAAAGTCGTCACAACCCTCGCTCGCCTTTCTCTTCGCGATGATCGCGTGAAGCAATGTCCACTTCACGGAGGTCCGACTCCTCGGCTGGCCAGCAAACAAAGAGGGGTTCTTAAAATGGACGATGGCTTTTAAGCCTCGCGCCCTGAGAGCACTTCCGGGTCAACAATAAGCCCCGGTCCTATTGGGCTACCACGATTCCCCTTCCGGGTCGGCTGACCCGGAAGGGGAACATCTAACGTGGCACTTTGTTTACCACTAACGGCGCCACTCCCCGAAGGGGGGTGGCGCCGTGCAATTTACTATTCCAACTCCAGTTCCCGTGGATAGCAGGGCAGGTGTTAGATAGTAAATTAAGTCTATTCCCTATCCTAGAGCGCCCCCCAGCGCAATGCGTTGTAATGGTTTGCGTTGTAAAAGTTGCGATGTAAAAGCACTGCGTGGTAAAAGTTGCGTTGAAAAGGATGTTTCCCGTGTGTGTTTAATTGCATGGGTATATTTACAAATAAATATAATAGCTTGGGTAAGATGACCATTTTTGTAATAGCAATACGCCCCGTTAGGGAAAGCGGCAACTGCTTCCATCTCTGTGTCTTACCTTCCATCCAATCAATCACCTTTCCATAATTGGTTAGCCATATTTCCTGTATGGATCTACTAATCCATATGCCCAGATGTTTTGTGTCACCTTCCGTCCATTGGATAGGAAACTCAGTCTCTCATCGTTCGGTATTATCCGTAAGTGGCATCAACATGGATTTGGCCCAGTTAATCTAAATGCCTGTCAACCCACCGTATCGGATTAGCTCTCTCATAACTATGTCGAAATTATCTTTGGGGTTAGTCAAATAAATTGTCATATCATCCGCGTACATGGATATCAACAGCCCTCTTGATGTAAAGCCGATGCTACGCTGTGCATGGTGTTGTCGAAGTCTCGCCGCTAGCAGCTCAGTAGCAATTGCAAACAACAACGGCGACAGGGGGCATCCCTGCCTCGTGCCCCTCGTTATGTTAAATAAGTCCGAAATCTGCCCATTCACCCTCACCCTTGCCGTTGGGCTGGTGTATATTATTTGAATTTGTTTAATGAAAACAGGGCTAAAACCCATCCTGGGCCGTAGGGCGAAGAGGAACTTCCACTCGAGTGAGTCGAACGCTTTAGTTGAGTCCAGAAGAGCATGCCACCGCCTGGACATGTGGGGCCAGGTAATGCAGTAGCCCGAATATCACTCTAAGATTGTGTGACGTAGATCTACCCGGTATAAATCCGGATTGATCAGGTAGTGCAATCGATGGGAGCATGGGCTGTAGGCTGTTAGCTAGGAGTTTAGCGTAAATTTTGGCATCTAAGTTAATCAATGATAGCGGTTGATAGGAACCTGGCTTAGTAGGGTCCTTATCAGGTTTCAACAGAGTAGTAATAATCGTTTCGGGGGAAGCTCGCCAGTTTCCATTGCCTCCAAGTACACCTGGAGTAATCGGGGGGGGGGCCACGATGTCTATGTATTCCTTATAGAAGGTCGCAGTAAGCCTGTCTGGCCCTGGAGATTTATCAGCTGGCACGCCAGATATCACCTGTTTGACATCTTCTACCGTGAGTGCCAGTCCAATGTACTCTCTAGCACTATTATTAAACCATGCTAACGCGATAGTATCCAAATAGTCAGAGATATCTGATTGCCATGGGTTGGTGTGGGAGGTATATAGTGATTGATATAAGTTGGTCATGGTCTGAAGAATGCCCTTTGGAGTTCTGACCACTTCCACAGCACCCGTATTAAGCATGGGCGGAAAATCCGTTTCGCTCGCGGATTTTGCGGATTTTCGGTAAATTCGCAATCCGCGAGATTCGCGAATCTCCCGCAAAATCCGCAAATCCGCGAGCAGCGGATTTTGCTCGCACTGCTCGCACTGTTCGCGTGAGTTCGCGGCTTCCCAGTACAACTTCGCGCCCCGCGAATAAGTGCAAAATTGCAGAAATACGATTTTAGCAAAACTGAAACTACTTACCAGGTTCAAAAGTTCAGGCTCATCATTAGTAGCCATTTCCTGTAGTGCTTCCTGAGGGGCCCCTCCAGAGTTCAGTTGCCAGTTGCAACTATTATGTGACCCTGCTCTGAACCTCAGAATAGTTACACATATGCCACAAAGGTCCTGAATTACAGCTAAGGGAGACAAGCAGGAGCCAGGCTGGAAGTTCAAATCCATTAATCAGCCCCTAATTCATTATTGTCAGTTGGGGCAGGGCAGGTGTTGTAACTAATTTTGCAACAATGAAAGCACTTAGCAAGTACAAAAGATCACTAATCAGGAAGCACTAAGGAAGCAGGTGCCAGCTAAAAAAATATTCTGTGACACATTAATCAGCCCCAAATTAATTCAGGTCACTTGAGGCAGGGAAGGTGTGCTTGCGTTGCCACAATAATGTACACTGACTGGACAACCAGAGGGTGCTGTGATGAAACAGAGGGTGGCATGGGTGGGCCAGAGGGTGGCATGAGTAGTCAGAGAGTGGCAGTGGTGACAGAGAGTGGCAGTGATGAAGAAGAGTGTCCCAAACAGGCTGGACACGTAGAAACAACAAGTTCGCGAAACTTGCGACCCGACAGGTAAGTTCGCAATTTGCGAAAGTGTACAAAACCCTCGCGAACTGGCAGAAACCCGCGCAAACACAAAAAAAAAAAATCCGCAAATTCGCGAGAATTCGTGGATTTTGCGGATTGCGAGTTCGCAAATCCGCAAAATTCGCGAACGCGAGATTCGCAAAATTCGCCCATGCTTAACCCGTATCCAGCTCAGTTATGTATTCTGTTCCCCTCAGAGCATGTAGCAGATTAGCTAGCGTTTTACCCCGCCCGGTCCCCCTCGCCATAATGCCTGGCCTGAGCATATTTGTGCAGGTAAGCTATTTCCCTCTCTGCCTCCTTCTGAAATTCAGTCAGCTGGTATGGGATGGGTGCTCTCGGTGTTCCCTTTTTAATGCTTTAATATCTCACTCCAAACTACGTAATGTGTTTCGTATAGCTCACAGCACTCCCGTCTTTAGAGCCATGCAGTGGTCCCTAGTGACCACCTTAATGCCTCCCGGAGTGTCCCAGGCGATTTCACAAAATATTCAGTCAGTTTCTCCCTGAGTTCTTCCCGGAAAACCTGATCCAACAGTGCCTTTGACGGGAATCTCCAGCTAAATGGTTGCACGTAATGCGGTGGAATTTGCATTGTGATCTGGGTGGGTGCATGGTCAGAAAATGTGCGTGGGAGGTGTGCAGCCGCAGTGACCAAAGAGTGCAGGCCCTTAGATACCAACCAGTAATCCAATCGTGACCAAGCATTTCTGTGTGTAGTCGCACAAGTGCCTTCTCTAACAAATGGGTGCAGAGTTCTCCACGTGTCCACCAATTGTAAATCCTCTACAATGTCCAACAACACTGCCGCTGCCTTAGGGTGATGTGCACAAGACGCACCCTGTCTATCAGCTATGGGTGACATAATCACATCAAAATCTCCGTCCCACAGTATCGCTACCTTTCCAAATGTCTGGATCTTCTGCCAGACATGTTGGAAAAATGATAGGCTATCTACATTGGGACTGTATGTGTTTACTATTACAACCGGAGTGTTACAAAGTGTCCCCTGAAGTATAATATATCTGCCTTCATTGTCCAGTAATGAGGAATGTGTCTTCCAATGCAATCCTCTGCGTATTAAAATGGCTACGACTCTAGAATAATTCGAGTAAGTAGCTTCCACCACTTCTCCCCATCTATTATGTCTAAGCATGTTAGTGCGTGTAGAACTCAAGTGTGTCTCTTGTAGTAGACATATATGTACCTCGTGACAAGTCAAGTAAGAGTGGATCAATCGTACCTTCCTACAGTCATGTAAGCCCCTAACGTTCCATGTGATACATGTGATGACCTTCACAGTTGCAGTGGATCACAGTGAGAAAAATAAACTCTCTGTCCCTTTCTAGTGTCCGGCGTTATTGTAACAGGTTGAGCTCTAGTGGCTAACTTCGGCATGGCGATGACCCCTCACCAGCTTGGCACATGGCCTAAAACCATAAGATCTAGGCAAGGAAAAAATGTAAGCATAAATGCAAGATATGGCAGTTAATAAAACCAGAACAATTTCCCTTCCATCCCCCCACCCACACCAACCCCCCAATTAGGTTGTGAATGCCCCTCCCTGTCTCAAAATACAAAAAACAGTCAAGCCATAGTATCAGGCTGGTAACTTACTGTTACAACGCAACTTTTACGTCGTAATGCTGTCACAACGCAGCTTTTACAACGCTGGTTCCATTACATCGGATGCTATTACAACGCAGGATTTTACATAGCAGATGCTATTACAACGCATACCATTACATCGTAAGTATTGGTAAGTATATAATTTTTTTTTAATTTTATTTATTATTATTTAATTAATGTAATTAATATTAATTATAAATAAATATATTTATTTATGTTTTTTAATATTATAAATTAAATATATTAATTTAAGTAATTTTTAAAATAAGTATGAGTATAGGAGTATATGTTTTGGGGTACTGAGGTATATGTTTTGGGGTATAGGGGTATTTTTAGGTTTTAGGGCTGGGTTTGGGTTTTGGGGTACAGGGGTGTTTTTAGGTTTCAGGGCAGGGTTTGGGTTTTGGGGTACAGGGGTGTTTTTAGGTTTTAGGGCAGGGTTTGGGTTTTGGGGTACAGGGGTGTTTTTAGGTTTCAGGGCAGGGTTTGGTTTTTGGGGTACAGGGGTGTTTTTAGGTTTTAGGGCAGGGTTTGGGTTTTGGGGTACAGGGGTGTTTTTAGGTTTCAGGGCAGGGTTTGGGTTTTGGGGTACAGGGGTGTTTTTAGGTTTTAGGGCAGGGTTTGGGTTTTGGGGTACAGGGGTGTTTTTAGGTTTCAGGGCAGGGTTTGGGTTTTGGGGTACAGGGGTGTTTTTAGGTTTTAGGGCAGGGTTTGGGTTTTGGGGTACAGGGGTGTTTTTAGGTTTTAGGGCAGGGTTTGAGTTTTGGGGTACAGGGGTGTTTTTAGGTTTTAGGGCAGGGTTTGAGTTTTGGGGTACAGGGGTGTTTTTAGGTTTTAGGGCAGGGTTTGGGTTTTGGGGTACATGGGTGTTTTTAGGTTTCAGGGCAGGGTTTGTGTTTTGGGGTACAGGGGTGTTTTTAGGTTTTAGGGCAGGGTTTGGGTTTTGGGGTACAGGGGTGTTTTTAGGTTTCAGGGCAGGGTTTGGGTTTTGGGGTACAGGGGTCTTTTAGGTTTTAGGGCAGGGTTTGGGTTTTGGGGTACAGGGGTGTTTTTAGGTTTTAGGGCTGGGTTTAGGTTTTGGGGTACAGGGGTATTTTTAGGTTTTAGGGCTGGGTTTGGGTTTTGGGGTTCAGGGGTATTTTTAGGGTTTATTTTTTTAAAGTACGACTTTAATTAAATTAAATTAATTAAATAAATTATAATTAATTAAATTTATTAAATCAAATTAATTACAATTTTAAGATTAATTCAATTATATTAATTAAATTAAATTAATTAAATTTAAATAATTACTATTATAACATTTATTAAATTAAATTAATAAAATTATATTAATTTAATTAAATTACATTAATTCCTATTTAAAATTAAATTAAACTTATTTAAATAAATTATATTAATTACATTTTTACAATTATTTTAATTATATTAGTAAAATAAAATTAATTAAATTAACTTAATTACATTTTTTTTAAAAAGTTATACTTACCTATACTTACGATGTAATGGTATGCGTTGTAATAGCATCTGCTATGTAATATCCTGCGTTGTAATGGCATCCGATGTAATGGAACCTGCATTGTAAAAGTTGCGATGTTACAGCATGCGTTGTAAAATAACGCGTTGTAACATCATAGATCCTATCAGGCTTAAGGGAATCATCCCATGAGGTAGCATGAGTACGCTGGCAAACCTCCCCCACTCTTTTGGTGGGGTGGCCGAGACTACGACACCCCGACCTTGTCCAAGTGTACCACAACAGCCTCCATCCAGGACTATCAAGTGAGCCCGTAGGCCCAACATTACCCGGGTAGGATCCCTTTCACCATATAAAGACCACCTGCCCCTGGCAACATAAAATACACAAACCCATTTCCGTTAGCTGCTATGAAACACTTATCTGCATGTCCAGCGAATATGTTTAAGTCTTTCAATCATTGTCACTCATGGCTCTTTCAGTCTGTGGTTCATTCGGTACTCCCAATTGTTTGTGATCTTTCGCCATCTGTTTAGCATATGCAAGGGCAGCCTATGCGTCCATAAAAAAAGTGGGTCTGCCATGACCCTGCACTCTCAGCTTGGCAGGATAGATCAAGGCATATCTAGTCCCAATCTGTTGAAAGATCTTCTTCGCTGGAAGGAATTCCCTTCGAGCCGCCTGGACCTGCAGAGTGAAGTCCGGGTATAGATCTATGTTATTTCCATTATATTGAACTTCACCTTTCTCCCTAGCAAGCCTGAGGATTGTATCCCTGTCTCTATAGTTGAGGACCCTCGCTATTATTGGTCTTGCTGGCACACCTGGCTTTGGCCTGGGACCCAGTGTGCAATGAGCTCTTTCAATTAGGAACATAGCAGATAGCTCCGGTCCAAAAAGGTCTCATCATTTCTTCTATAAACTTCTCCATGTTTTGTATATCTGTTGATTCTGCTGTCCCCGTAATGCCTATGTTGTTCCTTCTAGACCTAGCTTCCAAGTCCTCATTCTTCTGTCTGAGTCACTGCAGCACGCCATCCATCCCTCGCAGCTTCTTGTCCATGTCAGTTTGTCCCTCGTCCGTTTCCGTGATCCTTGTCTCTAATACGGCTATGCGACCTTCTTGTTTCTCAACACAATGCGTTATCCTGTCCATCCTTTCTGCCAGTGAGTCCATCTTGGAGTCTATTCCCTGCAGACTGGACTTTAGATCTTTGAACATTTCCCTTATGTCATCTGCAGGTGGTTGATCCGTGGCGCTGCTTCCAGGTAGTTCTTGTTGACCTGCGTCACTGTCAGTAGACTTAATTGATTTCTTGTCAAAATTAATTTTTGGTTGCAGCGTTTTGGGCTTCCCCATGGTGAAGATCTATGCCCGGTAAAGGGTTAACCTCAATAATCAAAGTACTGGCACGTGTAGTGTATGCTCACACCAGCCGTCGCACAGTAACTCTGCAAGGTGGGGGGCCGCGCAGTTTCTTCCCTAGTTCTTTCACCGGTTTAGTCTCACATCGCTATCTCAGGGTCGTCCTCAAGATTTAGACTTCTGGGGTCCAGTGACGCAGTGCACCCCATGCGCCCCAATCTGCCCACTGAGTAATGTCCATCACTTTTTACACTCGACCCTGGAAGCCTACTGGTGATGTCTAGAGTCCACGAATCTCAGCAGGGAGGGAAGGACATCCATACACTTGGCGGGCCTCCCTTCATACAGGTTCACGTATCAGGTGGAGTTACCTCCTCTGTGGTCAATGGAACATAATGATCTCCCCACTCAGCGGGATTCTTTGCCACAGTGCACCCCACAGCTTTGTCAGATGGTTGCAGGGGGTGGGCGCGGAGACTCCTGTCTCTCTCTCTCCTGTAATTTACAAATATGCCACCCTCTGCATAAGATGGCCGCCCGTAATGAGTGGGGCCGACCTCTTACTATTTACGGAGGTAATAGAGCTGCCGTCTCAATCAGCCAGCTTCTCACGAGTTCTGAGCACGTAGTGAGTCTCAAATTCGCAGGGCCAAATACTTTTGGTCAGATATTCAGACCCCGTTCTTCTGAAGAAGAAGGCGGCCGGGTGTGTCTCATCCGGCATTGGAGGAGCAGCGGACGCCGCACTTTGTTATGCGCTTGTGGCGAACCGTGGAGCACCGGACTCCCAGCATGCTCCACCACCGACATCTAGGCTGCCCCGCCTCTCCGGGCTATCAAAGATGTTGTCTCTCCCACCGCGGGCAGCAGCCGCCCGCCGACGCTCTCCTCCCCGCTCGAGGCGCCCGGCGTCAGCGCAGGCCAACCGCTCGCTAGCGCCAGGGCTCACCAACCTCAGTCACCGTCAGGCAGCGGTCTCCGGGAGGTCTGGTGATGGATTCTCGCCTCCCCCTCTCACCAGTCGCACGGCTGCAGAGAATTTTCAGTCGCCATCCACGTCCCGTCCAGAGGGGTATGCTCGGACTCCAGGTCCCGGCTTCACTCGGCACACAAGCAGACAAGCCTCCTCTCGGCGCTGCGTGGCCTTCCGTTTTCTGGTGCAGGCTGGCTCTCAAACTCCGCTCATGATATCCTGGGATAGAAGGCGATATCTGCAGCACAGTGGACTCAGGTTCTGCGTGTCTTGAACGGATTTATAACGGATTGTAAAAGCTCGGCTGGTGGAGCCACTCTAGTGTGCAGCCATTCCGCTGCTCAGCGTGGTCACAACCCCCCCCCTCACTCTCTAAGTTTGTTTGTTTCAATTTCAAAAGGCAAAACTGAGTGGTGTCTAAGTAAGCTTAGGAACTAGCCGTGTAAATACAGCAATTCACAATGGACTGATTTACCATACGCATTAATGATCTCGTTTAGATGAAATGATTCTCAAAACACATATTTGATATGGTAAAATCAGGAAGCCCAGCCGTCATATATTCAAATATCATGGGAAACAAGTTTATTCATAAGTAAGCATTATCGTAATGTTTTTGCGCTCTTAGTTGATCACGCATTGAGTAAGTGGCAAAGAAGTAAAATGTGTGTGTGTACAAAAATGTATGTAGCCGATCCCACCAGATACAATCAAGTAGTCAATATCTTAGGAGCTTCCTTAGTCTGATAGTAAGAGTTGCAGCCCAGTCAAATAGCTTGGAGGGTCATCGTCAGGACATGGACATTTGAGCACAGAATGGGCTATAAATGAAATGTAGTGAATTCAATGAATACCCCCCACAACCCCACCTGTGGGACTCACTAAGCTCACAGCAAGTTATTTGCTCTGTTCTTTCGTGACTGTAGCCCATTGCCATTTTTCAGAGCGCTTTACATTTAGGATCGTTGCGTTACAAGTTACATCAGATACAAGAGCGTAGTAAGGTACAGTGCACATAAACAACGTTTCAATAAATCGTAGGAGGGAGGGGAGGGGAGGATGGAGTAATAGTGGGGAGACAGGGAGGAACTATGCCCAATGTCCGGCTGGGTAGGTGACGGTCAAGGGGGAAACCAGGGCAAATCTCCTCATTAGCTGTTAAGCAGCTCCACCGGTCATCAGCCATGTTGCCAGGTCTCAGCATTCAGGAAAAACCAGGGGAACGTTGCATTAGGAGGTACATCAAAATGATTATAAAGCGCTGGCTAGAGCCATAGGTATTAGAGCGCTATAACAGAGGATCATTGCGTTAGAAATTGCATCAGTTGCAATATCGTAATAATGTACAGTAAACAAACAACGAGGTTGAGAGGATATATAGGAATGGAGGGGAAGAAGGAGCCGTCGCAGGGAGATGAGGAAGAACTGTGTCCAATGTCCAGCTGGGTAGGTGACGGTCGAGGGGGAAACCAGGGCCAATCTCCTCATTAGTTGTCTAGCAACTCAATCGGGCATCAGCCATGTTGCTCAGGTCTCAACATTCGGGAAAAACAGTTTAGAATAGATGTATAGGCTAGGAGGATAGAAGTAAAAGGAGATGGTATGGGGAAGGGTATAGAAACAAGCCAGAGAGGGAGTTGAGACACAACGGGGAGCCAGGGTGAACTATGCCCAATATCCGTCTGGATAGGTGATAGTCAAGGGGGTGAACCGGGGCCAATCTCCTCTACAGCTATCTAACAGCTCTACCGGGCATCAGCCATGTTGCTCAGGTCTTTGCTGTTGGGAAGACAGGAATTATCAATTTTGAGTAGGTATATTAGCTACAGTTACATAGACAAACATAGAATACCAAGTCCCCAATAGAGGATAGAGGAGAGGCCACCCTGTTGGGACTCCACGCTCAGGGAAACATCCCCGCTGGATGGCGTTGCTGCTGAAATCAGTGTGTAGGCTGAGATGGCGACGCTTGGTGTAGTCCAACTCGGTTTCAGAGAAGGAACTGGGGTCTGTCATAGTGGCTGCCAGAGAAACAAAGGCAGCAGATGCCGCCATTTTAAAGTCAGGCAAGTCAGGAACAGGCCTATGTAAATCCTTGTGTAAGCGTAGATGAGGTGGATAGGTCTCCACCATGATGAAGCCCTGCTCATGAGAGACCATAGACAGCCCTGATGCCAAGCTGGGTCCGAGAAGTGTGGGGCAGAAGTAGTGGGACTCAATCTTTCTCTCAAGGACAAGGACGAAATCACGGAGAGCTGCAGAAAGGTGAACAGCAACTCCCCTGTGCCCTCCACTGAATAGTCCCCGCCAAGAGTAGAGAAAGCCAAGATGCATTGTGCATGGGAGTGTCCCTGGGGTGCACCACTGAGCCTCCCGATGCCGCCTCACAGCGGGCGCCATTTTGAGGTCAGGTGTCTATCCCAGGGCTCACCGAGAGCATTGCCAAATTGTGAAAGCACCTCTGAATTATGATCAAAGGAAGGGAGCTGAAGGTGAGTTGGCAGCGCAGTTGTGTAGATGGAATATATATATATATATATATATATATATATATATATATATGTGTTCAAAAAGGCTCAGCTTGAAAGGATCACTCGAAAGCAAGTAGGTATCACCCAGTTTTATTGCTTATGCAGGCAGACTCAGGTCCCGTTTGTTCAGTTCTTGCAATCCCGACGCGTTTCAGTGCTGTCCGCACTTTCTTCAGGGTAAAAATGTTAATGCGGTATTTTGGCAGTTTGGGCTTCCATTTAAGTAATGAGGCCGTGATGCTTAGTAGCATGTGATCCCTCCTACTGGATTCTGGGATATGTAGTTGTTATTCCTGCCAGCGATTTTTTTCTCATAGTGAGTCCCGCATCTCCATATTAATCAACAAGTTCGTAGTGGTTAGTGAGACCCACCACGTTGTTAAGGCATCTCAGTGTGCCCCGTTCTCTGTCTCTGCCTTAATTGACGCTGCAGCTTGCTTCCGCCATCACTCAGCCGTGAGTGTCACAGCGAGCCGGCCCCTTTCCTTCGGTAACAAGGCGGTGCTCCTTTCCACGACGAAGCTGTCGCGGGTAATTTTGTGTTCAAAAAGGCTCAGCTTGAAAGGATCACTCGAAAGCAAGTAGGTATCACCCAGTTTTATTGCTTATGCAGGCAGACTCAGGTCCCGTTTGTTCAGTTCTTGCAATCCCGACGCGTTTCAGTGCTGTCCGCACTTTCTTCAGGGGAAAAATGTTAATGCGGTATTTTGGCAGTTTGGGCTTCCATTTAAGTAATGAGGCCGTGATGCTTAGTAGCATGTGATCCCTCCTACTGGATTCTGGGATATGTAGTTGTTATTCCTGCCAGCGATTTTTTTCTCATAGTGAGTCCCGCATCTCCATATTAATCAACAAGTTCGTAGTGGTTAGTGAGACCCACCACGTTGTTAAGGCATCTCAGTGTGCCCCGTTCTCTGTCTCTGCCTTAATTGACGCTGCAGCTTGCTTCCGCCATCACTCAGCCGTGAGTGTCACAGCGAGCCGGCCCCTTTCCTTCGGTAACAAGGCGGTGCTCCTTTCCACGACGAAGCTGTCGCGGGTAATTTTGTGTTCAAAAAGGCTCAGCTTGAAAGGATCACTCGAAAGCAAGTAGGTATCACCCAGTTTTATTGCTTATGCAGGCAGACTCAGGTCCCGTTTGTTCAGTTCTTGCAATCCCGACGCGTTTCAGTGCTGTCCGCACTTTCTTCAGGGGAAAAATGTTAATGCGGTATTTTGGCAGTTTGGGCTTCCATTTAAGTAATGAGGCCGTGATGCTTAGTAGCATGTGATCCCTCCTACTGGATTCTGGGATATGTAGTTGTTATTCCTGCCAGCGATTTTTTTCTCATAGTGAGTCCCGCATCTCCATATTAATCAACAAGTTCGTAGTGGTTAGTGAGACCCACCACGTTGTTAAGGCATCTCAGTGTGCCCCGTTCTCTGTCTCTGCCTTAATTGACGCTGCAGCTTGCTTCCGCCATCACTCAGCCGTGAGTGTCACAGCGAGCCGGCCCCTTTCCTTCGGTAACAAGGCGGTGCTCCTTTCCACGACGAAGCTGTCGCGGGTAATTTTGTGTTCAAAAAGGCTCAGCTTGAAAGGATCACTCGAAAGCAAGTAGGTATCACCCAGTTTTATTGCTTATGCAGGCAGACTCAGGTCCCGTTTGTTCAGTTCTTGCAATCCCGACGCGTTTCAGTGCTGTCCGCACTTTCTTCAGGGGAAAAATGTTAATGCGGCACACTGAGATGCCTTAACAACGTGGTGGGTCTCACTAACCACTACGAACTTGTTGATTAATATGGAGATGCGGGACTCACTATGAGAAAAAAATCGCTGGCAGGAATAACAACTACATATCCCAGAATCCAGTAGGAGGGATCACATGCTACTAAGCATCACGGCCTCATTACTTAAATGGAAGCCCAAACTGCCAAAATACCGCATTAACATTTTTCCCCTGAAGAAAGTGCGGACAGCACTGAAACGCGTCGGGATTGCAAGAACTGAACAAACGGGACCTGAGTCTGCCTGCATAAGCAATAAAACTGGGTGATACCTACTTGCTTTCGAGTGATCCTTTCAAGCTGAGCCTTTTTGAACACAAAATTACCCGCGACAGCTTCGTCGTGGAAAGGAGCACCGCCTTGTTACCGAAGGAAAGGGGCCGGCTCGCTGTGACACTCACGGCTGAGTGATGGCGGAAGCAAGCTGCAGCGTCAATTAAGGCAGAGACAGAGAACGGGGCACACTGAGATGCCTTAACAACGTGGTGGGTCTCACTAACCACTACGAACTTGTTGATTAATATGGAGATGCGGGACTCACTATGAGAAAAAAATCGCTGGCAGGAATAACAACTACATATCCCAGAATCCAGTAGGAGGGATCACATGCTACTAAGCATCACGGCCTCATTACTTAAATGGAAGCCCAAACTGCCAAAATACCGCATTAACATTTTTCCCCTGAAGAAAGTGCGGACAGCACTGAAACGCGTCGGGATTGCAAGAACTGAACAAACGGGACCTGAGTCTGCCTGCATAAGCAATAAAACTGGGTGATACCTACTTGCTTTCGAGTGATCCTTTCAAGCTGAGCCTTTTTGAACATATATATATATATATATATATATATATATATATATATATTGGAATATATTATTGCCAGGCTTATCATGTATCAGATTTTCTCAAGTTTCCATTTCAGTATAGTGGGTAGCCTTGTTCTTCTGAAACTACAGGAATTAGCTAAAATCAATGTCAATGGGTGTTTTGGTATGATCTCCTTGGTCAAAGAAATCATGAAAAATACCTAATTTTTTTTAGAAGTTCTGGTATCTGTTTATCACGTTCCGCATTCCTCCTGTTTAACTGAAAGTGTCTAAGAGAGAAAATGGGGCTAGGCTTGTTTAGATTTGGGCAGATGTAGGATATTCACCAATAGTTGGCGGCTGCCTGTTCCCTCTTTCTAGAGTATATACATTGGTATACAATTGTAAGTCACACCTGGTCTTATCCACAGAGACGCCGGCAGACCCCCCTATCGGAAGGCAAGCGGAAACTCTTTATCAGATTCTCTCTGTGTCACTACCGTCATGACGGCACCCGTCCCGTAGTTGCCAGCGTTCACAGAGACGCCGACAGACCCCTCAATCGGAAGGCAAGTGGACACATTGCAACAGATTTTCTCCGTATCATTACCCTGATGACGGCACCCGTCCAGTAGCTTTCAGAACTTCAATCATTGTAGGACTACCCTGACAGCTCCCAAACCAGGTTGGATCCTCAGATATCAGAAAACTCCATCACTGGAAGGCAGGCGGGACTCTCACCACAGGCTCCCTTGATATCATTCCACCGATGAGAGCACCCGACCCGCAACTTTTAACATCTCAAACCTCGTAGGACCCACCGCATTTTTCCAAGGATCGTTTCACAGATAACTCGTCTGCTCAACATCCACACCTTCACCTAATATGGCACATTAAGACAGGTTCATTTGGATATTTGCATGGCTTCCTGATGAAGGCCCTCAGCCAAAACGCGCGTAGTTACATTTAGCCATGTTTTTAAACTACAACGATCAGTGTGTTTAAATAGCTTCCATACAGTTCCCAAATAATGAAATTCCTTGAAATGTATTGAACTGTGCTATGAACAAAATTGTATATTACTTTGTATATGTAGATTGACCATTGCATGTATAGTGGAGGCATACACACAAAAAAACATAAAACAAAGCAAAAATGTTTGCATTTTAACTATAAAGAAATTTCTTTAATAAAATAAAATCTATATATTTTTGTACCATGCACGGTGTTTATCTATAGTTATTGCTGTCTGATGTCAGGTCTTGTCCGTTAGTTAAACCTGTTCCTAATTATTCTGTTTTTCCAACTACAATTGTAAGCTATGAATCTAAGTGATCGGTAAATCCCTGTTTGCGCAAGGGTCAGAATTACAAGTTGTGTGGTATTTACCCTATCTGTTAATTATGGGATGCATTAAATACTTCACCCTTTGTTAAATATATTAGGTACGGCCCTAATGGGGAGTGTACCCCTAGAATTAATATAAGGAAGGGAGTACGTCAAGGCTGTGTCCTCTCCCCATTTCTTTTTAGTATTTGTGTTAAAGGACTGGAGAAACATCTAGGAGAGATTGTGGCTGAGCCACCAAGGGAAGGGATAAGGCTCATCCCTGTGTTAACCCCTTCGAGGCTGATGACGAGCTGGGCTCGTCATGGTGTAGCCTCCTCAAACACTGATGACGAGCCCAGCTCGTCATGAACAATGGGTTTTTAAAAAAGTCAGCATAGCGGCAGAAGAAGCACAGCGCGCATGTGGTTAATGTATGCAGATGACTGCGTTCCCATGTCAAGAACAGGGGTGTGTCTCCAGAGGCTCCTGGTGGGGTTCGTGGCACACATGGGATCCATAGGGTTGCACACTAATAAACCAAAGTCCTTTACCATGATATGTAGCTGCCCCAAAGGAAAGACGAGATCATTCCACATACAAGGCACAAGATTAGACACAGTAAGCACAATCACCTACCCTGCGCTACCATTTGATAGGGAAAGCAACCGGAAACTTCTGGGCCGGGTTAGATATGTCCAATTCGACCAAACTGTGGGTGCTATCCATAAATTTACAGAAAAACTAGGATCTTTACCCATGGGTGCACTGCCCAACATTTACAAGGCCAAATGTGTCTCAGCAGCCACCTATGGAGCAGGGATCTGGGGAATACAGGAGCAGTCAAAACTGTTGGTCGCAGAATACAAGTTTGTACAGAAATTGTTATTGCTACCTATGTCCCTACCTCCATCCATTTATCATGAAGTACTGGGCTTTGAATATGTAATCAACCATGTCCAGGTAGCCCCAGTTACGTTATGGGTGTCAGTCTGGAACCGCCCAGAAGCAGTATTAACCAGAGCAGTAATTAACGATTGGCTGAAGCTAGACTAGGCAGGGAGCCTTCCCTGGTTCAAATATGTTAAAGTAAAATTTAATTTGATAGGGAAACAAGATCTTTTTAACAACCCCACGACCATTACAACGTGTATGAAAGCCACAGTCAAGAAAGAATTGATTAATCATAAGATGAGGAAAAGAGAGGAGGGAGAGCTCAGTAAAATATCAGTCAAACTTCACGGCATGTTAGTAACAGCTAGGCATTTGGAACCGTACTTGCTCACCATTCCAAGCTGGAGAACCGGGCCTTATGGGCCTGGCGGCGCAGGGCACGCCTTAAATCCCCGAGTTCACCTGCCTTGTCGAACAGAGACACAAGACACTCTGTTGGGCGTAGAAAGCCAGGTTTATTAGCTGCAGCTAAGCACAGTTGTCCTAGAAGTACATATAAAGAGTAGATTCTAAGGAGACTGCCACTTCAGTCCGTGGTGCACAATCTCTTATAGTACACATATTTACGACATATACTCCCAACACATACAAAGCAAGCCAATAGGAAAAGTTGGAAAATAAGCTATCAGGTGTCCCAAATACGCCCCTTTCTCAAAGCCCGTGTGTTACCCCTCCCAACAAATTAATCAGTGCTAGTACCGACAATCCAATTTGCAGGTGGCAGGACGTATTTGTGTGCCTCAAAGGATATTTGTGTAAGAAGAGAATACAAGGAGAGAATAGCGAAGGCCAGTCGGATAAGATAATATAAGGAAAGAATAGGAGAAGCCAAATAGTCAGTCGAGACAGGGATCAATCAACCCAGACATGGATTAACGAACTTGGCCAGACCCTGACATCAGTTTCGTAAACAAGGGCAGAGGGTTACTCTTTAACTGAAGAGACACGTAGCAGCTGAGAAAGGCAAAAACACTCCGTTCGCCGTGCTGCCTGAGTGAAGGCAACACAAAATGGCGACAAAACACAAAATGGCGGCTAAATACGGGACGAAGTCAGAAACCAAAGAACCTCAAAGCTCATATTGTTACTATTTAGTTAGATTCAGTCTTAGTGTATCACACTAATTTGTCGCCTACCCCTCGACAGCTAATTGTGAATGGGATCTCACAGTGTGTCCATGAGATTCGACTTCTGCTGAATCAGAGTTGCAATTCTTCTTTTTCTGTGGACTGTACAAAAAGAACTGGAAGGTATTAATTGTCCCCCTGCTCAGAAACTTAAATATTAAACAATGCAGACCTGCCCTGTTATATCTACAACTACTACAAACAGATATGGTATGTCATACAGTTTATAGGTACATTGCACCATTTGTTAAGGCAAGGAAGATTGTGGGCAAATAAATATCTTGATGTGCATACTCTTGCTCCGCTTTTATGAAGTGATGAGCATGACTTGATTTATACTTCCTTGCAACCAGTAACCTTACAGGTTTCATATCAGCATGACAACCAAGGATGGGAGGCTCCGCTAGAGCATAATGTCCAGGCAGTGTTTTTTTTTTAACATAATATAGCATTAGCATTATAGTTCTTAGTATGGCCCTTGCTCCACTCTTTGATTTTATTAACACTGTCAAGCGTACAATGTACTTTCGTGGCACCTGCATTTAATTAATTCATGATTTGAATTTACATTTCATCAATACTTGAACTTGGTTTTATAGCGTCACTGGTTGAACGTAATGTGTTTTATATTTACAATTGATTTTTATTTTTATAGACTCTATGACAAGCACTACTAATTGAATGGATGCACAAAAACTTGTGTGGGAGTGCATGTATATTCGATTCTTAGCTGACATGTATAACATGTATGAGCGTGCATCTTTTATTATTATTTTTAAACCGAAAAAAGATTTTTTTATCTATTTATCACTTCACCTTTTGTTTAATTTCAACTGGTCAGACCTGTCAGAATCTCAACAGGGGAAAGAGGACTGTATTTACCCTAACATGCAGTGGTTAGCAACGAAACCTGCATTTCATTCGCTCAAATCATCTGAATAGATGCTATTTATCGATCATTCCAGAACCCCCACGAGTCTGCTTTTATGACGTGGGATAAATAGCACCTGCTCCTGGAGAGGACATTACTCTAAATTTTGACAGATGTCTCGAATCTGCCAAACTCAATATAACCCACAAATTAATTTCGCCCATTGGAGCAGCAAGGATAGTCAATATCTTTAGCTACTTCACTCGTACCAACTATTTTGCAGCAATGGGGTGCTTGTAAGCATTGGTTTTTGCCTCAGTCATATACACTTAATGCACATTGGTTGGTTGCTCACTCGTGATACGTGCCAAGTACACTACACTTCCAGTTGTGCATGTAACAGACTACTTTGGTAATTTTGCCAGAATTTGGCATTATAGAGTGGCCTATGATGAAAGAGTTTGGTGATGCTCGTGAGGTTTTGAGGCAGGACCTCAAATGTGTTGAGGCAAACTTATAGTTGATCCATAAACATGGTGTGAAATGAACATATAGTCACATTATGCATATATTTAACATGTTTGAGTAAGAAGTTACTTTGTTGTACATGATTTGATGTGTCTTTCAGTACATCATACATAGCATTGTACTAAAATTGTTCTTAGGTTGTGAACGTTTACTCTATGGGATGCACTGTTCATATTATGGTAGTCATGTGTTGCTCATATGAAGCATTTAGGTGTCCCTGCCTCTTGGTTTAACATGGGGTATGGTAGTGCCAGGTATTTACCATCCTAGCAGCCACCTTGCAGGCACCTGATTCACATACTTTGCTCAAATGTATTCCATTAATGCTGCACAATAGAAAATGATTGCATTTTGTCCTATTGATGTGGGTGGTACACTGGTCCTGTTAGCACTAATATGCCACCTTGAACATCACTCATGGTTGTTGAATGTTCACTGACCATGCAGCTGGACACTGTTACGGTGGAAAGCCACCCTTTGGCATGAAATAGAGATGTTCTGTATCATGGGTTGAACAAATGAACATGGCACAACCCTGGAGTATTTTCATGTTGGCTTCAGAGATTCACATTCTGCCTATATGTTGTATCTTACATTAGCAGTGCACTAATTCTCAGGCTTGGTTGCGACCAGTTGCCCCAGCAACACTGGGAAATCCAACTGTGGCATATAATCTGGCCTTCATCACATTCAGTTTGCCAGTCGCTGTTGAAAATGTAATATGCCTGCGAGGTTGTATCTACATACCTGTGTATACGTCCTGCAGTGTGTAAGAATTGCTGGCAGGGCTATTAAAGACAGACACATGTCAAACAGAGTTGGCTACTCCCATTGAAATGTTAATCGGGTTGTGGCAATCATATGAGAGAAAAGCAAAAAGAACAGATGATAGACGGGAAGCTGAACAATACAAACATTCACCCCCAGTCACAGACCTGGGTTTAATGAACTGTTTTCTTGCTTACCACACCATCTCAGTTTGGACCCAGCCACACGCAAATCAGTCTTGACCAAGCTACTTATGGGAACAGTCCAGCCCGAACTGCCATGCCAGGTCCCCCCTGGACCAGAAACAAGTATTCTGAGACTGGTTTCGCGGTATCACCCCATATCAGCCAGGTAAGCCTGAATCCAGTGACACAGTGAGTTCGGGACCCCTGTCTGCAAATACCCTTCCCACTTAGGGCAACAAAAGCAAAAAGAACAGATGATGGACGGAATGCTGAACAATGCAAACAGTCACACCCAGTCACTGATCAGGGTTTAATCCATTGTTTTTTGCTCACCACACCAACCCAATTTGGACCCAGCCATATGCAAATCAGTCTCGGTCCTGCTCCTCATGGAACAGTCCAGCCCGAACTGTCATGCCAGTTCCTCCCTGGACCAGGAACAAGCATCCTGAGACCCGGTTGGGGTATCACCCCTCAGCAGTCAGTTCAGCCTGAATCCAGTGACACAGTGAGAACAAGACCCATGTCTGAGCATACCCTTCCCACTTAGGGTGACAAACCACTTACGGTGACAAAAGCAAAAAGAACAGATGATGGACGGAATGCTGAACAATGCAAACTGATAACCAGTGCTAAAGTGATTGTGCTCTCTCCTCTAAACATGGTAGAATTGACTTACACTCGATTGCCATGTTTAATTCACTTGTAAGTCCCTAGACAAGCGGTACTTCATGTGCTTACGACATGCAAATTGAATGCTACTAGTAAGCCTGCACTACTGATTGAGCCACCCACTTGAGTGGCACTTTAAACATGTCTCAGACCTGCCAAAGCAGTCAGTGTGTGCAGTTATTAAACAGCCATGTCAACCTGGCAAAAAAACCTCTTGCCAGGCCTAAGCTTTCCCTTTTTAATGCTTACAATTTACCCCTAGGGTAGAGTTTAAATAGCCCACGGGACAGGGTGCAGTGTATTTAAAAAGTTGGACATGCATTTTTAAGTTTTACATGTACTGGTACTAAAAAACTCCTAAATTAGTTTTGTTACTAGCTGTGTAGATGTTAACATCATAACATGGAACAGTGAGCTAATAACTGTTATCAAAGATCTGTATGCAAACTGCAAGGTATAGATTAGAGCATTATGATGTTTTCCTCCGTCTTTCATTATTCTAATGTTTCAAAAAGGGTTCATTTCGGGGTAAAAAAATAATTATTATTAAATGTAACCCCCAACCATGGGGTTATGTTTTATATTCTGAGTCTGTGCTTCTCCAGACCAAGCATTCTTAAACTATACTGTGTACCAGTATGGATGACACATGCAACTCCTACATCGTGTAGTCCTCTGTATTATGTAAGATTTTCTATACAGTGATTTACACACCTATGATTGATTGTCTCTGTGTAGTGTTTGTGATGTAAAGTGCTCTGACACCCTTGACTGATATAGGTGGCGCTATTAAATACATCAGAGAAAGAGTGGTTACGGAGACTTCTAGGGGTACTGTTAAAGGGTAGTAGTCTGGGCGTCTGTGGGGTGCGCCTGTGGGGGGCGCCAACAAACATTGTCACAAAGGGTGCCACCAGCACTAAAGCCGGCCCTGCTGCCATCTGTGAGTTCTTCTCTGCCAAGTGGTGCCACCCTTGTCCTGGACCCTTGGAAGTGAGCGTGAAGGTGGTCTGCCAGCTCATCCGTGGTTTTTAGTGGAACAGATGCATCTCCTCTGCTGTTCGGTGCAACCCCGATCAGAACTGAGGCATCACCTCTGCTGCGTGGATCTCCCCTGATGCAAGGACTTCACATCCCCACCCTCAGACTTCCAGAAAGCGCTGCTGAGCGATGCATCCTTAATGCAGGCTTTCGCATCTCAGGCCTCAATTCAAGAGCATCCTCGACGTCAGTGCAAGATTATGCATCGCAAGCCCCGCAGCTTCCTCGGAATCATCCGGTGTGCATCACATCTTGATGCAGGACTTCACCTCAAAAGCCCTTCGTCAACACCATCCTTGACAATGACACAGGATGTTGCATCACAGCTTCAAAGCTTCAAGGAATCGCTGCTGTGACACATGCTGGATGCAGAACTCTGCAATGCTCCACAACCAGGATTTAAGGTATTCTTGTTCCGCAGGCCTAACTGGGTCAATGTAGCCGGCCCACACTTCATTGTGATCGGACTGACTTGTGACTTTATTCTGGTCTAGAGCGACTAGATAGCCACATTTGGCACTCTGTGCTTCTTGTTGCTATTTTCTCTCAAATCTTTAATATTCCATATCTCCGGTTCTACTGATTGAATTTTTGTTGTTTCGATCTTGATTTAAAAATCAAATTGTACTCTATTTTTCTAAATTGTGTGGGATTTTTCTTGTGTTGTGTTTTTACTTTATTACTGTTGGAAGTGCTGCATACATACTTTACACATCACCTCTAAGTTAAGCTTGACTGCTCTGTGACAAGCTACCAGGGGGGTGATCACAGGTTAATTTGGGGTTTGCTTGTAAAATTACCATGACAAGGATTGTGGTTGCTGTTGAGTAGGGATTCACCCCCCTAAACCAGTAACCCAAATTCTTACAACGTTCATCCCAGTGCTCATTTCCCACCCCCATTCTCTATACAAATATTTACAAATATTTCCATCACTAAATGTTCATCTGCAGACTGCTCTAGCAACACACCCCTGTAGGACATGATCAAAATTAAATAATAAACGAATTAGTCACTGAAGGAAAGTGACCCTCAATCACTAGTAGCTATTTGAGACTTTGGTGGCACAGATGGCTGGGTGGGAGTACTTGGGCAACACATTTTGAGGACATTTGAGGTAAGTTGTGCATATAAACATATACTGGGCCAGGAGCACTGTGAAACATTGATATGATATTAGGGCTTGTTGTCAACACTCCCAGAATTGTAAGCTTTATGTGTGTGTGGCTAACCTTTCCACGCCTCTCTTCAAGAAAAAGTAGGATTTTACGCTCATTACCCCATTACAGAAAGTTGTTCGATGTATTACCTTAAACCAACTGCACCCCAAAATTGTACCAGCTACAGGCATCACAATGGTAGGAGGCGGACTCTAACCCAGGTTTTTGAGGTGCTGAGAAGACAATTGGCTGCCCAGACCATTGCCCTGGTGGCTTTTCTGAGACATGAGCCTATCATTGCTTCAACTGGGAATTGACATTAGTAGCCTTTTAGAGACACCAGCAAGACATAGGGCCCGATTCACAGAACTAACTTAAGACAAAATCCTAAACTTACTACAATTTTGGTATTCACAGAAGGCACTTACTCATTTCGGTATTCACAGAAGTTAGGAGTCCTAACTTTAGGACTCTAAATGCATTCTGTGAATACTGAAAGTCTTAAAGTTAGGATTTTTCTGAGTTTAGGAGTAGTAAAGTTAGGACTCCTAACTTTAGGACTCCTAAATGCCTTCTGTGAATACCGAAAGTCTTAAAGTTAGGATTTTTCTCAGTTTAGGAGTAGTAAAGTTAGGACTCCTAAATGCCTTCTGTGAATACCAAAAGTCTTAAAGTTAGGATTTTTTTCAGTTTAGGAGTAGTAGAAAAATCCTAACTTTATGACTTTTGGTATTCACAGAAGGCATTTAGGAGTCCTAAATTTAGGACTCCTAACTTCTGTGAATACTGAAATGAGTAAGTGCCTTCTGTGAATACCAAAATGAGTAAGTGCCTTCTGTGAATACCAAAATCGTAGTACGTTTTAGAATTTTGTCTTAAGTTAGTTCTGTGAATGGGGACCATAGTGTTGTTTTAGCAGTGAAACTGACGTGGCTGTTTCTACTCCCCTCTCCCTCCACCGACTTCATGCCTTTAATATCTATGCGATAGGCTCAAAGATGAACGCAGCAATTCAATAGCTGTTCCTCAGGCCCACAATTTTCCAAAATGGAACCAAAAATGCCCTAGTTTGGATCTCTTTTACATCTCCAAATTTCCTCACGTGCTTTCATGTTGATGACGCTGGTTATTTTTTGATAACCAGAATATGTGAACTCAACTTGGCTTTTATTTTTAGTGTCCTTGACAAGGAGCGAGAGATATAATAGAAAAGCCTAGTCCCACAGGGTGACAGTAAACCTGGTGGGGTTGGCTAGAATTTTCCTTGTGAACTACAGGTGCACAGATTGAAATTCATATGGTTTATTACAATGCAAGCTGTGTGTGATTTTTTTAAAGTCCTATTTTTACACACAGCCTGATGAAGTGTTATATTTCTCAGGAAAGCTCAGATCAACTAGTTTGTCACCTGAATTAAGGTGTAGTTATTGTTTGTTTACTGTCTTCAGCTAATCACTATTTATAATACCATTCTTTTATTGCCTTTGGGTGAAATAATACTTTTTAGGAAATTCTTTGTAGGAAAGGATTTGCTCAATGTACACTTAAATAATAGGTTTAAATTATATCTTCAGGTTGAATAATATGAGCAAACATCTGTCTTCTCATTTCACAGGGAGATAATGTTCTAGTGAACACGTACAGTGGTGTGGTGAAAATATCTGACTTTGGGACGTCAAAGCGACTTGCAGGGGTAAACCCATGCACTGAGACATTTACTGGTAAAATTAATTAATCTAAATGTACTTGCTGCTATTGTTTTGCTTATTGTATTGTCCTTGCTTTCTCTATTCATAATTTTTTTTTCTGTCTTCTTACTCATTTCGTTTAGTTATGTTACCTAAGGCAGGTGGCGTTATGGTGGAAAATGGTTCAGCAATTCTCAATGGACTTGTAGGTTGGGCAGTGAAGTTCAGAATTGTTGCAGTGCTGAGCATTAGGTCACACATATAAGATCTGCTACCAGACATCAACTGTTGTGTTCTTACTCTGTACTAGACTGGGAACCCAAAGCAGCCTCGGCAAATTTTATCAGACCAGCCTCCATACGGTGGATAGCGAGCGGGTCATTCTACCACATATGTTTCATTATATATTAGATTGTTTTCGTTTTTAAAGCATAGTAAATGTTGTCCTTACAGTATACAAGGAATAATGTGTAGGATTACATGTCATCCATAATGGTAGGCATTGTTTAAGACTGTATGGCCTGGGGAGGCACACACTGGGGATTCAGAAAGTATATACAGTGGTTAGGGTTGACTTTACTAATGAAAATATATTACTACTCAAACCAACCCTTTCTAGAAAAATTGAGATAATGAAAGACTGGGAAAAAACATAACTTTCTAACCAAGATTCCGATTGTAACTTATGAACTGTTCAGTAGCAAAATGATCTCTGTGACAAAAGTGATAAACCATTTAGCTAAGCACATAAACTACTGTTCTGTGATCTGCATAGTACACTCTGTTTGCAGCAGTAATTATAACCCTCTGCGCTACCATAGATGAGTCAAAACTGAAACTAGACAAAACTCGAATCTCTTTCCAGCACATACACTAATCCCCAGAGTTATCTTGGCGCTTTTATTAATATCTCAAAGCTGTTGGATATACAAGGAACTCTGCAGTGTTTTTAAAGATGCTGCACTGCTACAAAACTGGCCCCCAGTAACAAAACCGGCCCAAACCCTACCATCCTCCTGGGGAAAGGCCTGATGCCCAGTCTGACCAGTCTGGCCTTGCATTCGGGAGCTGCTGCTCTGTAAAATGAAGAAAGTGAGACAAGATCAGTGGTTGCAGGTAATACCATATCACTTTATGCTCTTCCACTGCCCTAAAGTCTTTCCGGCATAATTTTCCTAGATGCCCTGACTGTTTCAGTTGAAGATCATTTTGGGCTCGCTAGGGGCTCATCAGTGCTTAATTTGAGCCAGTGGTTTCTGGTGTTCAACACCGGCACTTAATCATTAATACTATTGCTTTTCATGAGCACCAGTAAAGAACGCATTAATTTAGGGGGAGATTAAGTGATTTGTCTAGAATCACAGGATGTTGAACTGACGCCCCCAGCTTGGAAATTGGCAACTCTGGCCATCACGCTACATCCTCCCCACTTTCATGGTTAGTGTTTTGCTTTGTTTAAGGTAGTTGTAACAGGAAAAATGGGCTGGTGTAAGCTGCCTACTGACGACACCACCAGCACGTTTTTTTTTTTTTTACAAATCAACCACTGGGGCCCACGCACAATTTATTTTAGAAGATTGTAATATATATCAACAGAGCAATGTAGCAGGTTTCATAGACTGGAGATTATTTAAGCATTATTACATTACCAGACTGACTTTTGGAAGCAATACAACGTACAATAAAGTAAGGCAGTCCTGTGCCTGCCAAAAAATTGGCAAATAACTTTGCATTTTTTAGAATAATGGCTGTGACTATATAGGGCACAGTCCTCAGCAATTACTTTGCGCTCCATACTGAAAGACAAAACCTGATGATGTATGTACCCGGAGCTGAAGACTGTAATATCTCCAATGCAGAATAAGGCAAAAAAGATAGTCCCGGTTGTTATGGGTGTTACAAAATTAATCATGAAAAGTCTGCAAACTTTTCTCTGTGGAGAAGAAAACTTTGACACAATGTAAGTGTTCCAGAAAGCACGTTAGCAGATTTTATGTGTTAATACTGTACAGTATCCAAATATTATGTGACTCTGGAATTTTTGGCCCACGTGTGCAAAAGAGAACCCAACCTGGAAACAATATCCTTAGAAAAGAGATACATTAGAACTGTGAGAGACAAATTAGGAAAATTACAATGTAAAAGTCAAGTATTATATCTCCTTGCTTATGTTAAAATGTGTTAAAATTAAAATAACAATGTAGAATCAATTGTTAAGACGTAATAACATTATTTAATTTAAACTATTCCTCATCTGGGTATATAGAAAAGAATGGTGTGTATTTCACTACACTCTATTTTAGTGTGATATTTTTGGTATTACAGAATATGAACAAATCTGGAAGGCTGTAATGTTACTTTTGCAGCCTTAAAAAGGTCCTGGAACAAGAGATGAAACAGGTCTTGACTGTGCTTTCTTGTTTTAAGAACTGATGATAGCATTTGTGAAGAAAATAAGATAATGTCTGGGACCAAGATGAAATTGTATGTTATGGTTTACAAACCTACAAAGGGCTGTTTAACACTAGAGTGTGTGTGTGACACTCACCCAATATGCTTATCCCACTGGAAAGCAACACATTGATGTTGCCACTTAGGCCAGTAGGAGTGATCCTATAAAAATTGTAGACCAAAGCCTGCAAGTTGTTTGCTGGAACAGGATGTAGCCTAATGATTAGGGCGGTCAACTTCAAATCTGGGGAAACAGGTTCAAGTCTCGGCAACACCGCTCAACATCCTGTGATTCTGGGCAAGTCACCTAATTTCCCTGTGCCTGACAAAAATTAATGCTTCCTCATGTAATATAACTGGTGCTCATGTAAAGCACTCTGATACCTGATTTCGGGTCAAGTTTGTGCTATATAAAACTTCGAAGACAAGACAACTAGTTTGATTAAAAATGCAGGGAAAGATTTTGCAGAAGTCCCAGATCCCCCTGCAGAGAAGTCTGATATAGATTATAATCCAGTGGAAAGGCTCCTCAGGGGGTCTGACCTCTCCCTATGGGTTTGTCGCTTTTAAAAAAAGATATTCAAAATTCTCTTGAGTGGAAATGCTCCCGGCCGATACCCAGAGACTCTAGCAGCCTGGATCCCTTAATTGACCAGTGAGATGGAGTCATAAATCCCTAGAGAAGAGATTGCCCTAACCAGGCGGATCTATCTTTTGAAACTTCTAAACCACCAGTTGTAATTCTGTCCTTTTCACTATTTCATCTTATTTTCCTGGCATGTTGTTAGCAGTGAGGGTAGGATGGTCCTGAAGAATGCCTTTCACCTCAATAAATCAGGCCACATAGGCAGAAACATGCTGACCGCTCCTTGTGGATCAAATTAATTCTCACTTCTGTTCCTACCATTGGGGACACAATAAAAATTCTGTACCAGTCACCAATAGGTATTTTTAATTCACATTCATTCCCCTCTGCACCAGTGCCCTTCATCAGAGACCTACACTCTCATCATAAAACAACCAGTGTGATATAATCTCTGGAAAAAAAGATCACATTGCAAGCTCCTTTATGGAGGGAGAAGATTGCACCTGGGTCATTATGATCGGTGCCAGGAGTATGGGGGTGGGGAATGATGAGCCATGCCACTTACTGGGTGGATGAGGGCTTTTGTATTGTTGAGAAAAATACCTGAACATATCATATTCCAGCTATGATTCTTTGCTTCTTCAGCAAGGTATATTTTTTGAGATCATGTTAAAAAACTGTGCCCATTAAAATGTGAGTATAAATGGATTAACTGTTTTGCTTTATCAGGAACTTTGCAATATATGGCACCTGAAATCATCGACAAGGGGCCTCGAGGATATGGTGCTCCGGCTGATATTTGGTCTCTCGGCTGTACTATTATTGAAATGGCCACAGGAAAACCTCCATTTCATGAACTAGGAGAACCACAAGCTGCCATGTTTAAGGTAAGGTTATATACATTATATATATTTTTTTTTACATTAACATATTTTAATATTTCCCTTTACAAAATTTAAAAAATGTAATACTGTATAAATGTTGCATGGACAGAACAATAAAATGTAACATCTGAGAGCCAATGACAAATTAGAATTTCTTATATGACAGGTATTATCGAGTACAGCAAGAAGACCAATAAACCAATGAGCACAGTAATGTTGTTCAACTCCTATGCTGTTGAGAGGAAATCCATGTTATCATTCCTTGCGAATGCGGTTACAGATCTCTTAAAGATTTTGGATGGCAGACAAAAGGCGTCAATAGACTGCTCAAAAACAAACAGTGCTCTTTAAGTTGTGTTGGCCAGATAAATGCACTTCAAATTGTTACTTAGTAAGTTAAGTGAAGTTCAGAGGACGGCTTGGTGATGTTTTGACATGGCACAGAGATGAGCTCTTTCCATTCCTTAAGTGCCTCGTAAAACCTCTTAAGTCCTTTTAAGTACGCCAGATGATACTTCCAGTACCATGATTCGTATTTAGTAGGTCTTGGGTTCTAATGTTGAAGGTATTGGAAGTGGTGACTACATACATATCAGTGCAATTAAGTAGTTTTTGTAATCCTCTCATATATTACTTACATACATACACCATTACAAATTACCAGACTTCTTTTAACTCATACAAATCCCATCTCACACATGGGCTGTGCCAGGTGTATGAAAGGTGAACAAGCACCAAGATGGGAAGCGTCAATGGATATGTTGATTGCCATGTCACAATGATGTAGCCTAGCCTGAGAATAATTCAGGGTTTTTCACCATCGGTTTTTGTCTTGTCTGGATAAAAATCTGGACATCAATTATTATATGGCTGGAGCGCAGTATGGAGCCTATAGCTCCCCTAACAATCTGTCTCAAACTAGGTGCAAGCCATCTTCCAACTTTAGGCACTTTATATAACGAGTTTTTGGTTTATTCTCAATATTGGGCCATGCTGAGAAGTGTGAATAATGTATTTCCCTCACTTTGTGCTCCGCTATCTCAGTAAGTGACCATTTAGTAAAAATTGTCTACCATGGTGTTCCATGAGAGTGTGCCACCTCCAAAAGGTTCTGTATGAAAGGCTTGCTTGTTTTCATTTCGAACACCAGATAATGTCTATAACAGTAGGGGCATATCATTCTCTCCTACAGAAATACACATATCCTAGTTAAATTTCATCTCTCAGCCTCAAACTTGGTTTTAACAAAGGCGCATATATTGCGTGGTAAGTAACAAGTGCAAAATAGGCATGTTTTAACAATTATTTAGCATTCAAATAAAAATCGGCTAATTTCTACTCAATCAGCTGATATTAATACCCTGTCCCCGGCACAGATATTACTTACAATGATTTATTATTGCTTCTGGTGACACATCGGTCTAAATTTCCCTTTAAAAATGTAGGCAAGATGGGATTTTACACAACATTTCACTTCATGGAAAATTTGCATGCCCACATTTCATAAACACTGTGAAAGAAGTTCCAAATTCTATATTGCTCAGCTGCTTGAGGAACAGACCACAAGGCAAATTTTAAACTACGCCTATTGCACCGCAAATTCATTTCATACCCTGGTCTTTCTTCCTATGTTATCCTATTCTGTTTTCTACCCTGTTCTCTCGAGCAAAGCCTTCTCCCAGGGTATGAACAAATCACAGTCATGATCTCATTTGTCTTGCCCCCATAACAAGTTTCTCTCACAGGTCCAAAGCCCTAGAATTCTCAGTTTTTTTTCATAAGAGAGTACTAAAGTTGCTGGATCTAGGTTTTTTACTTAACAGGTTTTTCTTAGCTTTCTTCGCATTACAGCCTAGAGCCCTCCGTCTGGGAGGCCCCATCTGAAATCTGTCAAGAAGAATTATGGAGAAAATGCAACAAAAATATGGCCACATTAGCTTCCAGCCTGTTGGTGCAAGACAACATTTAATCAGCAAAAAATATTCATACCTGATCAGAAGGCTATATATGTGTGTGGCATTTCTATAGCACACACCTAGCTAAAAGACAGCAGAGATAAGTACTGGGTCATCATAACTGACTTTACCAGAGCTCTCCATCTTTCAGAAAGAAAATCGTGTCCCCAGCATTCAGCTGTTTATATACAGACTGAACAGACACAAAATCAAACCAAATTCTAAAGGTAGACTATTATATATACTTACCTATGTAATATCAATATTGTTTTCCCCAATTTTTTTGTAGTTGATGTACTTTACATTACAAGTGAGAAAAGTGAATACTGTGGACCCTTTTCTGCAATGTTTTTGTTTCCCAGATTCTAAAGTCCATTTTCTATCATACAACTTTCTCCAATATTAGATCAGAATAAGCACAACAAGTCTGATCATTCTCATCCCTCCCAATGTCACGACTTTAGCCAACTTTTGTTAGACTGGAATTAGAATAGTTAAACAGGCCCCCAGGCCTCAATGTATACACTGCTCCAAGTGTTTGTTAGGTTGGATTTAGGCTAGTAAACCAGATCCCCTGCCACCCAATGGGTCTAGTTTCTACAATGGTTGTTAGTTTTTAATTAAAAGGGTAAAACAGTGAAGTGTCCCCACTGCCACTGCGCTCATATATTCATTGTTGAAGGCACTGAATATTCAAACCAGATACTCTTTATTTTTCTTTTCAACATATCCTTTCTTTTCAGGGAAAACTATACCACCAGGAGAAGGGAGTGGAATAAAAAAGTAATGTGATAAAGAAAAGGAGTTATTGTGGCACATCCTTCGGTTTCTGTGGTGACCCTAAATAGGGAACACTTGACGTCACTATCTCAATGGAAAGATATGTGCATTCTTTAAGTGTTATTGTTGCCTCTCACACATGCCAAATGGATTAGGTGCGAGGGTACCTGAACTCAGCACGTCATCAGTGACAGAGGTTTAAAGCAAAAAGGTAGTGAAGTATGCTCCCTACTTGGCAGTGATAAAAGTCTAAAGCAGAGGAGGTTCATGAATTCTTGTTACCAGAGCCAACTACCAACCTCAACAATGGGGCTGGGGCATCAAATATTTAAATGTGAATCCTTCATAAGATGCAAATCATGATCTGTGTCATTGACAAAGGTTGCAAGCCTTGGGCTTTAGCACATCGGAACCACACTTGAATCAAGTTCATTCAGGTCCAGTGCCTGAGTATTGCATATTTGCCGACCCTGCTAGGGCTAAATCCAGAATACGCAGACAGTAAACCTGTGTGTTAGTACTCTTTGATACTTCATGACAACATGAATCATACTTTTTGAGATCTTATCACATGGAGTATCATATTTTGACAGACTTCAGGAAATAAAGTTAAACCAAAAGTTATAAACAATCAGCGTTTGCATGAGTGCTCCTCAGACCATTTTTTACCTCAGAAACGAGACCTTTTCCCTGTCCTGCTGCTTATACTTGAAAGTAAAAAACTAGGGGGGGGGGTATCTTCAAAACCCTTTCCACACACATAGTCATTGTTTTAATCTTTTTTCCTCTAACCTATTGTGATAACCACATGTGTAGATTCGTATTCTCCATAAATTGACCTGACCTGTTGAAGACTACACCAAATTCCTGTAGCAGTCTAAAGGGCCACTGCATAAAATGGTGATTAATCACATCATGTACTCAAAGTTGGACTACTTTATTTTTGTAATGTAAAGTACAAGCATATAAACTATTATTTTTAAACTATTAAAAAATTATTTTAAAATTAAGTTACCAAAACACATGAAAATATTTTCACACTACAAAGCAATTGAAAACAAAAATAATAACTTTAAACAGATATACTTTTAAAATAAATACACCCAAATACGTATGAATACAATTTAAAAAATAAAGGCAAAATAGTAATAAAATGAATCAAAAACATTTTTTTAAAAATATTAAAATACACTACTCTAAGTACAATTCTACCAACATTGGGAAAAATACATTTAAAAAGTCATTTTATTCGAGTTTTAGTTAAGTACATTTAGTCGACGATATCTGCAAAAAAGCAAAGTGGGATCTCAATCCCAGACGTATCCAGTGGAAACCAAGTAATTGAAGTTACAGAGTTGGCAGGAGCAGATTATAATAGGTATAAAATAGTCTATTTTGTGAGAAAAAAAGCAACAAAAACAAAAAGAAAATTGACTGAAGCCTGTATCTACAAATCACTACAGTCCCCCCACCCCATACCACCCAGCGGGGCAAAGCATCATGGCAATAGTGCATCAGGGTGAAGCAAAATCTAGGGAGGCCCGAGGGAGGAAGGCACACCTGAGCGGCTCAGCTCTGTCTATGGTACAAGGCCATCATCCCCTATGGTGTCCCTAGGGGTCACACAAATCAGGAGCAAAGTGTGCAGCAGTGGTATGAGATTAGACAACATCCCATCCGAGCTGGGAGCAGGTAAATAGTTGCACAAGCCCATAGTGTCCTCCCACCGTAGTGCATGGGAAAAATACATTTTATGGGGAGTGGGATCCAACCAGAGGCACAACTAGAGCCAAATTTTGGGGGAGCTACTAAAAAGTTTGGAGGGGGCTGATTCTTCCAGCAATATGCATAGTGGTGATGGAGTGGCTCTAAGAAGGGGTACAAACACAACAAAGCTGTTTTAGCAAGTAAATGGTCTTTTAAATATCTGTGAAGTACTAGGGTGTGTGTGCCCGGGAAGCTGTCTCAGCCGGGCTGACACACAGGATGGGGGGGAGGGGCTGAAGCCCTTTAAGCCCAATGGGCGTCGCTCGCCTGGATCCAACGTGCAATTCTAAATTCAATCTAGCAGACAATGAGAAAAACACATACAATAGTGGGTCGAATATTTATTCTAATTCCAGTCTAAAAAACGTTTGGGAAGGTGCATACACTGGGAGTTGCAGTTTCAAATACTCTTAAAGTTGAGAACATTAGAAAGAAGGATTACAATTGTCATAGAGTAAATGTGAGTAAATACGTTATTTATTGTATTAGTCAATTGATTACAATAAGCACACAACCATAATAAAATGCATACAAATTTGAATATACAATAAAACATTATTTTGTTTAAAACCTGTTCAAGCCAATATAGCAACTAAAATTTGGCAACTTGTCGGAATTTAATATACACAAAACCTAGAAATGTAATTGGTGCACTAATAAAGCAGAGGATTGCATATTGAAGCAATTATTAAAAGCCTCCTTTATTGTTCTAGTATTAGCCTCGAGAAAGGAAGCATTAGGTATTGTTTGCATAGATCGAGAAGTTTAGGACATATGCAAATAACATGTTCTAAAGTTTGCTGTTTCTACCCTGCAGACTCCTGCACGGTAGAAATCAATTTGATCGAAGGTAGGTACAATTATGCAATTAGAATTCCAACATGAAGGCAGTCATACAATAAGTAGCTCATGAAGCAAACCTAGCAGCACATTACAGCTCACATGCAAAGTGGTAAAAACTTGGAGAAAAGAAAACTTTTCTCAAACATTAAACTTGCCTCTTCGAGGAGATGTAATTATTTTATGCAAAGCCCTTATCTTCCATATTTAGTGAATAATTAATTGTTTCAAAATCCATGGGTTGTTACTTGAGAAATCCCATGTACCACTCCCAGTATGCCACCTTGACACAAAGCACAGCAACATTTGGCTGGAAAGAAAAATCCCAATCCAACATTTGGTGCTGGTATGAGTCACTTTTGTGGCACAAACCTGGCAAAAAAGTTAGTAAATCTGGGCCTCAGTGCTTAATTTGTGAAAGGGGTTGCGGTTGGTGGTCCCTGCTCCTCCTTTCTCTGGTTCAGTGATTACCTTCACCACCAGACTTGGACCCAGGGCAAGAGATAGAGTGAGAGATAAAGATAGAAAAGGGAACATTTTAAATGGGGAAAAAGATAGGAAAATTGAGAAAAAGGATTTGCAAGATGGGGTAAACATACAGGAAGTGTGGGTTGATGGAAGAAAGAGACATGAAGTGGAGTCAAGGTGAAACAGACTTAGTATTTGGCAACCCTTGCATTCGCCAGCTTTGGTAGTGGGATTCTAAGAAAAGGTTTGAATCCCTGCTCTTTTTTTTTTTTTTTTTTAAATATATTTTTATTGCAGGAATCAGTAAATCATTACAGTAGCGACCAGCATTGTATCAGAAGCAATATTAACAGTATAAAGCCCTCTGGCGCCCCACCGCACAGTTCGAACACAACTAACGGCCCACTACCCTCGGGTCGGGCGACGAAATGCAATGGGGGTCAGTTGGATGTTGGAGCTGGTCCGGATAATGCACTGTCCGTCATCTGCTTTTCCAAACAAGTCTAAAACCCCCCAAAATAAATCCCTCCCTCCAAAATGTCTACTAACTAAGAACCCCCCCCCACCACCAGCGCCAGGGAGATAACAACCAAGGATTCTGCTGTTGGACCCACGGGGAAGACAATAGGACTGTCAATGCTAACGTTCAACGGGACTCGGCGTGAGTCGCTTCTTCGCTTTCAGAGTCGCTGGGGGCACAATAATCCCTAAGGGCCTGCACCAACATTTCCCATTCCAACGCGGCTTCCTGCGCCTTCTCATTGCCCTGTCTCCAAGCCAGCTGATATCTCAACGCGCTCTCTCCCGCTGCCCACTTCAAAAGCTCACTGTGCCATCTGCCGCCTGCCGGACCAGCCCGTGCCTTCCAGTTCCTGGTCACCTCTCGCTTAGCAAGGAGGAGCCCTAGGTCGATAAATTTACTAGAGATTTTATTTCTGGGGGTATGGGGAAACCAGTGCAGGAGCCCCACCGCTGCATCCATCGACAAGAGTCTTCCTGTCACCTCTTCCAGGGTCGTCGCTACCTCCTGCCAGTAGGACGTCAGTCCTGGACAGGCCCACAACATGTGTAGGAGATCCGCCTCCTGAGCCGGGCATCTGGGGCATTCCGCCGAAGCCGTGGCAAAATAACGCCTGATTTTCATCGGGGTCAGGTACGCTCTATGGAGAACATAATAGTGGACCAGTTGGAAACGGGCGTTACGTGTGCCCTTCCAGGCTCGCCTCACCAACTGGGACCAGGTCGTCTCCGGTATCTCCCTACCAATGTCCTCCTCCCAGCGAGCCTTCAAAGTGGTGAGAGGAGCCAATTCCTCGGAAATCAACCTGCCGTAAAGGCAAGTGACCGCCTTCACCGTGCCTGCCGACATCATTACGTACTGGCACACCTGCGATAAATGGGGTTCCTCCTGCCCGGTCTTCCAGTATGCCTGGATCGCTCGCGCAATGGCCGAGTGCAGCAGAAAGTCACCCCGGGGGATCCCGAAGCGGTCAATGAGATCTTGAAAGGACAAGAGCGCCCCGTCCTCATATAGATCACCAACGAGCTGTAAACCGGAATCCTCCCAGGCCGCCAAACATGACCAATGTAGATGTAGATGTAGAGTCCATTTATAATGCGCTAGCAATCGCTCCAATCCCCTCCGTGGGGGAGGGCCGTCAGCATCCCCAACGGTATTTCAGGAGTGTATGGGGTTCGCAGGTGGCCTCGGGCGTGAGCTCGATTCCAACACAGGCGGACAGTCCGCTCCTCCATCGACAAGTCCCGCAGGACTAAACGTTGTCGCAGCGCTATAAAGGAGAGAACATGCCTGGCCATTCCCGTCCCCCTTCTGTCTTCCGGGCCCCGGAACTCCCTGGCAATCTCCTGGGTGAGGGTTTGGAGCTGCGCCGCCAGATAATATTTCTCAAAGTCCGGCACAGCGAGCCCCCCCTCGTCCTTCGGCCTCATCAAGGTGTTAAGGGCCACCCGCCTTCGGCCCGTACCCCAGAGGAATCCGACCACCATGGAGCGTAACCGTCGAAACGTGGCTGGTGGGACCCAGATCGGCAAAGTCCGGAAGTAATATAATAACCGGGGAAGTGCCACCATTTTGAGCAGAGCGATACGTCCCGCCACCGAGAGCGGCAGCGTGGCCCAGAAGTCCATGCAACCTCGCAGTGCCCGAATGCAGCGGGCAATGTTCCCATCTAGGAGGTCGGGTTGGTCGTGGTAAACGAATACACCAAGATACTTAAAGCAGTCGGGCTCCCACCTAATCTCTCTATTTAGCGCAGGGGCGGGGGTGCCTCTGCGCATCGGAAAGAGACAGGTCTTAGACCAATTTACTCGGAGGCCCGAAACCACTCCGAACTCCGTGAGCGCCAACTCCGCTCCGCGTAAAGCGTCGATCGGGTCCTCCAGGAAGAGCAACAGGTCGTCCGCATATAGCGAGACATAATGTGGGCCCGCCGACGTCCACAAGCCCGTATAGTGACCACCCGAGCGAAGGTGCAGCGCCAGTGGCTCCACCGCCAGCGCAAAGAGGAGTGGGGACAACGAGCAGCCTTGCCGCGTACCTCGTTCCACCGGGTATCGCGATGAAATCAATGGGCCCGCTCGGACCCTGGCCGAAGCAGAGGCATAGAGAACCGCGGTCCATCTAACAAATCCCTCCCCGAGCCCGAATCTCCGTAACACCGTACTGAGATAGTCCCACTCCAGGCTATCGAAAGCCTTCTCCAGGTCCACCGATAAGACCACCGGGGACGGGGCATCCACAAGTGGTTCCCCTAGCAAACGGAACAACCTACGAATATTCATAGTCGTGTTCCGCCGTGGGATGAAACCGGCCTGGTCTTCATGCACCAGGGAGCTCATGTGTCCCAGCAGCCTCGAGGCCAAGATGCTGCTTAGTATTTTATAGTCTACTGTCAACATCGACAGGGGACGGTATGATCCCGGGTCGGACGAGTCTCGGCCCGGCTTGAGAAGAGGAACCACCAACGCCTCACACATCGAGCTCGGGAGTCGCCCCAGCCTCTTCGCCTCCCTGTAGACCACCAGTAGTCGCGGGGCTAGGAGGTCAGCGTACGCTGCGTAAAACTCCACTGGTAGGTCATCTAGGCCCGGGGTCTTGTTTCTCGCCATCCGTTTAATGGCCCCGCGGATCTCCCCCAATTCGATGTCGGACCCCAAGGCTTTCGCCACTTCCTGCTCCACGGTGCGGAGCTCCAGTGGGCGAAGATAATCGTCAAGCCGATCTGGGTCACGTGCGGAGCGACTGCGGTACAAACATTCATAATAATGCCGGAAGCAACTAAGAATCTCCGGTTGGGTGCACACTACAGTTCCGTCTGCCCCACGCATATTAGTCGTCGTTTGGGACTGGCGCGTAGGGTTAGCCAGCCACGCCAACAACGCACTCGACCTGTCTCCTTCAGCGATAGACCGGACCGTATAGGCTTTATAATCAAAACAGCGGAGCCGTTCGACCTCTGCTGCCACCCGTTCCCTCGCCTCCGCCGTTCGTGTTTGCAATTCCGGGTGTCCGGGACGGCGAACCTCAAGCTCGCGGAGTTCCCGGTCCGCTGTGTCCAAGTCAGCCAGAATGACGCGCCTCATGCCCACCTTCTTAGAGATACAGTAACCCCTCACCACTACCTTAAAAGCGTCCCATTCCAACGCCCTAGTACTCGCGGAGCCGCCGTTGGACGCAAAATAATCTGATATTCTCTCTCCCAGGTCTGCTTTGAAGACACTATCCTCGAGGATCTCGGGCCGTAATTTCCAGGTGGGCACCGCCGGCGCCCCAGGAAACCAGCGAAGATCCAGTAGGAGGGGGTTATGGTCCGAGATGGTCCTAGATAAGTACTCCGAGCGGACCGCCGCCGAAACCAGTTCGGGTGATCCAAGAAAGCCATCGAGTCTGACATGCAACTCATGGAGTCTCGAGAAATATGAATAATCCCTAGATGCGGAGTGATGCGCCCTCCAAATGTCCGTCAACCCCCAGCGGGTCTGCCAATCTTGTCGACCCTTAGCCGTGCGACGGACTGGGGAATCGGGAAGCGGTGGATGCGAGCGGTCCATGTCCACATCAACTACGGAGTTAAAGTCTCCCCCAAGCAGGAGGGGCCCGGCAAAGAAGTCAGCCAACGAGCCCGATAACCTGGAAAGGAAGGCAGTCTGGTCCACATTAGGAGCGTACACACAGCAAACGTTCAGGTTCCTCCCCCCTAATGTGCCCGAGATGGCCACGAAACGCCCCTCTGGGTCCAACACTGTTCTCGTGACTTGGAAGGGGACCCCTGCCCTGATCCAAATTAGCGCCCCCCTGGCATAAGCGGAGTACGACGTGGAAAAGACCTGCCCCCGCCATCTACGCTGCAGCGCCGCCCCTTCCGCCTTGTTCAGATGGGTTTCCTGTAGCAGCGCCATTTGCACTCCCCTACGCACTAAGTAAGCGTGGACCTTATGGCGTCTGGACATAGTGTGAAGCCCCCTTACATTCCATGTAACACATTTCAAGTTAGCAACATCAGCCATTGTCCCAGATTGTTCTCGCGCAGTTCCCCCATCCGGGTCTCCACAAAGAAAAGACATCCTTCCTCCCAGCACTGGTGGCGGCCATTTTCCCCAACCAAAACCAAACAACCCAAAAACCCGTCAAACCCCCAACCACCCACCCCAGAACAGGACCCAAACTGCACCATCTAGATCCCATCCAAACCTCGTCTGTCAACAACCCAAGAATCCCCTCTAATCCTACGGTCGCCACCGTAGGAAGGCCTTATGGGCCAGGTGCGGGCTGGGCGGAGGCAGTGGGCCCTCGTCGCCCGGGTCACCAGGACTATAACAAGCCCCAACCTGTACCGAAATCTTCCGGGGCAAAAGCAGAGGCCCCCCAACCCTCTCCTCCCCATTGTTAGCAATAAAGGACGGCAACCGCCTCCCCCCTGCCGGGCCCCCTCCCAAAACAAATCAGTATACCCCGTTACCCCTGTCCATCCAATAGGTCCTCCACCGATTTCGGTGTGATCACCAGTGTATGGGCGCTATCGGCCACCGAGTCCTCCGAGTCCGATGGTGCTCCCTCATCACCCAGGTTGTCTTCCTCCTCGATGGATTCATTCCGTGCTCCCGACAACTCCGACAATACTTCCAGCACTTCCCTCCGCTCCGATGAAGTCTCCGCAGTTGAGGGCCCTCCTGTGCGGCCGCGGCGATTCCTGACCCTCCTGGATCGCCGTCTTTGTTCCGGCTCACCTGCCTGTTGGGACGAGGAGCCAAAGCCATCTTTCCCTGACCTGTAGAGCTCAAGCCAGTTACAGACATCCTCCGGAGTGTCGAAGAACTGGGTTTTGTCGTCGACAATGATGCGGAGCCTTGCAGGGTACAGGAGTGAATACTGAATGCCCTCGCTCCTGAGCTCGCGCTTAACCGCCAAGAAGGAGAACCGCTTGCGCTGAGTCTCGTAGGTGTAATCCGGACAGATGTTCACCTGGCTGTTCGCTACTTTAAACGGGCCATTGTGCCTGGCGGCATTGAGGATTAAGTCCCTGTCCCGAAAATGCAGCAGCCGCGCCACTACCGGTCTCGGGGTGCGTCCCTGCTGTGGGGGTCGTGCTGGGACTCTGTGGGCCCGTTCTAGTGTGTAGAGGGAGGACAGCCCTTCCGGGTACTTGGGCCAGGTCTCCAAGTACCCCACCATGTCATCATCCTCGATCTTTTCCGGCAGGCCCACCACTCGGATGTTGTTCCTCCTGTTGCGGCCTTCCGCGTCCTCCGCCCTCCGTTCCAGGGTCGCAATTCGGGATAGGGCGTCCTTCATCGTCGCAGCCAAGGTGCGCTGCGCCGGCTCCAAGGTTTCCACCTTGCTCTCCACCTCCTTGACCCGGTCTGAAAGTTTGCCATGATCTGCCCTGAGGAGGCCCAGGCTCGTCGCCACTTGAGCAATGTCCTGCTGGAGGGCCGATCTCGTGGTCGCTATCGCCTCCAGGACACGGTCGAACTGTTGCTGCATCTGCGCTCCATCAGAACTTTTCGGGTCTCTCTGCTCCTCCTTGTCCTGGGCTTCAGTGTCCGAGGCGGTCTGGTTGGATCCCTTGGCCCCTCTAGGTTTCCCCATGCTCCCAGGGGCACTCCGTGAAAGTCCCGGACTAGGCGGCTCCGCGTGCAGGAATCGATCACGACCTTCCCGGGTGCTTGTCCTCAAGTCGAGTATGGGCGACCTCCTTCTCCAGAGCCCGTGGAGATTCCGCCGCTTCGGCTCACGCCACCGCCACGGCGTCCGGGGGCACCGATGAGGGGGCGGAGACAGCCGTCGCCGAGTCGGGCAGACCCGCTTCTCCACTACAGCCCCGGGGTGAGGGCCACCAACTCCCTCGGATGATTTGCGGCGCCAGAGTGTCGCGCCTCCCATGTAGGTGGACTGGTCAGGAAGACGTAGCTAGTTGCGGAGTCACGAGGCGAGCCACCGCTCGGCTCGCAGGGCGTCCGCTCTTGGTGCCCTCCACTGCGTGGGCACCCACCCGGCCGTCCAACCGAGTACAAATCCGTTGCAAAAAGGGTCTAAGCCAATAAATGTCTCACGCCCAGAAGAGCCGGGGATGGTGAAGCCAGGCGCCAGTCGCTGCCCACGGCACTTCTCCGAGTCAACAGGTCCCCACAGGGGGACAAAGGAGACCGGGCGCCATGTTGGGTCGCATTCCGCAACTCCGCAAACTTCGGTCTAAGTCCGGAGCAATTCTTGTCCGATCTCCGTCAGGGGCCTCGGGAGGTTACCGTCGGCATATTCAACAGAATGCGGGGTTTGGGGTGTCCCGCAGCCTCCAATTTTCAGGATAATCCCGGGCTCAGTCCCGGAGCCGAGCTCTCAGGCGACCATCACCATCGGCGCCCAAGCCACGCCCCCCTGAATCCCTGCTCTTATTTGATTTATTTTTACAAATTGAGCACTGCTTCCATCTGCAAAAACTACTATGAACTCCATTGGATGTTATACCCTGTGCATGCGAAAGATGGTATACCTGAAACTAAACCAATGTCTGCTAAATGCATTATTTTCTTTTCAGAAAAAATATATATTATCAGCGTGCTCCAGAATTAAAGCTCAAAATATGCTGGAGACTTTCAAGGACATTCGTGGGGTGGGAAGCATGACAAAATATATCTAGCCAATTTCAGGAATAAGAAAAAAGTGTACAAGACTTATTTACCGATAACCTTGATCCCGCAGTTGATATAAGATGCTGATCACTCAAAAATCATTAAAATCCTGGTTGTGGTCTTAGTCTGTTGTTAATCATGTTGAATTGACCACAAATGCTGTCAGAGAAAATAGTCCAAAGACACAAGAGCCGCAGGGCTAGACATTGTGCACTAGTTACAGGGAGGCTAATGGGCGCTTATGTTTTGTTTTGGGAACGCTGAATATTACATTAGCCTGTTCTGACTAAGGAATGTGCTTATTTTCATTATTGTACGCCTGCAGAAATCTACCTAACCTATAGGCAAACACCATAGAATGAAAAATTACAGTTGAAAAGTTTAAAACAGGTAATTAGTTGACGTTCAGGTTTATTCTACTTCAGACACATTTATCAGCAGAAAACAAAAATTAGGTTTCCAATCTTGTGAATTGTAATGTAGCCTTAGAGCCCACCATAGCGGACTCTACCAGCTTGAAGACAATGGAGTGCTCCATGCTTTACGGGCCGGTAAAGGCCCGCAAAGCAGCATTTCAATGTTGTTTTCAAAGGCCTCTCGAAACCTGAGGGAATTTAAACCCCTCGATCTCCGAGAGGCCTTTGTTTTATTTGTTGGAACATTCTGCCCTCTAGTGGCAGAATGTTCTAATACACTTATAGCCCTTCGTAGCTGGGCTGTACTGGCTAATAAAGTCCTGCTCCCTTGTTAAAGTCCCTCGCCTTCGGCTCGGGCTTTTGACGCTGGAGCGGGCCTTTAATAGCCGGTATAGACCGCTAAGGCGGGCTCCAAGGCTATATTAAAGGTCCGCTCCAGCGTTAAAGGCCCAAGCCGAAGGCGAGGGCATGGGAGTGATCCTTTAATTAATGGCTAGTACAGCCTGCTATGGAGGGCTCTAAGGCTATTAGAACATTCCGCCACCTAGAAGGCAGAATGTTCTGATTTGTAAAACAAAGGCCTCACAGAGCCCGAGGGGGTTGAAATCCACATGGGCTCCGTGAGGCCTTTGTGAAACATTGGAATGTTGATGCTCCGGGCTTCTACCGGCCATTAGAAGCCCGGAGTACTCTATTGTTTTCAATGCAGTGCACAATATCCCAATGTGCACATTATTATTGATGACTTATTATGACATTAACTAGTATGCGAACAATAAATATAATTATTTTTGTAATTTAAACAATAAGTAACCTTCTTAATGAACTCCATGCCACTCGTAAAAAGCAAAGTGGTCCATGCTTGCATTCAGATCTATGAGCTGCAAGCAAACTGTATAATATGTCTGCCATTCAAGACCTTTTTATTTCAGAAAGCCATTTCAGAACTGTGGTTCAATCCTTGTTCTCTTGCATCTGGATGGTGGAAACGTTCTGCCCCCTCACCTCCTGGACTCCACACTGCCCCCTACCCCCAAGGTATCCTGAATGCCATAGCACCTCTTATCCAGGACCTGAAGAAATATAATCACATCCACATGGAGTTCCATTGACCCCCCCCCCTTGCCAGCCTGCACCATCTTCAAAATCAGGTATATCATTTAGAAATCCATTGGGACCAACACTCCTGCTTAAATTTAAGACAAGCTCCTTATTGCTGGTGGCTCTCAGCACACTCACAGCAAGACACCATTAGACTGGAGACAAAGAAATATAAGAAAGATAAAACAAGGCACCAGGCATTTCCATCTGGGATCAAAACAACATCCTAGTGTCCACCAGGACCCTTTCAACGCCTCTCCAATTTAGGAAAGAGTTGAAGGTGTCCCTCTTTGAATAACTCTACATCATAATGAACTAACAATACCCTGTTGCCTCCAAAATCCAGCTGCCGCTCCTATCACTTGTTGACTGTATGCTTGCATTTGACCCTGTACACCTCTCCTCTGCCTTTTGCCTAGGATCGCTCTGTACGAATAGAGCATGCACACATGTATGGGTTGCACATAAGTGTTTCTGCTCATTTTCCTGTGAAAATACTACTCTACAAAATGTGGGCGCTCACTGGATATGGAAACTAACCCAGTATTACCAGATGAGATTCCACTCCTGTTTCTACCATGCTCAGTGATGCCACTTTCGTTTAACATATCCCACTTGCAAAGCGAGGTGAAATCGGAAAATAATCCATAAATGGAAAAAACTTGCAGTAAATAGCCCATTAATTCTGGGGTGCTGAATGTTACTCCCCATTTCAGGCCCAAAACTCGTAATTGTCCAGTATTTTGATAATAGTAATGGTATTGAAAGGACCAGGTCCTCCAGTATTGCCACCATATTTTTACGAGCGACTCCTGTTATTCTCACATCCGGTAATACTACCTTCTTTTTCTTTTCCATACCCCACTTGCAAAAACAGATGGAATAAGAAAATAGTACTTTATAAAACAAATACAGTAAATAGCTAATTAAATCTGGGTCCTTAAAATCATTCCCCACTACAGACCCAAAATTCATAATTGCCCAGTATTGGGCTAATGTCAGCGAAAGTGCCAGACCTTGAAGTTGCTGTTGTATCTTTACAAGCATCTTCTAATGAGGCCCTTTTGCTGAGGAGAGAAATGACGCATTGAGCATCTTGCCGGTTAAACTCATACTGGGTATGGGCACAGCCTCGGTCTCCGGCCCTGTCCGACATCTTCACAGCGAATGAAAGCTTATATTGACTCTCTCCCCTTCGCTCTCCCGTCCTCCCCACCCGCTACTGAGCGCCTTGCTGCGCACTGCCCCTTACACACACAGGGGCATAATACCAACAACTAGCGATAATTATCGCTATGTTGGCTTAGCGGCAATATTTTTATCGCCGAGCTGCGGCGATTTTTATCGCTTAGGAACCTTGCTATTCTCAAGGTTTATCTCCTAAGCAATAAAAATCGGCTGAAATGCATGAATATCGCTGAAAAGTCAGCGATATTCATGCATTACCGAGCTAATGCTCTTAGCAATGTTATCCACCTACCATTGGATAACATGGTTAAGAACTGCTCAGGGGCAGGTGTTAGCTTTTGGAGATATTCGCGCTTAGCGCCTATATCTCCAAAAGTTGGTAATAGGAGATAGCGATGTTAGCGACTGTTTCCAGTCGCTAACATCTTGGCACGCCCACTTTGCATGTCATTAGTGATAAATTACTCTGACATGCATAGCGGGCCCAAGATGGTCGCTATCTCCAACTAGCTGTCGCTAACTGGTGTTAGCGACAGCTAGGTAATAGGGAAATAATTTTATCTCCACTTTCTTGGCTTTTAAAGCCAAAAAAGCAGAGATAAACCCCCTTGATAATATGCCCCACAGTTACCACGTCCTCATAGCAGGCGATTCATGTGTGTGTAAAACCCACAGATTTGGGGATTTCGTGCAGAAGACACCATCCCGAATCTCTAACGACCACCACCCAGTGACATATATGCTGTTACTCGTAAACGGGCACATTGTAAGTGTTAGACCTGACATCATTGGCTTGAGTCTCACCTCCATTTTTTCTGTTTGCCTCCACTGTTTTACGATGTTTTGCTGGTATATGCTTTGGGCGCTGTGCCACTGCTGATTAGTGCCACAGCGCAAGTGCTCCCGATGTTAAATTGATGTATCGATTGTATCCATGTTTGGCTTATTTGCTTTACTGTCAGTCCCTAGTCTAGTGCACCAGGAGTGCCGGGGCTTGTAAATACAAATGCTGCTCGTGGGCACGCAGCACGTGTTGTGCCACCCACAAGAGCGGCCTCGTAAAAGAATGTCTACGGGTCGGTCATTGCGAGACCCACGTGCAGTCTGGTACTGTCACGCGGGCTGCACGAGTATACCTACTGGCCAGTCCCTCAAACCTTCCCTTAACTTCATGTTAGTCACCCCTATGGTAGGCCCACGGGCAGGGTGCATTGTAAGTATAAGGTAGGACATGCCTGACCAAGTTGGCATGTCCTAATAGTGAACTACAGCCATCTTCGTTCTTCACTATTGCGAGGTAACCTGCTCTCCGTTGATTAGAATGGGCCGCCGGGATTATTAATGCTATGATCCTAGCTGGCTCGGGGAGCATGGTGCAATGTCGAGTTTGGTATCCCTGAACTCGGGGTTTAATTACGCATCCGTTGGTGTGGATGGTTTTTGGACTCTGGGTTTGAAAATAGCACTTTTAGAAAGTGTCTATTTTCTTGTCTAACCATTTCTGGTTTCTGCTGGTCTTGCATGTGTGTGACAGGAGCTGGGTGGCTCCAGAGGTCTGGATGAGTCAGTGTGGGATGAGTGGGACATTTGCGTTGAGAGTAGGGGGAGAGTAGTTGCTGATAGCCTGCCCTGCCTGATACAATGCTGGCTCCACCTCCTGCCAAGCGACTGATGGCTCTGTGCCTGCCATGGACGATCCTAGCCCCACCTCCTGCCAGGAGGCCGATAGCTCTGCTCCTGCCAGTGACAATGCTGGCTCCACCTCCTGCTGGGCGTCTGAGGACCCAGCCCTGCTCAGTGAATAAGCCAGGTGCTTCTGCCTGGCTCCACCCACAACAGACCCAGGATGTTGGGAAATCCCCCTGCATGGACAAAGGGATCAAAGCCAAAAAGGAGTATAAGAGAAGGACCCCTGAACTAAGAAATCAGATCACTTCTGACAAGGAACCCTGTAACCAAGGACAAGAGGCCTGCTGATCTAAGGACTTGCCTACCCCTTCTGCCAGTGTGCTGTTTGCTGGGGGGAATCCTGCAGTGCTTCTTTATTTTTGCCAAGGAAACCAGGAGAGAGGAACTGTGTGTGTACTCTCACGCTTGCTAAGAAAATCTCCAAGGACTGGAAGAGTGCCAGTCTCCTGCTGAAGTCACAGGGCTAAAGGACTTCATCTGCTTAAAGTGCTATTTGCTGGAACCTGTGAATCCAGCACCTCTGAAAGAACCAGCACTCTCGACGCCGACGGACGTCGCCGAATCCAGCTCGACATAGTGAGTAACGGCTCCAGTGTCCCGCTCCCTCGACGCCGGACGCCGGGCCCGGTCCCTTGGAGCTGGAGTTTGGCTCCAGCTCCAAGGGACCTCGTGTCTGCACCGCTGCTGATCGCATCGCCCTTGTGCCCTCTCGACGCCGTGAGCGCTGCTCACACTTGCAACAGAATCATCGACATCGACGACTGCTGAGGCCTGATCGACACCGAAGACGCGACGCCGGATTGCTCGGCGCCGCTGATCATCGTGTGCTTCATTTTCCAAGGTACTGTGTTGTTGGGGGTCCGTGTGACTCCAGGCTCGACGTAGCGCTCCTCGCGGTCGACGCCGAACCTTTGGATTAACTTTGCCTCGACGTCGTGTAGCTCCCGTGTGGGTTACCTTGTTGCCAAGAACTGTGTTTCCAGGAAGAAGATTTGCTTTAATATGAAAAGACTTTGTGCTGAAGAAGAAACTACCTTTGAACTATTATTTTCCCTTCCAAAAGTATTTCTTCAGATTGTGTATATTTTTGCCGTTATTTGGTCTTGTGCTAAGCCTTATATAAAAATCCTTATTTTTATAATACTACTGTGTCGTGTCCATTTGTAGTGTATTCACTTGGTTACTGTATGTGGTCATAAATGCTTAACACACAGCCTCTGAGATAAGCCTGTTCTGCTCTGCCAAGGTACCAAGGGGGTGAGCAGGGGTTATCAAAGGGTGATCCCCTTGCCCTGACTAGAAAAGGTGTGTCCCTATTTGTCAGAAGTGTGTACCTCTGCCAACTAGAGACAGCGGGCTCTAACATTGGACCCAGCGGTGAGGATTTGAACCTTGCATTTATGACCCATGTGCAGTGATTAGTGTACGCTACATAGTGAAAGCAGACCATAGCGCAGCCACAATCTAATTTGGAAGGATCCTATTTTTGGTTCTCCGCTTTTCTGAAACTTGATTTTTTGAACACTGCCAGTTTTGACCATGAGTGACACCGGAGTCACTACCCCTGTTGTTGTTGTGGAGGAATTCCACAGAGCGAAGATAAACGACTACGGCTCGAAGAAACTGAAATCCTTTTGCAAGCAGTTTAAAGTTCCTACCAAAGGCATCTCATTGAAGGAGGAATATCTCAAAGCTTTGGAGGCCTGGTTGGAATCCAGAGATCCCTCTGATGTGGTGGTGGTACCGCCAGGGGAAGGGGATGAGGAGGCGCCAGCGTATGGGCCTGAGTCCTCTCCCGGAAGCAGTGTTTCCTCCAAAGGTCTTTCCCCTGAAGAACGAGAAGAAAGGGCGAAGGAGCGTGCATACAACATGGAAATGGCAAGGCTAAAGATAAATGGGCAGTTGGAGTTAGAAAATGCAAGAGGTAGAAGAGAAGCTGATTTGGAGACCAAAAGGTTGGATTTCGAAAGAGAGAAGTTAGCTTTTGAGCGTGATACCAAGTTGAGGGAGTTGGACATCCAAGCTAAGAAGTTAGAATTGAATCCCTCTGGTGGCAGCATCCCATCTGTGCCTGCAGAAAGTAGGTTTTATTTTCCCAAAGATGTGATAAAAGATTATCATAGGAACGAAGATATTGGTCAGTGGTTTAAAGCATATGAGTTAGCATTGTTGGCCCACCAGGTCCCTGAGAAGAATTGGGGAGCGGGGTTGTGGGGTCGCTTTGTGAATGAGGTGAGAGATACCCTGTTAGACATGCCTGTTGAGGATAGGATGTCGTATGCTCATATGAAAGATGCTTTAATGTTGCGGTATGGCCTAACCCCCGAGAAGTACAGACAAGCTTTTAGAGAATGTAAGAAGTTGCCTGGTACGACGTGGGTTGAATATGTGTCTTATTTTTGCAGAGCCATGGATGGTTGGGTAAAGGGCAGCAAAGTGAAAAGTTATGAAGCTCTTTATGATTTGTTTGCTTGGGAGCATTTGTCTAATAACTGTTTTCCAGAGCTGCGCCAGCACCTTATTGATAGCAAGATATCTAACCCTAGAAAACTTGCTGAGGAGGCGGACCGCTGGGTCAGTACCAGGGTCCACAAGGGTCCAGTGGGAGACTCGGCCAAAGGTGGGCAGGGTCCCCAGCAGAAGAGTGGGGGGGACAAGGGTAAACAGAAGGAGTCTCAGAAAGGGCCCCAAAGTAATCACCAAGGGAACCAAGGGAAAGGTTCCCAGCCTCCCCCTGAGAAGAAGCCAGGGGCCCCAACGGGTAAACCTGTTCATAGGGGCCCCTAACCTGCTACGTTGGCGGGCAGGTGGGACACCGGTATTATGACCCCCAGTGTCCCATGAAGAATTCGAATGCACCGCCGCGTGCACCCCCCCCGTCAATTGGCGAGTGTAGCCCTGGGAGGGGAGGAGATGGTTGTCCCTGGTGGGAGGGGTCCCGCAGAAAAGTCCCTGGTCTCGCTAGGAGACATGCAAATGGTCCCTCCACCCCCTCTGCCTAGTAACATTAGTAAATATAGGCAGTGGGTGACCATTATTGGCCATAGAGTGGAAGCTCTCAGAGACACCGGAGCGAGTGTGACAGCTGTCAAGTGTCACTTAGTGTCCAGAGAGCAGGTGGTTCCCCACGCATTCTACCCTGTGATAGCTGCTGACAACTCCCAGAAAGAGTGTGAGGTAGCTCAGGTTTCCTTTGAATGGGGGGGAGTTTCAGGTACTCTTCAGGTTGCTGTAAGGCCCGCCATGCCTGTCGATTGTCTCCTGGGCAATGATTTAGAAGACTCCCCTTGGGCTAAGGTGGAGAGGGAGACGCACTTGAAAATGTTGGGTGTGCCAGAGTGCGTGTATGCAACCACTCGATCGATGACAGCGAGTAAGGGTGTTGTTGGGGTCCCGGAGCCTGAAAGTACGGCCCAGGACCCAGCTGTGAAGAGAAGAGGCAGGAGGCGCGGGAAACCGGCCCCGTAGTTCCCGTGGTCCAGGAGGAGGTAGACCCTGAGGGGGATGCCCTGGAGCCCACCGGGGAACAAATTGCCAAACTGGGAGACCTGCCCGAGCTGACCCATTGGCAGCAGGATGGTGGTCCCTCCAGGGAGGAATTATGTGCCGAACAGAAGGTGTGCCCTTCTCTTGTGGTCATGAGGCAGCAGGCCTCAGCCCAATCCTCAGGTGATCAGTCAGGGTCACATTTTGTGTACTGGGAGAACGACCTCCTGTATAGCGAGCCTAAGGCTGCTGAGCCTGGGTCAGCCCGTGTGCTGGTGGTACCCCAGCGCTTTAGAGCCTTCCTACTGGGTTTGGCTCATGACGTTCCGTTAGCTGGACATCTGGGGCAGGACAAGACCTATGACAGGCTTGTCACCCATTTTTATTGGCCTCAGATGCGAAGGGATGTAGACATCCACTGCAAGACTTGTCACACTTGCCAGGCAAGTGGGAAGAGCGGAAGGAAGCAGAAGGCTCCCCTCCAACCTTTTCCAGTGGTCAGCACCCCCTTTGACCGGGTGGGTATTGACATTGTTGGGCCCCTGGACCCCAAGACAGCCCTGGGCAACAGGTTTATCCTGGTCTTGGTGGACCATGCCACACGGTACCCGGAAGCCATCCCACTCCGTGACAGCCCCCGTGGTGGGACGGGCGCTGATGGGTGTTTTCTCCCGAATGGGGTTCCCCAGAGAGGTGGTGTCAGACCGGGGCACCAACTTCATTTCTAACTATATGAAGTCTCTGTGGAAGGAGTGTGGGGTAACCTACAAGTTCACCACTCCTTACCACCCTCAGGAAACAGGCTGGTTGAGAGATTCAACCGGACCCTTAAAGGCATGATTATGGGTCTTGAAGAACCAATGAGGCGGAAATGGGACGTCCTCTTGCCATGCCTGTTGTTTGCTTACCGTGAGGTGCTGCAGAAGTCTCTAGGGTTCAGCCTCTTTGAGCTTTTGTACGGTCACCCGGTAAGAGGGCCTTTGAGTCTGGTCAAAGAAGGCTGGGAGCAATCTCCCAGGAAACCTCCCCAGGATGTGTACAGTTACATGCTGGCCTTTAGGAACCAGACTCGGCGCTTCAGAGAACTTGCTCAGGCAAATCTGGAGGCCAGCCAGGAGGAGATGAAGCGTTGGTACGACCGGAATGCCACTCTGGTAGAGCTTCAGCCTGGTCAAGAAGTGTGGGTCATGTCCCCTGTGGAACCTTGTGCGCTCAAGGACTGGTGGACTGGACCGTTTAAGGTTGTGGAGAAGAAGAGTGATGTCACCTACTTGGTGGACTTGAAATCTCCCAGGAACCCCTTGCGGGTCCTGCATGTCAACCGTTTGAAGCCCCACTTAGAAAGGTCCGAAGTGGGCATGCTCCTAGCTACAGATGCTGGAATGGTGGAGGAGAGTGAGCCTCTTCCTGACCTCCTGTGTGCTAAAGAGCAAGACGGGTCAGTGGATGGTGTGGTCCTCTCTGACACACTGACCCTTGAGCAGAAACAGGATTGTCGCCACCTGTTGGGACAATTCCCGGATCTGTTTTCCTTGATTCCGGGTGTCACTCATTGGTGTGTCCATGACGTTGACACCGGAGACAGCCCTCCTGTGAAGCACAAGGCTTACAGGGTGACTGACAAGGTTCGAGCATATATTAAGGAGGAGGTCTCCAAAATGTTTGCGTTAGGGGTGGTTGAGTCCTCTAGCAGTCCTTGGGCCAGCCCAGTGATCTTGGTCCCGAAGGCTGCAGCGCCTGGTGCTTCACCGGAACTTCGGTTCTGTGTGGATTACCGAGGACTCAATTCAGTCACGAAGACTGACGCGCACCCCATCCCCAGAGCTGATGAGCTCATCGATCGGTTGGGGGCTGCCCGGTACCTTAGTACGTTTGATTTAACGTCTGGGTACTGGCAGATCGCCTTAACCGATGGGGCAAAGGAGAGGTCAGCATTCTCCACACCAGATGGGCTATACCAGTTCCGGGTGATGCCCTTTGGGATGAAGAATGCCCCTGCCACCTTCCAGAGGTTGGTCAACCAGGTCTTGGCCGGACTGGAGGATTTCAGTGCTGCCTACCTGGACGACATCGCAGTGTTCAGCGCCAGCTGGGAGGAACAATTGCGCCACCTCCAGGAAGTGTTGTTGGCCCTGCCCAGAGCAGGCCTCACAATCAAATCCAGTAAGTGCCAGATTGAGCAGGGTTCTGTGGTGTACTTGGGGCACCAAGTAGGGAGCGGCAAGGTTGCCCCCCTGCAACCCAAGATTGATACCATCCTGGCTTGGGCGCCGCCCAAAACCCAAACTCAGGTGAGAGCCTTCTTAGGACTCACGGGTTATTACAGGAGGTTCGTCAAGGATTACGGTAACATTGTACACCCCTTGACTTTGCTGACTTCCAGGAAGCAGCCACGAAACGTGAGCTGGACTGATGCCTGTCAAACGATACCCTGAAAACTGCAATGTGCACAGCACCTATACTCCAGGCACCCGACTTTTCAAAAGAATTTATTGTCCAGACGGACGCTTCAGAGCATGGCGTGGGGGCTGTTCTAGCTCAGGTGAATGAAGAGGGCCGAGACTTGCCTGTAGCCTTCATCAGTCGGAGGTTACTTCCCAGGGAAACGAGGTGGAGTGCAATAGAGAGAGAAGCATTAGCTGTGGTCTGGGCGCTGAAGAAGCTGAGACCCTACCTGTTTGGGACTCACTTCCGGGTTCAGACAGACCACAGGCCCCTCAGATGGTTGATGCAGATGAGGGGTGAGAATCCGAAACTGTTGAGGTGGTCCATTTCTCTACAGGGAGAAGTGTGGCTCAGGGGTTAGAGGCGGCAGACCTGGAGCGTGAGTTCGGCCCGGGACCAGGGTTCAATTCCCCGCCTCGGCGGGTCTTGGGCTCAAAAATTCCACGGACTCGTTAATTCTCGCTCCGGTGCCTCCTTGACTCACAGGTTCACACTCTGCGACTCTGGGCAATAGTTTGCTTAATCTCCACAACGGCCCCTCGCTGTGGGATGCCTGGCTTTCACCTTGTGGATACCCTGCCAGGGTTATCTCACAGGGGAATACCAGGACGGGTTCCCTAAGCAAGCGCTGAGATGCCCCAGGGTAAGTCGTGCGCTATATAAGTTTCATTCATTTCATTTCACTTCACGGTGGAACACCACCCTGGTACAGATCACGCCAATGCTGATGGTCTGTCCAGATTTTTCCGCCTTAGTGATGCGGACTCCCTCGGTCAAGGGTAGTTCTCCCCACATTTCAGCTGGAGGGGACACGTGTTAGACCTGACATCATTGGCTTGAGTCTCTCCTCCATTTTTTCTGTTTGCCTCCACTGTTTTACGATGTTTTGCTGGTATATGCTTTGGGCGCTGTGCCACTGCTGATCAGTGCCACAGCGCAAGTGCTCCCGATGTTAAATTGATGTATCGATTGTATCCATGTTTGGCTTATTTGCTTGACTGTCAGTCCCTAGTCTAGTGCACCAGGAGTGCCGGGGCTTGTAAATACAAATGCCGCTCGTGGGCTCGCAGCACGTGTTGTGCCACCCACAAGAGCGGCCTCGTAAAAGAATGTCTACGGGTCGGTCATTGCGAGACCCACGTGCAGTCTGGTACTGTCACGCGGGCTGCGCGAGTATACCTACTTGCCAGTCCCTCAAACCTTCCCTTAACTTCATGTTAGTCACCCCTATGGTAGGCCCACGGGCAGGGTGCATTGTAAGTATAAGGTAGGACACGCCTGACCAAGTTGGCATGTCCTAATAGTGAACTACAGCCGTCTTCGTTCTTCACTATTGCGAGGTAACCTGCTCTCCGTTGGTTAGAATGGGCCGCCGGGATTATTAATGCTATGATCCTAGCTGGCTCGGGGAGCATGGTGCAATGTCGAGTTTGGTATCCCTGAACTCGGGGTTTAATTACGCTTCCGTTGGTGTGGATGGTTTTTGGACTCTGGGTTTGAAAATAGCACTTTTAGAAAGTGTCTATTTTCTTGTCTAACCATTTCTGGTTTCTGCTGGTCTTGCGTGTGTGTGACAGGAGCTGGGTGGCTCCAGACGTCTGGATGAGTCAGTGTGAAATGAGTGGGACATTTGCGTTGAGAGTAGGGGGAGAGTAGTTGCTGATAGCCTGCCCTGCCTGATACAATGCTGGCTCCACCTCCTGCCAAGCGACTGATGGCTCTGTGCCTGCCATGGACGATCCTAGCCCCACCTCCTGCCAGTAGGCCGATAGCTCTGCTCCTGCCAGTGACAATGCTGGCTCCACCTCCTGCTGGGCGTCTGAGGACCCAGCCCTGCTCAGTGAATAAGCCAGGTGCTTCTGCCTGGCTCCACCCACAACAGACCCAGGATGTTGGGAAATCCCCCTGCATGGACAAAGGGATCAAAGCCAAAAAGGGGTATAAGAGAAGGACCCCTGAACTAAGAAATCAGATCACTTCTGACAAGGAACCCTGTAACCAAGGACAAGAGGCCTGCTGATCTAAGGACTTGCCTACCCCTTCTGCCAGTGTGCTGTTTGCTGGGGGGAATCCTGCAGTGCTTCTTTATTTTTGCCAAGGAAACCAGGAGAGAGGAACTGTGTGTGTACTCTCACGCTTGCTAAGAAAATCTCAAAGGACTGGAAGAGTGCCAGTCTCCTGCTGAAGTCACAGGGCTAAAGGACTTCCTCTGCTTAAAGTGCTATTTGCTGGAACCTGTGAATCCAGCACCTCTGAAAGAACCAGCACTCTCGACGCCGACGGACGTCGCCGAATCCAGCTCGACATAGTGAGTAACGGCTCCAGTGTCCCGCTCCCTCGACGCCGGCCGCCGGGCCCGATCGACGCCAGCAGCAACGCCAGTGAGTAGTGAGTTCGGCTCCAGCTCCAAGGGACCTCGTGTCTGCACCGCTGCTGATCGCATCGCCCTCGTGCCCTCTCGACGCCGTGAGCGCTGCTCACACTTGCAACAGAATCATCAACATCGATGACTGCTGAGGCCTGATCGACACCGAAGACGCGACGCCGGATTGCTCGACGCCGCTGATCATTGTGTGCTTCATTTTCCAAGGTACTGTGTTGTTGGGGGTCCATGTGACTCCAGGCTCGACGTAGCGCTCCTCGCGGTCGACGCCGAACCTTTGGATTAACTTTGCCTCAACGTCGTGTAGCTCCCGTGTGGGTTACCTTGTTGCCAAGAACTGTGTTTCCAGGAAGAGGATTTGCTTTAATACGAAAAGACTTTGTGCTGAAGAAGAAACTACCTTTGAACTATTATTTTCCCTTCCAAAAGTATTTCTTCAGATTGTGTATATTTTTGTCGTTATTTGGTCTTGTGCTAAGCCTTATATAAAAATCCTTATTTTTATAATACTACTGTGTCGTGTCCATTTGTAGTGTATTCACTTGGTTACTGTATGTGGTCATAAATGCTTAACACACAGCCTCTGAGATAAGCCTGTTCTGCTCTGCCAAGCTACCAAGGGGGTGAGCAGGGGTTATCAAAGGGTGATCCCCTTGCCCTGACTAGAAAAGGTGTGTCCCTATTTGTCAGAAGTGTGTACCTCTGCCAACTGGAGACAGCCGGTTCTAACAGTAAGGGAACAGTAAGAGACGTAACAGTGCATGGACATCAGATTCCCCTTTACCAAGTGACACATATAAGTCCAACTTAAAATCTGCTCTTTTATAGGAAAAAAATATATTTAATATTTTGAAATTGGAGTACAAAAAAGACTTGGCATGCGCTTGTGCATGTTATTTCATCTTATATTGTGTTAGATGATACGCTACGGGATTTTGTGCTATACTATAGTGTTGCTAATTTACATTCCCTGCTATGCAGTCACCTGGGGGAGCATGCACATTTGCGCTGTATGGAATGCGATCCAGACCTAGAAGCATCTCTGTTTATTTTTTCGCAGGTGGGGATGTTTAAAATTCACCCTGAAATTCCAGAGTCGCTGTCGGGAGAAGCCAGGGCCTTTATTTTGCTCTGTTTTGAGCCAGACACTGTGAAGCGAGCTACTGTTGCTGACCTGCTGAGGGAGCCCTTCTTGAAGCAAGTGATCAAGGGCAAAAAGAATAAAATTGCCTTCAAGCCTTCAGGTAAGGAAGGAGCACCAAGAAGGTGACCAAACGTGGAATTGACGAAGCCAAGCGTATCCAGGGTAGGGTCGGGTCAGCCAAATCCTTGCCAGATTTTCAAAATAACTGCTGGCTATGTGAATGTCTACATTTACTACTCATGGGCACCAGGTTAGTGCCCTTTTATTTCTGGTGCTTTGCAGCAGTTTTAAGATCTTCCTGGGGGTTTTTTGTTGTTCAAATGGGTGTAATATCTGATATGTTTACCTCGTCTTGATAGCTTGATTTTGCTTGCAAAAAAGTGTTACTCATAGTCGTTGATATCTCACTCATTTTTACAATGAAATTATGAAAATGTCATCCATAGCAATCTGAAACCTTGGCACCTATGTACACACATTTATCAAATGTGGAATTCTTAAAGTTCTTGATACACGTTGGACTCTCTGGGCCATATTTACAATGAAAGTGACTCAGTGCGAGCCGCAAGCCATTTGGCTGCGCCGCACTGAGTAACTTTCAAAGCACAGGGATGCAACATATTTACAATAGGTCACATTCCTGTGCTTCCTATTGCGCTAACGCACAATCGGCTGCCATGCACCAGTGCAGGCACTCTTGCCCCCTGGTGCAAGGATGACTTCTTCGTGTGGAGATTGTTTGTGTGCAGGAAGGGACTCCTTCCTGCACAAAAACAATCGAGGTGATTTCCTCTTTCCATGCATGCTGTAGAATGCAGCACACATTGAAAGAGAAAAAACAAGGATAAATGTAAAAATGTATCCTTGCTATGCCTCGCTACGCCAGGATACTCTCAAGTAGTTGTGCGCGATATAAAACTTCTATAACATAACATTACTCCTGGGGTGGCGTAGCATTCAGACGCATATCTAGGTTTACGATTTCTCACAGCAACACCCATGTCATGCCCCTTACACGCAAAGTGTTGCATGAGAAGGGGCGATATTTACAATAACATGTAAAGACACGCAAGGTGGCTTTACGTGTCCTTGTAAATATCGGGAAGCAGGTTGCACCCCTGGCGCATCACACAATGTGACGTACCGGGTGGTGCAAAAGACTTGTAAATAAGCCCCTCTAGGTTTAAAGAAAATAAACTTCCCTGCAATTTAGAGCTAATGACTATGCCTTCAAATAATAATCCACATGCCACATTTACATCAAAATCAAAAACCTCACAAGGATATTTGGCTTTCGTGAGAAATAGCATTTTGCCATTGTTCTGCCCCTTGTTTCTTATTCAAAAAAGCGACTTTTCAGGCCCCTTGGTGGCAACCTATAGCTCCCACCTTAGCTTGCATTATGAAAGTTCTGGCTATGTGCAAAATCCACATGAGGTAGAGGCAGACTCTCTCACCCTTCATTCCTTTTTCAGTTATGTAATTCTCTAATAATTAAAAGCCCGAAGTTAATAAGGACAAGCCTACTAATCTGTATTTAAACCAGTTTGGGTTTATTATAAGTATCATATTGAATTTTCAGTGCAATAATCATTTCTGTTTCTGGAGCAAGTCCAAGGTCAAGCTTTTTCCTCCATTCCTGTTTGGAGTCTGGTGTGCCAAGAAGAGGCTTATAATGAAATGTCTAAATTACTGTAAAATGCAGTTAGAAGTGGAAAACATTTAGGAGAACATGATGACAAAGTCATGCATTTCTTGTTTGCTTTATTACTGGGATCAAGTGATGTTAATGTGTGAGTGCTAATAGAAAGTATTGTGCCCTAATGATGGGTTTCTATTAAGAAGATATTATATAATAAAAAGTTTCCCTGCCACTAAATGCAATTTTTATATATGTGTTGTAAAGGTGCTAGCTTTATTATTACTCCTTGCTTTTCCTATTGCACTTTGTAGTGTACCAAAAATAAAAGGTGTCACTATTATGCAATTTAATGCTGCCTCTTTTATCCCCCTCAGATGTTGAACCTGCCTTCCCAGGATTTGACTCGTAACTTCTCACTCACTGAATGCCAGCTCCTGGTGTTTATTTCACTGAGGCATACTCACAGAGCCCTATTCTAAAAACACATGAAAATCAGCTTGTGCAGCTTTACTTACATGCATGGGCAGTGGCAGCCCGTTCAGGTAAGTGCGGTGAGGGGGGGCTTGGAAGTGGGGAGGTGGAAGTGACAAACGACGGAATAGGGAAAATAAATAAATAAGTAAAACCACTTACCTTGTGCACGCCGCATCGGTGATGCAGCGAGCGCATGGTAAGTGGTTTTAGTTATTTTATTTTCCCTATTCCATCATTTGTCACTTACAACCTGCCTGTCCACCCCGCTCCACAGCACTTATCTGCATGGGCGCGACTGTGCTTGGGTGAAGATTTACAAATGTTTGCGAATTCACAAAGGTTTCTGGAAGCAGTTTTGAAAAATGTATTGTGAACTCCTTTTGGTGTGGTGGATGTTTGGTCCCATGGACTTCATCAGGCCTAGAAGTATTACATCGATTCCAAACAATTACAGTTGCAATGCAGTAATTGCAAAGCAATACCAGATTACAAGAGTATAAGTAATAGAGCTCTTATTAATAAATCACTGAAGGTCCTCATTGTTTTCATAGTGACGAACCTCTATGTCTGTAAGTCTGGTGTAAGTTTATTGAACATGGGGTGGATTGAACATTGTGTAAACATTAAAAATAGCATGTTCCATTTACGATTTACAGCGTAATATGTATAACATCATATTCTTTGCTGACCTTGATTTAGTGCTAACGCTGCTCTAGCACTGCGCGCATAACGCTCCTCATTGCTTGTAAAATTTTTAAAGATCACTTGCTTCGTTTTATGTAATTTGCGCCGAGCGCTTCGCGCTTTTAACCATCATTTATTTACCGCTTAGGGGGAAATAAGGGAGTCTTACCCACACTATAAACGCCACATACCCACATTTGTGGGATAGAAGGGACTCGGGGCACTGCAGCATCATCGCGCCGGTTTCGAGCGCCATTTTGGAGTGGGGAGAAGTCCTTCCACTCTCAGCGCCATCTTAGGTGAGGGAGAGACACTCGCCCTGCCAGGACCCACGCATTGGAGGAGGAGGTAATATTAGTAGGACCTCCTACCTCGCTCAGTCTGACCTTGATTTAGTGCTAACGCTGCTCTAGCGCTGCGCGCATAACGCTCCTCATTGCTTGTAAAATTTTTAAAGATCACTTGCTTCGTTTTATGTAATTTGCGCCGAGCGCTTCGCGCTTTTAACCATCATTTATTTACCGCTTAGGGGGAAATAAGGGAGTCTTACCCGCACTATAAACGCCACATACCCACATTTGTGGGATAGAAGGGACTCGGGGGGCACTGCAGCATCATCGCGCCGGTTTCGAGCACCATTTTGGAGTGGGGAGAAGTCCTTCCACTCTCAGCGCCATCTTAGGTGAGGGAGAGACACTCGCCCTGCCAGGACCCACGCATTGGAGGAGGAGGTAATATTAGTAGGACCTCCTACCTCGCTCAGTCTGACCTTGATTTAGTGCTAACGCTGCTCTAGCGCTGCGCGCATAACGCTCCTCATTGCTTGTAAAATTTTTAAAGATCACTTGCTTCGTTTTATGTAATTTGCGCCGAGCGCTTCGCGCTTTTAACCATCATTTATTTACCGCTTAGGGGGAAATAAGGGAGTCTTACCCGCACTATAAACGCCACATACCCACATTTGTGGGATAGAAGGGACTCGGGGGCACTGCAGCATCATCGCGCCGGTTTCGAGCGCCATTTTGGAGTGGGGAGAAGTCCTTCCACTCTCAGCGCCATCTTGGGTGAGGGAGAGACACTCGCCCTGCCAGGACCCACGCATTGGAGGAGGAGGTAATATTAGTAGGACCTCCTACCTCGCTCAGTCTGACCTTGATTTAGTGCTAACGCTGCTCCAGCGCTGCGCGCATAACGCTCCTCATTGCTTGTAAAATTTTTAAAGATCACTTGCTTCGTTTTATGTAATTTGCGCCGAGCGCTTCGCGCTTTTAACCATCATTTATTTACCGCTTAGGGGGAAATAAGGGAGTCTTACCCGCACTATAAACGCCACATACCCACATTTGTGGGATAGAAGGGACTCGGGGGCACTGCAGCATCATCGCGCCGGTTTTGAGCGCCATTTTGGAGTGGGGAGAAGTCCTTCCACTCTCAGCGCCATCTTAGGTGAGGGAGAGACACTCGCCCTGCCAGGACCCACGTGACTCCAGCCGGCCATTTAAGATGGCCGCTAGACAAGTGCGCAGCGACGGTGCGCAGCGGGGGCGCCGTAGGGGCGCCGGAGGTGCGCCAGAGGTAAGCCCGTTTGCGCCCGTTCGCGCAACGGACGCGCTTAGGGCCGCTACCTCTGGCCCATCCGGTTCAATTCGTATAGCTTATACTCGGGCTGAGCTACTTAGACTCAGACCTGGTCAGGACCCGGTCAGGCCTCCAACCTCTAGGCCAATCTCCTGTGGTTTGCTTAATGTCAGATCCCTCTGCAAGCACCACACGGAAATAGCCTTCCTCATTGAGTCTGAACAGCTCGATGTCCTCTTTCTCACAGAAACGTGGACTCTGGAGGACTGTGAGGTCGAGCTGGGCCTAGCCTGCCCCTCAGGATTCAAAATCAGCCACTCACCGCGCCCACTTAATCGAGGAGGGGGAATCGGATACATTTATAGAGACTCGCTTACCCTCTCCCAGCTAAAGATTCGAGAGGTACCGGGATTTGAACTGATGGGTTTTACAGTCAAACAGCAGGAGTCGATCTGCTGTTTGGGTGTCCTTTGTTACCGTCCCCCGGGACCAGCACCATCCATTCCTCTTCTCATTGACCTGATTTATGAACTTGCTAGCTCCCACTCCAAGCTATTGGTTCTTGGAGATTTTAATCTGTGGGCAGGCAGCTCGCTGGACAATGCATTTTTCTCTCTCAGCCAAGCTTGTATAGATATCAACTTAGTACAGCTGGTGAACGCCTCCACGCATCGGAAAGGCCATACTTTGGACCTGGTGTTTGCGGACCCTCAATGGGTATCATTAGTGGACATCAAGTGCCAATACTGGACGGACCACTCTCTGATTAGGTTTTCCCTTTGTTTGGAGGACCCTACTTCGCGTAAGGCTGGACTACCTCTAGCTAAGCTAGAGAGACCTTGGTCCCGTACCCTTAACATCGCTCCATTGCCGAACATTTTAGGTGAGGACTTTAAGCTTGGCAATACAGTCGAAGAAAGTTATACCCTCTTCTGCCAGTCCATATCTTGCTCGCTGGACAAGTTGGCGCCCCTTCGGAAGTCACGAGGGAGGGTGAACCGAGCCAGTCCTTGGTACACGAGCGAACTACGCCAGCTCAAACTTGACTGTAAACGCGCAGAAAGGGTCTGGAGGAAACAGTACCTAGACTCTGAGAAAATCGCTTTTAGGTCTGCTATGCATAAATATAAAGCTCAAATCAAGATAGCGAAAGCGACCTTTCTTGAACTCACTCTAAATCAGGCCCCAAACAAGGCACAGGCCCTCTTTCAAATCGTTAAGGACCTTGCTCACCCCACGTGTGTGGCTAGTGCAGTCCCCTCATCGCAAGCTCTTTGTGATTCTCTTGCGGACACCTTTGAGGAAAAAATCCGTAAAATCCTAGCAGGTCTGCAGGACCCACGGAATTCCACCACTGAGGAGGGAGCTCCGGAGGAGACAGCCAGTCGACCCCTGCAGAGGGTTACTTACCTCTGTCAGGATGCTCCGGCCACGCCCTCTAGTCGACCCCGACCAGATGAGCAGCCCCCCAGTTCGGGAGCTCCGGCGGCGGAAGCCAGTCGACCCCAGCTGAGTAGCTCTCCTTCCCTTCTTTTAGATCAGGCCCTCAGCTTGGGAGCTCCGGCGACTGTGGCCAGTCGACCCCAGCTGAGTAGCTCTTCCCTTTCAGCCCGGGATTCGGCTCTCTGCCTGGGAGCTCCGGAGATTGTAGCCAGTCAACCTCAGCAGAGTAGTCCTCTTCCTTCTTCTGTGGAGCCAGCTCTCAGCTTGGGAGCTCCGGCGAGTGAGGCCAGTCGACCCCAGCTGAGTAGCTCCCCCTCTCCCATTTTGGTTCAGGCTCTCTGCCTGGGAGCTCCGGCGAGTGCAGCCAGTCGACCCCAGCAGAGTAGTCCTTTTTCTTCTTCTCTGGAGCCGGCTCTCAGCTTGGGAGCTCCGGCGAGCGAGGCCAGTCGACCCCAGCTGAGTAGTTTCCCCCTTCCCTCCCTGAAGGAGTTCGGCGACTTAGCCCTGACGATTTCATCTAGTTCGCCTTTGGATCCTCTTCCTCCAAAACTATGGAAGGTGTTTCAAGAGGACCTCTTCCAGCCCCTGCATGCCATCTGCTGCCAGTCATTTGAGACAGCTATTGTACCAAGCGGCTGGAAGAAGGCAGTGGTATCTCCGCTTTTAAAACAACCTACGCTCGACCCTGCTTGCCTTTCTAATTACCGGCCAATCTCCCTGCTTCCTTTTCCGGTAAAATCATGGAAAAGTTGGTTACCCGCGCTCTGTCCGGCTTCTTAGAAGGGAACACCTGGTTGGATGAGACGCAATTCGGCTTTCGCCCAGCGCATGGGACGGAATCCGCGCTGGTGACCGTGCTAGACAATCTGCGGGCGCGAGTCGACAGTGGTCGGGCAGCATTCTTGGTGCTGCTCGACATGTCGGCCGCGTTCGACACGGTCAGCCATCCCACCTTGATCTCTAGGCTGGAAGAATGCGGGGTCAAAGATAAGGCCAGGAATTGGTTAATCTCCTACTTGGACTGCCGTCAACAACGGGTTTCGTTACCCCCCTTCAGTTCAGAGGAGCGGAGAGTGGGACAAGGAGTACCCCAGGGCTCAGCCATCAGCCCTATACTCTTTAATATCTACCTCTGCCCTCTAGTCCAGCTCATTAAATCCTTTGGTATCTCCGCATTTAATTATGCGGATGATACCCAGCTGGTCTTCTCCCTGGAGGGACAGGATGCAGTCACACTGGAGACTTTTCACCGGTGCATGCAGGCGACAGCGGAATGGCTCCGTCTGAACTCGTTACAGTTCAACGGAACAAAGACAGAGGTCTTGCACTGTTCCACCGATCGAGTTCCTCGAGATCTCCCAGTTGACTTCTGGCCTCCGTCCTTCTCAGAGACGGTGTCTGCTGCACAATCAGCGCGCAACCTAGGCGTTACTTTTGGGCCTAACCTGCAGCTGGATCTACATGTAAACAAGACCACCTCTACATGTATGATGCTGATTCGTATGCTGCGCAAGGTCCTACCTCTCCTCCCTGAGCAAGCCAGACCAGAAGTAGTGCGCTGTACCATCCTAAGTCGACTTGACTATTGTAACGCACTACTTCTGGAGGCCCCGGTAACACTTCTGGGCAAGCTGCAAAGGGTGCAAAATATTGCTGCCAAACTCGCCCTCTCTCGCCCCTACCATAGCTCTTCTACGGCAGCGCTGCGCAAACTTCATTGACTGCCAGTCCATCTGCGGGTGCGCTACAAAGCAGCGTGTATTGTGTTCAGGGCTATTCATGGCCTGGGCCCCATCCCTTTGCGGCGAATGTTTGCCTGGTATCGTCCATCCAGAGCTCTACGCTCCTCGTCGTCCAGGCTACTGGTAGTCCCGCGATTCCAGAGAGTGAGGATGGGTGGCCGCTCGTTCAGAGTAGCGGCAGCCAGACTCTGGAACTCTCTGCCTATATCCTTGAGAAGCCTTGAAGATCTTTTAGCTTTTAGAAAGGCTCTGAAAACTCACCTTTTTCCCAGGATAGGCTGAGCTACTGTTTTCGCTGGATTATGGGTCAAAGCGCCAGGATGCCCTTGGTGGTGACAGGTCGCGCTATACAAGTATGCCACAATACTATGCCACAATACAATCTTTCACCATGCAAGGATTTAACGTATTAGCAGTTCCCTGAGTATATTACATTATTTTTATCAATTAGTATTACATGATAGACGTAACTACAAAAATATTATTTGACCATCCAATTTTAACCTCCAAATGTTTCAGTTGGCCTCACTATCAAATGTATTAAATCAGGGGATTTGAAGCGTTTAATCAATTTGTTATGATATACTTCCATATCATTTAATAACTTTACAATTTGGAATAGTAAGGAATCCGCGCCTAATCGATCTGATACCCAGGGATTGTTGCTCTGTGACGATGTTGTAAATAGTAGAATCTGAGGTGGGTAAACCTAAATGAATCCTTATGTTTTTTGGGCTTGACTGTCATTTGGTTATTGATTATTTATTGGTGTCCTGCAGCTTCACTAAATACCTCCACTCAAATGCAGCGGTAGATAAGGATTTTAGTGATCATAATCCCTTAAAAGCTGTCTTTGAGCTCCCTGTTACATATATACGTACCCTTCTTATAGATAATTTCAACCTCACGATCAAAGTTAATGGCCTTATATTAGTACGGAGACTATCAAATCCTCCCTGTGAGGAGACAGAACATGAAGATATTGTTCATTGTTCTCATGGCGGTGGGATAACAGAATCATTGAAAACCCCAGATGTTATCAATCAACGGGCCCCAAGATTTGAATACCTGGTGAAAAGATTTCTTCCTAAACCTATTATGACAATAGATATTCATCCACCTAAGTACTTTGATGCAGCAGCTTGTTCTTTAGCCACTAGGAGCATCCGCGGAGAGCTATCTACTGAGCGCATAGACAATGCTGCGGTTACCCTAAGTAAAGTTCATTTTAAAAGTACATGAAAAAGAAGGACAGCTGAACTCAAGCATACAACTTGGGATTCTCTCTTTGAGGCATGTAATTGCAAAGACCCTACATTTTTTGGCAGATGGTCCACTTCGTAAAAGCTGACAGCGGGACCCTATCTAGTCTGTGGACTTATATCCCTGCGGACCAATGGTTAACGCATTTTCAGAGCATCTATTTTTTTAACTGAGTAGATAGGCTTGCAGGTATGGAGCAGTTACATCATCACAATAGTTTATTTTGGTTACAAAACATAAACGTACAGAAAATAATTTAATTTGTATAAAACGTTAAATAACGTATAGTAGCACACCATAAATACACAAAACCAACATAAGACACCATCATCCAATCTGTATTATTAACCAATTTTTCCGACTCCATGTAAAAGTCACATGGGTAAGACTAAGCAATCTTAGTCCGTGTATACATAGAGAACCAATGCGTGTGTGAACCAACAAGATCTCAAAGAAGGCCCTAATCATCCCCTATATGTAGGAATGCAACATGAAGTGTCTACTTTTTACTAATTTTGGGCAGTTATTTTCTTGAGCCGTAGTGTTACAACTTTTTTATGGCGGTGGGATACAGAATCATTGAAAGCCCCCAATGTCATCAATGCGCCGGGCCCCATGTTTCAATGATTTGAATTCTCTGGTGAAAAGATTTTTTCTTAAACCTGTTATGACAATAGATATTCATACAGCTAAGTACTTTGATTCAGCAGCGTGTTCTCTAGCCTCTAGGCACATCCGCGAAGAACTATCTACTAAGCGTATAGTAGATCAGTGATCACCCTTAGTAGAGTCCATTTTAAAAGTAAATTTATAGACAATGCAGTGATTACCCTATGTAGAGTCCATTTGAAAAGTACATTTATAGACAATGCAGTGATTACCCTTAGTAGAGTCCATTTTAAAAGTACATTTATAGACAATGCAGTGATTACCCTAAGTAGAGTCCATTTTAAAAGTACATTTATAGACAATGCAGTGATTACCCTAAGTCAGTGAGTGGTCTGTAAACCTTTTGATGTTGAGACCCCCTTGTCAAATATTTTTAGGCATAAGGACCCCTTCTGACAACATTTTCTAGAAACTGGTTCTCCTCATCATCAACATCTATCAACAACAATAAAGGCCCCTGTTAGACCTGGCATCTTTTGGCATGTTTCCCCTGTTTTTTTCCATTCTGACCTTCTTATGAAATACTGTGCATTCCAGTCCTTTTCCCTTCACAAATTGCTGCCTAGCACGAAAGTAGGCTGGATTGTTTTTGTATGGGAAAAGGCACCTTCCTTCACCAAAACAATCCTGAGGGGCATTTTCCAATTTCTATGTGAGCTGCAGAATGCAGCATTCATGGAAAAATGAAAAAACAAGGAGAAACGTTTTCATTTCTCCTCGTTACACCTCCACTGAAGAGGCGTCAGTTTTGGGAGCTGCCCTATGTTTACGTAATTTTGTAAATATGGGGCAGCATCAAAATCCATGGGCTTTGCGTGGGAACCCCACACAAAGCCCATGGAACACCTCCTTGACGCAGAGTAAGGCAATGCAGTGACTTGCGCTGCTATGTCTTACTCCATATCAATGAGGCAATGCAGAGCCATGCAGGGTGACTGTGCACCGCCTCATAGGCATGAATCAAACGCATGTGCCACAGGAGCATCAAAAAAAGTGATGTGCTGGCGATGCAAGCCTCTCATACATAAGCCAAAAATATTCTGTACGTTTTTTAGGTCTTTCACCTTCAGGTATCTACATATTAAATAATGGGCAGCGTAAATGAAAAATAAATTTAAAAAAGTTATTGCTGAGTGGGAAATGCACTGTAGTACATTATAAAATTTCTAATAGTTAATGCACTGCAGAGGTCTGTGTGTAACCAGAGAACCATAGAATTACATCTTGATTGGTGCAGTGGAGAATACTGATGTGTATTTTTAGTTCTATAAGCACTGTGAATATGTACATCAATTTTTAATACTTGCATTACACACGGGGTAAGACAGAATGCTGCAAAACATGCAAATAGTTTTACAATAAAATTGTTCGTTCAAAATGTAATTTTAATAATACCAGAGTGGATGTAATGCAGTTTTCCTTTTTTACATAACTGTCCTTTCAGCACCTCTTTAGGGGCACTACGGGCTGTGTAAATGCAGTTAAACTTAAAAGCAAGAACTTCCCAGCCCAGTTTTTAACTCTTTGCACTTACACTCAAAAAAACACATCTTTGTCTTCACAAAGAGCCAGATCTGCTCCCAAGCATCACACTTGCAGATTAACTGATAAGGCTCATTTGCCTTTCATTCAGCCAAGCAGCTGATAACAATCTCAATTAGTGGTCCCAGGACAGCTGTCTTTTTGCAGGAACAAGTGAATCTGCGACCCCCTTCCTAGAACTCCACGACACCCATGGGGGTGGTGCCCCACAGTTTGAAGACGTCTGCCCTAAGTAGAGTCAATTTTAAAAGTACATTTTAGACTATGCAGTGATTACCCTTATCAGAGTCCATTTTAAAAGTACATTTATTGACAATGCAGTGATTACCCTAAGTAGAGTCCATTTTGAAAGTACATTTATAGACAATGCAGTGATTACCCTTAGTAGAGTCCATTTTAAAAGTACATTTATAGACAATGCAGTGATTACCCTTAGTAGAGTCCATTTTAAAAGTACATTTATAGACAATGCAGTGATTACCCTAAGTAGAGTCCATTTTAAAAGTACATTTATAGACATTGCAGTGATTACCCTATGTGGAGTCCATTTTAAAAGTACATTTATAGACAATGCAGTGAGTACCCTTAGTAGAGTCCATTTTAAAAGTACATTTATAGACAATGCAGTGATTACCCTTAGTAGAGTCCATTTTAAAAGTACATTTATAGACAATGCAGTGATTACCCTAAGTAGAGTCCATTTTAAAAGTACATTTATAGACAATGCAGTGATTACCCTAAGTAGAGTCCATTTTAAAAGTACATTTATAGACAATGCAGTGATTACTCTTAGTAGAGTCCATTTTAAAAGTACAAAGTACATTTATAGACAATGCAGTGATTACCCTAAGTAGAGTCTATTTTAAAAGTACATTTGTAGACAATGCAGTGTTTACCCTAAGTAGAGTCCATTTTAAAAGTACATTAAAAAGAAGGAAAGCTGAACTCAAGCGTACAACTTGAGACTGTCTATTTGAGGCATGTAATTGCAAAGATCCTATGTTTTTGGCTGATGGTCCACTGCATAAAAGCTGTCAGCGGGACCCCATCTTGACTTGGGACTTATATCCCCATAGACCAATGGTTAACTCATTTTCAGAGTATCTATTTTTTTTAACTGAATAGATATGCTGAGTGCAGTTACAAACCGGACGTTTTGGCTCGACATTTGAACATCACAAGATAGTCCTCACACTGCCGGAAAGCCCTATGGGGTAGGAAAAGGCCCTAATAGGCACACATTTACTTTAAATGACCAATAAAGATCCTTGGGCACCCCTATTCCCCCGATGTACTAAACAGCGCTTATAACACCGAAATACCACGCTCATGGGCCACAATAGCCCCTGTACTTAAAAGAGAATGGATTTGATTCCCGCTGCTATAGACCCATATTATGGTGAAAGTCGTGGGCAAAATCCTTCATAACAGGGTACAAGATGGGGTAAAGGACTATCAATTTTGAGCCTAGCGCAGAATGGATTCAAGGAGGGCTTAAGTACAATGAAGCAGTGCTTGAATTTACATCTGATTGTAGGCAAATATACATTTATCAAAGGCTGTCCCCTGAACTTTGTATTCATAGTCCTTGCCAGTCAACCAACTTAAGATCTAAAAGTTGGTGACATCTAACTCAGATTGGGCTCAAAACACCTACAGTCTACTTTTTTATCGTTGTTACATTATAATTTATCTGCTAAGGACAGTTGTAGGAATAACGGTAAATATACGAGCCCCTTTAAACTAGAAAAGGGCATGTCACTGGGCTGCATCCCTTATTTTGTTTATCCTTTCTACTAACACTCTTAATTCTTTTTTAATAACGACTGGGCAGGACATATCCCTGACAGGCCGTAGACAAATTGAGGCACTTCTGAATGTCAATGACGCTATTATATTGGCCCATACTGCAATTGGTCTTAAAACTTTGCTCTGCACCTTTGTTATCTTTATGGAAGACCTTGACCTTGAGAGCAAATCATTTACTGTGGACCTCAAAGCTCCAAAATGTGTACCCTCAAACATAAAACTTGGCCTAACATAAAACTTGGCCTAGTTGTTGATGGAGGGAATACCTGGTCCCCATCTTTACTTATGGCGTCAGATATTTTGTCATTTGATTAATTTAACTTCTAATCTAGGTTCTACGCCAATAGCTCCTCAATCTGAATTGTACAAAACTCAATGTACACCAATTTCAACAAATTATGGGGGCATTTGGGGCTATGATAAAGCTACTAGCTTGCAGACCAGTGCGCTATATGGGACGGTTGTGTCCGGTAATGACTACCTGCACTTTTGTAGTTTGAGAAGCAGATTACCTGCACTTCTTAGCTGAAGTGCAATACTTTTAATTGGAGAGTACTGCCACTTCTCTGAAACAAGCACTTCTGCAGGCGGAGGGGACTTGATTTTGTCACTGTCTCCTCTCTCTAGATTTGAATAGTCCACATTTCTTACTGCCCAGAGGACCTGGAACTGAATTACATAAAAGATTTTGTGAGGCTTACCCCTCCTTCTGGTATGGGTATTCATTTGAAATAATCCCAATGCTACTCTTAATCTTAACCAAAAAAAAACATACGGGGTGGACGATGAAAACAATCCACATAGGAAGGAGGAGAATGATCTACTAGCAACAATGGCGCTAGAGATACAAAACGAGAGCATAGACAGTGACCGTCATCCTAGTCTGGAGTGGTTTCAAACTCCCACAGAAGAAGTGTTAACTAATATAGCTCTGACTGTCTCTTCTGGGTCACCACTGGACCCCCTCCCACAGAGGATTTGGAAGGAATTCAAGTTGGAACTCTTCCCCTTGCTACGCCAAATCTGCTGCCAATCACTGATTAACAGTGAGGTCTAAGAATGCTCGAAACAAGGAATAGTGACCCCATTACTCATGAAACCAACATTTGATCCTCTCTGTCCGTCTAGCTATAGACCCATATTTTTGTTACCCTACCAGGTAAAAAGCCTTGAACGATTAGTCAGTAAATCCTTGTCCAAATATCTGGAGGATAATCATCTACTGGATGAACTGCAATTCGGATTCCGTCCTGAGCATGGAACCGAAACAGCCCTAGTGACTGTGTTTGAGGATTTTGGAATTCGAGCGGACAACGGGCAACTGGTCGTATTAGTGCTGCTAGACATGTCAGCAGCAATTGATACGGTGTACCATGGCATTGTGCTAAAAAGGCTTAGAGATATCGGTGTCAAAGGTCAAGCATTACACTGGTTTCAGTCCTACCTATCAGACAGGACATAGGCAGTAAATATTCAACCTTTCTTAAAATAACAGAGGGAGTGACCTAACTATCCAAGTGACAGGGTACCAACACTGACAGTGTAAAGTGAAAATTCCCTTGGATCAATGTCAATCGCAACCACCATTAATCCTTTCCATTCAACCTTACATCCATACCAATGCCAAAATAGAAACCCCCCACAGTTATGAGTACCAACACATCAAGGTTGAAGCTTCCAATTATAAGAAAATATTCAAATTTATTTACGTAATCTATATAAAAAAATACAAAAAAACACGATGATCAGAATAAATCATATTGACAATCCCAAAACAATTATAAAAATATTAAAACCATCACAAACGAGACATTGTTAGGTGATTCATTACAATAACATCCCAAATTGTTAATTCGTTAGGATCTATCGACACCCTCAGGCTAGTATAAGCAAGCCCCACACCATAGTCCCTCGAATTTAATCACAACAGTAGCGTCGACGCGTTTCGGTGTGCTGCCTGATATGCACCATCTTTATCAAGACAAGTGTAGTTGATTGTCTCTTTTTTTCTTACAACATTACAAATTCATAATATCTCCAGGATTTCACTCCTAGGGCCAAATACTGCATAAGATCCTTGAATATGGCTGCAGTTGTCCTAGACTGTATTCAATCCAAAGTGGAGCACATGAACAAAGCTTCCTCTATCGGCTTCATCAAACGGTCTAGGTGTTTATCCTCTAACTACGAGCGCTCCCTTCAGTAGTCAACAACCCTGCTGTTTAATTTCAGCTCTCTTCCGTTTTTACATACATTCGATCTGCGTCAATGTATATTTTTAGCGCATATGCGGTTCTCACTGTTCAGGTGTATCAATACTGCGGGACACTGCTGGCTGAAAATTCCCCACTGTGTTTCACAGAGTAGAAAACTGCCAAGGCTTCGGTTTCCAGTTACGGCAAACCTCCTCCAAACATGCGCGTTACATCCAATCTCAGGTTGCATAGAAAAAACGGAAAAGAGCTGGAATTAAACCACAGGGTTGTTGACTACTGAAGCGAACGCTCATAGTTGTTTCTTTCCCGCCCTTAATGTGGTGTATGTTTCATCTTAGGATGGATGATTAACTACGCCATATAACAACAAAGTACTTTCTCAGCGCCAGGCTACAGGGTGACAGTGCGTTTTATAAATTCAGTTTACATTACATTACATTACTCTTAATTGTGATATTGTTATAGACTGACCCAATTGTACTAGGAGCCTGCAGATTCCCTGGTTACATTATTTATAAAGTGGAATGGAGGCCCTTGGAATGTCGTCCTTATTTCTGGATCTTTTTAATATTAAAAACCAGAAATAAACAAGCCTTTTCTAGACAATAGATGCTTATCCAGAGATCTTACAGTATTAACTAAACTTTTAATGCGGCAATATGGCATTAGGCATTAGGATACTGTTAGAAATGGGGATCTCGAGTTGGCAGCGGCCGGCGCCGGGGTCCAAATAAGGATCCTTCTTCCTAAGCCAGAGTAAGGGGGCTACACCCTTTGATAACCCCTGTTCAACCCTGTGGTAACGTAGCACGAGCAAACAGGCCTATCTCAGAGGCAGTGTGTGAAGCATTTATGACCATACACAATAACGCAGGAAAGACTCTACAAACGGACACCAAAAGTAGTTATAGAAAAATAGTTATCTTTACATAGACTGAACACGAGGCTAAAAGCGCACAAGGAGTCACAATGCACGTAATACAGATTCACTTCAAAAGCAATAAGGGGTGTGGGACAAACTTAGTTTGAGGCCAGGGTCCACGCGACACGGTGATGCACAATTTACCTGAGATTTAAAGGGGCACAGCACGCAGGCTCACAAGGAAGCCGCAGTGATGACAGGTGGACTCGCAGCGGCCAGAGCTCCCAGCTGTAGCGGTCCACGGTGTGCACTCATGATAATCCTGGGACGGGGCTTAAAGGCGGACACCCAGTGGCACACGCTGGTGATAACAAGATCCTCGAATGCGTGGCTGGTGCGGGCACTCAGCTGCAGCAGTCCACAATAGCGATAGCAATGATTCTCGTAGGACAGCAAATGCGGGCCCTCAGCGGCACAGCTCCGCAGCTGCAGCGGCCCACAATAGCGTTAGCAATAATTCTCGTAGGACGGCAAATGCGGGCACTCAGCTGCACTGCTCCTCAGCTGCAGCGGCCCACAATAGCTATGATTCTCGTAGTAAGGCAAATGCGGGCACTTAGCGGCACACCTCCTCATCTGCACCGACCCACAATTTTGATAACGAAGACTTTGGTACACAGGCCAATGCGGGCTCTCAGCGGCAACAGCTCTGCAGCTGCGGAAGCCCACAATAGCGATAGCAATGACTTTCGTGTTCCCCGCAGTAGAACCAGAGGCTCTGGAAATCTCAAAAGAGGCCTCAGCTGCAAGTAGAATCCCCATCGAATAGGAATGGATGAAGTTTAATGTCCCTGAGACATCAGCAGGAGGCAAGCTCAAATCAGGCCCTTGAATAGTTGCCTCAGCAAGATGGATAAAAGTTTCAAAGTTCTTTCCCTCTCGTTACACGGACAGAGGTTCGTCTTGACATCGAAAAGACACACACCGTGTAGGGGTTTTAGCATAGATCTTTATACTCCAAATGTCTTTGTTCTCAAAAAGTCACAAATCACTGAACCCAGCCAGAACCAGTTTGGTGTTGTCCTGGCGCACTTTGTTTACAAGGCTGCATCCTGTCTTTCAGGAAGAGGGGGTCTGCCATCAGACGCACAGTAGGAAGTGGAGCCATCATTCACCTTGCTAGGCACAGCCCAGCTCAGATCAAAGGGTCACCCCTCCCTATACTCCAACTGCAGATCTCTCTATTCAATCCAGGTCGGGCTCAGCCTGCCCTGTCCCTCCAAAACCAGACAGCCAATACATATAACAGCAGAGCACACTGGAAGGCTTAGGCAAGAAAATACCCACTTTCTAAAAGTGCTATTTTCAGCCACAGAATATAAAAATAAGCTTGACTACCAGATGCACTTTAATATGATGAGCTCAGGCATACTAAATTCGGTTTTCCTATCATGTTCCTTCGATAATTAGGATTATAGAATGTAATACAGTCAATTTACAATAGGGAGCATTCGCGCTGAATGGCAGTGGCACAGCGCCCAGAGCATCAAACACCAGCAAACGCAGAGGAGACAACGGCAAAAAATGGAAGGGAGACCCACACCAATGGGCCAGGTCTAACAGATACTGTCAAAGGAATCAAGCCATATTTAGTGACTGTTATTAGACTTGGGAAACAGCTCTGTTGTGTGTACTCAGAATGGTCCTATACGTCATCAGTTATCATTTCTTTTTGGCTAGTACCATAGTGAATCTATGTGATTCTGCCCTTGTGACGAGGCATCAACTCACTTTTAATCCCTCTGCTTAATAAATATAATTTTAAGAGATGTATTATTTGCTAATGTTAAACGGACAATATGCATGTTGTGCTGTGGGGTCTTGTTTAAAATCCGATGGAAGAAACAAGTAGGGCAGAGAAATTTCTTGTGCCTTCTTTCAACAAGTACAGGAGACACAACAGCTTTCTTTAGACGTGTTTTCATACCAAAAGGTCACACCGCAAAAACTCGGATTCTGCCTATGAAGTCTAACAAAAAAACCTTCAAGCATAATTAATTCTCTGAATTTGTCAAGGACACAGGGCTATGAAGCCCTGGGTAGCTATTTCATCGAGAATTGTTAGGACATCGCCTTACAGGTAAACAACAACTGGCTACTTTGGTTTTTGTCTGTGGCAACCGATTAAAATATTTCCCTTTACAGCAAATAATGTAATTAATGGAAATGCAGGAGCAGGCCAAACTTGTTAAAAACAAAACACATTGTGTTTGTGGGTACTCCTTGCAGATTAAACAGAGGGGATGAATGCTTTGCAAAAAAAAAATCTTTGCTGCTAAGGCCTCCAACTAAAAGTGCAACTTGAAACTGCCAAAAATTAAGATAGAGCAGTGTGTGGAATTTGCCACATCCTTTGACTCTGAAATCAGTATCATCGAATTTCTATCAATCTGTGCTTGAGCACAACGGGCCCGATTCACAAACGTAATCTGCGACAAAATCCGAACTTTTATCTCAGTTAAACTTAAGTTTTGGTAAACTTAAGACTAAAACTGAAGTTTAACTGAGACAAAATCCTAGCTTTACAACTTTCGTTATTCACAAAGTGCATTTAGAAGTAGTAAAGTTAGGATTCCTAACTTTACTACTCCTAAATGCACTTTGTGAATACCGGAAGTTGTAAAGTTAGGATTTTGTCTCTGATTACTTTTGTGAATCGGGCCCATCATTCCCCCCAAATATTGGCATTTAGTCCTATAAAATTCAGAACAGTTTTAAGGAGTTATCATAGTACGCTAATCAAGACCATTTCTAAACTTAAATATTCCCACCACTTCTCTGTTACTATATCTGTCTTCTGACAAAGAACTAAAGCATCCATTTCACCTCCTGTGTACCGAAATGTGTCACCACCTCAAGTGATCGGAGCGAATATCACTGCTGTTTAAAAATTCTAATCCTTCAAACCCCCTCAAAACAGGTCACACTCCCCTAAAACCTTTAGCACACCGCTTCTAGAAACCTTAGCTGACCCAAACATCCTAAAAAATTTCAAAGCGATCAATGACCTGCCTATACTGGCCCAGTCAATGGAACTATGTGATGACACCCTACTGGACCTCTGTCCCTCTGGGCCGGTCACCCCCACGCACCGCGCACACTCCTCGTGAGTGAGCCCAGGCTGCCCCCCGTTCCCGCCAAGTGCCGCCGCCGCTCGCAGCTGTGATCCTCTGACACCGCTGCTGCTGCTCTTGCCCCGCCTGCACCGCGCCTGGAATTGCGAATCCGATTGCTTCCTTCCCCCGGTGTGTTCTCTGCTCCCTGTCATTGTATGCTCCCCGTGTTGACTTTTTCTGTTCCTCTGTAACTCCGATTGTTTTTTTCCTTCCCCCGGTGCGTTCTCTGCTCCCTGTCATTGTATGCCCCAGCGTTGATTTATTCTGTTCCTCTGTAACTCCGATAGTATTTTCACCCCCTGTGTATTTTCTGCTGCCTGTTTTCGGTTTCCCCGTATTGTTATTCCTGTACCTCTGTGTTTTCGTCGCCCCTGCCGCGCTTCCCGCCACCTCCCCGCTCCCGCCGCTGCCCCCTGTGGCCCCGCCCCTTCCCTCTGCAGCCCTTCCCATTCACCGCCCCGCTCCCGCCTCCCAGCTGCCCCTCCCTCGCTCCGCCCCCCCCACTCTCCACTTATGGCAGAGTAGCTAACGCGCAGCGTGCACGCGCAGCGGGCGCGCCGACTGAGCACCGAAGGTGCGCCAAAGGTAAGCCCGTCTGCGCCCGTCCGCGCCTGGACCGCGCCCAGCGCCAGACCCCCTGGCCCCTGCAGTCGCCAGCCCACCCGCCGGACCTACGCCGCCACCGAATTCTACGCTCTCAACGCCGGCCGATCTCTGGGTTGCTACCGAGCCACCCGAGACGCACCCACGGACCCTTCTGCTGCAACTCATGCAAGTTCTCCTGCATCCAGACCTGCACCACCCCAGCAGTGCCCAAGACCTCGACGAGCAACAGCAGCAGCCACCTGAAGTGCATCCTGCTCAACACCCGCTCCGTCCACAGACACGCCATCGAGCTCTGGAACCTGCTCGACACCACAGCCCCAGACGTCGCCTTCCTCACGGAAACCTGGATGAACGCCTCCTCAGCGCCCGACATCGCCATCGCCATCCCGGACGGCTACGAGATCATCCGGAGGGACCGCGTCAACCAGACAGGAGGAGGCATCGCCATCATCCACAGGAACTCCATCCGCATCACGACCAACACCGTCGACACCCTCGCACCCGCCGAGCACCTGCACTTCCAGATCCACACCAACCCCAAGACCACCCTCAGAGGAACCCTCATATACAGACCCCCGGGACCACGCACACAATTCAGTGAGGACATCGCCGACTTCGTCAGCTCGCATGCCCCCCCCTCCGTTGACTACATCCTCCTCGGGGACCTCAACTTCCACCTGGAGAACAACAACGACCGCAACACCACCACCCTGCTGGACAACCTCGCTAACCTCGGACTCAAGCAACTGGTGACCACCCCCACCCACTACGCCGGACACACACTCGACCCCGTCTTCTCATCCAGCAAAGACATCACCTTCAGTCACGCCACTGGACTCCACTGGACGGACCACAGCTGCGTCCACTTCAGCTTCAAAAGGACCACGATCCACCACCAACAGCAACAGGCTGCACGCAGAAGCTGGAACAAGATCACAGCCGACCAGCTCGCGACGACCCTGAGCAAGAACCCAACCACCAGCGCAACGAACCCCATCCAAGCGGCCACCAACCTCACGAAGTGGATCAGCGACTGAGCAGACGACCTCGCCCCTCTGAAGACCCCGCTCAGCAGACCAGGCAGCAAGAAAGCCCCATGGTTCACCGACGAACTCAAGAGCTCCAAGAAGAACTGCAGAGCCCTCGAGAATGCCTGGCGCAGAGATCCAACACCGGACAACTTGACTGCCCTCAAGCTCGCCACCCGAAAACACCACCAACTGATCCGCGCCACCAAGAAAACTGTATTCAAGGAACGACTCGACAGCAACGCACACAACAGCAAGGAACTCTTCAACATCGTTAAAGAGCTCTCCAACCCCAACGCCGGAAACAACGACATCACCCCTTCGCAAGACCTCTGCAACTCCCTCGCCTCCTACTTCCACAACAAGATCGCGGACATACACAACAGCTTCAGCACTCAACCAACGACTGAACCACCGCCCCCCACCACCACCCTCCGCGCCTGGACCCCGATCAGCACCGAAGACACCATCCGCACGATGAACTCCATCCACTCCAGATCTCCGACCGACCCTCGCCCTCACCATGTCTTCAACAAGGCGGACGCTGTCATTGCACCCCACCTGCAGGACATCATCAACACCTCCTTCAACACCGGAGAGCTGGAAGCACGCCGAACTCAGCGCCCTACTAAAGAAACCATCAGCCGACCCCACCGACTTCAAGAACTACCGACCCATCTCACTGCTCCCGTTTCCCGCAAAAGTCATCGAGAAGACCGTCAGCAAGTAGCTGGCCGCCTTCCTCGAGACGAACGGATCCCTCGACCTTTCACAGTCTGGATTCCGGGCCAATCACTGCACTGACACCGCCTTGATCGCAGCAACCGATGACATCCGAGCCCTGCTCGACAACGGAGAAACAGCGGCCCTCATCCTCCTAGACCTCTCCGCGCCCTTTGACACTGTCTGCCACCGTACCCTAGTACAGCGCCTCAGCAACGTCGGAATCCAGGAGAAGGCACTGGAGTGGATCATCTCCTTCCTCGCCGGAAGGACACAGAGAGTCTGCCTCCCCCCGTTCAGATCAGAAGCCACCGAAATCATCTGCGGCGTTCCACAAGGCTCCTCGCTCAGCCCGACCCTCTTCAACGTCTACATGAGTCCCCTCGCAGCCATCGCACGCCAGCACAACCTCAACATCATCTCCTATGCCGACGACACACAGCTGATCCTCTCCCTCACCAACGACCCCGACACCGCCAGAGCCAACCTACACGAAGGGATGTAAGAGGTAGCCGAATGGATGAAGAACAGCCGCCTGAAACTGAACTCAGACAAGACGGAAGTCCTCATCCTGGGATCCTCACCCTCCGCCTGGGACGACTCCTGGTGGCCCCCCGCCCTAGGCAGCGCACCCAAACCAACAGACCACGCACGCAATCTGGGCTTCATCCTGGACTCCTCGCTCTCCATGTGCATACAAGTCAACGCCGTCTCCTCGTCGTGCTTCAACATCCTACGCATGCTACGCAAGATCTTCCGGTGGATCTCCATCGAGACCAGGAAGACGGTCACCCAGGCCCTCGTCACCAGCCGACTGGACTACGGCAACTCCCTCTACACCGGAACCACCGCCAAACTCCAGAAGAGACTCCAGCAGATCCAGAACGCCTCAGCACGACTCATCCTGGACATCCCCCGTCGCAACCACATCTCCGGACACCTGAGAAACCTGCACTGGCTCCTGGTCAACAAGAGAATCACCTTCCGCCTCCTCACCCACGCACACAAAGCCCTGCACAACCAAGGCTCAGGTTACCTCAACAGCCGCCTCAACTTCTACGCTCCCACACGCCAGCTTCGATCGACCAGCCACGCCCTCGCCGCCGTCCCCCGCATCCGAAGAGCCACAGGGGGAAGGTCCTTCTCCTACCTCGCCGCCAAGACCTGGAACTCCCTCCCGACCCACTTCCGCCTGACCCAGGACCACCTCGCCTTCAGGAAGCAGCTCAAGACCTGGCTGTTCGAGCAGTAGAGGACCCCCCCCCCCCTTCCCTAGCGCCTTGAGACCCTCCAGGTGAGTAGTGCACTCTACAAATGCTTTGATTGATTGATTGATTGATACTGAAGATAATCACCTCCTTGGTCAGGATTTAAATCAGGTTGTAGCACGGACATGGCCCTACTTCAAATCATGGACCTTCTTGACCTGTTGGTAGTCCTTGATATTGTGAGCCACAAAGTAGTTTACCTCCAACTTTAAAAACTGCACCATATTTAGCAAATGGCTTCCATTTCATCCCATTTCACTGACTCTTGAAGGAAGGAAGATGCGTTTTCACTATTGAACTATCACTCACTCACCATTCATCAGAAAGATCATTAAAAAAAATCAATGTTCAACTCCAAGATCACATCACTGCTAGCCGTCTCCTGCATGACTACCAATCCTGCTTCAGACCATGCTGCAGCAGGGAGACCAACACCCTACACATTGTAGATAATGCCCTCTTGACCGTAGATGAAGATGACCCTTGCCTCCTGATATTGCTGGACTTCTCAGTTGACTTTCAAACAGTTGACCATCCCAACCTCATACACATCCTTGAGTCACAAACGGGATTCATCTGCAAAGTCCTCCACTGGTTTTCCTCCTACCTTTTGACGCAGCTCCTGTTTGTGCACATGGGCACCTCTAGATCAAAAAAGATTCCTTTTATGTAAGGAGTCCCTAAGAGTTCAATACTATCTTCTGTCATTTTCAACCTTTACATGGGCCATTTGGTGCTGTACTCACAGATATTAGCATCAAAGTGCACCAAAATGCTGACGAGGCTCGACTCTACTTGCAAGTCTCCTCTGCGTCAGATAGCCAGCACCTCAGACACTGCTAGCACATCATCCAGACTTGGATGTCAAGTACCTAGCTGAAGCTCAACCCAACCAAGACAGATTTCTTATTATTTGCCAAGAACAACAAACAAGTTACAGAACAAACCTGGCTCAATGGCATGAACCCTGGCAGCTTTAAGCCCAACTCTAACTGAATGACTAATCACTTGGATTCATTCTGCACACCAACCTTCCCTCAAGGAACAAATTGACAAAAAACAAAGGTGGCCTGGTACCAGCTCTCCACTCTAAAGAGAGTAAAATTGTTCCGCCATAAATGGCTTAAAACTGTGGTTCAAGCACTTGTACTCTCTCAACTATATGGTGGTAATACCTTATTCCATAGCCTCCCGCATTCCACACTGGCACAGTTTAGGGGCGTCCTGCATGGAACTGCACATCTCCTCCAAGACCTGAAGAAATATGATTACATCTCTCCATCCTGATGGAGCACCATTGGCTCACCTTGCCAACTCGCACCATCTTCAAAAACAGCTGCATCATTTAAAGAGCCATCACAACCAGCACTCCTGCCTATCTTACAGACACGCTCGCCATTTCTGGTGATTCTCTGCACACCCGCAGTCAGGACAAGGAGTGGAAAAAGAGGAGAAGAAAAACAGGAATTTTCCATCTATGCACCCAGGTTCTGTAACTACATCCCTATGTAGATCAGGACCACCCCAGTGCTTCTCCAGTTTAGGAAAGAGCTGAAAAGTCGCCTATGTAAAGGCCACTGCATCATTCTGTATTAAATGTCCACAACTCTGCTTCTCCTCCTTTTACTCATTGACTTTCAGTTTGCCTTTGACCACGTACAGCATTCCGCTGCCTTTTGACTAAGTTCAGACTATAGAAATACCAAACACATCTGTTTATGCAAAACTCCTTCATTGTTCCCCTCCTAAAACTAAAATTATCTTGTGGCCGTCTCTCTCACTATAGCTTTCAGAAAGCACTACACAATGCCCCATTCTTTCTCTGGCTGTGTTCCCAAAATCGAAAACTCCAAAACCATCTGTTTAAATCCCTCCCTTATTCTTTTCACATCTGAAATTGAACTTCTTTTGTTCATTTGATTTTGGCATTCTACAACATCCTATATGATATTTCTCCCTTCACTAGTTCATTCCTGCTCCCTCTGCCACTCTCTCCACTCCATCTCTTTCACTGCCTCCACATTTCTCTGTTGATTAAAACTGCTGTGGTAAGACAATCTTCCCATGCCATATAATGTATATACCCCTTTGCTCCCATTTGTTGACAGTCAAATGTTTTCTGATATATCTTCTTTGTATTGCAAAATTTTGGGTTGTCACTTTATAACTATCTGCATCAATTTCATGCAGTCATTTGTTTCTCCTTCATGGCTCTTTGAGGCTCAAAACTAATTAGATATACTCTAATATAGGTAAAGGATTCTGTCCTTTTGATCAAGCAGCTTCTGCAAGTAAGTTCCTTTGATTCACATTTAGGTTTTCAGTTGTTATAGACTGAAACAGGGTGAATTTGTCAGTGATGTTACTGACCATGTCATGAGTGATGTAATATGTGAGGTCATAAGCAATGTATTGCGTGGGTGTAAGTTATAGTTAGCTCAGGTAACTATAACTGCTTAATTTCTGTGGTTTTCTTCGAGTGAAATCTAACCCTAACTATAACATCATTGTAACCTTTGATTATATCAGTGAATTTCTACGTTTTTTAAAATTCTATTTCCTAACTGTAACATCCCTGTAACCTTTGTTTTTTGGAGTGAAGTTCTAAGGGTTTTGAAATGTTATTTCCTAGCTGTAGCCAGTAACCTTTGACAGTGAGTGTGTGAGTGAGTGCCTAAGTTTCTCAGTAGGTCTGTGAGTGGAGGTCAGAGTGTCTGAGTGGGTCTGTCGGTTGGTGTGTAAGTGTCTGAGTGTGTTTGGGAGAGGCTGCATAAGTGTCACTGGGTGTATGAGTAGGTGCATGTGTGTCTGAGTGGGTCTGTGAGTGAGTTTGTGAGTATCTGAGTGGCTGTCTGAGTGGGTGTGAGAGGGTCTGATTGGATATGTGAGTGTCTGAGCGGGTCTGGGAGTGGGTATTAGAGTGTCTGAGTGAGTTTGTGAGTGCCTCTATAAGTGTGTAAGTCAGTCTGTGAGGGACTGCATCAGTGTCTGAATGGGTCTTGAAGTGGGTGTGTGAGTCTCTGAGTGAGTCAGTGAGTGGGTGTGTAAGTCTGTGACAGGGTCTGTGAGTGAGTACATGAGTCTCTGAGTGGGTCTGTGAGCGAGTGCATGAGTTTCTATCTGGGTCTGGGTCTGTGTGTGCATGAGTCTCTGAGTGGGTCTGTGAGTGAGTGCATGCGTCTCTGACTGGCTCTGTCAGTGGGTGCATGAGTCTCTGAGTGGGTCTATGTGTGGGTGCATGAGTCTCTGAGTGGTTCTATCAGTGGGTGCATGAGTGCCTAAGTGGGTCTGTGAGTGGATGCATGAGTCTGAGTGGGTCTGTGAGTGAGTACATGAGTCTCTCAGTGGGTCTGTGAGTGAGTGCATGAATATCTGAGTGGGTCTGTGAGTGAGTATGTGAGTCTCTGAGTCAGTCTGTGAGAGGATGCATGAGCCTCTAAGTGTGTGTGTGAGTGGGTGTATGAGAGTCTCAGTAGGTCTGTGAGTGCGCGTGTAATTCTCTGAGTAGGTCTGTGAGTGTGTGTGTGATTTGCTGAGTGCTCTCTGTATTGCCCTCTTCTGCTCTGTTTTGCCTTTTCTGCCCTCTGTTTTGCCTTTCCTGCAAATTTTTCTGCCTCGGTTTTGCCTTTCCTGCTCGTTATTCTGCCCTCTGTTTTGCTCTTTTCTGCTCTGTTTTGCCTTTCCTTCCTGTTTTTCTGCCCTCTGTTTTGATTTTTCTGCTCGTTTTCTGGCCTATGTTTTGCCTTTTCTGCTTGTTTTTCTACCTTCCCTTTTCTCTTTTCTGTTGTTCTTCTGCTGTATCCTCTGCACAGGAAAGAAGACCATGCGGCCCCCTTCCCTGGCACGATTTCAGCCCTGGGGACCCCATCGCTCTGCACCCAGCAATTGTTGAATGAGAGAGTGGGGCATGGGCCGATTTGACCTCAGAACCCCATCCCCTGGGGCCCAGTCACATTTCTATGGGGGAGGCTGGCCATGCACCCACCCTTCCTGAGCCTATTTTGGCCCCAGGAACCCCATTCCCCGGAGCCCGGGCATTATTCAGTGGGGAGGTGGGCTACATGGCCCTCCTCCCTGGGCTGATTTTGGCCGACTATGTGTCTTTGGGTGCCCTGGTCCTAGGGCACCAAGTGTGCCAGATGGGGTGCGCTGAAGGAGCCGCAAGGCCCCCGTGGTCCCAGTCAGCTCCCCTCCTCCTGTGGGAGTCGACATTGCTGCTGCATGCAGGGAGCTGATGGAAATGCAGCTCCCTCCATACTGGAGCAATAGTTGAATCTCTTTTAGAGATGAAACTACTGCTTTAAGCGGATGGGAGCACTTTGACAGTTCCTGCCCGCTGGAACCAGAACAAAATTAAACAGACAATTCCTAGGGGTGCTCACCCCGGGACATAGCAAGCTCCAAGGCCATATGTGGCTACAGAAGGGGGGTTATGGGGCCCTCCTCCTTTACTATTTATGGCCAGCCCGGGGAAGTGCTGATACCTGGGGCCCTATGTGGTCCGGGAGGGGGACTGTGTTACCCCTCTCCCATTTTTTGACAATAATTTAGCCCCAGGAGGTGTTGGTCCCCAGGACCCGTGGGGGGGTGTGCGAGGCCCCCCAGTCAGTGCTATTTAGCCCTGGGGAGGTGTGGTCCCCGAGGGAGTCTGTGTGGCTCTTCGTGAATGTTTCTTTAGTCTCAGGGAGGTGGTGTCCACGGGGCTTCTTAGAAGCTGAGGAGGGGGTTTCGTACAGCCCCCCTCCATCATTTGAACCAAAGTACTGTGGAGGTGGTGGTCCCCGGGGTTCAATGAGCCTTATAAGTGAGGCTCTAGCACCCCCTCATTCTTTTAAAAAATGCCGCCAGGGCCTGGCCCTCCCAGGGGCTTAATTCAAGTCGTGTACGGGAGTCTGTGCTTGTTTTCTTTAAAAAAAAAATGTTAGCAGCGGATTTGCAGCTTTGTTGCATTTCAATGCAAACATAAATAAAAAAATATGCTTTCTTGCCCTGGTGGGTGTAGTGACCACTGACGTAGGGCACTAGGACCCTGTGGGTCACAGGGCAGTGACCAGGTCACTGGACACGACATCCTGTAGGGGACAGGAAGTGGACAGACGACTGCAGACCGAGGACGAGGACAGACGTGCTGAGCCACGCTGACACTACGAAAGAAATAATGAAAGTAACTAACCTTCTTTGGTGTCCTGTGATTCTCTGATGATTGCACCTACAACTACATGACATCTGGCGATGAGGGAGAAACGATTACCACGACACGTGTGAAATATCCGTCGTGTAGAGAAAACATCGTGCGAGCAACAAGGAGACGCAAGGATCTACACGGGAGCCCACCCCGATCAGCGTCCAACGAGAAGCAACAAAGCGCGGTAAGAAGCGCCCAGGAGCAGCGCTAGTGCCGAGCAGAAGCGCGAGGCTATCGCGCTCGAAGATTTAAGAGCGAAGTCTCGCGAGAGTTGGCAAACCTCGGTGGCCATCTTAAGATCAGGCAGGAAAGCCAATGGGAACACAGCAATAACGCGGCGGCCATCTTAAAGTCAGGAAAAGCGAGATTTCGATCGCGAAATCTCACTGGAACACGGGCGGCCATTTTAACTGGGACAAAACAGAAAATAACAAGAGAAGATACAGGGCAGCCATTGTAAGGGCAGGCAAAAACGAAAAGGAGCAGAAAACAAGGAAAATAGAAGAATAAAGGGGTAGAAAACAAAGAGAGATCCCCTACAACAAGAAATAACAAGTAATAAAACATAAAATAAGAAGAGAAACAATAAGAAAGTAACAAAAAGATCAGAAATAAAAGAAATACAAAGGCAACAAAAGAAAAGAAAGCAAAATGCCTGAAACAAAGCAAAGTGCACAATATCGCAGACCAATGCCTTTCAGTGTATCAGAGCCACAAGTGGGAATAAGATGGGAAAAGTGGATTGTGAAGTTTGAGCGAAACATGGATGCGACAGATGTAGTATAAGGAAAGTACCTAGGACTATTTCTAAATCTAGTGGGGGATGAAGTGGATGACCTCCTGATAACACTCCCAAAGAGCGAAACAGAAACATACAAAAAACTAATAAAATGTCTAACAAACAAGTTCGACCCTCAAAGAAACATCGACTTTGAAAGATACAGCTTCAACATAGCATTTCAACAGCCGGAAGAGTCAATGGACGATTTTGCAACAAGGCTGAGAAAACTAGTAGCTCACTGCGAATTCGAAAAATATGACAATGAACAGGCCATTCGCCTAAGACTGATAGAAGGCTGTCGTGACACAGAATTTCGCACAAGACTACTAAAAGAACCTATCACTCTAGAAAAGATTCTAGATCTAGCGAGAGCGGAAGCAAGGGCAATGGTGCACACAAGACAGATGGACCGAAGAGAAGAGCAAGTCCACAGAATGACGGACACAAGCAGAACTGGGAATTGGAAGAGAGGATCAAAGGAACAAGTGACAAAGAAACAAGGGTCCCAATGCTACAGATGCGGACTGGAGTTTCCACACCGAGGAACCTGCCCAGCATTCGGTCAAACATGCAGAAAATGTAACAGAAGCAACCATTTTGCCACCATGTGCCAAGGAATGCAATTCAAAAATGAACGGGGAAGGCCAGGGAGACCAAGAACAACAACAAACAGACACGTACGGCACATGGAAGCGACCACCAGGAGCTCGTCGTTGGAGTCGGGAGAGGAAGAAGAAGAAGAAGAAACAGCAGGGAAGGTGGGACGCCTATACCTCATGTCCACAGACGAACGGTATGAGGAAGAGCACATCAGATTAGTGGATAGGAAATCAATAAAGAAGACGGACTGGGTGACCATCGACGTAGGACCTCACCAAACGGAATTTGTGCTGGACAGTGGGGCCACGTGTAACATTATGTGCGCCACAGAATATGACAAAATGAAGAGAAAACCACCGCTACAGCCATCAAATATAAGAGTGTTTACCTGGGGTGCACAAAATCCAGTAACAAACATGGGAAAATTCACGGACACCATGACACAGAAGGGCAAGACCCTCACTGAGGAAATCCATGTGCTACGAGGAGACATTCCCGCACCATGTTTACTAAGAAATGTAACAGCGAAAATCATGGGCCTACTAAAGATGATGTATCATGTGTCGGACAGAGAGAACATATTACAAGAGTACCCGAAGTTAACGAAAGGACTTGGAAAGCTGAAAGGACGACAAATCACTCTGCACATAAATGAATCAGTCAGACCAGTCGCCCAGCATCACCGAAGGGTACCCATCCATCTACAACCTCAGGTGGAAGAAGAAATAAAGGCACTACTAGAACAAGACATCATTGAGCCAGCCAAAGGGCCAACGCCATGGGTGTCCCCAATAGAGGCTGTACCAAAAAAGGACACCACACAGATTAGGATATGTGTGGACATGAGAATCCCCAACACAGCTATTGAACGAGAACGACATCCGGGGCCGCATCTAGATGACATGATAAGTTGCCTGACGGGAATGAGAAAATTCTCCAAGCTAGACTTATGCAAGGGATACCACCAACTGGAGCTAGACCAGCAATCAAGATACATAACGACCTTCTCAACACATCTAGGCCTATTTCGCTACAAACAATTAAGTTTTGGAATATCGTCAGCAGCGGAGATTTTCCAGGAAACGATCAGGCAGATCATTAGACCAATCAAAAATAGCTTGAACTACAGTGATGATATCCTGGTATTTGGCAAATCGGATGAAGAACAAGATAAAGCATTGAGGGAAGTATGCTCACAGCTGGTAGATGTGGGCCTAACAGTAAATGAGAAGAAATGTGAACTGGGAAGAGAAGAACTAGTGTTCTTCTGACACATCTTTTCGAAGAAAGGGATGAGACCAGATCACAGTAAAGTAGACACCCTCGAAAAGGCAAAAGAACCAAAAGATGTCGCTAAAGTGCGCTCATTCCTCGGCCTCGCCAGCTATTGTGCGCGATACATAAAGGACTTTGCGACGGTGAGCACCCCACTGCGAGAACTAACGAAACAGGGCCAAACATTCGAATGGACCACAGAATGCCGCAAGGCTTTCGAAGAAATAAGGGCATCAGTAACGGCAGTAGACCACCTGGCATATTTTGACCCGAGCCTATGCACCGAATTGACAGTAGACGCCAGCCCGGTAGGTCTTGGCGCAATACTAGCACAACACAAGCCTGGAAAAGACTCACCTCGACAGATAGTAGCATACGGAAGCAAGAGTCTGTCGGACATTGAGAGAACATACTCTCAACCAGAAAAAGAGAGTTTGGCAGTAGTATGGGCATGTGAGCACTATCACATGTTCATATATGGAAAGCAATTCACGATAGTAACAGACCACCAAGCACTAGTGACCATCTACGGAAACCCGAACGCCAAAATACCACCAAGAATTGAAAGATGGGGGATCAGACTGATGGACTACAATTTCAAGATTGTCCACAAGCCCGGGAAAGACCAAAACCCAGCGGATTATATGTCACGACACCCGCTTCCCCATCAAAAAGGTGGCACCACCATGGCAGAAGAATATCTAAACTTCATTCTAAAACAGAACACTCTGGCATCAATAACAAGTGCAGAACTAGAGCGAGAAACAAAAAGAGATCCGACAATGAAAGCAATTGGGACGGTAGTGCAGCAGCAGAGATGGAGACGCATTAACAGTAACAGTCCTGCAGGAAAAGGGGTCATAAAAGAAGAACTGCTAGCCTTCAAAAAGATAAGTGAAGAGCTGTCTGAAACCGAAAACGGAATCCTGATGAGAGGCTCAAGAATTGTAATACCGCATCGCCTGAGAAAGAGAACAGTTGAACTAGCTCACAAACCACATCGAGGCATTGTAGCGACAAAGAAGATGTTGAGAGAAAAAGTATGATTCCCAGGACTGGACAACATGGTGGAAGAAGAAGTATCACACTGTCATATCTGTCAAGTGACAGGACCACCTGCCAAGCCAGCACCATTGAAGATTTCAGAATTGCCACCAGCAGTATGGACCGAGTTGGCAGCAGATTTCTATGGACCATTAGAGACTGGAAAATACCTGCTAGTGGTCATCGACGAATTTTCAAGGTTTCCAATAGTGAGAGAAGTATTGTCAACATCAGCAAGTGCCACATTACCAGCGCTAGACGACATATTTGCCGCCTGGGGCTCACCACAAACATTAAAAACAGACAATGGCCCTCCATTTTCTGGAGAGGAATTCCGTAGATTCATGGAATACTTGGGGATGAAGCATCGGAAAATAACTCCCCTGTGGCCACAGGCCAATGGAATGGCAGAACGGTTTATGGGGACTATCAAGAAAGCCATCCAGCGAGCAAAATTGACACAGATATCAATTGGACAAGCACTTTGTCAAGTGCTGAGAGACTATAGAAACACCCCTCACAGCTCCACTGGTAGATGCCCAGCGGAACTGGTACTGGGAAGATCAAGCAAAACAAGACTGTCTCAAATAGATGCAAAAGCAAGCACGAATAGAAGCGACATTGCAGAAAAAGATCATCAAGCAAAGAAAAAAATGAAAGAATATGCTGACAAAAGGAGAAATGCATCTGAACACCAGCTAAATGAAGGAGATCTGGTGGTGGTGAGACAGAAACAACAACGGAAGTCAGATAGTCCATTTTCAAAAGATCCGCTAGTTGTGACCAACGTAAAAGGATCAATGGTGACTGCAGCATCAGAACATCAAAGAATAACAAGAAAAGTTCCCACTTCAAGGAGCTCAAAGTGAAAGTGGAAGAACCAGTGACAACATCACCAAAGGTGGAAGAAAGAGAGCAAGGAACTAGCAGAGAGACAATATCACTGAAAGTGGAAAACGGAGGACAAGGACTTAACAGAGAACAAAGACCAAGCAGAGTGTGCAAGAAGCCAAGAAGATTAGACGAAGAAATGTAGAGAATATCTCTCTCTCTCTCTCTCTCTCTCTCTCTCTCTCCCTCTCTCTCTCTCTCTCTTTTTCTCTTTTTCCCCATCACTACGTGGATAATGTACCAAGAGGTTGCGCATGTGACAAAGACGTTTGTTTGTGACAAGGGAGGAGATGTAGTGACCACTGACGTAGGGCACTAGGACCCTGTGGGTCACAGGGCAGTGACCAGGTCACTGAACACAACATCCTGTAGGGGACAGGAAGTGGACAGACGACTGCAGACCGAGGACGAGGACAGACGTGCTGAGCCACGCTGACACTACGAAAGAAATAAAGAAAGTAACTAACCTTCTTTGGTGTCATGTGATTCTCTGATGATTGCACCTACAACTACATGACAGTGGGGTCCCTCTTTTTACTATAATCAAAGCCTTCAGGTCTCCTCTAAAATATTCGCAAATGCGGCAATGAGGGACATGACGTGTATGAATTTTCGCAAGTAAGACCATTCCTTATAAACATTGGGGTAATGAACATCAGAGAGTCTATGTGCGATGAACTTTACAACCGCAGCTGTTACTTACCATGCACATATTGCTACTTAAGCGGCAACATCTGCACTAACAACGCTAAAATGGAAAAGCAAGGAATGTAAAAACATACTCTGTAATGGCTGCCATGCACGATAGCCTATTAGAGGCAACCCGATCTGATGTAAAATCAACCAATGGAAGTTGGTCTTTTCTAAACACGCTTACATGAGATTCTGAGCGTAATACCAACATTGAAAAAGGCAGTGATGCCAAAACGCGTCTGTTGGGGAATAAAAAAGCACTTCTATTGACCCAGTGAGTGCTCCGTTTCCTCTAGAGCAGGACGAAAATAATTGCAAGCCTTTGAAAGTGTACTTTTTTAGCAGTGCATTCTAAAATTACGCCATTAGGTGTCCTCCTTTACCAAGAGAAAGTATCTCGAATATGTGTTAATGTATTAAATAGCTACAAAATGAATTAACAAAAGGGTCCAATTCGCAATTCGCGCCAGAGGTAAAAGCTACTGGTGAGAACAAAAAATAATCTTCCACCACTTTCGTAAAAAAAGTTGAAATCAAGAGAATTGATTTTCACTGAAACCTCCGAAGGCCATAATTTGCAAGTCAGGAGTTTTTGGTTTGGTCAATGCAAATACAACGTTACAATAAAAGAAGAGTAGACATATATCTACTCACTTAGGGGCATATTAACAAGTCCTTTATCTCTGCTTTTTTGGATGTAAAAGCCAACGAAGCAGAGATAAAACTAGAGCCGTATCAGCAACAGGGTGCTAACACGCAACTTTGCATGTTAACACCCTTTCACTCTACGCTTCCCCGGGGCGTCCAGAGTAAAATACTTGGAGAATTGTCGTTAAGCGACATTTCTCCTATTATCAAGGATATCGCTAACCCTGTTAGTGATAAAAAAAAAAACAGTGCTAACCGCGGTAAATGCTGCTTTTTCACGTCTGGTATTTTTCTGACTTAGCCATGATATCCTATGTAAGGTGGATATCATGGCTAAGTATGTCTATCCCTATCAGCAAGCTATCGCCCAACCTTGTGGGATTATCGCTGTATTTCCAGCGATAATCTCACAATTGGCAGCTTGCACTCTGAATTTTATCGCTTTGGGGATAAGCGTTGCTGAAAGCATGCTATCTCCGTGATAAAATTCAGAGTTGGCCGGCGATAATTATCCTAGCGCTAAGTGCGCTTAGCGATAATTATCACCTGGCCTTGTTAGTTTGCCCCTTAGATTGGCGCTTTTTGAGAATCAGGCCCTCAATAGCTATCAATCATTCCTGGACATCTTAGGAAAGTTTTATTTTTATCATATAATATTAATTATAATTATTGGCCCTTAGCAACTCCAGTGCCTTCAATGAATCCCCCAACATTTTAATGTTTTTGAAATAGGAACTGTTGTAATATGCATCTTAATCATAGTGTTTGCTTTCATATTCTTGCCATTTCATTGTGCTTGAAATGAGTTTGTTATTATTTTTCAATTTTAAAGGTGCTCAATATACACAACTGAGGCGGATGTATGTCTGGGTCACATTTGCCAGAGCTTGGCCCATGGCCTGCAGGGTACATACAGCTCTAAGCAGTGACCCATATTATCTGTTTTTTGTTGTTGACAGTAAGGTGTAGATGATGGCCAGCAGCTGTCTATGGATGCTTGCAGTGTTGCAGCAGTGACACAGATCTAGTGACCATGATACCCGTGTTGTGTCCTCTAGAGGTCCTACCAGAGGGACCCCTGAATAAATGTGTTTGCTGGATACTTCTTAGGTCACTTTAGATCACCTGCACGACCTTTCACTATCACTGAACGCATCATCAAGCTGATATACATAAAAAGATCTCCACCAAAGATCTCTCTCGCGGGGCCCATTGGGCATGGCAGCGCCGGCCCAACGAGGAGCAAAAATCCAGATGATGAAGCATGACACCCACATGGGTGTGTGAGGGCATCTCTTCCCAATAAGGAAGATTCACCTCGCCTCCAACCTTTCTTCATCTCTTTATCACATAGTAACAGTTACCCCATTCGGTTTATAAATTCCCTTACTGAGGAGCATGGGTACTGGACCTTGATCTCACTCCTTGTGCTTCTCTCCACGTGATTTATGAGGTTCTAGCAAGGCCAAGCATGAAACTTGCCTCTGATTTCGTAGGCCCATTTCATCATATCCCCCCTGATAGAACAAAATATGTAATTATGTTAGTAGATTATTTGACCAAGTGGGTGCAGATATATTTTGTTTCAGTACCAGATAGTTATTAAATGGGGAACATCCTTTACGACACGGATGTTACCCCGCGCTACCATTACGACGCGTCTCTTACAACGCAAGTCGTAACCACGACTTGCGCTAGAGGGCGCTCAAGGACAAGGAATAGTTAATTTACTATTTACTATTCCAACACCTTCCCTACTATCCACGGGGACTGGTGTTGGAATAGTAAATTAAACTATTCCTAAGTCCGCACCCTACAGCGCAAGTCGTGGTAACGACTTGCGTTGTAATGATACGCGTGGTAATAGCCCGCGTCGTACCGTCATACATCCTTATTAAATTGCTTACAGATGTTTTTGCTAGGAAGGTGTTTCCTGCTGAGCTAATATCTGAAAATGGAGGGCACTTCACATCCATGAAAATGGAGCAGTTCTTTGCAGTATGTGGTATTAAACAGAGCAGGGCAACATCATATCACCCCCAAGTCAATGTATTTGTAGTTAGAGTTAACAGGGTGATCATGTATTGTCTGTAGTAACTATTTATTGCATCAGTTAGATTTTTGTTATGGCCTTACCATGAAACTGAGAGCATGCAGGAGCGTGATTTAAAATTTCTTCTCTGATGTGTCTTTTTAGGATGACTTAGATAACATGGGAGTTAACAATAATAAAACATTACAATCTCTGTGAAGCTCATTTGGCCACACATTAAGGATCAGGAATCAGCGATGAAAGATAAATGGTTTATTGCAAATTAATGATCAAACCAACATATACGAATATTAAAAGATTATTAAAACAATACAGGATTACAGTTGATAAACTGAAATCTCGCTGTATGTTCAGTCTCAGGAAGATAATATATGAAATACTCACAGCCATGACAAAACAGAAAAGAAGAAAGAGAAATAGGTGTTCTATAAAGAACCTCCGATATCTCCTAGAAGCACAACTAACCTCAAAAGTCATCTAAACAAGGTTCTACGTTTTAGAATAAGGATGGTTTCTAGAGTGGGGTTTTAACCCTTTAACCGTGGCCAATGGCCGACGGCAGCACTGGGCAGGTAGTGCTGCCGTCGGCCATTGGCCGACGGCAGCAATTAAGGAGTTAAGGAAATTCGGAAATGCGAGAAGGTGTCAGCATAGTGCTGATTCCAGTAGAAGTCTTTCAGAATGTCAGTAAGCGTTTACTATAAAGCTTTACTGTTGCAGAAATAAAGGAAGCAGAGGGGTCTGTACCCCTCAAAATCCAAGGAAATCTGCTCTAACTCGTAACAGTGTGTACATTAATTAAAACACACAGAGACATCAGCAACAGACATATCTCTTCTCACCCCTCCAGGCATCAATCATCTCTAACCTCATGTTGTACATTTGAAACATTACCAGACTTTCCCATCCCAAGAACTTGGACAGTTACTGCAACCTTGATCATCCCTTTGTTTCTGATGCATGATGAATAGTAGGCTTCATCTGCTCATTAGGTCTTCGAATTATTTCCAATATTTCTCTTCTCTGGCCATACTATGAGGAAACTAATACAGACAACAATACTCCTGAAAAGTACAACTGAAAGAGCAAAATACATTTCAAAGCAAGGCTTTTAGTCAGGCTAACTTTAACTAAGCATTTAATGTGTACTTGATTTCTATGATAATACATGCACATACATAACTTCTGATAAACTGCAAAACACGAATAAAGGAATGCATATTTATTTAAATAAATGTAACTTGAAGTGTAAATCTAAAACATGAGTAAAGAATACGATTCATGTTATGTTGGACATTAGTGTAGACATTTATACATCTCTAAGTTCTACTGTGAATACATTTCAACTATCTATTCAAATGTGTCACACGGTAATATTGTTAAAGCACATAGCAAATGTAATGCCAAGTGCACATATATAATTGCACTTCTGTGACGTATAAGGGTGGAGCCTACATTTTACTGCTACAAAATGTCTCACTCTATTGTGGATGGTTCTCCTTTTGGATTATTTAGAGGGTGTTTCCAATTGTGAATGCTTTCTAGCACAGATGGATTATAGGGTAACAGAACGACTGGCCTAGTAGGAAAAAGCAGTTATGCTGTGTAGAAAAATAGGGTCAAGCATGTGAAGTACAACACTTAGTTTGATGAAAAAAAGAATGTTGTATTAGGAAGACACACCATTTAATGACAAGGAATGGAGTAAGTTTCAGAGGCCTGGGATAAATGAGTAAGTGAGGGGAAATTAATTGAAAGTGAAACAATAATTCTCGAGTACTTAGGGCCTTATTACAAGTACCGCAGTCCTGGGACAGCCATATTAGCTGTGCCGGTATTACCACCACCACCCGTCCGCCATATTACAATTGCGGTGGTGGGACCACCACAAGTCTGCCACCTTCACCGGGATCAATGATCCTGCTGTGACGGCGGTCTGCAAAGGGACTGAATATGCTGACCGTGCCAAAGCCGGCACCGCAGAGCATATTATAACCAGCATATCCACCGCCCTTTTGAAGATGGGCACCTCGGCATGAAAAGGGTGGCGGACATGCAGGTTATGGGGCCCTAACAGGGCCCCTAGACGAATCTGGCCCTGGGGTTCATGCGAGGGAAACATGTTGGGCTCCCCTGGAACTGCACCCTTGTTCCTGCACAGTGTGGCATGAATAACATGGTGCGTGCCACACCATACAGGAACGTGCTACAGGTAATCTCACAACTGCGGAATGCTTTTGAGACTCTCCTATGAGCCTAACACGCCAGCCGTCATGAGAACGCTGACGCAGTGCCCTCCCACACTGGATTAAAGTCACAATCTGCCAAGAGGGCTCACTATGTATTTGGTGGTCTTCCCAAGGCTGCCACAGTGGCGGTCCCATTGGAAGACTGCCAAACTCGTAATAAGTCTCTAAGTGTAATGCGTAAAAGTTAAGGCTAAGGATGCAGACCTGGCTGGAGGTACTTCGCAGTGTGGAGATGTGATAGATAATATGATTCACAGTAGTGTGATAGGTGTGGGTCTGACTTGAAGCTCACACATGTAGAGTAGCAGTGTGAAGAAAAGATAATATTTAATACTGGCTTTCCAATACACTTTTCTTATTTTAATCTTTAGTATATACTGTTGTTTCCATTTTGGAGTATTGTGTTTATTTACTTTGAGAAAACATGAGCTGTTGTGGATCAAAAGGTGGTGATGGTGGAGTGTCACTGTTCATGACAGTCACTTCTTATCTGTTGCATTAAAGTCTTTTGTCTGGAATTTTATTATCACTTGAGCATAGAAGTACGCTTCTATTGATTTGCATCCATTCTGTGAGTTGTCAAGTTGTGCACTCAGTGTAAAGTTTAGGCGTAATTTTACCTTTGGCGTGTCCTGTTTTTCTCTGGATTTCTTATATAACATCATCCCTCTAGAAAATGTAACATCTTGCTGACAGATTACATCATGTTTTTTTTAATCTTGTTTTTAAGCTTAAATTTAACTTTTTTTTAATTCTGTTTAAAGGGTTGTGCTTAAATTACAGTGTGGTATGATATGCAAAATAACTGTACAAGAAGGATAGATAAACAGGTATTAATGCTGCATTTTGTTTCAATAAATCACTGATTCATTTGTACTGATGACATATATGATTGTTTACTGACAGATTATAGTCGCAGTTCGTCTCTCCCTTTACCCATGCATGGAGAGCTTATTGGCAGCAGTAGCAGTGAGCATGGGTCCATTTCGCCTGATTCAGATCCAAAGCAGGAGCTATTTTTTGAGAAAACAAAGAGATCGATCTCTGAAAGTCCTACTACAAAGTCTCAAATTTCAAATTTATTAAGGTAGGTGGTTTAGATATGTGTGGTATATTTATAAATCATAAAGCTTGATTCCAAGTGGAACATGAAAGCGTGGGGTATTTACCATCAAATGCCATCTCACAGGGGGTAAATCCCTCTTGTAGTGTATTTTCCACTTGAACATTTGGAATTCCATGTAGAAATTGGTATTTTCCACACCAAATTCCATATATATTAGAATAAAACGCATGATTTTAAGATGATACATTTTGAAATTTGTGAACTTACAATATTCACTTATAAAATATAGCAGTGCAGCAAATGTCAGAATTAATTCCACTACAAACATGGGTTTGCACAGGGATCAAAATGAACCACCTAATTTGGAATCAGGCCTATGAAATGCATGACGAAATGCTTAGCTACAACTGCAGCTTGTTCAGTGCTTAATTTGTAAAAAAACATAAGTGACAGTGCCCTCATCAGGAGGCCACTTCCACTTGCACCTCCCATTGGCGCTGTCAGTGCTACCAATTACACTAACAACACAACTAACTTCCACACTCCTACAAATATGACAATTCTGACTTTTCCAGCCTCCTAAAGCTATATGAAAGGCTTTAGAAGCAGCTATTAGTAATTTTTAATGTATATTAAATAGATAAACAACTGTAGTTGTGCTTGTCTCTAAATTAGACGGACAGCACCACTATGTGGCAACTGTCAGAAGTGCCAATGTTGACAATTTAGTTCTGGTGTCAAGCACAAGAATCCACTGGTTCAAATTAAGCACTGAGATTGATATTCTCCCACTGAAACATATGTTCATTATAGCCCGCCAGGGCTGGCTATACTGAACATTAAAGGCCTGCTCCAGCGTAAAATGCCTGAGCCAAAGGCGAGGGACTTTAACAAGGGAGTGGGCCTTTAATAGCCGGTATAGCCCATCTACGGCGGGCTACAAAGCTATTAGAACATTCCGCGCCTTGAGGGCAGAATGTTCTAATTTGAAAACAAAGGTCTTTCAGAGCCAGAGGGGGGTTTTAACTCCTGAAGCCTTTGTTCACAGATCTTGCTGAGATGGTTGCACAGTTAACAGTCAAGCGCAGAGCCACAGCTCTCACTGCAAGAGCTATGAAAGGGGGTGTAATTCAGACCCTGGATCTCCACGGCTTGGTTGAACTGCTTTTTGTAGATTAGCCAAGCCAGGGAGAACCAGGAGCTGAGCAGCATTCACCTTCCCTCCTTCTGAAGCCCCAGTGACACTAAGCTACCGGAGGAAGGATTGGTGAAGGTTGCATGTGTCCACCCGCATGGCCTTTCCCTTTTGCTTTCCTCTGCCTAATTAATGAATTTCCAAGAGGCTGTGTATTAGGGCATTAAAATGTTGATAGCAGCGGGCGTATATCAGTTTATATGAACCGCTGCTGCTCTATTGTCTTTAACCCCTGGCCTGCTGATGACGAGCCCAGCTCGTCATGAGGCACAGTGGAGCTGAGCTGGGCTCGTCATAATGTCCGCGCCACTCCCCCGTGCGGCGAATCCCACGCCTGTGCGGACATTCTACGGGAGTGGGCGGAGTCATGACGAGCCCAGCTCGTCATGAGCACAGCTGCACTGTGCCTCATGACAAGCTGGGCTCATCATGAGCACCGCGGCGCCGCGGGTGGCCCCTTCCCCCCCGCACCGTGGGGGAATGACCCCCCCGGTTAAGTGGTTAATGGAGTACTCAACATTCACATTTTATAATAATTCATACATAATTTTTTCCATAACCATTCAAGTTTTTCCACAACCCAAATTACAAAGATGCTGGAAATGTTGCAGTAATTGGCATACGCCTATGACTTGCAGAGATTTAGACTCCCTTTCACTGAAGCACAAGGCTTACCGTAGGAAAGTCGTTTTTTCCCCTTCTCTGATCTACAGGTGTATTCCCTAACATTAGATAATCAAATGTCTATATCAGGCCCGGACTGGCCGTTGCGGGCACCGGGCAATCCCCCGGTCCGCCGCATGGGTGGCGCCGGTTTTGGACCCCTGGGGGCCGATTTTGTTACAGGGCCGATTTTTGCAGCAAAGCTGCAAAAACGGCCCTGTAACAAAATCGGCGAAAACCGGCCCTGGCAAAGAGCACGGTCGCACCCCAATCCACCCCCTGGGGAGGGGGGGGGTAGGGGGGGGAGGCCGGCCGAGTACTTTGCCAGGGCCGGTTTCGGTTCCCAGTCCGGCCCTGGTCTATATCCTGGAAACTCCTCAGAGGCTCAGTAGTGGTAAATTAACAGGTCACATTTTTTAATTTCTTTCTTCATACGGAAAATAAGATTCTGCAGGAGGAGTTTCTCTTCCCACATCCCTATAGGAAATGGAGATGTAAAGTCGCCTTTGCATAATTATTTTGACTCCTTATTCTTGGGTTATCAATTAGGAAGTTGTGTGCAAGGAAGTGAGAAAAAAGTATTTCATGTGCTGGCAGATAACCCCTAAGTTATGACTAAGTTGGTGTTCGCCTCATTTATGTGGACCACTTCCTCAGGAGCAAAATTTTCCGCAACCCATATCACCACTTACATCTACTGAAAATTCCACACAGGTGAGGAAGCGGTAGTTTTTACTCACTCTGCAAAACATACAAATGTGCAGATCCATAATTTTGCATGCAAAGTTTACATCTTTTCAGTGTGTGTACGAAAACACTTTACATTTGTGTCTATAATGTCTGTGAAGTTAAGATTTTTTCCAGCAAAGATCTTGCTTCAAGTACGAAGCTGAAAAACTGCACACCAACACAGATGTATTCCTTTTAATATTTATGTATTTAATATTCTAAAATAGAGCACCTGGACTATGTGGTATTAGAGCACTTTATATGAAACATGGAAATACATAAAGCCTGCTTGGCAATGAGTTAACAGTTCTAAACAAGGCTCGAACAAGGCAATGATCAGGGACTCAAATTTACTAAACTTCAATATAGCAGTTCACACAATGCAAAAGTGTGCTACGCAAAGTGCAAAGTGGCGCAAATGGCAATGTTGATCAACTTTCGCTGCCAAAATGATTTTTGCACTGAAAACTGATGCAAATGCATTACTGAAATATTGTGGACCAAAATATAGTTTCAAGAATATCGAGGACACAACTATTGTAAAGGTACGGTTTTTCAGGTAAGCAAAGTTTTACTATATATAATTCCACATCTATAGACTTGATATGTATATTGTGATGGTACATTGATGTGGAGTTAAAAATAGTAAATCTATACTTACCTATAACCACTTACATTCTTGATATTGTGGTCCTCAATATTCCGCATGATATTTCCGTTTCCCATACTCTGTCAGTGATCCTTAAATATCATTGCTTCACATAGTTCAAATCCCAGGCAAAGTGAATGTAGCAATGCTGAAACAGTGCCAGGGCCCGACTGGGAACCGAAATCGGCCCTGGCAAAGAGCTCGGCCAGCCCCGGGGGGTGGGGGTGGAGAGGGGGGGGTTGTAAGCAGCTTTAGTTACAAGGGGCCGAGATACCCCACCCTGGCAGCCCACCAGGGAAACGCCGGGTGTCATTATGGCTAGTTCGGCCCAGAACAGTGGAAACACCAGTAGGAATTCACTTAGAGCCAGAATATCTAATATAGTGTGACTTTCCTTTGTGTGGAATTCTAGCACCTAATGAGACAAGAAGCAAACAATGGGAAGCTAAATAACTTGTGCTATTTCCATGTGTACCGTATAATTTCAGCAAAAATTTACAAGGAACTGACACATCTACATAGATGCGTCAGTTTCCTTGCGTCAGCACCAAATGTCCTTGTCAAAATTGATGCACTGTTTACAATACAGTGCTCCATGGCGCAAGGATTAACAGATGCGTCAGAAATTCTGACGCATCTGTTGCCGCAAAGGTGATAACTGCATGAGTACGCAATCCAGCAATGCGCCACAATAGATGGGTGAGTCCCATTCAAAAAGCCCTGGGCCATTCCTTACGTCTGGTCTGAGCAGGCGTAGGGATTTTAATGCAGTGAAGGTGTAGAGTGACGCAGTGAAATGTTTTCGATTTCACTGCGTCAATTCTACATGGCTTTTGCATGGGAACGCCTACCCTGCATACATTATACCTAACATTATCCCCGCTAAAGAGCCCCTCTTTGAGGCGCTACCCGTTGGGTATTGCACCGCCGACCCAACAAGGAGCAGGCCCAAATGATGAAGCATGACACCTGCAAAGGTGTGTGAGGGCATTACATTCAACAAAATGGATGCCCAAGGGTAATTCTTCTAAACCCTAACAACATCCTCCACATCACGTGACTCATATTCAATCCCCTTATCCAGGAACGGCACAGCATCTTTTGAATTCCTGAATTTGTAGGCACTTGCTGTTGCTGGACCTTCTACTCATTGTCCGAGTAGTTATTGCCCATTTCTCCTCTTTTTGTACCTATACCAAACTATGGAGTCCCACGAGGGCTTTGGAAATGAAGTGCATTTTTGGAGCCCTCCAGGCTCTAACAGAAACATGTTCCCCCAAGGAGCGCACCGGCTCCGGAAATGAGGAGGAAATTCGGGGCCCTTCTGGGACAGTCATACAATTGTGGCACCCTCGCTGGAGACCTCGGGCTCAGGAAACTTACGGGGGTGGGGGAGCCACCTAGGCTCCGTTAAACAAATAGGGCCTGTTTGGAGCCACACCGGGTTCATAAAGAAAGCATGCCCCACTGTGGGATCGGCCCACTGAGTACCCGGAGCCGCTCTTGACTCAGTGCCCATACTGGCACCACTTCCATCGCCTCCCCCCGGAGCCCTACTCACCGGCTCCGTCGGGGAAGGCTCTCTCTCGGGCGGCGGTAGCTCTTGGCGGGGCTCTCTCTCCTCATGGGAGCCCCGCCTTCACAAGGCGCCCGCTTCACCCGATCTTTACCCGGTCTTCACCCGGTCCCCATCTCGGGACTGGGACTTTATAAATGGAGCCCGCAAGGCCCCGGGACGTCTTCTGCCCAATCGGGGAGGCGGGGTAGGCTCCCGGCCTCCCCACGCAGCACCAGCTTCTTTTTGGCGGCGGGCAGCATCTCCGGTCTCCCTCTCGACACGGGAGACCGGCAAGGCAGGCAATGGCTTCCCCCAGGGAGGGGGGAAGCGGAAGGGACGCACTCCAGGCCCCGCCCACAGTCAGGCGGGCGCTGGCCTGGCTTCCGGTTTAGCAGCGGCGGCGGCATCTCTTGTCGGGGGCAATAACGAGGGGTAGGCACCCTCAAAGTACAAACTAAAAGTAGAAACTGGGTGGGCACCCGTTAAGGCGCACAAATAAGCGGGGTGGCCACCCGCTCCAGAAATAATTAAGTAAGTGGATGGAAAATGCGGGTTGGGCACCTGCCATGAAGGAGCCATGGGGGAATCGCTACGCTTGGGATTCCCTCTTACAGGGGCACAAGGAAAAGGAGAACGGTGCTCCCAGGGACATTGTCAAAGTAAAATAAAACGCTCCCATGCTGCAGAAGATCCTTCTCTTCTCTGGGAGCTGGGAGGAAAGGCAAAGCTCCAAAGGAGCAACTGGAGCAGAAAGTAGTCCCAGGGCAAGGAAAAGTCCATCAGGCATCCAGGGGCTGGGCAGGGCCCAGGGAGGCAAGCCTTCCCCTGGGCCCCAGCAGCAGCACGCCCCTGGTAGATTCAAGTAGAAAACAAGAACATTTTACATGAGGTCACAGCCTCTTTTTATACACACATTTCCTTTGTGGTCAAAGGTGCAGGCAAGGGGCGAACCAGATGCAACTCGTTCTTGAGCACTTTGTTTTGCTCAGCCCCTCTCCCTATTCACAGGACAGGCTAGGGACATCAGTCGCACCACAGGGGCAGAGCCAGCATTGTGTATGGAAGGCCCAGCCCTATTTAGGTCCCAGGTGCACTACTCCCTGCCATCAACATGCAGATCTCTCCATTTACCACCGGCGCAGACCCATCCTGACTACTGGAGCCAGGCACACCAGCCAGCTCCAGCCAATCACAAGCCAGACAGTCAATTCACATTTATTGCACAGACAGGCCAACTTCTCGAAGTAGCACTTCCACACTAGACACAATAAATCCGCACACATTATCGTGCAGCAATTAATCACACGAGTCCGCACATACCAAACTCGAGCCTGCACTCCCCACATAACAGGAACTACCATGGACACACATATCCCCCATGCATTCCTATGGGAGGGCAGGCCAATCTCACACACACACTCAGAGAGCGCACACACTTTACACTGGGACACCGTATCAAGGGGCGCAAAGACCAGAAATCACTATACTTTGGTAACATTAAAAAGGCAAAAAGTTCAGGGGTATACCTGCCAGACGGGCCAAGTCCAACAATTATGAAATATAAATTGCAAATAAAAAGAGATCACTCTAATTGAGTTTCGTGACCACGATTGATAAACAGTTTTGTGGGAAAGTAATGTCAGCACTAGTTTGTTTGCAATTTCAAATGTTTCAAGTTTTAGCATCACAGTGACACTGACGGAGTCAGAGTGCTGTTCTTGAGAAAATATATTGCTGGGCAATTGTCTCCTCATCAAGCAACGCAATACTGTGTATTTTCATGCAGTACTGCTTTGCCCGATTTTTTAGAAAATCTGAGACAGGATGCTGAGGAGCAGAGCCACACCAGGAGGAAATGTGTGTGGGTCCGCCTAGAAATTGTCAGAAGAGGTTTGTTTTGAGATGCTTTTTGGAGCTCATGAGCGGGATGTGTTTTCTTAGTTCTGGAGCCGTAACTTCCAAGCTCTAGTGGTGGCCACTGAGAAGCATTGTTTCAGTTCAGAGTTGATACTTATGACTCTGACCACGTTAAAAGGTCCTAATCACTGACAAGATGCAGCAAAAATGTTTAATAGAATCAATACTTGGAAAATCAACATCACTGTCAGTCGGTACACAAACCTGTTGATGTACAGCATGCCATTTTAATTGACCCATACAAGGCCACACACCCTGGAGAGAAGATAAGTAATGGTAAGGGGTTGGGATAATGGGTAAATTCTTTAGGGATGTATTGAAATTTGAAAAACAGTTAATTTCAGACTTTAAATGAGGGAAAACAACCAAGCAAGGAACAGGTTGTGAATGAGAAAGTACTGCAAAAATATCAACAATGGCAAAAACAAGATTCTTAGCCACCATAGTTGATAGGCTTAGGATTGAATGTAAATAATGACAGACCCTGATTTGCAGAATCAGCATTTGTGGAATTTTACAAATATAAATAGTGTCTTTGAAGCAGCGAATTAGCAAGTATGAAATATTTTCCACTGCAATGAGTTCAGGGTTAAGGGTAATGGGGAAGGGAACATGGGTGTTCCCTGGGGCGGGACAGGAGAATGTTCATCGGAAATGTGGTAAACACCCACAAAGCTTTTGAGCGTTCAAAATATTTTCACTGGATTTTTTACCCACCCAAGTGCCCCCCCAACCCCACAAAAAAAATACTACACAAAAGATTGGAGTAAGTGGGTAGATGGGGTGAGAAAACAATGCATTCAGTGCCATATTCGCTTGGTGCAAAGATGGGAGAGTTTCCCCACAGTAAAAATATTTCATCCCGGTGAAAAAAAATTGAAAAAAGTAATTCACCACCTAAAAATCAATAAACTGGCAAATTAACCAGCTGACAAAAATTACAGTTGGGAGCACATGAATATAAATCCAATCAAAATGTAGGAAGAAACCTAGTAGGAGTAAAGTTTGAGTATAAAATATGTTTTTACAGATCAGTCCCACAGTTGCTGGCAAATTATGTGATGTTACACTTAAAGGAAAATGATGCTACAGGGGAAAGCAACTTTTCACTTTATTGGAACAAAAGGTTCGAAAACATTTCAAATAAAGAAGTGTTAGCGAACCTTAGGTCAGTAATCCTAAAGTTCCATCCTAAGGGATGGACACAGATGGGTAAGAACAATCAAGGTATTTAATTTGAAAGTATGTTTTTGCTGAACAACATTTGTGAAAAAATAATTCCAGGTGATGAATGTAGAAGTGGGTAAATAGAAAGTGTCTGTATTTTTTTTAAGACTCCATAAGTGCCTTACAAAATGAGTTTATTAAACCAAAGAAAGCAAAATAAATTAACATAGAGGGCTTGATTTATGAAAGGTTGTGTGGTGATGTCAACAATGCCTTCAACGTCAGGCACAGTTGCATGTGGAACATGGAATGTTTGAGAGGATTTGATCTCCACTGTTCTATTGAGGATAATTGGGGGTTGTGGTTGCTGAGAATAAAGCTCCATTCATCGGCATACTGTGAAGGCGTTTTATTGAGACGACGTACTACAGATTGTTTTTGGATTAAGGCCGTCTTTTCTCTGGAGAAAACCTCCATAAGCTCCATAAGTCAGACCAAGAGATGCAAATATCTACGCCATTTCCAGAGTCAACCAATGACGTTGAACAGCGTAAAAAATTCATTTTAAGTGGAAATAAAACAGAACGGAGTAAAAAAAAACATTAGTGCTGCTTAGAAAACGCAGGGTTAAAATGTACCCAGCAAAGAGAAAAGATGAGCTAACTTTAGTGAATGGAGGATGGGTTAGCAACACAATCCTCATCAAATAGCAACATGGATAGAGAAGAACTAAGGGCCTGATTATGATCTTGGCAGAAGGATTAGTCCCTCACAACCATGATGGATATCCCATCCTCCGAAATATAAATCCCATTGGGTCCTGTGGATTTACATTTCAACGGTCGGGAAATCCTTCACCCTTGTGATGAAGTTACTTGCCCGCCAAGATCATAATCTGGTCTTAAGACAGAAATCAGTATCTTCCAGATTTAAAAAATGTTTTAAGGGTTCACACAGACTGTTTCAATGGTTTTTCTTGTTGTTAAATTTACCATGTTAAAGCATTGCTATATATAAATCATCCATAAATCCCTATCTACGAAAAAAACAGAATGCTGAGGCCATTGATGCTAGGTCACCATGAGGCCTGTGTGTGAGCATTTATAAATATGTTGAGTTATTGGTGAAGTAGTTATTGGGAAAGTAGCTATTAAGCATTTTTTTAAAATCAGGTAAGCCTAGTAAAGTGTCACAGGACTGAAGTAGGGCTAATACCTGTTCCTTAATGATTTATAACACACTGAATCTAGCCACATGGTGAAGGATCCCTTCAGAAAAACACGGGTGGAAGGCCATAGTCAATAGTATCATTTATAATTCACCAGATATTGGGTGAGCTAGTTCTATGAAGACATTTAGGGCGTTGTTTAACGTTTGGCAGAGTGGCAAATCTGTGGAGCTCACAACCACACATCCCAAGGTTTCTCCTCCTCATTTACAGGTTGGAGAACTAGTGATTGACTGCTGGTGGAACCCCTGCTATAAGTCAATCAATGCCTACAATAATGTATTAGTTTGTGGACACACCTGACAGCCTAAGGGAGGTCTTTCCCAAACGTTTTGCCTGCTTGCCTCATATTTTTTCTGATTTCTTTTTCTTGACTTTAATCTGAGTTCTTTACCACTGCTAACCAGTGCTAAAGTGTGTGTGCTCTCTCCCCTAAACATGGTTTAATTGATTTATTTACAAACGGTGCATTTAGTTTACTTTTAAGTCCCTAGTACAGTCCACTACATGTGACCAAGATGTGTAGATTTAATGCTACTAGTGGGACTGCAGCACTGCTTGTGCCACCCACTCAAGTAGCCCTTAAGCATGTCTCAGGCCTGCTATTCCAGAGCCGGTGTGTGCAGTTTATACTGCCATGTTGGCTTGGCATTTAATACACCTTGCCAAGCCTTAAAAATCCCCTTTAATTACATATAAATCATTCCTAAGGTGGTCCCTAGGTAGTCCATAGAGCAGTGTTCCTTTTAACTAATAGGAGGGCATGTGTGTAAGTTTTTCATGTCCTGGTAGTGAAAAACTCCCAAACTCATGTTTTACTACTGAGATGCCTACCCCTCTCACAGGTTAAAATGGGCATTTCTTATTTTATTTAATGAGCTGTAATTACTAATTTAAAGAAGGTAGATCTGTCATGTTTAGTAACTATGGAATGGTAATGATAAATCCTCTTTAATGTTAAAGTAGAATTTGGTGTTGGTAAACAGTCATAATATCTATTCCAAAATATAGAATGGACATAATATCGAAGTAAAAATATAGAATGGACAAAATATCGAATGGACACAATATAGTGGTTAAAAATATCGAATTTAAGGTAAGTAATATCGATTTTCAAAATATAGAAGTCAAAATATCGAAATATACAATATAGGCATTAAATATATCGATTTTTTAATATTATCAATTTTTTTAAAGTGTTTTGTATGTTAGTATATGTGTGAAAAGTGTATATTAATTTTTGTAATGTATGTTTAATGTATTTTAAGTAATGAATTTTATGTTATTTAATTTTTGCGTAATTTAATTCTGTAGCGGGTTGTGGGTTTATAGGGGAATAGGGTGGGAAGTAATTTAATTGTAATTAATTAAATATTTTTATTTATTTATTGGTATTCATTTTGAATTTATTGTTATTTTGTAATTGGTAATTAATTTTTAATAATTGCCAATTAATTTGTATTAATTGATTAATTGTTAATTATGTTAATTTTCTAAATGTATTTTCTGTAGCGGGTTGTGGGTTTATAGGGGAATAGGGTGGGAAGTAATTTATTTGTAATGAAGTAAATATTTTTTTTCATTTATTCGTATTGATTTTAAATTTATTGTTAATTAATTTTTAATTGGTAATTAATTTCTATTAATTGGCAATACATTTTTATGAATTGATAATTATTTTGTATTAATTAAATATTTGATAATTATGATAATTGTATTAATGTATTTTCTGTAGTGGGATGTGGGTTTATAGGGGAATAGGGTGGGAAGTAATGTAATTGCAATTAATTACATATTAAAAATACTTTTCGTGTATTGATAATTAATTTACTGTTAATTTTTAATTGGTATTAATTTGTATTATTAATTAGTTTTTGGTATTTAAAATTAATTCGTTGTTGAATAATTATGAATAGGTTATTAATTTTTAATAACTAATATGTAGTTGTATTTCTAATTAATTATTACATAATATTAAATTGGTTATTAATGTCAATTAATGTTTTATTGGTATTGATATTTAATTTATTTTTAATAATATATTAAATCATTACTTTCCCTACTGTTAAACTCACTGGAGTGGGAATAGTAATTTTCACCCTCCCGCTATCCAACGCTTTCCCTACTGTTGCACTCTCTGAAGTGGGAATAGTATTTTTTACCCCTACGCTATCCAACGCTTTCCCTACTGTTGCACTCTCTGGAGTGGGAATAGTCATTTTTACCCGTACGCTATCCAATGCTTTCCCTACTGTTGTACTCTCTGGAGTGGAAATAGTAATTTATACCCTTCCAATATCCAACGCTTTCCCTACTGTTGCACTCTCTGGAGTGGGAATAGTAATTCTTACCCCTACGCTATCCAACGCTTTCCCTACCGTTGCACGCTCTGGAGTTTGAAAAGTAATTTTTACCCTCCCGCTATCCAACGCTTTCCCGACTGTTGCACTCTCTGGAGTGGGAATAGTAATTTTTACCCTTATGCTATCCAACGCTTTCCCTACTGTTGCACTCTCTGGAGTGGGAATAGTAATTTTTACCCCTATGCTATCCAACGCCTTCCCTACTGTTGCACTCTCTGGAGTGGGAATAGTATTTTTTACCCCTACGCTATCCAACGCTTTCCCTACTGTTGCACTCACTGGAGTGGGAATAGTAATTTTTTACCCTCAAGCTATCCAACGCTTTCCCTACTGTTGCACTCTCTGGAGTGGTAAAAGTAATTTTTACCCTTACGCTATCCAACGCTTTCCCTACTGTTGCACTCACTGGAGTGGGAATAGTATTTTTTACCCCTACGCTATCCAACGCTTTCCCTACTGTTGCACTCACTGGAGTGGTAATATTAAATGTTACCCTCCTGCTATCCTACGGTAAAATATTGTACATTTTTTATTAATAACTTAAATTAATTATATCTTAATTTTAAGGTTATTTGAGTATTTTTAAGTATGTTTTAGTTAATTATATTTATTATTTCATTAATTTTATATTACTTTTAAGACATTTAAAAAATTTCGATATTTTGACTGACTATATTTTTTACAGACTATATTTTGGATTCGATATTTTTGTACTTACCTGTTTATAGATAGGAATTCGATATTTTGGCATTCTATATTTTGGTGACTATATTTTGGTAAGTCTATATTTTGTCATTCTATATTATGTCAGTGATCCTTTGGTGTTACTGTTCTGAAACTAACACTTTTAGAAAGTTAGGCTTTTTCCTGCTCTAAGGCATTTGGTGTCTGCTGGCTGTTTTAGATCACTTGCTGTGCTGGGTGACAGCTGGACTTTGTACATTCCCTCTAGACAGCCACACATAAAGGGAATCTGAGTGTGACTTCTTGGATCCTCCTAGGAGGATGTGAGGGAGGAGTTGGGCACAGTCTCACACTTACTCCTGATTAGGATGTGTCCTTTCCACACACAAAGGGCTGCATACCCCACTGTAGTGAGTTTGGAGCCAGGGCAGGAAGAAAGTACCTCTGTATACTTTAAATACCCTTCTTTGAAGTCCGTCCTCTTCAAGGGTGCAACTGGGTATAGGTACTGGACCTCCGACCCTACCAACTCAGTACACATCTGGACCAGGAACCACTCTGCCAAAAAGAACTACCCCTGTGATAGATAGCTACTATAGAAGACTGCTGCCTTGCTTTGCTGCCCCACTGCCTGCAGCTCTCTAAATATGTAAAAGACTGGACCTCCATCACTAAACCCAGAGTGACTCCACGGGCTAGCTGACTAGCCTCCTGATTTGAAGACTCAGGGACATAACAGTCTTTGTTAGAAATTGGGTTTCCTGTTGCCAGAGGTATGCACTCTGTCCAAGCAGGAACCACAATCCTAGTCAATATAGGTGTAATACCCACTAAAGGTTTAGCTGTGCTCACCCTCTGGTAGCTTGGAACAAAACAATCAGGCTAAACTAAAGAGGCAATTTGTAAAGTATTTGTGTACCCACCCAGAGTAACACAGTGAAAACACCACAAAAGTACTCCACACCAGTTCATAAAAATAGTCAATATTTATCTGAGTAAATCAAGGTCAAAACAATAAAAATCCACCTTACACAAGTCAAGATATGAAATTTGCAAGATTAAATCAAAATGCAGAGCTTAGTAATCAGTAACTCCAACTAGGGCTATCTGGTCATGCTTAACAAGAGCAAATACAAAAGTTAAGTCCGACTGCTACGGAGCACCGGCCGCATACAGAGTCACACAGATCCGCTGACAGTAACTTGAATGCGTTGAAACTCGGGATGAAACATTGAAGAAAGAAGGGATGTGTCGCTGTCGAAGGCGATGCCAACTTCAGCCAACTTCATTGAAGCGTCAATTTCAAGAGTGCTGTTCATCGGGCCGAGATGTTGTGTCGTACTGCTGGCCTGTAGGAGATGCATTGCCACCAAGCAACACAAGGCTTGGAATGTTTCGGAGCAGGCAAGGTGTAACGTAAATGTTGGCGATGCAGTGTCTGAGACTCACACAGCAGCGGAGATTTGGAGGAACTGTGTCAGCAAAGTCGGGGATGCGTTTTATGTCAGGATCATTGTGTCGCACAGTCAGCGAGTGGTGTCCATGACTTCAGAGCAAGCCTCAGCGATACGTCAATATCGGTGATAAATGCACTGGTTCCAATCGATGCTTCGCTGTTGATGCAAGCAGCAAAGTGGCAGTCCTTCCTGACAGTACAACAGCTCTTCTTCTTGGTAGAATGTCCTCAGTTCCAGAAGTGTTCTCAGTATAAGTGTCAGTCTTTGTAGTGAATAAGATCCTGCCCTTTCCGGTCTTAGCGTCAGGCACACTAAAAGGGTGTATGCAACTCTTTGTGTGGGGACAGGCATATCCCTATTCAGGGGCAGGTGTCACCTCCTCCCTCTAACTCTAGCTCAGGAAGACAAATCAGCCTGGCTGGGACATCTGGATATGCAAGGCACACCCCAGCTCCCTTTGTGTGAGACTGCCCAGTGGAAATGCACAAACCCCAGCTTCCCCCCCACCCCAGACGTGCATTCCACAAACATGCAGAGGCATAGAATGGTATATGTATTCAAGGAGTTTGTGGGTAAGACTGTGTTAGAAATTGTCTTCATCAATAATGGGTCCTTGTTCTACTTCTTTAAGATACTTTCTAGCGTATTAGCTAATTCTTTGGTAGGGTTTTCCTCTATGGTTATATATGTTGATGTGTCAGATATATGACTTCTCATGTTGGCCACATAAAACTGTTTATCCATGATTACTAAGGATCCTCACTTGTCTGCCATGCAAAATTCTATGGATTCAACTCTAGCCATTAGTTTGATGGTCCCTAGTTCCTTGCTGGTTAAATTGGAATGACTTTGTTTCTTGCATTGAAACATGCTAGTAATTTCTGCCTTTACCATGGTTTCAAACGTATCTAACGTCTTGTGACTCATTGGAGCCTGAAATGTACTTTTGGATTTCAAGCTCTTAAGGTACCCTTTAGTCTCCTTCTTGTTTTTCGTTCCTCTACAATGTTGTCCAAAAAGTGATGTAATCTCAGAATTGTCATGAATTTGTAAAAGTAAGTGTCGATCTCCAATTCATTGGAACGATACGTTTTGACAAAAGATGCGCCCGTTTAGAGAATGTTGAGTTGGAAAGGTGTTATCAATTTGTGCGATGTGCTCATAACTAAATTATCAGTAGCTACCATTTTGTTTGACTCCTGGTTATTCTGCTCAGATTTGTTGCCAAAGATCCACAAGGACATCAAGAACCCACCTTTCACACCCATTATGCCAACTAAGGGTTCCATCCACAAATCAATAGGTAAATACATAGACCAATACTTACAACCAAGCGTACAACAAATTAAATCATACAGGAAAGATACCACAGATTTTCTTAACAAATTAGATCAAGTCAAGATTGAGGATTAAGAAAACATATTGCTATGCACCATTGATGTAAAATCTCTTGCTATGCCCCATTGATGTAAAATCTCTTTACACTTCATTACCTCATCATTTGGGCCTGGTGGCCATTGAACGGGATTTGACCATTAACACTCTAGATGAGGATCTGAAAATATTTTTACTGGAACTCATACATTCGACACTTTATCAAAGTTACTTCCATTGGGAGGATAAGCTTTAGATGCAACAGACGGACTTCCATGGGAAACTGTGCAGCTCCTTGCTACACAAATCTGTTCATGAGGATGTTTGAGGAGGACTACATTTATACAAGCAACAAATGGGTAGGCAAAATATACCTGACGTTCATTGATGATATATTTTTACTATGGAAAGGCACCAGAGCGGAGTTAGTGGATGCTACTACAGAATAGAACTCAGTGGATGAACGCATACAATTCATACATGAAATACAGGATACCCAGATTACTTTCTTGGATTTTAAAGTAATGCTCAAGAACAGACGATTCAAAACTGTAATTTTTGTGAAATACACAAACTGGAATAACTTGTTGCACTTCACATATTTTCACTAATTTTCTTTGAAAAAATACTTTCCATACTCCTAACTATTATGAATCAGGAGAATGACAGCAATTTCGAAAAACTATGGAATAGTGGGTTGTATGATGATCCGTCGATGTCACTGTCATCGCGGCACTTCAAATCGCGGGCATTACATCGCATCGGCCGTCTCACCGGCCATTATGGCATCGCAAGCAGTTGCGCCGCAAGTGTGGCAATTTAATTGGATCGCGTGTCACATCGCCGATTTAACATCGCGCGACATGACAACGGGACGTTTGAGGCCACACAGTAAAAAGAAATTCGCCCAATGGGTTTGTGGAGAGAGTATTGTATTTCCCACCGCGTCTGCAGGTGTTTCCCCTGTGAGACGTGCTGTGATGTCAGCAAATAGACGATCCACTTCGGCTGTATGTTTCCGGTTATTACAACACTATTTTCAAATAAAATGTGCATGCTGTCAACTATGGTTTAATCCTACTTTTTAGAATTGTTACAGCAGCTGTCACATGCTTTGTGAGCTGAACTCCTTCCCAAGTGAACAAACATTGCTGGCACCTTACCCAGCTTAAAACTGTAGGACAAAGAAAGGAGAGGCTTTTTCGGGTGTACCTCTACAAAACATTTGAGTAAGCACTCCCTAATTCTTTTGGTCAAAATGGTTGCACACTCGGAGTTGAGTACTTTTTAAAACCAATGCTGTACTAAACCTCAAGTGGGCTTGCTGAATTTTACGTCATTTTATCTATTTGGAAGCATTTGGTGAGTGATGGTGAGCGTACATTGAGTACTTACATAGATTACATTGATGAGATTGTCATGCTCAGTTAATACTCAACTGGTCTTGCTAAATTAATGTTTAAATTCACTGTGATTTAGCTGCTGTTGTGCAATTGGATTTGTATGTGAACATCTGTGCCAGTTCTCATTGAGGCTTTTTGTCGGGAGAAAATGTACGTTCCTGCTTCAGCACTCTGTAGTTGGTATCTTTAAACGCAGCTGGCTGATGTCCCGATGACAATAGAGCCACGGATGTCACCTAGGTGTGGTTAACCTTAACCTGTGCATCAAACAACAGTATGAGCGAGCGAGAACAAATATTAAATCACTGCCCCTGGCCCCCTGCCAAGAGAAACACCCAGATGATATGAATATTGAATCTACTCCTAGTGTTGCATTTGCATCCACCCATCCATGCATCCATTCATCCACCCATCCATGCATCCATCCATCCACCCATCTATGCATCCATCCATACCCCCATCCATGCAAACCCAACCATCCACCCATCCATCCATCCATCCATCCATACACCCATCCATGCATCTATCCATGCATCCATCCATACACCCATCCATACACCCATCCATGCACACCCATTCATCCACCCATCCATCCACCCATCCATACACCCATTCATGCACACCCATCCATCCACCCATCCATACACCCATCCATGCATCCATCCATGCATCCATCCATACACCCATCCATGCACACCCATCCATCCACCCATCCATCCATCCATCCATCCATGCATCCATCCATACACCCATCCATGCATCCATCCATGCATCCATCCATACACCCATCCATGCACACCCATTCATCCACCCATCCATCCACCCATCCATACACCCCTCCATGCACACCCATCCATCCACCCATCCATCCACCCATCCATACACCGATCCATGCATCCATCCATGCATCCATCCATCCACCCATCCATGCGCACCCATCCTTCCACCCATCCATCCACCCATCCATGCATCCACCCATACACCCATCCATGCATCCATCCATACACCCATCCATGCACACCCATCCATCCACCCATCCACCCATCCATCCACCCATCCATGCACCCATCCATACACCCATCCATGCATCCATCCATACACCTATCCATGCACACCCATCCATGCACACCCATCCATCCACCCATCCATGGATCCATCCATACACCCATCCATGCATCCATCCATAAACCCATCCATGCACACCCACCCATCCATCCACCCAACCATACACCCATCCATGCATCCATCCATGCATCCATCCATACACCCATCCATGCACACCCATCCATCCACCCATCCATCCATCCATCCATGCATCCATCCATACACCATCCATGCATCCATCCATACACCCATCCATGCACACCCATCCATCCACCCATCCACCCATCCATCCACCCATCCATGCACCCATCCATACACCCATCCATGCATCCATCCATACACCTATCCATGCACACCCATCCATGCACACCCATCCATCCACCCATCCATGGATCCATCCATACACCCATCCATGCATCCATCCATATACCCATCCATGCACACCCACCCATCCATCCACCCAACCATACACCCATCCATGCATCCATCCATGCATCCATCCATACACCCATCCATGCACACCCATCCATCCACCCATCCATCCATCCATCCATGCATCCATCCATACACCCATCCATGCATCCATCCATGCATCCATCCATACACCCATCCATGCATCCACCCATACACCCATCCATGCATCCATCCATACACCCATCCATGCACACCCATCCATCCACCCATCCATCCACCCATCCATGCATCCATCCATACACCCATCCATGCATCCATCCATACACCTATCCATGCACACCCATCCATGCACACCCATCCATCCACCCATCCATGGATCCATCCATACACCCATCCATGCATCCATCCATATACCCATCCATGCACACCCATCCATCCACCCATCCATCCACCCATCCATACACCCATCCATGCATCCATCCATGCATCCATCCATACACCCATCCATGCACACCCATCCATCCACCCATCCATCCATCCATCCATCCATGCATCCATCCATACACCCATCCATGCATCCATCCATGCATCCATCCCTACACCCATCCATGCACACCCATTTATCCACCCATCCATCCACCCATCCATCCACCCATCCATGCACACCCATCCATCCACCCATCCATCCACCCATCCATACACCCATCCATGCATCCATCCATGCATCCATCCATACACCCATCCATGCACACCCATCCATCCACCCATCCATCCACCCATCCATGCATCCACCCATACACCCATCCATGCATCCATCAATACACCCATCCATGCACACCCATCCATCCACCCATCCACCCATCTATCCACCCATCCATGCATCCATCCATACACCCATCCATGCATCCATCCATACACCTATCCATGCACACCCATCCATGCACACCCATCCATCCACCCATCCATGGATCCATCCATACACCCATCTATGCATCCATCCATACACCCATCCATGCACACCCATCCATCCATCCACCCGCCATCCATCCGCCATGTATTCATCCACCTATCCATGCATCCATCCATACACCCATCCATGCATCCACCCAGTAATACAGTAATAAATAGGTAATGTCACGCTGTACTGTTAATTCCTGCATCCATCCGTAATACAGTAATAAAAAATTAATTTAGCGCTGCCCATTTATTTTCGCCGAGTTGATAGGAGGGTCGAACCCTTGTTGACCACACCTAAGCCGGCACACCTACCCGGTAGGCCACATCCTCTCTAAGCTATATTTGTTAGTCCGTTTTTCACAAAAGGATCTTTGATTCTGTCCGCATTTTTCAAAAGCTTTCTGTTTCCGTAGTTGTCGAAAATCCATTATACACTTCATTTCCCATTTTAAATTTCATCTTCCATTCCCAAAGTTGTTTTTGTCGAAAATCCATTAAAAACTTCATTTATTTTCCGTTTTAATTAAAGTCCTACGAAAATCCATTTAAACAGTTCAGTACCGTTCCTTTTTTTATACATTTCTTTTCCGTTTTAATTAAAATTTGACGAAAATCAATTAATAAAGTTCATTTTCCATTTTAAAGTACTGTTCCTTTTTTTATGCGTAGTAATGGCATTTTAACATCGCATGCGTTGTAATTGCATGCAATGTTAATGCCATTGTTCCGTTGTAGCATGCGCAGTAAAAAGCTGCGATGCTAACGACAATGCGATGTAAACGTCGCGGTGCAATAGCACTGCAATGTATTTCAATCGATGTCATTGGTGTTTCCCCTGTGAACAGGGTAGAAAGAAGAAGCTGACATGACTTACTGATTAACAACAAACACACAAAGGAATCTACAAGAACATTATTAATTTCCAAGTTCTCCACCAAATGTACAGAGGTCACAAAAATAATTTACAAATATTGCCAGATGTTCTAATGAGGAACCCACCATTAAGACCCATTGTGTCAACTAAGGTATCCATCCACGAACCAATAGAGAAGATTATAAACCAATACTTAGAACCAAGCACACAACAAATGAAATCATATGTGAAAGGTATCACAGATTTTCTTAACAAATAAGAACAAGTCAAGATTGAGGATCTAGAAAACATATTGTTATTCACTATTAGGAAAAAAATCTTTACACAACAATACCCCATAGTTTGACCTGGCGGCCATTGAATGAGCTTTGGCCATTTCCACTCTAGATGAAGATGTGAAAATATTTTTTACTGAACTAATACATTTTACACTTTATCATAGTTATTTCCATTGGGAGGATAAGCATCACATACAACTGACAGGGACATCTATTGGAAATTGTGCAGCCCCTTTCTACGTGAATCTGTTCATGCAGATGTTTCAGGAGGACCGCATTTATACCAGCAACAAGTGAGTATTCAACTTAAAAATGTACCTGAGGTTCATTGATGATATATTTACTATGGAAAGGCACCGGAGCATTATTATAGGATGCAATCACAGAATTTAACTCAATTGATGAATGCATATAATTCACACATGAAATATAGGATAGCCAGATTACTTTCTTGGATTTTAAAGTAATTCTCATGAACTGATGATTTAAAACTGAAAGTTTTGTGAAATCCATAGACCGGAACAACCTGTTGCACTTCACAAGTTTTCACTAATTTTCTTTGAAAAAACATAATACTCCAAACTATTAAGAAGCAGGAGAATAATAGCAGATTCAGAAATCTACGAAATGAAAAAGACAATGATAAACAAGAGATTTTTTTAAAAGGGGCTACTTACATAACATCACTCAGAGGCACCCTCATCTACAGACCCCCGGGACCACGCGCACAATTCAGCGAAGACATCACAGACTTCATCAGCCCACACGCCCTCCCCTCCGCTGACTACATCCTCCTAGGGGACCTCAACTTCCACCTGGAGAACTACAAGGACAACAACACCACCACCCTGCTGGACAACCTCGCCAACCTCGGGCTCAAGCAACTGGTGAACACCCCCACCCACTACGCCGGCCACACGCTGGACCCAGTCTTCTCCTCCAGCAAGTACATCTCCTTCAGCCACTCCACCGGACTTCATTGGACTGACCACAGCTGCGTCCACTTCAGCTTCAGAAAAAACACGACCCACCACCACCCACAACAGGCTCCTCGCAGGAACTTGAACAAGATCACCGCCGACCAGCTCAACACCTACCTCAGCCAGAACCCTCCCGCCTGCACAATGGACCCCAACGAAGCAGCCAGCAACCTCACACAATGGATCACCAACTGCGCAGACGACCTCGCACCACTGTAGACCCCTCTCAGCAAACACAGCAGCAAGAAAGCCTCTTGGTTCACCGACGAACTCAAGAACTCCAAGAAAAACTGCCACACCCTCGAAAAAACCTGGCGCAACAACCAAACCACAGACAACATGACTGCCCTCAAGCACGCCACCCGCAAACACCACCAGCTGATCCGCACCACCAAGAAGACAGCATTCAAAGAACAACTGGACAACAACGCCCACAACAGCAAGGAACTCTTCAGCATCGGCGCAACAACCACGCACCCAACCACCGAACCTCCACCCCCCCCCACCACCACCATCTGCGCCTGGACCCCGGTCAGCACTGAAGACACCACCCGCACGATGAACACCATCCACTCCGGATCACCAACCGACCCCTGCCCCACCACGTCTTCAACAAGGCCGACTCCATCATCGCACTCCATCTCCGGGACATCATCAACGCCTCCTTCAACACCGCCACCTTCCCAGAAAGATGGAAGCACGCCGAGCTCAGCGCCGTCCTGAAGAAACCAACAGCGAACCCCACTGACCTCAAGAACTTCCGCCCCATCTCGCTCCTCCCTTTTCCTGCCAAAGTCATCGAGAAGACCGTCAACAGACAGCTTGCCGCCTTCCTCGAGACGAATGGATCCCTCGACCACTCGCAATCCAGCTTCCGCACCAACCACAGCACCGAAACCGCCCTCATCGCAGCCACTGACGACATCAGATCCCTGCTCAACAACGGGGAAACAGCGGCCCTCATCCTCCTGGACCTCTCCGCAGCGTTGCAACACTGTCTGCCACCGCACCCTAGTGCAACGCCTAAGCAACATCGGAATCCAAGAGAAGGCACTGGAGTGGATCATCTCGTTCCTCGCCGGAAAAACCCAGAGAGTCCGCCTCCCCCGTTCAGATCCAAGGCCACCGAAGTCATCTGCTGCGTACCACAGGGATCATCACTCAGCCCCACCCCCTTCAATGTCTTCATGAGCCCCCTTCGCAGCCATCGCACGCAAACACAACCTCAACATCATCTCCTATGCCGACGACACACAGCTGATCCTCTCCCTCACCAACGACCCAGCCACCGCCAGAGCCAGCCTACACGAAGGGATGAAAGACGTCGCCGAGTGGATGAAGAACAGCCGCCTGAAACTGAACTCAGACAAGACGGAAGTTCTCATCCTAGGATCATCTCCCTCTGCCTGGGACGACTCCTGGTGGCCCCCTGCCCTGGGCACCACTCCCAAGCCAACGGACCACGCACGTAACCTGGGCTTCATCCTGGATTCCTCCCTCTCGATGACCAGACAAGTCAACGCCGTCTCATCATCGTGCTTCAACATCCTGCGCATGCTCCGAAAGATCTTTGGATGGACCCACCCGAAACCAGGAAGACGGTCACCCAGGCGCTCGTCACATGCCGACTGGACTACGGAAACACCCTCTACGCCGGAACCACAGCCAAACTTCAGAAAAGACTCCAACACATCCAGAACGCCTCCGCACAACTCGTCCTGGACATCCCCCAACACAGCCACATCTCCGACCACCTGAGAGACCTGCACTGGCTCCCCGTCAGCAAAAGGATCACGTTAAGACTCCTCACCCATGCACACAAGGCTCTCCATGACCTGGGCCCCAAGTACCTCAACAACCGCCTGACCTTCTACACGCCCACCCGCCAGCTACGGTCAGCCAGCCTCGCCCTCGCCGCCGTTCCACGCATCCGCAGAGCCACTGCCGGTGTTAGATCCTTCTCCTACCTGGCAGCCAAGACATGGAACTCCCTCCCCATCCATCTCCGGCTAACCCAGGACCATCTCTCCTTCAGGAAGCAACTCAAGACCTGGCTCTTCGAGCAGTAACGTACCCCTCCCCACCCCAGCGCCTTGAGACCCTTCCGGGTGAGTAGCGTGCTATACAAGTGTCATGAGAATCTAAGCATGGGCCCCACGCTGCAACTCTGGGCAATAGCTTGCTTAGTCTCCACAACGGCCCCCGATACACAAGGGATGCCTGGTTTCACCATGGGATGCCCAGGAGTGGACACCTCACAAGGAAAAGCCAGGAGGGGTTCCCTTGTGGTAGGAGTACAAGCGCCGGGATGCTTACGGGTTACTGTTCGCGCTATACAAATACAACACACATTACATTTACATGATTGATTGATTGATTGATTGAAGATGCTGTGAGCAGGGTAGAAAGAAGAAACCAACTTGAACTACTGGTTAACAGAACGCACAAAGGAATTTGCAAGAACGAAATGCATTTCCTAATTCTCCACCAAAAGTTCTATGGTCCAATAAATATATTCATTTAAAAATATCGGCCGATGTTGCAATCTGAATCAGATTCCAGGGGAACATTTAGTCAACTACCAATCCACTCCATGTTACAATTGCAACAACTACAACAACATAATTAAGGGATCAGAGATTATTCACCCATCTAAAGGCTCCAATATCGAGTTAAGAACAAAGGCGACCTGTGAGACAAAGAATGTGTTACAAATGTTAAAATGTCTCTACAGTTTAGCATACATGGGGAAAACAGAATGAAAACTCAAAACAAGGTTGACTGAACACAAAAGCAAGATATGGATGAAAAATGACCAATCATCGGTAGCCACTCTTTTCAATTTATTGGGTCAAAACATCAGTCAATTGCGATTCACGATATTAGAACAGGTGACTGTCCGTAAAAACACCAACAACCGCAAGATTTTACTAATGTGAAAATTATACTGGATAAAAATGATTAACAAATTAAAAGCCATTGGATTAAATGACAGGATGGAATACTCATGTTTTATTAAGATTAATGAAACAGACTAGAGTACACACCAGAAGAACTGTTATCATGTTACGGATATCAGCCGAGTGATTGCACTGGAATATGGCATGTGAATTGACAAACTCGCCTGGACACAAGGGCTGTGGCAGATCAATTAAAGTGGACTGTATTACGTTTAGAATTTTGGACTTTAATGTAATATTGGTGTGAGCATGATATGTAATAACAATGTATATCGACATAACATGGTGAACATGTAGTATGAATAATAGGAATCAATCAACAACATCAACCACAGTCATCACTTACTTTTACTAGTACCATATTTTTTAAGTTGTGATTGGGCACAAAACACGATCACACAGTGTTACCAGGGAGCACTTTTATACTTTTAGTCACAATAACCTTAATAAACACACACATTACACCATTTTCATCATATAACACATTTCATCAGTTGATCGATTCAGGAAATGGGTCCGATATTTGTGAGCACCTTCTTGTTTGCGTCACTGGAGTTCACTGCAAGATGGCTGACCATAGAGTAGATAGACCCTTTACCACAAGAAATAGGCCTCTTTTCTTTTTGATTGAGCCATACACTTTTTCAAACAGAGCAGAGGTAAGTGGGCGCACAACGAACATGTCAGAGAGGACACGCAACTTCTAAGGTCTGATATTATTTAGAATAGTGGTTTCCCTTTACAGAATCTCTTTTTACACGTTGATACCATCACCTTGTCTAAATCACTACATGAGTGAAAATCTTTTGCACTGATGTTTGCATGTAATTCGTTTTGAACATGGTTTCGTTATCACGGTTGGAGACGTCTAGACCTCTTTCTGGGGTTTACAGCAGTACACTGTATGGTTCAACGTCGGGTGTTGGAATTGTGACTAAGTCTCCTATAGCCACTTGGGTTGAGAATTGACGGTTAAACACTTGGGGCCAGATGTAGGTAGCCCTTTACCGGTTGGAAACGGCCGAAAATACTGATTTTCGTCCGTTTCCGACCGGTAAAGGGCTATGGAGATGTAGGGGGTAAAGAAAATTACATTTTCGGTAATTTTACCGAATCAGTAATTTTACTGAATCAGTAATTTTACCGAATCTGTAAAATGACAGAATCAGTAAATTTACAGATTCTGTACATTTTACAGATTCGGTAAATTTACCATTCGGTAAAAATACCGAAAATGTATTTTGTGATGTAGGTAGCACTTCTAACAGTGCTACAGGGCCTTTAGAACTTGGTATATACCATTCAATACAATTGCATGGTAAATTACGAATTCTTGTGTACATGCACATTTGTGCATGTACACCTGTGTTATGTGGCACGCAGACATGCCCTAAGGGCATGTATGTGTGCCACATGGCGCAAAAGCCAGTTACAGGGGTGCAACAGGGTGTCAAAGTGGGGGAACATCACTTACAACGCATTTATTACAACGCACTACCATTACAACGCAACCATTACAACGCAAACCATTACAACGCATTGCGCTGGGGGGCGCTCTAGGATAGGGAATATATTTAATTTACTATCCAACACCTTCCCTACTATCCACGGGGACTGGAGTTGGAATAGTAAATTAAATAAATCACTATCCAGCGCTTAAAAGCACTATGCGTTATAGTGGTATGCGATGTAAAAACCGCGTTGTAACAGCAGGCGTTGTAATAGCCTGCGTTGTAACGACACCAATCCGTCAAAGTGACACCCTGTCCCCCTTAGCAATTCGGTATTTTTACCGATTCGGTAAATACCGAATCGGTATTTGCTGTTGAATCCTATGGGCTTCAAGGCCCATAGGATTCAATAGCAAATACCGATTCGGTATTTACCGAATCGGTAAATACCGAATCTTACCCCTAGATGCATCAACGTTGTCATTTGCGATTCCTTATTTGCGAAAAATAAGGAATCGCAAATAAGGAATCGCAAATGGCAATGCATCATCAATTTCGCTATTTTATTGAGATTCGGTAAAAATCGCAATTTTTACCGAATCCCAATAAAATTGCGAGTTCCAAATAGCGAATTTGCAATTCCCATTCATTCCTATGGGCTGAAATGCCCATAGGAATGAATGGGAATTGCGAATTCGCTATTTGAAATCGGAATGCATCAAAGCCTTTCAAGGGTGGAGAGGGGGGTCCAAAGGACCCCCCCCCTGCACCCATGAAATGCACTTTTAAATGTGAGTTACATACACACATGTCCTAAGGACATGTGTGTCTGTAACTTAGAAGTTTAAAAAATGCATTTTTATGCGTTTTTAAACATTTTTGCAAATTACCACGAAGTACAACTTCGTGGTAATTTGCATTTGCAATTTGTAAAATCGCAAATGTTTTGAGGATGATGCATTGCATTTAAGGAATCGCAAATTTGCGATTCCTTAAAAGCAATCGCATTTTTGGAACTCGCAAAAAATAGCGATTTTCCAAAAATGCTTGATGCATCCCAGAAACCAATTTAGGAAGTGCAAAAGGCCGATTTTTGCGAATCGCACCGTTTGCACTTCCTAAAAAGGTTGATGCATCTGGGCATTACCGCTTCAGTCAAAAATACCGATTTTTTACCTACATCTCATTTACAGATTCATAAATACCGAATCGGTAAAATTCGGTATTTATGAATCTGTAAATGAGATTTACCTACATCTGGCCCTTGGTAGCATATATATGCATGATCTTATGTTATGTTAAAAAAAGTTTCTCAAGCACTTGAATACCCATAGGTGTCTTGGCGCTATAACACAATCCCATTCATTTTGCAGCAGCACACAGTACAATTTGATGCCAGGTGGTGAAATAGTGACTAAGGACCTGATTTAGATGTTGGCAGAGGGGAATACTCCATTCCACATGTGGCGGATATCCCGCCCACTGTATCACAGTGGATTTGTGCTTGAGATCTAAATAAGGCCCTAAGTCTTCAAAAACGACCCAGGGTGAGCACAGGTGTTTAAATAATCAGGAACGGACATATGCATGATCTCATCACACAGCAGCTTTAAAAACATAAGCACGTTTTTATCAACTTTTCACACAGTCGCTATTGATTATCACTTTCTTTACAATAGTACCTGGATGTCTAAATGTCCAATTACACACACATTTACAAGAAGTTATTGTCATTTCATGACTAAGAACAGGAATTATCTTCATTAATCAAGGATTCTCTTTCAGTTTACCTAAATTAATTAATCATTAGTAGAATACTATTTTGATTGGCATTATTTTGATGGGCATGGAATTATGGATTATATGAATTTCAGATCAGGGATACACTATTTATATGACATTTCATAAACAGAATATTGTTTATTCATACAAATGCTTCATTTGAGAATACATTATTATATTTTTTTGAGAAAAAGTGTAACATGTCATGGAATAAAAAGGCGTGCGGAGGGAGACACACAATAAGATCTGGTACAGTGCTTTCCGTGACATAATTTTTACACTCCAGATCAGTGGGTGATACCCGCCAGCACCCTGAAACATTGTAAGCATTGATTACATAAGGTGGATCTGTCAAGTGCACTAAATAAACCAAACGATAAACTTTCTAAAAGTGGCATTTTTAGACGTGCAATTTAAAAAACAACTTCACTAAAAGATGTGTTTTAGATTGTGAGTCCACCAGACACCAAACTTACACCTTCTATCTATACCTAATTGGAAGTTACACTTGTAAAGTGTTACACAGCAGCTCCAATGCTAACCTATGACAGAGATAGGCCTTGCTGTAGTTAAAAATTAAATTTGAAGTTTTTTACTACCAGGGCACGTAAAACTCGAAAGCACATATCCTCCCATTTAAATACACTGCACCCTGCTCCTGGGGCTAACTAGGGCTTATCTTAGTGGGGACTTCAATGAAGCAGCGGTCCGTGTAGGTAACAGAAGTGGGGCCGGGTAAGGGGATTTTGAGGGACAATGCAGAGGGAAAATTAAATAAAGAATTATTTTTTATTCAGTATCGTCCCTCGAAATCCCCCATTACCCAGCCCCACCGCCTCATCGCTGTTACCTGCATGGACCGCAGCAGATGTAATAAAAGGGAAGACCTGGGCCTGGCAAGTAGGTGAACTTGCCAGGTCAAAATGGCAGTTCAAAACTGCACAGACAGGCTCTGCAGTGGCAGGCCTGAGAACATGTTTTAAAAAGACTACTCGTGTGGGTGGCATAATCAGTGCTGCAGGCCCACTAGTAGCATTTGATATACAGGCCCTGGGCACATATAGTGCACTGTACTAGGTACTTATCAGTAAATCAGATATGCCGATCATGGACAAACCAAATGCTACTACTCTTTAGACCCCGAGCACATGCACTTTAGCATTGGTCAGCAGGGAAAAAGTGCACAGAGTTGTAAAGCCAGCAACAATGAATTCAGAAAAAAGGGAGGAGGAAGGCAACAAATTTGGGGTGACCCCGGAGAAAGGGCCATTTCCAACAGTCTTCTACCCTGGTCCTGTGCCTGGCCATTAAAAGTTGACTCAGATGTTTGCTCCAGTGTAACCAACACATCCTCTGCACTGAAAGCAGAATTGATGCATTATTTCTGTTTTGGGAACAGAACTGGTGGATTGTACTTTGAACCAACGCATCGCCATTGGAACAACCACATCACTGCCACTGCAGCACGACAATCGACGATTTCCTTGACTGTGTGAAGAAACCCGGCACACTTGCTTGCAAACCATTGCATCCAGAGCCTGTGCTTCATCTTCAGAACTATGTAACAAAAAGGAGTTTGGCCCACGCGGACAGAAGTGGGGTAAGGGCCCAATTAACTTTGCGACAAAGAAGATAACCCACACTTCTAATGGTTTAACACCATTCTGTTTACGGTGAACAGATAAACAAAACTTAATATGTTTATCAAGGCGATTATTTGCGCCGTTTTTATTTTTCAAATTTTGTAAAAAGATTGTTTGTGTGTACAGAGAAATCACACTGCCATTTACATAATAACCAACCAAATTTAGCTACACAAATCATAAATTTACAAACATAAGCAATATGAAAAACAGTGCGTGAAAAGTTTTATATATACAACAAAGTGAACATATATCATGAACGTGGGGAGGGAAAGATGTCAAATTATTTTTTCAAAAACATCAACAAACGCAATTAAGCAAACTTTTTCAAACCATAAAGCAATTATTGCCCAAGGAGCAGCCTTTAAATGAATCTGCATGAAAAACAAAATAACCTCTCGGAAACAATGTTTGTAAGGTTATAGATTCCCAAGTGTTTTAGCGTATTTCCAAACTTAGGACGTAATCCTGTTCGCCTACGCGTTTCGAGTTTGCAGGGTATCTTCACAAACTCTCTTCAGGGCCAAATGAATTCTTTCCCCTGTTTTTAAACCTATTAGTGAAAACACAAATAATTGCGGACACTCATTATAAATTGCTCTCCTAAGCCCACTCGTACCCTCTCCTATGTACAACTTAAAATTAGGGAAACATACCTCAGGGGACTTGAGGTTAAATCCGTATGTCCGGAGTGTAACGACAGGATTTTTCGAGTCTGTGCGTTTTCTAAAAAGACACAAGTGGTTGTGTCAGAAAATGTGCTATTGATGATTATTAGCCAGCTCATTATGACCGTAGAAGCAACCAAACAATTCCTACCTGGATACGTAATTCAGGAGGAATCAAGTGGATTCTTCAATTCTGTGGTCAGTGTTTGGCGTTAGTTCGATTCGCAACCTTTTTGTCGAGGGAGGGTCCTGCAGCGGACCGGTGTCCCTTAATTGATCCTTATCTTTATCTGCAAGTGAGAAAAGAAGGACCGGGCGCCCTTGTTTAGAAACACACCCGTTCGATAGTCTATGGGTTGCGCGGCTCGTCTTTTGACAGCACGTACCTGCTAATGTGTCAGCATGTTCCACTTCCTCATTCCATCAGTTAGTGTGAACGGCATACAGCTCCAACAGTCTCTCTAAGAGGCTCGCTGTTATGTAGCCAATCACGGGAGGAAAATTTTGAAAACCATCCGTGGTGCATTGTGGGACCTGTAGTTGGATTACCTGTGAGTGAACTTCAAAGTCTAGAAATTTCACTCATTGAGTTAAGGCCCGTATTGATGGTGTCAAAGCGGAGTATCAGGTACGCCTCTTTGCGCAGGAGTGCTTGCTCTATATTGGGCGATCTATGTTGTGGATCTAATCCAGACAAGACCGTCCATTTGAAGTCTGTTTCCTTGTGGCTGGCAGCTATAAAGTGCTCCACCATTGGGGCGTTCTGGACTTTTTTCTTTAGTCTCGAGCGGTGTTGCGTTATTCTGACATTTACTTGTTGGCAAGTTTTACCTATGTACAATTTGTTGCTCGCACACAAAATCCCGTAGATTACGTTTTTACTCTTACAGTTTGTATGTAAACTGTGTCTCCATTTGATGCCATTGTGGCAGAATTCATCTCCTTCTACAGCATTATGGCAGGCCACACAAGTACCACATTTGTGGTGGCCTGTCACCGGTTTCAGGTTCCATTTGGAAATGAGGTCACTCTTGGGTTTGTGTAGAGAGCTGTCAGCTCTGATGATTTGTTGTCCGACGCTTGGATTTTTCCTCATTGCAAAAATGGGTTTTTGCAAAGGGAATTCCATCCCCTCCAATAAATGCCAATTGCGTAAGATGATTTGGCGCCCCATAGGTAGTCACACAGACCAGTTTCTCCAATTCTTTTTTCTCCTTGATTGTTAGTAATTCTTCTCTGGGAGTGTATCGTGCTCTTTTCTTAGAGTGTTTTAAGAGTTTGTGGGGATATCCCCTTTTGGTAAGTTCTTGGCAGAAATTGTCCGCATGAGTATCAAACTCCTCAAGTTCAGAGCAATTGCGTCTGATACGCAATAGTTGGCCATAAGGGAGGTTCTGTTTTAAACACTGTGGATGGGCACTCTTGTAGTGTAAAATGGTGTTTTTGTCTGTTGCCTTTTTAAACAGAGTAGTGGTTACCCTATTTCCCTGAGTGCAGACGGCCACATCAAGAAACGTCATTTTTTGATTACTGTGGTTGATAGAAAATTTGATGTCGGGGTGTCTTGAGTTAAGCCATTCATGGAAGGCTATGAGCTCTGTCTGGCTCCCCTGCCACAGGAGCCAGACATCGTCAATATACCTTAACCATTGTATGATGTTTGTGCTGTAGGGGTTGTCTTTATGAATGAACTTTTCCTCGTATTGGGACATGTACAACACAGCCATTTCTGGTGCGTATGGACATCCCATGGCTGTACCTTTGATTTGGATGAAGAATTCATTTTCAAATTTAAAATAGTTGTTTTTGAGAGTGATGTGGGCCAGAGCTAAGATAAAGGCAGTTGGGACTCTATGTGGTCTTACACCTTGTTCTAAATACAATTCCATCACCTCAAGAGCCTCATCTTGAGGGATTTGAGTATATAACGAAGTGACATCTAACGTCACCATCAATTGTGTGTCAGAGTCGAAGGTCATGTCCTGGATTTTATTGATGAAGTCAATAGTATCTCTCAGATACGATTTGACTTCAGGCAAGAAAGGCTTCAAGAAGAAGTCTATATATTTTGACGCAGGCTCCAGGGCTGAGTCACAGCCGGAGACGATTGGTCTCCCTGGTGGTGTAGTGCTGTTTTTATGAACCTTTGGTAGGAAGTAAAGGACTGTTGTTCTGGGGGACTTTTTGTTTAGAAATTCATGCTCCTTTGGACCAAGGAATCCATTCTCTAGTGCCTCATTGGTGATTCGGGCAATTTTTTCTTGAATTTCTATTACTGGGTCATCTTTGACCACTCGGTACCATTCTCGATTATCCACGTGGGTCCTTCCTTCTGAGAGATACATGGGGCGAGGCCAAACCACCACTGCACCGCCCTTATCTGCCTGTTTAATTATGATAGATGGATCTGACTTCAAATCTTTTATAGCCTTAAGCTGACCCTTACTGATGTTATGATGAATATATGTTTTGCTCTTCTCCAATTTCGTTAAGGATGACAAGACAGCTTGTTCAAAAGCATACACCTGTTTAGGTATATTTGTAGTGGGCAGGAATTTCGATTTTACTCTTAGACCTGTAGTTTCGCTACTTGTAGTGGCCTCTGCACCAGCAAAATAGGTTTTGAGTCTAATCTTGCGACAAAAATCCAGCGCCTCAAGTTTGAGTTTGGTAAAATCTGTTTGTCGGTTAGGTACACATTTTAAACCTAAGTTTAGGATGGTACTCTCGTCTGCAGTGAGGGTTCTGTCTGAGAGGTTAATTATTGTGGATGTGTCTAGCTCTTGTAGTATCTGTTCCTTGTTCGCATTTCCCATGGTTCTTTGAAGCGGACGTTTTGCTGCCCGCCTCTTGCTAAAAAAGGTTGATTTGAGCCCTTTTTGTTTTGTGGGCCTTGGTTGGAATCACTAGAAGACCCGGACGAAGAGGTCGAAGAGAAGGTGGTGAATCTGGACCTCGACCTTCCCTGGTATGAGTTTAGGGCTCGTTTAGAGTCGATAGTGGTGTAATAGTCCTCTTTTAGGAATGGGTAAACTTGCTCTATTTTAAACGACTTGGAGTCTTTTTCAAATTGAGCAGTTTTGGTGGTAATGGTAGTGTCTTTAAAGGTTTGAATTTCTTTTTCAATTTTTTCCAACAAATTTTTGGCCTCTAGTTCAGTTTTATTGTCAGCGATCGTCTTCAGAACTGGCACATTGCAGTTGTTGCATGGAGAAAATTGACGCATCACCTCGACCGCGGGATCGACACCAACGCATCGTTCAGCTGCAACCCAGATCTCGCTGTTGCAACCAGGATCAAGGCACTTTTGTTTATCAGGCCTTTTGTGTGGTCCTTGTACCCAGCCCGCGTTCCATTGCGGTCAACCTGAACTCATGACTTTGCCCCAGTCAAGCGCAACCAGATAACCCAATAGGCGCTTATTGCTTCTAAGCACTATTTTCACAATTAATGTTTAAAAATCTATATCTTGACTTCTACTCATTAGATTTATGTTGTTTTCGTCTTGTTTACTTTAATAAATTAAGTTCTGTTTTTCTAAACCTGGTGTGGAGTCTTTTGTGTGATGTTTTCACAGGTTCACTGTTTGAAGCATTGCACAAATACTTTGCACACTGCTCTTTAGTTAAGCCTGACTGCTCTGTGGCAAGCTACTACAGGGTGGGCTCAGGGTAATTTAGGGTGTGTTTGTGACTTACCATAAATAGGATTGTGGTTACTGCTTGGACATGGTGCATACCTCTGCCAACCAGAAACCACATTTCTCAACTAAAAAAAATCTGTTTCTTCCACATTGTAATTTGTTATGCTAGAGAATAATGCTTGCAAAGGCGTGTTGACACTGTAACACATTTCAAATATTTAGACCCTTAGAAAGAGGTACACTGAAAAGGTTATAAGACACAGTAGCATGGCAACAACGACATGCTGCCTTATAAGACCTCTTTTGGCAGACTGTCTCTTTAGCATGTTGTTTCTGGTATGAGATGCCTCATTTATAGTTTTGTGTTTAGAGCTCGAGGCCACCTTTGGCCTATGGTGTTCAGCTCTGGATTTCACAATTTCACATCTGGAGTTTTATGTTCAGTTCCTTTGTTGTATTATGTCTTTTTTTGGAGTGGTCATCTCAAAATTGTGTCAAGTGCCTGAGGCTGTGTCTCCAGTATTATGCATATATATATATATATATATATATATATATATATATATATATATATATATATATATATATATATATATGCATAATACTGGAGACACAGCTATATATATATATATATATATATATATGTATATATATATATATATATAAATATATATATATATATGCATAATACTGGAGACACAGCTATATATATATATATATATATATATATATATATGTATATATATATATATATATATATAAATATATATATATATATGCATAATACTGGAGCCTGTCGATGCGTGACAGGCAGCAGCAGGGTGCAGACCTCGCAGCGCCACAACAGACAGCCAGAAGTCGAGCTCACAGAAAATCCAGACTCAGGTGAGTAGCAGGTTCAAAGCGTTTATTGGAAGGTACTATATTATGTTACATGAAATTGTAAAGCACGGTTAATCAACCGTGAGGGTATCCAGAAACAGAGTATGGTAGGCCTGAAGGGGAGGAGAAGCTCTTGCCTGTTTCGTCTGGAAGAGCCTGTCTTAAGGTTCCTGCAGACTTTTATGAGGAAGGGGGAGGTTTAGTGGTGCTTCGTGAAGTCGTTCCAGGTCTTGGCTGTGAGGTATGAGGAGGAGCGGCCTCCACTTCAGGTCTTCTTGAAGCAAGGGTGGTATGCTCTTGCCTGGGATGCAGATCAAAGGTGTGTGGTGGGTTCATAAAAGTTGAGGCAATGGTTGGCGCTGCTGGAGGTTTGGAGTCGGCGTAGGACATGGGCTGGGATTCCAATGTAGAGGGCATTTCCATAATCAAGTGTACTTGTGTTAAGAGCCTGGGTGACCATTCGTCTGGTGTGCAGTTGGATTCAGTTGAGAATCTTGCATAGAATTTGCAGGATGTGGAAGCATGATGAGGAGACAGCGCTGATCTGTCCGCTATATATATATCTCTCACCTGGCATTATGTGTTTACTTTTAAAGACACATTTGGAATATAGTCTTCAGCTCTAGGTGCTGCATCTGGAGTCTGTGTCAAGTTCTGAACGCCACATCTAGACTAAGTATATAGTTCGTCCGGTTCTGTGGATATACAGATGTGGTGTTCTGTCAGACTTTTCTGCAGTAATGTGTCCACTTCATTAGAACTGTCAGGGCCCTGGTGTCTTCCTTCGACAGTATTGTGAGATCAGCTTCCCCAGGCATGCCATGTACAATTGGCGGTGATGGGGTTTTCTACGCATCGCCAGAGCAACTGTGGAGTCTGTGGCATTGGGCACGCTGGAAGCACATGGGTGTATGGTCTACAGTTGCCCGAGGGTAGGGCCCTGACTGGGACGTCTGTCAAAAGAACCAGCATAAGTAACCCAGTGCTTCATAACTGGTACTTCTGGATGGCATGAAGACTGGGGTCTATGGTTCCTGTAGGACTGTTTGATGAACTATTGTCTATAAGAGAGTGGAATCTTCAATTTTCAGTAAATTCAAGACCCTGACTGGCTGATTCTTGAGGAAGAACAATGAGACTTTGCATCCATTCAGCTTGTAGACCTATTTAATTGCCAACACTTTGTGTTCTATCAGATATTTAATATCTTTGCCGCTGTTTCTGGTTATTGAATACATGTTTATGAGGGTGCCTTTGTTTTATTGTGTACAGTTTGTTCAGGAGTAGTCAACTGGAATTTTGTGTTCGCCTCTGGAATATTGTGTCTAGGTCTTGAAGCCTCATGGGTGTGATTGTGTTGACCACACAAATCTACATGTGGGTTATTGTGTCAAGCCTCATATGTGTACTGAATAGAAGTAATATTTGGTTTGTTGAGCCCAGTTCTGGAGGCCTCATCTAGATTTATTTCCAGTGCTGGATGTCACCTAGTGTGTATTGTGTACAGATAAGATGGCCTCATCCCATTTTATTTGTTCAATTCTGGCGGCCACATCTCGAGAGACGCATACAGCTTTGAAGGCCGCATTTAGAATGTTGTACCATGTTTGAAAGACCTTAACAGGCAAATTGTATTGTACTCTGGGGGTTTCATCTGTAATGTTTTGTCTGCTCCTGCACTTAAAACACTGTATAGAGATCTTAATGCCTTGTGTAGAAAATAGATCTATCGTTTATGCCACACCTGGCATATTACGTGACATCCGAAGGTCTCATATGAAGTAACATAGTCAGTTCATGAGAGTACTTTTGGAATTTGTGTAGTTTACAGTTCTGAATCTTCACATGGTGGACTGTGTGAGCTAGGGTAAGCGTTTTTGGAGAACTGTCTCTCTGTAAGCCACAGTTAATGTGCTGTGACCAGTTCTAGAGGCCTCATATCACTGATGTGCCTTGGTCTGGAGGCCTCATTTGGAGTACTGTGGGATGTTTTCTAGGTCACCTCTGTGATATTGTGCCTAATTCTGGAGGTGATTTCCTCCTGAGTTTTGCATTGACCAAGTTTAACGTTATTTAACACTCGGGCTTGCAAGCAAAGGAGCTTAATGACACAGTTATGGTAAACAAACACTATATAATAAAGAAGATGATGAATACGACTGCAGAACATTACTAAAATCAAAGATAGTTACAATATCATGAAAAGGGAAAGAACAACTACCTTTGGGTGCACATGCATGTGCCAAATGTAGAAAGGGTAGGGACACAGATTCATACAAGAACAGAAATTGGGATAGAAAAGTAATAGGATATCAGGATCACTGTAAGGGAGGGAAAGTCATTATTTTGCATAAGCCATGAAACCTGGATATATTGTGTGGAATGCTTGTCTTTAATACAGGGGCCATAGGTATTGGGACCTGATCCTGATACCAGCAGTTGTTTCATAACATTACACAAACATAACGTTTGGGACAAGGATAGTATTCCTGGAAAAGAAGTTGTCGAAAGAGGTTTTCAGACTTATTTATGGTGAAGCAGAACGCCTGTGCACAAAAACTGTGGTTCCCCCACCGCAATTAGAAGTGTGCGGAAAACTTGGTTTCCAACAGCAGATCCACTTCGAAAGGTGGATCAGTTGACCCAGCAGGCCATCTGTCACAGTACAGCTGGTTCACATTCGCGGTAGCACTACTCTATTGAGGGCAGGGCTAAACCATTGATTTCCCTTCCCAGATAACAACATGCAATGCATGGCGGGTAAGAGCAGGGAAAACAAACAGTGGGCTCCAAGTACAGGCAGAAAATCATTGATTTTAATTAAAAACTGTGTGTTTCTGTGAGAAAAACTAAAAGTCAGCAGTGATGATTTGGGTTCCCTCCTAAAGTTAAATTGACATCATTTGTCGGGGTTGGTGTCTGGGGTTTGGCCCAAGTGGATCGACTCCAATCTACTGATAAAACTTTTTTTAAATCTCTGGTGTCTCTTCCACAGATTACATACTACACATGGAGTAGGGCTTATCCTACATCACAGACGTAATCAGAGTAGCCCCGATTTAGTTGTGGCATTCCATCCGGCGTAAGGACACAGTGTCCTTAACCCAAAATATAATAAGGGACTGTCTGAGATTAGAAAATTATAAAAGGATCAGATGGTTAAACTTTGTCAAACTAGAACTCAACGCGATGGGGAATGAAATATTTATTTAAGGACCCAGCCGTCTGCAGACTGACGTCACGACAAAGGTTAGTGGATACATTTACATTGAAGGCTCAATATAATCGTAGGGAGAAGAACTATAAAGTCAGTTCACACCTATCAATTAGTTCTTTCCATCTTAGAGGGAGGATACTTCTATCTAGAGGATGTACCACTAGCGCAACATAAATTCATTTTATTGCATCTTCGCCTAAATGTGATTCCTTTTATGCTAGGGTTCCCAGCAAAAAGGTTTAACCACTCAGAGGTGTCCCTCTGTCCCTGCGATATGAACTCGCCTCAATCAGACCTCCATTTAATATTATTCTGTGAATTTTACCAGAGGGAAAGGAATACGTACATCATACCAATCCTAAAGCCCCACAATTTTAAACAATGTAGTTTGGCATTGTATTTTTTAAAATGACATCCCGACCCTCTAGTTTGTTTTGCAGTAGCATCATTTTTATGGACCTGTGTGAAAACAAGAAAGTCATTGGGATCTTAATTGGCCTTGGTGTTTACTGTTTTAGATTCCCTTTATTTTTTAACTATAACCTATTTGAACTTACATCTTAACTTGGTATCCGTGTATGTACATACTTAATTTTGTAATGAATTTATTATCTTTTAAATAATTTTTGTATTCCATGTCATAGCATACTGGTTATGGGTGTAACTCCAAGCTTTTTCCTGGTTTTATGTACTTTTATGATCTTATTTGATAATGGTCGAATAAAGTTTTCTGATCTGATCTGACTTCATTTGCCAGTTAAACGGATAAAGCAGGAGATGAAAGGAGTCCTGAATGATTTTCAGTTTGTGAGCCTTTCTTTTCAATTTCTTTTTCCCTGAGAGTCAACCAGTAATAAAGTGGACCTTAATCTTGTTTGACTCTGCTATTTGGATCCTCTTCAACTGCCTAACGATACAAAAACTGATTATATTGGTGCCACTTACCCCGTAAGCCACTCTAAAATTTTATTCCAGGAGTCCTCACAGGATTGATATATTTGTACCGTGGAAACACTGGTGATTATAATAACCCATGCGCCTTGAACTTATTTCCTGATCATCTTATTGCATGATGTTTTTTATGGTTGCTGATCGACTTAGAAGAAATATTAGAGTAACTCATTGAATGTGTGAATTCCTTAATGTTGTATAAGCACTTGGAAACTCTACTACTGCTTAGTTGTGAATTTAAACAGTAGAGTACCAAGGTCATCTGTTGTGGCATCTGAGTGTATATTTGGTGATGAAATTGTGTTAGATGTTGTTTTTTTTTCTAGAGTGTTATGTTCATCTCGGGTGAAGTTGTGTGTTTCAATATTGACAAAAATATAAATAGCATGTCCCAAATATTGTTTATAAAAATATTGTCCTATTTTCTTTGTTTTTTTAAAATTTCTTTATTGCATTTCAATAGGAAAAAACATCGATATATAATCACAATCCCTCTCAAAGACCCCCCTCCCCCCCATCTGACATCGCGGACGACCGCAGTAGACACAGTCTCATAACGTCTTTTTGATAAGTAGTATACACAGTCATTTAGCCAACAACCCTTAACCAGGCAGGCGGCATTTCACCACATCTGGTTATACAGTGCTAGTAAGAGACTCTCCATCTGTTTCACAACCGTCACACAAAGAAAGTTTTGAGTTCTGGTCCAGTCTTTTCCGTCTGCATGTCTCCCCATACCCTATGCTTGTGTGGGTCCATCTGTGTTGTTTTTGTTCGCTAAATATGTGTGGTATAAGCCCCAGAAATGTTTCGGCCTACTGGTAGGGGGTTGTAGTTCGCTATAGTGTTCAGATTGTATACAGCAGTAGAGCATGTCATGCATCCAACGTTTTGGTGTTGGCAGTGGGCCCTTCATCCAACAGCAAGCCAGCACTCGGCAAGCCATCAGCAGGCCCATGTCAACTAGTCGTCTAACCGCCCTCGTAGCTTTTTAGTGTACCCTAACAGAGCCACTATGGGATCTGGCGTTATCTCAACCTCCGTCAGCTCGCTTATGTCCGCAAATATCTTCTCCCAGAAATCCCAAACGCCTGGACACTGCCAGGCAAGATGTAAAAAGTCAGCGTCTGGGGCGCTACATCTCTCGCAGCGTGCCGAGTCCCGCAAACCATATCTGCAGAGTCGAGCAGGAGTGTAAAACACTTGGTTTAAGAACTTGAAGTGAACTAGTCAATGTCTGCCATTGAGTGAGACTTTCTTAGTTATAGTGCAGCAGTAGCGCCATGTATCATCGTCCAATATCATGTCCAAGTCAGTCTGCCACGCTAGTCGTGCCTTAGTGTATGGGTACCGCGTGCTCGTCTGAGTGAGCTTGTATAGACTAGACAGTAGGCCCTTAGGCGAAGCAGTTTTAATTACATGTGAAAGCTCTGGAACCTCAGGGGGTTCCGCCATGTCCCCGCCCAGTATGTCACCTAAAGCGCTGCGCACTCTATGGAACTGAAATCGCGTCAGTAGCGGGGGCGTTTCGCTGGTACCCAATGCCTGCTCCTATGTCTTTGGCACCCCGTCAGTAAACAAATCGCCCGCTGTCGTTATGTTCAGTTTGTGCAAGGCGCTAACCACCCCTTTCTCCGTGAGCGGTGGCAGCCACCTAGCCCAGTCGACTGGCATCGCAGGCGAGTACAGCAATGCACCATTTTGCATCTGCAAGAGGCTGTGCCATGCATGATTAGTGGCAGTTAAAGAGTCCAGCACGCCCGTTCTACGGTCTAGTGGTCTGAAGATTGTGTGGTGGAGCGTGTCCGGTTGTGCAAAAAAGGTCTCCATTCGAACATGTGGTATGTTCCTGTCCCCATGCAGCCAAGTGTGTAAATGTGACGCCTGTGCTACTCTGTAGTATGCCTCCAAGTCCGGGGCACCAAGCGCGCCCATTGAGTAAGGCATAGTGAGTGTCGCCCATCGGACACGGGGTTGTCCGCCCGCCCATGCTAGCTTTGTCATCTGTTGTTGTAGTCGTGCAAAAAACGATTTAGGAAGGACAATTGGTAAGGTCATTAACAAGAACAAGAATCTGGGGAGCACAACCATTTTCATTATAGATATACGTCCCATTAAGGACAGGGGGAGTTTGCTCCAATGAAGCACGTCATCTTCCAGCTTACTAACTGCAGTTCCATAGTTGGCTCTAAAGAGGATTTCCGCATCCGTGTGCAAATGTATCCCCAAATAACGGACCGTATCCGTGGTCCACTGGAGGGGGTATTCCATTTGCGCTTTCTGCGTGATCGGCGTGAGTGGAAAAGCGAGCGACTTGGTCCAGTTGACCCATAGGCCGGAGAGCGCTCTAAAGTGGACCACCTCCCTGAGAACTGATGATAAGTTGTTATCAGGGTCGCGAACGTACAGCAAGGTGTCATCTGCGTACATCGACACAATAATACTGTAGCTCGGGAATCCAATGCCCTCGTTCCCATGGTATTCCCGCAAGGCGCATGCCAGCGGTTCAGCCACCAGGGCATATAGGAGGGGCGAGAGGGGGCACCCCTGCCTAGTTCCTCTGCTAATGGGAAAGGGGTCCGTGACCAGGTGTCACATACGAAGCCTCGCCTTCGGCTCATGGTACAACGCCCCTAGCATTTGTAGAAATGGCTGTCCGAGGCCCATACGCTGCAGTACTATACGCATGAAGGGCCACTCTATGGAATCAAAGGCTTTCTCCATATCAAGGAAGACAGCCAGTGCCTTCCTATCTGGCCTAACATGCTGGATCACACCCAGGACCGTGCGTATGTTGTCGACTAGGTTCCTGCCAGGGACGAACCCTGCCTGTTCCGGGGCTACCAGCCCATCAACAAGCAGGGCCAATCGAGTGGCCAGAACCTTGGCAAATAGTTTGGTATCAACATTTAGCAGCAACAGAGGTCTGTATGAGCTGCACTCGTCGTGTGGCTTTCCCGGTTTCAATATGGTTACCGAAAGAGCCTCCCTCATAGAATGCGGCATGCTACCCTCTACACATATGTCGTCAAAGAGGGTCGAAAGGTATGGAAGTAGGTGGTCCTTAAAGGCTTTGTAGAAGCCTGCCGTTAGTCCGTCAGCTCCCGGTGCGCTGCTCGATTTCATACTAGCAAGCGCTTCTAGAATCTCATCCTTTTCTATAGGATTCATGAGGAATTCCCTATCGGAGTCAGCTAGGGTGGGGATGTCTATGTGACTTAAATAGTCTGTGATTTCCTCTTCCATATCGCCGACTTTAGAGGAGTAGAGATCCGAGTAGTAACCTTTAAAGATCTCGTCGATTTCTCTATCATCTGTAGTCGGTTATCCCGCAGCGGTATTCACAAGGGTGATGTGTTGGCGCCGCCGCGATCCCTTCATAAGGTTGGCCAGCACCGCGCTCCCCCTCCCCATATATCCGAGCTCAGGTGTATTTGCTCATGTGTTTGACCTCTCTGTCCGCTTCCTCATGATACTCCACCAGCAGGGTCTTAATGTTTGCACTCACAATGTCGTCCGCAAGATCTCTTTGTCTATGCTCCAACTCCTCTAGTTGTTTTTCAAGGTCCGACAACCTCCCCCTTATAGCCTTAAGTATGCCCGAGTGCTTTGACATCATAACTCCTCGGATATAGACCTTGAAGGCCTCCCAGACCACCTGGAAGCTCTCAACCGAGCCTATGTTCTTTTCGGAAAAATGTGTCTATGGCCTCAGCCAACTCTCCCCTAAACACTGGGTCCAGTAGAGAGTTAGGCGGGAACCTCCATGTGATTGGCGGTATGGATTTGCCTGGGATGTTAAGTTCCAGTAGCACAGTTGAGTGGTCAGATAGTGTTCTGGGCAAGACTCTGCAGTCTCTTGCTCGGTCTAAGAGTGAGGAGGAGGCAAGCCAGTAGTCTATCCTAGTATGGACGTTATGGTATGCAGAATAGTGCGTGTACCCTCCCTGTTGAGGATTACCGGACTGCCACACATCCGCCATGCCCAGGCAAGTTATTTCGTTCTGCAGCTCCAAAGCTGCCGTTGTAGGTCTGCGAGGAGGGCCAGTTGACCTGTCCAATGTCGGGTTCAAGGTGAGGTTGAAGTCTCCCCCCAATAATAGCAAGTTCCTTTGGTCAAGTCGTTTGATCTTGGCAGCTAGAGCCTTGTAGAATTCTGGCGAGTCAAAGTTGGGACCATATGTATTGACAACGGTAAAGTCCGCAGCAGGGCTGTGACATCTAGATATAGCATATCTGCCATCAGCATCTATTTCCAGCGTTTGAATCTGCAATTTGGACTTAGGGTTATCCCATGTCAAAACCCCTCTAGAGCTAGTAGTGAACCCCGCAGCTGAGATGTTACCCTCCAACCCTCTGCTTCTAAGCATGTGACTGTGCGCGGGAAGATGTGTCTCCTGAAGCAGGGCTATGTCTATGCGCTGGCGCTGCAAGTAGCTGAGGACCTTCCTGACTTTGCGATGGTCGTTCAGGCCACGAACGTTCCAAGTGATAGCTGTTAGTCTAGGTGTGCGTGTTGTATCCCCGTCTGTGGTGGTGTTAGCCATTATGTCTTATTATTGTGCAAAAATGAGGCACTCTTCTATCTGTGTAAGCCATGGTCATAAAGTGCAAAGTCAGATTAAGCAATTCCCCAATAGTCACAGAACAAACTCCCACCAAACATTTCAATTCGGTTTGTAATTCCCCAAGAACTCCTCCAACCCCCTCTCACAGCAGACCAACCCCAACTTGTCCCAGCATGACTATGTCCCCCTCCCAATACTCCCCAAGCATACTCAGAAAAACCCTGAAGGGGGCCAACATTGCACTCCGCGCGGGGGCCGAGGTTGCCAGGTGTAATAGCCGTAACTTCAGGCGGTACCTGCGCAATCATCGCCCCCGCCGCCAACGCCAAAGGAGATTATCCCAGTGTGAGCCATCAGGGTATTAAGTGACTATTAAAAAATATTTACAGGTTTGCGTACCCGCCGCCCAGAATGCTTCATGCTATTTCTAGTGTGTGAGCTGCGCTAGTTTGCAATTTGCATATGGCGGCAGAGCAGGTGTGCGTGCTCCAAGCGCAGCAACAACAGGCAAATCAAAACAGTCTCACCAATATGTCGAATCATTGGATCTCTCATGGCCCCTCCCTCAGAGGCTCGGGTATTGTGCGCTCAGGTGCTAGAGAGCTCCATGCAGCGGCGCCAAGTCACAGGCCCGGATCAGGGCGCATCTCGAACAGTCATGGCCCTACATGAAGCATTGCAGCCATTCCATGTAACTGTGCTAGTCCTGTTTCTCCAGTTGGCTGCAGGGTTCCCCATCGCTGTTCTGACTCCTAGGGCTACCCCTGTGTTCCTTTGTCCAAACCTTCAATGCCTTGTGGAGGTCCTTAGGATCCGTGAAGATGTGCGAGTGTCCCTGCCGATTAATTCTCAATTTAGCTGGATAGAGCATGGCGTAGTCCAGCCCGAGGTCGCGGAGTTGTCTCTTGTACGGAGCAAAGTGTCTTCGTTCTTCTTGCACCTTCGCAGTGAAGTCCGGATACAAAGGGATGTCAGATCCCTCGAATTGCAGTGTCTTTTTCTCTCGGGCTATTCGCAGGGCTGTGTCTCTGTCTCTGTAGTTTAGGAGCTTGGCAATGATAGGTCTCGGGGTGCGTCCGGCTTCGGGCGCGGGCCCAGCGTGCGGTGCGCCCTCTCCACTATGAACATCGGCGAGAATGCGTCAGCTCCCAGCAGCGTGGTCAGCAGCTTCTCAACGAAAAGCTCCATCTTCCCTGTTTGAGTAGTCTCCGACACTCCAGTGATTCGTATGTTCGATCTGCGGGAACGGGCCTCCAAATCCTCCGATTTGTCTTGGATGACCTGCAGTATCCTGTCATGCTGCTTTCGGACTTTGTCCTGTTCCCAATGTGCCTCTTCCACTTCCGTTATGCGTCTCTCCGCCATGATTAGTCGCTCAGCGTGTTTGTCAACTCTTTCCGACATGCGGTCCATTCGGTAGGAGAGGGCATCGATTTTAGAGCCCAGCGATGTTATGGTGTCTTGGAGGCCCTTTTCCATCGTTACCAATAGGGCTTTAATATCTGCGTAAAACGAGCTTTCCGCCCCTCTAGCCTGTGGGTTGGACTCCATGTCCTGTGTTTCCGGGGCCTTAGTGCGGCGTTGTTCGAAGGGTAGCTTGGTTTGGGTTTTGTCTCCCTTGCCCATACTGCACTCAATTCACAGGGTAACTCCTGGCGCAATCTCCCGCAGTGTCCCAGCTATATGGCGCCGTGAGATCAGTTAGACCGCCCTCTGGTCAATCGTTACCAGGCAGGCTCAGGCCCAAGGGGCACTGTCTGGCCACCCCCCCTGGGCTGTTCTCGCTGCAGATGCAGTGCCGAGGAGCTTCCCTACTGCCATGTCCCCAGACCTGCACCAGGGTATGCCACAAATAATCCACCAAGGCGGGCCTCACTCACCGCCCGCGTTCGTGTATCGCCATCCGTTTGCTCCTCTATGCAGTGTGGGTTCCCCAAGCCTCCGTCTGCACCTATGCTCCCAGGGATCCCACAGTCCCGCTTTAGGGGCCGTGCGTTGTCCGTTCCCAAACTTCGGGCACCCCAGGATATGTGCGCAAGTTCCAGCGGTGTAGTCGGGACACCGCGTGTCTCCGCTATGCAGGGGGGGGGGGTGGCCACTGGGTCTCGGCTCATCCAGATCTCAGGTCTCTGAGTCGCATCGTCAATCACGGAGCCTCAATCCGGCCGATGGGGGCTCTCCCTGCAGGTGGTGGAGCTTCGTAGGTCGTGAGGACACAGCCCGCTACTCCCTAGGGTCGCAGTGGCTTTCACCGGGCTCCTGCAGCTCTTCGCCCCCTACCGGGCCGACGCCACTCTGGTCCGCCGCACGTCGCAGCCCGCACATCGGCCGATGTGCTAAATTCAGATCGGGGATTAGCGGCCCAGGGCCTCGCCACGCAGCTACCGGCTGCTCGCGGTGCTGCATCCCGGAATGGCCCCAGCTCCACTCGCACCTGGCAGCGGATGTCTCCGGGCGTGTGTGCACACCACTGTGTCCCCTCAGGCTCCGCGTGGGCAGGATAATTAACGAATTGTACATGCGATGACGCGGATCTTCGAGATCAACCATCCACCATCGGCGCTGGCAAGCTCCGCCCCCCCCATATTGTCCTATTTTCTATTAATAACAACAATAGGGTAATATTATTGTCAACAATATTTAGGACACAAAAGATATTTAGTCCATAATCTGGTATTATACCCTATTTTGTACTTTAGTGTTGAGATCGAGAGGTCTGATTTTTCGAGTTGACTCTAATGCTCAAAACTAGATCTGGAATATTTGTGTCAAATTCTTGATGCCTTGTCATGAATAGTTCCACTACTTTTATATGTAAAATCTGGTGTATTAGTCCAGATCGTAAAACCACAACTGAGATAGCATCTAGTTCAACAAACCACACTTCAAGAATTGCATTCAGTTCTCGAGAGCAGAACTAGGTTGGTGCCTTGTTATGAACATTGGTACTTCTGTCATTGTTTCATTGGTTAAATCTGGCACATTGTGTCCAGTTTTTGATAACACAGGTGATATAGTACCTACTTCAGGAAGCCACACTTCAAATATTGCATTCGGTTCTGGAGCCCATATCTCCAGTGTTGTCAGTCACGGCCGCTGCAGGTAAGCATTGTGGGGGTGGTGGAGTCGACAGAGGGTGGCTTTATTTATTTATTTTCCCTATTCCATTGTCTGTTGCCTCCCTCCCCTCACCCTTGCGCCCCGCTCCCACCACCTTTACCTGCACCAGCCGCGACTGAGTGTTGTGTTGATTCTAGAGGTCTCAACTGGAGTCTGGAGTCTAGTTCTTCAGGTCTTTTCTGTGGTACTAAATGCATTGCTGCAAAAATAATCAGATATGTTGTGCTCAGCTGAGGAGACATCATGGGGTGTAGGATGATCAATTACGCTGAACACATCTATCATTTTTTGTACAGTTTTGGAGTCCTCTTCTGAAGTGTTATATCCAGTTCCAGAGGTCTCATCTTGAGTATTTTTAATGCTTTTCAAGAACACCTCGAGCATGGTAGGCCCCATTCTGGAGGCCTTGTCTAGTGCCCACCCCAACTATTGTGTTCAGTCTGAAGGTTTCTCCTGCAGCATTCTAAGCAGTTCTGAAGCCCACCTCTGTGATATCGTGTCTACTTCTGTTGGCCACATCTCACGATTTGTGACAAGTACTGTTGGGCTCATCTGAAACTTTGTACTGAGATCTTGAGCCCTCATTTTGAACATAATCTAGTGGGTAAAGCCGCATCCTAAGAATGTGTCACACTGTCAAATGTCATCTGGAGCATTGACACTGCGTGACGAGGTGTTAGAAGTCCCATCTGGTATGTTTTGTATGCTTCTGGTAACCAACACTGATGAATTAGGTTGTGTTTTCAGGAAGTGATGATGGGTTCATTTATTGTTTAATTTGTGCATGCAGGTGCGAGGGTATGTTCAGTAGAGACCGTGTAGGGAAGGGTTAGGATGTAAGTGGATGGATGATTATTGTGGAGTAAGTTAAAGGGTGGGTGACAGTACACTTTCCATTGGGTGCATAGATGGATGGATGAGTGAGGGGATGTGTGAGTGAATAGATTGAGAAGTGATTGGAAGGATGAATAAATATGGGTGAACTAATTGGCGATTGGATGAATGAGCTTTTGAATGATATGTGGGTATATCGATAAATTACTGTCTTGAAATTGGTTAAGTGTTATGTAAAATTGCATTTATCGTGATGGATAAGTTTGTACGAATAGATAGGTGAAAAGGTAGGTGGATGCAAATGGGTGGGTTAGTGGGTGGATGAATGAATGAGTGACTGAAGGGGGGTTTCTGGATGATGATATGCATGGTTGGTAAATGAGCATTTGAATGAGGAGCTGCCGAGATGTCTGGGTCACAAGGTGCACAAATATGGTAGGAAAAAGTTGGATACATTGTGAATTTGTGTTTGGCAGAATGTGTGGGTAAGGCTATGTGTGCAGATGAATGAGGGATTTGTGTGGATGGAAAATGTGTATGAATGGAAAATGCATGTGAATGGCGAATGCATGTGATAAGAAGGGTGACAGCAATCTACATGCTGACGTAGTCGGCATTTTGAGTGTGAATGGAATGATTATGGATCAGTTATCAGTTACTGTGGGTGAATCTGCTCATGTATGTGTGGACCAATGTAGGTGTGTGGATGAATATTTTGGGTGGATATCTAGTGATGTGTGTACATTGGGACATGTGGGTGGATGTATGTGTGAGTAGATGTGTAAATATGTAAGAGGGTATCAGAAACTCTGAAAGAATTTGGTACGAAAATCTTACACCCCAAAAATCATTCTGGATCTCTTTCTTCCCCCTCCCTCATTTAAGTGGCAGAGGGGCCCAGGTTAATTTATGCGGATGGCACACTTGGGTGGCAGAGTTCTTTGCCTCCGCCCCCCCTCCCCCCCCCCCCCCCCCCTTGGAGTACTGCGTCAATACTTTGAGATTGCCACCTGCCTGGCAGAGACCTGCTTGCCGAAAGGGCTTAAAGTGGAAACTGTCCGTCATGGGTGGTGCCCATTTGATCAAATGGAAGCTACCCCCCTACCCCCTTTTGATTATGGGTATCCAATCAGTGGTTTGCAACTTCAATACAGGTTGCAAGCCTTTGATACAGTTTCAAGGAAGGGGGATGCCTCTTTCATCCCCCTTCTATCTTTCAAATAGTGCTGTGGACATTGCAAGTAGCTAATCCATGTGTGCCTCATAATGTTCTTTGGTGCATTGTGACTGAGGGTTTTCCTTTTGCTCAGTCTGCAATTTTGTTAACTGGACGCTTTGCAAGTGCAAACCCGTTTCATACATCAGGCCTTTTGTGTTGTAACTTAAAGTCAAAAAACATTGCTACCAAAATATTGAAAGGTACGTTTAAGAGGCACAATTGTCCAACATGTCCATTACCTACATCGGTCAGGAGTTCAAATGAATATTGTCTTTAAATTTTGCCCTAAAAAATTGATAATTTGTCTCACTTTACTCAGTGTCCCTGACGAGAACTCAGTGTCTGAAGACAGGAGCCCATCTGCGTCATCAGAAGAGCGAGATTCCGGCCTCTTCCTCCTGCGAAAGGACAGTGAACGTCGAGCAATTCTTTATAAGATTCTAAAGGAAGAACAAGATAAAGTCACTTCAAACTTGCAGGAATGCCTTGCACAGGTAAACAAGAGAAGCACCATAAAGTGGGGTTTTGGTTTTACCTATAAAAGGTTTTGCAGGAAAGGGAGTGTCAAGAAATACATTTGAAAGAGATTGCAATGGGTGAGGAAGTGACACATTTCTCAAATCTTTACTTTACACAACCACTCTTCCTAACTCTTTTTGGAATGGAATGGAATGGAAGGGTATTTATAGAGCACATGGCTACCCGGAGGCCTCCCAGCGCTAAGGTCACCGACACAAGGAGCCAGGGGACTAGGGAAAGAGCAAGGTCTTAAGTTGCTTCCGGAAAGCCATGTGGTCCGACATTGCGCATATGTGGAGGGGAAGTGAATTTCAGAGTTTGGAGGCATTATAGGAGAAAGGTCTGCCACCACTCCTGGATCTTTTGATTTTAGTAATCTCTACCAGATGAAGATTATCTAATCTGAGGTTCCTACTGGCTTTATAAGGATGAATCATGGTGGTGATCGTGGGTGGGCTGAGGCCTTGCAGTGCTTTATGAACGAGGCACAGAGCCGTAAACCTGATCCGCTCTTGAACCGGTAGCCAGTGGAGGGTATGGAGGGCCGGTCTGGCCGACAGCCTATTGGAGGTTCCGGTCAGCAGTCTTGCTGCGCTGTTTTGGAGTTTCCTGACTGCGGCGATGGGAGCACCTAGGTACAGTGCGTTTCCGTAGTCCAATCTGGAGAGTATTAGAGATTGGACCATTACTTTCTTAGCCGCCGGGGGAAGGTGGGGCAGGACCTTTCGTGACAAAGCCTCTTCCTTGGACACCACTAGCTGCCTTTACCTCTGAACAAATTAGAAAAGAGTGGGGAACCTAATATACCCTTGCAGGCTTGGGCGATAAAGTTTTAAAGAAAAAGAAGTTTGCCTACAACGGATTTTGTTTATCTAAAGTATTGTACTATTGCTTTGTAAACAATGTTTTTTGAAGGTCACACCCTAAAAGTGGTGGACAGCAGATTTAATCAAGACAATAAATCTAAACTTTACATATAAAGACAACTATTAGTTGGTGATATAACTAATCATGAACGGGCGAGAGAATATATTTCAAAAAGTCATATATTTAATATATGTTCTATAAACTTGATCAGGGAAAACAAGAAATAGAACAGCAACTCAACATAGTTTGTCAGGTGACATCTGTTAACCTATACAATACACTATGTTAACATCTTCTCAAAACAATTTCAAACAATCAATGTTAAAAAGAGGAAGATGACGTCCTGTCAGGTCACTAGGTCTGGCTGGGACCCTCAGCTGGAGGCTGACCTGGCAAGAGCTACTGTGTGCTGGGCCTGTGTGGTTTGATCGTGGCCGCTGACAGATCGTGGCTGCCTGGACCCTCGGAGCTGCACGCAGGCCCTGCCTGATCCACGCTTGGTCCCGACCTTCAGGCATCACCCAAGGTGGATGGCCTGTGGCCCTCCTCTGGTGTGCCCATGACGTACTCCCCCCTGGGTGTTGGGGGCCTCGACTGTTACAACCAGAAAGACAGTAGAGGCAGGAGGCCCAGCCAGCTGAGCGGGTGAATGCGCAGGGCACCAGAGTTACCAGACCCTCCTGTAGGAAACTGCATTTTGTATACAGTATTGCCACTAGGTGGTTATACACTACAGAGTCCAGGGGTTCCCCAAAAGTGTACAGGGCTCAATGTAGAACCCAAAGTGCTCTATTAGTGGTAGTGTGGTCGAGCAGTCTTAGTCCTAACACAGAAGAGTGTAAGACTTTTATTACCCAACATTGACCAATAATGGACACACGACTCAAAAAGGAGATCCAAACCAATTTTAGATAAACATATTTTGTTTGTATTTTATTTTAAGACCAAGATCTTTGCAATAAGGTAAGTACAACTTTAAATAAAAGTACTTTCACTTTCAAAATAAGACACTTAACAATATTTTTGAAGCAGTTCAATGTTATCCTATGGGGAAAACAATAATGTGGTTTAACAGGGAAGTACCACACTTACAAATCTAGTCTTCGGGCCCAAAGGTCAGCAAGGAACAAGGCTCAGGTGAGGACCAATAATGCATCACCAGCGGCACAGGGTCGGCCGGGTACTGAGGTCAAAGTCAGAGTTCGGCCATGTGTTTCATGGAGACTAGGGGTGCCTGACCCGACGCTGCTTGTAGATAAGTGGATTGGTTGCAGGGGCCAAGCTCTGGGGGCTAGCGCAGGACAGAGGGGGCAACAAAGCAGCACCAAACATATACCACCAGCGGCATAGGGGTGGCCGGGTGCAGGGTGCAAAATCAGTATTGGGCACACACAAGCCCCATCCACACTTTGGGAGGCTTTTAAGGTGGTAATACTGGGTGCCTGCATTGCTAAACAATTTGATGTCCTCAAGGCTATTAGGGTCATCCTGATCAGACTTGAAGGAGATATCCGAGATCTGGAACAACAATGTTTTCTATCTAATGACACTGATATTTTAGCCTAACTCTCAGAATTCCAAGAGAAAGCTTTCTACACCGCCGTGCTCAGGCCATAAGATATGGGAAGGTTGATTGCCCAAGCAAGACACTTGCAAATATTCTGCACACCCCTCGCACCACCGCCTATGTCACAGAACTCCTAAATGCTAAGGCCAAATCTGTGATCTCCACAACTGAAATGCTTGATTTCATGACCTCCTTCTATGCCCTCATCATACTCTGTGACACCTACTCTGGGCCCAACCACATTATCTGATTACTTTGACATCATTTAGCTGCTTTGGCTTGATCATGCAGATCAAGCCGATCTAGATTCTCCCATTACAATTGAAGAAATGAAATAAAACAAGTCATTAGGAGACTCACTGGTGATAAAGTGCCTGACCTCGATGGGCTCATGTAGAAAAGTGGGTTTCTGTTGCAGTAACCCCCCATTTTTTTGCCAGACTACTGATGCACTTTGACTTGATGTGCCCTGGGTCCCTGGCAATCAGGTTCCCAGGGCCTGTGTTCTTTTCCCAAAACTAACCCATTTGGCATCTCTAGCCACAGGTCACCCCCTGGTGAATGGTACCAATCAATCAATCAATCAGTGACACTTATAAAGCGCGCTACATACCCGTAGGGTCTCAAGGCGCTGGGGGGGGGGGGGGGGGGTGGGGGGTGCCGCTACTGCTCGAACAGCCAGGTCTTCAGCTTCTTCCTGAAGGAGAGGTGGTCTTGGGTCAGGCGCAGGTCGGTCGGGAGGGAGTTCCAGGTCTTGGCGGCCAGGTAGGAGAAGGACCTTCCTCCTGTAGTCGCTCTTCGGATGCGGGGGACGGCGGCGAGGGCGTGGTTGGCTGATCGGAGGTGGCGTTTGGGAGCGTAGAAGTTGACTCGTCTGTTGAGGTAGCTCGGGCCTTGGTCGTGTAGGGCCTTGTGTGCGTGGGTGAGGAGGCGGAAGGTGATTCTTTTGTTGACGGGGAGCCAGTGGAGGTCTCTCAGATGTCCGGAGATGTGGCTGGTTCGTGGGATGTCGAGGATGAGTCTGGCTGAGGCGTTCTGGATCCGCTGGAGTCTCTTCTGGAGCTTGGCGGTGGTACCGGCATAGAGGGCATTGCCGTAGTCCAGTCGGCTGGTGACGAGGGCCTGGGTGACGGTCTTCCTGGTCTCGTGGGGATCCACCAGAAGATCTTCCGTAGCATGCGTAGGATGTTGAAGCACGCCGAGGAGACGCTGTTGACTTGCCTGGTCATGGAGAGGGAGGAGTCCAGGATGAAGCCCAGGTTTCGTGCATGGTCTGTCGGTTTGGGTGCGGTGCCCAGGGCGGGAGGCCACCAGGAGTCGTCCCAGGCGGAGGGTGAGGAGCCCAGGATGAGGACCTCCGTCTTGTCCGAGTTCAGTTTCAGGCGGCTGGTTGTCATCCACTCGGCTACCTCAGGTACCCAGGGCACTGTGAACCAGGGAAGACCTCTAAGGGCTGCAGCACTTATTGTGCCACCCTTAGAGGCCCTGTACCATTACACACACTGCCTTTGAAGCCTGCGTGTTTTGGTGTGCCATGCCTACAACCCACTGCCCTGGCATAAATCAGTCACCCATCTAGCTGGGTACCCTATACCAGTGGTGACAGGTGCCCGAGCCTTGTACCCCTACAGTGTCTAAGTCCATTCTTAGACAGTGTAAGTGCAGTGCTGCCATCTTAGAGATGGCCCCTGAAAAGTGACCAGCCTCTGGTGGGCTCCCTGACTGGTACACATCAGCCTGCCACCACAACATGTTTCTGGACCCCTAGGTTGGGAACCTTCGTTCCCTGAGCCCAGAAACAAAGCCTTTCCTTGGCGCAGGTGTTCACATCTACCCTAGGGCAGGAAGAACCATCTGTGGCAGGGGAGTTTCAAAGGCCTGGCAGCCTTTGTAATGTGACCCCAGCCTCTCCTGCTATCAGGAGCAGGCCCCCTTCCTGTCTCTCCTCCTTTTCGGTGGAGGGTGTGCCCACCTCTGCCAACTCCACCCCTCAGGTGGGTGAGGCAAGGTGAAGCCCTTTCTTCAGTGCCCGCCATCTTGCCGATGGCAGGGACTCCCCAATCCGGATTTGGGATTGCACTCCCTCCCCCACGTTGGGTGAGCACACCCAGGGTGTAGTCACCCTAAGGTCTGTAGCCCATTGGCTACTGACCTCAAGACCCCTAAAACGTCCCCTAGATACAGTATTTAGGGATCAGCCCTGAACCAAGAAGGCAGATTCCCACAACCTAAGAAGAAAAAAGACGAAAAAAGAGGCCCAGCATAGGAGACTGCTGAGAAAAACTGACTTGACCCCAGCACTACCGGCCTGTCTGCAGTTTCCAGAGATCCTGCGCCAAAAACCGTCTTGTCCTGCAGCTAGCGACCTCCAGAACCCATAGGAGGACTGACTGCCTTCAACAAAGACCGGATCTCCTATGAACAGCCGTTCTGTTCAGAAGAAACACCAAAGAAATTCTCCGAGGCTGTTGAGGAAAAAGAAATCCGACACCTGGAACAACCACTGCAACCGTCGCCTATGGCCCAAATTCGAGTGGCCCACTGGTCCCAGAGAGGTCCCCCATCACTCCAGAGTCCGGGTTCACCGTGGTTTGACCCCTCTAAGACTCCCTGGCGTTGCCTGCAGCCTCTGTACGTAGACCTCCCAACCCCCTGTGGCCCGGTAAGATGAAATCCGACCTCAAAAGACACCCCTGCATCCCTGGAGAACAGAACCTGAGGTGCACTTGCGTCCCCGAGCCCTCCAACTTACCTGCCCAGCTGTTGGTTTCTCTTGGAAGTCTTCCTGGACCCAGCCTGCAGCTGAAAACCAGATCCAAAAATCCCCGTTTAAAACAACAAGGCACCAGACACCAAAACAGCACCCTTCACCCAGCTGCCCTTGCTCCCCTGCGGGTGCACTTTGTGTGCTAAACCGGATCCCTCTTTGCTCTGAGCTAATACCAGGAGCATGGCTCCTACAACCTTGTGGCCTGCTCGCCAGCAGCCGCCAACCGGAGCCCCCCTATCCCTCATTGGATAACATTGGGCCTCAGCACTCTGCACCCGGCCACCCTAGTGCCGCTGAGGGTGTAACAAGAGTCCATCCCTGACCCTGGTGGATTCCTGAGTCTTTCCCAGAACCTCAACTCCCACTACCGAATACTTACCCTAAAACCGATAACACTATTTTCCCTTATAGGATAACATTGACTGTTTTTCTTGGAAAAGTTTCTAAGTGTGGAGTTTGAAAACCTAAAGAAATTCTTTAAAATTGTGCTAACTAACCAAATCGATTTTACTTACCTGTTTACAGGAAATGTTCCAGAGTAGTATCCAGGTATCCCACTCTGAGTAAGAAAAGTAATCTAAAAAGTAACTTACCTGGTATTTTACTGAAAAGCCCATTCAAGTCTATGTACTGTATTTACAAAGACTTGCATTTCTCTTCAACCATACTGTAAGTCAAAACAAAGCACATATACAATTACAATTCAAACTGTTTTACAAACTGCATTACTACTGTGAAGTATTTATTGCTTACCTGTGCCAGGATTGCTTGGTTCTAGAAAATAAAATAAATAAAAGAATATTTTCATACAAAAACATTTGGTCTGAAGTTCAGTCTTTGATGGTGTGAATTCATTTGCTGACTGGGTTTGTAAAACAAATGCTTAACACTGTCCTCTGATACTGCCATACTGCTCGACCACACTACCACAAATAGAGAGTGAGGTGCTATCTAACTTTACCTCTGCCTACCTTTAGGGTTCCACTGGACTCTGTGCACACTATACCTCACTCTGGTAAAGTATATACAGAGCCAGCTTCCTACAGCTCACTACTGCCTTTTTTAAAGAATATGCTTCAATACTTGCCACGCATTTATTACTCTTGTTTGAGGACTCCTTGAAGACAGGAACACTGCCGCCTTCCCTGAGAGAGATGGGTATCATTACACTTCTAAATCCCAGAATGGGGGGGGCGTGGCCAAGATGGAGGCGAGATAGGACGTGAGTACCTGTTCCTCCGGCGCCACCACACTTTAGCCTTGTTATATCACCCAATCTGGAGCCTATCTGCGAGCCCCTACAAGCGTAGAGATCCGAACGGAGAACCCAACATCAGCGCCTTACTTCTTTCTAGCTGCTACCTGCTTTATGCGGACTTTCCTGCCCCGACGTGGCTGTGGCTTTGCAGGCCCGGACCGGGTAGCGCCCTCCTTGGAGCCCCAGCAGTGGCTGCACAGGAGAGCCCCTCGAAAGAGGAAAGCGGAGGGGCGCTACAATAGTGCGCTCCACGTCTTGAGTGCTTGGCGAGGTGAAGCGGCGAAGCGGCTGACGCAGCCGCAAGGGTGTAGGACTTGGAGCCGGTGCCATCTTGTGCTCCCTCGTCGCTGCCTGGTTGAGTGGCTGGCAGGGCCCGCAGATCAGAGGCAGGTGGGTCTGACGGAACATCGGGCCGCCTTCGCTGGACCCCATCGCTCTGGCATGTGGGATGGACACCCAGGGACCCGCAAGCGGTGGTGGAGCCCTGTGGTTGCGACCGGAATGTGAGGCAGTGCCCTGGAAGAACTGAGGTGAGGACAGAGGGCTTGTTGTGTGCGTGGCACGGCCTGGCAAGGCTGATCCCGGTCCACAGATCGGTGGACGGCGTATAGTGGGGACTAGGGCTGCCACCAGTATCCGTGAATTACAGCGAGGCGGTGCTTTCCCCAGTGAGGCCCCCGGCTGTGCTTGTCATCCCGGTGGGCTCTCACGAGCCAGACTGCAGGTTAAGGATTGCGTTTTAGGCGGTAGAGCGGTCCTCCGCCCAAGACCCTACTTGAGTAACGGAGGATTGGGTAACGCTGTGTAAAGAGACGCGACCATACAGTGACTCAGTGCGGCCCGTGAACTGTGTGGCACGAATGTCCCCCTTGAGAATGCGTGGCGTACAGAAGGAAGCTCTCCAGGCCTGTCCGGAGACCAATCCTGAACTCACCCTGCTGAATCCTGCACCGGGGACTGTGACGAGGGGGCCTCTGCAGTACATACAGGCCTTGGGGTGGCACAAATAGGTCCGCGGTCCGGCGGACAGTGCGGGCACAGGTGGTGCCCTCCAGCCCACTTTTGCCCAGAGTGGATTGCGTACCTGCCTGCCCCACGGGGTGAGAAATCGACCCAACTTTGGTCATTGCACAAGGGCGGTAATCCGGATGCAAGGATTGTCTCCTAACGGCGGCAGCAGAGGCCAGTTCTGAGACCTACAGGGGCTGTGGCAGCTCTACGGACCGGAGAGGTGGGCGATATCGAGCGGCACCACGGTGCCGACGGCTCATCATGGCAGTGGCAAGGGCCCAAAAAGAGAAGCCGTTGAAAGACCTCCTCCAGAAACAAGCAGGACGATCGAATCCTCAGACCGAGGCAAGGGCAAGCCAAATGGAAGGTGATGACTCTCCAGCGACCAAAACTTTCATGGTCGAACTCATCACAGCGATAAAAGAAGACATCCAAGAACTTCGATCTCAACTAACTGCCGATCTAAAGGAGGTTAGACGCGATGTCGACGACATCGGTGAGAGGGTGGTGAGGACCCTAGAGGAACATGATCTCGGCGGGAAGAAGAACTCCATCAACTGCAACAGTATATGATATGCCTCAGTGAGCAGAATATAGACCTTCAGTCCCATGCAAAGGACCTGGAGAACCGCTCCAGATGGAACAATATACGGCTAAGAGGAGTCCCATGGAAGGAGGAAGGAAACGATCTTCGTGCCTATGTTAGTGCCTTATTCCAACAGATCCTCGGGGAGGAAGAGTGTTCGGACATTCAAATGGATCAGGTCCACTCAGTGGGTCTCCCTCGCGGTTTCAAGGCCCCCCTCCGGATATCCTTGTATGTGTACATGACTTTCAACTAAAAGAACACATACTCCGGAAGGTGCGTGATCAATGCCTTATTCCAACAGATCCTCAGGGAGGAAGAGTGTTCGGACATTCAAATGGATCGGGTCCACCGAGTGGGTCTCCCTCGCGGTTCCAAGGCCCCCCCTCCGGATATCCTTGTATGTGTACATGACTTTTAACTAAAAGAACGCATACTCCGGAAGGCACGTCATCAACACCCCGTGCAGTTCCGCGGGCACCATCCAGCCTTTTATCAAGATCTAGCGGCCTCCACGCTTATTAAGCGCAGAGCATTTAAACCTGTGACCAATCACCTCCGAGAACAGAACATTCCCTACTATTGGGGCCACCCGTTTCATCTAATATTCAAATATCATGGCAAACTCCTCCAGATCAAGTCATTAGAAGGGGCAATGGAAACCCATGGCCTCAAGAAGGCCCCATCAACCGAAAGGGAGGATTGACCAACTCCACGATGACACTGCCGCTCTTTGGAATGGCAACGGGTCAGAAAACCTTCATCAAACCAAAAACCTGATCTGGCTACATGCAAACAAGAATGAGAGGTGGTTCTTTCATCGCTGACACAAGTGACTGAACGCCCGGATTCCCCTTGACTTACCTGACTAATGGCTTCCAGTTGTGTTCTCTGGTGAGCGCCGGAGGGGCGGAGAAGACTGCTCGAGATGAGAGATCGCCTCTCTCTTGGCACGGACTGGTAAGAGAATCTCTACTTCTGATTCGACAATCTCCTCGCCACGACCCCCTAGACTTTAATTACTGGGATGAACTTTTGTCATGCTTGCTAGATCAGACTTTTCCTTTGTAGTATTTTGTTGTTTGTTGGTATTAAGGGTTGGGGTTTGTTTGGGTCTTTTTTTGGGTCTCCGCATCAGTTCTTAGGTGGGAATGGCAGACAACAGGTCATTTCATGACAGCCCTGAAGGCGCAGGCGTTGCTTAGACATCTGCGCACACTCGACTTCATCCTTCCCCAAATGCCCAATGGGTAGAGATATGAAAGTAATCAGCTTGAATGTGCGAGGGGTGAACAACCCGGTGAAGCGCGCGGCGTTGCTTTCCCTCCTGGAAAATACCGATAGTGATATCTGCTTACTCCAAGAGACTCACCTGCTAGCTAAAGACACCAAGTGCATGCATCATAAACAATTCCCACAGCAATTCTGGTCCTCAGGGCAATCCAAAAAGAATGGAGTAGCTATCAGCTCAGCAAGCATTGCCAATGTAAAGTCATCTCGACCATAGCAGAAGTTAAGGGCCGGTAACTGGCCATTAGGGTACAATGGGGCGAACCACTACTTACACTGGGAACATCATATGCACCTAATGAGAAACAAGAATCGTTTCTGCGCTCTGCTCTAGCAGATGTTCTCGCCTCCCCTGATGCTGCGATCTTAGTTGGGGGCAATTTAAACCTGGTGATGGACCCGAAATTAGATAGGTCTGAACAGAGATCATACCAAGCTGGGGCGCTGTCATCGGGTGGGAGGAGGTGGCTGGACGACTGTGGGCTGCATGATGTATGGTGAACACAACACCCAAACGAACGTGACTATACATATTTCTCCACAGCACATACAACATATGCACGTCTTGATCACTTTTTAGCCTCGACTTCCCTCATGTCTAGCCTGCATTCTACTGAGATCACTCCCCGCTCTCTTTCTGATCATGCACTCATCTCCGTCCTTTTGCCTGCGCAGCACATGTAATCATCCCCCCCGGGCTGTAGACTACGAGAAAGCCTCCACCACTCTGAACAGGTGGTCAAGCAGGTACGAGATACTATAGTACACTACTTCCAAGACAACGATCTGGGGTCTACTTCACTTGCGGCAGTGTGGGAAGCTATGAAGTTGGTGACGGGGGAGAGTTTATCGTGATCGTGGCATCATACTCGGCCCTGCGCAAAGAAAAACGCGCGGAGCTGGAACGGGAGGTGGGAGAACTGGAGGCGGTTCACAAGCTTACAGGTGCTCCGAGGGTTTGGCGGGAATTAGAAAACCAAAGGTGAATGCTGAAACACTTACATTTAGATTGAGACACAAATTTTACAGATAAATGGCAATAAATGTGGGAAAAGATGCAGATGTCCGTAATACAATCAGTGCAGGACCAATCGGGGAGGGAACAGGTGATCGAATTGTTGAGGCCTTTCGTAGTTTTTATCAGCTCCTCTATGCAGCCCGGGATTCCCCCTCTGATGAACCAAATGCGTATCTGAGTACATGTGATCTATCCACTATACCCAAACATGTTTCCAAAAATCTGGACTCAGCAATCAACATAGAAGAAGTGATATCAGCCATTTCTAGGCTGAAAATAGCCAAATCGCCGGGACCGGATGCCTTCCCGGCCACTTTTTACAAAACATTTTGTGTGGAGCTGGCTCCTTTTTTAACTCCATTGTTTAACTCCTTTCTAGATACGGGGGAAGTAACGCCTTCAATGTCGGAAGCATTGATCTTGGTCATTTTAAAACCTGGGAAGGACGCCAGAGATTGTGGGTCTTATCGACTCATATTGCTCCTTATCATTGATGCAAAGCTATTCGCGGGCATTTTAGCCTTGCACATTAACCCCCTCATGGCCGACATAGTAGACCCTGATCAGTCAGGTTTCATTCCTACTAGACAGGGTGCAGACTGCTGCACCTCGTCGATCTCGTGCATCGCTTGCGGCGGCAGGCCTTCCTACCCTCTATAGACGCGGAGTAGGCCTTCGACCTCGTTGATTGGAGATACTTGTTCGCAGCGCAGCTATTCTTTGGAGACAACTTTATCCGCTGGATTCAGTGCATCTATGCTGCCCCCAAGGCCTTTATCCGGGTTAACGGATGCAGATCGACCCTCTTTCCTGTTGCCCAGGGCACACGCCAGGATTGTCCCCTATCCCCGCTTTTATTTGAGCCCTACATGGAGCTGTTTGTCCAGCGGATTTGGTCAAACCCTGAAGTTGTAGGCCTTAAATTCGGGGCGGATGTACATAAAATTGGCATGTATGCCGACAACGTGATCCTCTTGCTTGCCCAACCCCAGCTTACTCTGCAAACTATGACCAGCCAACTTACGGCCTTTGGGAATGTCTCTGGTTTCCGAGTTAACTCCGTCTCTCTGACGGTCTCTCTCAATTACACATCATTACGGGATAAAACGACCAAGGTTCTGGATGTCTGGGTGCGTCTTAAGCTGGCATGGTTCGGGAGAATAGCTGCAGTGAAAATTACGGTACAACCGTGCATCCTCTATATCTTCCAGATGTTGCCGCTGACCCTACCGCCAGGGACTCTCAAGACACTGCAATCCCTTATTAATAGGTTTGTATGGGATGGTAAGAAGCCTTGCTTCTCACTACCACACATAAAATCCACAAAAGCACAGGGAGGGTTGGGCCTCCCGCTGGTTTTTGCTTACTACCAAGCATCCTGTCTTCGCTACCTGTATGAGTGGAACAGGCCCCTATCCAGTAAACACTGGAACTTTAGGACCAATCGTAGCGGGAGTGGACATCTGGTGTGAACTGTGGCTACCCCGCAAACATAGAGCTTGGGGACTATATTCTTCACCCGTCACCTCGCCAACACTCAGGGTCTGGGATCGGTTGGCCTTATCGAAAGGCTGGACATCCTTCCCCTCACCCATGACCCCCATTGTGGATAATCCCGATTTCCTGCTGGGGCAGGCGTCTCCAGTATTGTACCGCTAGAGGGAAGAGGGTTGCAAGAGAGTTGGCTAACTTTTTGACACAGAAGGAGTGATACCTTTTGCCCAATTGCACAAAGACTATGACGTACGAGCCTCAGATGCATTCCACTACAAATAAGTCACTCACTGGGTTACGCAATCGAATAACTTCGCCCAAATGTCCGACCCCTTACTGTGTGTGAAAAATGGATGGTGTGCAAAAAAGACAATCGTAGGCTCATCTCTGAGCTATATGCTATGATTATGGCATGCCCGACGGGCCACAGTACAAAAGCTCAAGTGCGCTGGGAGATTGAATTGGGTAGACCGATATCGCCCAAGGAATGGGAGCTTATCATATATAGAACACATCACACTGCACACAACACAGTGGGGACAGAATCCACCTATAAAGGGGTTACATACTGGTATTACACACCGTCCGTGTACATTGCTGGGATAAGAACAAGACAGACCACTGCTGGCGGGGTGTGGCTCAATGGGTACTCTAGTTCACCTACTCTTGCATTGCCCGAAATTGGTGTCCTACAGGAATGTGGTTATTGATGACATTGATGCGGCATTTCAGATCACATTACCGCGCTCCCCAGAATACACGCAGCTGGGTCTCTCCCATCCTAAATCATTCCCACTGAAGTCTCTGAGAGGCAGGCAGATCACATTGGCACTGCTAGCAGCGTGACAGGTTATTCTAGCAAAATGGGGGTCACCAGCACTGCCTGAGCCGATTGATTGGATACACCGTCTTTGGCAGCTATTGGCCATGGAGCGCCTTTCGCTCAGTGTCGAAGGAAAAGGCAATGAGTTTGCAAAATTGTGGGCCCCTTATTTACAAATACTCACCAAAGATTTGAGGGAAGTGACCTAAATATTTGCACATCCTCAAGCTCATACCACTAGAGACGCCTGGCTTCATTCGAAGCCCGGAGAGTTAGGCAATGGCCCTGTACGATATTACATACGATGACGAGACCTTAGGAAGGTGTTGGAACTGATGCGGAGAAAGGGTGGGTGGTGGTTAGGGGGAGGGTTAGGTTGTGCCAGATGTTTTGTTTGTTTTCTATCTAAAACTGTAGTTGTCACTGACGGGTGAGCCTAATTAGAATCTTTATTTGACATTTTACTGCAGGTCGACCTCTGGGATGTAGACCTGAACGCTGTGTATTTCTGCTCACACCTTGCCCTGCCGGCATAATGATGTAGGCAGCCCAGCTGTGTATATACCTATTGAATGCCACACAATAAATATGATTGATTCTAAAACCCAGAAAGCCTGCTAACCTCCGTGGTTCTTAACGACCCCTCTGCTTAATAAATGTAGATAATAAAGTGTATTCCAAACTCCTTGCCAATAGGTTCCAGCCTCTCCTACCAATTATGGTTCAACAGGATCAATCCGGCTTTATCCCTGGCTGATCGACTTGCCACAACCTCTGCATGATCGCCACAGTAATGCACCACTTAATCCTCAGGTCTCTGCAGTGGCTGTCCTACTTGACGCAGTTCAATCGCTAGAGTAGAAATCTCTTTCCACTTCTTGCCTGGCTCGGGCTCAGCCCTGGCTATATTAAACAAGTACAATTCCTTTATGGTCTCCCTACGGTGCGTGTATGCTAAAATGGACAGCTATCAACACTATTTCATTCACCCAGGGCACAAGACAAGGTTGCGCACTGTCACTGTTCCTTTTTGCCATCGCCATGGAGACGCTGGCGGCGCGACTTAGACAACATCACACAAAAAAGGGAACTGAATTTACCTCCAGGGCTCTAGTGGTCTCCATGTGTGCAGATGATGTCATCCACTATGCTTGTGACCCTAGGGAGAACCTGGCTTCCCTGATACGACAGGTGATGCGCTTTGGAGGCAACTCAGGCATTCAAATCAACTGGGCCAAATCTATACTTTTTCCACTTACTGATAGTAGAGTACAATTTCTGACTGAATACCCTTTACAATGGGCAACTAACCCAGTTCGCTACTTGGGTATTTGGCTCAGCCACAACACAGACAAGGTATGGAGATCAAATTGCGGCTGCGCCATGAGCTGGTTGGAATACAGAATAACTATGTGGTCTAAACTGCCCTTGTCCTTGGGGAGAATGAGATGATCATTCTCTCCAAGTTTGTATATCTCTTCACTAAAATTTCTCTCCTGCTCATGACACAATTATTCCCACGCCTAAAATCCCATATGATTACACTATTAAGGGAATGCAAACAGCCTAGGGAATCCTTGGAACTACACACCCTACTGCTTGCAGAGGGTGGCCTGTGAATACCAGACATGTCACTATATGCTCATTGCGCCCAAGCACAATATTTACAACGCTGGTTGTATCCTACTCCTTTCCAACCACATGGCTATTGACAGAGATTGTGCGGCCTCTTGTCTGCTGCTGATGGCCCTATTTAGCCCTTACAAGCTTCCATGGAGGAAATCAACACTGTCGAGTGTGTCTGCTGGGCATTGGAGGGTCTCCATAAAAAAGCGAAATTGTCACTTTTCTATGCTCCTCCAATGCTACTGATCAATGTTGGACTTGGCCCTTTTTGCAGGGTCATCCCTGAACTTTTTGCCTTCCTCCTATATTTTTCTGACCTGCTGTTGGCTGTTATATTACTCTGAGCACTTTACCACTGCTGACCAGTGCTAAAGTGCATATGCTCGCCCTATTGTAAATTGATGTATGAATTAGAGATTCCATGATTGGATGATTTGGTCTACTGGTCAGACCATAGTACAGTGCACTGAGTGTGCCCAGGGCTTGTAAACCAAATGCTGCTAGTGGGCTTGCAGCACCGGTTGTGCCACCCACAGAAGCAACCTGTAAAAGTGTGTCTAAGGCCTGCCATTGCAGAGCCTGTGTGCAGTCTGGTACTGCCATGCTGACTGAGCAAGTGCACCCACTTGCCAGTCCCTAAACCTTCCCTTTTCTACATATCAGAAACCCCTATGGTAGGCACAAGGGCAGGGTGCATTGTAAGTATAAGGTAGGACATGCCCTGGTGTGTGTGGCATGTCCTAACAGTGAATTACAGCCATTTTTTCACTATTGCAAGGCTACCTGTTCTCCATAGGCCAGAATGGGCAGTTATATTATTACATTTTATAATCCTAACTGACTCAGGGAACATGGCAAAAATTCGAGTTTAGTATGTCTGAACTCAGAATGATAAAATACATATTTTAGTGAAGTTACTTTTAACATTCTGTGTTTGAAAATACCCCTTTTAGAAAGTCGGTATTTTCTAGTCTAACTATCCAAGCCTGCCTCTGCTAGGTTGCGTATTCCTTGTCTGGGTTTGAGTGACAGGGCTGGGGGATTCCGGGAGAAAGGGTGAGTCAGCCCAGTGGTGAATAGAGAGATCTGCATCTAGATGGGAGTTAAGAGTTGCTCCTGGGACCTGAATTGGGCTGTGCCTTCCCTCCACAATGCTGGCTCCACCTCCTGTGGTGCGTCTAATGTCTCTGCCCTGCACCGTGAAAGGAGAGAAGGAATCATGTCAAGAGAGTGCTCCAGGGCTGTGCCTTCCCTCCACAATGCTGGCTCCACCTCCTGTGGGGTGTCTGATGGTTCTGCCCTGCACTGTGAAAGGAAGGAAGGGGTCATGTCAACAGAGTGCTCCAGAACTGGCTAGGACTAGGCAAAGGCCCCTCTGCCCACAGAGGACAAAGGATTTGGGGGTATAAGTATTGAGACCCTGATCTCAAGAATTTAGATTACTTTTGGACAACAAGAAGAAACCTTTGGTGAGGAGAGGAACCAGAAGAAACTGAGGAGAGACTATCCCTAAGCTGAAGTGCTGCATGAGGTATTGGCCTGAAGAGGTTGCCTGACTGCCAAAGAAAGGAGAAAGGGCTTTTGTGTGCACTTTATTCAACTTGTGAAGGATCTCCAAGGGCATGAGAGAAGAGCTTGCCTCCTGCTAAAGTCTCAGGGACAACAGACATCAACCACCTGCTCCCTAAGAGCTCTTTGGAAGTGTCTGCTGCAGTTTTGGGCCTTCTGAGGGAGTGCGTCTCGCAAGGAGCTGGAAGCACGACTCAAGAGGGAGAATCATGTCGCCGTCGCAGCCGCTGCTGTCGCATCGTGGATTTCAACACTGTAGCTGTCGCAGTGCACTGCATCTCAAAAAAAGTCCCGCAACCCCGAAGAATCGTGTCACAGTCACAGCCGCTGCAGTCGCATCGTGGATGTCGCCGCTGTAGCTGTCGCATTGCATCGCATCAAGAGAATCGCCTCGCATCCACGGAGAAGCGTGCTGCCGTTAGAGCTACTGTTGTCGCATCCTCGAACAAGGGTATCACCGCTGCAGTTGTCGCATCGAGCGGAAGCGTCTTGCATCGTTGGAAAAGAGTGTTGCCGCCAAAGCCTCTGTTGTCGCACCATGGAACAAAGGTGTCGCAGCTGCAGCTGACGCATCGAGTTGAGACTTCTCTGAACCTCGGAGAAGCGTGTCACATCAGGAAGAATTTGACATCTTTATGTCTTTGCACCGGATCTTTGCTACATCTCCATCTCTGCAACACTTTCGTTGTGGAAGCGTGACACATCGTAAGGTACATTGACTCAAAGTGGCGCATTTTAAGATCTAAAGAGAACTAAGCTAAACCTACCATTTTAAGTGCAGTAATGTGCTTTTTTGTTGTTTGTGGTCTGTGTTAAATCTATATAAATAATGCTTATTTCTAATATACAACTTGTGTGGTGTCCATCTGTAGTGTTGTCACTTGATTACTGTATGTGTTCACAAATGCTTTACACACAGCCTCTAAGATAAGCCTGTCTGCTCGTGCCAAGCTACCAAGGGGGTGAGCAGGGGTGGTTTTAGAAGTGTACCCCTTGACCCTGACTAGAGGCAAGGGTCCCTATTTGTCACAAGTACCTACCTGTGCCATCTAGAGACCCCCAAATCTAACAATCAACAATCCCCAATTTACAGTGCTTCTAGATAAGGGGGCTGCTTTACGTGCGCATACATACAAGCTTCAAATACTTTCTTACCTCTACCCTGACAGACAGTTCATTGCACCTTTTAGCCTAACACAACTCCACCACCACACCTTTGGACACTGTATTATACTATCAACTAAAAGCCACATGCTGCACACTGCACAACACCTTTCCTACCGAGCCCTGACCCTCCTAGTGCTGGAACACATTCCTATGTCCCCCTCCCCTCACAAACTAATAATGTGCCTTTACAACAACATGCAAAACTCTTCTCTGATCACTATACCTGGGGCTAGGGGCCCTGTGGAAATCTGACAATGACCCTGCCATCACTGCAGCACAATGGTCCTATTGCTGCGAACAACTAACATTTCTTTCCCCAAACTACTGATTGCAATTAATTCACTTCAAATTCTTGCACTGCATTTATTGAACTCCCCAAAAGTTATGCAGAATCGGTGTAGTCCCTGATCCACGATGCTTACTTTGCAGCTGCCCACAGGCTTCATTCCTTCACATTGCTTAGCAGTGCCCAGACGTGGCCCCTTTGGGGGGGTGAAGTGATAACACATATTCAATTGATCACCGGTCATAGTGTTAGCCCCCATTGTCCACTAACAGGATTGTTAGACTATGTTAAAGATGTTACTGATATGCATAGATGACTCATTGCCATTTTAATCCTGCTGGACAAATGTAGGGTAGAAATCCACTGGGGCAGGGAACCTGCTCCCACTATCAAAGCATGGTTACATGATATCACATACTGCCAAGAGCAATTGGTCACTTATTAGGACCTTATGCCTCTTCGATCACACCCCAAAGACATCTGTGAATTATGCACCACCTAATTTTGGCAACATGCTTCTAACCCTCCCACACCTGCTTCAATCAAATGACTGTCCAGTCCGTGTGAGGAACTGTATACCCCCCATGGTCTGTGTGATGTGAGTATGTCCTGTGGTGCCTCTTTCACTCTTTGACACCCAGTAAACACATATTGTGCTGCATGCTATACTATCACCAGTAGCTTTAATGTGCCTAATTCTAGGCATATCATTAAAAAATGTAAGTAATTGACAATGTAAAATGCTTCATTTTGGATTGCTTATTGTGTCATCACCCTTGGTCTTTTTTCCCTCCCTCCCCCCATTCACCACCCTGTTTACACTCCCTTCTGATACAGACATTGCTGTTGTGTTGTACTGTATAAAATGGTAAATGGCAATAACGAGATGTCAAAAAAATTATCATGCATTTGTCGTCTCTGGCTGGGGCGGCTCCTCCGCTAAGGCAGAGGAGTGTCACCCCCCTGCCTTTCAGCACTGTAAATACAGAAAAATTCAACCAGTTATTATATTTTAATTTTTTCATGCTGAGTCAGTTTTGAGGAGCGAGCGGGGCTGGGCTGCACAGTGCAGGGGAGAGAAGTGGTGGTGCTCTCCAAGTGCTCATGACTGTTTGGCTGGCCGTCTTGGATCGGCCAAACAGTCTTTATTTTATTTTTATTTTTTATTTATTTTTAGAGTTTTATATAGCGCGAACTTGAACCGATTAGGTTATCAGAGCGCTTTACATAGCACCAGTTCCGTTACATGTTATCAAAGCACTTTACATAGAATCAGTTACGTTACATAAGGAACACATTTCTTTTTGTTCTAGTGAATAGGGTTATCTCTTCACACGGGGGAAGGGATACACCTGGCTATACTTAGGATTACATGCGTTATAAAACAGGTACAACAGAAAAAAATTGCAAATGTACAAGAGATAGTCACACAAGGAGAAGGTGCAAAAGGATAAACTCTAGGCATATACTAGTGATATCTCTATCTACTTAGGGAGGGGATACACATGGATATACTCTAAGAGTCACATAGGAATGTTAGAGAGTCAAGCGGACTCCTGCATAAACTAGTGATTAGAGTTATCTCTATATATATAGGGAAGGGGTAAAACTGGATATACTCTAAAAATCACATAGGGATGGAAAAGAACAAAGCGGACTACTGCATGTTCAAGTGATTAGAGTTATCTCTATATACATAGGGAAGGGATACACATGGATATACTCTAACAGTCTCGTAGGCGACTAGTCGTTAGTGTTATTTCTATATACATAGTGAAGGGATACACATGGATATACTCTAAAAGTCACATTGAGACTAGACATTAGAGTTATCTCTATATACATAGGAAGGGATATGACCGGAAATACTCTAATGGTCACATAGGAATGGTAGAAAATACAAAGGTCTACTGCATACACTAGTGATTAGAGTTATCTCTATATACATAGGGAGGGGGTATGACTGAATAATCTCTAAATCACATAGGAATGGTATATGGTGCAAGGTCTAAAGCAAATACCATTAATTAGAGTTATTGCAATAAGTCAAAGAGCAGAGTTCCATAAGTGTGGATGCTGTCACAGCACAAAGGGAGGGTGGGAGGGATGCAAGGGTATGGAGAGAAGGGGAAGCACAAAAGGGAGGAAGCATTTGAGGATCATCCACGGGGAAAAGGGTTAAGGCCGAGGGCATGGTAGGAGGGCTAGAGTCCAGAGAAACTGTCCGAAAACAGCAGCCAAGTGTCGGTCAGGACAGAACAAAAGTCAATAAGTCCAGGAGAGAAGGTGGGAGCCCAGGTGAGAGATGACGCTGGAGGCCAGCCGCAGGCACGTCGCCATCTAGAAGAGCTTGTAGTCATCCGGCACGGTGGGCGTCAGAGAGCGCAAGGTGGTGAAGGTGTTGTTGCGATCACGCGTTGGCCGTGAGGCGCTGCCACGGCAGCCGGTGGGTTGTGTGTGGATACAACCACCCTGGAAGATGTGTGGCCTCCGGGAGCCATGAGCAGCACATTCAGAGCACTGGAGCCATTGGTGCCATGATGCAGGCGGGGGAGGGGGGAGTGATCCAGGAGATCCGACTCATGTTGCAGGACCACGGGGCAAAACGGAAGTGGCAGAGGCCCCCAAAGCGGCAGCCGGACGGGTGGCAGGCCAGACAGCCTGAGAGAGGGCCGCAGTATAGACAAGAGGCCGGGGAGAAGTTGGGGCGAGCCAGAGGTAGAGAGTCCCGCACCGGATTGCACTGAAATAGCATCACAATACTCGACCCAGGCCCGCCCAGTTTAAATTACAAATGCACTCAATCTCTCCATCACAGGTGTAGGTGGATCAAGGTATCCGACTGGGAAAAGGTAGTGTAGCTAATCAATCAGCAGGCAAACAATCCCAGCATGGGCAGCAGGAGACACTCACCGCCATCGGGTTCGACACAATCTTCTCAGGGCGCCCACACACATAATGACCAGCTGGAGGGGGGGCCGTTGCTCGGATAAGCAGGGGAAAGCAGCAAATCGAGTCCAATCATTGCTGCGGCGGTGGGTGAAAAATCGCCTTCACAATCCAGTAGGGCCGGGTCGTCAGCCTTCCAGACCGGCACTTCCGCCACGCACCCTGCCGCTGTTGTTGCGTTAGTGGCCGGGCAGTCGAGTACCCCAGACCCCGGCTGCAGGCAGGGGCGGGCCGCAAACTTCAAGGCGACGCATCTCCGGCTAGGAAGCCGCCAGAGAGCTCGGGCGTGCACAGATCAGCACCGCTACATCTCCGCAGCACGGGAGCACAAGAGAGGCGCTAGCTAGGGCGCTAGAAGTGGCGGCGGGGGACCGCGGCCGGCGGAGCCGGGAGCCCGAGCGGCCATCTTGGACCGCGACTCCTCCTAGTCCGTAGTTCAGGAGCAGAGCAGGGCCCAGGGAGGCACGCCCTTCCCTGAGCCCAAGCAGCAGCACGACCCAGGCAGGGTCCCAAGCAGGAAGAAACAGAGTCATAAGCACTTTGCATGTTCTCCACCACAGCTTGGGTGGAGAACATGCCCAGGCTCCCATTCCCTGCTGGTGTGCTGAACCACGGCACTCAGACCAATCACAATGCTGCAATGCAGCTTTGTGATTATCTATGGGGAGCCTGGGTGCTTCCTGCTTGCACAGAAGCCAGGAAAAGGACAGAGGAGAGGCAGGGGCAGGTAAGCAATATTTAACTTATTTTAAACTCCCTCTCCCCCATCTCAGCCACACTACAGCTCCTGGGAGCAGCTGCCTCTTTTCTGTGGTGGGAGTGAGTGCTGTTTCTGTACGGTAGTTGGGCCTGAATCTGGGCTGCCTTGTGTCAAGGAGCTTGTGGTTGCTTAGGCGGTTGGTGAGGCATTGGCTGATTAGTTCATCTAAGACCTTTGCTCGGTACGGTAAGAAGAAGATAGGTCTGTAGGTGGAAAGCGTGGTTGGTTCATGGATGATTTCTTAATCAGGAGCATAATAGTCACATGTTTCCAGGTCTCTGGGAATTTGAGTCGATGGAGGAGTTGATGATGGGTGTTAGTGCTTCGTTGATAGGTAGGAGTTCTTTGGTGAAAGCATGGTGGGGAAAGCACCAGAATGGAGCCCCGGAGTAGATAGTCTTCAGCAATTGCGACAGTGGTGACTACAGGCCACGAGGTCAGGGTTCATTCATCGGCTGTCATGGGAAGTTGAGTTTCAACAGTGACGGGGTCTGGTTGAGGATCGAAGTTGCTGTATGTGGAGGTGATTTTGTTACAGAAGAATTCCGAGAGCTTGTTGCACAGGTGATGTCACTGGAAGTGCCAGGAGGCATTGTGAAATCGTTGATGATGGCGAAGATTTCCTCGCTGCTCTTACTGTTGGCATTAATGCGATCTGCAAGAGCTGTGCTCTTGGCGTTCCATTTTTTTTTCTTTTTTTTGCAGCTCTTGAAATGGTAACAGGGTGCCATCCCGATAAAGGTCCCCAACCACGTGAAGCCCGCACTCCTCCCAGCCCCCCAGCGCCGACCAGTCTCCGCCGTGCGGCAGGGCAGTGCACATGCCCAAAGGAATCTCCGGTGCATACGGGGTAGAGATGCCCACACGTCTCTGGCCGCTCACCCAGCACTGCCGAAGAGTGCGCTCCTCAAGCGTTAGCTGGTCCAACCGGAGCTTTTGCTGTAAGACGATGAAGGACAGCACATGTCGAGGGATAACCCTGCCCTGCGGCCCATCCGGGCCTCTAAATTCGCGCGCTACCGCTTGTGTGAGCCACTGTAGTTGCGCCGCTAGGTAGTACCACTCGAAGTCAGGGACCGCCATCCCCCCCTCCTCTTGCGGTCCCGGCAAGGTGGCCAACGCCACCCTTCGTCTGCCCGAGCCCCAAATGAATCCGGACACCATCGATCGCAGCGTCCTAAAAAAGGACACCGGTATCCATACCGGCAGAGTGCGGAAAAAATATGGCAACCGCGGCAAGGCCACCCTCTTCAGGAGTGCTATCCTCCCCGCTACCGATAGCGGCAGGGTCCGCCAGAACCCCATGCAACTTTGTATGCCTCTCAGTGCACCTCCTATGTTTCCTTCCAGAAAATCAGAGTGGGCATGATAGATACAAAACCCCAAGTACGGTAGGCACTTGGCTTCCCAGCGTAGGTCCTCCAGTTCCAGGGGTCTTGGGCTGTTCGGGGTCAGGGGGAGCAGGCGGGTCTTCGTCCAATTAACCCGCAACCCCGATAGCCGACCAAACTCCCGCAAAAGGGCCCGAGCTCCCGACACTGAATCCTCAGCGTCTACCAGGTACATAAAGAGGTCATCCGCATACAGCGAGATATAATGACTTTCACCTCGCATCTGTAGCCCCTCATAGTGCCGTCCTTGGCGGGCCTGCGCTGCCAGCGGTTCAATCGCCAAAGCAAATAACAGAGGCGATAGGGAGCAACCCTGTCGGGTACCTCGCTCCACCGGGTATGCCGCCGAAATGGAGCGCCCTGTGCGGACCCTGGCCGTCGCAGAGATATATAACAGCTGGTTTCATCATATATAATCATCACCCAGTCCAAAGCCCCGTAGCACCTCAAACAAGTAGGGCCATTCCACACTGTCAAACGCCTTCTCAATATCTAATTACAGCACCACCCTCCCAGGTGAGTCACCTCCGCCCTCTCCCATGATCTGTATCAGTCGCCTGATACACGTTGCAGTGTTCCGGGTTGGGATAAAAACCCGACTGATCAGGGTGTATGAGCGTTCTCATATGATCTGATAGCTGTGTGGCCAAGATCCTACTCAGTACTTTGTAATCCACCGTTAACATGGAGAGTGGGCGGTATGCCGTCACGGCTGTGGGCTCCCCCCTTCTTGAACAGTGGTATGATAATCGCCTCTCTGGTGGATGCCGGTAGTCTGCCCACCTCCCAGGACTCTTTGTACACCACGTGTAACTGTGTCGCAAGGATGTCAACGTTCGCAGCATAAAATTCCACCGGTAGGCCACCCCCCCCTGGCGACTTCCTCCTAGCCATGTACTTAATCGCTGCCCTGATCTCACCCAGCATGATAGCAGCGCCCAACACGCCCCCCTGCTCCAGATCCAATCGTGGTAAACACGCCCCCTCCACGAAAGCGTCCAATCCTTCAGGTTGTTCCGTCATTCGGCTCAGATATGACGTGTAATATTCTAGAAATTGTTCATTGACCTCTTTCTGAGTGTATACCAGGCTCCCAGCTGGCGTGGCCAGTGACAGGATAGGGGTGCCCCTAGCTGCCCGATTTGCCAGCCAGGCCAGTAGCGTACCCACCTTGTCCCTATCCGCGTGTGCACGGACCATGTATTCCCGATAATCGAAGCAGCGAAGCCGCTCCACCTGCGTAGCCACCCGGTCGCGTGCCTCCAGTACTCTCTCCTGTCCGTCAGCGGCCGCATGACTGTCTATCTCTGCCTGGCACAAGCTAGTCTCCTCCCTTCCTATATCGTCCAACAGTGTCCGACGAGTCCCGGCAGCGGTCGCAATGCACACGCCCCGCACCACCACTTTGAAAGCGTCCGACTCGTGTGCCCTGGATGTCGCCGCCTCCGCATTTTCTGCAAAATAAATCTCAATGCCCTCCTTGACCGCCTTGCAAAACACAGGGTCCTCCAGGGCCATTGGGTTTAGTCGCCAAGTAGGTATCGCCTGACGCTGGCGCGACCAGAGGACCGCGATCAAACACGGGTTATGATCGGATATCAGTTTAGCTAGATATTCGCTATGATGCGTAAGCTCCTGCGCCCCTGGGGTACACAAAATGCTATTAAGTCGCACATGAAGGTCATGCGGCGCAGAATAAAATGAATAATCCCTATCGGCGGGGTGATGCGTCCGCCAAGCTTCACAAGGCCCCACTCTGCTTGCCAATCCCGCCGCACCTTGGCCATTCTCCGCACCGCTGACTGGGCCAATGGGGGGTGGGATCTGTCCATGTCCGCGTCCTCGATGGAGTTGAAGTCCCCACCAATAAACACCGTGCCGACCAGGACAGCCGCCAGTCTCCCCGACAGCCGCGAAAAGAAGGCTGCCTGTTCAATATTCGGAGCGTAGACACTGCAGAGCGTGACGTCTCGGCCATCCAGGCGGCCGAACACCGCCACAAATCGCCCCTCCGAGTCAACTATCATGGACGTGGGCTGGAAAGGGACCCCCGCACGCACCCAAATCAGAGCCCCCTTGCATATGCTGAGTAAGTGGTATAAAACAGCTGACCTCTCCACCTCTTCAACAGCGCCTGCCCTTCCGCCTGTGTGATGTGTGTCTCTTGTAGAAAGGCTACCTGAATCCCTCTGTGGACTAAGTAAGCATGCACCTTGTATCGTTTTCTCATGGAGTTAAGCCCTCGCACATTCCAGGTCATACATGTTAGTTCAAGTCGGGTCGCCATAGGGAGGCATACAACAGCTCTCCCCTCCACACATCCTGACGGGCACACTGAATACCCCCCGAATTCAAAACTACCCCAGCGCACCCTCATCCCTCCCTTCCCCAGAACAGGTTCCAAACAGTTGTTACCCATCCAAACCCAAACCCCGCTGTCGGGGGAAACTCTGGTAACAACCAGAGACTCACAAGGTATGTGAGGTAGAGGGGATGACCCTACGCCAACCAGGCTAGACCGCGAACCCCCCAGCTCAGCTTATCGCCCAGATCACTGTCATGTAGTCCTTCTCACCCCGGCAATATCCCGCCCCTCCACCCGCCCCCGTCTCAGGAGTGTAACAAGCATCCCGTCCGCTGTCGCAGGTTCCCAGCAACAAACCCAGAGGGTTCTCGCAGCCGCATTATCACTAGCATGCCCCCTTACTGTGTACCATGCGATGTCCAACAGCGCTATTCATCCAGCAGGTCGTCGGCAGTCCGTGGTGTGACCTGTGGCAGATCGTCTGATGGAGCCTCAGATCCTCCCGATCCCCCTTCATCCGAGCCATGATTTGAGTTCTAATCCACCACCGACGCCACTGCCTCCGCTCCGAGATGATGGATACCGCCTGCAGAGCTGCGTGCCTTTTCAACTCTGTCTGTGAGGCTAAAGGAGACTGCCTGCCAACAGTCCGTTTCCCGTTGCGGCGGCTCTGTCTTGGTTTTGACTGAGCCTCGTCATCCTTCCCCATTTAGCGGTGCCATCCGCCGGATAGCGCTCCAACCACTGCCAGGCGTCCTCCGGAGTATCACAGAAGGTTGCCACTCCGTCGACCATCACCTTCAGGCTAGACGGGAACAAAAGGGAGTCCTGCACCCCCTCCTTGCGAAGGGCCCCTTTGACCGCCATGAATGTAAATCGACTCCGCTGCACCTCCTGGGAGTAGTCCGGATAAAGAGAGACGGAGGCGTTATCTACCTTATATGGACCAGATGTCTGGGCCTGCCGCAGGACGAAATCACGGTCTCTGAAATGCAGCAATCGCACCACCACCGGTCTGGGTGGGCGGCCCGGTGCCGGCGGGCGCGCTGGGACGAGATGTGCTCTTTCTACAGTATAGAAGTGCGTCAGCCCCTCCGGGGCAACTACCTCAAGCAGCCAGGTTTCCAGGTAGTTGACCATGTCGTCCCCCTCAACTTTCTCGGGCAGGCCCACCACCCGTGTGTTGTTGCGCCTATTGCACCCCTCCGCATCCTCGGCCCTCTTCTCTAGTTGTTTCACTCTGCGCTTAAGATCATCCACCGCCGCATCCGTCGCCCTCTGTGCCAGCTCAAGCTTTTCTAGCACCAGCTCCGCGCCCTTTACGCGGTCCGTTAATTTATCATGGTCCGCCCTTAGCAAGCCCAGACTCGTTGACACCTGCGAAATGTCATGATGCAGCGATTCCCTAGTGTCCGAGATAGCTTTAAGTATCTGGGCCATCTGTTGTTGTTGCAGCCCAACAGCCGAGCCTCCGGTGGCGGCCTGTTCCTGAGACTCAGGTGCGTCCTCCCCCTGGTCTGTCTGTACTGTCCCTGGCGCCTTGCGTGGTTTCCCCATCTGCCTGGTTTCCAGCTCCAGTAGCCGAGGCCCAGTATCACTGATGGGGTGGAGCAGTCGCGTTGTCACTGAGCTCTCGCTCCTTAAAGTTCAATAACCCTTTCAGGCACCTGTCCGGGGTGTCCCAGTGCCCCCCGCCGCAACGAACGGCGAGCCCCTCAGTTGTCTCCCAGTTGTCTCCGGGCTGGGGGAGGGCTCCCCACACAGCTGTCGCCTACTTGCACCCCGGTCCAGATCCAGGCGTAGCAAGACCTCAATCCACGGAGCCCCCCCATTCTCACCTCCAGATCGTTCAGGGGTGTCCACACTGCAATCTCGGTCCAGTCTTCAGAGGGCGGCCCTGTCAGTTGGACCGGGGGAGCCACCACAAGGGCGTCACGTGCTCCTGCCGCTGTAATGTTAGCCCCACTTCTCACAGCTGGTGTCCCCGCCGTTGCAGGTCGGCAGCCCCCAGGCCTGCTATATCATAACCATGCGCAGCTAAAGGCCTCCGCTCCAAGGTAAGTCCGCCACATCTCAGTTTCCCCCTCCTCGCTTGTCAAAAGGAAGCAGCAACGTCGGATGGAAAACGGTTATGCGGGGCTCTATCTTAGGCCCTTCTCCCTGTGACCGTCATCGGCGGTGGGTTCCGGTTCTCCTTAGCCGTCCCCAGTAAGCCTCACTAGACAGGCTCTCGCTAGGGCCAGGATCGCCTTCACCTCCACCTCAGTGTACCCTCTTGCCAAGCGCTCTCTCCAGCTCCTCGCCCCCACCGCAGGGGCGCCGTCCTCCCGTCGCCGGAATGGCCGCCGACCTGTCTGGCGCCTCCCTCCTTTTGTTGCGTTCTTCGCCGTGCTGTGCCCGTTTTGTCACTCGGCCAGTCCGGGCTAGCACCACTGCCAAGTTTACTTTGCCCACAGGGTCGTGCTGGGCAAATGCTGCTCCCGGTCTCCCCTCGCCGTGGCTGTACTTGCCGCCCCCGCAGCCCAGGAAGAGCGGGCCCTCTCCCAGGTGCCGGGCCAACAATCGGGTCCGTCAGCTGGCGCCCTATCGGCCTCTTCTCCCGCTAGCGCCAGGTGTTCGCGTGAATGCTGGGCATCCAGGCGTCCACTCTAGGCACTGGTAGGGCCCCTTAACCGCTCCAGTGTAGTAGCCTCCCCGCTACGCAAGGTCGGGGGTCAGAGGGCCGCTCCAGGCCGCAACCAACATGGCCAGCCCCCAGAGGCGGAGTCTCGCTTCTCGCCCCCATTCACTGCTGTCAAGGCCGCTTTTCGTGCCCCAAAGTCGTGCGGGTGCCGTTCAGGGTCGGGGCGCCCCGGGGAGTAGCGAGCCACACCGGGGGAATCCTTTCAGCAGGATAATTGCTGTGATCTTGGCCGGAGCTCTATTCTCGGCAGCTCTCAAGCCACGCCCCCATGCTCTAGGTGTTCCATATCTGCTGGTGGTAACATCTTAGTGTACTTTAAGATATCTTTATCTACAGAGTCTTGACTTGCTCTTCATTTGCACTGAAGTTGCTAGCAGTGGTGTTTTGTCAGCCTGAGAGCTTCTGTGTACCAACCGACCTGTTGTTGGGCTCTTGCCATTGAGTTGCACTTAAGGGAAGTCAGGATGATGTTGGTGCATGCAGCAATCCAGCTGTTGGGTTCTTGATGGCTTTCTGCAAGATGCTGGTGTGCTCACATCGGTGCTTTTCTGACATGCTTTTCCATCTGGGGTGGTGGTGGAAAGTCTGTGGTGGTGTGGGATGAGTATGCTAAAACTTACGAGGGTGTAGTATGTCCAGGTCATAGTTTCTGGCTTGTCAACTGTGATGTTGCTGAGTGAGGATAAAACCAGGTCCAATATGTGTCTGGAAATGTGAGTGGGTTTAGTAATGTGCTGGGTGAGGCCAAGCCTTCTGAGGTGTTTCTAGCAGGACTTTAAATTTAAGGTCAGTTCAGTCTTTTAGGTGAAAGTTAAGGTCTCAGAGGAAGATGAAGGTGCTGGCATTGCTGATAGGGGGTGCGACAACGTCTGTGATGTTGCTGGCACAATTGGTGCGGGTCCTAGTGGTCTGTACATGTGGTTTCCACCCAGGGAGGAGCTGAGATGTGAGATGTTCCATATAGCTGGTGTTGGGTGTCCATGTAGATGGTGCAACTGACAGTATGGCGACTCCATCTCTTGTCTTGTGCTGACAGTCTTTTCTGGCAATCTTGTCACCGACTGGAATGGCTGTATTCAATTCAATTCAATTCAATTAATTTATATAGCGCGCTACATACCCAGAGGGTCTCAAGGCGCTTGGAGAAGGGTGGAGGATTACTTGTCGAATATCCAAGTTTTAAGTTGCTTTCTGAATGCTAGGTGGTTCTGAGTGAGGCGAAGGTGAATGGGAAGTGAGTTCCAGGTTTTAGCCGCCAGGTAGGAAAAGGATCTTCCTCCCATGGTGGTTTTGTTGATGCGAGGTACAGCAGCAAGGGCTTGGTTGGAGGAGCGCAGCTGGCCGGAGGGGGTGTAGAAGGAAAGTTGTGTGTTGAGGCAATCGGGTCCAAGTTCGTAAAGTGCTTTGTGTGCGTGGGTTAGGAGGCGGAATGTTATCCTCTTATTGACGGGGAGCCAGTGGAGGTTTTTCAGGTGATCAGAAATGTGGTCGTTACGCGGGATGTCTAGTATGAGTCTGGCTGATGCGTTCTGGATGCGTTGGAGTTTTTTCTGAAGTTTTGCGGTGGTGCCGGCGTATAGGGTGTTTCCGTAGTCCAGGCGGCTTGTAACCAGTGCGTGGGTGACCGTTTTTCTAGTTTCGGTGGGGATCCAGCGAAATGTTTTTTTGAGCATGCGAAGAATGTTGAAGCAAGATGAAGAAATGGCGTTGACTTGTCTGGTCATCGAGAGTGAGGAGTCCAGAATGACGCCCAGGTTCCGTGCGTGGTCTGTCGGGATGGGTGTTTTCCAAGGGAATGTGGCCACCAAGAGTCGTCCCAGGCAGAGGGGGAGGTACCTAAGATAAGGACTTCTGTTTTGTCGGAATTCAGTTTCAGACGGCTGTGCTTCATCCACTCGGCCACTTCTTTCATTCCTTCATGTAGGTTGGTTTTGGCAGTGTTAGGGTCTTTGGTGAGTGAGAGGATAAGTTGAGTGTCATCAGCGTAGGAGATGATGTTGAGGTTGTGTTGGCATGCGATGGCCGCGAGGGGGCTCTTGTATACGTTGAAGAGGGTGGGACTGAGTGAGGATCCTTGTGGCACGCCGCAAATGACTTCAGTGGCCTCTGACTTGAATGGTGGGAGGCGGACTCTCTGGGTTCCTCCGGCAAGGAACGAGGTGATCCATTCCAGTGCTTTCCCCTGGATTCCGATGTTTCTGAGGCGTTGTATCAGGGTGCTATGACAGACTGTGTCGAAGGCTGCGGAGAGGTCGAGGAGGATGAGGGCGACTATGTCTCCATTGTCCAGTATAGTTCGAATGTCATCTGTAGCTGCGATGAGGGCGGTCTCTGTGCTGTGTTTGGCTCGGAAGCCGGACTGTGAGGAGTCGAGGGATTTGTTGGTTTCGAGGAAGGCGGCGAGTTGGTTGTTGACAGATTTCTCGATGACTTTGGCCGGGAATGGAAGGAGCGAGATGGGGCGGTAGTTTTTGAGTTCGGTGGGGTCAGCTGTGGGTTTTTTCAGAAGGGCGCTGAGTTCGGCGTGTTTCCAGCTTTCCGGGAAGGTGGCGGAGTTGAGGGAGCAGTTGATGACGTCTCGGAGGTGTGGTGCTATGATGGAATCTGCTTTGTTGAAGATGTGGTGAGGGCATGGGTCTGTGGGGGATCCTGAGTGGATGGAGTTCATCAGGCGGATGGTGTCCTCAGTGGAGATTGGGTTCCATTCATTAAGGATGTTCAAGGGGGGTGAAGGTACGGCAGAAGGTTGGGTGGGTTGGTCTCGGGTTGGTTGTCGAAGCTGTTGTGGATGTCTGCGATTTTGTCGTGGAAGAACGAAGCTAGGGAGTCGCAAAGGGTTTGAGAGGGAGTGATGTCGTTGGAGTTGGCAGTGGGGTTGGTAAACTCTTTGACGATGTTGAATAATTCCTTGCTGTTGTGGGCGTTGTTGTCTAGTCGGTCTTTGAATGCGGCTTTCTTGGCAGTCCGGATCAGTTGGTGGTGTATGCGGGTGGCGTTTTTGAAGGCGTCCCTGGTGCTGGTGTTTGGGTCTTTTTTCCAGGCCTTCTCAAGGGAGCAACAAAGTTTCTTAGATTTCTTAAGATCATCATTGAACCAGGGGACGTTTTTGTTGCCTAGTTTGATTTGACGTTTTTTCAGGGGTGCTAGGTTGTCGGCGCTGTTGGTTAGCCATTGAGTGAGGTTTATGGCTGCTTGGTTGGGGTTCGAGGAGTGGGCAGGGGGGTTTTGAAGAAGCGATGAGGAGATCTGGTCGATGGTGATTTTGTTCCAGTTTCTTCGCAGAGTAGGTTGAGGATGGTTGTGGGTTATGGTCTTATTGTAGATAAAGTGAACGCAGCTTTGGTCCGTCCAATGGAGAGCTGTGGTGTGACTGAAGGAGATATGTTTGCTGGAGATGAAGATAGGGTCGAGTGTGTGACCTGCGTGGTGAGTGGGGGTATTAACAAGTTGTTTGAGTCCGAGGTTGGCGAGATTGTCCAGAAGGGCGGTGGTGTTGCTGTCGTTGCTTTTTTCCAGGTGAAAATTGAGGTCTCCCAATAGAATGTAGTCCTCGGAGGGGAGGGCGTGTGGGGTGATAAAGTCAGTGATGTCGTCACTGAATTGTGCACGGGGTCCTGGTGGCCTGTAGAGGAGGGTGCCTCTGAGAGTGGTCTTGGGGTCGGTGTGGATCTGGAAGTGAAGGTGTTCGGCGCTAGCGAGGTTGACGTCTGAGCTGGTTGAGATGCGGATGGAATTCTTGTGGACGATAGTGATGCCTCCTCCTGTTTGCTTGTTGCGGTCTTTTCGGATGATCTTGTATCCATCCGGGATGGCTATGGTGATGTCTGGGGCTGAGGAGGCGTTCATCCATGTTTCAGTTAGGAAGGCGACGTCCAGAGAGATGGTGTCTAGTAGATTCCAGAGGTCGATGGCGTGTCTGTGGACCGAGCGGGTGTTGAGCAGGATGCATTTTAGGTGGTTGGTGTCAGGTCTCTGTTTGGTGTTAGTGGATGAGGAGTTGGTGTTGGTGCCGTCAAACTTGCAGGAGTTGCATGTGAAGGGTCCATGGGTGTGTCCAGGGGCGGCTTGGGCGCAGTTGGGGAGTCGGCCGGGGTTAAGGGCCAGGAGGGTGGAGGCGGCGTATGTAATGCGGGTGGGGTGGGTGGGACGAGGACCAGGGGGTCTGGCGCTGGGCGCGGGCTTGGCGCGGACGGGCGTAGACGGGCTTACCTTTGGCACACCTTCCGCGCAGCCGCAGCGCGTGGACGCTGCGCGTTGGGTCATCTGCCTTAAATGGTAGTTAGGGGGGGGCGGAGCGTGGTAGGGGCAGCTGGGAGGCGGTATCGGGGAGGGTAGGCGGGCCAGGGGAGTGCACACCAATTGCAATGGAGGAATGGGAATGGGACGTGAAACGGGGCAGAGGCCACAGAAGTCCGAGTAAAAGTAAACAAAGACCGATAATGCAACTGAAACCAGCAATTCTAAAGCAGCACCTTGTATTCAATAAATATTTATCGGAAGTAAATTGTATGAGCTCTCAGATGCGCAAATCAGGGGGTGAGACTCGGCGCTAGATATGGGTGAAAGCGCTAGTAATTAGAAGCTAAACAATACCACACAGCAGTTCCAAACAGCGCTAGAAGGAGGGTCACGCTCGGGTCTGTAAGCAGGAAATCGTGTAGGAGCGACCGCTATGGACAGGATCCAGACGGTCACAGCGTTGAGAAGGGGGAGGTCAGCTAACTATTCGTGGATGGGAGGGGCAGCTGGGAGGCGGTATCGGGGAGGGTAGGCGGGCCAGGGGAGTGCACACCAATTGCAATGGAGGAATGGGAATGGGACGTGAAACGGGGCAGAGGCCACAGAAGTCCGAGTAAAAGTAAACAAAGACCGATAATGCAACTGAAACCAGCAATTCTAAAGCAGCACCTTGTGTGTGGCACCAGTGCGGCAAGCTATGGGCGGGGTTGAGAGCACAGAGCAGTGTACCAGGGTAGAGGTGAAAAGGGAGAGAACTAGGGTTCCTGCAGCTGGGCGCGGTCCAGGCTTGAGCGGGCACAGACTGACTTACCTTTGCCGTGTCCTCATCACACCGCTGTGGGTCTGTGCTGCAGCCACGATGAAATAGGTCCTGGGAGCTGGAGGAGTTCAGGGTACCTTGGGCAGGAAACAAATGATGTAAATTCCTCTGAAGATGAATGATGGGAAATCCAGTGCTGCCACTTCCGTTCCAGAACAACAATGGGAAATAACGTTGTCTTGCTTGTCTTCTTTTTTTAAAGATGACTTTGGTGGGAAACCAGTGATGTCTCTTTCTGTGCAGATGGATGATGGGAAATGGGGGAGAGGTGTGGTGCAGTAGCCAGGGCGGCTGACTTCGGGGCTCACAGTTTGATCCACAGCACCGGAGTCAGATTTTCTCAGCACCATGTGACTCTGGGTAAAAGCTCACTTAATCTCCCCGATGGCCCCCAGCGCCCTGAAACCATTATGGGTGAATAGTTTGTGCTTTACAAATACAGTGTGCAGATGGGCAATGGCAAATGAAGACGTCTTGCTTTGCTTCTTTTTTTTGTATTCCTACATCTATTAGCATCTAGCAGAATATGTATTAAACGCAGATCTTTCGTTTTTTTAATCAATGAATGGTATATATTTATTAGTAGTATTTTGCTGTGATGAAATGCATACATTGTTGGGTAATGTTTTTATGATTCTTTTATGGCCAGGAAATAGCTGAATTTGGATATGAGTGAATCACTAAATTTAACTGATTCTCAAATGAGACCCTAGGCCTGTGAAAGAACAAGTGAAAAAATTGCCTCCCTTTGGAGAGCAGTGTATGTGCAAAAATGTCAGATGTGCCCCCCATGGACTCTGGCCTTAATGTGGAAACCATGGATCAAACAACCGACACCAGCAAGGAGCTATTAACCAAGTATTCCCCGAACAAAAACATAACTATGAAACAGTTCCAAATAATGTCATGTTTCTGTACAAATTAGATGGACATTTATTCTGGAGCAGTGAGATTCAGTGTGTTAAAAATACTGTTCCATGTGTATCCTGCTCCACGTTTTTTAGCTATCACAGATGATGAGTATTCTATCTTATGTGTATGCAACCATGAGCTGTTTCTATTTCAATTGCTAAAGTAATACTGCCATATTTACTTCCATTTGTAGTACGGCAGAGTAATGGTTCACATTGAGCACGCAGCAGTGCGCATGAGCAGGATGTCCTTGAGTCCGTCGGACAGCATTGGACGGTCCCTCTGCCTGCTGCCTCTGACCGCACGCATCGTAATGCAGCAGTAGGATAGGGCAGCAGATGTCCGGTGGACCGCCACCGACAAGCTGTCGGATGGCCTTCTGCCAGACATTGGAATAAGGCACTAGACTTGAAACAAGTTTCTTTCTTCAGAAGACAGTTACAGAAACAATGTTAAGTCGAGCTGGACAAAATAAGAATGAAAACTTTAAGTTGGTAAAGTATGTAGAATAATTTTTTCAAAACAAGCGCATTTCAAAATAAATAAAAGTGTGAATATTCCTCAAATGTGAATTAAAGAAGTAATGAGGAGGCTGTGCAGGTGCCACATAATTTATATAGCGTTAAACTGCCATTTCGGCTCTGACACCTGTATTTGAAAGCAGTGATTACACATTCTTTCAGGTCTGCCTTAAATGAGAACAAAGCATGCTATGTGGTTTTAGAATTCACACAACAAAACACACTATCTTTCAGGATCTAGTTACCGCGAACTCCTCAATGCTGTTCCCCAAACCTTGTATTAGCAATTGTGTTTTTAACTCTCAAATTGACAAAATGGGGGCGAGCAGATGTATGTAACCTCTGTGTACGTATAATATGAAGTGTTTGGACACAGTTGGTACCTGGAGATAAGTGCATGATGGAGTCCTTGTTCTGCAAGCTGAGCAGAGCTCTTCCAAGCTTCGCCTAGAAGCAAGAGTTAACCTTGTTATGTCAATGAAATTAGGATTCAAAAGTACAAATACAATTGCATAAATAAATCAGAAAAAAAATTCATCATCCAATTTGAGTCCAATAATCCAGGGAATCTATCCAAAACCTGAAGAATGACACAAAATAATGAAGGAAAACTATAAAATCAAGAAAATCGTAAAAAAATAATTTTGGTTAAAAAAATAACCACCTCTTCTTCCTTGAAAAAAAATATGATTCATCTAGGTTAAAAATAAAGTTCTATGTCCAAAAATCAAACCTATAAAAAACTCCTCATATAAAACAAAGCACAGTGAAAAAGCATTATGATCAATGTTAACCACCTAAAGCAGGAAATATAAAATAAATGTAAACATCACATTTCACAGTAAAGCTTACTGCAGTACCGTAAACAAATTAACAGATACTAAACTAAAGAACACACTAAATCAACTTCTAATTACAAAGCATAGTCTACCTGAATTGGAAACCAGCCATGGGAAACCGAAACTAAAAACTCCATGAAGAGCCGGAATGGCTGAAAACTAAATAAAAAAAGACAACTTCAGTCTCATTCAAATCAATGTTAATAAAATAACTTCTACTTATTAATATTTATAACAGGATAAGTTACATGTTAAAAAGTCAATGTCTTTCTGTGATTACATAAAAATGTTCAAAAATCTTTTATGTATAAATATATATTAAAATTACTGATAACAATATTTGACCAATTTGTCCACTACTTTTAAATATATTAATGATGTTTAAAAAATGTATGTAAAGAATCATGTGTTTATTAAAAATTATTGTACATGTTTAAATAAGCTGTGTAACTACAAATACAAAATTAAGGTGTGCTACACTTATATCATATGTGTATTTACAGTTATTATGGCGATAAATTGTTTTTATTATATTTATATTTATAGTATTTATTTATAAATAATGCACAGCAAAAAAAGTAATATATTTAGAAAATGTCTATAACAATAAAATGTAAAAAATTATGCTTTATAAAAACTACATTGAAAACCAAATAAACAATTTAAACTAAAAAGGAGCATAGCTTTTTAAAATACAAATAAAACATATGAACTAATAGTAACAGTTTATTGATATCCCATTTATTATTCCCAATAAATACTTATCCACATCTGAAAAAGTGTTATAATCTGAGAAAATTCTAGTTTACTTCTCCCATCACTTTAGGAAAAATTGAAATTCGGGTAGGGGGCAAGGTAATAATTCCCACTCCAAACTAAAGCAAATTATGGAAAGTGCTGTATTTGGGTTGTCCGCGTGGACTCTATTCTCACTTAAAATGTAACCACATTGGAGAAACTGTTGGTCTTTAGGGAGTTCCAATTTCATATTCACACTCCAAATTTACTCACATTGACCAAATTATTGGAACCGGGAGGCTAAGATGTACCCTTCCCACTCAAAATGTAAGCACATTGAGGAAAGGTTTGGATATCCAAATTACTATTACCTCTCCAAACTTAACCACATGGGCAACATGTTGGGACTTTAAGGGGTTCATATTTACTACTCAAACTCTAAACTTAACAACGGTGTTGGACTTTAGGAGTTCAAACGAAACCATTCCGATTTCCGACTTAACAACTTGGGGGAAAATGTTAGACTTGAGAGTGTTCAGAATTACTATTCAATCTCCAAAGGTTATTACATTGTGGAAAGTGGTAGATTTTGGGGAGATCAAATTTACTATTCCCACTCCAAACTTAACAACAATGGGGAAACCGCAGGACTTTGGGTAGTTTAGACTTACTATTCCAACTCTAAACAACAAAGTTAACCTTCTTGAGGGAAGTGTTTGAGTTTAGTGGAATGTTAAGGTTTACTTTTTGCAATGCTAAACTTAATTATATTGGGGAAAGTGTTGGACTTTGAGGGGCTCAGACTTACTATTCTAACTTTAAACCTAACACACTGGGGAGAATGTTGTACTTTGAGAGGGGAGCTGATTCAATATTCCCACTTCAAAGTTAACCTCATTGGGGAAAATGTTGGACATTCGGGGTTTCCGATTTACTTTTTGAACTTTGAACTTCACATTAGGGATAGTGTTGGACTTTTGAGGGGGTTTGAATTTACCATTCTCACTCCAAATATAACCATATTGAGGAAAGTGTTGGATATTGGGGTGGGGGCAGTTAACTGTACAAACTCAAAGTTAATCGCATTTGCGGAAGTGTTGGACTTTGAGGAGTTCCGATTTACTATTCCAACTGCAAACTTAATCACATTGGGCAACTTGTTGGACTCGGGGGGGGGGGGTGTCAGGTGTACTATTCCCACCCAAACCTTCCCAGAATGGTGAAAGGTTGGAGGGATAGGTGTATGATTCTAAAATCCAAGCATCATAACATCACCTCATTGAGGAAAGTATTTGTTTTTGGTGGGTGAGGGGGGCGAGTTAAAATTCAGTATTCCCACTCCAAAAAAATGATGTAATTTAGATTTCAAAATTATGTACTGCCATACAGTTATAATAGACATTACACTAATACAAATGCATTGCAGAAATCCATTTTGATCATCCCAAAACATAAGCCACACAACACAAAAAAGTAGATTGAGAGTACTAAGAAAAGTTTTAAAAATATATATATATATTTGCTTTAACTTTAAAAGTAATAGCTATAATTGTTACATTGAAAAAAAGGAACATTATTTTAAAATATAAAATAAAACAAAGTATAAATTTAAGACCCCATTGCCAAAAAAACAAATTACCAAAACACTATACAATTAAAAAACAATATATCTATGAAAAATAATTACATTCAATCATTTAAAAATATAACAACAAATTAATTTTACTTATGAAGGAAGCCAAAACATGGTATCAAATTATAATAAAAAACACCTATTAGATTTTTTCTTAAGATAACATTCAAATTTGAATTTTACATAATTAAAAACAAACATAAAATAGAAATTAGCACAGCAAATTTAAACATACCAAACTTAAAAAATTAAAAAATTAAAATTCCTCACGTATTCACCTACAACTTGACACCTAATCCTAACATTTGTATACAAAAAACAAACACCATATATTAAAACAAAGGCATACATAAAATACACTTAAATAAATCCCAGTGTACTCGACATCTTAGAGCCCATTAAATGTGCCTGCAAAATATTTCCCCAGTCATAGTAAAGGTTGCCCTGTCACCCACACCTAGATATGGGCAGACTGAAGACAGGTGTATCAACAGATTAATAGCAGTACAGGTCATATTACCTGTACCTCTGTGAAAGTGTATCAGTCCCACGTAGCCTGCTTCGCCACTTTTCCTTGAGTCTGTGGTATGTGATTGTGAATTCAAATGTTGAAGCTGTGGAACATGTGTTATATTAATGCTGCCCGCTGTGAAGATATATTGCATCTTGCATCAGAGGGTATTTCCCTACTTGAAGGCGGATGCCATTACAACTTTGCTGTCTTGGAGCCACCCGGAGGACTTGTATCTTGAAGGATACATGATATTTTTTGACAGTGTCTGGTTTCTTGGGTGAAATCAGAATTGAGACCAAATATCTGCCCTGCAATTTCATCTGATTTAAATCAGTTTGGCGGCCTAGGTAGTTCAGATACCTTAACTGCCCAACAACACCTTGTTTGTATTTGGAATGAATGGCCTGTAACTCTCCAGCCTACATCTCTTTGAACTTTTATTTCTCTTCACTCGCACCAGTATACGAAGCCCTTTCTCTATGTTTCTGCAGTCTAACTGTAGACCTTTTCACACAATGCACGTTCTGCAGCCGTGAAATTTCCACCAAACCTGTGACAAAAAGCTTAATAAGTGTGCCTAAATTCTCATTTTTATTCTTTACACCTTGGGATTGTCTCTTCGGATCCCTGTTAGCCGCTGTCTTCACATGCATGTCTTTTTTTGTAGAGTTCCGAAGAGCTGCAGCTCTCTGTCACTCACATCAAGCAGATCATCAACATTCTGCGAGACTTCATCCGCTCTCCCGAGCAGAGGGTCATGGCCTCAACCATCTCCAAGCTCAAGGTGGATTTGGACTTTGACAGCACTTCTATCAATCAGATTCAGCTGGTGCTCTTCGGATTTCAGGATGCTGTAAGTTCTCAAAGGAAATTTACCTCAGTGAGCAGAATTCAGTTTAACGTGAGAAGAAAGACATGCTAAGAAGTCCGTTGTATGGACACATATTTCCTGCCAAGACAAGGCTGGCAGTATCCAAAGGTACGAGACAAGTGTCTTAGACAAATAGGGAGAAGTTCTCACACTTAGGTAATAGATACACGGTGGGTCCCTGGTGATAATGACGCAGGTCACCGAAATGAAAGAGTATTTGTATCTTTCTAGTTGCATACAATATTGACAAAATACGAACATATAGTGGTTAGTTTTTGTTATAGGAGTGAAAATTAGGAAATCCAAAAAGGAAGATGGCATGTTTCAGTAGAAAGAAAAAATACTAATAGGTGCACAGAATTGTTCATTAGAAAGAACATGAAAATATTGGGTCCCTGTTGCTGCTCAAATGGCATGTTCTTCGTGTGCCTTCTTCAAGAGACGAGAAGATTGTCTGTCCTTTAAAAAAAAAAATATGCATGGCATATGGGGCTATAAAGAGTGCAGCGAGTGTCTTCTTGGAAGGTATGTAATGCCAAGGTTAGACAACGATGTATATCAACTTTTAATTTCTATTTTAGGAAGGTAGCCTAATGGTGTCCATTTGAAACAAAATAGGTCTTTGGAGGGTTTAGAACACAAGAATGCTTACTGTTTGAGCCTGTTAGGTTGGTAAAGGGTACTACTTACCTCGCGGCTGACAGCATACCCCATAATATGCTTATGCTTAAATTGGGGTATAAAAAGATACCTGAATGTTACTGGAAATAGTATGCCTAGAATTCAGGTGTCCTTTGCCATACCCTTCAATTTAGGCTTTATCGTATGCTGAGCGTAATTATGCCTGCTATCATTAAGGCCACATCATAACCACAAACACTGTCACTTTCTTGCTGTGCATGCTATGTTATGTTCCAGGATCACCAACTCTCCTCAACTGTCCATTTAAGCGCAGAGATACTCCTTCGGGAGTCGATTCAAGCGCTATATAAATTTATAAATAAATAAATAAATAAATGTTAAAGCATTTTATATAACTCACAGCTGCCTCAGCGAAGAGACGTATATTTAAGACTTTATCAAGTAGACTGTCACAGAAACCTCATTGTCCCTTTCTAGTAATGTTTCTTAATACATTTCGGTATGAGGCTTATACAGCAATACAGCAGACCAAATTCTGTTGAAACTTACATGATCAGCAAGGAATCTGTGGAAGCTATTTGTGAAGGGAGAGCTAAAAGCATCCGTTATAGGTAATAGCTGGAGCTCTATCCATAAGGCGACTGAGAGAGGTAGCCAGAGGAGAAAGTATAATATTGTGAATATGCTCATCTGTTTGGTTTCATGCATATAAAGGGGGGCTCGAGCCTGATGAGAGAAAAGACATCCTGCAGACACTGGATTTTGCTTCTAACAATGTCTCAGTACTTGTTTTTAATTATTCTGCTCCTGCATTTTCTGTATGGCATTCGTTCTATTTTCTTCCATAAAAATGCATTTTAAATATTTTACCTTATGTTCATTTCGTCTTGCTTTTTGCATGTAGGACTTCACAAGGTGCCTGGTTTTTATATATATATATATATATATATGAAGTACGTGGCGCTCCTAGGCAGCATACAGCATTCAGCCGATCAGACAACTCAGGAACCAGCAAGACCCGTGGTTTGGTGCAAATGTTTTATTTAGTGTTTAGCCCAGCACCAGTCCGCCATGACGCGTTTCGGCTAGAGATAGCCTTGATCACATGACAACGTCACGAGGGCTGATCACCCTTTTAAAGTGCAATATGCCATCACATGGTATTAGAAACAGAAAAAATACTCTCAATGTTTCTAGTCCTCGAAACAAATAATTACGGCATAAATGCCCGTATATTATTACAAAATGTCACTCATTTAGCATCACAAATGCATGTTAATACAATATACATTATAAAGTTGTGCACAATGTAAAACGTTCACTCTTATTACAGTACAAATTAAGACATGTATATTTACAGGGCACTGGCAATAATGAACTATTAAAATTCATATAAAAGTTAAAAAGCCTATAAATAGTTATATAAATATTAAAATATAACTCAAATTGTAATTAATTAATGAACACATTTGATCAAGGTGTTATGTTTTGAAGTCCATAGATCAATTGAGTGCAATGATGCCCCAGTGGGCATGTACCCATGCCAAAGATGTAAACATTATACTTGTGCAAAATATGCTAATTGTGCAATATAAGTTGATGGCAAAAAAGTGCTACCAAGTGCGTGAAATGTTAAAATTCGAAAGAAAATTATCTATTAGTCATGGAGGGAGAAGGGGATGTCGAATATTCAAACATAATGTACAATCCACAGTTCATAGTCACACGATACTGTACAAAATGCATCAACTCAAATTTATCTGACGGATTTAGGTGGCTGGCTCAATATGTCCTACTCAGATAATTTCAAAGATAAGTGTGGCAGTCCTCCCCTGTGTTAAGGCCAAGCGGTGCCTTGGTGTCTAAAAGGATTATATAGCGAGTCTCAAGCTTTCTTAAAAGGGACTCCCTATCACCGCCTCTCCTTTGGGGAGGAACACAATCTATCGCGAAATACCTAAGTAGGGATGCATCCTTTCCATGTTTGCTCTCGAAGTGCCTGGCCACTGGGTAAGCTGCATCTGCATGGGTGATCGCACGCAGATGTTGCAGTATGCGCTTATGCACCTGTGGCCTGGTGCTACCAACATATCTTAGGCCACATGGGCACTCCAAGACATACACAACAAATTCTGATTTACAGTTTAATTTTTGTTGGATTTTAATTGGAAAGGGTGAAAGAGGAGTGGAGACCTCAGTCTTGCTGATGCCATGTTTACACGCTTTACAACTTGAGCATCTTATAAAGCCTTTACTATCATTGAGCCATGTTCCTGATACCACTTCAGGGCTGCTGGATACAAGACTATCCTTCATTGAGTGTGCTTTTCGATAGGTGATGCTGGGATTAGTACTGATGGCTGATCCGATCACTGGATCACAAGAGACTAAGGACCAATTGTCTTTAATTATTTTATGGATACTTTTGTGTTGTTTATTGTATGCCATAATCAGTCTTGTCTCACCATCAGCACCCACAGTGGCAGAGCTAGCATGTGCACTACCTGAGCCCAGGAGTGCAGTTCTATCAATTCTATTGGCCCTGTGGGTAGCATTGTCTATCGTATCTGTTTTGTAGCCACGCTCAACAAATCTGGCCCTACATGCTGATTGTACCAGCCGGCACTCTTCATCACTGCTGCAAATCCTTCTGATGCGCAGCATCTCCCCATAAGGGATGCTGCGCATCAGATGTGCTGGGTGATGGCTTCCAGCATGCAGCAGTGTATTCCCAGCCGTGGGTTTGCGGTATAGTCTGGTATGCAAGCTGTTATCACAAACATATAACTCCACATCCAAAAATACAATGGATACCCTACTCAGAGTGCTCGTGAATTGAATGTTCAAGTTGTTAATATTCAATTCTTCAATGAAAAGGGTCACCTCTGACTCAGATCCATCCCATACAAAAACCAGGTCATCTATATATCTTAACCAAAGTTTAACTTTGGTGTCCATTACGGTAGCAAATTTCTTCTTCAGGACCTGCTCCTCCCAGTACCCCATGTGTAGACAGGCGTAACTGGGAGAGAAGCAGGCCCCCATTGCCACCCCCCTGGTCTGTATGAATAACTGCTTGGCAAAAAGAAAGATGTTATTCTCAAGACAGATATTGATCATATCTAGCAACATTTTAGAATGGTCATGGAAGCTTGGATTTCTTTTCTCCAAGAAATGTTGCACAGCCCTTAAACCATCAATATGGAATATGCTTGTATACAGCGATGTAATATCCATGGATACAAGGACATAATTAGGGCACCATACGAAGTCTTGGATCTTTCTTAATAAGTCACTGGTGTCAAGAATGAAAGATGGCAGGCCCCTTACATATTCCTGTAGAAAATAGTCGATATATCTGCTCATATTCTCTAATAAGCTGTTGCACGCAGATATTATGGGCCTGCCTGGGGGTTGTTGTAAGTTCTTATGTACTTTAGGGATGAAATATATCACCGGTGTAACTGGATGATCTTTTTTCAGGAACTTGTATTCATCCATTGTGATGAGGCCCTTGCTTCTCCACGCCGATAGTTTGAGGTAAATTTCGTTCCTGGAATTGGATGCCTCTTGCGCGGAAATGCGGCGATAGCACTCTCTATCGTTGAGTTGCTTGAGGGCTTCCTCTAAGTACATTTTGCGTGGCCAAAGGACCACATTACCCCCCTTATCGGATTGTCTGATCACCAGGTTCTTATTTGCTCTCAGTTTTTTGATAAGAGTATGGTATTCTTTGTCTCTGTGGTCATATCGTTTGGTTTGATTAGCAGTTCTGATTTGAAGTTCCTTGAGTTGAGTGACAACACGGTCGTGGAAGATATCTATATTATCTTTGATCATTAGGGGGCAAAATTTCGATTTTAATTTAAAATTTGTTGCACAAGAAATTGGTAGTGGTTCACCCCCCAGTGCTTCCTGACTCTCAGTGGAGGGGCCAAATTCCTCTTGGTGTAGTTCCAATAGCTCTTGTGTTAGTGCTGCCCCCAACACAGTAGTATCTCCATCACTACCAGTTGAGATCGTGGTCGGAGCCGACACTTCACTAAGAACGCCAGTGTTAACATTGGAACTGGTACGTGAAGCAAAGTGTTTTCGTAGCTTTAACTTGCGAACAAACTTAAAAACATCGATTTTTGTAGTCGCATAGTCAAAGTTTTCCTTTGGACTGTACGAAAGCCCCAATGAAAGTATAGCAGTTTCTTTTGGAGTTAGGTTCACATCAGAAAGGTTGATGACCGCTTGCGAGTTGGTTTGGGAAACTTCAGCGGTAGCTGGTGTTATTGCTGTTGAGCTACCTGTGTTTTGTTCCATTGTTTCCTGGTGCGCTGTTTGCGCGGCTTGCCATTTGCGTTTGCGGCGTTTGTTGCAGAACCGCCTTTCTGCGCGCTTCCTGTTTTTGCGCTGGCGGCGGCTGATTGTGTCCCAGAGCGGAGAGTGAGTTTTCGATCCTGAGTCACCATCTCCATTTCTTGCCCTGGGGTGAACTTGCAAAACCCCAACATCTGCTGGCGTCGCATCTCTGATTCTGATTCACTCTCATATGTTGAACTCTCTCCTGAAACGGAGGATACTTCAATCTGTTGTGTTGGCACAGTTGCATTTTTGTCAGCATTTGTGGTGGGAGCTATATTTAAAAGTTCTTTGCTATGTCGCTGTTTGATTTTATCATAGCGCTTGGCAAACGTGAAGATTTGGCCATTTTCATAGTCCAGCCGATCACGCTGGAATTTGTATGCCTTCCTCTTCTTTATTATATCTTCCTCACGCTTGAGTCTTACCGCCATTTCCTCTCTGTATTTAGTTATTTCAGCAGATGGAGGGAATTTATCAATCTCAGCATTGATGGCATCAATCTCCTCAAGTAATTTGACCCTGTCGCTTTCAGCGTATTGTATAAGGATCCCCATCAAGCGTTTGGAATTTTCTAGGTTGCACTGCGCCCAGTCAGCTAACATTTGGGGGTCTGGCTTCTCATACGATGGTGCTAATAGAATGCGCAGACCCCTCGGCACGCGACCCACCTCTAAATAGCCTGCCAGTGATGTGTGCTCCCACCACTTCGACTGTTCGCTTTTGCTGCACTTTTCCAGCTTTTTAAACAATTCTTTTATTCCAGAGCTCTGCTCGGGTGCAGCTTTGGAACTAGGTTGGACGACGGACTCCCCAGCCGGGGGGTCCGTAAACATACCCTTCGACGCCTCCATGCGCCCCCTTAACGTGTCTGCGGACATGGTGAGAATGGGCAATATGGGTATACAAGCACACTCAAAAACGCGCCCTACCGGTAGTCCTCGGACAGCGTTTCTGGAACTCCTCACAGGGAAATTATGCAGTCCGTATGTCAGCCGCTCCTGGTACTCGCTCCGCAGGCTCAAGATGTCCGGACCAACCGACGCTGGTCTGTAACCTCCGAACCACTTCCGGGCTTTCCTCTGGAACGCGGCCAGCAATTGGATCCGATGAACCCTGGGGCGTGGCAGCTTCTCTGAACACGGAGCTTTTCAAAATTTCCCAACAGGAAGGTCGCTTCTCGCTGCAACTTCGCCCAAAGCCGAGGAGGGGTCTCGCAACAAGCCGGTGAAGCTACCCAGCTGAGATGCGAAGTACGTGGCGCTCCTAGGCAGCATACAGCATTCAGCCGATCAGACAACTCAGGAACCAGCAAGACCCGTGGTTTGGTGCAAATGTTTTATTTAGTGTTTAGCCCAGCACCAGTCCGCCATGACGCGTTTCGGCTAGAGATAGCCTTGATCACATGACAACGTCACGAGGGCTGATCACCCTTTTAAAGTGCAATATGCCATCACATGGTATTAGAAACAGAAAAAATACTCTCAATGTTTCTAGTCCTCGAAACAAATAATTACGGCATAAATGCCCGTATATTATTACAAAATGTCACTCATTTAGCATCACAAATGCATGTTAATACAATATACATTATAAAGTTGTGCACAATGTAAAACGTTCACTCTTATTACAGTACAAATTAAGACATGTATATTTACAGGGCACTGGCAATAATGAACTATTAAAATTCATATAAAAGTTAAAAAGCCTATAAATAGTTATATAAATATTAAAATATAACTCAAATTGTAATTAATTAATGAACACATTTGATCAAGGTGTTATGTTTTGAAGTCCATAGATCAATTGAGTGCAATGTATATATATATAGTTATAGTTAGGGGTTCTTACATTACAACAACAACACATTTAAACTAAACAAACATTACAAATATCATACTTATAGTTTTTTTCTACCAATTTCAGCTAAACAATATTTATACAACCTATAGCACGGTCCACAACTAAGATGAAATATCTACGTCAGTGATATTTTAGAACAATGATAACTCACCAAATACATATATATATATATATATATATATATATATATATATATATATATATATATATATATATATATATATATATAGCAAATGTAAAAAAAAAATGCATCTGCATATCCCTATGTATATATAATTGCAAAATTAATATATGTATTAAGAAGCCTTTGTTTAATATTGTAAACAATATATATGACATTGCAAGCTATAGTTGTTCGACACACAAATATCAGTGAGATGGCTATCAAGAAAAGATACTCCATGTAGAACTAACATTTTGATAATAAGTTGAAGATTGCATTAGTTGTGTTTTTTCTTTATGCACTTGTAGGTAAATAAAGTCTTAAGGAATCACTTAATCAGACCTCATTGGATGTTTGCCATGGATAACATAATCCGACGAGCCGTCCAGGCCGCTGTCACCATTCTTATCCCTGGTAAGAGAGAAGAAGGAATCTGCTTATGTAGAAATTGTTCCAATTAAATAAAAACAGAAATTCACATAGAAATATCAAAGGCAGACATTTTAACTCGCGCTAGCTTCTCTTCTGTTTGTATGCTTGTTTTTACTTTTTGACATAGTATCATTGCCGATTGGTCAGATTACAGACAAAGATAGCAAAGGTTAAATACCGACAGAATATGTGACATTGTTTAACTGAACACGAGTGAATGTAAAAACTTAACACACAAAGCATATGATATAAATCCAAAGGCCAATTAAACTGTAAAAAGTAAAAGTTAACCCTTAGTCTAGTTCAAACACAAATTAATCTTACTCAGTGTTGAGATGCAACATATTGTCGTGTGGAGATTGTTCCATCAATTGGATTGGGGGTTTTGATTGTGATGCCCCGAATCCTAAGTTTCTTGTTCTGTTATATTAGAGTGTTTGTAACGATTTGATCTAAGGCATTTAGTAAATTTCCAAAGGCAGACGACTCTTTTTAAAAAATCCAGAAGTTCATCAAACAGAAATTCCTGACTCTACTTAGATCCTAGAAATGGACGAGTTCCTCAACTGGTAAATGACTTTTTTCTTCAATCCATAATTAATATGAATTGAGTGATTTTGGTATTTTTGTAGTTGTATTTTATTAAACTGAATTATGGCATTTTAGATAAAGTAACTAATTAAAAAAAAAATCTTTGCCAATTTTCAATACCATTCAACTGGCAGATTCCATGCGTGTTTTCTAAAGAATGGCAATTCCACCACACCTGATGCTGAACCTTACTCAGATAGCCAAGTACAGGCTGTTTGTCCTTCAGTTTCCTCTGGGGATTGTGCATTTTGAAGTATGTAAAGTAGTAGTCTGGTTTTACCATTTAGGTACCACAAAATGCAATTCATAAACCTAGGTGGAGAGGTCCACCTCCACTGCTCTTATCTTTCCTGTCAGGAGATCTATTCTGAAGTGGCAGAGATCCCCCAAGCATATGTATATATTTGTTTAATAAGTGTAGGCGGGACATGGGGAAATAGTGGGAAAATTGGGAATCGCTATTCACAAGATATAGTCTAATGGTGTCTACGCCAGAGTAAGTCAAGCAGTACACAGGCCCAACCACTGGTACTGCAAGTCACTCCTATAGAAAATTATATATATATATATATATATATATATATATATATATATATATATATATATATATATATATATATATATATATATATATATATATATATATATATATATATATATATATATATATATAGCCAACAGGTTGCTTGTGAAGCAAACAAGACGCACTCAGGAGTATTGCAGCTACACGTTTCGGCAGCCAACTATTGCCTTGATCACACGTGTGATCAAGGCAATAGTTGGTTGCCGAAACGCGTAGTGTGTAAATCTGGACAAATAAATCCTGATTGCTGCAATACTCCTGAGTGCGTCTTGTTTGCTTCACAAGCAACCTGTTGGCTATTTATGACTTTTTCGGCCGGAGTGGTCCGCCCAACGTGAGACGCCACCTGACTGGGGAGAAAGGATCCCGGAAGGACCCCGTTGTTGTTTTGGATATATATATATACATATATACATATTTATATATATTGACTTTCTTTCTGCTGGGAAACTCTGCCACGCAACGCTATTCCATTAGGAAACACCGCAAGCAGCACTTACCTGGCTGATGCTTTCTGGGGCCTGTAGTTCCGACGAACAGCAGGCAGTGTGCTTTTACCTTATTCGTGGGTGTGGCGTCCTACAACAAATGGGGCAGTGGCAGAGACTACTTACAGGAGCAGCAAAGTCGCCAGAAGAATCCTGAAGGCATCTGAGGAAGGCCGTTGTCAGGCCGAAATGCATTATGCCCATTTCAGTTAATTAAAGTGTTTTCTCCGGTATCCCCGCTGTGGCCTCTGCTTCTTCAAAGGTGGGAGGAGTTGCATCTACATTTTGCGCGGTTCCAGATAACGCGCTACAGAGGCCCCGTTCCATCAAGAGGCCCCGGGCCCATCTGGATCCTGTTTCGGCAGTCTTCTTTTGAGCAAGGTATTGCTACAGCCCGGAGCCCGCCTCTGAACACCTATGAATTCCAGGGCGGCTGCAGCAGCGGACCGTTACTGCACGGAGGACGGAAGATAGCATTGTCTTCTCCTTCCCTGCCCGTTTGACATTGGTAAATAGGGGGCTGGAACGTCTGGGGGCCGGAGGGAGCACTTTGATCACTCACTCACTGGAGATTTACTTTCTTTCTGCTGGGAAACTCTGCCACGCAACGCTATTCCATTAGGAAACACCGCAAGCAGCACTTACCTGGCTGATGCTTTCTGGGGCCTGTAGTTCCGACGAACAGCAGGCAGTGTGCTTTTACCTTATTCGTGGGTGTGGCATCCTACTACAAATGGGGCAGTGGCAGAGACTACTTACAGGAGTAGCAAAGTCGCCAGAATAATCCTGAAGGCATCTGAGGAAGGCCGTTGTCAGGCCGAAATGCATTATGCCCATTTCAGTTAATTAAAGTGTTTTCTCCGGTATCCCCGCTGTGGCCTCTGCTTCTTCAAAGGTGGGAGGAGTTGCATCTACATTTTGCGCGGTTCCAGATAACGCGCTACAGAGGCCCCGTTCCATCAAGAGGCCCCGGGCCCATCTGGATCCTGTTTCGGCAGTCTTCTTTTGAGCAAGGTATTGCTACAGCCCGGAGCCCGCCTCTGAACACCTATGAATTCCAGGGCGGCTGCAGCAGCGGACCGTGACTGCACGGAGGACGGAGGATAGCATTGTCTTCTCCTTCCCTGCCCGTTTGACATTGGTAAATAGGGGGCTGGAACGTCTGGGGGCCGGAGGGAGCACTTTGATCACTCACTCACTGGAGATTGACTTTCTTTCTGCTGGGAAACTCTGCCACGCAACGCTATTCCATTAGGAAACACCGCAAGCAGCACTTACCTGGCTGATGCTTTCTGGGGCCTATAGTTCCGACGAACAGCAGGCAGTGTGCTTTTACCTTATTCGTGGGTGTGGCGTCCTACAACAAATGGGGCAGTGGCAGAGACTACTTACAGGAGCAGCAAAGTCGCCAGAATAATCCTGAAGGCATCTGAGGAAGGCCGTTGTCAGGCCGAAATGCATTATGCCCATTTAAGTTAATTAAAGTGTTTTCTCCGGTATCCCCGCTGTGGCCTCTGCTTCTTCAAAGGTGGGAGGAGTTGCATCTACATTTTGCGCGGTTCCAGATAACGTGCTACAGAGGCCCCGTTCCACCAAGAGGCCCCGGGCCCATCTGGATCCAGTTTCGGCAGTCTTCTTTTGAGCAAGGTATTGCTACAGCCCGGAGCCCGCCTCTGAACACCTATGAATTCCAGGGCGGCTGCAGCAGCGGACCGTGACTGCACGGAGGACGGAGGATAGCATTGTCTTCTCCTTCCCTACCCGTTTGACATTGGTAAATAGGGGGCTGGAACGTCTGGGGGCCGGAGGGAGCACTTTGATCACTCACTCACTGGAGATTGACTTTCTTTCTGCTGGGAAACTCTGCCATGCAACGCTATTCCATTAGGAAACACCGCAAGCAGCACTTACCTGGTTGATGCTTTCTGGGGCCTGTAGTTCCGACGAACAGCAGGCAGTGTGCTTTTACCTTATTCGTGGGTGTGGCCTCCTACAACAAATGGGGCAGTGGCAGAGACTACTTACAGGAGCAGAAAAGTCGCCAGAATAATCCTGAAGGCATCTGAGGAAGGCCGTTGTCAGGCCGAAATGCATTATGCCCATTTCAGTTAATTAAAGTGTTTTCTCTGGTATCCCCGCTGTGGCCTCTGCTTCTTCAAAGGTGGGAGGAGTTGCATCTATATATATATATATATATATATATATATATATACATATATATATGACACCAACTTCCTTCGTGGATTCCTTTGCGAACAAAGAACGAAAGAACCGAGCCCAAACTCAGTTTTTGCATGTGAATTAGATTTATTCAGCCATAAATCGGCAGTCCTGCCCGACGCGTTTCGGAGCCCAGCTCCTTGGTCACGGGTCATTATTTTGTGGTTTCAATAAAGTATATATAAAAAAAAAACCTAAGTGTGGACATCACAAAAAATCGACATAAACATAGGACTACTGCACCACATCAGTAGGTAAGGAAACATGGGCGCCATTTTGTAGTATTCCATTCCCTATTCCAAAGCATGGTTTATATCAGTCTCATATTGGTAAAATATAATTACAATTCATTGTATGGAATTAATTTCGGCAAAATAATACGACCAATGTAAATTGATATACTTTACATTTAGAATTCAGTTTTTAGAGAAATTATCCTATTTCCAATTAATCAATTGGTGGTCAAAAGTATTGATATTATATACATTTGTCAATTCAGCCCCAGTGGGCTACTTAAACAACCATATGTACTTAGCAACAGAATAAGAAATATTTTGTACAATTCTGCCCCAGTCTCCTATGATAAAATATACATATACGTAAAGTGAGTTCATAGTTTTCTTAAAAATTTCATACTAAACAAATAAAATCAATACAGGCTACTTTGGTTCATACAGCAGTTAACACGTTATCCTAGATGGACCACAAGCTCTTCATCCTTATTCAATCCTACAGAAAACATTGTTTCATATTTAATGATCATTTTTTTTTTTGAAAACCTTTATTAATACTTCAACCTGTTACAAGTATGGGCCTACAACGACCAGGGCTGGCCGCTAATCAATATCATCGCAACAAAGCAATTAGAACCAGACTCGGCCTCCCTGGAGGCGAATACAGCATGAATTCAATTAAAACTGGCAGCAGAGCATACTATACGAATAACAGGATAATAAAGGTTCCATTTTATAATATAAAGATAGAAGGATCAGGTGCCATACAATATAACAAAGGCATATAAAGGGCGGGCAAAACAGTAGGAGGTCCACAGTTAGTTCGATATCATTCAAAACAGTGGTGCTGAGACACACTATTCAGGATAGACAAGTATACACTTAATATTCGCACCAGTTGAGCACCCGCCCGATGGTCCTGAAGTACCGTGAAAGTATAGGTACAAATAAAAAGTCGACAGTTGACAAAAGAATAGACCCACTACACTGACCCGAAAAAGAAGAAACAAAAGGAAAGGCGAAGAAAGATAAGAAGAAAAAAAGGCCATAGAAAAAATGGTAAAAACAAAATCCCCCCCCCAACCCCCCACCCTGCACCCCTGCAGATGACTACGGCCTACCCCCCTAGCATCGTGCCTGTCGCCCCGTAAATGAACCCGAAATATATAAAGAACAAAGGGAAAAAAAGGGGAAGAAAGAAGGGACTAAAGCCCTGCCCAAAAAGGAGAAATGGAGGAGGGCTATGTCATACGCATTCCCGGACTCTCCCCCCCGCCTTAACAAAGAATCCCCCACAATGCTGACACGATCAAGGAGACCACAATAAAACAGTACACCAGAGGAAGCTATAAATCCCGCCCCTGACTCCGTTAACCAAATAAAGCAGTCCCGTTACCGACAAATCAATAGTGTGAAACCTCAAACAACAGTCTCAGCCTTGGCCCAGTCGATCAAATTTGCTGATCCCCTCCGAAAAGCAGAGCCCCATCGTACAGTTGTCAAAGGGCACACAGAAGTTGTCGAAACATGGTCTATAAGACGAAGAAAGGATGGCAAGTCCCAAAGTAGACGCTCGAGTCCAACGACGCCCCTTCCCGACTCTAAGACCAGGCACTATCCCATCTGCCATCTTGATGGACCAGCTAGGAAGGAGGTGCGACACAGTCCCACACAGTTCACAATTACGAACAAAAGTGTCCAAATCGGGAAAAGCAGTGAAATGTTCCGCCAATAGCAGTTCCAAAGATTCCGACTTTGTAGGTGCATCGCCAATCTCCACATGTTCGAACTGTTCCACTTCTGTAGGGGCATGGATAGCTCCAAGCACCGGGTCAAATTGCACCGCTGGGGTAGCTATAGGGAAAGGAACTGGCCACCGGGTCTCGGGCAGCAAATCAGAGTCCGGTCCCGATCCTCTAATTCCGTCTGCCGCCGACATCAGATTCCAGGCCTGGGTCTTCATAGTCGCCTGAAGTGCCTCAAGGGCTGCCATCACTGACCGCAATGACGAGCCGCACTGAGCCCGCTCCGCCGGGTTCCGCATAGCATCAGGCATGTTGACCCCCACGGAGAGACGCCTTCCCCGGGGTCGGATTAGACGGAACAGGAATGAACCGTGAGGGACCGATCGTCAATAAGCGTTAATGCACACCAAGTCTCCGACCTAACGGCACCGGCGCTATGAACACCAGGCCCCCGGGTCCCGGACCCTCAGCACACCACCTCGGGCGTCACTCGTCTCCTCACCTCCGGTATAGTTCCAGGCAGCAGATCGGCAGCAAAGCAATCATAAAGGTGTCGGAAGTTCCATGGACCGGACCCTGCCGCTCTCTCCGTTCCGCTGTTGTTCAACTAGGACCCGGCTAGACCAGCACTTGAGACCCCGGCTTCCCGACTGGGCTAGGCCTCAAATCAAGCCTCGACATAACTCCACTCCATCATGTCGGAAAAATCTCGGGATTGCTCCATCCGTCCGCAGAGTAGTTCATGCACCCGGATATGGGGCGAGAAATCAGGATATACAACAGGATCTTCGATCGAAAGATGGAGGTCGGCGGAGCCAGGAAGCTATGCGGCCATCTTGCTTGCTGTCGTAGCTCCTTCCTAATGATCATTTTTGATTCCCTGCGTCTAAGTACTTTCAGGCGATTCCCCCCTCTTTCATCCTTTGCAATTCGGTCTAATGCACAGAATTTAAGGAGATCGACCTTTTTATTATGCTTCTCCTTAAAATGCAGAGCTATCGGGTATTGTTTGTCTTCATTGACGATAGCTCTTCTGTGCTCTAGGACCCTCTTCTTGACTTCATGTATAGTGCTGCCTATATAGATTTTTGGGCAGGGGCAGATCAGGGCATATACACAATAATCCGATTTGCATGATAGATGTTTGTCTATCACAAATGGTTTTTGATGTGTCAACAGCTCAATTTGTTTCATATTGTTACTATACTTGCAGGCTTTACAAGCTCTGCAAGTATAGAACCCTTTAATTGGTGTTTTGTCCTGCTTGTTCTGCACCTCACTGCTACACAACAGATCGCCTAGAGCTTTACATTTGCGATAGGTGATTTTGGGATTATCCCCAATACATTTCTTTAGGCTATTGTCAGTTTGTAGCACACTCCAGAACTTTTTCAAACAACGCCGCAGCTCCCAAACTTGGCTGCTAAACGTTGTAATGAAACGTAATGGAGCGTTGACATCTACTTCCTCTCCTCTATCCACTAGCAATTCTTTTCTGTCTACAAGTAGGATTTTCTTACATGCCTCTTTCACAATCTTTTCAGGGTACCCTCTTTTTATAAAACGTATGGACATGACCTCCATCTCTTCTAGGAACCAAGCTTCCGTGCTACAATTACGTTTTGCACGTAACAGTTCTCCATACGGAATACTGTTGACTAACTTCCTAGGGTGGCAGCTGCTGGAATGAAGCAGGCTATTCCCTGATGTTTCCTTTCTGAATAGTCTGCTTTCTAATTTCTTTTCATTCACAGAAATCTCCACATCTAAGAATTCAATTCTCTTCTTAGCCACTGTGCTCGTAAATTTGAGATTCAGCTCGTTATTGTTTAGTGTATCGGTGATGTCAAATGCTTCTTGTTCTGTGCCACGCCAGATACAAAAAATATCATCTATGTATCTGGCCCAGAGGACGACGTTATGGGAAAAAGCATAGATCTTACTTGCCACATGCTCCTCCCACCAGCCTAGGAATAATCCCGCGTAACTGGGGGCGAAGCATGTTCCCATTGCCGTCCCCTGGGTCTGGCAATAGATGGAGTGGTTGAATAGAAAAAAATTGTTGTTTAAACATGCCATCATCATGTCTAATAACATGTCCGTATGTGTGTATATATATATATATATATATATATATATATATATATATATATATATATATATTGTATTTTACAATTCAACATGATACAGTAATGTGTTATAACTTTTTGTTGTATTGCTTCTGAGTTAATATTGATTATTTTATATTCATTTACATGCATATTTTAGAAAAACATTTTTATTTAATGTATTTCAAGAAACACACTTTAAGAATTGTCCAATATTTTTCTCATAGTAGCTCTATGCCCCGGTGGCAGAGATCTCCATTAACATCCGGAAAATTAGTACTAGTAACTTTACAGTTGTAAAATTGGTGTAAGAGGCTTCAGGATCTCATTTAAGGGCATGAGGTTTCTTAACCCTTTCGATGCTGATGACGAGCTCAGCTCGTCATCACCCACCGGTGTCGTGTGCTGATGACGAGCTGAGCTCGTCATGGAAACAGCAAAATGGTAATTCCCAGCACAGGAGGGGGAAAACGCCTAGCAGCCAAGAGGTTAAGCCTACAGCTAAAAATAAATTTCCACTGAAATGTTTTATAGAAAAATGTGGAGATTTACACCCAGTTGTATGAGTAGATCCACATGTGAGTAGTGTAAATTTGCCTTTCTGAATGGCCCCTGGGCCTCATTGGCATATGCTTGGCACTGTAGGGTACAATCTTGGTTCAACCGGGTAAATGGGTGCTTATTTGCTTTACAAAATATAGAAAAGAGGGGATAGCCAACCACCCATGCACCACATTAACCCTGAGCAGGGAGGAATGCTTCCAGACGCATAAGTCTCAGGGCTTTACTTTAGGGTTTAGTCTACAACAATACATGATTGGTAAACCTGTGCCCTCCCCCTTATTACTGAACTTGTCATCAGCCTCTTTTCAGAGATGCGCCTGAACTATTCTCTTGTAATTAATATAATTTGAAATGCTATATCTTTTGTTTCTGCATGTTACTGTTTGAGTAGTTAATGAGTGAGTAAGATACCAAAATGTTCTTCTTCTCCTTCTGAATGTATTGGATGCTAAATGCATTCCTACAGGCATCCAGAGTTGTTTACTCTCCACTCTCTATATTTTTTTTTACAGAACTTCGAACTCATTTAGAGCCAGTGTCGGAGTGTGAAGGGGTGGAGAAAGATGTTGAGGATGAGGATGACTATCGACCTGTGGAACAAAATGGAAATGAGGAACCTGTGGTTACTTCCGGAGTGAGCACTCTTAGTTCTGTTGCTTCCCAAGAGACTCAGCACCAGCAACTTGGCCTTCAGTTAAGCAAGTTGAAGCAGGAGACAAGCAGGTAATTTTTCTTATACTTGTGTTTCTTTAGGCATTCTATAGCCTGGGTGGTTCATATTAATTTTCAAGACCAATGGGGATAAGAAACAACTCACAATATCTACTCTTGTACAAACCACTAGGGATCATTTTAGGAAAAAAATAGGCCTTTTTTGTAAGTTCCTGTGGTGGTTTGTCAACACTCTCACTCAGTGTAAAACATTTGTGAGAGAGGAAGCAACATGAGAATGAATGTTTAAAGATTTAGAATGATGTGTAGGAAAGTGATTCAAGCAGAATATGAAACATGGACATGTGAAGTGTAGAGTCTAAGAATGAAATAGACTGTGAACCAGAGTGAATGAGATTGAGGAAAGTAGAAGAAGAAAGAGTGAGAGAAAAGGAAAGAGAAACTCAGAAATAGGAAGACACAAGGGAAGCAAGAAACTACACGATAAAGGATTTTTGTAGCAATAGAATTGGCAGCAGTTGCCAGTGTCTCTGATAGATATGTCTTACTTGATTCCGTTTGCTGCAACAATCATTAATAAATCCAATGACCAATGTGTCTTTGTCCCCCTTATATTTACTGAAAGCTTAAATACCATTAATCCCTTTAATATCTGTATGACAATGGGACCATATCCTATCTCTTTCAGTCTTGCTACATATTTAGTATATCATTCACCAAACTGTAAGGGTGAGCCATGTGAACAAGTAGTCTTACGCACTATATTCTTCCTGTGCATTATAGTCTCTAGTGTGTCCCCCACTACAAATACTTTAAAATTCAGAAGGTCTATATATGTTTATCCTTATACTGGTAAAAGAAAGATTCAACTTCTTATTCTAAATCTGAATCACAGGTGAGAAAAAAGGAACTCATAGGCCGGGAGGGTGCTGGTAAAACATCAGTGTTAAGAAACAGCATTCAGTGTCCAGTTTCAATGGTCAGTGCTGAATCATAAGGGTCCCCTACCCTGGCAAGTCATGTGGGGGTACAGTTAATAACAGATGCAGGTTCATTGTGGCTCACAATCTGATTGGAGGCAGGCCTCCACAACAAGAATGACCAAAGCTCACTTACAGCTTAATGTTATGAGTGAGTTCCAAACATGCCCCTTGCATGAATTGAGTTCATAAAGGGACTACATAGTTAACTGTTGCTCCAGTGGCCTCAGTGTAGTGTTGCAGAAGCTGCAGTTCAAGTAAACTGAGTACTAAGTACAGTGAATCATGCACAAACCCTGTTTTTCCAATGTTGCTGGATACAGTTTGGTGAAGAGAAGAAGAAGCATACTAAAACGCCATAGGCATTAATGTGAATTAACTAAAATAAAAATTATGGCAAGGGGTTAATATGGAGTATTATGAACTGGTCGCCCTATCGAGGGGCTATGGAGGGACTGTAAAAACAACGTGACCAGCAATGTGATGAAGGTATCATAACTGGTATCTGAGTCAGCCCATCTGAGATTATTTCAATTTGGAATTTGGGCCTATGAAATGACATATGTGATCGTAGTGACAGTAATGATACTGAAAGAAAATGCAGTTGTAAAACATTAGTAAAAGCATTGCAGCTCTCCTTTTAGTCTGGAATCCACCAATGAAGATAGAGGATGTAGAATGTAACCCAATCAGAAGGAAGGAACCATGTTAATAGCATTTTAAACATTGATAACTGCATCACACCAAAACGTGTCTGGAAGAATTGCTTTTATTAAATGAATAAATCGTTTCACCATGCGAGTGCTACGTACCTTTTTTGGATGAAGCCGATATATATAGTGCACTGCTCATGACCTCACATATTACATCACTCTTGACATCTCAAATGACATCCCTGATTGCATTGCTCATGACATCATGCAGTAACTGTGAGTGTTTATTTAAAAGTTTATGAGTGTTAAACATATATATGAATTAGTGAGTAGCTGTGTAAGTACTGGTATGGGTGAGTGAATGGGTTTGAGAATGGTAGCGTGGGATTTGGAGTGAGTGTATAAACAGTTATATGGGGTGTGAGTGGGTTCATCAGAGATTCTGTATATGATGCCAATAGTAATATCATTTAAGATGTTATCAGTACTGTCATCAGTGATGTCACTGACCATGTCATGAGTGATGTAATATGTGAGGTCATAAGTAGTTTCATTGTGGTGGCACAAGTTATAGTTAGCTCAGCTAGCTATAACTGCTGAATTTCACTGGTTTTATATGAATGAAACCTAAGCCTAACTATAAAGTTTCTGTAGCCGTGAATTTCTAATTTCTTTTATACCATTTCCTAGCTATCACGTCCCCGTAACCTTTGGTTTTATCAGTGAATTTCTAAGGTTTTGTAAATGCTAATTCCTAACTTTAACGTCTCTGCAACCTTTGGTTTGTTCTGTGAATTTGTATATTTTTTTAAGTAGTCACGTTTTCAGAATGGTGGTGGAGAAAAGGGGCTGGGCCTCCGAAGAGCTCTCAGGAATCCCACTGTGTAGGACTTATAGGAGGTACCAGAAGGGCTTTTTGGCCCCCAAGGTCCCTCAGGAGTGAAGTGGACTTCATCCACCAACCAGTAGTGCACCACAAGCCGCGTTTGCAGAGTGGTGGAGAAAGGGGGCATGGCCTCAGAAAACCTTTCAGCAATCTCGCTGTGTGGGACTTACTGGAGATGAGAGGAGGGGTAGTTGGCCCCCCAAGGACATCCTTGGGGACCAACTACCCCTCCTGGTACTGCCAGTAAGTCCCAACATTGGGATTGCTGGGACCTCATAGGAGGCCAAGTCCCCTTTCTCCACCTCTCTGCAAACGCGCCTCCTAGCACATTACTAATAGGGGTTGAAGTACCCTTGGCTATTGAGGGTTCTCGGGGGCCAACTACTCCTCTTGTTATATCCAGCAAGTACCACACAGTGGGATTACTGAGAGGTTTTTGGTGGTGATGCCCCCATTCTCCTCCACTCTGCAAAATCGCTTCCTGGCGCACCACTAGTTGGGGGATGAAGTCCCCTTGGATCATGAAGGTCCTTCGGGGCCAGCTAGCCCTCCTTTTACCCTCAGTAAGACCCACACAGCTGGATTACTGAGAAGTCATCAGAGGCCATGCCCCCTTTCTCCACCACTCTGCAAACGCACCTCCTGACACACTGTTGCTTGTTTAGTCCTGAGGCACTCAGGAAGCAAGGGGACTTCATCCCCCAACCAGCAGTGCACTGAGAGGCATGTTTTCAGAGTTGTGGAGAAAGGGGGCGTGGCCTCAGACCACCTCTCAGCAATTCCACTGCATGGGACTTACGGGAGGTGACAGGAGATCTTGTTGGCCCCTAAGTACCCTCAGGAGCCAAGGGCACTTTATCAGCAAACCAGCAGCATGCCAGGAGAGGTATTTTCAGAGTGGTGGAGAAAGGGGGCGTGGCCTCTGGCAAATTGCCAGGCTTTTTTGGGGGGTTTCAAAGTGAAGAGGGGTTGCGTAGCCCCCCTTCCGTGGGCCATATTTGGCCCAGAGGACCCCATCCCCCAGAGCCCGGCTTGTAGTGTGTGTGCCATGGTCCCACCCAGGGTAACCACTTTTCAAATGTTGTGGACCACAGGGGGACCACAGGGGGAGCCGCATTCCCTTCTGGCTCCTCACCTCCTAAGGTAGCTGGCATTGCTTTGAGACCCTGGAAACTGCTCACATGCAGCTCCCTGGATCACAAGGCAATTTGTGTGTTTCCCTGCTCGCTTGACAGTGGCCATGGAATGAGACATGCTCTGCTTTCAGCAAGTGAGAGCATTTTTTGCACCCGCTTGCTGAAAGCAGAGTGTTTGCTCAAGTTAGGGCTCTAGGGCCAGGGTCCACAACGGACCTCCTTCATTATTGTGTTTGTGCCCCGGCGAGGTGGCAGTTCCCTTGGCAGCAGGTAAAGCAGTAGGGCCTACCCCGCATTTCATTAATAAACTGTGTGCCCCAGGGAGGTGGGGGTCCCTGGGAAGTAGTGGGGCAGTAGGGCCTCTCCCGCAATTTATTAAAAAAACGGTGTTCCCTGGCAAGGTGGTGGTCCCCGGGTCAGTGGGGGGGGGGGGGTCAAGCGGGCCCCTGCACTTAGAGTGTTCATTGACCTGGTAAGGTGGCAGGCCCCCCATATTTTTCTTGTTTACAGTTCTGGGGAGGTGACAGTCCCTGGGGCTTTGTATAAGCCTGAGAGGGGGGCCCTGTGAGTCCCCCTGCTTCATGCTTTTAGGTCCACCCAGGGGCTTTTAAAAAAGACGCACAAGAGCACGCACTTCTTTTTTTTTTTTTTTGCTGCAGATTTGCAAATCTGCTGCAGAATTTAAAAAAATGCTTTTTTACCCCAGCTGTGTCCCTGAGGGCCCCCCCTACCATATCTGGGGGAATCAGGATATTTCTACCTTACCCCTTTGTCGTTTTACTTTGTTTGTGGGACTCAGATTCAAGCCAAGTCCCAAGAAGACTGCCAACACTTCCTGGTTGAAGTGTTAGCAGTCAATCAAATTTTGGTAGGATCCGGAAGTCCACTGCAAAGACTTGCGTCCCCAGTTTCCCATTTTTTTTAACATTTGCATATCTTAAAAACTACAAAACAGATTTACACCAAATCACAAAAAGCACAACTTCTGGACCAACATCTAGCTTTCCGCCAAATTTGGTGTAATTTTGCTCATCAGTTCAGACTGTAGACTTGTTCAAAAAATGAAAAACCCCATAGACATAACATGGGGAAAAGTGTTTTAGGGCCCCCCATTTTTCTCGACCAGCTTGATGGATCAACACAGCAGCTGAACCAAAAAGGGGTCATTTTGAGAAAATTTTGTGGAGATTCATAAAGCGGCACCAAAGTTATTGGCAAAACAATAAATGCTTTTCCAACGGAAACTTTGGTCCTAACTTTAACTACCAATTGGCAATTGCCAGTAGGTAATACGCACACATTCAAAACAAATAATCGCCGCACTCCAGGGCTTCTTTACATCTTCACCTACGTATAGCAACCTTCTCAGTCTTTTTCATAGTAGTGAGTCCTTACTTTGTGTTCTTTACATACATATTCTCCCATGTTGTCTTTAATGTGGAATTGTGAGAGTTGTAGTGACACCAAATACCAATAAGTAATAAAGTGAATAAAATAAAATAAATCGAATACAGTAAAATCGAAGTATTTCAATAGACTTAAGCATTCCTTCACCTGCCACAGTCAGTTATTTTATGTGATATCTGTTCATTGATGAGTTTGATGATGCTCAATTGATATACTTAACACATCAAGTTATGTCATACGGCATGATGTTCTCATTTATTAAAAATTCTCGCAAGTGGGGCATCTTTCATTCTGTAATTGATTATCTTATCAACGGCAATCAGGACCTCAGTGGCCAAAGTTCCAATTAGACTTGATGGTTGTTGTCTTGATAACTGATTGGATTCCATTGATAGATCATCATTAAGTTATTGATTAGATGTACAATTAATTCCCCAACATAGAGTCCCATGCGTTGTTTAGTTCTGAATCTTATGATTGAACGTGATTCCAGTTGTTTGAGCTTTTTGACTTTGACTGTCCCCTTCCTTTTTCATGTTATATTACCATGTCCATTCCATAGTATCTCAATGTTTTACAGTTGTTGTCATGATAGTACAATTGAAGTTTGCCCACAGCATTCCTTATGTGTTTTGTTTGTACATCTCTTATATGTTCCAAGATCCGTTTTCTGACAAATACTTTGTGCGAATGACCAAGCCAGTTCCTCTTTGATGTCTTCGAGTGTTGACTGCCCTCTAACAAGTCTTTCAAGGAAGTTGCTTTCTTATTGGTCAATTCTGGTTTGTCACCAACTGTATTTCCTATATCAGGAACTTTTTTGACAAGATGCCAGTGTCTCTTAAACATTCTTACAATATTGGAGCCTTCTTTACTGTAATCTATTATCAATGTAGTTGAAGTGCCCTTCTTTTGTGTAGAGTTGAATCGCTGTTTTGTAATTGGAGTTTCCATTTGTGTTTTTTCTCATCCTTTCTAGACTCTTTTTGACATCATTCCATTTATAGCCTCTGTTGATAAATCGTATTGAAACTGTGTCACATTCTCTGGCCAAATCAGTATCATTGGAACAGATTCTACTTATTCTCAATAATTTTTTGGGATGTAATACTCTTTATTAGTGGTTTTGGATGAAAACTGCCTCCATGTAATATACTGTTGGTAGAAGTAGGTTTCCTACATACTGTGATTACAATCATATTATCTCATATGTATACAGTGCCTTCTAGAAAATTGATTTTTCTGTACTAGTGGTGCAAGTAAATCTCAAACCTGTGTCATTGTTATTTAAGATGTTATAGTACTCCATGAATTCTTTCTTTATTTCTTGCCATATAATGAATAGGTGGTCAGTGTATTTTGACCATAAAATGATCTTTTGCAGATATAGCTCATTCTGTTTTCCCCATGCAATTTCCTTCTCCCACAAGCCCATTATAAGATTTGCATTGCAGGTCCGCACTTTTGTCGAAATAGTGTTTGATTGAACATTATTGTTCAAAATATTTCTATTATTTGTAATAGTATTTGGGAATGTTGGAGTTCACCAACATTTCTCTGTTTCAGAAAATATTCACAAGCGTTTAGACCCACGATATGTTGCATATACTTAACGTAAAGTAAGATATCCATCGTAATGCACAGCGGGGGACTGGATGCAGGGTCCAGCCTGGTATTGTCCATTGTGCTAAATCCAAAAAGAACCTTTGATGGACAGAATACAGAACAATGTCATACATTCACACCAGTACAGAGATCTGGGCCTAAATCTATCATTTTCTTTGCTCACCATGCCATTCCAGTTTGTACCCAGCCCAGACGTAGGTCCCTTGCTCACTTTGCCACTGGATTCAAGCTAGCCTGGCTGATGACTGCTGATTAGTCAGAAACCGGTCTCAGGATGCTTGTTTCCGGTCCAGGGAAGACATGGCTTGGCAGTTCGGGCTGGCCTGTTCCCATGAGGCACAAGGTCAGATTGATTTGCATATGGCCATGTCTGAACTGGGGTGGTGGAGTGAGCTAAAGAATGATGATGGATTAAACCCAGATCAGTTGACTGGGGTGAGTGCTTGAAATGTTCAGCACTCCGTTCATCATCTCCTTAGGTTTTGCTTTGTTCGCCCTAAGTTGACAGGGTATGCCCAGACATGGGTCCCTTGTTCACTTTGCCACTAGATTCAAGCTAGCCTGGCTGATGACGGTTGATTAGCCAGAAACCGGTCCCAGGATGCTTGTTTCCGATCCAGGGAAGACATGGCTTTGCAGTTCAGGCTGGACTGTTCCCATGAGGCACAGGGTCAGACGGATTTGCATATGGCCTTGTCTGAACTGGATTGGCGGTGTAAGCTAAAGAATGTTGATGGCTTTAAACCAGATCAGTTGACAGGGGGTGAGTGCTTGCAATGTTCAGCACTCCGTCCATCATCCCCTTTGGTTTTGCTTTGTTCGCCCTAAGTTGGCAGGGTATACCCAGACATGAGTCCCTTGCTCACTTTGCCACTGGATTCAAGCTAGCCTGGCTGATGATGGCTGATGAGCCAGAAACCGGTCCCAGGATGCTTGTTTCCGGTCCAGGGAAGACATGGCTTGGCAGTTCGGGCTGGACTGTTCCCATGAGGCACAGGGTCAGACTGATTTGCATATGGCCATGTTTGAACTGGGGTGGCAGAGTGAGCTAAAGAATGATGATAGATTAAACCCAGATCAGTTGACTGGGGGTGAGTGTTTGCAATGTTCAGCACTCCGTCCCTCATCCCCTTTGGTTTTGCTTTGTTCGATCTAAGTTGGCAGGGTATGCCCAGACGTGGGTCCCTTGCTCACTTTTCCATTGGATTCAAGCTAGCCTGGCTGATGACGACTGATTAGCCAGAAACAGGTCCCAGGATGTTTGTTTAGGTCCAGAGAAGACATGGCTTGCCAGTTCGGGCTGGACTGTTCCCATGAGGTACAGGGTCAGACTGATTTGCATATGGCCATGTCTGAACGGGGTGGCGGAGTGAGCTAAAGAATGATGATGGATTAAAACCAGATCAGTTGACTTGGGGTGAGTGCTTGCAATGTTCAGCACTCCGTTTATCATCCCCTTTGGTTTTGCTTTGTTCGCCCTAAGTTGGCAGGGTATGCCCAGACATGAGTCCCTTACTCACTTTGCCACTGGATTCAAGCTAACCTGGCTGATGACGGCTGATTAGCCAGAAATCGGTCCCAGGATGCTTGTTTCCGGTCCAGGGAAGACTAGACCGGAAACTAGTCTCACTAATTATGCTTGAAGATTCTCAGAATCACAGCAGGATTACCATCTTCTGCATAATAACTATGTATAAGGGTCATCCCTTCCGTCATCCTCAACCAACATGACAAAGCAAGGTAGAATCCTCTAAGGGTACCTTTTGGGTGTATATAAACCATATCTTTGCTGAGGCAGGCAGAGGAGAAAGGCTTCCATGCTGAAACACTGACATAAGACGCTGAGGTTCCTGCAAGCAGTCACTCCAGCTCCGGTGGTCTGACACTCGTGGGGTGGCCATCTCTTGACCAAGACGGGGTCCCACAGTCTCGCACTTCAGGTAATGGAATTGGCTTCAGCCTAGGAGGTTCTTGGCTTTAGGAATCTACCATCCATTTATTCTGTTGGTGCTTATAATCATTTATATCTGTTTCTGTTTTATTATTGTTTCAGCACACCTATTTTACACTAGAATGTTGCTTGTTCAATAAATACTTACTGAAAACGTATCCACCGTTTTTTATGGTATCTCTCTGAGACAAAGTGAGCATGAGTGGCTGAGCAAAAAGTACTGTACTGTTTCCACGATCCCTGATGGGACAGGGTTGTCATGTTCGATAGTTGCCAAGAATTATTCTCTCCTTGGTAAGATGGGTTTACAGTGGTACTGTGAGCTAGCTGGTATACAGGCGAACCTACCCGATGAGGCTGTCTGGAATCAGTCTGGACACCAATCCCACAGTCTATGTTGTCTAAATGTGCAGATTCTACATAGGAACTACACCACAAAGGTGCAATGGTGCATGATGGAATGAGCACACTGTTTGAAGTTGGAGTGGGAGGTTTGGCTCCACTGTAGTTTCTGACCTTTATCTTGGTTTTTCTCATGGATCAATTGTTTCTTAGAGGGTTTGGATGCATAATTTCTGATTGGAGTCATTTGTTGAGCATGGTAAATGCTGCTTTCAGAGGTCCTTGTTTATGTTTTTGCAACTTGGTTGGGCTAGTAGCTCTTTTGTTCAAGGGTTGGACAACTTGTGTTTCTTTGAGGTTGGCAACCATCTGAGAGACTCAGGACACTCTTGCTGTGGAAGTTTTGTTTCCAATGTCTTAATGTTAGGTGAAGAGTTCCTTGGTTAAGGGGTCAGGCAACTCATCTTTCTTTGAGTGTTGCAAATGTCTTAGGAGACTTGATGATCTGGAGGTGCTGTGTAGCAATTTCATTTTGGTGCAGGGGTGCAATTCCATTCTCTGTGTTTATGAGAGGTGTGTGCTTTGCCACCTTTTTAGTAATGCTTGCGTATGACTTAGAGATTCTGTAAAAAGTCTTTGTGATTTACGGTGCATTTCTCCCCCTCTTCATACTTTTTGGGTTTACCAGGTATGTTGATAAGCATGGATTTATATCTTTTTTGCGCATGAGGTCTACTGCCTCAGTGGAGTTTACATGTGCATTGATGAGGTGAAAGGTCTTTAGTCTCTTGTGTTGTTGTTGATTTGTTTGGTCCAACTATTACTTGGGCGTTTGTGTGTGTGGATTTGTGAAGGGAGGTGTGTAATGTCTTGGGTCTTACAAAAATGTACATATATGGTGCCTTCTTCCTTCTGTATATCCCTATAGTTGGGTGTGTTGGGACATTGAGTTCAGCCAGAGTCATGTTGCCAGCTGTGGTGTCTTTATATGTGTGTGGGTTTAAGCATGTCTTTGTGTGTGATGTCACAGCGCATGAGTGTGAAGAGGAACTGCTAACATCTGCGCCTGCTGCGATGTCCTATTCTTACAAAGAGGCAATGTTAAAAATTGCATTCACACTTTAAAAGATAGGTGTCTATGATAACAGCTGTGGGAAAGTGTAGAAGTCTTGCTTCTAATGATGATGGTATTGCTCCTAGCTTTATGGATTAGAAAGCAATAGCTATCAGTGTAGTACAGATGAAAGCAGGAGTAGTGTCATTATTGTGGGGTGGACAATGAGAGAACAGATGCAACTGGCATTGTATGTATCATGGCAGTGTCTCTCCACATATCATTGCTGTAATGAAGGGAGTGCTGGGATTTGAAGAATACAGAAATACGTACAGAAATTAACAACTTGATGTCCCCTCAGGGACAACCTGACTGTGTATATCCCTAAAGCTGTGGGTGCCTAGCTCTTCTGGTGCAGAGAAATAAACAATGCCAGTTTGAACATTTTTTTGCCCAGAATTAGATATAGCCCTCTTGAGAAAATCAGTTTAAATAATACAAATGTTTTTGGTTTGTTAAACAGTTGAAGGAGAGTTGACTGCATTGCTGATAGCTGATGGCAGCTGACTGCAGCTGCTTTTTATTCTGTGTTGTGTGAAAACTCTAAATTGTCCAGGGTGAAGCAACGGTGATTCATTTTTTCCTGTGTAATGTATCTTACTAACATGTATTGTTTTATTAAATGTACTCCTAGACTTTTGGAAGACCTTGTGCTGAAAGAGAGAGCTTATCACAACCTACTACGACAAGCTCTGGAGCAGAAGAGTCAGGACCTCCATCTTCTCCAAGTGAAGTTAAAACCTGCAGGTGCTAATGTTTTTTAAGTGTTCTGTGCTATCTAATTACTAAACCTATACTGACATTTAATTCAAACATGGATCACTTCAAATGAACTCACTTTAATGTAATGTGTATATATCTTTTAAGTAAAGCAGTTAGGTGTAGACCTCTATTCAAAAGTGTGTTTGGAATAATACTCTAATAGTTCAGGGGGTGAGACCACCTGAAAATGAAACATTAGGACACATGCCCCCTACACTATTCTTGGTAGAGGGAAGGGCTCAAATCCTCACCAAGACTTTCAGGTTAATGTACACCCCTTGTATATAATTTATTCATGATGTGGGTGCTTGTTAGACCTGACATCCGTGGTACGGTATTCCTCAAACATTTTGCCTTCACCCCTCCAGTTTTTGCTGGAATTGTTTTTATTGGCTTTACTACTCTATGAACTTTACCACTGCTAAACAGTGTTAACCTGCTGGTGCTCTCTACCCAAAAGATGGTAAAATTGTCCTAAACCTGATTGCCAAATGTAATGTACTTGTACATCCCCAGTAAATGGTAATATATGTACCCACTGATGTTCTTAATTTGTGTAAACAATCCTCTAGTTAGTCATACTTCAACATGTCACTGCCGTGTTTTTCAATACATATTAATATTGATCTTTGTATACAATATATGCTACTGAAAGGATTTTATTATTTTTCAGGACATATCCACCCAATTCTTATATCTAACTTCCAAAGTGATGCATTTATAATCAAGTTTTATTCTGGGTTGGATGAGACAGAAGAGTCTAACTAGATTATCCAACAGAGCTCTTCCTGCCTTAGAGATTCGACCAGTCCCTCGCAAATTTAAACCATAAAACTGTATCTATGCATCTCAGCACAGTGTTTAACCATGAGTTATGTAGTATTCCCAAATTGTATTGTGGGCATATAGTCACTTATTTTTACTTTGTGATGGCGAGTGTTACTCCCAATCTGTATTCATTTATAAATGCACAGACACATATCTGTAACTCTTAAAGAATTAGGGCCAGATGTATCAAGATTCCGTTTTGCGAATCCTAAATAGCGATTTTTTGCGAATCGCTATTTAAAATTCGCAAAACGGTATGTATGTACAAAATCGCTATTTTTTAGCGATTCCTTATTATTCTTTATTTGCGAATTCGAAATTTGCGAATTCGCAAATAAAGAATAATTTCCAATGCATTCCTATGGGCCAGGAGGCCCATAGGAATGAGAGTGCAATAATTCTCAAATTGCGAATTCGGAATTTGCTAATCGCAATTTGAGAATTATTTCAAGGGTGCAGGGGTGTCTCAAAGACACCCTGCTGCACCCCTGAAATCTACATGTGTGTGCATGTGGCACACATACATGCCCTATGGGCATGTATGTGTGTCACATGCCACCCTCACAAATGCCAAATAGGGCATTTTTTAAAGAAATCGCAAATTACCACCAACTACAAGTTGGTGGTAATTTGCGATTTCTTAACACAAAATCGCAATTTTAAAATGTTTCATACATATCATTTAAGGAATCGCAAAATTTGCGATTCCTTAAATGCTATGGCAAAATAAGGAATCGCAATTGTTTGCGATTTCTTAAATTGCGATTATTTCATACATACCAGAAAATGCTAAAAGGCAGTTTGCGAGTCGCAAAAGCCTTGATACATCTGGCCCTTAGAGTTAATCCTTTGTTTAAATTTTGAAATATTTTCTTGTGTTATGGTTGTTCCTAAAACGTTGCACCTTATTTCCTAGATATATTTGCACATTGAACATTCATTTCCGTTCTAGCTACAATATACCAATGCATTCAGTCTTAGAAAAGGTAGTTTCCTATTTCCTGTTCAAGAGCCCTTAGTGGTTCAATATTCTGTAGAGTAATATCACCCTTTTAACTCTGTTCTGTATCAACTCAATTATCGCTCTCTAATCGAATCCTCTCCATGTTATCACATGTATTTTGTTTTCTTTTACGTCACAGCTTGAAAGACTGTGTCTGAGTAGGACTAACTGACTGCTGCTGTTCATCACCTGTTATGGCTCTTCTTAACAGAATAATTATTAATCTGTGATCAATTATTTTCCCACTGTGAATTTATCAACTTCTCATTGTCTTTATTCGTCCTTTTCATCCCATTTCCCAGTGCTGCAATCCATGGCTCATCCTATCTAGCAACGGTAGTAGTTGAACAGCATCTCTCCTAGGACCCGGGGAGCAGACAGTGGCCAGTGAGGCCTGTAAATGGGAGATATGTAACAGATTACACTGTTGACTTGTACTATGTAACACAAAAAGAAACTATACAAAGTGTGGATAGACATGTCCCACTCCCTCTCTTGTAAGCATCTGTCTTTCTGATGCACATCCCGTATTGTTAAAAAGGGTGAGAAGTAAGATTGAAGCCAAGGCACTCCTTGCTCTAACACAGAAACCCTCCATCACATTGTTCATCATTGATGCTAGCTATTTCCACAGTCTCATCTATTGCATGGATGTGGTTTCATTTGGAGTGCGTCATAGCCTGATGCCTACATCAGCACTTCAAAAACAGGTTTATGACTAAACAAGCACTGGCAAAGCCAATAGGTCTCACCTATATGATATTTAATGGAATTGTCAATGTTTTTACCCTTGGCATACAGTTGTGCAGCCTCTGTCCAATGTAGATGAAAGTAAAGAAAATGAAAGCATTATGACGTGGTCATAGCGCTTTTCTTTATTTTTATTTTCAGCTACGTTGCACAGAGGTCGAGCTGCTATGCAACATAGCTAAGAAACATTGACAATGTTGGCCAACAGGAGTAGCTTGTAGATGGCAGCCATTTTTCCACCAGGGACAGCTAGAGTGACCATTTCAAGAGTGCGTGCTTTCGCTTCCCTGCTCGCTAGATGCATATAAACTGGGTCGCTGCGCGGACACACAGCGGACGCATGCAGCAGGTGTGCCGCCGAAGCCTCAAATGCAAGCCTGTCTGCCCCCGTCAGCTTCCCGGAGGTGTCCCGTGTCAGCCACTATGTCCAAACCAGCCCAAACGGTATGCACTGTTTTGCCTACAGCTCTTCACAACTTCGTACCCTTTTTACCACCCATAGTTACGTGCTGCTGAACCTGGACACTCCAGGTCCTCCAGGAAACATATGCACCTCTTGCAATTTTAGCATGGAGTGTAATAAACCTACCTTCCTACACTACTCTGTGCAGCTCCCTTCTCTTAGACTATGCTCCCTCCCAAAGCATGTTATTGACATACGCAACCTATTATGCAAGGAAGGCTTTGACGCACTGTTCGTAACAGAGACTTGGCTCACTGACTCCTTGGGTCCCGACTTTTGGACAGCAGTCAATCAATCAATCAATCAATCAATCAATCAATCAGGTGTTATTTAAAGCATGCTACTCACCCGTGAGGGTCTCAAGGCAAGGGGGGGGTGGGGGGTGGTTCTCCGGATCAGTCGAAAAGCCAGGTCTTGAGGCTCTTCCTGCAGGCGTGCAGAGTGGGGGAGCATCTGATGTTGACTGGGAGCTTGTTCAAGGTCTTTGCTGTGATGTAGGAGAAGGATTTTTCACCTGCCCTGGTTCTGTGGATGCGTGGGGATCTCTGCCAGGGCGAGGTCGGTGGAGCGGAGGTTTATTTTGGGTACGTGGAAGGAGACTCTTTAGTTGAGGTATTTGCACCCGATGTTGTGGAGGGATTTGTAGGAGTGGGTGAGTAGCTTTAAGGTTACTCTCTTCTTGATAGGGAGCCAGTGGAGGTCTTGTAGGTGCTGGGTCATGCGCTCATGTCTTGGGGTTCTGAGGACGAGTCTGACTGCGGGGTTCTTGATGGTTTGGAGCTTGTGTAGCAGGGTTTATTTGATTCCGGCGTAGGCAGCGTTACCGCCGTCCAGTCTGCTGGTTATAAGTGCGTGGGTGATGGTCTTTCTGCATTTGGGGGGGATCCATTTGAAGGTCTTGCAGAGGATGCGGAGTGAATTGAAGCAGGTTGAGTTGACGGCGTTGATCTGGCAGGTCAACGAAATCCAGAAGGGATATAAAATTGTACAGAAGGACAGAAGTGGGGGCGGGGTGGAGTGCTAGCCATTATCTTTAAGGATTGCTACACTCTGTCTCTGCTGCCCCATGTGAATTTGGAAAAGGTGGAGATACAAGGGTTCTCCTTCACCCTCTCGTCTAAACAATCAATATCCAGGGGCCTCCATATACAGACCACCTGGCACGTCGGGAGGGATTGTATACGCACTTTGCGAAGTGGTAATCCCCCTGACCCTTAGATACAGACATTGCATCCTTCTGGAGATTTCAAACTACATATGGACTGTGACCATGTAAAGGATAGCTAAAAACTCATTGAGAGTTGCACTGCCATGGGCCTTATGCCTACCAATATGGCCCCTACTCACTTGCCCGGGCATACGCTAGACCAAATATTCACTTCAATTCCTCTTAAAGTTGATCCTCCTACTCCTTTGGTCTGGTCCGATCATTATATGCTCAGGTTCAGATGGCCTAAACTCAGTAATGTCCCTTCCAAAGAAAGCAACTTACCCAGTACGGTAAGGGCCTTCTGCAAAATCAAATCAGACTTACTAAGCAACAGGCTTGATGTTGCGAAACCCTCTTTGACTGGGATGATCAAAAAGGATGTGGGCCTGGTTGATGGCTGGATTGAGACTGCCTGCCAATCACTGGCACAGAAATTAGCATCAAACATACTCAGTCAAAAGTGCCTAGCCCTTGATTTACCACGTCCCTTAAAAAAATGTAATTAGCATGTAAATGTAAAGAGAAGCTATGGAGGGTAAACTACTGTCCAGCAGCCAAAGCAGACTGTAAAGTAGAACTAGAGAAATACTATAAAGAAATTAAACTAGAACAAAAAACCTACTTTGAGTCTAAAATTCTAAAGCCAGGGAATCATTTTCAAAATTGTGAAGTCCTTCTCTACGCCAGAAGTCAGATTCAATGAGAAACTGCCTTCCGAGGAATGGTGTGAGATGCTCGCCTCATTTTCCCCAAAAAATTAGATACAATCCACACTTGCCTCCTACCACCTACGATGGGATATATTACATCAGGTGATGCTTTAGGGATGGTCGATAACCAGGAAGAATCAGATCACGACATAGCCTCTACTACAAAAGTATGCTCCCTGAACTCTCTTGACCCAATTTCCTTGGATTACTCTCTGTGTGCCCTAGAATTCCTTCAATCAGGTGCTCTGCTGGACCCTGCCCCTGCCTCCATTCATGTCATGGGGGCAGAGGCTATAAATCCACTCATGAACCAGCTATTGAATACTTCCCTTCTCCTCAGGCACTGTTCCCACCAAATGGAAACAAGCAAAGGTCATTCTGATGCTAAAAAATGGCCTAGGCAATCCCCTCTGACCCGGCTAATTATAGGCCTATCTCCCTCCTCCCCGCCTTCTCGAAACTTCTAGGGAAACACGTGAACCAGCAGTTATCATCCTTTCTTGAAAAGAACTGATTACTTCACCCTACCCAGTCGGGTTTTCGCTCAACCACAGTACGGAAACTGCTCTACTGGAGGTAGTCGACTCTATCCGGTTGGGTCTGGAAGCAGGGGAGAGAGTGCTGTTGGTCCTGCTAGACCTATCGGCTTCTTACGATACAGACTCGCACCAGATTCCCCTCTCCCGGCTTCACTCAATTGGCATCGGGGTCGGGCCTGGAAATGGATGGGATTTTTCTCAAGGGGAGGGGGCAGGAGTTCTGGTGCCATCCTTACTCAGCCACATCTCGCATGTTGAAGGTTGGTGTCCCGCAGGGTTCGGTCCTGAGTCCGACCTTGTTTAATATCTACCTTGCACCTTTGGCCTCAATGGTAGAATCTTTAGGGGCTAAGATTGTGTCCTACGCAGATGACACACAGCTACTGTTTACGTGGAAGAACAATGAACCTTGCACTGGCAAATTAATCAGTACCTGCCTTTCAGCTGTATTCAGGTGGTTGGCTGCGAATCAGTTGAAATGTAATGCAGGAAACACAAAGCTACTTTTCTTTGGCACTGACGCAGAAACACCACTGCAGTCCTTCTGGTCAGCAAACGCTACCACCCCGCTACTAACAATCTGATGGTGAAAAACTTGGGGTTTAAATTTCATAACCAGCTGTTATTCCGCCCCAAGTACATTCTGCAGTAGACACCTGTTTTGCCCTTCTGCACCTTTTTCTGAAATGTTTGTTTTTTCTCTCCATGACTGCGAAAGAACAGGTGATTCAAGCTCTGATTATATCCCGGCTTGATTATGGGAATGGTCTGTATCTGGGCACGCTCACTTATTTGCTGGACAGGCTCCAGCTTTTCCAGAATACAGCAGCCCATACCATCTTTGAGCTCCCCCGGAATGTGCATGTGTCTCACCTCCTGAGGAGTCTCCACTGGCTTCCAGTGAGGAAAAGAGTCATCTTTAAGACTCTTCTTGTGACACGGAAAGCCTTTCATGGGATAGGACCTGGCTATCTTAAACACAGGATTTTGTTCTGTGCCCCACTGAGAAATCTTCGTTCCCCAAATCTTCTGTTAGCCAGTACCCCGTATTAAGAATGCCAGGGTGGGGGGAAGGCTCTCTCTTGCCTTGGTCTGCTCCTCTGGAATAAACTGCCCCTACCTCTTAGAAACACTGAATCTACACACCTGTTCCAGAAAAAACTGAAAACACGGCTCTATACCTGCCCTTAATCACCCCCTTTTCCCCCATGGCTACCATTCTGCATCTAGCACCAGGACCCTCCTTGGAGTAGCAGTGCGCTCTAAAAAGACCCTCACATAGACATAGACAATGGCAATAGATCTCATATAGGCAAGCCCTATTGGCTTTGCCAATGCTTGATAGCACATGGCCTACATTTTTAACTATATCAAACCATGATTTATCATGCACCTTGAGACTGTATCACAGCTGGTTGCATAGTGATATGCTGGGCACAGGGCAGTGGCGCAGTAAGGGTGCCCTTGACCCCAATGCATGCAAGTGCAACAAGGTAAATTAGCCACTGTAGTGCCACTACGACTAGTTAAAGACAACCATTATTAGGGTGCAGTGTGTCCTTCACATTCCCTCATTACCAATAGAACCACTGTACTACTGATAGCTATGTCACTGGATTTTCTAAAATCAAGTGACCTGCACACGGACTGGTCAGCACGGCTCACTTGAATGTCCTACATATTTAGTGGTTTTGATGAGGTGCCTTCTCTTATAGTGCAAAAGTTCAGTTGGTTAAGGTGCTATTTTTGAAATGTGCGGGCAAAATGTGGGTCACAAGTCCAGTTATGAAGAAATCTACTCAGGGTTTCATCTGTTCCAACAAAATGCCTGGCGCTCATTTCAGAATAATAAAACCCAGGTTTCAATACATGTAAATATGTATTGAAAATGGACATCTTTCCCAATCAGCTTTAGATTCTGCATCCAATCTATTATTATTAATAAAATGTATCTTGTCAAAACACTATAAATTGATCACAATTGAGAGAAAGTATCTGGTTAGGTATAAATGTTAACTTAGTTTGTGTACTTCTCTGTGAAAGACCACACACTTGAAGCAGGTGGATGGTACCCCTTTACTTTTGTTTTATTTAATATCACATTTATACAGCACAAGTCATACAGTAGGGGCTTCAGAGAGCTTTGGAACAATGTACAGTAAAGTAGCTGCACAATAAACATTACAACTTTTTAAAGAGTTGGGGGAGAGAAATCATTATTTTGCCTAAATACGTTAAACTTTGTCTGTGGCTCTTGCGTCTGCCAGAAAAAAACTATAATGCCAAGGCTCGGTGTCTCCTGTCCTCAGCCCTTCATTAAAAGACACTGTGGAGATTTAGGGAAGGTAAATCCTCCATTTCATGCAATTCTGCTTCTGGCCCTTCATTAATTCCCATAGTTTAGATGAACTGCCTCTTATTTGGGGGGAGGAGTCGAGGAGACCCCAAGGAGTGCTATGGAATATATTATGGAGTGACTCGCCACCTAACAAGCACCAAGTATGCAATATGTGCCTCCTCCTGCATGCATCATCGTTGGCATATAATGACTACTCTGTGTGTGGTAGGGTGCCTGTAGGACGTGTCAATGGCTGTTGTGTGTGATTGTTTGTGTGTGTTCTTGTTAAGTTATCTGGTGGAGGGACTCTAAGCACAAAACAGTTCCCTGATCAACAAGAAAGCTCCGGTTACACGTGACACGTCTGCCCCTCTTGTACTCCGTGTGACATAGATAAGGTGAAAGACTGCACCTCAGCAACAATTCCCAACTTTTACTTCAAGGTGCACATGAAAAAAGAATTGCTTCTGCGTCTCTTTCAATGCCCGTCTCACAGGTGAATGTACACTCCTCGTGTCTAAGGGCTGTTTTTAAGTGCAGTATGTAACAAGTAGTACTAGTGTCATATTTAACACACTCAATAGACTGACGTGGATGGAAGGCTGCCACAGGCGATCCATCCTGTCAGCAAGTTGAAAGTGTGTGGCACTGACATATCAAGCATTGGCAAAGCCAATGGGTCTTTCCGTTGAAATGCAAGTGCCAAACTATTGGCTTTGCCAATACTTACTTATAAAGCCTTGTTTAAAAAATGAAAAATATACATGAAATCCATGAGGAAAGTAACCTATCTTCCTCTTTTCTGTAAATGCTCTCACTTTGAAGTCAGCTGAAAGCAATATAAACACCAAGCTTCCTCGAATACACAACCTAACTTTGACCTCGGTCTTTGAAAGCACAGATAATGTGATGAGATAAGAATGAGATTTACAGGCATGTTTACAGATAGGGAGCTCCCGGAAGGATACTGGTAAATGAGGTTTTTGCATGAGAGGGACGAAGTGAACCTGAAGAACCTAAGACAGCGAATAGAAAGCCAGAAAATGTGAGTTATAAATGACAAAGCCAATTGTCAGCATTGGGCAGAATGCATCCCAGGTAATTATAGGTAGGATCTAGTTTCCATAGGAAAAGCATTTTTTGACTTGCCTTTAACTTTGGCGTCATTTGACCACTACGTGTGAAATTTTCCAGAAAAAGTGTCAAGGAAGGGTCTGTGTGTCATGGAAAGTTTGGGGGTGATGTGTGCAGTGGGGACCGAGAAATAGGGGTGCAGAATAAGGATGTGTTTGTAATGTTAATTCCCATAGAAACCTTTTGCAACATCTACTGCTCGAACCGCTGAACGGACTTACACCACATTTGGCAGGCAGGTAGATGTTGGTTTAAGGAAGGGCGTTTTGGTTATCTGGTGTAAATCTGTTTGGTAGTTTTTGAGAAATTTAGGTTGAAAATTATAGTGATATCTTTGTTGAATTCCTGATTTTGCTTTGCGTTTTTGCGACATCATCGCAACCTCCAGCGTCACCGAGAACGGAAACTAGATTTTTTAGATTGTTTTTATAAAAACTTAGTAGAAGAACATGAGTTCTAACTGTACAGCAATAAACCCCTAGTCGAAATATACTATAATATGTGTGCATATATGTGTTTTACACTTTATGGAAAAGGCGCAATCGGCGCGGTTCACGGCGCCCGTGTGACCTCTCGATTATCGCAAAAAATACAAATAGGTCTTAAAGATGGATTTTAAAGAAACTTACCAAAAAAACATGAGTTTAACCATGTTTTTAAAGAAGCATGAGTGTAATAATATGTATAGTGCAATGTTTAGAATGGATTTTATTATTTAATATTTTTGCTTTTGCTGGAAGGCATTGAATGTCTGCTTTTGTTTTGCAATTCTGCAACTTATTTGCTACCATTGCGTTGTGAAGATTCCTAAAAACGAAAAAAAGGATCTTGAACTTTTTTTCACAGTACTAGGGTGGCTCTGACAAGAGCCTTTGTGTTGATTGTGTGTATATGTCAGCTACACATTAGACCAGATGCTGAGTTTCAGGTTACTAAGAAACACCCTGGTGCCTTCATCTGCAAAGTTCACTCCATAATTTCTATAAATTCCATACATGTCAAAACACAGATTGTTGTTATGGATACAGCCCACACGATGGTATCTGAGTAATGCAGAAACAGTTTTATTAACATGTTTACCGGCTTTGTCAATCTATGGACAGAATTGATTTGACCACTTCCATTTCTGTATTTGGCATATATTAGAGTACCCCAAGACAGTGTGAAGGAAAGCGACATCAGTTCTGCAAAGGTTTCTTTCATTTGGATTTCTAGCCCTACCCCAGTCAACTTTTGTGATCTTTTGATCCAATTTCGAAGTCTTATAACGACTCTGACGGTGCCGTTAGGGATGCCCGGCTTCAAGCATTGCGACGAGTGCGACCGTACCATGTCGGTCACGGATCCCCACCGCTTGTGCCTGATGTGTTTGGGCGTCGACCATGACGACGAGGCCTGCTCCGACTGTCGGGCCCTGTCGAGGGAGGCCAGGCGGGAGCGGTCCCGCAGGCGACTCGAGATCGAGATCCGCCAGTCGGCCCCGCGCCGTGTGAGGTCCCGGTCCCACGGGAGGTCGAGGGACAGGTCGCAGGGGCGGAGCCGTCACAGCTCCGGGAGTCGGCGCCACTCCTCTGGGTCCAAGTCGTCAGGTAAGAAACACAAGAAGTCGAAGAGACATCATCGCTCTTCAGACTCCCCCCGACGCTCGCGCGATGCGGCCGGGGGTTCGGGTGACACCGCCCACGTGGCTCCTCGAGAGTCGCGGGCGCCGCGTTCAGCTCCATACCCCCGGGTTCTGGGCTGAACGCGACGCCGGAGGAGATTGAGCGTTTCCTCATGGCCATGAGGTCCCTTTCTTCTCCGACGGGTTCCACGGCGCCTTCGGGCCCAGCGAACCCGTCTGGGGGCCCTAGTGGGTCGGGGGCTACAACCCCTATGCCGTCGGGTGCTTCGGCCTCGACGCCGCCGGTGCCTTCGGGCCCGGCGCCGCAGGGCTCCATGATCCCGACACCGCCGGCGCCCTCGGGCCCGGCGCCGCAGGGTGCCGCGGTCCCGGTGTCGTCAGCGCCTTCGGGTTTGGCGCCGCAGGGCACCGCTGGGCCCTCCTCGGGCGATGGATCGTCACCGGTGGACCTTACGACCCCCCCGGCGTCGGTCCGTATGATATCCCCTCCTCTCAATCGGTTCTGACGTCGGGACGATGCCTATCGGCGCCGATCTCGACGCCGTTCGGAGATTTTCATCTCTATGAACCGTCCTCATTCGCTTATGACCCTGAGTCTCAGGAGATGGGGGAAGAGGAGTATTGGGAGGGGTCTGAGGACCCTCTGACGAGGGAGTGTCAGTCTAACATGGACTGGACAGGAGATCTTGGGGAGGCCAGTGGCCTGGAGACCTCTCCAGAGACTGGATTCGTCTCTCCTCCTACCGTGGCTTCGGAGGAGGGTGCAACTTATGGTGTGGTGCTGATGAGGGCTGCCAAGGCCTTGGGCCTTGAGCTCCCCGTCCTGGCCGTGAGGACTAACCTCCTCACTGAGGTCCTTAAGCCGCAGTCATGCTCCGCGGAGCCTCTGCTGCCGTTTAATGAGGCCTTGACGGACGTTCTTTTGGGCACTTGGTCCAGGCTCGCTACAGGTTCGCCTGTAGATAGGAACGTGGCCAGACGCCACCGCCCGGCTCCGGGCGACCCCAGTTTCCTGTCCACCCACCCCACCCCCGAGAGTCTGGTTATCCAGGCCTCTAACTCCCAGACCGCATTCCCGACGGTTCCCCCCGATCGGGAATCCAAGAGGTACGAGGCCTATGGCAAGAAAGTGTTCTCGTCCCTTAGCCTGGGACTGCGGTCCTCCAACACCGCATGCCTCTTGGGCCGTTACACCCACTCTCTGTGGGAAACGGTGGCGGAAGTGCTGCCAGAGTGCCCGTTGGAGGTACGGGCCAAACTCGGCCAAGCCCTAGTGGAGGGCCGGGACGCAGCGAAGTATTCCATCAGGTGCGGACTGGATACTACTGACTCGCTGGGTAGAGCGATGGCTACGACGGTGGCGATACGACGCCACGCCTGGCTGAGATCCGCCAACTTCTTGGCAGACGTCCAGAATACACTCATGGACATGCTGTTTGATGGCCGTCGCCTCTTTGGCGACAAGGCAGACCACGCGCTTGAGCGCTTTAAGGACTCCAGGGCTACGGCCAAGTCCTTGGGCCTCTCGGCCCCGCACCAGCAAATGGGTGCCTTTTGCTCCTTTCGTGGCCAAGGAAGGGGCGTCCCCACACGTGCCGCAAGCCACTCGCCGCAAACTATCGTCCAGCGCGGCGGCGGCCGTGGAAACCGCCACGGAGGAGGTCGGGGGAACAAGCGGAGCCAGTCCACACCTGCCTCCGCAGCATCCGCCTCTAAACCCTCCTAGTCCGTACTTTTCGGCCCATGTGACGCCAGTGGGAGGCAGGGTCCGCCATTCACCTCTCTCACTGGCGCACAGTCACTTCGGACAGGTGGGTGCTGCAGATCGTCCGGAGGGGCTACTCCCTCCCCTTCGAGACGACCCCTCAAGCCATGCCACCGCAACACCACCGCGTATCGGGGGATCATTTGCGGCTCCTGCAGGAGGAAGTTTCGGCCCTCTTGGCCAAGGGGGCCATCGAGCGCGTTCCTGGGCCAGAAGTAGGACGTGGTTGCTACTCCCACTACTTCCTGGTACCCAAGAAGGGCAAAGGGGGGCCTATGCCCTATCTTGGATCTGAGGAACGTCAACGGCTTCCTCCGGAAGGAGAAGTTCAAAATGCTGACACTGGCTCAGGTCTTGACTGCCCTAGACCCAGGAGACTGGATGGTAGCGTTGGACTTGCAGGACGCATACTTCCACATCCCCGTCCTGCCGGCCCACCGGCGTTACCTGCGGTTCACGGTAGGCCTCGAGCACTTTCAGTTTACCGTGCTCCCCTTCGGCCTTACAAGCGCCCCACGGGTGTTCACGAAGGTGATGGCGGTGGTCGCAGCTCACCTGCGCAGGTTAGGGGTGTCAGTCTTCCCCTACCTCGACGACTGGTTGTTGAAGGCGGGCTCGCCCCAGACAGTCGTCAGCCACCTCCAGACTACGGCGGATCTCCTGCACCTGCTGGGATTTTCCATCAATGTGCCAAAGTCACATCTGTGCCCCTCTCAGAAGCTCCTTTTCATCGGAGCGGTTCTCGACTTGGCGCAGTTTCGGGTTTACCCGCCCAAACAGTGGGTCCGGGATATACAGGCTCTGATTCCGATCTTCCGGCCGTTATCCCGGGTTTCGGTCAGGTTGACGCTGCGACTTCTGGGGCTGATGGCCTCCTGCATCCTTCTGGTGCATCACGCACGGTGGCGGATGCGGGCTCTGCAGTGGGACCTGAAGTTTCAGTGGGCCCAGCACAGGGGCAACCTGTCCGACCATGTCCTGATCTCGGAGGGCACTGCGAGACAGCTGCAGTGGTGGCTCACGGACCGCGATTGGGTCAACGGCAGAGCCCTCTCCCTTCCCCAACCGGAGCACGTAGTTGTGATGGACGGGTCCCTCCAGGGCTGGGGAGGCCACTTGAGAGAGGCGGAGATCAGAGGACTCTGGTCTCCGGCGGAGTCCCGGCTCCATATCAACCTGTTGGAGCTGCGGGCGATTCGTCTGGCACTGAAAGCATTCCTCCCGTCTGTCGGAGGGAGTGCAGTGCAGGTGTTCACCGACAACACCACCGCCATGTGGTACTGCAACAAACAAGGCGGAGTGGGGTCGTGGACCCTTTGCCAGGAGGCTCTGCGTCTCTGGCAATGGCTGGAACATCAGGGCGTGACTCTGGTGGTTCAACACCTGGCCGGTTCTCTGAACGCCAGGGCGGACGAACTCAGCCGTCGGTGCTCGATGGATCACGAATGGCGTCTGAACTCAGACGTGGCGCAAGGCCTCTTTCTGCGATGGGGAGAGCCTTGGTTAGATCTATTCGCCACCGAAGAGAACGCGTAATGTCATCAGTTCTGCACGTTGGAATTTCCAAGGCGGCGCTCGCTCGGAGACGCTTTTCGTCGCGAGTGGAGCTGCGGTCTGTTGTACGCCTTTCCGCCTATACCACTTCTGCCCAGAGTGCTGAAGAAGATCAAGCGCAACCGGGCACAAGTCATCCTTGTGGCTCTGGACTGGGCTCGAAGGTACTGGTATCCCGAGCTACTCAGCATGTCAGTCAATCCCCCGATTCGTCTGCCTCTTCAGGAGGACCTTCTGTCGCAGCAGCAGGGGACGGTCCTCCACCCGAACCTGTCCAGTATCCACCTCCATGCTTGGAGATTGAGCGGGGACAGTTGAGGCCATTTGACTTGCTTCCTGAAGTTTACAACATCATTCTGGCAGCCAGGCGTCCCTCCACTAAAACGGTATACGCCTACAGGTGGAACAGATTTGTGGCATGGTGCACAGCAAAGGCTGTGGATCCCCTCAATGCCCCTCTCTCTGAGGTTCTTCCTTTCCTTCTTTCTCTTGCCCAGCAGGGCTCTGCTCTGGGCACTATCAAGGGCTATCTTTCGGCTCTTTCAGCCTTTCTGAGGCTGCTTGACCAACCTTCTTTGTTCAAGTCCCCTATTGTTAACAGATTCCTGAAAGGCATCACTCATACCTTTCCTCCTGTTCCTTTCGTGATGCCTCAGTGGGACTTGAACCTGGTTCTAACCTTTCTGATGTGCGCTCCCTTTGAGCCACTTCATAACTGTCCACTTCGCCTTCTTTCTTTGAAGAGTGCCTTCCTGGTAGCCATCACCTCTGCCAGGAGAGTGAGTGAGCTCCAGGCCCTCTCTTGTAAGCCTCCTTTCCTTTCAGTCCATCCGGACAAGGTTGTTTTGAGGACTAGGCCCTCCTTCTTGCCAAAGGTGGTCACAGCCTTCCACATTGGCAGTCCATCACATTGCCCACCTTCTTTCCGCCTCCGATTTGGCTTTCCCTGGCCCAACTTAAATGTAATGAGGAAAATCAGAGGTCCTTCTCTATTGGACCTTCCCGCCAAATTTCCATGATGACTTGTGGCCAACAGGCTTCCCCAAACCAAAAACCCAGGGTAGTCCAGCAAAAAACTTGGGAGTTTGGTTCAGCGAGGATCTTAGATTTCAAACTCAGATCAACAAGCTGGCAGGAGTATGCTTTGGGACATTGAAGCTTCTTAGAAAATTCCTTCCGCTCTTGCCAAAAGCGGCCAAAGAAATGGTGACCTGCGCTCTCATTCTGTCGCAGCTTGATTATGGCAATTCTCTTTATTTTGGCCTTCCTGGCTATCAGATAAAAAAATTTCAGACCATTCAGAACGCGGCAGCTAGAATGCTTTTTGACATTCCGCTTAGCCTTGGAATTAAGCAGGCTCTTTGCGACTTGCATTGGCTCCCTGTTGACCAGAGCATTTTGTTTAAGGCACTAACTATCACTCACAGTGCCCTCTACAAGTCTGGACCCTGTTATCTCAGGAGGCGCTTTAATTTCTATACGCCATCCAGGCTTCTCCGGTCAACAGGTCAATGCATTGTTGCTATTCTAGAGAGGGAGTTCCCTCTGTAGGGGCAGCTAGGGCCTGGAATAGTCTGCCCTTTGAGATTAGAAATAATCACGATCTGAGGACATTTAAGAAGCAATTGAAAACCCTAATTTTTAATTAGGTGGTTTAGATCCTATTTCTACCTCCGCTCACCCCGCATTGGTCAATCATGCCGGGACACTTCCAGGTTACAAAGAACAGTGGTCCCTATATGAGAGTAGTACACACAAAAACAATGATCATACACTTAGTAAGTAGTATGTCTTCTGTCCGTCCGGACAGGAATTTTATTTTCCAATAAGTGAAATTCAAGGTTTCTAAAAAATGTCAAGCGGGCACAGCCGTGACCCTTAACATACAAGACACAACAACGAAAAAAGTGGAAAAAGCAAGAAATATGTCTGTGCACTTGTACTTCAGTGAAACAGACTTGAAATGTTCAAAAAAACCACACCATTGCATTATTCAATGTTACATAGAAAGTTTGCATATGGGGTTAAAGGTCGACGTTTCGATGCCTTTTCTAAAATAGAGGCATCATCATCAGGACAAGAGATGACATTATTGTTGTCTTGGACACCATTAATAAAATTTGAGCCTTTTCGTTACATTTACTTTACATGCATACTTACATGGGGAAGAAAAGGGAGAGAAAACACAAGAAAATAACATGAGTAACAGGCATATAACAAGGATCCTTTGTGGCTATGCATGGAGTGATTTCGGGTGACGCATTCTGTCATTTATCCGTGGTGGGTGAAAAAGTAAATCTTAAAACAATTGAGGAGTGAGGATTCCGGATGAAACATAGTTTGTGGCATCGTGCGAGAAAAAACGGCGCAGTGACTGTGAGAATATATTAAGGCAGTAGCATGCATGATAGCACTCTCCTAAGATCATGGCGTGCAAGACGATATTGACATTGGCTAAAGTGGGTAGTGTGGTCTATTCGAATTGTGCACAGAGAAGGTAGGGCGTGCATACTGCCAATAACAGCGGTTTGACATGAGGTCTACATATGGGCCACACAGGTTTTGAATAACACCTACGTGGTAACTGTGAGGCCATCGGTAGGAGGTTCAACGAGGTAAAGCACCGCTATGTCAGGCTATCTGCGAAGTGATAAACAGTGGGTTGGAGCCTTGACAATGCGCGGCGTGCGCATTTACTCTGATCGGTGGGAGAGCGTGTTACCTGGAAAGTCGGGTTTAATCCTTGGCTTTATGTTCTTCCGGTATCTTAAAATGTCCGGGAGGGTGAGCGCAGCTCAGTCGTATTAAATAATGCGCGAGGAGCACAATGGCTACTTGGAATGGGGCGAAGGGTTGCCGAATTACACGAGAATAAAAAAGAATAAAACTACTCGCTAGCACAGTGGCAGTCTTGGCATGCAGCGGGAGCTAACTTACTGGATAGGAGAATCAATGCTGCCGCGGGTGTGGCTATCCGGTGCTGGATCGGCTTAGTTTCCCGGGTTTAAGTCTCAAGGGGAGTGAACAGCGTGAAAGGACTGGGTAGCGAGGGTGAGGTGAAAGGGAGTGTTTGCGGCGGCCATTTTACAGTGGTGACTTATACTACAGTGAGCATGCAGTTTGCACAGAAGGAATACAATATCTGCATATTCTGAAAAACAATGACATGTAATGAATTTCTAGAAATTTACAGCAAAGGACGTCCAGTCCTCAAGTCGATTTATCCCATTCCGAATGCTGTTGGTACGCAGGATCCAGTGTAATTCTTCTTTATTCAGCAATTGTGACATGTCTGCTCCTCTGGGGGGTGGTTTGATAATTGTAATCACAGTCCAGAGAAAGTCTTTTTCACTGTGTCCTTTGGCAGAAAAGTGTTCCACAAGTGGTGCATTCGCTGTTTTGCATTTGATCCTACTCCGATGTTGACCGATCCGGAGTTTTATTTTTTGGCTGGTTTGTCCTATATAGATGAGCATACAGGGATACAAAATGGCATACACTAGATTCGCAGAATTACAATTAGAAAAATATTTCCGTTCAAATTTGATGTTACCATATTCGAATGTTTTTCCTTCGATTGTGGTGTCACAACAGATACAGCCCCCACACTTAGCATGGCCTATGAGTGGTGGAAGGCCCCAGACATCATTTATAGTGGTTTTTAGTGTTTGTGGCGGGAGAGCTGCCCTAACGGGATGATCTTTAATATTCTTAGCACGCTTGAAGGCAAACATGGGCTTGTCTAGTGTTAGTTGCCCCGCATTGAGTACTGGCCAGTGTTTCAGTACACTTTTTCTGATGGCATTAGATGCCGATGAGAATGTGGTGACACAGATGAGTTTGTCCTGTTCATTCTTTTGTTTGGGCTCTAAAAGGGTCTCACGTGTTATAAATGTGTGTTAACATAACATATCTACTACGAGATCTTTTTGTGTCACCATCTGATCTTCCAGTGCCGAAATATGAGTCTCCGCCTCAGCCATTCTTTCTGTAAAGTCATTGCAAGTTTTAGCAAGCCGTCTGACCGTTCTGTAACATCCTGCAGGCTGTATGTGTTTTTGAGTTCTCTGCTCGTGTTTCCACTCTGTGCTCTGATATGCATCTATAGATTGCCTCCAATGATATGTCTCCTTGTATTTCCTCCGCCCTGCCCCCAGCTGCCCGATCAGAGAGGTTCACTCTATCAGGCGTCATCTCTCCTGTAGAGGATTCCCACTCAAGAATCTCCGTCACATCAATACCAGGCCCTCCTTCCTTAATCAACTTCCGTTTCAGTACTGTGAGTGTTTCCATGCTTGCGATTCCTCGAGGAAGGCTCTCAGACGCATTGCCCATATTTATGGGGGAACTTCCTGAGGACCCATTTTCCTGCAGCTGGAGGGTCTCCTCGTCCGACTCATCTGAATGTTCAGAAAGAGAGTGGAACTAGCTCTCCTTACTACTGATACTACTGATAGCTTCAGTCCTTTCATCACGTATAGTGGCTTCTACCTCTATTAAAGCTGATTTTTCTTTTCCTATTCCTATATCAATAGTAGTGGCAGTCTGATCTTTTCCCGTGACTTAGGATACATGAATAGTTTTCCCAGGAGTCATTGCACGCCCCTCAACTCCTGTACTTGGACCCTCCGAAGCTGGGACAGTCTTTAGTGGTATTATCAAATTCTTCCTGGCCGCCACTTGAAAAATTTGTGGGATCTTAGCGGTTGTCTGGGTATGACCCTTGCTTTGTATATTACCCTCCTGTTCCTCTTCTCCCGCAGGGTCTTTTGAGCATTTCCCAGCTAATGCCGCTCAAGTTCCAACTATTGTTTACCCACTTGCTCTTGTCTTCCCGCCACAAGCCGTTTTTGGTGGCATTGTTGGTTGTCTATTTTCAAAAATATCAATAATGTGCGTTATTTGTACCACGCAAACTCAGCAGCCGATTCCTACAGATCGTACTGTCACCCACACTAGCCAGTATGAGTATATTGTTCTAGCCTGCCAAGCCCCTTGCAGATGTCTCATAACTTGGTTGTGCCATACACCATGGAGCAGCTCACCGCAGACTTTTGCCAATAACAATGCTTGTTTCCGGCCGCAATTACCAAAGATAACAGTCCGCTGAGATCGCTCCCCAACCACTTATTGATGCAATACACAAGTATTGAGTCTTCCCCTGAGGGCTTATTAGCGCTGATTCCTTGCCAACTGCAGTCACTCACCGGAGCGGGAGCCTCGTCTCCCGGTCACGGTTTCTGTAATATCAGCATCTGATGGTCCCGCGCTGTCAAAAAAGGGCTCTCTGTCAGTATTCACGTCCCCACCAGCCGCAGGGGACACCTCCTCTTGACCGGTGGAGGTCTGTCTCCACCGCGAGCTCCGTGCAGCGCAAGCCGCCCACCCAGCGTCCAGCTCAGGTGAGCTCACTGCCTGCTGCCTACTGCCACCATGCAACCGCTGCTGCGAACTTCCATCTTCCACCGTGGCTAATTTCTTCCAGAGTAAGAAACAACGGTGCCTTGTCCTTCACGCTGCTACGATATTCCCACCACCATTGAACCAAGATGGAGAGGTGAGCTGTTCGGGAGCTGCTCACACACACGTCCACCCCGCGAACGCCATCTTGCCTCAAGGTATGGAATGGATTTGACTTTGAAGGTTCATTTGTCCTACGAACTATCTAATTTTATTAACTTACACACTGGATGCTGTCAGTATGTAAGTGAATTAAATTAGATAGTACGTTGGATGCATCAGCAAGCAGTCCTATTATTGGCTGTTTAAAAAAAATGTAATACAGACATGGATATGCTCATTTGAAAGTAGCATGGATGGCCCTTCTAGAATGTGCTTTGAACGTGTGACCTACTGATTCTACTAGCTGGATACACACTGTCAGCTACATGTGTATTGGGGGGAGGGTGTTAAAGTAGTAGAACAGTTTTTTTTTAACTACAGGAATTATGACAACATTTAAGTAATTATACATTTATATATCACATTCAGGACTATGTAGCAAACTGTTCTGCAGTATTTCAATTCTTTTTTAAACTAAAGGTAAATATAGGTTTGGACTCCCATTTGACATCTCGAACATACATAGACAAGAATCTCTTTTTGAAAGAGAGGGAAGGGTTAACAGATACTACCCATTCACGAGTGGAGATAGAGTACTCTAAAATGAAAGACATGGTTCATTTTGCTGCCTTTTGCATGATCACAGATTGGAAAGTTGAAGGGTTGCCATTTCATGGTTGCTTTGTATGAGAGTGGTGTACCTTTCTTGTGCTTAGTAACTGTGCCAAAACTATTTAAAAAGAGCTAAAATAACAATATAATCTACAAACTCAATTCATTTGTATGTACATAACTATTTAGTTATTTTAAAAAATTACATTCGAACTGAAGATGCATATGGTAGTTTGATACAAAAGAGTAACAGTGATATGAGAAAATATATGAGATGAACTGTATCTATCATTGCTTATGTGGTTAAGATGTTAGTACCAAGTGTTTTGGGAAGTAAGAGGAAAATGTATTAGTGCCCCTTCATTGCATTGTGTTGTTTATCGAAAAATATTAGTATAGTACTGTTGAAAGTTAAAATGCGGAATGTTTTTAAAACTAAACATGTTTTAAATGTCTAAGCATCATTGCCCACATGCATCAAGCATTTTTGGAGTCGCAAACGGTGGGATTCCTTAAAATCGTCCGTTTGCGATTCCAAAAATGCTTTTTGGGATGCATCATTGCTTTTTGTTTAAAATCGCTAATTTTGCGATTTTGGAAAATGCGATTGCATTTAAGGAATCGCAATTTTGCGATTCCTTAAATGCAATGCATCATTTTTTTTTTAAATTGCGATCTTGAAGATTGCAAGTGCAAATTACCACGAGGGTGATTTGCGAAAAAAATTTAAAATGCTCAAATTAGCATTTTAAACACTTTCATGTTACAGACACACATGTCCTTAGGACATGTGTGTGTGAAACATCCATTTTAAAATACATTTCAGGGGTGCAGGGGGGGGTCCTTTGGACCCCCCCCTGCACCCATGGAATGCATCAACATTTTACGAATTCCAATTTGCGAATTCGCAATTACCATTGATTCCTATGGGCCTTTTGGCCCATAGGAATCAATGGGAATTGCGAAATCGCACATTTGAATTCGCATAATATTTGCGATTCGGTAAAAATTGCGATTTTTACAGAATCGCAAATATTATCCACTTTCAATAATGCATCCCGTTTTGCGATTCCATATTTGCGATTCGGTAAAAATCGCAAAATTGGAATCGCAAAACGGGAGTTTGATGTATGTGGGCACATATGCAGAATAGATACATCCATGTGATTTGCATTCTGAGAGCTGTAGTAGTTCTAGTCACATTATTAAACAGGAGTAGTGTAGTCTCAAATAAAAGTTAAGAAAATGATCTGCGCCTGTATATGTATTATAAAGTAGTAAAACTTGTTATGTGTGTATTAGGAAATGTTGGTCAATGTGTTCTTTTACTTATATGACAAGTTTGCATATGCTTAGATGGTGAGATATATTTTTGTGGTTGCATATAAGTTATATGTACAGTGGGACTCCGAGTTTATTTAAAGAGTCAGAGAACTATATATTTTAGAAAGATGGCTTGAAGTTCTACATCTATTTAAAATGACATATATGTTTACATGGTGATCTATGTTCTTTCAGGCTAATGAAAATTTCCTTGATATGGTGAAGGTGGTGTATTTCTTTAAACACGCTCTGTTCAAAATTGAGGAGGGCTAATAGTGCAGACTGTCTTTTGAGAGTTCTTGTACTAGCTTCACTTGGAGTATAACTTTTCTTTGAGAAAAGCTGAATATATGTTTAAAACTCAGAGGAAATATTAATATTTGAGAAATTATGTAGGTATGCCATGAAGATAAGGTTTTGTCCTTTAAAAAAGTGAGAATTGTTGTTTTCAGTTTTATAAATTTACTGATGCATGTGTATGCTGAGTAACACAGCAATGTATGCTCCTAGAGAGGCAAGTATCCAATTATATATGAAGTGCGATATCTAGACATTTCTGACACATAGCTCATTAGAAAAGGATAGATACACTAAAACAGATAGTTTGGTACTGACAAAAGGAGTTAAACAGTGAGTCACATATATCGTCACTACTGTTATGTATCTAACAGCAATGTAGATACCTTCCAGTCACCCAGGAACTGCTCAGGCACTCAGCCATTATTCAGGCAGTTATTGCTTCACTCATGCATTATCTATGCACTTTTTCCATCACATTGGCACTGCACATGCACTCTTCCAATCACACAAGCACTAATTATGTACTCTTTGAATTATGCAGGCACTGCCCATGTATTCTTCAAATCACCCAGACACTAACCTTCACATATACAGTCAATAAAGCTACACCTATGCAGTCATTCAACCACCCAAGCACAACCCATGTACTCATCCAAACGCCCACGTATCACCCATTCACTCATCCAAATCCTGAGGCACAATCCATGCACTCATCCAAACACTTAGGCATTAGTCATACATTCATCCAATTACGCAGGAAGTACCATTGCAGTAAACCTATCACCCATCCAGTATCTATACACTCATTCAATTACTGAGACAATATTCTTGCACGAATTCAATCACCACAGCAGAACACTTGCTTTCATCCAATAACTCAAGCTTTAATAATGGACTTCTGCAATTACTCAGACATTAGCCATGCACACATGTAATCAGAAAGGCACTACTGATGCACTCATTGAATTATCTAGGCAATGCCCATGTAGTTATCTAATCACCCAGGCACTACATGTTCAATTAAACAAAAACACATGGGCAGCAGTCACATACTCATTGAATCACTGAAACAGTACTCATGCACTCATCCAATGTGCCAGGTGGTACGCATGCACTTAAACATATCACGTACCCACTATCCATGCACTCAGTAAATCACGTGTATACTGTGTGAGAAGTTGGCCTGGCATATGATGTCCACTATTCTAGTGGGCACTTTGCACCATTTCAAACGACCCTTATTGATGGTAGGTTTAAAGTCAACCTTATAGAAAGCTATCCTGGTGGTAGCTGTGGAGAGCAACCTTCAGACTAAGTCTTCAGAGGAATGTAAAACAGCTTGTTTTACCAGTCTATAATCTCTTGAATGATCAAATGAAAGTACACCACACAAGGTATACATAAAATATACATGTATTTATTCTAAACACAACCCCTCTATTCTCTTTATGAGGCTAGAGGCAAAAGTACAATACAAGAACTTTAAATAGCACACAGTAAATAGCACAGTATACGTTTTGCCCTAGGGGTCTCACAAACCATATTATAAAATAGTGGTATAAGAACCATTTGAGGGATATAAATCAGGCCTCGAGCCTGTAGACCCACTGGGGCTATCAGGAACCACCCAAGGTAGGGATACAGGAGACCCACGGGGAATGTGTGCAGTGTCGCAACACAGCCGAGAATCACCATTGACTTTCTTTGGAGAACGAACAAGTTACAATTTTTAAAGATTAAGGACACTTAGAGGTGAACTATGATGGACCCCCTTTAGACTTAGACACTTAGAGTGTCAAGACCTAAGGGAGCACTGGAGTACTCGTGTTACCTCACCCAGGGAAGCCGGGTGCATAGGTGTCTTTTGGTGTCGGGTTTTGTCGTCGATTCCAATGGAGAGCTGCGAAGAAGTGCTGCAGGAGACCAGAAGAAAAGTTTCTGGGGGATCCAAGGGTGGATCGGAGATGTGAAGAACCTGAAAGAAGAGGGGACAGAGTCTGGGTCACTAGCCAGTGACCAGGATGGCGACAGGAAGATGCCAGCCAATGTCGGGTGCTTTAAGGTGAAGGAGGTGAAGCTTGACTCTTCAGCCACGAGGATCAGGAGGCATCGACAATGACCAGGAGCTGGATTCGAGCTGTTCCACAAAGGATGTCAAGTGCTGCAGTGTCGGAATCTGGATTGGACCCAACAAGCTTTGGCAACAGCAACCCACAGAAGATGACAAGATTAGCTTCGGTGCAGACCAGCAAGTTCTGAGGGACTCACCCTTTGAAGGGGAGTCAGAGCATGTCTGGAGCAACCAGAAAAGCTCAAGAAACAAAGGATTGTCCTTCGTGGGGACCCACTAGCCAATAAAGTAGAGATCGCGAAGGAGCTTCAAGCGGAAATGCAAAGAGCGGGCCCATGGAACACTCGTGGAGTTTAGGCCTCTGAACTTTGGTGCAAAATGTGCTCTGGGCAGTGAGTTCAAACACCCTAATGCACAACTTCTGGAAACTTCAGGAAGTAGGTGCAGCTGCAAACTTGCAGGATGTCCAGGAGTTCTGGTCCCATGTCTCTCGTGTCAGCTACAAATCTCAGTTCGGCTGGATACTCATGTCAGCTTCAGAGATGTCTGGAAGTCTGTGTCCTGTGTCACAGATTCTTTGGGATCCGGCAGGAGCCTCAAAAATGCAGACCGGCAAGATGCTTCTTTTGTTCCTGTTTGAATAGGGAGGTCACTCTTTGACCTCAAGGGAGATTCTTCAGTCTTTCAGTCGAAATGAAATGTCAAGGTCCAAGATTTCTTCTTCAGAGTTTCGTCCAGGGTAATCTAAAGTCCTACGTACTGGGTTCCTATACTTATATTAAGTTTAGGGGATGGACTAACTCTTCCCCTTTGTCCAGTTTCGCGCAAGAGCTAGGGCTGAGTGCCCCAGCAACCGGTTTGAACTGGGAAATGCATGGAGCTCCTTGTGTGCCCCAGGCGGTGTCTGAAAAGCATTCACTGAATGCAACCCACCCTGCCCCAATACACTAAAGCCTGTCTGGGGAGGTGCTGGCACCTCCCTAAACAGGAAACCTATTGTCCAGGCCACCCCTGCTGGAGTTTCGTCCAGCAGCAGGAGGTCAGATCGTGTATGTGGCAGCACCATCCATTTTGTGATGCTGGGGCTCTGTTTAACTTCTACCCCATTACCAGTGTGTACATGTCTTCTCCCTCTCGAAGGGTGGAATGCTACCCCCGCTGCCAGAACTGGTGGGGGGGGGGGGGTAGTATTCTAATGTGTTTGACACCAAACACGACATGTTTTGATAAAGCCAAACCAAAGTTAGCATTAACTGCGAGGATTATAATGCACTTAAGAGTATATGGTATAGCTATATCATAGAACAGCTATTAGGAAGGGATTCTGAAAGCTGTAGAGGGGCTCAGCTCATGCTAGGGCACCCTCTCACTTAAAACCAAGCACTCTGCCTCCAGGATTGTCAAGGCCTGCCATATGAGTGACTTATAGGTTAATATGTGTCTATATATATAGGTAGATATAGGTATACTATATCTAAGTAAGGGGTGCTTACACCACCTTACCCAGGCTGCAAGTGTAGACCTGTGGTGTCATTATTGAAGGCTTCCCAGAGGTGGCATAATACATGCTTCAGCCATCGCTTTCTCGTCTCGTGTCCACGCCCAGGCTCCCGGCTCGCGCCTAAGCGCTGATTGGTCCGTTCAGCCAGTCATCAGGCCGTGACGCACAAGGGTAGACCAGTAACCAATCTGGTATGTACCTAAAGTACATGGTATCAATTTGGGGAGAAAACAGCTAGGCTGTGGTCCTGATTAGCAGGGCCACAGCCAGACTAAAGTCGAAAAACCAGTGAAACACAGCAAAAAGTGGGGGTTACTATAGAAAGCAGACCCTACTCTCCTACACACTGCGCATGTATTTCTGTCATCACCCAGGGACTAAAGTAGTACTCATTTAATCATCCAACTGCTATCTAATCATGAATTGAGTCACTGAGCCATAAGTTATGCACTTATCGAATCATTCAGGCACTACGTATGCACTCATCCAAACACACTGATAGTAGCAATATACTCATGCAAACACACAGGTAGTAACTATGTGAATATAGAACAACCAATGTAGTTGCCATATACCCAGGGAATCATCCAGGCACTACCTATATTCTCTGGGAATCACCTAGGCACTGACAATGCACTCATCTAATCATCCAGGGAGTATTGTACTCAATCACAAATATGTATTTACAAGTTTTAGTGAGGAATATGAACTCTTTTAGAACCATCTGGTGAAATATATGTAACCTTTTGCACACTGTTTGCATGTACTCTGAAGAACTAGAGAGCTATATGCTCTGATAAAGATTAATGTGCAGATTTTAATATCTACTGTTTCTCAAAATTTTATTCGACGCATCTAAGTAGAAAAGTACTGAAAGACTAAATCAACCAGTGACACAGTGGTAGGGAGGCACAGAAATAGCTCTTTTGTTGTGTTTTCAGATTTATTGCATTGAGACACTGTATGTAATGTTTCACTTTGGTTGATGTTCATTTTAAAACCTTAATATGAAAGGGATAAAGTTGTCTTTTACCATGTATAAGTGAGTACTGAGATATGGTGCTGCTGTATTGTAGGAGAGGGTGGTATAATAATAAAAGGTAACTAATAAATTAAGTTTTATCTTTTGCTTTGGGTTTGGTATATTGAAGTAAGTGCTTGTAGTTATGTTGCTTGGTTCGTCTGAAAACTGCACCATAACAAAATTTGATTTTTGTATTATATGTAAGACAGTAGTAAAGTAGTTGGTACATTGGCTAGAATAAATATTTAAATATACTTCTTTTCTCAGAACAATATCTACATAACTAATGACAGAAGGCTTACAAAAGCTCAGAGGAAAAAGCAACAGAAGCAACTACAGTGTGTATGCAGAACTGAGACACAAAAAAGGGCAAAATGCAGAAAAAGTGGTGAAAGAAAAAAGAGCTACTGGTTAGAGGACGAAGACATTTCTTAATATAGGTGGACATTTGCAAAGATTACAGAATGATGAAAATAAAATTCAAACTATTAGAAAAAATAAGAGTGGACTAAGTGTATATTGCAAGAACAGGAAAGAATGTAATAAAGGTGGACACACCTTAACCAGGAGACAGAATCAGTTTAAGGAAATCAGGTCCAGGATGTTTCATAGCAAAGTAGTTGTAAATCTACTGAGAACTAGAAAAAAGTATAGAAGAAGGAGAGAAGCATTGAAACAGAAAGAACGAGTTGAAAGAGTAGTTGATAAAACATTTGCTTTGAAGAGAAAGCTTTTCATTTCGATTATAAATAGAATGAAGACCCTTGACAAAATGGTGTTGTACATGAGGAGACAAAAGCAGAAAAAAATATTTGTGAATAGAATTAACGTTTGTACAGTTTTTAGTGGAGACTGGATGTGTCTAGTACAGAGCATTTCTTTAATGAAGAAAGCTATCTCCAGGATAACAGATTCTTTCATGCTTTTGATGAAAGAGATTGATGTTAAGAAATGAAGAATGCTTACAATCAGGGGGTAGATTTAGTTCAGGACCGAAGAGGTTGGAATCTATAACCATTTTGATTATTGTTTATAATTCCTTCGCAAATGATTATAATTTATTTTTGCAGGAAGATTGTATGTACAAATATAATACAAAAAGTAATCAAACCGTGCTTCGTTGTGAAATTGAATGACATTTAATTTATGAGAAAACACAAAAGATAAATAGAACACTTGAAGAGAAAAGAAAGTTTTGTGTTGCTCATTAATAGAAAAAGTTATTGAGTAGTTGTGTACCGACCTTAAATGCTAAAAAACTGTAATTTATATTGTTCATTTATTGAACCTGCCGTGGAAAAAAGCGAGATCCATGGTCATGAGTAATTCAAGTATTTATGTTCCTAGAGGTATTATGTTGTGTTAAGAAATAAAGAATGGCACTACTATAGCGAAAGAGGTGATGGTACCTAGAAATCTATAATAAGTTATTGCACAAGAGGTACAAGGAAGGCGGAGTCAGGTGCCTGTATTCAAATGGAATTGTAGTAATGTTTATAGTTTTGACAGCAATCCATTGATATATTAAGGAAATTCCTAGGTATCTTTCCAAGGTGAAGTTTAAAACACAAAATAAGTGCTTTACAAGGATTAGGTCCTTGCAATGTCAGAAAGCATACACATTTGCAGGACATTCACTTGCTATTTTATCAGAGAAAGTGTGCCAAAGCACTTTTCTTCATTTCAGGATGTTAGGTGCACACTTTAGTTAGGAGGCAGTACTCTGTAAAAACTCATGCTTTATGTTTAGGAGGAATGCATTAAGCACTTTTGAATGGTACTGCGGCAGACGTAGAGAAGCTTTTTGAAGATTTGCAGTTCTGTTTCTTTAGTCCTGAGCTGGCCTCTAAGAAAAATGAAGAGTTGTTAACAGAAGGAGTTGCAGACCAGGACACAGGTTTTGCAGTTTATAGTTTGGAAGAAAAGATTACAAACCAACACAGTGTGCCCTGAAAAACCAGAGTATGTTTGTATATGTTGTTGAAGCACTCACTACACGATTCAAACACGGACTGTCGACATATTTAAAAAGTAAAAAAGAAAATAATAATAATTGGAAAAAGTTAGCTGTGTACTTATTAGTAGAGAAACGCTTTGACTTGTCCATGTGACAAGTTATATGTAAGTACTGTTACAATAAGTTAGAAGATAATAAAATGCCTGCTAGAACTGTGCATTACAAGTTATTACTGGTTTCCATTCTAGAAGCACTTCAAGGTGTAAATATTTATGAGTCCATTCTTATCCAAAGTATACATCCATTTCAGGCCATAGTCTGTATGAAGCCAAAGACCTGCAAGTTACCACCAACAGAGCTGCAGAAAGGTCTAAAAGGTAGAGTAGTGTATTTGCCATTAGAGTTCAAGAAATATATTACAACTGTAGGAGTATATAGATATTTAGAAGAAGGACTTGTGATTCTTATAAATGGTAACTACTAAGAACAAAAAGATATGGCAGGAGGTAGTAGATGTTACCAAAGTTAAAAAGCAACTTTATATCCGGTACAAAATAATGTGTACTGTAGAAATGTAGAAAGTCTGCAAGATATCACATATGTGGAGGATTAGACATTTCCACCAGCAGGTCAGATTCCGAAATGTGAATCAGTCCAGAACAGAATAAATTTATGAACATTATGGTATCTACCCTTTGCATTCTAAAGAGGTTATTGGTGATGTCATTGGTCTGTTTCGAATAAAGGAGGTAAAAGAAGTTCCATTAAGTGTGCGTGAGAAAAGTTTAGAAGCTCAGTGTTTCTCACATCTTTTTCCTACTAGAGTAGGAGGCAGGTATGAAGACTGGCCTCTGAAAATGCCTGCAGCTGAATATAGATCTATTAGACTTTATTCTGAAGACCCTAGATTTCATCAGTGTATTCAGAATATTGTTCACCTACTATTTTAGAGTGACTTGTCTGGCCTCTCATATGCTGTGAATCATATTTTAAAAACAGGAGTTAATTTGCTGAATATTTCAGCAAAAGAATTTCTGGAAAAAGTTCATGAAAAAGATGATCACTTTGAATACCATCTGTGACATAACAAATGTGACTAATGCTGGAACTCTAGTGACCAATTTTCTGAGTTTCAAGGACGAGCCTCTTTTTGAGGCTTTCCTTGATGAAATCGAGCCCCCACTTGTCAAAACCCTCTTTTTAAAACTAAGATATGGGAATCTTTTGACCAAAACAACTTTGGCACGCTGGACTAGGGGGGTCTAATGGTCCAACTCTAGTGGCAGATGAAACTTGTATTATGTGTGAAGGCAACCAGAAAGAAGACGACCTTCATATCCTTTTCTTCTGCCCAGCCTATGCATTGGCCAGAAGAAAATGGATTAAGCCCTTATGTTTACTATTAGGAGTAAGATCCTGTAACCAGGCCTTAAGAATAATTAAAACAGACACAACTCAAACAATAGTATTCAGTGTTAGCCGATTTCTGCACTCAATTTACTTCCTGCAGAGGAAAAAAGGCCTAAATCTGTAATGCAAAGAAATAAGTTTATATCATCAAATGTGCTCTAGAAATGCCATAAGGGCCTTTGGTATTTTGGTATTGTATTGTGCTCTGAGAAAGTTTTATTGGGGAAATTTACTTTTTTGTTTCTTTATATTTTTCTCTTTAACTCACATATGTCTTATCCAAAAATGTGACTCAATGTATATTATAATGAATTGTGTTGTGACTCTTTTATGCATTTAAGCCGAAATAAAGAAATTTGATGATGAATACAATCTAATGAACCTAATGGCATGTCAACGTGGGACTAATGAATATTGGTACCGGCGTCTTGGGGAACTCAAGTGCATGTCGAGGAACCTATGAGCACCTACTTGATATCTGATGCTCAGTTGGGCTGAGTATGCATGGGATGACCTGCTAGAATTCTTGCAAGAGGCAAATTCAAACAGAAAAAAAGACATTCACCTGAAGATGCCAGAAGAACTATGCTCACTAGACCCCGCAAATGTTTTCCGATATTTTAATGACAGATTTCAAGCAATGATGGTTTTCATCTTGAACTAAACAAAACCTTCTCTTGGTGAAGTGACTGATTTCTTTTGTCTCAAAGAGTGCCAAGCCAGCAGTGTTCATCATATGTAGATGCTGTTGTGAGTAAAAGATTCCCAAAATTTGGAATGACAGTGATGAGTCTATGTTGTCTTTTATTGGACAGTTTGTAACTTGCTCCATCCCAAAGGAGAGTAATGACAAAATATTGAGACAAGTTCTACTATTCCAAAATAATAGATTCGGAAAATACAGTCAGCGAAAATACAGAGCAAAAGGAAAATGTTATACAAGATCTCGTTTTGGATTCCCACGACCTGTCCTCTCACAAGGAATTGTCAACAGTCTCTCGCCTGCAGTCAGACATACACTTACAAGGAAATCACTGAACATTATACAAAACCTAAGAAGAACAGAGGCTTCCAAGAACATTAACAACTACATCCCTGTGTTTCTGAAGATGTGGAATGCAAACATGGATGTAGAGATTGTTGCAGACAACGCAATTGCTGTTGCTCAGTACATTACGTCTTATATAACAAAGTCAAAGTAAACTGAGATGAAGGAGATGTGGATGAGATTTCAGCAGAGAAGAGTCTTACAAAGAAATTGCACAGATTTAGATTGAAAATGCTTTATCACAGAGAAATCAGCTGTTATGAATATGTAGACCGGTTAAGCTCAGCTACTTTGTTTTTACAATCTAAAGGAGTTCCATGGGTGAGTTTAGGGCTTACTAATACCTGCAACAGAGTAGTGAAGTATTTTCCTGAAATTCAATATTGTGCAGAATTTGAGCCACACAGTACAGATATTCTGAAGAGTAACATGCTAGATATGTCCTATCCAAGATAAAGTCCTCTTTTGGAAAGGATGTGTCTCTATGAAATACTTTAACATTATACATTCAGAAATAATGTCAGTGAAAACATAGAAGAAGGAAAATTTGCTGTAGATGGATGGAAAGAATGTTTAGTCTGACATAACAAAGGAAATTAAATCAACCATCGAAAGCTAAGTTGCCAAACTCCAGACAAAAGAGAGTTTTTCTATTTAGCCTTGTTACAGTTATTCAAGTCATGGCGAAATGAAAGCGATCTACGTGGAGAATGTGACTCCCATGAAGACTTATTCAATGCTCTGAAAGACAGCATTGAGTGGTCTGTGCTTCCAGTGTATCTTCAAATGTTGAAAGATGAGATTGAACAAGAAGAAACAATTGCTGCTGAGATAGCAAGAGAAAGTTCTCAGAGCAGGCAATGTTCAGCACATGAAAGCCAAGATCCTCTTGGACAGCCAATATTTCAAAATGAAGCTGCAATACCCATGAATGATGTGGGGAATGAAATGCAACAAGTAAGACAGGAAACTGTGGATCTAGAACAACTAATGAAGCAATTGAATACAGATCAGAAAGAAACTTTTGAAGATGTAAAAGGTAAAGTTGAACATGAATGAGAAAAAAGAATGTTCATGTTCTACTAATAACACAGTACTATTGTACATAAGTGGTCAAGCTGGAACTGGAAAAAGTTTCTAGATTAAAGTACTAACAAGTTATCTACAGAAGACAACAAATTCGAATTTGTGTGTGTAGTTACTGGACCAGCAGGCTTGGCTGCACATAATATTAAAGGAGTTATCCTTCATTGATTATTAATGATGCCTTTTGAACATGACAACAAATTAGAATACAACAGATTATCTGGTGATGCTTCTCATGAAGTGGCAAGAGTATTACAGAAATTAAAGCTAGTTATTATTGGTGAAGTCAGCATGATGTCTAACCTAAAGCTTGATTTTATAAATTTAACAATGCAACAAATATTAAAAACTGACTATGACATGCTTTTTGGAGGAAAACACTTAATAGTCTTTGGAGACCTGCTACAGTTAGCTCCAGTATAAGGATAACCTGATTCAAGAAAATACTCCATAATGAAACAAGGAATTCCCAAGGAAGTTAACAATTTGAAAAACTTTCAATACAAAGAGTTAATCAAAAGTGTGTGGCAATTATCAGATATGCATTATGAAGATATACTAAAAGATATAAGAGTGGGATTCCTCACAAAAGAAGAAAAGAGAGTATTAGAAACTCATCTACTAAAAAATCTGTTTCCAAATAATTTTTCAACTCCAGAAATCATGTATAATTTTGTTAATGAAGAGGTCTATTCTTTGTTTGGTGAAACGCTTGAGCAGTGTAGTAAAATCAATGAAAAATTATTGCAACTGGTAAAAGAAGATATCGAAATTAGAGCAAATGATAAAATGGAACATCAAGAAGTTACAGTGCTACTAACAGAACAACTGCAATCAAAATTGGATAGCTTTGAAAAGTCTGTGTCAAAAACAGCAGAATTAGAAAAACAATTACGTAACTGTAACAATTGTTGTGGAATCTCACGTCTTAAGTTAAATGTTGATGAAGGACTAGTAAATGGCACAATGGGTAAAGTTAATAAATGTATTAATTAGCCAAACAGAAATGACGTGAAATGCTCAGCAATAAAATGGAATGATGTTGCTGAAGTTAAGCAGATTGGTAGGTTGTACGTTTTCTACTCGTGAAAGAATTGTGTGTCCAGTGAAAGCAGTTCCCAGTGCCTTTAGCCTAACAGTAACAATCCACAAATCACAAGGCTTGAGTGTAGATACAGATCTTGTTAATATTGGTAGTATGTAGTCAAAAAAGAAATGTCATATGTAACTTTGTCCCAAATTAGACCATTGTCTGGTTTATTTCTGATTGATTTTGATGGGAAAAAAGTAAGTGCTGATGTGAACCTTGTAAGGGAGTATATTCGGTTAAGAAGTCAATATCCTACTCATTTAGGCAAGTATCCTGTGTTTGAAAAAACAAAAATGTGTCCAAAGCAGTCTATCAGAGCTGAACAGAAAAACAAACAAAAGGAAAAATCACAAGGACCAAATAAAAGAAAACTACAGTACAATGAGGAAATGGAAGGGTATCACTTTGATAATAAATCTGGAGTGAACTGTTATGCAAATGTAGTGTTAAATTGACTGTACCATTTGCCTCATTTTACAAATTATATGAAAGAAAAAAGTAGATAAAAGAATATCTTCACAACTATGTAGTTTACTTGAAGAATTAAGAATTAAGAACTAGCAGAACTATTATACATTCAGCTACTGGAATACAAAAACTTACAGATGCCTGTACTGGATCAGTTGTGTTTTCTCAAAATCTTCAGCAGGATGCTCAGGAATTTTTAATGGTGTGCTAGGACTATTAGAGGAAGAAGATGTGAATGTCCATGAATTATTAGTTTTAACTTATAAATAGAACTATAACTGTGAAGATTGTGAAGTCATGTCTTGCACTGAAATCGATTTGGAACGATTACTCTACTTGACATTACCAGATTGTAAAGCTGTGCCCTTTGAAAATGTAACTAAATATGCCCATTAAGATCTGACCTGTCCAAACTGCAGATCAGAACTCACGTCTAAGTTGTTACTACAAAGGTATGGAAAATATGTCATAGTCATGCTACAACAATGCAGAGTGGATGGTACTAAATTAGAAACTGAAATTACAAACTTTGTAGCTGGACAAATTTCGATTTAAAAAAAAACTTATTTGATGAAGGAGTTGATATAACTTCGGGACACTATAAAATATATTTAAGATGTCAAACAGGATGGACAGTGTTTAATGATATACAAATGACATTCAAATCAGGACTACCTAAAAAGTTACTAAACTCATATCTGCTATTGCTATACCCAAAGTTCTAAGGACAATGTAGGATAACAAACTGTGTTATTGTGTTGACATGTATATGGATTATATGTTTCTGAGACATTATTCAGCCTATTAGGGGTATTGACTACAGCAAGCAAAACATTACACGACTACATTCCGTTACTTCAGATAAAAGTAAATGGAGGTACTATAATACCACCAACCTTAAGTTACATCTAAGAAGTCTCTTCGCCGCTAAAAAAATGACTCATTTTGTTTCTGCTACAGCAACTTCTACTTAGTACTGTGTGTTTTTTTAATACATGGACTAAGAACATTTTAGACATAATTTGTCCTATGTTTACAAAAGGATATCAAAAAACAAAGTGTTTCATAATTGTTGGATATTTTGTTACCAGATATAAAAATATCAGAAACAGTTTTAACAAAAAGCTGCTTTCATTAAAGTAGGACCTATCACAAAGCCACTATCAACAAACTTGTATTGAGCGGAATGAACAGTTGTGCTAGGTAAATTCCAAAGTACATGTTAAATACCAAGGTCTCCATATTTTTGTCTATTAGGACATAGCTCATTGTTCTTTTCCCTTACAGGACATTAAGGTCTTTCTACCGGCTGGTGGAGAGGTGGCTGAATCCCAGAGATTGTGTCCCCTTTTTTCCTTGTTTTGTTTCCCTACTTTCGCCTCTTTACCGTTGCGTTCTAGTGCTTGATAGAGGCAATTGGTGATAGTGGAAGGTTGAGGACCTAGCTACATATTCCTGAAGTTCCTGACGCTCCTGCAGAAAATCCCCGGTAAGATCCTTACACTCATCCAATCATCCAGGCACTACCTAGGCAGTCATCCAGTCACTCAGATACTGCACTTACCATCATCCAATTTCCCACCCACTACTTAGGCACTCATCCAATCAACCAGGTGATATCCATGCAGTCATGGATTCACTCAGCCACAAGTGATGCAGTTATGAAATCACCTTGGCACTACACTTGTACTCTTTCATTCATCCAGGCACTGGACTTGCACTCATCCATTCACTTAAGCACTACACTTACAGTCCAGTCATACAACCATGAAGGTGGTACCCTTGAAGTGATCCATTCACTCAGGTACTGCCCATGCAGTCCTACAATCACCCAGGCACTGCACTTGTACTCAGCTATTCACCAAGGCACTGCACTTGCACTTATCCATACACCCATGTATTGCACTTGCACTAATCCAATTTTCCAGGCACTGCACTTGCACTTATACAATCACCCAGACACTACCCATGCACTCATCCATTAAGTCAAGCACTACCTATGCAGTCCTGCAATCACTCAGGCACTGCACTCATTCATTCATCCAGGACTTCACTTGCACTTATCTATTCACCCAGACCCTGCACTTGCACTCATCCAATCATCAAGGCAGTGCACTTGTACTAATGCACATATCCAGGCACTGCACATGCAGTCATACAATCACTCAGGCATTACCCATGAAGTTATGCAATATCGCAAGTGCGCAACTTGCCCTCATTCATTCACCCGGGCACTGCACGTGCACTCATCCATTCACCCAAACACTACACTTGCAGTTATATATTCACCCAGGCACTGTACTTTCACTCATATAATCAGTCAGCCATTACCCAACTTCCACCTGGAAAAGAAAAACGACAGCAACACCACCACCCTTCTTGACAACCTGGCCAATTTCGGCCTCAAACAACTTGTTGACACCCCCACCCATGTAGCCGGACATACGCTCGACCCAATCTTCACCTCCAGCAAACACATCTCCTTCGATCACACCACAGCTCTCCACTGGACGGACCACTGTTGTGTTCACTTCAGCTACAAAACCACCTCGATCCACAACCCACCATAGCCTATCCCCCGGAGAAAATAGAACAAAATCACCACCGACCAACTCCTCACATCGCTCAACCAGAACCCACCCGCCCTCTCATCGGACCCAAACCAAGCTGCCATCAAATTCAAACAATGGATCACTCACAGCGCTGACGAATTAGCACCCTTGAAAAACCATCACACCAAACAAGACAGCAAAAAGGCCCCCTGGTTCAACGATGACCTCAAGAAATCCAAGAAGCTATGCCGTACTCTCGAGAAAACATGGAGAAAAAACCCAACCACCGACAACATGACCACCTTCAAGTCAGCCACCCGCAAACACCACCAGCTGATTCGATCCACCAAGAAATCAGCATTCAAGAATCGACTCGACAACAACGCCCATAACAGCAAGGAATTATTTAACATAGTCAAGGAATTCACCAACCCCACCGCAGCCTCAAACGACATCACTCCCTCCCAAGACCTCTGCGACTCGTTATCCTCCTTCTTCTACAACAAAATTGCCGACATACATAACAGCTTCGAAAACAGTTCCAACGAACAATACTCTCCACCGCCTTCAGAACTTAAACCGCCCTCCAACTACCTCAACGCCTGGAACCCAATCACCACTGAAGACACCATCCGCCTAATGAATTCCATCCACTCTGGCTCGCCAACTGACCCATGTCCCCACCACATCTACAACAAAGCAGACTCCATCATCGCACCCCATCTCCGTGATGTCATCAACTGCTCCTTCAACTCTGCTACCTTCCCAGAAAGTTGGAAACATGCCGAAGTCAGCGCCCTCCTGAAGAAACCCACAGCAGACCCCGCTGAACTTAAAAACTACCGCCCCATATCCCTCCTCCCATTCCCGGACAAAGTCATTGAGAAAGCCATCAATAGCCAACTCGCCACCTTCCTGGAATCCAACAACTCCCTCGATCCATCACAATCCGGCTTTCGAGCCAAACACAAAACCGAAACCGCCCTCATCGCAGTAACAGACGACATCCGAACACTACTGGACAACGGAAAAACAGTGGCCCTCATTCTACTCGACCTCTCCGCCACCTTCGACACTGTCTGTCACAGCACCCTCATACAACGCCTCAGCAACATCGGCAGAAAAGGTAAAGCCTTGGACTGGATCATCTCGTTCCTCGCCGGAAGAACCCAGAGAGTCCGCCTCCCCCCATTCAAATCAGAGGCCACCGACGTCATCTGCGGTGTACCACAAGGATCATCACTTAGTCCCACCCTCTTCAACGTTTTCATGAGTCCACTCGATTCCATTGCGCGCCAACACAACCTCAACATCATCTCCTACGCTGATGACACCCAGCTGATCCTTTCCCTCACCAAAGACCCCAACACCGCCAAAACTAATCTTCACGAAGGCATGAAAGGAGTAGCCATATGGATGAAAAACAGCCACCTTAAACTCAACTCAGACAAAACAGAAGTGCTCATCCTAGGATCATCCCCCTCTGCCTGGGACGACTCATGGTGGCCTTCGGATCTGGGCTCCGCACCCTCACCCACAGACCACGCACGTAACCTAGGCTTCATCCTAGACTCCTCCCTCTCGATGTCCAGACAAGTCAACGCCGTCTCATCCTCCTGCTTCAACGTGCTTCGTATGCTCAAAAAAATCTTCCATTGGATCCCCACCGAGACAAGAAAGACTGTCACCCACGCACTGGTTACGAGTCTACTAGACTACGGAAACACCCTCTACACCGGAATTACAGCCAAACTACAGAAAAAACTCCAACGCATCCAAAACGCATCGGCGAGACTCATTTTGGACATCCCTCGCCAAGATCACATTTCCGGCCACCTGAAAGACCTCCACTGGCTTCCCGTCAACAAGAGAAAAACATTCCGTCTCCTCAACCACGCACACAAGGCCCTCTACAAACTAGGACCCGAATGCCTCAACACTCGACTATCCTTCTATACACCCACCCGCCAACTAAGATCCTCCAATCAAGGCCTCGCCGCAGTCCCGCGTATCCAAAGGTCCACCATGGGAGGTAGATCCTTATCCTACTTAGCGGCCAAGACCTGGAACTCACTCCCCACTCACCTCCGCCTCACTCAGAACCACATCTCCTTCAGAAAAGAACTTAAAACCTGGCTATTCGATAAATAATGAACCCCCTCCCCAAGCGCCTTGAGACCCTCTGGGTGAGTAGAGCGCTATACAAATTCTTGAACTTGAACTTGAACTTATCTATTCACCCAGGTATTGCACTTGCTCTCATGCAATCAACCAAGCACTACACTTGCACTTATCCATTCACCCAGGCATATACTTGCACATATCCATTCACCCAGGCACTGTACTTGCACGTATCCATACACCTAGGTACTGCATTTGCACTAATAAAATTATCCAGGCACTGTCCTGGCCCTCATACAATCACCCATGCACTATCCATGCACTCGTCCATTAATTCAAGCACTATTTATGCAGTCATGCGCTCAATCAGGCACTGCATTTGCACTCATCCATTCATCCAGGCACTTCACTTGCACTTATCATTTCACCCAGACACTGCACTTGCACTCATCCAATCATCAAGGCAGTGCACCTGTACTAATGCACATATCCAGGTACTGCACTTGCAGCCATACAATCACCCAGACATTAACCATGCAGTTATGCAATCACCCAAGCACTGCACTTGCACTCATCCATTTATCCAGGCACTACACTTGCACTCCATGAACTCAAGCACTACTCTTGCAGTTATCCAATCGCCCAGGCACTGCAAGTGCACTCATTCAATCATCCAGGTAGTGCGCTTGAACTAATGCAGTTATCCGGGCACTGCGCTTGCACTCATACAATCAGTCAGGCATTACCCAGGCAGTCATACAATCACCCAGTCACTGCACTTGTACTCATCCATTCACCCAGGCATTGCACTTGCACTCATCCAATCACCCAGGTACTATATTTGCACTTATCCATTCACCCAGGCACTATACTTGCATTTATCCATTCAACCAGGCACTGCACTTGCACTCATCCAATCATCCATGCAGTGCAGTTCTAATCATGCAATCATCCAGGCACTGCACTTGCACTCATACAAACATGCAGTTATGCAATTAACTAGGCACTGCATCTACACTCATCCATTCACCCAAGCACTACTCTTGGAGTTATCTATTCACCCAGGCACTGAATTTGCACTTATTGAATTCTCCAGGCAGTGCACATAAAGTAATGACTTATCCAGGCACTGCACTTATACAATCAGTCAGGCATTATCTAGGCAGTCATGCATTCACCCAGGTACTGCACTTGCACTCATCCATTCACCCTGGCATAGTACTTGCACTCATCCAATCACCCAGGTAGTACACTTGCACATATCCATTCACCCAGGCACTATACTTGCACTTATCCATTCATCCAGTCACTGCGGTTCCACTCATCCATGCAGTGCAGTTTTACTCATGCAATCATCCAGGCACTGCACATGCACTCATACTGTCAGGCATTTTCCATGCAGTTATGCAATCACCCAGGCACTGCACCTGCACTCGTGCAATTACCCAGGCACTACATTTGCACCTATTTATTCACTCAGGCACTGCATTTGCACTCATCCAATGATCCAGGCACTGCACATGTACTCATCCATTCACACAGGCACTACACTAGCACTAATCCATTCATTCAGTCACTGCACTTGGACTTGTCTAATCATCCAGGCACTGCACTTGCACTCATGCAATCATACAAGCAGAGTACGTGCAGTCATGCAATCAGTCAGGCATTGCCCATGCAGTCATGCAATCACCCAGGCCATGCGGTTGCAGCTATCCATTCATCCAGGTACTAGTCTTGCATTTAACAATTCAGCAAGGTCCTGCACGTGCACTTATCCAATCATCCAGGCACTGCGCTTGCAGTCATACAATCGCCTAGGCACTATGCATGCACTCATTCATTCCCTCAGGCACTACCCATGCAGTTATGCAACCACCTAGGCACTGCACTTGCACTCATCTACTAACCCAGGCATTACACTTGCATTTATCCATTAATCCAAGCACTTCCACTCATACAATCACTCAGGCATTACTCATGCAATCATTCAGGCACTGAACTTGCACTCATTCATTCACCCAGGCATCACATTTGCACTTATCTATTTACCCAAGCACTACACTTGCACTTATCCATTCACCCAGGCACTGCACCTTAACTCATTTAATCATCCAGGCAGTGCAATTGTACTAATGCAATTATCTAGGCACTGCACTTGCACTGATGCAATGATGCAATCACTCAGGCATTGCCCAATAAGCCATTCACTCACCCAGGCACCACAAAAACTCATTCATTTTGCCAGGCATTGCATTTGCACTCATCTAGTCATCCAGGCACTACCCATGCACTCATCCATTCACTCAAGCACTACCCATGCAGTCATGCAATCAGCGAGGCACTGCACTTACCCTCATCCAATCATCCACACACTACACTTTTACTCATCTAGGCACTACACTTGCAGTTATCCATTCACACAGGCACTGCATTTGCACTCCTCCAATCATCCAGGCAGTGCACTTGTACTAATGCACTTATGCAGGTACTGCACTTACAATCATACAATCACTCAAGCATTACTCATGCAGTTATGCAATCATTCAGGCACTGCACTTGCACTCATCCATTCACCCAGGCGCTACACCTGCACTTATCTATTCGCCCCAGCACCACACTTGTTAATTATCCAGTCACCCAGACTGTACTCATGCACTCATCTAATCATCCATGCTCAACTCATACACTCATTCAATCATCCATGTACCACTGATGCAGGCATTCAATCATCCAGGCACCACTCAAACAGCCATTCAATCATGCATACACCAGTCATACAGTCATTGCAACATAAATGCATATTTAATCTTTTTGAACTGTAAAAGGCATTTACAACAGGAACCTTTTTTATTTTTATTTTCCCTTCTTATGATTTTAAATGTTTTGTTCTATTTTGTACAAACGAAAAGGGCAACTGGGACGGGAAATATTACAAAAATATGCACTAAGTAATGTGCAAAAACTATTAAAGGGGGAAAACATTTGCACTTGTGATTTTTCACAGCATTGCGAATAGCAGTAATAGACTGTTCACTGGCAGTTATAACAACCCCACACTCCATGCCATAAATGGCCATTGTAGATAGCTCTTGAGCCATATCAGAGGTAGTAGTTTGGACATCTGAAGGTACTTTCTGTCCAGGAATTGTTTTTGCTGCAATTGAAGTTGATGGCCCACTGCTTTTTCTTCCCTTTAGTGCAAGTTGCAGACATTTTCCATGATAGGTCTTGATGTGGCATAACATGGACTTTGTCCCAAATGAATACCTTTTATTTGTCTCTCTAGAGAAGGTCTTATCACAGACGGTACATTGCACTATTTTCTCCACTGTTTTAGATTCCACAGATGGGATTTAAAAAAAAGTCCCATGCTACACTGACTCTCTTTTGTGGAGGCTCCTATTTTTCTAAATCTTCAGTCTCCACCTCCTCCACATCCTGGTCCTGTTGTTGTTGCTGCTGACCCCCATCTCCTTCCTGTGTTGCCATTTTTGATGTAAAAAAATGCCAACAACGCTCCACACCAAGAGAGATCTACCTGCTCAGAATAAAGTTCAGTGAAAGAAGATTCAAGAAGGAGGTGTGGGTGTGTACCTCCTATTCATTATGCTGAAAACTATATTATCCAATGATATTCCTTGCATTACTGGTCATAAGATCTTAATGATGACTGATATGTTTGCAATGGCCAATATGTTTGCAGTTACAGCGCGGAAGCGGAAATTCAAAATAAAAGTTTAAAGTAGTATTCTTTAAAAATTAAAGCAAAACCACCACTTATATTAGTATGATACTGAATGGCTACAATGTTTATAATATATTTATAGTTGTGTTTCTGAGTCCATACAAAACATGCAGTATTCACGATTAATGATGTCACCGTGACTTCCGGTGTGGCCGCGAACTCACGAAAAGCTAAGAAAAAGTTGTTTTGTACAAAAATTATTATGAAGAGGGACATTTATAGAGAACATCACTAAACAACTAGTATCAAACACTAATTAAATATGTGTTTAAAAGTATTTCAAAAACACGTGGTATTTGCGATTAGCAATGTCACTACGATTATTTATAAAACCACAGAAATGTTAGGTATATGTGATTTTCTTAAACAATTACTATAGACAGACACCTTTAAAGAAGAGAGCAGTAAACAACTAGTTTCAAACATCAATGATAATAGGTATATATATGTGTTTTACAGTTTCTATAAAACACTCGGTATCCGCAGACATCAACGTCACCGCGATCACCGGAATCTCTGCAAATACAGAATAATACTAAGTATAAGTGGTTTTGTACAAAAAACATTATAGAGAGACAATTTTTTAAAAAAAGATCACTAAACAAGTACTCTCAAAGATGAAAAATACTTGGAATTTGCTCAAACTAAGTAACAATTTACCAGATGTAATACTGAAGAAATTGATTTTACAAAAAGCTGGAAATTCACTAAAAAAACAAAAGGTTACAGGGAGATTATAGTAAGCAAATTGCTAGCAAATAGAGTTAAAAAAAATAAAAGATGTTCACTAAAAAAGACAAACATTACAGGGACATTATAGTTTGAAATTAGCATTTAAAAACCTTACAAATGTACTGAGAAAACCAAAGGTTACAGGGACATTATAGTTAGGAAATAGAATTAAAATAAAATCAAAATTCGTTGAAAAAACTAAAGGTTACAGGGACGTTAGAGTTAGGCTGGCATTTCAATTGTACAAAACAAGAGAAATTCATAGGTTGGCTGAGGTAGCTATAACTTGCACCCCTGCAATGCACTGCTTATCAGCTCACATATTACATCATTCATCACATGATCATTGACATCACTCATGACATCTCAAATGACTTCACTCATGACATCACTGATGCCATCATCCTGTGATGGTAAGTTTTAAAAAAAAGTTTATGATTGATATATGTCCCAAGGTGAATTGGTGAATCAGTGTGTGTATGAGTGCCTGTATGGATGATTCAGTGGGTGCGTGACTGACTGTATAAGTGAGTGATTGGGTGTCTCAGTGAATGTATGGGTAAGTGACTGGTTGTGTGAATGTTTGTATCAGTCTGAGAGTTGGTGTCTAAGTGGCTATGTGGGTGTGTTAGTGGGCACATGAGTGGATGTCTAGGTGATTGATTGGTTGTTTGAGGACCTGTATAGGTGTCTGTGTAGGTGAGTTGATGTGTCTGTGGTATATGGGTGATTCATAGATCTACACACACATCCACTCACCCATGCAACCACTCATGCACCTACTCACTCACTAATACAGTCACTGCCATATCACTCATACATCCAAAAAGCCACTCACACACTGAGTCAGTCACCCATAGAGCTACTCACTCACCCATACCGTCAATCACACAGCCATATACTCACCCATACAGTTACACACCCACTTAATTACTGGAAATGTGAAAGGCAGTATAGGTGAGTGATGGGGTATATGAGTGACTATATGGGTGAGTGAGTGAATGTGAGAGTGTCTGTATGGGTGAGTATGTGCTTGCATCAGTAACTATATAGGTGAGTGAGTATGTCTAAGTATCTGTATGAGTGAGTGATGCCCTCCGTGATGTCTCTGACCATGTTTGAGTTAATATATATTTGATGTCATAAATAGTTCATTGCGGGGGCGCAAGTTATAGTTAGCCCAGCTAACGCTAGCTGCTTAATTTCTCTGGTTTTGTATGAGTGAAATGTCAGCCTAACTATAAATGCCCTGTAACCTTTGTTTTTTAAGTGAATTTATATATATATATATATATATATATATATATTCACTGAAAAAACCATAGGTTTCACACCAGTTATAGTTAGCTGGAAATTTTACTGACATTGCACGCGCAAGTTATAGTGAGTCCAACTAACTATAACGTGGGAATTTCAATGGTTTTATGTCAGTAAAATTTCCAGCTAACTATAACTGGTGTGAAACCTATGGTTTTTTCAGTGAATTTAATAGGTTTTTTAAATGCTAATTCCTAACTATAACTGGTGTGAAACCTATGGTTTTTTCAGTGAATTTAATAGGTTTTTTAAATGCTAATTCCTAACTATAACTGGTGTGAAGACTATGTTTTTTTCAGTGAATTTCAAAGGTTTTTTAAATGCTAATTCCCAACTATAAGTCTCAGTTTATATGTAAGACTGTTAGCGCTCGAGTTGTTCTTTAGAACACTCTGGGACATTCTGTCATTGGGCTATATTTGGGCTACATCTGGCTGATATTTAGGCTACATTTGTTTTTTTTGTCTCTGGTGCCCATCTTTGGGCTACATTGGGCTACATTTGGGCTCTAACATATATATAGCCCAATGTGGGCCAATATATATTTTTTTCAAAGTAAATTTTCGTAAAAACCACTTGAGCATATATCTTGAGACATAGCAAAGGCACATCAAGCTACCGGTCCCTACAATTTTGCCAAATTTTTTTTTGTATATTTATCTTTTGCTTTGGAGCGTTCTCGGTGCGCGCCCTGGTGAGCGCCCCGGAAAGCGTAGTTTTATGAAGCGCCCCGGGGCGCGCACCGGGGAGCGTCCCGTAAGCACTGCTATCGCGAATGAAAACATAATCGTGACATATCGCGTAGACGCGTCCGCGGGGTGTGCACCCAGAAGCACTCGAGCGAATACGATCGCGCAACGTAGGCGTCCGACGCGCTTACGCAATGCGCCCTGGGGCGCGCCCCGGGTGCGTAGCGTAAGCGCGTCGGGTCATGTGACCTGAAAATAACACTTTTCATTGGTTAATAACAGTTTTTTTTCACAAGTAGGGAAACACCCCACCCATTTCCCTCACAACCTGTTTGCTTTTGCTGAGACAACACCTCTTGTCTGTTCCTGCAAAAAAATCCAATTCAACCATGTCTGGTTCCCAGAACCCTTCCCAGGACCAGTCCTCTGACTCTTCGGATGGATTCCTGCCTGAGGCCCCCCCACAGAGAAAAGTGAAGGACCACTTCATATAGAAGTTTTTTCTCTTTTCCAGAGGGGGAGAAAAAATGCAATGCAGCCAAAGTCACCTGTAAAATTTGTGACACTGTCCTATCACGAGGGGATCCCACCCGGAAGTATAGTTTCGGGAATGCTACTCTAATCAGGCATGTTGAGAGGAGGCACCCAATTAATTATGCACGGGAGAGCACCAGGGCCCTGGCTCGCAATCCACCACCCGATGGCCCCTCCACTTCCACCGGAGCTTCAACATCATTGGTGAGAGGAAGACCAGCAGTGATGATCCTAAATATTCAGCCTGTTTTTTCAGATATTACAATTCGTTGTAAGCAGTGTGACCAACTGCTCTGTTATGGGGAGCAGAGCATTGAGCTGATTGTTAGAAAGAGGGATGTCATTTGAGATGTCATCAGTGATGTCATCAGTGATGTCACTGACCATGTCATGAATGATGTAATATGTGACATCATCAGCAGTGTATTGCGGGTGCGCCATATATAGTTAGTCCAACTAACTATATAGGAGGAATTTCAATGGTTTTTTATATGTTAATTCCTAACTATATAAGGCCTGAAACCTATGGTTTTTTCAGTGAATTTTCAAGGTTTTTTAAATGCTAATTCCTAACTATATAAGGCCTAAAACCTATGTTTTTTTCAGTGAATATATATATACATACATAGTGGGGTGCCCCATCTCTATGTACTGTGCTATGGGGCCCTGGTCCGGAGTATTGGGTGATTCACCTCTATTAGTGGTGCTTAGCTTGGTTTCTATTAAATTACTAGGAATGGGTTGACAATCTTGTTTTTCTCACAAAGTCCTGGTGAAAATATGCTCAGTCATTCACAAAATGACATCATTCTGGGATCACCACAGCGCCCCCCACTCAGTTTTACAACCTTCTTTTGTTTTTACCGGATGTTCACAAACTCGCATTGAGTGCAGACGAAACCATTCTGTACCTGTGAGCACCCCAGGGAAGAGCAGAGCGCCTCACCGACGCGAACACCGCCCCCAGGGTCCTTGCACTGGGCACATCCGGTATAACCCACATGTCACCCAACTGCAGTCACCTGCACAACCCACTCAGCTAACTTGCCCCCCCCATAATTACTAACTATCCCGAAGGGAAACACGCTTTCCGCACAGCCTCTCCCAGGCAGCGTCTCTCCGGCTCTAATCAAGACATCAAATTGAATGCACCGCCTGGGATATGCAGTTCCGTTGTCAGGGACTCTGCTTTTTATTAAACACCCCTTGTCTTATGTTACATACTATGGTAAATTGTTAGGTGGTGTGAAGTGGGCACCATACCTCTATAAATGCATGCATGTGTTCTTTTCATAACTGACAGTGGGGTACAGAGAACAATACTTAACTCCGGAAACGTTATAGCACACACGGCATGTCAGTAATATGCTAGAATAATTAATATCCGTTCTTTCCCGTGCCCATCAATGCAGATGTTGTTCGTGTTCACCAACATGCAATTGGCAATATGTTAAAGAAAAGTGGAGCAGGCCTCTGCACACTGAGGCATGTTGGGGCGCCCCCACCATATGGATCAGGGGCCGCATGGAGGCAAACTAAACGTGTCCAAAGGATGAGGTTCGTTGCCTTGAGAGGCACCGGAAGTGTGGAGTGGGGGTTACAGAAATACATGGAGTGCGCCAGTTATGGGGAACATTGAAGGCCCCGACAGACACGCGGGAAGCATGTAAATAAACAAGCATTGGAGAAGCTAACCGCCGCTGGAGGAACAATTACAATATAGCGCCACCTCATTGCTAACTCTGCATCTTTGGTGCTGTAGCTGAGTTGCCCCCCCCCCCCCTACACTCCTGCACTTTTCGGTCAGCCGCCCCCATTAAAAACCTATATTATTATAGCTAGTTGGAAATGGTAGGCAGGTGAACATAAGGCTTTGCTGCAGTTCAGTGGGTTGTGCGGCAGTACACAGTGAAGCTTTCAGAGGTGAAAAGCCTCCCTGCCCCACCTGATATTTCTATTGTGCACAACGTCTCACGTGCCTGTGGTTTAATGTGTACATTTCAACAACGCGTTTTTAAGTAAAGTTGCCACAATTGAGGTATTTAAATAATACAACAACCCTCATCCGCAAGGTGTACTTAAACAATGCTGACTCCAACCATAGCGCCACTTGTAATTCTATCAGTGACAAGGGGCAGAGCTATTTGTAGAGCAGCAGGTGCAGACGCACCAGGCCCGGGAGAGTGAGGGGCCAATATACCTAAATTATGACTGTCTTTTATTACTCAACCAAAGGGGGGGGGAGCTTTTCTGTGCTTGCATTTAGCATCATCGGACCCTTGCTGTGTCACTGGAGCCACTTCCGGGCTGTACAACTTGCCTGATCCCCATATGTGCACGGACTCTACTCCCAGGCTGAGCTTCCTCCCCCGCTGTGCCATCCTGGCAGCGCTCTGCTGGGGGTCTGCCCCCTCTAGTCCTTTCCTGTGCTCAGTGCACTATCCTCAAATCTCTTTCCCTCCCAAGTGCACCCAGGGGCCTATTCCCAGGGTCTCGCTTCTCAGCCAGGACCTGCAGCAATCACAAATAAAAAACAAAAAGTGCATCTTTACAAGTTCAAAGCGCCCCCAAATGCAAATGCGGAACACTTGTTCTTAGCTATTTCATTCACTCATGGAGGCACTTTTATTTTGGTGCTCCGGACTATTTTCTATCCTGGTCCGACCCTGTTCTCTTTTTCGCCTACCCTGGGTCCTACTTCCATAACATGCCCTCCCCAGCTTCATCCAGAGCTGCCCCCTCTCGCCTGTGCCCAATGGACCAGTCCGAGTCGGGACCCCGGTCTTGTGTAGCGCTCTTCTTCAGAAAACTGTGCCACTCCCATCGAGGTATATGGCCATACTCACAGAGCTGTGCCTGTGCCCCTCGCCATTTGTACCAGTAGGCAGTACCCCAAGACTGCGCTCCCCCCCCCCCCCAAGCAGGTCTCTGTGCTCTGCTCCAGTAGTTATACTCCCTCAATGATCTCTGTAGCTGTGTGATGTGTACTCACAGGGCTGCGCCTTTACCCCCGCGTGCCAATGCCCCACTCGAAGAACTGTGTCGCTCTCTCCTACCACTAGTGACAATACCACCCGTGCCCCCTCCAGCAGTGGTGCCCAGTAATGTGCTCTTCGGTTGCGTCCTGTTTCTCCCCCCTCCAGGTGGCCCCTGATGGCTCCCCCGCGTGCGCTCCTGTGCCCCCGTCTTCTCCCTCTCTCTGTACCCCAGGCTTGTTGCCCCCTGCACCCTCATCCCCCCCACATAGCTGCCAAGGTTTCAGATTGCTGTGTGTGACATTTTCATAATTTCAGTGTAATTGTGAGTGACATTTGAACGACTATGAGTGACACTTTCTCACAAACAAAATCAAGTAATGTAGATGATGGAAACATATAAATATTCAAAATTACACCCATTTGAACAACAAGAAATTCTAAGAAGATCTTAAAACTGCTGCAAAGCACCAGAAATGGAAGTGCACGAACCGGAAAGAGACTGCGTGACTGCAGTTCTCTGTAACACAGGGCAGACAGGCACTGCTGATTTCATTGATCTGATCATTCATGACTGCATGCTAGCCGAAAAGCTAATTGTATAGCTTAGCAAAGCAAGTGTAACTAGGAGATTAAACCACCACTCAACGGTCACTAATCCCAAGGGTTCCGACAATGGGGTCGGCGCCCTACCAGTGGTTCCAATGATTTTAGCTCAGAATTAATTTAGTAAGTGCCCGCAAAGCAACAGGAATTCATCGGCTGCAATCACTTAATCTGGGTTGGTTTAAGGGCCCAACGATAAATCCATCTATCGTCCACTGGCTTTAGTGTATGAATTGAATTTACCGAACTTTTATGTGCCTCTTTTCACCTGTAGTGGAACAATGGAGTAACCATTATTTCCCCTCCTTTTTAAATGAACTGTTCTGGACAACAAAGCAGTATTAACTGTCAGTATTTTAATTTAAAGTGGTATTTACTTCTCATGTGTGGTTGGGGCACGTCGGGGGGGGGATGTTCATCAAGTTTTTATACTGTAAAGATTTTAAGTAAACGTGCAGTTCATCAATAAATTGTCAAATTACCATCACTCAGTCTCAGGCATAATCGGGTGCTAATGCCATAAGGTAAAAAAAATATATACGATTTCCTCCTTTTGTTCCTAAGTTGTAAGTGTGTAAATTCCCACTGAGATGAGACACTCTTCAAGCTTTGTCATTTATAGGATGACCACTTCCATGATAATTGTATGTGTTACAATTGCTGCCTCTCTTCTTGACAAAACATAAATGCTGTGTGCTACTGCTTCTGCGCAGAGCGCTAATGGACTGCTTCCTCCTATCACTTCTCCTGCACCCCTGTGAGCAAAATCAAGCAATGCAGTACATGGAAAAAGAAACATATCGGAAATTACACCCACTTGAGCAACGAGAAACTCTAAGAAGATCTTGAAACTGGTGCAAAGCACCTGATCTTTGCAGCATGCATTTTAACCCTCTGCGCTACTTTATGGTGATTAAAAACTGCTACTAGGCAAAACTCTGATCTCTCTCCAAAAGGAACATTATTTATAAGTTAACTTTGATGTTTTTATTGTTGTGGGAAAACTGCTGGACCCGCAAGTAACTCTTCAGCAGGAGCTTTTACACCAATAAGTTATGTCTAAGCAAAGCATCCCCTACCCCAACTCAGCTGCAGGTGCAGCTGAACCATAAGAAACAAAAGGATCTCTGTGGCAAAACGTATAACCCACTGAGCTATCTACATAAAATGCAGTTTGGTTCTTTGCTGAAGACATGTTAACCCTCTGCACTACTATATGAGAAATCAGCTCAAAACTGGCACGAGAAAAAACACTGATCTCTCTCTAGCTAGTCTTTGACTTACTATGAATTACTGTAAGTGCTGGGAAAAATGCCTGCTGCCTCAGGCTGGTACCAGTCTATGCAATCACAATATCCTGGGCTAAAACAGACACTGCCTTCTTGGCTGTGACGGTAGACCCCCAGCCCACAACCTGCATACAGAAAAACAGTGGGAAACCTACAGATCTTGCCACTCATAAAAATTGAAGATGACTTAAATATGGATCGTGACTACATAAATGTTCAAATACGAATTCAATTGTACTCGATTGTTAGCCTTGTAACATAACAAAACTCGCTTCAATAATATATATTAATGATAGGCTTTCTCTTTGTTTCTATAGATTTACTATACTTGTGAATATTTTGTGTCAACTTTAACTTGAAGTCTCCTTCAAGTCACAGAGGTGCGTTCGCTATTTTTAATCAAGCGGTTCTAAAGTCGAACTGACATTTTCTCTGCTCCTCTTGGAAAGATCATATATCCGGAGCCTTAAACGCTGTATTTCTTTTTGACATATCTTGATTCTGCTGTGACTTTAAAGTTCAGGCAAGAAGAAATATTAAAGCCAGCAACATTACTGCAACCAAAGAAGATAATAGCATCGCTGTGTGCCGCACATGCCTTTAAGACTAGTACTCCATGACTTTCTGGTATTACCTATTCCGTTCACATGAAAAGGTCGGCGAGGTGAGAAATGACAGACTGGAGCTTTCTGTTGATCATCCTAACTCACCCAAAGAATGTCGGCGGTTTCTCCTTTAATAGTCTGAAAAGAGCATGCCATTTCTGTTATGTGATTTTGTGTGGTGACATTAGGTAATTTTAAGCACTCGTTCAAGTAAGTGAATTGGGTACCGTGACCTTGGGTTCTGCGTTAGTGTGCAATGTCCTATTTTTTACTCTCGCTTCTGTAACAAGACATCTTGCGTGGTGCGTGCCCCTTGGTTTTTCTCTTGGCAGCATCAAGGTAAACTAGGTTAGTGGCTCCTCCACAGTTTCTTGTGTTCCAGGCAAGTTATACAAGTGTACCAAGCATAACACCTTCCCCTGACAGCTTCTATAAATCATATGCCATTTCTGAGCCCTAAAAACTACAAATATGCAAATTTCCGCTGCGCGTTGGCACCAGGTCTCCCTCCCTCCTTGCTGCTTTAAACTGCCCTTGGCTATTTCCGTTTTGAAACAGAGATGTTTCTTTACAATTCCCAACCTACTCCGAGGGGAGAACGTATTGTTTGTGATCCGTAGCAGAAAGGAAAAGCTACGAAAATGCTTGCCTGCTGCCTCCTCGCGTCTCCTATTTTCCCGGGGCTCCCTCAGCACACGGGAGCCCCGCACCAGCCGGCAGCATCACCCGGTCTCCCCCTCGGCAAGGGAGACCGGGCGGACACATTGAAGGCTTCCCCCAGGCAGGGGGAAGCGGAAACCAAGTCCTCCCGGCCCCGCCCACAACCAGGCGGTGGCCATCTTGAGGTGGCTCGGGCCACGGCGGTGATCTCGGGGGTAAAACGAGGGGTGGGCACCCTCGAAATTAAAATAAAACAGATTAAAATAAAATAAAAGAGAGAAGCCCCCCAAGCCCTCCCCCCAATTTGTTTTTCCGAAAAATCACGGGGTGCGCGCACGGTGCGCGCTTACAGATATATAATTTGTTTTTCTTTTAATTTTCTCAGGAACCACTGGAGGGATTTACACTATTTTACCAAAAGCGTGATCTGCGTACCAGACACTACCATTTTGACAAGTTTGGTGTAATTCCCTTCAGTGGTTCAAGCTGTAGCCGTGTCTAAAGGTCCTATGGAAATTAACATGGGGAAAACACGTTTTGGGACCGCCCTTTTTTCGCAGCCCCCACTTGACTAATTCCCCCCAAACTTTCAGGGAAGGAGAGGAGTGGAGTGAGCCATCTTCTTTGAGAAATTTGCGAAGATTCATAGGTAAAATATATATATATATATATATATATATATATATATATATATATATATATATATATATATATATATATATATATATATATATATATATATATATGAAATCCATCACCTCCGCCGACGACGAGAGTGAAGAGGCCAACCAAGGGGACAGGTAGAAACAGCTTTTATTACGTAGACAGCAGGTAGGAAAAGGTTCTAACACCCGCTGTAAGGCGAATCCATTTCGGCTTAGGATTAGCCTTCTTCAGCGCCACGGATGTAAGTGCTTCAGATGGTATATATATATATATATATATATATATATATATATATATATATATATATATATATATATATATATATATATATATATATATATATATATATATATATATATATATATATATATATATATATATTATATATATATATTTATTTATATTCACTGAAAAAAACATAGGTTTTAGGGGTGTTATAGTTAGCTGGACATTACACTCATGCAAAACCATTGACATTCCTCTGTTATAGTTAGTTGTACTAACTATAACTCACGCACCCGCAATCCACTGCTGATGATGTCACATATTACATCATTCATGACATGGTCAGTGACATCACTGATGACATCACTGATGACATCTCAAATGACATCACTGATGACATCATCCAGTGAATGTGGTTTGGTTCGATATTTAAATAAGTATTATATATATTGAAATTTGCATTGAAGAATGAGTGGAAGTTTTAGTGCCTTTATGAAGAATTTACTAGTAGTGTGATTGACTGTCTAAATTATTAATTTAAAGTGTCTCACTAAATATATGGGATAGTGATTAAAGTGTGTAAAATCTGTATTAAACTGTGTCTTGTGTAAACTACTGCATAAGTTGGTTACTACCTATGTGAAACTTTATTAGTTATTAATTAGTTAAGTTTCTATTTGTATGGGTGAGTGAATGTATATATGGTTGGGTGGGAGGTGTGTGACTGTCCAAAGATATGTAAATAGTTGATTTAGTAGGTATATGAGGTTAAGACTGCATTTGGAAACAGTTGTTTGGGTGAGTGAATATCTTTAAGGGTTAGACGATGAGTAAATATATTTCTGAATGATACTTGTCCAATAAAGTAGAAATATAAAAAGCTGTGTATGTGACAGTTCTTGTATTTAAATAAGTATATATAAGACTAAGTGATTGTATAAGTGACTGCATAGAAAACTGTATACTTATAATTGTGCTTTTATAACACGCTAAGTATGACTTTCTATGTTTATGAATAAATGAAGTACTGTTCGTATAAGTGTGTAGCTGAGTAAATGTAAGTTTAATCATTTGTTTGCATAAGTGAGAAGGATGGCTGCATAACTGAATAGGATGCGTGCTGGTGTGTAATCTCAATATAGGTGTATAAGTATATTTAATAATGTTCTATTAATCTTTCTCAGTATGTATATGTGAATCTATAGGTAAGTGTTTAGATGTGTGTGTGGATCTACAAATCAGTGAGTGGGTTTTTAGAAAGTTGTATTGGTATGTGATTGTTTTAAATATGGTACTCTATACTTTATTGTGAGTGATGAAAGTTTATACTAGTGTATGATGAGATGTATCAGAGTGTGACATGGATGATGTCATCAGTGATGTCATTTGAGATGTCATCAGTGATGTCACAGACCATGTAATGAATGATGTAATATGTGACATCATCAGCTGTGGATTGTGGGCCCACTAATTATAATTAGTACAACTAACTATAACGGTGGAATTTCAATGGTTTTGTACGAGTGAAATGTCCAGGTAACTATAACACCCCTAAAACCTATGGTTTTCTCATTGAATTTCTAAGGTTTTTTAATTGCTAAATCCTAACTATAACACCCTTAAAAACTATGTTGTTTTCAGTGAATTTCAAAGGTTCTTAAATGCTAATTCCTAACTATACCATGCTGAAACCTATGTTTTTTCAGTGAATTTCTAAGGTTTTTTCAATGACAATTTTTAAATGTATTAATTGTTATTTTTATTTTTTTGATACTGATTGACTACATTTTTTTAACGTATTTATTTTTAAATATTTGTTTTTTTTAATTACATTACATATTTGTTACATAAATTGAAAAAAAAATGTTTTTTTAAAAATATTGAAACTCTATATATTTTTTATATATATTTCTTTAATATATTTATTATATTTTCGTAACATTTTTTTTTTCAGAAATTTTTTGGGGAGGTGCGCACCCAAAGCGCAACTTCCTCGATTACTGTGAGGAACAAAGCTGCCATTTTAGGATTGCTGTGTAGGATCCACGTAGGGTGTGCGAAGGGTGTGTATTTCTCTGCGCAACGCTCGTGCGTTTCCGCGTGACATCATATACGTGTTCGACGCGGTGAGTGCTCGACTCCCGCAAAATGTTTTAATGTCTTAAAAGATATATATATGTATTTATTATAAATATTAAAGCAAGACATCTGAGCTAATCATAAAAATAATATTCTTTTAGTTTTAACAAACTTATATTACTTTTAAATGAAACTGCGCGAAGTCGTGCTGGGTGCGTGCTGCCTGTGCGCACCCTACACGGTCCACATGTGACCAGAAAAAAAGAGATTTGATTGGTTCATAACACTTCCTATTCTAAGTATTGAAGGATACCACCCATTTCCATCACTCTTCTTAAACCTTCCTTGGGAGAAGACCTGTGCTGAGAAGAACTTCATTTGTTTGGGATTGCAGACCTGGTTTTGCTCTAACCAGACGACCGCATGTACTACGAGACGCCGATACCTTCTAGCGGCCCTTACTGCTCTTTCTTATTGAACTTTTTGGAAAATTGGTGTATCTAGAAAACATGATTTCTTTATTTATTTTCTGAAAAATATGTGAATTTCAAGTGGGAAGACCAATGTGAAGCTGTAATATATATAAAACTCTGAACAAAAAGCCCTGAAGAAGTCCGGTCACGGACGAAACGCGTTGGCAATTGGTTTTTATCATCAGTTGTGAATAAAAGAATCTGTTTACAGAAGAAATTTGACTTTGGAATTCTTGGGAGAACAATTGGAGAGTTCATGTGACCATATACATAAAGTCATTACATTGTACTATTTACTGTTGAAGTGTGCGGGGTCACCTTGTGTAACTTAAATTGTAAAACAAGTTTCTTGTTTTCTAATCTTGGGATCTAGGGGATTGTGTCCCAGACCTCCAGCACCTACACTTATGCACATTATAGGGATTTTGGCTCCTGTGCGGGCTAAGTAGCCTTAATCCCCTGTTCTTGTTTGAATTCTGGTTTTGCTCTAACTTTGAAAATGGCTTCACAAAAACCACAACAATCGACAGAATCTGAACACTCCGATGAAAAGGGATTTGTTCCAGAACCACCACGTCCCCAAAAGTATGTCTCTATTGTCTGGAAATTGTTTACCTATCCAGAGGAACTTAAAAAAATCAATGCCACAAAGGTAACTTGCAAAATTTGCAAAGCAGTTTTATCTCGTAAAGACCCCAACAAAAAATATTCTTGTGGCACAGCAAGCATGCTCAAACACCTGCAAAGTTTGCATCCAGTAAATCTAGCCAAAGAAGAAAGCAGAAGACTGCAGGAGAGTCTACCACCACCACTGCAAGTTCCAAGCACTTCTGGGACATCCACTTCAAGCTCCAATTTGGACATGCGTCCCCAGCTGGCTAACGCAAAAATTCACTGCGTGAAATGCAACAGATTGATATGCTATGGTGAGCAGTCTGCTGGTTTAGTTTGCAGGGCACTCGATAACCATTGATGCTAGATTTTTTTCTTTTCACCCAAAGTTCATGGTTTTGTTCGTCCCGTTGACTTTTTGTTCCTTTTAAAAAAACTAAAAAAACAAAAAATCATTCAAAAAAATCTTTTTTTTAAAATAAAACTACAAAAAGAAAAAACTGTTATTTTCAGAACTAACTACTCTGGTTAAAAAAAGAGCTAAATGTGCATGCTACTGTGTGAAAGTTTAGATGAATGTATGTGTAGTGCATAATTGACTAAAAGAATGCATTTGTGGAGTATGGTGAATGTATAAGTGCAGAACTATAAGGAAGTGCTGTAGCATGACACTGTAAGCTCTTTAGCTACAGTGTGCTGTGGTCCTTCCGAAGCACAGGGATGCAACATATGTATATAGATATGTTGCAAGTATATGCTTCCCTCTGCACTGATGCTCAAACTGCAGCCATGTGGTGACACAGGCACCCTTGCACCATGGATATCTGTCATGTGGAGTTTGTTTTTGTGCAAAAAGACACACCTTCCTGCACAAAAACAATCAGTGAACACATTTTTCTCTTTTAATGTATGCTGTGCATTGTAGCATATATTGAAAGAGAAAAAATGAGGAGAAATGAAAAGAATTCTCCTTGTATTGCCTTGCTACATCAATTGGAGGATGGTGCAGCATGCACACACATGTCCAGATTTATCATTTCTGATATATTTGGTGATGTGTCTTGTTCTATGAGTGTTCTGTGCAAACATGCATAGCAACACCTATTGAACGCCCTTTCAATGCAAAGAGGTGTGTATGATGAGGTCGTATTTACATGGAGAAGAAAAGGTACACAGAGTGCCTTTTCCTCTCCTTGTAAATATGAAAGAGTGTTTTGCGCTATCACTATGTTACAAAAAGTGACATAATATTGGCACAGGTTACTTTCTACACATATCTTGTGGGTTAGTTGGCCCCCAGTGACACTCAGTATTCATGTTAACTTTATCCTGGAACTTAAAACGCCCACAGAGCATCTTTCCATAAATATCTACTGCGTCCATCTCCACTTTTTTCACCTGTGTGCAAACACAGGCCATTGTGTATTTTAATACTTAGTTAAACTTACCTTTACAGTAATAGAAATAAAAAATGCTATACTTTTTTTTGTTGTTTTTTATAATCTAAATTTGTGAAAATTTCAAATTTTAGAATTAGGATCTATGAAAGAGAAGAAAAATACTGTTATGATATATAATATAATATTTTTTACAATACAGCATAATTTTAACATTTTAAAAATTATTTTCTTTGCCTTTTTTGCTGTTCTCAGAATATATTGAATTTCACTAGAAACATTGATTTCAATCGTACTCATCACATAACAGTGGGCAAAAAAAATCAATCAATAAGATTGTTTACAAAAAAACAAGACTACATCCTCAATAACAATCCAAAAAATACAAATGACACATATATAAAATGCTTACTTCTAAGAAAATTTTCGAACGTAAATTGATAAACACTGTAAATGTTGTTGCTTAAAAATATACGCTGAGACAATGTGCAAGAAAAAGTCAGTAATTCACCTTTAATCTTTTTTATTTAAATTGTCCAATAGCAATTGTATTAAATCATATTAATAAATTCCTCAGAGGCCGGATTATGTTCCTAAAACTTTGGCTTTAAAAATATTAGGTAGGAATTTGGTAATTTGCTTGGCAAACGCTGTTTAAGAACCAACTGAGCATCATTACAATATATCCAGCCTTTAACACATTTTAAATAGGCCGTGTAATGTCCAGATGTTGTGGAAGGACCATCATAGAAAATTATTGCTACTGCTACAAAAGTCCTTCCTGATATTGATAGTTGACTTGCTACAAAATGTTTTATTAAAGTGTGCAATTTTCTTCCATCAGCTGTACAACGTTGCATCATTAAAATTATATATTGTCCATATCTTGGTATAAATAGTGTTGATAACATTTCTGATTTCCATTGGCTACACTCCATGTTTGATTTCTGCTTTAACTAGTTTATTGAAAGGCACTGATTTACAGCCTGGTAATGTCAAATATATAACTCTTTCAGTGTCGATATTAGTGCTATATGTAAACATACAATTTTTACAATGATCTTCCCATTTATAACATAGGCCAAAAAGATTTTCGGTTTATAGCCTTCATTTTCCAATATAGTAAGCATATACATTAGAAATTCCTGAGCATCTTGCTGGATATTCAGTGTAAATTGTGTAGAACCAGAACATACATCCAAAGGATTACGAATATCACAAACGCTTTGTGTTTTACATTTATCAGTTCTCAATTTTTCATATACACAATGCAACCAGGAACAAATTCCTTTTTTCCCGATTCTCCATAATTTGCTGTTGCAAACCTTCTAGAAAAAAAACAACATTGACCACTACATTAGCATAGCAGTTGACACCTGAACTATTTTCAAACTGATAACCAACAATCTCTTCAACAGTGTTCTTTTTCTTTTTGCTTGCAATGACAACATTATCTTGTTTTTTTTCCTTCTGTACAACTTCCCTACAGACATTCTCATACCTTCTTTTTCGACCTACTACACGCTTTTCAAATACAGGATATTGACCTACATTTGGAGCATACAATCTTCTTGAACTATTATACTCTTTTACACAGTTTGCATCTGCAGTAACCTTTGTGTCATCAAAAACAAACCAGATAAAGTTCTGACTCGCGACAAAGCAACATATGCCATACCCTCTTGAAACACGGTACTTCCAATGTTCACCTAAGCACTGCCTAAACTTAAACCTTGAGATTTATGAATAGTCACTGCATCAATGAGAAAACCAATGAGAAAACAAGAAAACCAAAAATAGCTAAACCTGGTGAAGGAACACAAAAGTCATGGAAGGAAAAACAACCTCTCCTGGGACTTACAAATTTGTAAGTCCCAAGGAGAGGTTGTTTTTCCTTCCATGATTTTAACTAATAACGGAGCTCTCACGGGTTCTGTTAGGGTTAGTCTATAATTTTAAACAGCGTGCACTGCTATTACGAATAATTTTCTTTGTATGACCTGAGACGTGGTTCTTTTCTACTGAATAGTTTGAATATTTTGCAGCCTAAGACGAATTGCTGCGACAATTATAGTCGCCGTAAATTCACTTTTTAACTCCTCAATAACAGTCGATTTGTTGCAATATGGCAATACCAAGAAGTGAAAAAAAGTAAATTTCTTGGCAACTTAAGCACGATATATGCTTGCATGAATAGTGTGCCACCATAATGGGGGTCAACTGGTGAAGGCAAGGGTTTGGAAACACTGCCCTGTGATTTCTGTTACAAGGTATAAATGTAATCATGTGATTAATATGTTTCTTGAATTACTGCTCTGCTTCCTCCCTACAGATAGAAGGCCCCAGTAAATTACTGAGTGTGCCCCCACGGGTAAATCCGTGAGTAATTTACTACAATTTAAAAAAAAAAAATCCTCACGGTTGGGTGTGCCTTAGCGCGTGCATACCGCCGGAGGATTACATTTACGGTCCTCACGAATGCTGAGCGACTCTGGCTCTTAAGCTGAAACATGTTGACCAATTTTCCAGAGGACTATGGGTTTTCATTTTAAAAAACCTACTTGTGAGTCCCAAATTCAACTGTTTTTAACTAATGCTGGTTGGACTATTAATAAAGTAGTTGACAGTCACAACTCCAAATTTTTTAAGTTTTGCACTCATTTATCACTTTTGGTTTTTCACTGCATCAACACACAAAAGAACCAGCTCCGCTATAAACAGGCGTAGTAGCACACTGTATGTAACATTCGATCCTTCCAGTGGGAACCCAATGATGAAGCATGTCACCACCAGGTTGGTGAGTGAGGGTTCTTTTTATAATTACCTTTTGTGTTCCTTCACCAGGTTTAGCTTTTTTTGGTTTTCTTGTTTTCTCATTGGTTTTCTCATTGAATTGCCACTTAAGGTGTTTTGTATTTATCACTCTTCCGTTGTTAACAAAAGTTTGATCTTAGGGGTAAAAGAGTGATTGACTACACCCTGAATTTCCTATTGTTTGAAGTAGTCACTGCATATGCCAGAGAAACTGGAAACTGTTTTCTACGGACATATAAATCTTTAACAAGCAAAAAACTAACTGAACAACTACCAATTTGTTTCACTTCTTCAATCTGATCAATTTTTTTTTTAATTCAATACCATCTTATTCGGATAATTAACAAAATCCACAACTTTGCCCATTGCTCCATTAACTAAACCTTTTTCTATATCAAAATTATGCCTTAAAATTACCCGACAGTTTCTACATGCAAATAGATTCTTTTCTAAACCAGCAGTTTTAGATATCAATTGTTCTAAAGAATCCAATTTTGTTTTCAACTATTCTGTAAAAATAATAGTGATTTCTTTAATGCTCTATTTTATCAATGGCTTCCATTTTTATTATTTCATTTTCCACCTTCAAAAGATGTTCTTTGAATATAGAACACTCAAGCAGTGTTGGCATTAAGCAGATTACAGATTTGTTTTCTGCAATTTTCATATATATTTTCTCAGGAACTATATTTTCATTTGGAAATAAATTGGAAAGTAACCGACTCTGCAAAGCTTGTTTGCCATGCTCTGTCACTACTCAAATTCTTATATCCTGAAGAATAGTTCCATAATCAACATAATTTGCCTGTCACATATTTGTTATGAGTTCTTTGTATTCAAAATATGACCAAATGTTAACATTTCCAACACTACCCAGAGACTTTCGAGTGTCTTCATGTGCAAGTGTTTTAAATACTGGTTGTCCTTTTGATGGAGTAAGTTGCTGTAGATCTCCAAAAACTATGACATGTTTCCCTCCAAACAAGACATCGCACTCTGTTTTAAGAATGTGCTGCATTCTTAAATGCACAACAGCAAGCATTAAGTTTGAGACCATGCTTACCTCATCAATAATCAGAAGTTTCATTTTCTTCAGCACTCTTGAAACTTCACAACAAGCTTCTCCAGATAGCTTGTGATATTCCAATTTGTTTTCATGCTCCACAGGTAGCATCAGTAAACATTGTAATGTAATTCCTTTAATGTTGTGTGCTGCCAACCCAGTTGGAGCAGTTACAACACAAGACAAATGTGACTGAGTTGTTTTCTGTAGATAACTGGTGATTACTTTAATTAAGAAACATTTTCCTGTCCCAGATTGTCCATTCAATTACATTTGGATAGCTTGAAATGATGTGCATGTGCATTCTTTTTTTCATGAAGAAATCCATGGTCAATCTGTTGCTTCACTTGCTGATATATTTCTTTCTGTTCAACGTTTAGTTGTTCTTCCAAGTTTGCTAAGTCCATTACATCTTCTTGAGCTTGATGCATTGCTGTTCCACCTCATTCATGGCGATTGCTGCTTCATTTTCAACAATTGGTTGTCCTTGTGGATCTTGACTCAGCGGAGTATACTGTCTTGAGAACTGTCTCTAGTAATCTCTGCTGCAATAGTAGCTTTTTGATCAATTTCATCGTTCAACATTTTCACATAATTTGCAAAAACATTGCATTGTATGGTATCTTTACAAGCATTGATGGAATCTTCATAGCTCCGAAATTCTCCAAGTAATTCCAATTCTGAATTCCACGGATTGAAAAGTTGCAGAAGGGCTAAATAGTAAAATTCCCTTTTATCTGCAGTATCACAACTCAGCTTCCTGTAATTAATCAAATTTCCTTTAGTTTGTTTCACCAATTTTAATTATTTATGTATTTATTTTAAAGGTTTTATATAGCGCTGGCTAGACCAGGAGGTATCAGAGCGCTTTACATGAGCATCAGATCACAGTTACAGGTTACATCGTTAAAAAGGTTACACAGTTATTAGAGCATGGCAACATAGTTACTTGTAAGGTCGAGATAAAACAATAAGCACAAATACGTAAGGGGAAAAGCAGGCAAGGGAAAAGATTCAGGGGAGGGGTAATGAGGTGGGAAAGAGAAGAGGAGGGTGATGGACACAGCATGGAAAGAGGAGGGGAACGGAGTGTCATGGGGTCTCTGAGACTCCATGGCCTACATACTGGATCCTTCCCCAAAAAGGGGAGAGGGAGTGCTTTGGCAAGGGGTCCCATAGCATACCACAGCTGTGAGTGACTCCCTTGGTGCAGTGGACTCTCTCAGTGGGTTTGCTGAGACTCCAGAGTATAAATATTGTATCTTTCCCCAACAAGGGGTGAGGGAGTGCTTAGTCAAAGGGCATAAAGGACAGGGGGCTAGGCAGACTAGAAGGCAAGGTGAGAGATTCAGGGGAGAGGGGATAGGAGCTAGGGAAGTAGACAAAGAGAGAAAGAGTACTAAATAGGAACACATTTAAATGAATTAGTTATTATATAGCGCTGGCTAGACCCGAAGGAAACAGAGTGCTTTACATGAGGAACAATAATGTTGCAATTTACATCAGTTTAAAATTACATAAGTATCAAGAAAAGCATTTAAAGAACATAGGGGACAAGGTGAATGGTGCAAGGAAGGGTAAGGTGATGGGTAAAGAGGTAGGAGGAAGATAGGACGTAGAGAAGAAGGGAAAACATGCCCACGGTCCAGCTGGGTAGGTGATGGCAGGGGGGGAGTCCACAACCCATCTCCTCTTTAGCTATATGGTAGCTCCACCGGGAATCAGCCAAATCGCTTGATCTCTACAGTCTTGGGTAAGTTCCACAGGTTCCAAGTCCTAATGTGTAAGCAGGTTAGGGGATAGGTTCAAGGTCTGATCAATGTCCAATTGTTGTCCAAGGGAAATAAAACAACGTGGTGGGGACCAATAACTCCATATTTTCCATCATTGATGTTCTCTGTAGCATTCCGTTTAAAATTGTAGTTTTGCAGCACTGCATGGAGACACATGTTCTGAAGATGATGACTTCTATTTTTAATAATGTGTGTCCAACATATTTGTTTTTTAAAATATCTGTACTTTCTGGATCTTTTTCTGCTAAATATTCAAATTCTTGCATAGATTTAAGTACTCGATTTCTCATTGCAGCAAGACCTAGACTCACCCAAATGATTCTTCTAGATTTGGAGTATAGACTTGTAGATGATCACCGATCTGAGCATTCATATGCTCCGATTTCTCAATGGGATAACATCTTCAAACTGAAACTATATAATTTCTTACTTAGACTCTTCTCGAGAGAAATCTCTTCCCACATTTCTTTTAATTCCGTCTTTTTGGTGTTGTAATGTAGGACGTTACGTATCGAGCAACAACAATGGAATTGTCCGCAACGTACTAAATATCCATGTTAGCATTCCACATGGACAGAATAACCGGATTATATTCATTTATGTATTTTGACTCTTTGCTTCTTCTTAAATTGTACGTATTTTTTGGAGACTTTCTTGTGATGGTATGTCGCATAGCTGACATAAAACTGTTCACTCTTCCTTTGGATATTACAGGACGTGGAATACCGACACGACATTTGGTATAAAACTTTTCCCTAGACTTGTACTTTAGTCTACAGTATTTTCCACAAAGATAGCTTTGGAATCGTAAGACTTGTTGTCTTGAGTTGTTTTCTTCTGTGCTTTTGGGTACAGCACATGTGGCATATTCTTCAATAAAAGACAAAACAGTATCATCTAAATCTGTTCCGAATTTGGGGGCATCCCTGATCCATAATAGCATATGAATATGGGGAGCACCTCTTGTTTGATACTCTTTTCTCCAAAAGAAATCCACAACTTCTCCAAGAGAAGAATTTTTTTATTGCTGATAAAATGAAAAATGAAATGAAATTAAATGAAATATTGCATTTATAAAGCGCATAGACTACCCGAAGGCCTCGCAGCGCTTTTAACTGTATCCAAGGCAGCCAACTAGGATGATTAACAGGCATTACTGAACAAGTGGGTCTTTGGAAGCCTCCTGAATGCCATCCAGTTGTTGTTCTCTCTAAGGATAAGTGGAAGAGAATTCCATATTTATTTATTTAATTCATTTAATTTCTTGTATAGCGCAAGAATAAACTCCTTACGGGGTATCTCCGCGCTTTGCTCGTTTTAGATGTACACATGGAGGAGTTGTAGTAGGTGAGCTGTGATCTGGTAAGCAGAACGATCCAATTATACTTATAGGAACAGTATGGTTTTTAACTTTTTCCTGAAGGCGAGATGGTTAGAAATTTGCCTTATGCTGAAGGGCAAGTTGTTCCATAGGGTGGGCCCCACCAAAGAGAAGGCACGGCCACCCTGTCTGGTCTTTTTTACAAGAGAGGTTTTTATCAGCAATTGGTTACTTGAGCGTAAGGATCTATCTGGTTTGTAGGGATGTAGTGTTTGACTCAGATATTCGGGGCCATTCCCGAATAGGCACTTGTGGACGGTGCAACAGATTTTAAATTTGACACGTTGCCGTATTGGGAGCCAATGAAGTTTTTTTAGTAAAGGCTTATAGGGGGTTCTTGGAGGGGCATTCAGAATCAATCTTGCCGCCGTATTCTGTACCACCTGTAAACGGTTTATGGCATCCATGTTAGCTTGTATCAGGAGCCCGTTACAGTAGTCAAGGCGACTTATTACCATGGTCTGTACAAGGGTCTTTCTGTAATTGTCCGGGAGATAGGGGAAGATTCGTCTCAACAGTCCAATGGTGTGGAAACATGCCCCCGCGATCGCATTCACATGTTCTTTTAAGGTTAGATTTTGATCTAACTTCACCCCTAATTTCTTTACTGTTAATTTTGGGGAAGGTACCGGACCTAGATCCAGGGGCCACCAATCAGGGGACCACAGTATAGAGGCTTTTCCAAAGAGCATTAGTTCCGTCTTGCCGACGTTACATTGGAGGCGGTTGGAAGCCATCCAATTGGAAATAGCCCTCATTCCTTCGGCGAAATTTTCCCTGACATTAGCGCTGAGAGAATGGAAAGGGTAGAGGAGTTGGGTGTCGTCAGCGTAAGACACCGGAGTGAATCCATATTTCCTCACAATCTCAGAGAGGGGGGCCACGTACACATTAAACAATGTGGGGCTTAGGCATGAGCCCTGTGGCACCCCCTTCGTGAACACCCTTGAGGAGGAATGATAGGGTCCCAAGCTGACGGATTGTGAGCGCCCAGACAGGAAACTCTCCAACCAAGAAAGGGCCTGACCTCCAATGCCCACTCCCTTTAGACGGCTCATGAGAATCTTGTGGGACACAGTATCAAAGGCGGCCGACAGGTCTAACAGCACCAGAATCATTGAGCCTCCTCTATCCTGTGACATCTTGATGTTATCGGTCACGGAGAGGAGTGCTGATTCGGTGCTGTAGTTGGGCCTGAACCAGGATTGTGAATGGTCCAGGCCCCCTGTCGCCTCTATGAAACTGGACATGTGGGTGTTGACATGTTTCTCGGCCAGTTTACTCAGGAGGGGCAGAAGAGAGATAGGTCGGAGATTGGAGAGTTCTGTCCACGGGTAGGTGGAGTTTTTTCGAATGGGATTCACTACTGCCTCTTTCCATTGCTGGGGAAGTTTACCTTCTTTGTAAGAGAGATTCAAGACTTTTTGAATAACAGGGCAGAGAGCTGTGCTCAGAGTGTTCATTACTCTGGGAGGGAGAAGGTCAAGGGGGGATCCAGTTTTTATATTGTTGAGGAGTGATCTTATATCATCCACCGTGATTTCAGGGATGTCAGTGAAAGTCTCAGAGTTAGACTGAGTGCAGGAGGCACTATGAGTCTCTGTGATGTTGGGATATTTGGTCAGGATTTTGTTGTAGATGGTATCAATTTTATCTTCAAAGAATTGTGAGATATTATTACACAACTCCTGAGAGAAGGTGTCAGGGCTATCACATGCTGAGGGGTTGGTGAAATTTCGAAGAATTTTCTATAATTCTTTAGTCGAGTTATCAGCTTCATCGATTTGAGATTGAAGGCTGGTTTTCCTTGCCTTTTTGATATTTTTATAGTAGGAGGAAACAGCCTGTTGGTAAAGCTCTTTACTTTCACTGGAATGATTCTTTCTCCATTGTTTTTCTAGCTTTCTGCATTTTTGTTTCTCTAATTTTAACGTTTAAGTATACCAGGGTTCCTTTTTATTGGTATTTGGTTGTTTGACTAGTTTTTGTGGGGCTAAAAGGTTTATAGTGTCAAGAAGAGTGTTGTTGAGTTTGGCTAGGGCCGACTCGGAGTTATCAGAGTCAGTGAAAATCGGAGTACTCCAAGCTTCTGCAAATGCCTCTGGGGTGATCTTATGCCAAGGTCTTCGTTTGGTGGTCAGATTAGCAGAAGGGTCAGATGGTTTGGTTGGTTGCATGATGGAGAATTCCAGCATGCTATGATCAGACCAATGCACAGATCTGGAAGAATGGCAGTGAATGAATGGGGCATTGGAAAAAATAAGATCTAGGGTATGTCCTCCCCTGTGGGTAGTGCCACTGTTCCGCATATATAGGCCTAGAAGGGCAAGGTCAGCTAGAAGAAGCTTGGTATTAGGATCCTATGGTACATCTATATGGAAATTAAAATCCCCAAGTAAGATAAAACGTTCTCCGTCCTTCATGTGTGGGGCAAGTGCTTCAGTTAAGGTTAGTGAGAAACTGGTATTAGGGCCAGGGGGTCGGTATACTAAGGCTCCCTTCCAATTGTTCTTAGTTCCGGTGTTAATTTTGAAAATCATAATCTCCATAGAAGGGAGTAAGGCTTGTTCTATTATTGTAATGCGAAGGCTGTCTTTGTATATTATAGCAGTGCCGCCACCTGTTTTTACCGGGCAATCTTGTCGCAATATTTTGTACCCTAAAGGAATTCCTACCGTAACAGTTGGTACAGTGTGTGGCTTTAACCAAGTTTCTGTGAGAAAACATATTTCCGGATTGATGCTAAGGATAGTGTCCCATATCTCAGTACAATGAGGCGGGAGTGATCGAACATTTAGGAGGAAGCTTTTCCAGCCTTTTATTTCTGGCTTGATGGTTTCGCAGCATTGTGTGAGAATGAGCGGCCGCCCCAGCGAGCTTTGTTTATCTTGGTCTTGGTGGCTAGTTGCAATGAACTTGAGCGCAAAGCTCTGAGGGGGAGGTAAGGGGTAGCTAAAGGGTGCATTATGGCTGGACCAGTTCTGCGGATTGCTTTTTGGACAAGACACATGGCCTTAAATTGTACCCTAGCTGCCACCGGAAGCCACTGGAAGCCAGTGTAACTTTTTTCAGGCATGTTTGGCCGACTGCCAGCCTGGAATTTGAAAAAGCAGCCGGGCCGCACAGTTTTGGGTGACCTGGAGTTTATTGATCACTGCCACCGGGGCTCCCAGATGGAGAGCATTACCATAGTCCAGGCGTGAGAGTATCAGGGCCTGGATCATGACTCTCCTCGCCTGGAATGGGAGCAAGGGGAGCACCTTCCGGAGCATTCTCATCAGCCCAAAACAGATGGATACGGTTTTGGTGGCCTGAAAAGTAAAGTCCAGTGATTTATCAGGCCAAACTCCCAGGCTTTTTATCTCAGATTTGGGGAGAGGAAGGGGCCTAAACATGGGCGCCAGAAGGAGGCCAGACTGGTAGGTGAAGGGTTGCCCAATAACATGACCTCCGACTTCTCTCCATTCAATCTGAGGCAGGAGGATTTCATCCATTTAGCCACTGCTTCTAAGCATGAGCTCAGGGTGCTAGACAACCCCTCAGAGTGGTCTAATGAGACCACCAACTGAGTGTCGTCTGCGTAGGTGACAATACAGACGCCAAATGGATGAACTATCTCCGCTAGGGGCCTCATGTAGATGTTAAAAAGTGTGGGGCTCAGGGCAGAGCCCTGAGGAACCCCACAACTGAGTGGCTGTTTGGTGGATACAGCCTCGCCCTCAAACACCTGGAAGAAGCGTTTGTCCAGGAAGGATGCGAGCCATGCCAGGACTGTGCCCGACACTCCCATGCCCTTCAAACGATGTAATAATGGTAATGTAGTTTCTTATATAGCGCACGTATCACCACAAAGGGTATCTCGGCGCTTGCTTTGTGAACCCGTCCTGGTTTTTCCCTGTGGGATAGCCCAGCTGGGCACCCCCAAGGTGAAAGCCAGGCATCCCGCCGGGGGGGCCGTAGTGGAGATTGAGCAAGCTATTGGCCAGAGTTGCAGAGCGTGAACCCCTGATTCAAGTAGGCACCGAAGCGAGAATTATCAGGTCCGTGGACATTTGGGCTCCAAACCCTGCCGCGTCCGGAATTGAACCCTGGTCCCGGGCCGACCTCTGCTTCTGGGTCTGCCTCCTCTAACCGGTGAGCCACACTTCTCCACTAGGGTAGCATGGTTCACCGTGTCAAACGCGGCGCTGAGGTCTAATAATATGATGGCTGCTTTCCCTCCCTGGTCCAACACCATTCGTGTTTCCTCGGTTACTGCTAGCAAAGCTGTCTCAGTCCCGTGTTGGGCACGGAATCCCGTCTGAGAGACAGATAGCAGACTATTGGATTCCAGGTAGTCTTCTAGGATGTTGTTAATGTGCTTTTCTAGCAGTTTACTCGTCCAGGGTAACAGGGAGATGGGACGGAAGTTGGCTATATTGTTTTGGTCTAGAGTGGGCTTTTTTAAAAGAGCCCTGACCATTGCACATTTCCACCCAGTCGAAACTATGCTTGTAGCAATTGAGGTGTTAAGGACGTCGAGAAGAACTGGTCGGATGACATCCATGGCCAGAGTGAGGAACTGGGGGGGTGCTGGGTCACTAGGGGATCCTGATGTGACTTTAGAAATTATTTCATTTAGGGAAGTGGAGTCCAAGAAGGTAAAACTTTCCAACATACAGGGAACTGGGGTGTTGGGGCAGGCTGTAGTAGCAACCTCCAATTCGATTCCATCAGTGGAAAAGGAAGAGTAGATGGTCTGAATCTTCTGGAAAAAGAAGGTTGCTAAATTATTACAGCGAGCTAATGCCCCGTCTGATGACATTCGCTCGGGAGGAGGGGAAATCAGAGATTTGGCTATTTTAAAGATTTCTCTGGGAGCATTTGCTCCCAGATTAATCTTTAAATCATAAAACTGGGCTTGGGCAGATTTAATTTCCCTTTTGTATAGCCTAATTGCGGCTCTGTAGTCTGATTTCCTGATCTGAGAGCGATCTTGTCTCCATGCTCTTTCAAGTTTGCGACAAGATAGTTTCATTTCTCTTAATCTAGGAGTGTACTTTTTGCCTCTTTATAGAGTGCAAAGGTCCCTTCGGGAGTACTAAATTAAGGGAATTAGTAATCCAGTTATTAAAAATAGTGTTGGCTGAGTTAGGATTTGTAACCTCTAAAGGTTTAGATTCAGCGAGCGCTGATTCCCATTTGGAGGGGGTAAGTGTAGCCCACTTCCTGCCCCAGTGTCTTTTTTGGGTCTTGTATAGGGAGGGAATTCGTAGTAGTCCATAAAATGGTATTAAATAATGATTGGTCCAGGGCAATGGTACAGGGGATTCAGTATTTAGATTGTCAAGGGTACTCTAAATGTAATCTAAGAGATGACCTTTAGTGTAGGTAGGGAGGAATCCTTTTTGTGCCAGGCCAATTGCTTGAAAGTTCAGTCGAAGACTGTTAGCTGCTGAGTCAAGCGGGTCATCAATTTCAATTTCAAATTTCAAAGCTTTATTCAACATCAGTCATAAAAGCACTTCCTCCCTAACACTATACATAAAAAAAGGCTAATCTATATACACAGTATTAAAACACGAATTATACAGTTATAAGTCGAATGCAATAAGCTTTTAACATTTGAATCATCATTAATTATACTCATAATTAAAAGACTTTATGGGTAAAAACTACAAATCTTCACAGCGTTTTTCCTAGCAAGGTACGTGTTCGGATGGCCCAGGCCCAGCCCAAGAACTTTGCGACTGCAATTGCAAATAATGGAGAACCATCAGTCTCCAGTATCCTGAGTGCTACCACTTGGCTACTCGTCCCCATATTAAGGCAAAGAGGTCTCATCCATTTACGTCTTGGATTTACATATAAGGGACATCTAAATGAAGATTTAGGTCGCCCAGCACAGTGAAATTAGCCGAGGTAATCACTAGATTGGCAGCTAAATCAGTCATATTCGAGACAAACTGGCCGATCATTCCAGGCGGTCAATAGACCAAGAGGCCTGAAAAGGTATTAGTAGGGGATAGTTCTAAAGTGAACATTAAGCTCTCGCAAGCTGACGTGGTAGAGGGGGTGGTGCGACACTTGTATTGTTCTTTATAAATGATGGCTAACCCTCCTCCTCTACCCGTGTTGCGATCGTATCTCTTCATTGTATAGCCCTGTGGGGTAGCCCAGGCTGTAGTAGGATCGGCTTCCAGCTGGAGCCAACTCTCCGTTAAGAAGAGGGCATCTGGCTTAAGATCTTCTATTAACATGGCCAGCTCTGTATAGTGTTTGTGCATTGATCTGCAATTAAGAAGAAGCAGCTTCCAGCTGCGATTAGTGGCGTAATTCCCTGTGGTTTTAAGGGAAGCTTCCCAATCGCAACAATTACAACGGATCTTTCTTCCTACAGGGCGTACTGAATGCAGACAGTTGAGGTTGGTAGCTAATCTTAAGGCATATAAAGATTGGGAATCATAAGTGGTCAGATTGCCCACCATAGTTTCTGAAATTGTGGGATCTGGGAGCGGTTGGACGCGGACTGGCGCAGACTGGCTTCTCTTAGGCGCCTCTTCGGCGCGTCTATGGCGCTCCTGCTGCGCGTAACCGCTGCGCGATAGGGACAGGGGATTAAGTAGTCAGGGCTTGAGGGAAGACTAGAGCGTCACCCTACTAAGATGGCCGCCAGCAATGGCACCACCAGGAAGTGAAAGCGCTCTGTTCTCCCTCCACAACAAACAGCATGAATTGCTGCGGTGGACCGGGGAGTCAGCGCACAATATGCTAGAAATAACGAACAGTTTTAAATGCAACGAGGTTTAAAAAGCACTTGCAGCAATTACAGTTTTCACCCAAGCGCTAGCGCAGTGATGTTAGAAATCAATTATGGTTGTGCGCGTCGACGCTGGGGTCTTAAGTAGTCAGGGCTTGAGGGAAGACTAGAGCGTCACCCTACTGAGATTGCCGCCCGCAATGGCACCACCAGGAAGTGAAAGCGCAATGTTCTCCCTCCACAACAAACAGCATGAATTGCTGCGGTGGACCGGGGAGTCAACTCACAATATGCTAGAAATAATGAACAGTTTTAAAATGCAACGAGGTTTAAAAAGCACTTGCAGCAATTACAGTTTTCACCCAAGCGCTAGCGCAGTGATGTTAGAAATCAATTATGGTTGTGCGCATCGGCGCTGGGGTCTTAAGTAGTCAGGGCTTGAGGGAAGACTAGAGCGTCACCCTACTAAGATGGCCACCCGCAATGGCACCACCAGGAAGTGAAACGCTCTGTTCTCCCTCCACAACAAACAGCATGAATTGCTGCGGTGGACCGGGGAGTCAGCGCACAATATGCTAGAAATAACGAACAGTTTTAAAATGCAACGAGGTTTAAAAAGCACATCATAGCTTCAAATCTATGATTAAAATACCTGCATACATTAACAGGATCCAAAGAGCACAATTCTCCAGGTCTCTTGTATTCAATATTTTTTATATTGGAATTTGTCTCTCGAAGAAATTCAAGTAAATCATTCCAAGCATATTCAGCGCAGCTTAGGATAAGGAACCATGTAGGAGTTCCTAAGTTCCGTAGCATGCATTTCAGTTTTCCATGATGATGGTACCAATATTCATTAGTGCCACGCAGACATGTCATCAGATTTATCAGCTGAGATTCTAAATGATCATCCCTCTGGTGCACTTTATCCATAAAATCCTTTGCAGAAACATTTTGCAGATGTACTCCTGTTTTCAATATGTGATTGACTGCATATGAAAGTCCAGACAAGTCACTTTCAAACAATAGATGAAATATATAAGGGATACATTGTCGAAGTCTAGGATCTTCTACATATAATCTTGTTGTCCGATATTCAGATGCCGGAATCTGCACAGGTCGTTCATCATATCGTCCACCTTTTCCTGTTGGAAACAACTGCGGAAAACAACGAGCTTCCAAGCTCTCTTCCCATACACTCCTGGGACTTCCCTTTGCTTTTTTCAATTGGAATAACTCAATAGTCTCCCCGATCACTTCTTTTGAATGAAGTGTATGCACACTGTAATGTTCCTAGATTTCTTCACTTCTTAGCATGTCCACTTTTTCAATTTGTCCACTTGGCGTTTCAGTATCTTCTGCTAAAAGAATTTCTTCTTCTCCCATATAAACATTTTTATAGTACTTATTGTTTTTTATCAAATACAAAGTTGCCTTCTGCACTTTCCTAACATCTACTAACTCCTGCTAGATTTTCTTCCTCTTAGTAGGAACGCCATTAACTAGAATAACTTGTGGTTCATTTTCTACACTCTACACCAATAGTTTCAATATTTTTCTTTAAATCTAACGGTAAATATACAACTCTTCCATTTAATCCTCTTTGTAAATTTGAAGGAGGCAAGTTACCTTTTTTAGGTTTAAAGTATTTTATTCATCACAACACAGAAGGACAAACAGACATCTCAGAAATATACAGCAGGGTGGAGAAGCTGGCATCGATAAGCGCTGTCAATAGTCGACATTCCACGAATCACGCCCATTCAATAACAGAAGGTACATGTCGTCTCAGCATGTCATGATATTTCCCGTGAAACCCCCCCGCCCAACAATCCCTCCCCACAACCAAACCCCCAACATCCACCCCCACTCCCACCCCCCGTCCAGTGCACAGTCCCTTACCGCATCACACATCCAGGTCACAGTATCAAGGAGGAGAAGTCCAAAGAGAGATCACGGGGCAGACCCCACCGGGGTCGGGAGCCGCAAAAGGCGGAGGTACTTGGGGCAGGTAAGTTCCTTAAATTCAGTAAGCAACAGGGAGTGAAACGGTTGCCAGAGCTCCCCAAACCGTTCCACATCACCCGCCACTGTGAGGGACATTTTCTCCATACCCAGCACATGCCACAACCTGTAAAGCCAGCCAGTGATAGACGGTATTACAGCAGTGTGCCAATGAGTCAAGATATTCTGAACAGCGGAGCCCAGTGCTATCGCTATCTGCCTGCCCCTGCGAGAACGGAGGGGATACATTAGATCATTGGGGAGCCCTAGCAAGGTATAGGCAGGGAAGCGTGGCAATTCAATTTCAAAGTGAGAATCAATTTCATCCAACACCTCCTTCCAGTAAGGTCCCAAGAGCGGGCAGTCCCAGAGTATGTGCGTTAGAGTATCTCTGTGCCCACATCCTCGCCAGCATGTGTTATCCTTGTTACGATCAAACTCGTGTACTCGCTCAGGTGTATAATACCAGTAGGTAGAGACTTTAGTCAGTGTGTCTGTGAGCCCCATGTGGTAAGCTGAGTGCCGTGCTCTGTAGGATATGTGTTCCCATTCTCTAGGGCTCAGTGTCCTCCCCAACTCCCTTTCCCAACGCTCTCTCCCAGGGTGGTAAAGATGTGTCGCCGGTGGCTGTAGTAGTTTGTACAAGTCGGTAATCAGTTTGGAGTCAGAGGTCCGTGTCATAAGCCAACGTTCATAGGGGAGAAAAGGCCGATCGGCCGTCTCTCTCACCTGTGGCTGGAGTGCCCAGTGGCGAGCCTGCATGTAATGAAGCCGTTCCGTCTCTGGGAGGGAGAACTCCTGACGAAGTTGGGGAAAAGGGACTACTCCCTCCGGGTCATAAAGGTGACATAAGGCTCTACACCCAGCCTGACGCCACTTCGTGAACGCCCCCCTCTCCATCCCTGGAGTAAAGTCCGGATTGTCCACCAGCGGGGTAAGCGGTGATGGAAACGTAGTGAGGCCACACAAATTGTTAGTAGCATCCCACACTCGCAGGGGCACCCTCATGACAAAGGAGGCATATAGATTTTTGGGCCGATGCTGACGACGCAGGAACGGGAACTCCTGCAGGGGTCTCCCCGCCACCGCCTGGTCCTGGAAGAGCCAATGCTTATCCGATTCCCACTTACTCCACTCCACAAGATATCGCAACTGAGCCGCCTGAAAGTATCTGCGGAAATCCGGTATACCCAGCCCACCAGCCTCCGGGGTTAGCAGCGAGAGAGCCCTACGCATTCTAGGTTTCTTACCCTGCCAGACAAACCGAGAGACGTCGGCCTGTAGTTGCGAGATCCAACCCACCGGCGGTTGGAGTGGGAGGGCCCGAAAAAGGTACAGCACCTGAGGCAAGATCGTCATTTTGACAGCGGCTATTCTGCCGAGCCAGGAAAGGATGCCTCGGTTCCACCGACCCAATTCCTCCCTAATCTTGGCACCCAAGGCTCGGTAGTTCGCCGATACCATAGCTGGTAGGGTAGGAGCAATCTGGATCCCCAGATACGGGACCGCTCCCGAAGACCAGAGCATGGGGAATCGCTGTTGCAGACAGGCTCTGGTGTCCGGCTCGAGAGAGATATCCAGCGCCACCGACTTCCCCATGTTCATCTTGAACCCTGATACCGCGCCAAAAGTGTCCAGTTCTTCCATGCATGCCGGCAGAGCCATGCGGGGCTTATCAATGGATAGAATAACATCATCAGCATATAGGCTGATGGCATGAGTGAAGCCTCCCATCCGGATGCCAGTCACCATCGGGCTATCACGCATCCGCTGGGCCAACGGCTCCATGTAGAGTGCGAAAAGCAGGGGCGAGAGCGGGCAGCCCTGCCTGGTGCCGCGTTCGATAGCAAAGGAGTCAGAAGCGAGCCAGTTGACTCGGACCACCGCCGATGGGCGACTGTAACAATTAAGGACCATGGAGCGGAACTTCTCCCCTATACCCGCCTTCACGAGCACCCGCTCCAAGTAAGGCCAATGGACCCGGTCAAATGCTTTTTCTGCATCTACCGCCAACATCATCCGTTCTCCCGGAATCCGGGAGGCCTTCTCTAGTAGGTGGACTATTCGTTTTGTATTGTCCACTGTCTGTCTCCCGGGGACAAAACCTGCCTGGTCAGGGTCGACCAGCCCCGGCAAATGGAGAGCTAGTCTAGCGGCCAAGATCCCTGTATACAGCTTTAGGTCAATATTTAGGAGGGAGATCGGCCTATATGACCCGCATTGTTTCAGATCCTTGCCAGGCTTGGGGATAACCGAGATCGTGGCCCTGAGTAGATCGGGTGGGATGGCACCAGGTTCCGCGAATGAATTGAAAAGGCGTGTCAGGATGGGGGCTAACGTCGTGCAAAACGTCTTATAGTAAAGCGCTATGTATCCATCCGGACCCGGCGCTTTGCCATGCTTGTGTCTAGCAATAGTGGAGACCACCTCCTCAATCCGAATGTCCCTGTCTAAATGTTCCGCCTGTAAAGGTTCTAGAGAGGGCAACGTGACAGAGTCCAGATAAGCGTCCATGGCCACTTCATCCGGAGGGTCCCCCGTATAGAGCTCCCCGTAAAAACCGCGGAAGACAGCTGCTATTCGAGCGTCTTCTGTTTCCAGTTGCCCCGTTGGGTCCGAGACCTCTTTAACTAGCTGGGACTGCCTCGCTACTCGTAGCATATTCGCCAACAACCTGCCACAGCGATCCCCCCCGGTGTAAAAGGTGTGACGCAACCTCAACGCCGCATACTCCGCCCGGTCAAGGTCCAGGGCCGCCAGAAGCTTCCTAGCCTCCTTGAGCTGCCGCCAAATTCGGGGAGCCCCCGTCCTGCGATGGATCTGCTCAAGCTCCCTAACCCGATCCGTTAGTTTGTCTCTCTTGGCCTGCCGCAGTTTATTATCTGCCGAGGAAATCGCAATAAATTCCCCTCTGATAACAACCTTCATGGCTGCCCATTGCGTGGCCCGGGTAGTGTCCGCGTTATCATTATGGGCTTGAAATTCTTGAATCACCTTCTCAATGCGAGCCACCACTTCCTTTCTGTGCAGCAGTGTGTCTCGGAGGCGCCACGTCCAAGGGCGGGGAGCCGTCGGAGGCACACTCAGCAGGATCTCAACCGGGGCATGGTCAGAGAGGCAAATCACTCCTATCTCCGAACCCGAGGCAAGCGCTTTCACCGGAGCGGTAACTAAAAGGTGGTCCAACCGCGCGTACGTCTTATGGGCATGGGAATAATACGAATATTCCCTATCCGTCGGGTGTAGATGTCGCCACAGATCAAGGAGGTCTACCTCCTCTAGCTGGGCTCTGCGGTCCGCGGAGAGCTCTCCGACCTGAGGGGAGCGTTGTGCCGACCTATCCATTGCAGAATCAAAGACAATATTAAAGTCCCCCCCGAGTATGATGTGACGATCTTGGGTAGAGGTGACCTCCTCGATTGCCGCTTGTAGAAAGCGGTCCTGCCGTTCATTGGGACTGTACAGGGACCCGATCGTAAATAGAAGACCCCCTATCCTAAACCGATAAGCCAATAATCTACCTTTTTGTTCCGTGAATTTGTGGAGAATCTCTCCCCGGAAGTGTTGCGCCACCAGAATCGCCACCCCAGCCGTTTTAGTAGTGCAAGAGGAAAAGAATTGTGAAGGGAATTTACGCGACCGAAGCCTGTGTGTGTCTTGTGATAATAAGTGCGTCTCCTGTAGGAGACAAATATCTGCCTGAGTGTTCTCCAAGAGCGAAAGGACAGCCCGCCTCTTAACAGGATTATTCAAACCCCGAACATTCAGAGTTACAACCTTAAACGTGGCAGGAGGCATGAGCAGCAACACAGCAAGAAGCTACAAGGCCCCCCATCAGCAAAGGTGGTAGGACAGAGGTACAATCCGGTATGACATGCAGCCAAGCATAGAGTAAGGAGCAAGGACCCAATAAGTCGCAGATGATGTATATACTAAAGAGCAGACAGACCCCCCAGGGACGCACCACCCGCCAGGATTTCCGCACATATCTCCCCATACCATTCCAATTCACATTCAACTCAGGTGGACAAGCCAGTCTGCAAATGCCATAGCAGAGCGAAAGCAAACCAAAAAATATATGCATTGTTAGGATGACTAAGAAACCCCCATGTGCACTGGACAACCCTCCCTCCCCACTTCCAACTCCCAACCCCCCCAACTGTCCCCTGTCTTCCCCAACAACCCCCCCTCCCCCAGTCCCCTCCCCCAACTGGGACTGGCTCAACGACCCCAATCCCATCCCTTCTCACCCCCCCAAGAACCCTGCAAACCCAGTGTCCCAGTCCGGTCCTTATCGGACAAGCCTGCGGAAAGTCAAACAAGTGGACGTCCAGCCACTACGCACCTCCCCATTCCCCCCTCCCCCCCAGTCCCCCAAACCTGTAGCTCCATGATAGCGACGTCGATTCCCCCCGGAGTTCACTTAAGCTGTCAGTGCCACCACCATCGTCGCAGGATCATCAGCCCCTTCCTGCGTCGCGGCGCCAGACTCCACCAGGGCCGCAGGAGAGTCCGGCCGCGCCGAAGAAGCAGATGACTGTCGGCCGGGAATCGTCTGCCATCCATCCCTGGTGACACGGCTCCGGCGGGGCGTGTGCGTACCATCCTCAGTGGCGGTGATCCCCAGGACCCCACACGTGTCCTGAAGAGAGCGCAACTGGTGTAAAGTGCCATTCCACCTAAAAATGAGCCGGAAAGGATGCCCCCAAGAGTACTGAGTTCCATGCTCCCTGAGAAAGTCAGTCGCAATTTTAAAAGCTTTGCGTTTCTGCAGGGTTGTTGCGGCCAGATCTTGGTACAGAGCTACCCGGTGGCCCCTGAACTCCAGGGCGGGTCTTCTAAGAGCCTCCCGTAGTATCCGTTCCTTCAGGGGGTAGACAGGCAAGAAGGCCAAGATGTCGGGGGGTGGCACCGAAGTCCGGCGCTGCAGGCCTACTCTGTGCGCCCTGTCTATCCGGATAGAAAAGTCAGCCGGCTCTCCCAGCACCTCTCGGAACAGTTCCCCAAGGTATGCAGCCACATCGTCCCCTTCCTCTCGGGACGGAACTCCCCGGACACGGATGTTGTTCCTCCTGGAGCGATTTTCCAGGTCCTCCGTGTGCGATTGCAAGTCAAGGTGTTGTTCCCGGAGTCGGATGACCTCCTGCTGCAACTGTGTGATTTCTTCGTCCCTAGCATGGCCCGCTTCTTCCACAGTGGACACCCTGTCAACCAGACCATCCACTTCCCTCCGTATTTCGCGGACCTCACCTGCGACCTCCTGTTTGAGCGTCTGAAAGTCTTCGCTCAATGTGCTGAAAAGGGACTCCAGGAAGGATCTTGTAACCGGTGGTTCTCCACCACTCGCTCCCTGGGAACCACTCGGTGGGGTGGGGATGGCTGTCCCCGGTCCTGTCTCGCATTGCTCCGGTTCAGCATCTCCGGTAGCATGCGGTCTCCCCTCCGGGACCCCCTGTTGCTCGACATGCTTGCCTCCGAGATGTTCCTCTTGGAAAGTCAATAGTCTAACCCCTTTTGCGGCTGAGGAACCGAGCCAGTGGTCTCCGGCGCCATCTCACCAGCGACCTGTGGGACCGAGCCGCCCCACTGGGTGCCCCTCAGGGGTCCACGACACCAATCAGCCCGGTGCTGCTCTCCGGCCTCGGGTTCAGCGTCACCAGTGCTCCTGCGGGGTCTCCCTCTGAGCTAGGCCACAGCAGGCCCTCAAGGATCGCGTGGAGGTTGCAGTAATGTCCGGCCCCTTCGTTGACTTACAGTCCGGCCCAAAACTCCGCCAGAGGTCCCCCTGAAGTGAGGGACCGTCCCAGTGCTATACCGGTGTCACACCGGGGGCCAGGTGCAGTGGCGGCAAAAGCTCTGCGTCTCCGCTTCCCAGGTCCTCGACACCAATCAGCCCGGTGCTGCTCCCCGGCCTTGGGTTCGGCGTCACCGGCGCTCCTGCAGGACTCCCTCTGAGCTAGGTCACAGCAGGCCCTCAGGGATCGTGCGGAGGTCGCAGTAATGTCCGGCCCCTTTGTTGACTTACAGCCCGACCCAAAACTCCTCCAGAGGTCCCCCTGAAGTAAGGGACCGTCCCAGTGCTATACCGGTGTCACACCGGGGGCCAGGTGCAGTGGCGGCAAAAGCTCTGTGTCTCAGCTTCCCAGCTCCCGATCCCACGTGGCGCCAGGGGGCAACGGCCGCAACTCTCCCCTCCAGTGACCCCCAGCAGTCTGACTCACCGCAGGGTCCCTTGACGACCCAGGGGATCGGCTTTGTGCTCCGTAGTCCCGACCGCTGGGGTGGGGGTCCACCGCCGTGCAGCGTCTCCAAGGCTCGGGGCGCAGGCCAAAGCCACGGCCTCGCGTAGTGCGAGGCTCCAAGTCCGACACCACTCCTTCCTCTCCGCCTCACCAGCCGGTCCACACTCCGATGGGGCAACGCAGGACCAGTCAGGTCCGTCCAGGTCTGGCGGGCAGAGCCCACAGCTCCACCCGATCCTCTCAGGGCCCGCCGAAGCAGGCGAGGCCTGGGACCCAGGCCCGAGCCCCGGCCCTGCGTGCAGTCCACCACCGGTCCGGTGCCGGAATCTCAATGGCTCCGGGCCCGGCAGCTCAGGCCTCCGGCACCTGCAGCAATGCAGAGCGTAGGGATTCGGGGTCGGCGGGCAGGGTCAGCGAGCCCGCTACGATTACCCGGATCGGCGTCCAAGTCCGGGCAGGGTCCGCCTCCTCACCAGGCCGTGTGCCAGGCCTCGTCCGTTCTCCACAGCGGCGCCGCGTCCGGTGCCAGTCCAGCGTTCCGGGAGGCGTCAGCGGCCTCGCAGCAGCCGCTCCGCAGTCACACGCCCCCGCTCAGTAAATTGCAGTGTCCCGGGGGGAGGATCAGCTCATTTACAGCAGGTTTAGGGTCCCGGGATGGCGGAGCTCACTTCGAGTGCGACCACTCAGCCCGCCATCCTGGCCACGCCCCCCCAAGTTACCTTTTTTAGGCTCCATACGAACAATAGCCTGAAACGGATGCACACATTCAATGAGAATAGACTCTTAGGTATTTAAATCTATCAGGGGCATATTGCTTGGTTAGAGACAAAAATGTACCACTGAGCTGCGGCGATGTTTACCGCAAATAAACCTTGGTATTACCAAGGTTTATCCCAAATGCGATAAAAATCGCCGCAATGCATGAATATCGCTGAAAAGTCAGCGATATTCATGCATTACCGAGCTAATGCTCTTAGCCATGTTATCCACCTCCCATTGGATAACATGGCTAAGAACTGCTCAGGGCAGGTGTTAGCTTTTGGAGATATTCGCGCTTAGCGCGAATATCTCCAAAAGTTGGTAATAGGAGATAGCGATGTTAGCGACTGTTTTCAGTCGCTAACATCTTGGCACGCCCACTTTGCATGTCATTAGTGATAAATATCACTGACATGCAAAGTGGGGCCCAAGATGGTCGCTATCTCCTACTAGCTGTCGCTAACTGGTGTTAGCGACAGCTAGGTAATAGGGAGATAATTTTATCCCCGCTTTCTTGGCTTTTAAAGCCAAAAAAGCGGAGATAAACCCCCTTGATAATATGCCCCTCAGTTCTGGAGGAATAGAAACTAACTCTAGATTATAATGGACAGCTCTAGCGGGCATTTTATTCTCATCTAATTTTTTATAACAATATTTACAAATACGCTGATCATAACCCAAATCAAAACAATTTTCTACCAACAAATAAGTTGCAAATTCCTTCCACATATCATTATTTTGTCTTTCACTTTTTAAATACAGATCAACACTCCTAGTCTGATTTTTATAGTGAGTTCGCCGACAACAAATACTAGAAAAATTTGGCCTTTCACCTGAAATCACCTTAAACTTTGTAATTTGATCATCAAAGTTTTTTGTAGTAGAATGTTCCACATTACTCTTCAACATTTTCTTCTATTAATGTATCAGTTTCTGCACTCTCTTGTTAAGGACCAATGTAACAAAATTCAATTTCATCACAAACCTTCTTCACATCTGATACTGATCCACGCAAAAAAGCATTGTTCAACTCATTTAACATTAGTGCTGGACTTTTTGCATAATACAATCTTCTAACTAACTTCCGCATTTGTGTATGATGTACTGCAAACATCCTGAAATGGTGAAAAACACTTTGACATACTTTTCTAGAAAGACAAGCCAGAGAATGACCTTGCAAACCAGTATTTTTTCTCACTCTGCAAGGTTTTGGTCCTCGCAACATCTTAATCTTTTTTTGAACACTTTTCTTACTATATTCTCGTAAGAAATTACGTAAAAGATCAATAGATTCTTGTCGTACACTACAAATACTACTGCAATCCCAAGTGTACACTGGGGCTTTAGGACGTCTGCCTAGAACTTCATCAGCTATCACTTCTTCTGCATTTCTGGGAATCATTTTTTCTTTGTCAATTGGACAACTATTTCTAACCTCATAAGCTCGACCACTGGTGTCAACTGCATGCAATAAATCATTGGTCTGAAAAGAACTCTCTTCCTTAAAGAAAGGCTCTGAACTTGAACTGTGTTTCCATTCCCCCCACAAAAAATCACAAAAATTAGTTCTGTTAATTATTCTTTTTCTCTTACTTTTGGCCTTCATTAAATGCATTGGTGTATCTAGTGATCGAATTCTGTTTAAAACTAAAATGAATAGTTTCCTTTTTACTTCAAAAGCCTTTTCAACAATGGATTCAAAATGCTTCTTCTTTTTATTAAATAGTGCTCTCTGTTTATATTTTTCAGCAAATTGTGTACTATATTATAAAAAAAATGCGTGTATTTCTTTATACTGATTTTGTCTTCTTTTACCATATGTCGTATATTTTGACTGCACATTTGCTTTTTTCCATTCCTATTATTTTGATTATTTTTTCTGGTTGAAGCATTGACAGTGGTTTCAACATTCTGTACATGGTTTCTGGGCCTACAATGTTTTTTGAATGAATTCTTTAGTTGTCTTACTGGAAGATTTTTTTCTTTTTAGCCACATGATGTTGGTCATCCAATACTTGTGGTTGAGTTTTCTTCAAGTACCTGTCCTTTAGTTCTCTTTTTTCTTTCTTGATTTTTCAGGCATGATAAATTTATTTTAATGATGATAAACAAAATTTGTAAAAAATAAACATACGTGAAGTTATATTAATAACTTTATAAATGATACATTTCTATTACTATACAAACACATTCTATATAGATACTGACTGAGGAATTGTAGACCTTAAATACAAGTGTGAAGGTGGTTAGAGTACTTCATGCATAGTCCATAGGAGTTTAAAGCAGTCCATGCCCTAAAACCGGGTTCATTGCATGAGGACATGGATACTGATTGAATGATTACAGTACTATAAGAAGAGACACAGAGTGAATTCATAATTGGTTGAGTTTTACTAGTACATGGAGCTGAAAGAATGCAAGTGCAGTGACAGGGTGTTTGCTGAACTATATGGATAGTGACTTGGGAATTGTAGGCCTGAAACACAAGTGAAAAGGTGGTTAGTTAGACCACTACATGCATAGTGCATAGGAGTTTAAAGCAGTCCATGTCCTAAGCCCTGCCCCACTGCATAATTACATGGATACTGGCTGAATGATTAGAGTAGTAAGGAGAGATATTGGATGAATTTATGGTTGATGATGGTTGAGTTTTACTTCAGTGAATAAATTAGTACATGGTGCTGAAAAAGTCACTATGTCATTGCAAGCACAGTGACAGGGTGTTTCCTGGAGTGTATGGATACTGACTAAGGAATTGTAGGCCTGGAACAGAAGTGAAAAGGTGGTTAGACTACTACATGCATAGTGCATAGGAGTTTAAAACAATCCATCTCCTAAGGCCTGGCTCACTGCATCAGTACATGGATACTGACTAAATGATTAGAGTACTAAAAGGAGATACACTGGATAAATGTATAATTGGTTGTGTTTTTCTCCATTGGATGAATTAGTACATGCTGCTGAAAGGGTTACTATGGGATTGCAAGAGCAGTGACAGGGTATTTCCTGGAGTGTATGGATACTGACTGGGGAATTATAGGCCTGGAACAGAAGTGAAAAGGTGGTTAGACTACTACATGCATAGTGGATAGGAGTTTAAAACAATCCATCTCCTAAGGCCTGGCTCACTGCATCAGTACATGCATACTGACTGAATGATTACAGTACTAAAAGGAGATACACTGTGTGAACTTATAATTGTTTGAGTTTTACTTTAGTGAATGGATTAGTACATGATACTGAAAGAGTAATTATGGCTTTGGAAGAACAGTCACAGGGTGTTTGCTGGAGTGTATGGATACTGACTGTGGAATTGTAGGCCTGAAACACAAGTGAAAAGGTGATTAGACCACTACATGCATAGTGCACAGGAGTTTGAAGCACTTCATGCCCTAAAGCCTGGCTCACTGCATGAGTACATGCATAGTGACTGAATGATTACAGTACTATAAGGAGAGACACTGAGTGAATTCATAATTGGTTGAGTTTTACTTCAGTGAATGGATTAGTACATGGAGCTGAAAGGGCCACTATATAACTCCAGGAGCAGTGCCAGGATGTTAGCTGGACTATATGGGTAGTGACTGGGGAATTGTAGGCCTGAAACACAAGTGAAAAGGTGGTTAGACCACTACATGCATAACACATAGAAGTTTAAAGCAGTCCATGTCCTAAGGCCTGGCTCGCTGCATGAGTACATGCATACTGACTTAATAATTGGAGTAGTTCAAGGAAAGACCCTGGGTGAATTTATAATTGGTTGATTTTTACTTTAGTGAATTGATTAGTACATGGTACTGAAAGAGTCACTATGGGATTGCAAGAGCAGTGACAGGGTGTTTGCATTTTAGGGCTACTGGCTGCGGAATTGTAGGCCTGAAACACAAGTGAAAAGGTGTTTACATCACTACATGCATAGTGCATAGGAGTTTAAAACAGTCCATCTCCTAAGACCTGGCTCACTTCATGAGTACATGCATATTGAGTGACTGATTGGAGTAGTACAAGGAAAGACACTAGGTGCATTTATGATTGGTTGAGTTTTACTTCAATGAAAGGATTAGTACATGGTACTGAGCTAGTCACTATGGGATTGCAAGAGCAGTGTCAGGGTGTTTGCTGGAGTGTATGGATACTGACTGGGGAATTGTAGGCCTGAAACACAAGCAAAAAGGTGGTTAGAGCACTACTTGCAAAGTGCATAGGAATTTGAAACAGTCCATGCCCTGAACCCTGGCTGGCTACATAAGTACATGGATACTGACTAAATGATTAGAGTAGTACAAGGAGAGACACTGGGTGAATTTATAATTGATTGAGTTTTACTTTAGTGAATGCATTAGTACATGGTACTGAAAGAGTCACTATGGGATTGCAAGAACAGTCACAGGGTGTTTGCTGGAGTGTATGGATACTGACTTGGGAATTGTAGGCCTGAAAGACAATTGTGAAGGTGGTTAGACCACAACATGCGTAGTGCATAAGAGTTTAAAACAGTCCATGTCCTAAGGCCTGGCTCGCTGCATGAGTACATGGATACTGACTGAATGATTAGAGTACTACAAGGAGAGACACTAGGTGAACTTATAATTGGTTGACTTTTTATTCAGTAAATGGATTAGTACATGTAGCTGAAAGGGTCATTATGGGATTGCAAGAGCAGTGACAGGGTGTTTGCTGGAGTGTATGGATAATGACTGGGGAAATGTAGGCCTGAAACACAAGTGTAAAGATGGTTAGACCACTACATGCATAGTCCATAGGAGTTTGAATGAGTACATGTGCTAAGGCCCTAAATCGCTGCATGAGTACTTGGATAATGACTGAATGATTACAGCAGTACATGCATACATGAAGTTACCAAATGCTTCTCTCACAATGCTTTACAAATGCACACACACTCACAGTGTGATTCTACACAAGCAACACTATTCACTAGTCTAGAAGAGTTAACATGACTGCACACATTCCACATACTTCATTACTGCACTTTAGAGTACAAGCCTGACACATTTTCAAATACATAAGCAATGACTGCTTTCAAGTTCTACAGAAACTTGGCAACAGGATAGGTTTTAACCAGTTATGTATCTGCAAACACATGAAGTATCCAAAGGCTTCTCTCACAACGGTTCTCAAATGTGCACAGACTCACAGTGTGATTCTAGACAAGCAACACTATCCCTTGGACTTTATAAAAACACATATACTGATCTAGAAAAAGTAAGGTGACTGCACACATTCCACATATTTCAGTACTGTGTTTTAGTGTTAAAGCCTAACTCATTTTGCAAATACATAAGCAATGACTATTTTCTAATTCAAACTTCACAACAAGAAAGGTTTTTAAGCACTTATGTGTCTGCAAACACATGAAGCACCCAAATGCTTCTCTCACAATGTTCCCAAATGCACACTGACTCACAGTGTGATTCTAGACAAATAACAGTGGGCCATATGTATCATCAAACTATTTTGCATTTCCTAAATAGCGAATTTTAAGGAATCGCTATTTAGGAAATGTAAAATGGTATGTATGAACAAAATAGCATTTATTTTGTGATTCCTTAAGGGCCATATGTATCATCAAACTATTTTGCATTTCCTAAATAGCGAATTTTAAGGAATCGCTATTTAGGAAACGCAAAATGGTATGTATGAACAAAATAGCATTTATTTTGCGATTCCTTAAGCTTCCTTACTTGCGAATTCGCATTTTGCGAATTCGCAATTAAGGAATATTTTCCAATGCATTCCTATGGGCTAGGAGGCCCATAGGAATGATGGTGCAATAATTCTCAAATTGCGAATTCGCAATTTGCTAATCGCAATTTGAGAATTATTACAAGGGTGCAGGGGTGTCTCAAAGACACCCTGCTGCACCCCTCAAATCTACATGTGTGTGCATGTGGCACACATACATGCCCTACGGGCATGTATGTGTGTCACATACCACCCTCACGAATGCCAAATAGGGCATTATTATGAGAAATCGCAAATTACCACCAACTACAAGTTGGTGGTAAATTGCGATTCCTTAACACAAATTCGCACTTCAAAAATGTATCATACATATCATTTAAGGAATCGCAAAATTTGCGATTCCTTAAATGCTATGGCAAAATAAGAAATCGCACAAGTTTGCAATTCCTTATTTTGGGAATGTTTCATACATCCCAAAACATGCAAAAAGGCCGTTTGCGATTGGCAAAGACCAAAATTCTGCGAATTTCGGCCTTTGCGAATCACAAAAGGCTTCATACATATGGCCCAGTATCCCTTGCACTTTACCAAACAACATTTACTAGTCTGGAACAGGTGAGATGACTGTACACATTCCATATATTTTAGAACTGCACTGTACTGTGGAACCTTACTCATTTTACAAATACATAAACAATGACTGGCTTCTAATGCTACTAAAACTTTACAGCATTACAAGTTTTAAAGCAGTTAGCTGTCAACAAACACATGAAGTTACCAAATGCTTCTCTCACAATGGTTGCCAAATGAACACAATCTCACAATGTGATTCTAGACAAGCAAGACTACTCCCTGGACTTTACTAGGAGAAACACATTAATCTAAAAACAAAAACACCACATACAACCTTCACAAATTAATATCTTACCTTTCAAATTGATATGTAGATTAAGAAGTATGTCAGTCACACACCATATTTTCTTATACTGAATCTCTGTACTGTATTGCTCTTAGTAAAACCAAAAAATTGGCAAACTTTCCCTCTCATTCTGCACACATACATGTAAATATCAAATCACATTGCTTCCCACATTAATTCAAAAGCTAACACACATTTATATTGGTTACACATTTCAACCTTTTCCAATTGACATAAGTTTGAACCTTACCCCCAAACTGCTTACTGCCTGTTACCATGATAACAGTTCATGGAACACTCAACTGAGCACACAGGTCACAAGTTCAGCACATAATGTTGCTAATACAAACAGCAAGTGTGCTTGACCTTTGGAAATATATTCTTATCTTATGGAATGTTCCTTTCAAACAGTTTTTCTTAACCAATAAGAAACATGCTTTTGAAAAACAGAAACATGCAACCTACTTTTCAGACTAGAATACTCTCATACAGCCAATCATTTCTTTTCTTTTTTCAAAACTGCATCTTATCCACCATTTTAGAATAATCTCACTTCTCAAACTGCCATTTCACACACAGACACCTTCTGAGTGCATCCAGACCTCCCTTCAGGATGCTTAGATTGTGGATTGTGGGGCACAGCTATATTTTCTGGAGCCAAAGGTATGCAGAAAATAGAGGCATTGGCAAAGACCTAGCTTTGCCAAATGTAGACATTAAATGGATTGGAATGAGAAGGTTAAAGTGGCATCAATTGATGCCATTGGTTAAATCCTTTTTGCACCTCCAACACCCTGATAATTATGCACTGTGGTGGCAATGACCTAGGCACTTTGACTGGGGTAGGTCTAGAAATGCTTATGAAGGACACCTTTACAGAAGTGATGTCACTTTTCCACCAAACTGCCTTTGTCTATTCTAACATATGCCAAAGGCAGAAATGGAACTGGTCTAATAAATGTTGTCCACAGATTGATAAAGCTATGAAACATGTCAATAAATCTGTTTCTGCTTTTCTCAGAGATTATAGGATGGGGTCCATTTACCACAACAGTCTGCGTTTTAATATGGATGGCATCTATAGGAGAGATGGTGTACATTTTACAGATTAGGGTAACAGAGTATTCCTCATCAAATTCAGACTTTGCATAGGTACTTACTTATAGGTACCAAAATCTCTCAATAAACACAAGGGCTCTTTTTAGAGCCACCCAAGATTCAAACACATAAGCTTGATGTATATCTCAAAAATATTTGTTTTTGCTTGGAGTCACGCACCCAATGTGTCAGAGTTGTGCACCCAACGTGTAGAAGTTGTGCACCAAATGGTTGGAGTTGCGCACCCTACACGTTGGGAGTCATGCATCCAATGCGTGCACACCAGGGGGCAGCACTGAGCGCCGTGCTGGGGGCGCGACTCCTAATTTTACAGTAAAAAAATAGCCCCTATCACTAATTTCTATTATCCCCGGGGACCCCATCCCCCAGGGCTTATAAAAAACCCATTGGGGACCGTGGGGGAAGCCCCAATTCCCCCATGGTCCCAGCCAGCTCCCTGCATCCTTTGGGAGCCGGCATTGCTTTTCCACATGGGGAGCTGCTAACATGCAGGGGGAAAAGCCAGGAAGGGTTCCTAAGCGGTATACGGACAGCGCCGGGACACTTCCGTTGGAGGTAGCTGTGTGCTCTACAAATGCTGGCATTTTCATTTACATTTACATTTATCTGAAAGCGTGAGATCGGTCAAATTCACAATTGTGGCTTCCTCTGCTTGGGTTACTGCTTCAACTTCTTTGTCTTTTTCGTATTTGTAGCGTTGACATTGTTTCAACCCCTTGTGCCTCTGTTGCCTCTGCCTTTTCCTCTTTGTGTGCCTTCATAATTCACAGGAGGTCTTGGACCAAGATTGAACCTTCTCTCCTGTTCTAAAAACAAATTCTTCTATGACTAATGGCACAACTGGCACTCCTTGTCTTCTGTGCCCTTCCTCTAAATCGGTATCAACTTCAGAACTCTGATTACTGCTCAATTCCGATTGTCCATCTGTTCTATTTGGCCCTTTGTGGTTCAATCGCTGTCTTCTTACACTCTCAAATTTTTTCGCAAAAGTTTAAATTTGCCCCCACTCATAATCATTCTTATCTCTTAAGAACTTTTGTGCTTTTCTTTCTTTAATAGTTGTTTCCAATTTCTTCAAGCGTTCATGCATGTCATATATACATACACACACAAGCATTCGCCCTTGCTACCCCAAAACCCATACCCACCCTTATCCCTAAAAACCCTTAGCACCCAAAAACCCATACCCACCCAAAACCCTAAATTTACCCTTGCCATTCAAAAACCCAAATCCACCCTAAACCCTAAAAATTCCATTGCCAACCCAAACCCAACCTGAGCCCTAAAAGTTCCCTTACAATCCAAAACCCAATACCCACCCTAAAGCCCAAAAATATACTTGCCACCCAAAAACCAATACCCGCCCTAAAAACTAAAAATACCCTTTAAGCCCAAAAACTCATACCTGCCCTGCCCTATACCCTGAAAATTCTCTTGCACCCGAAAATCCATACCCAACCTAAACACTGGAAAAACCCTTGACCCCCAAAATCCCATACCCACTCTAAACCCTAAAATTACCCATACCACCCAATAACCAAAACCCACCCTAAACACTAAAAATTCCCTTGCCACCCCAAAACCCATACCCTTCCTAAAACCAAAAGTTCCTTACAGCCCTGAAACTCATGATACTCTTGCCCACCGTAAACCCTAAACAAATCTTTCAAAATACTTAATGCTTAAATGCTTACATGTACATAGCATAAAACTTTAACAACGAATATGCTTTTACCATTCATGCCTTCATGACGAAATGCGTTGTAATGAGATGCTTGATAAAGGCATATTAGTTGTAAAGACTTGTGTAGTAATGGCATGCGTGGTAGTGTTGAATGTGTGGTAAAGCCTGCGTGGTAAAGGCATGCGGGGTTCCGGCTTCATTGTAAAGGCTGTTTGCCATATTTTTATAAACCAATTTAAAAATTAATCCACAGTGATATATGTAATGTATTGTTGGTAGCCAAGTAACTTGGATCTTATTACAATGAATAACATAATTTAGGTATCATTAATTAATATGATCTAAAAACACCCCATCCACCTTCATATTTACATTTATAACACATGATGTGCAATACCTTTTTAGCAAAAACAACAGTTGATGGACAAAATGCAGAACAATGTCATACATTCACCCCAGTACAGAGATCTGGGCCTAAATCCATCGTTTTTTTGCACTCCACACCACCCCAGTTCAGACATGGCCATATGCAAATCAGCCTTGACCCTGTGCCTCATGGGAACAGTCCAGCCCGAACTGCCAAGCCATGTCTTTCCTGGACCGGAATCAAGCATCCTAGGACCGGTTTCTGGCTATCAGTCGTCTTCAGCCAGGATAGCTTGACTCCAGTGGTGTGGAGAGCATGGGACTCACGTCTGAGCATACCCACCCCACTCGGGGTGACAATTGCCAAAACAATAGTTGATGGACAGAATGCAGAACAATGTCATACATTCACCCCAGTACAGAGATCTGGGCCTAAATCCATCGTCTTTTTGCACTCCACACCACCCCAGTTCAGACATGGCCATATGCAAATCACCATTGACCCTGTGCCTCATAGGAACAGTCCTGCCCGAACTGCCAAGCCATGTCTTTCCTGGACCGGAATCATGCATCCTAGGACCGGTTTCTGGCTATCAGCCGTTTTCAGCCAGGATAGCTTGACTCCAGTGGTGTGGAGAGCATGGGACTCACGTCTGAGCATACCCATCCCACTCGGGGTGACAATTGCAAAAACAACAGTTGATGGACAGAATGCAGAACAATGTCATACATTCACCCCAGTACAGAGATCTGGGCCTAAATCCATCCTTTTTCAGCACTCCACACCACCCCAGTTCAGACATGGCCATATGCAAATCAGCCTTGACCCTGTGCCTCATGGGAACAGTCCAGCCCAAACTGCCAAACCATGTCTTTCCTGGACCGGAATCAAGCATCCTAGGGCCGGTTTCTGGCTATCAGCCGCCTTCAGCCAGGATAGCTTGACTCCAGTGGTGTGGAGAGCATGGGACTCACGTCTGAGCATACCCATCCCACTCGGGGTGACAATTGCAAAAACAATAGTTGATGGACAGAATGCAGAACAATGTCATACATTCTCCCCAGTACAGAGATCTGGGCCTAAATCCATCGTTTTTTTGCACTCCACACCACCCCAGTTCAGACATGGCCATATGCAAATCAGCCTTGACCCTGTGCCTCATGGGAACAGTCCAGCCCCAACTGCCAAGCCATGTCTTTCCTGGACCGGAATTAAGCATCCTAGGACTGGTTTCTGGCTATCAGCCGTCTTCAGCCAGGATAGCTTGACTCCAGTGGTGTGGAGAGCATGGGACTCACGTCTGAGCATACCCATCCCACTCGGGTTGACAATTGCAAAAACAACAGTTGATGGGCAGAATGCAGAACAATGTCATACATTCATCCCAGTACAGAGACCTGGGCCTAAATCCAATGCCTTTTTTGCATCATACTGATTCATATTCATATGACGTGTATAAGAATTTCTAATGAATGGTCTATAAAATAGAAACAGGGAGCAGCTGTTCCGTGATATGCCTGTGCAGTTGCATCCCCAGATGTTCCAAACATCCATTTTATGGCAAAAAATAATATTAAAGGTGTTCATACATTATAATCATGCATTTCATGCTGTCTACACAATACAAAAGGATACATGACTTCTCTAGCAATGTACTGGGGATGCATAGCCTGCCGAGAGTGTTTTCAGTTTTTATTAGTTACTTCACTACTAAGCTGCCGCTTAACTCTTAGCTACAGGCCAACTTTATTGGAAGCATTATTACCTGGCAACTGTTTAGTGTACAGGCCTCCAACCAACTGATGACTTTTACTACCTGGAAGGTACCATGCCATGGTGAGCTGCCTTCCCACTATGCCTTCCCTCCATGGTAACATGTCAAGGTTGGAAACCCCGGGTGCAAAATAATTCAGTCTGCTTTAGGAATATATTGCCTCACTTAATGGTTCCCTGTAACTAATGAAGATTAGATAACAGGGTACTGTTTTTAGTAGAGTCTGTCACCTTTATAATATGTAAAAATCCCAAAATGGCCCATATGTTTGAAGAGTGCTTTAAAATGTGTATGCTAGAATGCAGCCTTTGGGAGGTCACCAGTCTTGTTGAGAAGTCACATTAACACAGCTCTCCCTCTTGCTCTAGGAGGCAACATACTGTGAAGTCTTGGATGTGAGGATCAATCATGCCCAAAATAGCTACAAAAAAGTTTTAAGACCAGGTGGATGTAGTGCTTTTGTTTACCCAGGTTCACATGTATTTTTGTTGACCAGAGGCAAACAGATAAACATTGAATGGTGAAAAGGTAAACCAAGCCCGTCCATTTCATGACAGCATTAAAGTTAACACAATAACGTCAGATGTTCTAGGTAATATTAGATACGTTTAGGAACAGGACCTTTATGATATTTTCATTATTAGGGAACAACTTCCAAAACACAAGCATGAAATATGCCATATCTAACATTGGCTGGTGAGTGCAAATACAATTACTTTTTAGGTATTTTGCCTAGCCTTGCAATGCGCATCACTGCTCGCGCAGCGAGAGACCTCTTGAGGGGGGTTCAAAGCGAACCTAGGAATCGCACACGCTCGTGCATGTGCTTTTCCTTTGGTCCACATTATTGGCCTTTGTGTGCGTCTTTTTTACAAAGACAGTATGCAATTGGCCAAAGGCGGGCGCTTTGCTCCGCCTTTGGCCTATTGGTGTTGGTTACCCGCACCGCCGCCATGTGGTTTCAATTATCGTGCCCAGACACAGGCGTGATAATCAAAACCGCATGTCTCGCTGTGGCCCACACACGCACCAATCGCGGGTTTGTTAACTTCATTGTTTTCATGCTTTTGACCCGTGGCTGCTTCAGCCCGGTTTTCATTCTACGTCACCCACAAAAACTGTATGAACACAGCGCCCTTTTAAAAATATATATTTTGTGGTGCGCATATAACTTGTTTGGGTATTTTGTTTGCAGGAACGTGATTCCGAGATTTATGTCATTGTGCACACATAACCTCTCCCTGTGGCTCTCCCACACCCCTTCCACAACATTGCTCCAGGATATCACCACCCCTGTGAGGCCACTGCTGTTTTACTCCCAGCATCATTAACAGTCGCCTGGTGACAGATGTAACCGCGTACTGTGCACCTGCCGTGCCCAGTACAGATAGGATGCCCTGCTGAAGACGGCTGTAATGAAGGCAAATAGGGTACCAGAGGCTGCTGTGACCATGTCAGTACATGCTCCGGGCAGGCATAGTTGTAGAGTCTGTGCTCCCAGCTGAGCGTTTCCCCACACTTCGGTACCCAATACAGACGCTTGGCATGGGCGTCCGTGCCCAGTAAGGACTGGTGGCAGAGCATGCCAGCCCTCCAGGTTTGCAGGTCCGACTCTCTGGCTACCATGCCTAGTCACGCCCCTGCCTCCTTGCCGGTGCCCGGAACGGGCAGCGTACCAGGGGCTCTCGTGCCCAGAACGGAGAGGGGGTGGACAGTGACCCCGTGCTGAGTCCGCCGGCGCATCTGTCAAGCCGTGCTCCCAGCCATGCTTCTCTCTCCTCCCCCACACCCCCTCCGCAGTTCCTGCAGCTGCTGCCACGTGTGTCATGGCTCATCCAGCCACTCACTCCAGCTTGTGCCCTTTCCACAAAAGTAAGCATTTAAAACACCAACTTTCCAATTCATATAATACCCTTCACTGCGCAGCCTCTGGAAACACCATTACCAATCTGCCGAGCACGGAGTTGTTGCGCGTTCCCCTCATGATGCACACTCAGCAGTAATTAACTTTTCAGATAGTCTGGAATAAAAGTTGCATGCGATCACGCAAGTACCTCTAACTTCACACATCAATACACACATGAATGCAATTAATCCAGCACTGCCCGATTTCCCACTTCTGTAAGTGCACCGACCTGCCCTCTCTGTGTGAACATTGACAGAAGCCTCCCCCCTATGCCCCCCTTTCCAATGCACCCCTCACTCACCTGGCAGAAACTGTGTGCTTCTAGGACCCAGAGTAGAAGCCACCTCATCCCTGTCAGCCGGGGCTAGATACATTGATTGTACCCAGAATGGCACCCTTGTTTAAAAAAACAAAAACCACTTAAGAGAGTTCCCAACAATCCCAGCATGGCAAGTCTCGGCACCCAGCTCTGTCCTTTCCTCGGCTCTTTGGGGTTTTATTAAAGGCGGGTCTGACACCAGGCAGAGGGACAGGCCCTGCTTTTTTTCTCCAAGGAAACGTTTTTTCCTGCCTTGAACTTGCTTCTTTCTTTCCACCACCCCTATTATCTTTAATGATGCATCAAAGATTCTTAAAGGGAAAGTAACCATGCACACATTCTGCGGTACACCGGGCCAGCACTCGATTGTGGCTTGTTTTATAATGTAATGTCCGTATCTTATTTCGTTGAGGTGCATGACTGTAGGACATTTTTATTTTGAAATTATTAGGATCGGGTCTCTTTGCATAAGATAGCGGTATATTGCTACTATTGTTAACAGCAGCAATGGCACAACTAAATCTGGTTTGCCTGATTTGAAGACATTTGACTAACAGGAGGCTCTCTAATCACGTTGGATCTGATGATATTTTGCAATCTTTCTACTTAATGCAACAAAGAAAGTCATGAGTCGGATGTGTTTTTTTAACCAAACAGAAGCGAGGTTAAAGTATGAAGTACGGAAGTGATCCGATGTGTTTGTAATAATGTAAATGTTACTGACGAATAAGTTTTCACTTTTCCTAATAGGCTATTAGAAAATGATCCTGGGAGACCTGATAACATTCTGTCAAGGTCCGGCACACCTCTCCTCGGGGCTGTGTTGAAAGTCCCAAACACGCGATCACGCAACCCACCCGTGACCCAGTACTGATCACAGACCAACAGGAGGGTTCCGAAACCGCGGGAAAGGAAGGGGACAGCGGGGAGGGAGATCTGAAATGACAAAGAACAAGGGGCTTTTAGTTTCACTCCCCTCCCTAATCTTTCCACTACAAACAGAGCTCTCTATGAGAGAAAAGTCTACTATTCCCCCCTCCTAACAGTTAGCCTACCTGTAAAGGAAAATTCTAAGGCTTTATATGCAGAAGAGAAATGACGGGTCCTAGCAGTGGTTACAATCAAATGCTTGATCATATGAATCTTGTTCCACTCTTTCTTACTAGGAACCCCTTGGTATTCCTCTCCTGCAGTTCAAAAGAAAACACAAACAAGTTGTCGCAAAACAAAGAAACAAGTTATTAAGTTCAAGGTTAGCTGCACCTTGTCTTATCCAGGATTGAATGAGTTGATCCGTATACCCAAAATAATGTCACAATGTCAGTGCCAGTAACAGGTAATAGTGCCACGCAAGGACCTTTAACAGAACTCAGCTCAAGTCGGCACTCTCCTGATACTGAAGGTGTTCCTGATCTCTTTCCAAAAGCAAATACCTCTGAAGGAATAAACGCCTCCGCGTTTCTCCACAATGTGTTTTAAGAGGAATGACTCCTACTCCTCTATTCCGGTAAACAGTCTTCCTTAAGGGAGAACGCAACGTACACAGCCGTGTCCGTTGTTCCCAAAAGCACCAAGAAGATCAAAACAGCCGTTTTGAATCGTCCGCCGAGAATGCCTCCAGCCGGAAACACCCTCGCGAACATTTACTCACAGTTTTCTCCAAGAAACGATTACCGTAGCTCCAGACAAACGCCAGCAGAACCCAGAATTATCGGCTCCGAGTGTCCAATACTTTTGCCTTTTGTTTCCGGGTTTGCGTCTTGACGTCTCGCGCTACAACACCCATTGCACCATGGGGATTGTAGTCTTTAGCGTAGCAGTCTACGGAACCCCACGCATTGCGCGGACAGCGTCCCGAACGGTCCGATACTGACAGTACACCCCCCTTTTACAAGGGACGCTGGCCCGGAGCAGGCTTATCCGGGTGACTGCGATGAAATGAAGACACCAACCTCGGGGCATGCACTGCCCTGGCAGGCTCCCAAGAATTTTCTTCAGGCCCGTAGCCCTTCCAGGACAACAAGTACTGAAGCCTCCCCCGCACCCACCTGGAGTCCAACACACGCGATACCTCATACTCAGAGTCATTCTGCACCCACACAGGCACAGGGGGGCGATGCACAGGACTACGAGAAGGCTTCAACAGGGACACATGAAACACAGGGTGAATGCGCAAATGGGCAGGCAATCGCAATCGTACCGCCACCGGATTCACCATTCTCACCACCTTATATGGCCCAATAAACTTAGGGTTAAAGACGCTAAACCTGCGAAACTTGATGTACCTGGTGGACAACCACACCCGGTCCCCACACTTGTAAACAGGGCTCGGCCTACGGTGCTTGTCAGCCTGAGCTTTGTACCTCCCCTTGGCCTGGATCAGATGTTTACGCGTTGCCAAAAGAACACGGCGAATGCGCAACAATCGAGCCTTAACCTCTGGAAGACGAATGGTGGTTTTAGGGAGGAAAAAAGGAGTAACCCTAGGATGGTGCCCATAATTGCTGAAGAAAGGGGAATGACCCGTTGAGGAGTGCAAAGAGCTGTTATAGGCCACTTCCGCCACCCACAACCAATCCACCCATGAGTCCGTGTCTGCAATAACATAACAACGAAGGTACTGCTTAAGGGACTGGTTCAGTCTCTCCGTTTGGCCATCTGACTGTGGATGGAAACTGGTAGATAAAGAGGAGGAAATCCCCAACTCCGCACACCACACTTTCCAAAACCCCGCCGTGAATTGGGCCCCCCTGTCAGACACTATCACTGTAGGAAGTCCATGCAACCTAACTATGTGGGTTAACAGGAGATGAGCTAGTTGACCTGCAGTGGGTACTTTATCGCAGGCGATGAAATGGCCCATCTTGGTGAGGAAGTCTATCACAACTATGATGGCTGTCTTTCCTTGATCTTTCGGCAACCCTACGATAAAATCCACAGAAATACTTTCCCAGGGTGTTTCAGGGGTTGGCAAAGGCATTAAGAGACCTTGAGGTTGTTGTCGATCCGATTTCATTCGGGCACAAATCACACATTGCCTACTCCATTGTTTCAAGTCCAGCCGAATGGAGGGCCACCAAAATTGTCTCAACGCTTTCTCCAAGGTCTTTATATAACCCATGTGTCCTGCACTTGGAATGTCATGGCACCATTTAAACACCTGAAGTCGTAATGTCTTTGTGGGCACCAGCACCTGTTTCCCTTTCATCGCCACACCTTGTCTCAGCCTCCATTCGGGGTGATGTCTAAGCCAGGTCCTCCATGAACATGATTGGATCCCTGACCGGACAGACTGCACAAAATCACTGGACTGAGTCACACACAACACATTGGATGGATCAAGAATGGATCTTTTCTGAGTCTGCAAGTGTAAGGCCGGATGTTCTTGCCTGGTTAGAGCATCCGCCTTTTTATTCATGCTTCCGGGTCTGAAGGTGACTATGAAACGATATTCCTCAAAAAAGAGCATCCAGCGTAACTGTCGAGGAGTCAAGTGGTGAGCTGACCTCATGAATTGCAGGTTGCGATGATCTGTGTAGACAGTCACCTGATGAACTGCCCCCAGTAACCAATGTCTCCATTCCACAAAGGCGTCCTTTATTGCCAGTAGCTCCTTTTCGGCTATTGTATAGTTGATTTCTGCAGGGTTGAGTTTCCTTGACATATAGGCAATGGGGTGTAACATGCCTGAATCTTCCTGCCTTTGTGACAGAATCGCTCCCAAAGCGACCTCGGATGCATCCGCTTCCACGATAAAAGGCAAGGAAGGATTGGCATGTCGAAGAACAGGAGCTTTGATAAAGGCCTCTTTCAACCCTTCAAACGCTTGTTGTGCATCGGAATCCCACAGAAATGGTACCGTCTTCCTGGTTAAACGAGTCAATGGGGATACCAATGCAGAAAACCCACAGATAAACCTCCGATAGAAGTTCGCAAACCCCAATAGACACTGAATATCCTTTACATTCCGCGGGCATGGCCATTCTTTGATTGCTTGAACCTTCCTTTCCGCCATGACCTGTCCGGAGGGCGTAAGCATCACTCCCAGAAACTCGACGGTAGTAACGTGGAATTCGCATTTTGTAATCTTGCAATAGAGATGGTGTTTCATCAGGGCACCCAGTACCTGTTTCACGTGGGATTGGTGTTCACTCGTCCTGGTGGAATAGACGAGAATATCGTCAATATAGACGACCACGAAGAGATCCAGATATTCTCTCAAGACTTCGTTTAAAAAGTATTGAAACGCGGCAGGGGCGTTACACAAGCCGAAAGGCATCACGAGATACTCAAACAGCCCATACCGCGTCTTAAATGCTGTCTTCCATTCGTCGCCTTTCTTAATACGGACCAGATGGTAGGCTCCTCGTAGATCTAGCTTGGTATAGATATTGGCTGTTCGGACCTGTTCGAGTAGGACAGGAATTAATGGTAGAGGGTACTGGTTCTTCACCGTGACGGTGTTTAATGCGCGATAGTCAATGCAACACCTCTTGTCCCCGTTGGCTTTAGGGACAAAGAATAAAGGCGAAGATGCCGGTGATCGAGAGGGGCGTATATACCCCAAGGCCAGGTATTTGTCAAGGTACTTCCTCAAGTATTCATTTTCTGGAATGGTAAGAGCATAGAGCCTGCCGTTAGGAATCACCGCTCCCGGAACAAGGTCGATGCGGCAATCAAAGGTTCTGTGAGGGGGTAGGGTCTCTGCTTGTTCTTCACTGAATACCTCAGCGTACTCAGCATAACATGACGGAAGCTGCACCTCTTTCTCCGCGGCGGTGGCGATGTTAAAACCTCTTGCCAAGGTCTGAGAAGGACTAGCCGTGGAGATTAAGCAGTGCTCTTTACAATACTCAGAGTTGAAGTTGATGGATTTTGAGGTCCAATGAGTGGAGGGCTCATGTGTTTGAAGCCAGGGAAGGCCCAGTATTATCCCATATTGGGGTGCCTGGATGATATTAAAGGAGATGTCTTCCTGATGTGAATCATTGCTTATACACCGATATTCCGGAGTGTGAAATTTTATGGGTCCAGCAATTAACTCACTTCCATCCACAGCATATACTGGTTCAGGATGTTTCTTCTCGATGAGCGGGATGCCCAGCCTATCTGCTTCCGCATAATCCATAAAACACCCCGTAGCACCGGAATCCACCATCGCTTTTACTTCTTGTTCTCCTTTATCCATCACCAGGTGCATAGATAGATATACGTGGTTTTCGTCTTGGTCACAACAGGCCGTGATGGAAGGGATGAGGATTCGGCTTGAGGATTCCCCTTCATGTATCCTCAAGCTTTGGAGTTTCCCGATTTCTCTTCCACTGTACTCGCTGCGGTCTGGTTTGACTTAAACCTTCCGGTTTTCGGCTTCACTGGACATTCCCTTAGGTAGTGCCCCTTTTTCCCGCAATATAAGCACAAACCATTCTTCCTCCGATATTCCTTTTCACCGAAGGACAAAGCCGCTCTAACCGCTCCTATTTCCATCGCCTCTTGAGAGGACGGGGATTTTTCACTGCTCCCCCCTCCTCGCTCAGGTGCCATCACCACCGGCTCTTTCTTCCGTAGTTCCCCCTTGCGTTCTCGGATACGGTGATCCAAGCGAAGTGCAAGTTCAATGAGAGCCGTGCATGTACGGGGTTGGGGGTCAATGTGTGCCAGTACATCCTTCATTTCGTCGTTCAACCCTTGATAAAAGAGAGCGGATTGTTTAGCCTCGGGCCAATCGGTTTCTGCCACCAGGCGACGGAAGTTGTTCAGATACGTGACAAGATCAGATGTGCCTTGCTTCAATGCCAATAGTTCACGATCTGCGGAAAATGTTTCTGCCCTGCGGTCAAAGGTTTTCTCGAACTCCTGTCTGAATTCCTCCCAATCGTGTAAGAGGGGATCATCTCTTCTGACTATGGGAACTGCCCACTGAGCTGCTTCCCCACCCAAGTAGGAAATTAAAAAGGCTACTCGAGCTTGATTGGTGGTAAACATTTTTGGTTTGCACATAAAGTGTAGGCGCACTTGGGTCATAAACACCTGGACCTTTTTATTATCCCCAAAAAACCTCTCGGGGGGAGCTAACGGAATCTGGGTGGGGATTTCCACTACCACGGACGAAGGACTAGAAGAGCTAGCCCCTGCACTGAATGGGTTTGCCTGTAAACTATCTAATCGGGCTTTGATCTGGACATTCTCAGCACGGGAAGCAGCGACCTCTCGATTGGAGGCAGCCAGTTCCGTCTGGACTAATGCAAGGGCAGCCAAAACATCATCCATAGTGGCCATTGTCTTTCAACACAGCCAAGAGGAGGACCGTTTCCTTGGGCCGATAATTCTGTCAAGGTCCGGCACACCTCTCCTCGGGGCTGTGTTGAAAGTCCCAAACACGCGATCACGCAACCCACCCGTGACCCAGTACTGATCACAGACCAACAGGAGGGTTCCGAAACCGCGGGAAAGGAAGGGGACAGCGGGGAGGGAGATCTGAAATGACAAAGAACAAGGGGCTTTTAGTTTCACTCCCCTCCCTAATCTTTCCACTACAAACAGAGCTCTCTATGAGAGAAAAGTCTACTATTCCCCCCTCCTAACAGTTAGCCTACCTGTAAAGGAAAATTCTAAGGCTTTATATGCAGAAGAGAAATGACGGGTCCTAGCAGTGGTTACAATCAAATGCTTGATCATATGAATCTTGTTCCACTCTTTCTTACTAGGAACCCCTTGGTATTCCTCTCCTGCAGTTCAAAAGAAAACACAAACAAGTTGTCGCAAAACAAAGAAACAAGTTATTAAGTTCAAGGTTAGCTGCACCTTGTCTTATCCAGGATTGAATGAGTTGATCCGTATACCCAAAATAATGTCACAATGTCAGTGCCAGTAACAGGTAATAGTGCCACGCAAGGACCTTTAACAGAACTCAGCTCAAGTCGGCACTCTCCTGATACTGAAGGTGTTCCTGATCTCTTTCCAAAAGCAAATACCTCTGAAGGAATAAACGCCTCCGCGTTTCTCCACAATGTGTTTTAAGAGGAATGACTCCTACTCCTCTATTCCGGTAAACAGTCTTCCTTAAGGGAGAACGCAACGTACACAGCCGTGTCCGTTGTTCCCAAAAGCACCAAGAAGATCAAAACAGCCGTTTTGAATCGTCCGCCGAGAATGCCTCCAGCCGGAAACACCCTCGCGAACATTTACTCACAGTTTTCTCCAAGAAACGATTACCGTAGCTCCAGACAAACGCCAGCAGAACCCAGAATTATCGGCTCCGAGTGTCCAATACTTTTGCCTTTTGTTTCCGGGTTTGCGTCTTGACGTCTCGCGCTACAACACCCATTGCACCATGGGGATTGTAGTCTTTAGCGTAGCAGTCTACGGAACCCCACGCATTGCGCGGACAGCGTCCCGAACGGTCCGATACTGACACATTCATTACATTCATTATGCCCTCAGATAAAACTGGGATACATTATAGGTGCTACTTTTGTATCTGTAGTTCACCACAAGCTCAGCCGTAAAAACATGTCCTATATCACTGCACTTCTGGACAAACAGCCCCGAACATGTACACAATCAGTCCAGATCCACAGTTTCAGATCAAGCTGCACTTAGCAAAGGTTATATTTCTATTCATATGATGTCTTGTTTCAGCCCCCTTACAAGTCTCAAGTTCATTCATAAAAAGACCAGGAAGGTAGAAAGCTGTAATGTAACTCAATGACACTTTTACCCAACACACCACATCCAGGCAATCCACACTACAAAATGCCACATAATACCACAAAATTCAACAACGCACCACATAATTAAATTCCTCAACATTCCACAAAATACTAATACACACACTCCATAAAACACAATCTCGCTCCATATATTTTCAACTAAACTCAAAACCACATAATTAATATCCACATAATTCTACTGCATACCATGCCACATAATTCCACTACATACATTCACTTCACATGACACAATTCCACAACAAACATCAAGACTCTCTCATATGGTTGCCTTCAAGTCTTTAAGCACAGTTTCTTTCCCGTACGTTTTCAAAGTTTCCAACCCTCAAACCCATTCTATACTCCTCTTATTAGCGTGTCTTCTGCGTACGCAGATGCACCCTCTTTATAAGTCTCTAGCCTGCTGTTCCCTTCTTCTCTTTCTCACACACATTTTGTGCTTCTCTGGCCAGAGTTCATTCACCACTTACTGCAGAAACTACCTATGCTTCTCTATCCTCCTTCCTATCTATTCTAAAGCAACTCTTCCCCTTATCTATTCACCATGCCACATAATTCCGCTACACAAATACACTTCACACCGCACAATTCCACAACTAACAATGCAACCAACAATGCAACACATCCCACATAATTCCACTCCACATGACATACACCCACTACACTCCAAACCAAAACACATAGGTAAAAGACATTGTCATTTACAACGCCAATCGCTTTAACTCCTACAAATGCAAGACCTAACTCCTACAAATGCGAGACCTATTGCATTGCAAATGCTTGTTTACTTTGGGCTTCTGTAATTGTGTTTGTAGGACACCAAATATTTTCTATGGTTAGACACTAGAAGTAAGGGGGACAAATACTACTACAAAATATCTACATCCTTGCTACATTTATTAACTTTCTCTGTGTTTATCTAGATAATTTGAGACCTCCAACAGCTGTTTTGTCTCTGCGGCTTTCCACTAATAAGGAACTTGTAGATTGGCTAAGACAATTGGGAGCTGATCCAGGCACTGTTGAGCAGGTAACCTTTTCTAGTCCAGAAACCAATTGCCTTATAAACAATACCCTAACTTTTTTTAAACTGTATTGCAAATATGTTTGTGGAATATTCACCATCCACAATGGTGATTTCCACAGCAGTGTTATTGAGTGTATTAAAGGCAATAAGAAAAAGGCTCAAATTTTCTCTTAACATATTCAGCACCTTGAAATGGAAACACCTAGGTAAAATGGCAATGTGACGATTTTCATAATTTTAGTTGTGTACTCTGTATTTATTGTATTCATTCCCTCTCACCCCAACCCCCCTTCCCCCACCAGTGAGTATTCCTTTCCACAAAAACAGTAGTGAGGAAATGGCTGCATTAGGTAAGAAGGAGCTATGGGAGAGCCATACTTAACATGTTTATGATTTTCCTGCCCCATCTAAACCCCATCTTGCATAGCTCCCTAACCCCTCTATTTTCACCCTACACAAAAAGCAGGGGCCACTGTTGTATTAGGGTAAAAGGCCACACCCTCTCCCCTTGACTTAATTTTTAACTATTACTTATTTTTTTAAATGTGAAATTACTGCATTGTTTGGAGCTTCTGACCCTTGTTCTGTGAAAGGTCAGGCAAAAGCTGGCACTTTATCTCAGGGTTTACCTCATTTCAGTCATGATCTTCTGTACCCTGCAATAAACTTCGCACATGGCTTCTCCCATTCTTATTAAAGCAATAAACGATTACATTGTTTTGGAAGTTATTGGCACAATATTTAGCCTCTCAACTTTATTGGGGTCATAAATCATCTGGCATGAATTGCTGTCATGACGACACATGTCACTCATTGGGTATCATAAATCACATCTCATGTCATAAATCAAGTCATAGATCAAAAATAGACAGTAGTGCCACTGGATTGTTACCAGGTCATAAATTACGCCATAAATCAATCATCCAGTAATATTGCTGCCTTGTGTTACAGTCACAAATCAAGTCATAAATCACTATGGCACTTGGTGATGTCTGTTGTACTCTTTGAGCTGGAGTTTTTCCCCTTCTGTGTGTGAGTGAGGGGTCTAATTCCACAATCTTGTAGTAACAACTAGCTAGCTTTGCTTATTCTGTGTGATAGGCCCATTGGCAGCCTGGACTTTGTTCTGCTGTGCAGGTCCGAAAATAAGTGGTTGGGCCAGGGGGGGCATGTAGATTTATATCGAAAATTTAAATCATGCCTGGCCCACCCACTGGCCAGTGGCTTGGCGCCTTTCTCCCCCAAGTCTTGTCACCATTTTTCTTGCCCCCCCTTCTTTTTTGGTCCTTTGTGGGGTGCACTTCTGGCCCTATTTCTCCGGGCCTTGGCGCTGTTGAACATGCCGGCCCCTTAGCCCCCTTTGGGTGTGAGCCTCTACTTGACTGCAAGGCCACAGTCTCCTGTGATTCAGTGCAGCCTCGCTTATTGCAAACAGCCCGGATGCTGTAAGCTTAAGCTCTGTTTTCCCGAGGCTGTTTGTCAATCAGCGAAGCAGCACTGTGTACAGGTGCATAACTGCCTGGGTTTCAGATTGCCTTGTGTGACATTTTCAAAATTTCTGTGTAATTATGAGTGACATTTCAACCACTATGAGTGACATCAAGTAATGAAGGCCAGGGAAAAAAAATTCAGAAATAACAGACATGCCGAGCGGCTCCCCCACACACAGATGTAGCCAGTGGTTAACTTCAAAGGTATTGGTAAGGTTTTCCGAACTCAATGTTATAAGCAACAGCTTTTACCTTTAATTGATTGTAGGATGTGATCAGCTAAATGGAAGAAGTGTACTTTTCAATTCAACTTTAAACTCAAAATTATGAAGTCGCAAGCGTGACTGGAAAATCAATATATATTTTCGCACCAAACACAAAAGCTAATATGAGCTGCTCCCTCAGTTGAGCCAGTTGTGTAGCACATAAACAAGCTTGAACCTGGAAAATCACTGACTACACATTAGCATCAGATATCTTGGTAGTCAGTATTTCAGCTGCTCTATCGTTGCCCGCCGTTACACTCTCAAAGCCAACACTGGGTTACCAAACATACATCAAACATCTGCTGAAAGAAAGTCTTTCTTCAAACATCCTGCCCTGTGGTAGCTTCACGCTTTTCCAACAGGGCTCGTTAAGCAGTGTAAATAAATCAGTAGACGCGCTACCCCTGTGGTCTGGTGTGCAGCCGCCCACTATTTTTAACAATTTGTATGGACAGCTACACACCCAGGACCTACCACGCAGTAAAAAAAAAACGGATCCTCCAGAGAAAATGCTAACTTTAATTTCAAGCGACTCCATCTGAAGATCAAGACTTCACCACAGGAAAGGAGAAGGCCAGGGGGAAGCAGCACAGCGGGATGCAGATGCTGCAAAGGAGGGGAGAATGGCACAAGTACCCCCTGCGGCTCTTGTTAACTATTACCACCGCCAAATTTCCAGACAAACTTTACAGCAATGAAATAACTTCATGGCAGGTGTTAAGTATTTTTTTTTTTGTCCTCATTTGCCACGAGGGTTTTGTTTCCATGATGAAGTCGAGTGGTATACGAGCGGGATGCTGTCTCAGCTAATAATTAGCAGGTAGGGCTCAACTTGACCCTCGATACTTAACCCTCAGCTCCTCCTTCTCAACCGACTATATTTCACCAGACGAAAACCAACCAAGAAAAGAGTGGATATTTCCACAATGACATCAGGCCTTGGGGTATGTCCAAGTGGCTTAATCATTGGACCCGGGGGAAAAAAAAATGAGAAAAAAAAAAACCCAGACATTCAATGTGCCCAATTTAATAGATGCCAAAACGCCTTTTTGTTTGAATTACCAGACCTACCCAGGTCTAATCTGGAGACAGTTAAAATAGAGGTGTACCAATCTTCGATTGTAGGGGGCAAAGAGTCTTTCCATCTTCTGCATATCTCCCTCCTGGCAAGCAAGATAGAGTAAAAAACTAGTTTCTTCTCTGAACTTTGGAGACCCTCCAAAATACCAAAGATAATCAGTGGGAGATCGAGGACTATGTTCAGGTTCAAAGATAAAGACAAAATTCTTTTTACGTCCTCCCAAAAAGTTGACAAAACGGGACACTCAAAAAACATGTGACAGGAAGGAATGGCCAAAATGTAGGCACAGATAACTAAAACCATTAAGGTAGGATACTACAATAGTAGGGCTCCGCTTTGGGATCTCCCTGAGAGTCCCGCTTGGTTGAGAGACAGTCTAGCGATACCGATTAAGGAAGCTGGGTTGGCTGTTTGGGGTGATTTGTTCACAGAAGGGGAGTTGCTCCTGTGGGAGTGTCTTAGAAACATCATTGGCTCCAACTTTGCTAGATTCAAGTATATGCAAATAGCTAGTTGGACCACGCATTTGTTTCTCGTACAACGCGTGGAAATAAATTCCCCATAGGAAGTCACAGCCAATTAATATCATCCTTGGTCGATAAACCTCCAGCTAAAAAGGAAATCTCATCATGGTATAACTTGATTATGGAGGAAAGGGATGGCGCTTTCTCATTACCAGAAGACCTTTGGTCATCAACCATAATGGGGTGTAATCTGCAAGGGCTCTGGATCCTATCCTGTGGAATGTTGTGGGACGTAGTGAAACCATCTTGGCTCCGTAGAAATCACATCTTTACCATCCACAGGGCCTACTACTCTCCATTAAGGCTTTCGAAATTTACTCAGGGGAGCCCGGTAACATGCCCTAAATGTGGTGTGGTAGCTGCTTCGGACTGTCACATGTTTTTTGAGCAGGTGTTAAGTATTGAAAACAAATACTGCTGCTCACTCCGACAGCACTTACTGATGATTCAGGTGCCTCGGTCCAGTGGGCTGGGGTCAGTTGCGACGACGATGAGCACGTGGCTCTCAACCTAATCTTTCCCTGCCTCCGCCACGTTTGACTCTCACCTCCCACTGACCTTAACCTAATTAACTCTGTCAAGCCGTGACTGGCCGGGCACTGACTTTGACGTCAGTTATGGTGGGTATGGGTATGGTATCTAGCTTGGAAACGTTGTAGTGAGAGGGAACTCACAGAGCTGCGAGCTGCCAGACCCTTATGCTGTTGGGAACAGTGCGCACCGCTCTACTGCTGCTTACACAGTTATGACATTACAGTGCATTATTGGAGCGCTCTGCATTGACGGCCGAGCAGCGCTATAATACGTGACTAATGCATTTCAGTGCAGTGATGCGGATCACCACACTGAAATGCGTTAGACTCACGCCTGATGCATGATTCTTGGCAAGACTGCCGGTGCAACCCCACCCACTTCCGAACTAGTCACAGTGAGGGGTGGGAACAAATCTCTGTGTCCCCACCTCGTCCTGTGAAGAGTTTGGAAGAGTGGCACATGAAACTCTGGACCGAAGGAGATCGAAGCTTACAGCTGCTGCAAGTTGGTGTTTAAGGCAAGTGTGGACAAACAAACAACAAAAAAAGACCAGTTCTTGAAAGAGGTCCCTAAAGGAGCTTGATTTATTGCCTTCCACTTCACTTTCTATCAAAAAAATAAAAACAGCAGTGGGAGACTTGCGTAGATGGCAGCATAATTGTGTTGTGTGATTTCTGCTCCTCATTGATGCATTGCTGCACCATGATTACTCACCAGAAAGTTAAACGATTTAAAAAATATTACATAGAAATTATCACACTGGATAGATGTGCTGGAGCTTCAACAGACGTTTGAACAGTCTGGTAATGTCTGTATACCATTATGTAAATTATTTACTTTTATGGTGAGTGAACATCAGTGCTGGCTTTACCGCATCTGGCGTTGAGCTCTAGTGCTGTGCTCAGAAATAACTTATTGGTTTAAAAGCACCAGCGGCAGAGTTCCATGTGTCCAGCGTTTTCAACCAACAATAAGAATGTCATAATAAAGCTGGTGATTAATGTTCCAGCTGGCGGGAGATGGAGTTTTGTCTAGTGGCAGTTTTGACTCATCATAAAGTCGCGCAGTGTTGATATGTGTCCTGCAAAGAACTTGTACCGCAAAGATGAGAGAATTGTATTTTATGTGGATAGCTGCTTTTGTCACAGAGATCCTTTTCTCACTTGCATTTCATAGGTTACAATCCAAATATAGCACAGTGACCTATAAACTGTCATCAAAGAGCTGTATGCAAATTGCAAGCTATAGGTTAGAATGTTATGTTTTTCCCCAGTCTTTCGTTATCCTAATTTTGCCAAAAAAAGGGTTAGTGTGGGTAGAAATACATTGTTATTACTAATTCAATCCCAAACACTGTAGTACATTTTAAATCCTGAATTTGTGCTTCTCTATACTAAACACTCTTCAAGCAAACTGCCTACTAGTGTGGATGCAATGTCACTCCTACACCTTGAGGTCCACATTGTCTTATGTAACATTTCCTATAGGCTGATTTACAGCCGTATGGTTCATTGTCTCCATATAATCTGTGTGTTGTAAAGTTCTCTGACACCTTACACTGGTATGAGTAGTGCTATAAAACAAATTAAAAATACATGAGAGCGGGCCTATGGAGAAAGGAGGAGCACTGTTGGAGGGTACCATTCATCCATCAATCCATGTAGCAGGAGGTCACAGGGGAGGGGAGGGGAGGGGGGACAAAAGAATTGTGGCATTTGGAACCACCAGTGCTAAAGATGTTAACAATCCGTCCCATCTTTTCCTTCCTGATGCAGGGTATGCACAATGCACCGTCCCATGACTGTGCACCACACTGCAGTGTTAGTGGGGGCTGCAGGAATGGGTTTCTATTTCCCGTCTGATGTTGAGAGTGATGTGACATTGAAGTGAGTGAGGGTTGGGGATGAAAGAGGGACAAAGTGTGTAAGGAACAGTGTGCAGCAGTCCCAGCCAAGAGCAGGACATTGCATCTGTTTCGTGCTGCAAGTGATACACTTTTTGCATGTACATCTGCTAGCAGCCATAAAGACATGACCGAATGCAAAACTCTCATGTTTCTAAGGCCCATGCCCAGGCTGGAGAACCGGGCCTTATGGGCCGTGCGGCGCAGGGCACGTCTTAATCCCCGAGTTCACCTGCCTTGTACAAAACAGAGACACGAGACACTCCGTTGAGCGTGGAAGCCAGGTTTATTAGCTGCAGCTAAGCACAGTTGTCCTAGAAGTTACACTCAAGGTGGATTCTAAGGAGACTGCCACTTCAATCCGTTGCGCACAGTCTTTTATAGGAAACATATTTACAGCATCTCACTCCTTTCACATACAAAACGAACCAATGAGAAAAGTTGGAAAACAAGCTATCAAGTGTCTCAAATACGCCCCTCTCTCAGACCCCGTGTGCTACCCCTCCCAACAAATTAATCAGTGATGGCGTCCACAATCCCTTCTTGCAGGTGGCAGGACGCAATTGTGTGTCTCAAAGGATGGTTGTGTAATAGGAGCATACAAGGAGAGAATAGCGAATGCCAGTCGGATAAGATAGTATAAGGAAAGAATAGGAGAGGGCAAATAGTCGGCCGAGACAGGGATCAATTGAGCCAGACATGGATTAACAAACTCAGCCAGACCCTGACATCGGGTTTCGTAGACGAGGGAAATGGAGTTACTTTTTAACTGAAAGGACACGTAGCAGCTGGAAAAGCAAAAGCACATCGTTCGCCATGCTGCCTGAGTGAGGGCAACACAAAATGGCGACGAACCACAAAATGGCGGCTAGATACTGGACGAAATCCGAAATCGTAGAACCTCAGGGCAGCTCATCCAGTTTAAGTTTTTTACTTGCATTCTTCAACTTGGTAATAAGTTAGCCCATCATAAAATTGGGACTACAAGTCTCAGATTACTAAGTAAATATCTGGCCTCAATAAGCTACGAATGTATTTTTAAGCATGTGTTTTTTGCCGTTTAATCATAGGAACATAAAAAGACATACAAGAGCAAAATTCGGTACAGGAGGCACCCATTTGGACATCTCAGACTCCACCACGTTGCCATGCCAGTTTAGCTGTTAACTTGATGACATATCTTGATGTAGGGGAACAGCCTTTACGACCCGGCTGTTACACCGCATGCCGTTACAACGCGGTTTTTAAAACGCAAGTCGTTACCACGATTTGCGCTGGAGGGCGCTGCAGGACAAGGAATTTTTTAATTTACTATCCAACACCTTCCCTACTGTACGTAGGCTGGTGTTGGAATAGTAAATTAAAAAATTCCTAAGTCCGCACCCCCTCCAACGCAAGTCGTGGTAACGACTTGCGTTGAAAAACCGTGTTGTAACGGCACGCGGTGTAATAGCACGCGTTGTAAAGCCGTACATCCCTTGATGTACGATTACACCGGGATAATAACATACTGGTGACAATTTCTTCATAATGCTTAGGTTCAGAGGGGCCCCATGTGTTACATAATGATAAATATTCCTCTGTCCATATACAATTAGCACTCTACACATGGAGTATCTAATGGGAGTTATAGATCTGGGCCCATTCAAACCAGAGTGTGAATAAGTAAAATTGAAAGGTGCAGGTAATACTGAATTTTAAAGAAAAGCAACTAAAGAATCAATAACAAAACAGTCCTGAGGGTCTGAACACCAGAGAAACATTTGGGGCCCATTTTAGTTCCTATGGCTCCCAGAGTCCCATGGTGCATGTGATGGTTTCCTAGGGATAAGAGAGGGGAGGGCGTCTGGAGGGCAACTCAGCTATCTGATTGAGCAAGCAAATATTCAGGGTGTTCCACGGGGACCACCCCCCTCTCCAGTGTCACGCCGTGTATTTCAGATTAGCTCCCTGTTCAGCCTCCTCAGGAATCAATATCTATATATCACAATCAGAAAGGCTTCTACTGATCATCCATACCACCTCAAGGGGGGACAACAGAGGCCTTAAATCGCATAGGGCTATCCCCAGGCCCTCCCTCAGTACAATTTCTTCGGCTATCCCATGCTCTAAGGACTGCCACCCAAAGGCCTGCCAGTGGGTGATGTCGAAACACTTGTGCATCGTCTCTAATCAGAGTTCGCTCTTCTGCCCCAGCCCATATGTCAACATCCCTTTCCCATGTCTCCATTGCTGGGGCTGTCCACCACCACCACAACATGCATCTCTTTGCTAAGAGCAAGGCCAGATCCACAAATCTGGGACCCACTGTGCATGCTTTGGGCCTAGGGATTAATCCCAAGAGGCAAGCCTCCGCTGTACAGGGGAGTGTGCGGTCTAGTACTCCATTGAGTGTGGCAACAACTGTATCCCGAAATTCCCTCAACCCTGGATAGCTCCACATCATGTTTCAGAAACCCACCTCTGGCTCCATGCACCTAGGGCAGGTCTTCGGCTCTCCCCATACATAATCTGTAATCTATGGGGGGTCAGATTGGTCATGTGTACATAATTAAACTGGACATATTTAAATCTAGTAATCCTAAAAATACTCTTAGGGCTTTACACAATCTTACCACACTCCAAGTCCGAAAGGTCTCCACCCAGTAACGCTCTCCACTTCTCCCGGATCTTTACCAATGTAATCATTTCCAGCTGTGCCCTGTAAAGCCACTTTACCAGATGGCGTGTAGGACCTAATGTTACCATTGTCTGAAGGACAAGGTGGGTCCCAGACTCCCGCCTGCCCTCGGACTACATCTCTCCAAACATCTGTATTAAAGCAAGGTAGGTGATGAATAGGCCAGGGGGCAATGCACATTGGGGAGATTTCCCACCAAGTCACACAGCATAACGCAGCCCTCCACAAGGCTGCGCTGCGTTGCATGACAGGGTGGGAGCAGGAGAGCACCATATCTTCAGAGATATGGCTCTCTCCTCCGCTTTTCCTTGTGCTGGCGCTGATTACAGCCGCCATGCTCCAAGTACACACCTTAGCGCCATAGTGCTAGGGTGTCTACATTAGTCTAGCATAGGTTTTGTACAGGAAGTGTACCGTTTCTGTACAAAATATGGTGCCCAGACACACTGCAAAGTTTTTCCCACTTTGTATGCGTGCTGCACAGTGCAGCATTCATGCAAAGTCGGAAAAGGAAAGAGCAATGAAAGCATTTCTTCTTCTGTGCACCTACTTGAAAAGGGGGCAGTATTCTCACGCTAAACTTAATCTACTTTATTTTGTAAATTGGGTTTAATGTGAGAAACCTTGGGTGGGTGCATGGGAATGCCCATGCTCCACCCTTGGTTTACCCCCATGGCGCAAAGTAAAGCTTGAAGCACTATGCACTGCTTCGCATTACTTGCCATTATTACAAGGCTAGCGCTGGAAAGTAAAAGGGAAAAAAAGATTTTGCACTTCTTTGCATCACTTTTGTACCACAAACACGGCTCAAAATCTTAGTAAATCTCCCCCATTGTGTCATTGAGTCATCTAGTAGGATGAGTTATACCAGCTGGGAATAACTAATCACTGTGATCAAGCCCTCCGCTGTCCAGTCCGATAGTTGTTGTCTCGTAAAGGGTGACCAGGGATCCCCATGGGGTTACCCTACCAGCAGCAAGTCTGGAGCATATAAAGAGGTCTCAGCTGTTCTCTTCAGACTTCTCCACCAGCACTGAAGTGCTACTCTAAAAAATGTTCCCGGTTGAGGAATGACCACTTTCGGATCAAAGAGTTTTGCTAACAGAAGCCCCTGGTAGCCAACCAACCCAATTGACCCCGGCGTCTCAAGGCCCTCACCATCCAACCACTGGGTCAACCACTGGAGTTGGCTGCCAACTAGTATAATTCAAAATCGGGGAGTCCCAGGCCACCCTCCCCCAGAGCTCTTTGGAAAATTGTCAGGGAGACGTCCTCCATCCCATATCAACTCTCAGAGTAGAGTAGCCAAGTAGTTAAACCATGAGCGCAGTATTATGATGGGGAGATTTGCAAAAAGGTATAAAAGTTGGGGCAGCATAAGCAAATTGGATAAAGAGATACAAGCCATCACCAGCAGTTTCAATGAGCACCAGAATTGGACGTTGGACTCAAGAGAACGAACCACCGGCCCTAAGTTACCTTCTTTAACATCATCTAAGGCATGAAACACTTGAATTCCCAACTATTGGAAGGACCGAGGTGACCAGGTAAGGCCCTGGATCATATCAGGCGGCAGTGCCTCCCCTGCAATTATGGGCACTACATGCATTTTAGTCTTATTAAGCCAGAGGCATCAAAGCACTGAGAAATCATCCAGTAGTGTCATTGCATTTGCATCCCTTCAGCAATCTGCGAGGTATAGCAATAGGTCATCAGCATATAAGTAAATCATGTGTTCTCTGCCCTCTGTGACCTCCCCATGACTGGCACCTCTCTGTCGTAAGAGCTCTGCCAACAGCTCAATGGCTAAGGCAAGCAAAAGGGGAGAGAGTGGGCACCCCTGTGGCCCAATGCACTCCTTACTGGGTAGAAACAACTTGACCTGTCTTGACCCTTGTGACCTGTCTTGACCCTTGTCACAGGGTTGGTGTGCAATAGACAACCCATTTTATCAAGCCGACTCCAAGCCCCATCGTAATCGTGACTGCATGAAGAAAATCCTACTGCAGTGAATCGAAGGCCTTTTTCAGGTACACTGATATGATAAGGGCATCTGGATAGAGCTCAATATCCGGATGATCGATGGTATGATATGATGGGCAGAGGTTGCTGGGGTGGACCTGTGTGGGATAAACCCATTCTGATCATCATGAAGAAGACCAGGCATGTCGGGGAGCACCCGCACTGCCAGTTTTTTACTGAGGAACTTAAAGTCCATGTTTAACATGGACAGAGGGCAGAAGTCTGATGCGTGCCTAATATTTTTGTCTTGGGAAGAGGGACCTCCAACGCATCCCTGGTCAATTCTGGCAGAGAGCCCTAAGCATTTAAGGCCTCTAATCTAGGGGCCAAGGCGGGAGCAAATGTAGCATAGAATTCAGCGGTTTTCCCAGGAGCCATAGTTTTGAGGGCAGTGCGGATCTTCTGAACTGTCATAGGACCCCCCCAAATCCTCCATTAGGACAGGGTCATGAATGCGAAATGGCAGCGGTGCCAGGAACTCAACTAAGGTCTCTGGTAGAATCGCCGAAAAAGTTTCATAATATTCACAAAAGGCTGTGTTATTAGCCCTGAAAGAATGAAGCAATGTTTCTTCTTTGGACAAATTCTGAGTAATGGGTGTCCCCTTTGACTGCAGGCAAACAAACCAGGCCTGAAGCCTACTTGATAGACCACCCTCCTCATGGACTCTAGTGAGATAATCTCGTAAATCAAGGCTCCAGGGGCGTTCTAGTGTAGCACTATAATGCCCATTAATGTCGGCGAGCTGTGTATGGGCGATATCATCAGTACCCAAACTATTACCCAAGTCATGCAGACTATGTTCGAGAGAGGTAAGTTCCCTATTCAGCTCCTTCCTTACCCCAACAGATTCCCCCATGCAATGACCTCTCACCACAACTTAAACACTTCCCACTCAACAAGGGGGCTCATGGTGAAGCCTTGATTAAATTGAAAATATTCAGAGATTGCTGTGTGCAGAGAATACCTGAAGCTGGTATCTTCCAAACAAAGAGGGACAAAATGCCACGCGGCTGTCACCGGGCGGTCGGCAATAGGACGGAACATCTATAGCAGCGGTCTGCGGTCTGATAGTGGGTGCCCTAAATATTCGGTATGAGTCACGGATGGGCTATGGATGTCAAGCAGACAAACATATTGAGAAGTGTATGTAATCTATAGAGAGGTGAGTAGTAAGAATGATCTCTTTCTAGTCCATGGTGCATTCTCTATATAGCTGAGAGATCCCAATGTCTCACCCAGCCCTGAAAGCCCTCCGAGGTCATATATGCCAGTGCTTCTGTTATGGGAGGCGTAGACCTATCCCAATGAACATCAACCACACAGTTAAAATTGCCTCTTAAAATAAGATCATTGCTATCAGGGATGACAAAGGGATGGACAGGGAAAAGAGGAAGGGGGCCTGGTCGATGTTCCGAGCATATACACTTCTGAGTGTGACCTCTCTGCCCAATAGTTTACCCTTTACCAGAACATAACAGCCCTCTGGATTAATAATGTAATGTGTATGTTCAAAAGAGGTTCCTGTCCAGATTCACAGCAATGCCCCCGAGAATAAGAAGAGTTGGACGTACAATAAAGTTGTCCCCGCCACCTACGTCGCAAGCAGGTGGCCTCCTCCACAGTAAAGTGGGTCTTCTGTAACATCACAAGTTGGGCTTTTATCCAACACAGGTACCAGTGACTATTGTGTCGCTTGGATGCTGAGCCCATGCCCCTAATATTCCAGGACAGCAGTGTTATGTTATAATGAGTGTCCTCCGTGGCATACAGCAGCACAAATCTCTCATTGAAACGTCACCCAACCACCCCACCCCACCACCAAACAATAAAGCAATAAAGCAATCCATGACTCCCAGGACAAAGTAACAAAATCCCAACTACAAACTCTCTCACCCAAGGGCAATCAGGCAATGGTTGACGGTCCAAACCTGAAAATAAACAACATCCTTAAGAGAAAGCCACATTCTAACTCCTTATGGGGCAATCTAGGTGGGGGTAGGCAAAAGAAAAACTAACTGCACAAGTGTGCACTGGCTCACAACCCAGAATAATAAAAAGGTGATGCCCCTGGCAGTGGCGAACTACAAGCAAGCCCCAGGGTCTCAAATACAACAGATACTTTATGGGAGGACCCCAGCCTTGTCACCACTGGTAGTGAAGGAGCCAAACTATGATTCAATATAAACCAAGTCAGACCAGCACCCACAGTTGCAGACTGGGAGCAGGAGGGATGCTCAATATTATCTTCAAATTATGTAATTAACAGATTGTGGGGTCACAAATGGGAGGCCGTCTCCATTGAGGGCCAAGCCCCCTGAGTCTGAAGCCAGTGATTTGGGTTGTATGATGTTTCAATGCATGCTTTTACCACGCATGTCTTTACAACACAGGTATTACAACGCAAGTCGTTACAACGACTTGCGTTGGGGGGCGCTGGATAGTGGAATAGTTTTATTTTCTATTCCAACTCCAGTCCCTGTGGATAGTAGGGAAGGTGTTGGATAGAAAATTAAACTATTCCCTATCCAACAGCGCCCTCCGTTTTAACTACTTTCTTTGTAATTCCTGCGTTGTAATGGTAGTGCGTGGTAAATGTTTCGTTGTAAACGATGTTCCCCAGTGATTTGTGGTCAGAAGAAGAGTCTGTACCTGACTCAGTCTTCTGTGACGTGAATATTTCTGCCACAGTAAGCAATGCCACTCTGCATTCGTGCTCAGTTTGGGAGGAGAAAGGCCTCCTCAGTGAGGCCCTCCTGGTGGGTAATTTGAACCACATTTTGGATCTCCGTCAAGGGGCCCCTAACCACATCCGGGGCCCCAAGGGTGTCACAAAAATAGGTGTTACCATCCAACATGATTCAAAGCTTGGCAGGGAACATCAGAGAGTACTGTATGCCCTCTTCATGGAGAGCTTTCATGGCTTCCATAATTGATGCATGCTGTGTCTACACTTTAGCTGTGAAGTCCGGAAACACCAACACCTTACCATTTTCAATCGCAAAGGGGCCATTGGCATGAGCCCTCTGTAGGATATTGTCTCAATCCCTATAATGTAGAAATCATGACACCCCTGGTCCAGGTGGCCTCCCCTCTGCCAACGGTCGGAGCTCTTTCTAGGGCGAAGAATTTTGTGAGGTGGTCAGGTGCAACCTCAGTACAGAGCCAGTTTTCTAGGAAAGACACCATGTCCACTCCCTCTGCCCCCTCAGGGAGTCCTACCACTCAAATATTGTTGCGGTGATTCCAGCCTTCTGCATCTTCAGCCCTTCATTCAAGGGTGTACACTCTAACAGAGAGGTCCTCCAACTTGCGGTCTATTGCCAGGTGTTTAAGGAGAAGTTCAACTGACTGTCCACATTTTAAACTCGGTCCGCTAGATTGTGGTGTTCTGCCTGCCCTAGGCCCAGACCCACATATACTGTACTAATGTTCGGTTGGAGCATGGCCTTAGTGTCAGCGATAGCGGCAAAAATCCTGTCAAGATGAGAGTGAATCATGCATCAGTAATCTCTCCGTCCCCCCTGGACTCTGAGGGGGATTGAGGATTCCCTCATCTCTGGCTGTGCTCCCCCTGTTTAGGTTTAAAATTGCCAACAGTAGTAATGTATAGTGCGCAAGGCCTTGGGGAGTAGGTGTCAGCTGAATCAAAATAGTAGAGCGAGCTGGTCTTTATTCAGGGTCGCCCCTTTAATGTTCTTGTTTTTCTAGGCCTATCCTGCACTGCCACACACAAGTCCTGTTCTCCCCCTTTTCCTGCAGCAACCTCCTCACTATATATTATGCAGTCTGCCACCCCCGCAGCTTCATGGGTATACTACGGGGGGCAGTCGTAGTGGAGCCTACATTTAGTGGTTGACCCTCTTTCTGGCCTCCTGCAGCATAGGCCATGAGTTCAAATGCAGGCACCCACCATAGGGCAAAGATTCATCTCATGAATGGGCGGACTGGGTTTTACCTAACCCTTCTCAGTGTCCCCGGGCCACCTTAGTTCCAAGGGACAACAAGGCAACTTGTCTTCATTGGGCAGTAATCTTCACCAGTACCTATTTTTGGACCACACACACAAATCAGCAATCCAGGACCTGTCAGCGCACTTTTCCACCCATCACTTACCCCGGACACAGGCCTGGGCCTTGACCTCCCACATTGTTTTGGGCACTCTCCAGCACCAACTGCATCCAGGGCAGTATCAGCCCTGTAGGCCTTCATGTCCCCCATCTCAGTCAGGGGCGCTCAGCAGTAGTACAATTGTGGCATCATTCACACTGCTCCAAGGGGGGGGGCCTGCCTCAGCTCCAGTACAGTGCCTAGGATCAGGACCCAGAGCCAATGCTCCACCCAGGGGGTCGAAAAGCCCTCCGAACAGTAGTCCCCAATAGTAAATTAGTACCCAGAGAAATATTTCTCATGTACCCAGTGTCCGGGTCCCAGTCCGCTTTACTCCCATTAGGGACACCCAGTGTTTACCCAAGCAAGTGCGCCTAATTACACCCACAAGTTTCACTCCAGTGGGTCAAGGGCCTTCTGTTTCGCCGCTGGCACATGTTAAGTTCGGTGCCCAGTGAGTGAATTGGGGGAACGACCCACCCCTCCCAGAGCTGCCTCTGTGTGCCACAGTGTTCACTGTCTCCAGGTGGCAATCATGTCTTCTGGTTCTGTCTTCAGGCCCCCAGCGTTGCTATGAGAAGCCAATGGCTGCCTTCTCTTCTCACTGTACCTGACACATGCTCTCACCTTTTTCATGACATATGTGTGTCCTCAAATGGTGTTATCTGTCTGGTGGCTACAGTTTAGCTGGGAGAGCTCCAGCTCGAGGCACCCCCAGCCGTAATTTCCCCAGGAGGCCCAGAGGGCAGCTGTGCACCCACATCACCGTAGGTCGCAGCACCAGGGGTGTTTGTTGGTTTTACCGTGGGTGGGGCTGCAGGGGAGGCCCACCTCGATGTCATCACCGGGGTAGGCTGCAAGATGCCGGTCTTCCATTTGCACAGCATGCCGATTCCCATCAGTGCGGTCCCCCCAGTTGGGCAGGGAGTAAAGGCAGGCCACACCACCGCTCAGCCTGATGAGGCAGCGAGTGGACCGGGGTCCCCTATTCCACCCCGCAGCACCTTGTGTAGCCCACGGCCCAGCACAGCAAACACATATTGTTCAGATCTCAGCTGCAGGCTCAGGAGGTGACAGGCCTCCTAATACCCGGTGTGGACACAGCCAGGTCTTACCACAGGAGCAGGCCAGCCTCCGCTATGGGCCATCAGGTCTTCACTTGCGGCACCAGGGGCCCCAGGTGGCAGTAGTATTGTGTCCAGGGCACAGGAGCACGTGTGTCACAGACACTCAATGCCAGGGGAACACAGGATTAGGGCAGGTCAGGTAGGGCGGCCGGCAGAGCTCGGGATCAGAGTGACCAGTCGCCATCTTGCAAGCCCCAAGCTACTCATGCCAGGGGAAACTGTGCTCCCTCATGAAGGCAAATTTAGGATTTGACCTTACGCCCCACTATCTTCAAACTTCATTAGCTGCCACTGACAAAAAGTACCAGGTCTTGCAATCTGCATGCATTGTCTCTCCCCCAACCTATAAAGGAAAAATGCAGATGCCTCGCTATTTTCACCAACCACCCACATCACCTATACATTTTCCATTTGGCCTTTTATCTCCAATAGAAATAACACAGACTGTTTTATGTTGGACTGAATGCCTGTTTTTTGCATGTGAAGTGTCTAAAGTTCAAACATGTAACTCAGAATGTCTCAGAGTTAGTACATGAACATTAGGCAGAACAAGCCCGAAACAGAGAGAGGCAATCTCTGCACACTGTTTCCAATTTGTACTGGTTGAAATTCATGCAATAACTTGAGAAATTCCACATTATATGTTTGAACTTTTAACACTTCGCAGGCACAAAACAGGCATTCAGCCCATAAAGCTATGGCCCCAGGTGACCTGCCACTCTCCTACAACTTCCTTTTTAATCCCTTCAAACAGAAACATTAATAGCTGGCGTAATGCAACCTGTCCTTACCTTCCTTTTCCACTTCCACAAAGTCGAATGGAATGGTACTCCATCGCCCCTATTGTGTTTTGATGAGCTGGAAATTGCGCAGTCGGCTTTCTGGCTTCCACAGCACTCAGGTTCAATGGACCCAACCAATGTAGAGGAAGCAGATAGAGGAAACCTGGAAAGTTGTTGTATGTCAAATTAGCATCACAGAGGTCCATATTCCACTTCTGGCTTCTTTGGAGGCATATTCATACAAATGCAACATTGTTTTTCCTGCTCTAGTTGCTTGTTGTGTCTTTAGAAGTCTATGATGTTTAATGGTTGGATTAATGTCACTCCATTAAATTTCCTTACAGTTTATTGAAGAAGATTACACACTCTATAATATTCTCCACGACATCACGAAAGAAGACTTAAAACAGATGAGATTACGGTAAATTGTGTAAAGCAGACATTCAAAATGATTTCCTTTCTTCAAATCCATGTAAAACCATTCGTGTAAGATTCAGAAACATTTGAAAATATTTAGTACAGAACTTTAGATAAGTGTGATATGAGATTCCTAGATATCTTTCCCTCTGCCTATCACCCTGCACTTTTCTTGCCCCAACTAGATCATCCCTTTTCCTCATGTCTATCCTAGTATTGAAGCATGGTGAACAGAAAAGGAGATTTAATAAGCACTCCAAAGAGAATTATGATTAGTGCTCTTAGCTTTATGGTATTTAATTTTGATTTGAAATTTCCGTCTGTATTTATCCATATATATTTTTTGGCCATCTTTTTGGTATTTATCTATATTAATTTTGGTTTTTGAGAATAAATGGTGTAGTAAAATGGTATATATCTACATTTACTGAACTGATAACATGCGTTCATACTTTGATGCCTCCCGAATTTTACCAAATTAAGCTGCCAAATATAGTAAAACACTAGACCCACAGGTAAATATCAGCATTATAATACAAATGTATGTTAACATATGCTGTATTTAGGGAAGTCTCAACCTGTTTTTACAGAATTGTCTGATAAATGCAATGTATACTAGTATGAGTATGAAAAAGGCTTTATTTCGATAAGACATATCCTAAAAGAACAAACAATAAAAACAACAGTTTCAGGGCAATAGTTCATAGGTCTCTCTATTGTAGCACCAGGTGTCTAACTATTTCAAGTTTCCCATTTTTAAAAACACATCATTACACATTTGTTTCTATTACAATCATAAGGAGTAAAAAACTATTTTCATTTAAAAGTTGAAATTTTTAGAACTAGAATTAAAAGTTTTCTCTCAGCCTTTTTGATCTGATGGACCAAGCCCATCTCAGAAACTTTGCAAGTCCACAAACATACAATAGACTAGTATTCGATTTAAAAATGTGCAGCGCTACAACATATTTTCTGGTTCCCAATGCTTTACACAATGGCTTAAGCCAATAGCTCCTAGGTGCACTGTAGGCCGGGCATGCAAAGAAGATGTGGGCCATTGACTCAACTCCTGAGTCACAGCTAGGGCAAGAAAGACATATTTGTGTTTGGGCTTTCCAATGGGCGGTAAATTCCCTTATTGGTAATGTGCCAATCCTAAATTTAAAATACAATGCCCTATCAAAGGATTTATGTATGGTATCCAAATAGGGCTCAATTAGCATAACATCCTTGATCCTCAGAAACTCATTTGTTACTCTTCCTAGTTTGGGATCTGAGTTACGCTTGCTTGAGACCCAATTCCAATAGAGTTTCTTTATTACCACTTTTGGCGGGGCTGATTTGGTATCCCAAGCCTCGCGAAGGCCCAAATCGCATAATAGAGATTTAACATATTTAAGCCATTTACTTTTTTGCCAGCCCAACATAGACATTACTTCTGCCGCCAGCCCTTCAGCATACTTGGCTAGTTCCGGTACTCGCCACAGCCGAGCCCACAATAAAAGTGGATGGAGCTTTGCCAAGTCACTTATCGAATAGCACCCCAGGTCCAATAGCAGGGGGACCATAGGAGTACTCTGCCGGAGTGCCATTAGGTCTCTAAGAAATCTATTTTCGGACTTGGACAGATGCTCCATGTTACTAGAGCCCCAAAGTTCAGCTCCGTATAGGGCCGCACTTACCCCCCCTGCCTTATATATGTCAATTACTGGTCCAATTGGTCTTGTGGACGAGGAGTGCTGTTCCCTGAGGATAGCCCCCACTACCCTCTTATGCCCCAAGAGCATTTTCTGCATGTGTGAATTCCACTTCATGGAGTCCGAAAAACGGATACCAAGATAGTCGAATTCCATTACCCTCTCCAAAGGATCTGAATTCAGAGCAGGGGGCTTACCAAGTTTTTTAGGGGGATTCAATACCAAATATTTGGTCTTATTAGTATTTATCACAAGCCCCCTCTGAGTGCAGAAGGACTGAAAACTGTAGAGGAGCCTCTGGAGACCAACAGTGGATTTAGAAAGGAGGAGGGTATCATCGGCGAACAGGAGAGTCGGGATATGCTCGCCCGCCAGGGATGGCGCATCTGATGGACTTTTCAGCAAGTGCTCCACCACTCCGTTCATATAAAGTGAGAACAGAGTGGGAGCAAGAACACATCCCTGACGGACCACCCTGTTCACCGGAATTCTGCTGGTCTTTTGCCCCTGGGAGCCCCACCTTACGTGAGCGAAACTGCCCTCATGGAGCCTCACTAATAGTGACAGAATGTATTTAGGAACTCCCATTTCGGACAGAACACCCCAAAGGCGATTACAGGGCACCAGGTTGAAAGCAGTCTTGAGGTCTATAAATGCCAAGTAGAGGCTACCCTTCCCTATATAAACCGTTTTCCAATAAATGAGTAAAAGCCTAAAGGCCTGCTCGATTGTCCCAGTTCCGGCTCTAAAGCCTGCTTGGTAATCCGAGGAATTTTATTTTCGTCTGCCCATTGTAGGATTCTCTCAAGTATCACCTTCCCAACAAACTTTTGGGTAGAGTCTGTGAGGCTAATTGGACGGTAATTGGCAGGGTCGTCCCTATCTCCCTTTTTGAAGATCGGGATGACCTCTGCCCCCTTCCAAGACTCAGGAATTGGAGCCCCATTGTCAATGGCATTTAGAAAGATAGACATAATCTTTGCCCATTTGGAACAGTCAAGACTGAGAAGGTCACCAGGAATGCCATCAGACCATGCAGCTTTCAGTGGCACAATAGACTTGATGGCATTTTCCACTTCTATATCTGTGAAAGGGAGGCTATCTAGATCCCTCAGAATTGGCAAAAAGCTATGGTGAATTGGCTCATTTTGGCCGCCCAGCGAACAAGAATACAATTTATGAAAGTGGTCAAACCATATTTCGCCTACTATGTTGCAGGTTACCAATTCATTGGTAAATCTATTCTTGGTTCTTATAATGTTCCAAAAGCGGCCAGAATCTCTCCCAAGGCTAGCCTCTTTAAGTGAAAGCTAGTACTGGTCTTCCAAATCTTTTTTGGCCTCAACAGCCCGCTTGTACTCTTTCCTAACCGACTGGATACATTGTTGGGACTTACTCTTAACTGCTTTAATTAATGATGATTTTGCATTTCGACATTTGGATGTGTACTAACCCTCTTTGACAGTAGGCCTACGGGGCTCTCTTTGCACAGAACCTCTACTATGAATGAGGAACAAGTTACCTAGTGCTTCAATGGCCTCCTGGAAAACCTCTGAGACCCTAGATAGGTCACATTGGTCAGTAAGGGTTGCGTACAATTTAGCCTGCGCTGCAGAAAGGATAGTCCCTATGTTCTCAATTTTTCCCTCATCCATGACAACTTTACACCATTTTAAGCGCCTACCCTAATTAGATGGGCAAACTTCTTTGGTTATCATTAGTGATGATGCATGTACAGGTTCTTCGGTTCCCTGCCACAGGGGGTGGAGACTCCGGGAAAGGGCGTTATGGTCACTGTCAGTTGTTGGGCGTACTTCCATATCATTCATAAAGCTCCAAAGGTTTAAGTCGAGGAGAACATAGTCAATCCTCGTTGAGTGATTTACCCTATTATATGTACACGCCCTAAGCGGGTCAGAGAGAGTCCTGCCATTTGCTGCCCGCAGGCCAAATTCCAGGGCAAGCATATTCATCTGTAAAGCCCGCTGCGTCCATCTCTTGATTGGTTCGATTAAGAGTGAGGGTATACCCCTCCTAATATCATCATCAGCTGTGTCAAGGATATCCTCGGCTGCCAGGGGCTAAAAAGTACAATTAAAGTCCCCTGCAACAAGGATATGTTCACCCTGATTACATCGCCTCAGTTCTTCTTCTAGAAATGTTATGGTGGGGGACGGGGAACCTCCTTGAGTACCGCGGGCATACACATTAAATACTTCCAAGGCTTTCCCTCTCCGTCCGCCACTTACTTGAATTCTTAAGACGTCTGGCGAATTGCATTGTATATTGCTGGACATGGGATGTCGATCGATCAAAGACCAGGCCCAACTCCGTCCGCTTTTATTGTGGGCACGTTTATGGAGAACTCCTGAACTTGCCAGTTATGCGGAAGGGCTGCTGGAAATATTGTCAATGCCAGGCTGGTCTAAAATTGGGTGGCTCTGCAATGTCAAAACACTGCTTGGCAATCTGGGATTTGGAGATGCATGGGTATCTAGAAGTGCTCCCCCCAAAGACGTCCTCGAATCTTTGTACTGGCAGTGGGTAGCTAACAAATTAAGTTCTAACCCCAAGCATGGAAGGACAACCACCGAGTTCCTTAGGATCAAGGATGTGCCCCTTTGTGAACCCTACATGGACCTGATCTCAAATGCCCAGATGCATCAACCGTTTTAGGAAGTGCAAACGGTGCGATTCGCATAAATCGGCCTTTTGCACTTCCTAAATTGGTTACTGGGATGCATCAAGCATTTTTTGGAATTCGCTTTTTTTGCGAGTTCCAAAAAAATGCGATTGCTGTTAAGGAATCGCACATTTGCGATTCCTTAACAGCAATGCATCATCCCCAAAACATTTGCGATTTCCAAAATTGCAAATGCAAATTACCACGAAGTTGAACTTCGTGGTAATTTGGAAAAATGTTTAAAAACGCATGAAAATGCATTTTTTAAACGTGTACGTTACAGGCACACATGTCCTTAGGACATGTGTGTATGTAACTCACATGTAAAAGTGCATTTCATGAGTGCAGGGGGGGGTCCGTGGGACCCCCCTCTCCACCCTTGAAAGGCTTTGATGCATTCCAAATTTAAATTGCGAATTCGCAATTCCCATTCATTCCTATGGGCATTTCAGCCCATAGGAATGAATGGGAATATCGGATTCGCTTTTTGGAAATCGCAATTTTTTTGGAATTCGGTAAAAAATGCGATTTTTACCGAATCCCAAAAAAATTGCGAAATTAATGATGCATTGCCATTTGCGAATCCTTAATTGCGATTCCTTATTTTTCGCAATTAAGGAATCGCAAATGACAATGTTGATGCATCTAGGGGAAAAAAATCCTTTGACAGAGCCTTGTATTTCAAGTTTAGGGTGGGTCTGCTGCCATTGAAAGAACTGTCTGCTCGCTGGAACATCCCGGCACAAACTTCTCCCTTTTGTTTATTTTGTATCTCCAGAGTAAAGTCTGCCGCCTACTTTTTATTTGAATGTCCGGCCTACAAATCTCCGAGGACTATGTGGTTAAAACCCTTATGTAGGGAGCTGGGTACCAGACAGCATATAGTCGCCCTGCAAATTTTGAGGTCAGATACCAGGCCCCTGTATGTTTGTGGTATGGCCAAGTACCTAGGCTGGGCTTGGTCAATCAGATGTAAAAAGTTAAAAGTCATTGTTTAATTGTGGTCATGTATTAGACCTTTTTATCTAATTTATTGGAAAGTGCATTATTTTTATCAGACTGTTTAATGGATTTTAAATAACATGGTTTTTTATATTGCTGTTTTATGTAACGCTTTTATGATATTTTCTTATCGAAATAAAGCTGATTGACCTGACTTGGCATTGTATATGTTTAGAAGAACAGCCTAGCGAAATGCTCACCCAAACTAGGAGTCCACCTGATGGACGACCTCTCCCTGTGCTAGGAGGTGTTGCCGGCAGAAAGAAGGTGGTATAACCTCCTTTAGAGTGAGGCACCAAGCTCCAGGTCTCCTGGAAGATGCAGATCAAGTGGGACTCAACCAGGTCATTCCAGTCCAGCAGGTCTAGTTTCCTGGAGATGCCCGCTATATTCCAGGACAGTATTTTAATAGGCTGGACGATCGCTGCTATGTCCACAGGAATAGGGGATAGCACCGGGCGAGAACCACTGCCTGCCACACTAGAATCAACTGCCTGAGGTGATAAGGTAGATTCCCTAGCTATTAAAACACTCTCCACCTCAGGCAATTGGACTTGCAAGGTGGGGCTCTTTACAAGATCATCTATACCAGGTCTCTGGGCACCACTTGATTCAATACCAATGTCTGCTCCCCTTGCGTTACTCACTCTCCTAGTACTCCTGCTACTGCTAGGTGGGGTTCGAGATACTGGGGCTGGTCTAGAGCTGGGGGGATCGTGATTTTTACTAAGAATACCAACAGCCGTTTCAGGGGATCCCTGTTTATCCACCAACACCCTGATGCCAAAAGGCAAGGTCTCCACAACCCACAGGAATGGTACGCTCAACAGCCGATTATCTGTTTGTCAGTATCTACCGTGCCATCCGTATGGTAGTAAGCTTCTGTTCAAGGCAAGTGTTCGGTGTGCAGGGAGGTTTATGAAGAAGGGCCTTCCATGAACCCCTCCCCTAGATAAATGATGGGGGTGTATATGGGACTGGCGATCAACAAACTGCATGTGGAAGTGGCCCAACTCAAAGGTACCAATCCCATTGCAGTTATGATCGGTCTGCTGGCTACAAATAAACCTAGGGACGCGAGCGTCCCTAAAGTTCACAAGGATACAGTCCCCAGGGATATCTTTAGCCCTGCTACCCACCCAGCTTAACCTTCTAACTTGAAGAATCTGGCCATCTAGATGTTCTGGGAGTGGTCTATTGCCATTCAGCCAATGCATAGTTTTTTTTAAAATTCATAATGAGATTCTGGTTTCCCTGGCTGGAGCTGTGGCACTCCCGTTAGCACCAAAACGTATGGTTGACATTCGGGCGGTAGACTAATATGGGCCAATTCCAAATTATCAGACGATAGCGCCCCAGATTTATGGTCTGACAAAGGACAATCACCACTCTGCGCTATTGCTTTATTTGGGCTACTCTCTTTGTCCTGGGGATGTGGTGGAGGGCCCCCCTTGGATGTTTTTGCACCTTTATGGAGGTTTAAGGGCATAGCTTTTTTACTAATCTTAGGATTGTGGGTTTTTCGTTCTGCTACATTGCGATTCACTGCAGATGGAAGTCTAGATGCTGCAGCGGCATTAGTTGGATCCGGCTCTGGGAGGGATGTGAGATCTACCAAGGATTTTTGGGCTGGAGCACTCTCGCCCTGGTTGCTTTTGACTGCAGTTTAAGTAGTGTTTTAAGGGAAAAGAAGTTGTTGAGTGTGGCTTGCTCGAACCGGTCGAGCCTCTCTGACAACACCATGACCCTCTCCAGTTTTGACAATGTGAGTGACTACACAATCTGCTCCAAGTGAGCTATAATAGGGATTTGTGATGTTGCACCTGTAAAAGCAGATACAGATGGTTTAGAACTATTAGTCACTAGGTCAGTTAAACTAATTGGTTCCGGACTATCAACAGAAGTTCTGACAACTAATGGGACAAGCGTTGATTCTACAACCCCCCGCCTTGTCAGCCCTCCTTCCTCCTGTGTTAAGCTTCTTGGTTGTAAACTTTTTAGGCATCGGAACACAACCCCCCTTCCGGCCATTAAGGGCTCTTTTCCTTTTGTTGGGTGTATAACTGGGTCCTTGACCGTGTGAAGGCTCTACATACTCTGATGCGGCCGGGGCTGTAGGCAGGTTTGTGACCAATGTGGGAACCGTGTAAAGGGCTACCCTCTGTGGTGTAAACTGGGGGTCTGTCCTTGCCACACAGCCCTGGGGAGCAGGCGTGCCTGCGATTGTCCCTGTACTCCCCAAGCTAGATGGCACATCACCCAACTGATCGCTATCTGCATGTACCTGAATAGTTGCTGGAGAGAGAGCCCTAGATAGGGGCCCCAGAGAGGAGCGTTTGCTAATCGGTGGTTCAAAAGAGAGGTGCCACTCGGTAATTGCAATTTCTTTTTTCCAAAACGGAATAAGCGCGAGTGATAAATTGATCTAATGTACCAATCACGCAGCCCCCTCCCTTCCTCCCAACCCTTCCTGATCTGATCGACGTTGACATGAACAACCTGTGGGCAATCTGTCCGGTATAGCCAAAACAGAATGGTCTAATAGTCAGTCAGTTAGCTGTTGAAGCTGGAATAGTAGTGCACCCTCTGTATTATCTTGGGAAGTTCATTTCGATGCAGGGAACAAGAGGGGTGGCCCAGCCCAGCCTCAGTCAGCCTTAGACGGCCACAGATGGCCCCGCCCTTGTCCCGGGCTTCTCCCGGCTCCGCCCGCGCGCGTCCCGGTTTGCGAGGGGAAAGGCGGCGCTTTAAGCGCGATGTCAAGACGGCTGGAATGCCAGAAACCGGTCCTCGGAAGCTTTTTTCCGGTCCAGGGAAGACATGGCTTGGCAGTTCGGGCTGGACAGTTCCCATGAGGCACAGGGTCAGACTGATTTGCATATAGCCATGTCTGAACTGGGGTGGCAGAGTGGGCTAAAGAACGGTGATGGATTAAACCCAGATCTTTTGACTGGGTGTGAGTGTTTGATTGATTCAGATGCTCCGTCCATCACCAACCCCCATTTGTACCGCGTTAAGCGCGATGTCAGCAGCTGGTCTCACTTGGGCCTCCCAATGCACCCTGGGACCACGAGTCCCACCAGGGCGCGGACAGGTCGAGATCAGTAGCGGCGCTTCCACCCGCAAGTTCGTCACACAGCAGGTGAGCAGGTAGGCGATATTTCAATATTTGTCAGCCTCCAAGAGTCAAACTGCACGAACAAAGGGACCCGCGTTGCGAGGGGGAAGGCGGCGCTTTAAGCGTGATGTCAGCGCCTACCCCTGCTGCAGCAGCTGGTCTCACTTGGGCCTCCCAATGCACCCTGGGACCACGAGTCCCACCAGGGCGCGGACACGTCGAGATCAGTAGCGGCGCTTCCACCCGCAAGTTCGTCACAAAGCAGGTGAGCAGGTAGGCGATATTTCAATATTTGTCAGCCTCCAAGAGTCAAACTGCACGAAAAAGGGCCCTGTATACTAAACACCCTAATTACAAAAATATTGAAAGGGCTCCTCCCTCCATAAGCCTTATTTGAGCATCAGGGTGTTCTGGATACATTGTGAATTCTAACAGTGGCCCATTCAACTTATCCAGAACAGTTTTCTAATGTCAGAAATCCTACTTTCCCATGCATGATAGTAGTACATTTATAATACCATTTATATGAGGTAATGTACTTCTGTGTAGTTTCCTCCTGTCTGAGCAGTGCTTAAACCAAGTTATATATTAGTGGAGTGACAATGAGTGTGCAGATGGTTTGAGGGTTCTATGCAACTCTAGTGTGAAGTCTCAGTCCATCTGCCATATCCAACATCTTTGCTTATATGTTACAATCGTCAGGAGAAAAAAACTTCCTTCAAGACTTGACCAATGGATATCTTAGTAATTTGTGATGATTTCTCATGGAACCAAGCCTGGTGCTATGGCACATTCAATTCTATATTAGTATCAAGACTATCCTTTCCAATTACCTGCACACTCTCAGGACTTGATTCACAAGGGACCTCCGCACTCATGGTTTGGGTCCCACAGAATTCTCATTGCAGAGATTACGCCCCGAGTGAGAACACCCCTTCAGCCTTTTGGGCTTCCTCAACTAGTGCAGAGACCCTTTGTGAATCAGGCCTTCAGTGTGTGGTAATCTGTTCCTATAGGGAAATAATTTGCTCTACGCTCATCCTGGCCTGAACTGAATCTGCTTTATAATTTGACAACTGATGCTGCATGCATACAATCAAAAGGCTGCTAGCTCGTAACAAGAAGCAGCCACTCCAGGAACATGTATGCAAGTTTTGAAAGCATTCATCTTGCTGTTTGCCGGGAGCTTATCTAGTTTTGTGTGAGCCCCAACCTCTGAAGCCCAGCCCTGAGAAAAGTAAACAAGGGCATTGGCAGGAAATAAAAACATAATCAGAGCTGGCAAACCTATGAATAGCTGCTGGACCCCTTATCCCACTGGGCCTAGGTGACACAGCAGTGGCTTCATCACTGATACTATGCTCTTGTCATCTGATATAAATATCATCTCCTAAATTTTTGTTTAGAAAATATCGTACTACAGGATGTAGAGTTTATTTCTGTTAACTCCAATTCTGTGATATATTTGGAGATGATATTTAGGACACAATATAATGGTAAACCACTGTGAAAGCAATATTCTGATACCTTGCTCCTTCAACCCACTCTTTGGTCTTTCTCTCTTCTCTAAAAAAGAGCCCTTGATCCAGTCAATTGTAGCCTAATACACTTGTCAAAGGTGATGTTACATGAGATAAATAAACTCTTGTTTTGTTGAACTGGGAACACATTCAATTTTGATGGGAGAAAGGTAAATTAAAGGGCATAGGCATCATTTAGTCTAAAAAATAGAAAATAGTGTTCATCAGAATTTGGCCACATTGACATGAGAGGTGGAATGGAATTCGTAAAATTAAATAAACTTAATCTTGGTTTGTGGTCCTAAGAGTATGATAGGAATTTATTGCCCAGGTTAATGTATGGCTTTGGCAAAGTTTGAAAATGTTGTAAAAATCCGGTATAAGAAGTCTGAGATCATACAACCATGCAGTTTGTTTGGGGCCCCTCAGATAAGGTGTTCAGATTCTGTTACAAATTCAAAATTTCCACTGTAAAAGGCATTTTGGTTTCCCAGATATTAGATATTAGATTAGATAGGTATTAGAAACGATCACTGAGTATTTTTACCATTTACTGCACAATATTGGTTGGCTTCTTAGAATTCGGAAACCCTAAATAGGGTTGCCTTAGAATCAGAGGCTCCATGCTGACAGGATAAGGACACAGTTTTGTTTCTGACCCTATTAAAGATACATGTTTGATTATCCCCAGGTTTGCTTGACATTTTAAATAAAACTCAAACTACTGTCAATTATCTCAATATGGGATAACTTGAAATATCCACTTTTAAGGAAATTGACTTCAGTGATTCTTGTGGGTTCAAAAATAGGGGCAGCTTACTCATGGTTGTTTCTTTCTCTACTTATTCAAATCCTACGAACAAGTTGGTTATCTCCAATTGTGAATGATCCTTGAGAAATTTTAACTTCAGTGCAGTTAAACAGATTTTAGGTTGAGAAATTCTCATTATACTTTTGCTATTCTGAATCTTCTGGAGTTACTGACTTAAAGTTCTAACTATACTTTTTTGATAATACTCAAATTACCATAGATAGAATTGGAGTGGGAAAGGTGGCAAGATCATTTAAGGAAGATTCCAAAGATAACTTCTAATTCTGAGTCTGTCTATACTCGAAACAGTTGTCAAACATATTTGCTTAACGAGATCAAAGATGTCTAAATTGACTCTGTTGAGGGTGCAAATTGACCTAAGATATGCTCACGCCGTTGTTGGTTGTCAGTGTGGCTGTTGTGCATTAAAAATGTTTACTAAACATGATCCCTTTACTTTTGCTTCAAAAAGTCACACTGGGCTCTTCAGTGACAATCTTCAATGATACCTATTTGCTAGTATCACAGTATCTTTTTGAGGCAATGACTCATTAAAGCTATTATCATCACAAGAAACTTGCTGCTTTAAAAGTTGGAAATCTGACTCTAATGTTGATATAGTTAATCAGACGTTGACTATGTCCTGGTAGGCCCCTTTGGAAAGGAATTTATTTCACAGCCAATAAATATACGAAGCAGTTATTAAAATATATGGTGTTCATCTCTTTTTTTAGGACTAAGAATGTTAAAGCCTAGATAGATAGTTTGGTAAATGAGGACAGTTGTCATCTCATTTTATCTTCTGTGTCATAGTATTGTGTTCGTTCCTCTTCTTCCCTGTGTAATGTGTTGGCTATATCCCCCATGTTTTATAGTTTTTGGTTTATGTATTTATACATTTGTTCTTTTGTTATGGATACTTTGATTGTGTATTATGTTGCTTGTACCATACCTGGTTCCATAAGGTATTTTACTGTACCATTTTGTTCTCACTTAATAAAGGTGTAAACTTTGGAAAAATAGTTTTGCCTCTTTAAAGGCAAGTGTTTGCCAGCAAAGTGTATAGAGTGTGCCTGGTAGCTACCATAAATGTTATTAATAAATATTTTTCATATAGATTTTCATGAATGGTAATTATTCATGTAATGATTTATGTATGCAAATGTAAAATGGTTACCTGCTGTCCTGCAACTGTTTCAGAATGCACTGGCCCTTGCCTTATGTGTAATGCACAAACCGTTATTATTTTGATTTGTTAGGTTAACAGGTACTTGTATTCTGTTGCTGGTATGCCCTGGAATCACTTTAGAATCGTTTGTATGTATCTTGCCAAATAGCTGTTTGATATGAGAGGCCGGAGCTTTATATTGCATAGTTGCTTGTTAGATGTCGCTATATATTGGGAGGAACAAGTATTCTAATAATGTTTTTCTTTATTACATTCTAGAGGTGGAATTCTATGTAGAATCTGGAAGGCCATATTGAAGTACAGACAACGCACTGGCGAGGCGCTACAATCAGACTATCATATATCTCTTGGCACAGAAGTTGTGCTTGAGTGAAGTCCGTACATTCCAAGCATTTCTTAAATTATTTTCATTTTTGTACAATGTATATATATATATTTGTTTTTTGAAAAGGTCAGTGAATGTAACTATTTTTAGCAAAAAAAGAAGTAAAGATGTACAATAGAATACAGTTTGAACTGTGCACCCTTACTTGTAACAGACAGTATTGGAAAAGTAGCTCTCACAGTGTCCTTTTCTCACGCAAGAACACTATAAAATGCTGTGGACACATATAACACTGTAGCTCACAAAGGCAAATAACCTGTGAAAATTGGAATTTGTGCATACTATTAAATGTTTAAAATGCCATTGCCTCTGCTTTTGTTTGTTTTCTGTGAATAATATAGTACTTGGTGGTAAAACCCTAGTTGATATCAAACATTGCTCATCTGAAGAATAAGTAAGTAAGTAAGTAAGTAAGTAAAAATTTATTTGTATATGATTAATTAAAATCTTTACAAAATTGAAAAGTATCCGTAGTAATTTTTGCTTTAACGTACAAACAAAAACAAAAAATAAGGTGCATAAAATTACAGTGATGTTAACAGTTATATGGTTAGCATCATAGGATTAAAAGTTCATATGGCATGGTTAAGTCTCTTTCTTATTAGGTCAAAGAACTTCACAACTTGACAGTTCAATTTAGTGTCGCTAGTAGAAAAGCACAATATGGCTGCCTGTCTGCAAGTCCGGACAGCATAAAAGTTAAAAAAAGGATGTAAGAGATTGAACCTCAGGTCCTTTATGCTAGGGCAGATGCAAATCACATGAATTATGTCTTCCTTGCCGGTTTTGCACATGCGACACTGTTGTGACGGGTTATTTCTCTCCCAAGGTGGAAGATGTGGAAGTATGGGAATTACACCAAGTCGTAATTTTAGGAATTTTTCTTTAACATTTATTTTCATGCCAATACTGAAGTACGCTTGTGGCCGCAGTTTTTCATAAGCTCCCACCGTTAGCCATCCATGTGCTCGGTTTGCTCATCTGAAGAGGATTAATATTCTCCAGCAAATTCTGAAACCATAGCCTTATAAGACAAACCATTTTCAAAATAATTCAATTCATGTACCTTAAAACAATGTATAAAGGTACCTAGAACATCTGTCTGAGTGCAATTAATTTGCTGTTGCAGCTGTAAATACAATCATAGTTGCTATATCTGTGTCAGGTGTCTCTACAGGCCAGTACGAAAGGAGAAGAGTTTGATCTTTGCTCTGGGATTGACTTTTGCACAGGCCTCAGATGCACCACCTGTTGAGATGTTTCCCTAATTTACTCACAACCAGTTCACCTCTGCATTTTGTCGGATAACCTGTAATCTAAAAATGTGTGCTTGCTCAAATAATTCATACATTAAATTACAGGACCTCATGTCCCAAAAACTTGGTGAACCTCCCTGCTGTCCACTTACAAATAGTTTTTATTGGATCCATTTGCTGGTATATCAGTTTAGGACATGCACTGAATTAATGAAGAAAATATAGATTTGTAGATTTTCTACAGCGCACTGGTTATCAAAATGTGGATTTTGTAAAACACTATGATTCTAAATTGCCTCTTTTATTACCTACTCAAAGCAACAACAAAACAGAGAATGAGGAACTCCTTGACATTCCACTATCATTACACACCCAGCGCCTACTACTATCCATCTTTTTAACCTGGTGAAAAGAAATAGAAACCCAGAAACTAGAATTAACTCTAGAACACAAACCCAACATAATTATCATCCTCCAATACTTCTTCATATTCCTAAAGTGGAATTCTCAGACACAAACACCTCAATCCAACTTGAAATCCTTTGTGCAAAACAAACAACAAAAAAGAATCAGTAAAATCACTAGGTTGGGTTAAAAGAGGGTGATAATCTTAGCCTTTGTGTCTTTAACAACATTTAGATCATCTACCCACCAGACTGTGGAAACTCTACATTTTATGGCAAGACATGAAGGCTATAATGAAGCTGCTTTCATTCCATGTAAGTCGACAACCCACTGCACTCCCAAACAGCTTAAAATAAACATTCTGAACAAATATTCACCCAACAAGTTTGCCAATCACAAAATATCTTGCAAACTACTATCCAACATGAAGACATTAGAAATTGATACCCCTCTTACTGAATGTGTACCAAACAAACTTATGTTGCTCTATGACTCTCTAATGATTTATTTAATTCACCTTGACAAACTGAGTGATGAAAGTGGTTATTGTGGGTTTTTGAAAGAAATCAATAACTTTCAACCTCTAGTAATCCTTAACCCCAATGTTCTACTCTGTTATTCCATGAAAAATGTAATCACACATAGCCTGTCATTAGTTGACAGTTTGATCTTTGTGTATTCCCCCTAGACAACCACCCATTGAAAGCAGCACGCAATGGGGGGCTTGGGTGTAACTGGATGGGCCATCACTGGCAGGATGGAAAGAAGGAGCTGGACCCAGTGCCATTTATACTTGAATAGTGAAAAACAGTGTGTACCTCTGAAACGTTACTGATGCCGCAGTAGTCCTTTTTATTAACTCTGGGCTTCATTCATTTGAATTATTTTTTTTTGTTTTTTAAGCAAAGGTTCTTTTCACATGGTACATTTAAACATACACCTCTAAGTAGTTTTTTGCAATATTTCACAAAAAACGGTGTCAAGAAAACAACATTTACATGACGCACATACATTTAGTCACTAACTACCTATTTTTTACAAACATAAAGACTAAATCAAACATTACTGTACATTTTCAACAAAACAATATTTCCATTGAAGCTTATTGTCCTATGAACTTGTGTCTAGTATTGGGACCTTTTATGTTTGTGTCCTCAATACTTTCTATTTCAGGGGTCCTGAAGAGGTCAGAGTCTTGTTTTAAAACTTTATTTCTGAGCTTGTTCAATCAAGCTCAGAAAATCTTTTGTTTGAAATGTTATTCTTCTTGGCTGCTCTTGGAATCATGAAAATAAAAGACAAAGTGTTTCGACCTTCCATTGGGGGCCAGACCGATGTATTATAAGGTCTTCATCAGGGCAGGACAGTGTTCGGGTAGGAAGCGTGTTACCTAAATCGAGGGAAATAATAGTATTTATAATCTGTTTTCTCTTATTTTGTATGACACTTGATTATTGCTTTGAGTTAGCTCCTTACATACCAAATATGAGTTTCTTGGTGTGCCAAAAGTGGCATGGGTGCAGTTGTTGATAATCACCCAGGCTCGTCATTTAATTTTTTTTAGGATCTTTCTTCCTCCAGTGATTGGGCTTTCTGAGGTTACCAAGAGAAGGAAAAAGAAGCGTGCCTTAGTATCGAGGCATGATATGTGTATGCAGTGCAAGGCATGTATTGGCACCTGAGTGTTTCGATTTGCCGTGAGGCACTATCCTCCGTGAATTTTAAAAGGGTGGGCTAGTTGAGTTCTGAGAGTGCCCCGGTGATGTTGAACATTATCGTGCTCTCCCCCCGTAAGCAGTGAATACCTGGTGGTGCATCAGACATTCAAGACTTGGGGATGCTGGTTACGTCTGTGCTGTTTTGAGAGTTTCCACACACAGATTAAATTTCTCCCACATGTGGATAGTGTTATCCACGTTTGCGTCTCTTGAAAAAAGTGTTTTTCCCTGTACTTAAATAAACATTAGAACAACCCTCCCCATCAGTGCTCCTTACACACCAGTAGCATCCGTTTGCAAATATCCGACCCTAAAACCTTGAGTATTAGGGAAGAAGATATTGAGGAACTTTTGAAATGACCATCCAAACTCAATCCCGGTAACACAACTATCAACCTAGGACAACAATCAGAGCTTGAAAAAATAACACAACTAAAAAAACAAATCCGTACAGCCCTCCATGGAGAAGTGCTCTTGGAACATTTACGAGCAGGCACAATTCCTGCAGGCCTCAAGGTAAAAAACGTCTCCGTCATTTTCACGGACCAACCTGAATATCTGGACAGATTCAGCCACATCGGAACCAAATGCTCAAGAGATTGAATATTCTATTTGATCAAAACAGATGAGAGTCTAAGTCAAAAAGAACTTGAACTGATAAAAGAACTAGAGGAGACGTTTTTAAATTAAACGGCAATCGAGAACGCTCAAGCACTGCTGGCCAAGTTGGAAAAAGAGAACGCTACCTTTAAAAAGACTACTGGGGACGCCAAAAAGTCCAAATTACAAAAAGACATTGTCAACTTCAGTGAAAAAAAGACCTACCCTTATCTAGACAAAGAGTACTATAAACAGCCATCCAACATTGGGATGCTAAAAACCTATGATGGCAGAAGCAGGAGACAGTTTACCACCTTCCCAGACACATCCTCTTACTCTGACAGTTCAAATGACACAGAACCCTTCACCAGTACGAGAGACAACCGACAAAGACAGTTCTACTAACTGGCACCTGGACAGAGGCAACGGTCGCCCCAGAGGCAGAACAAGAGTCAAACAATGGTACAACCCATCCCAATCAATACCAGGGGGAGATAACAACAAGGAGCAATGTATATTGCTGATAGGGAACGAGAAGAGTCCAATATACAATCTGTCAGAATACAATCTATCAATGGATGCAATTAAAGTATTACAAAAGGGTCTGTCCTTTTAAAACAACAATAAAGCCAGACATAGGACAAACCAAGGTTGAAATCACACAACTCTTCCAAAAGATGAGGCTTAAAGCATTTGTTGCAGAAAGATTGGACCCAATGCCATGTATCTACTCAGGGATAAAAAATCAATCTACTTTTTTTCCAGCTTCGACAAATATGCCCATGGAGCTCTTGATGTTCTAAAAGAATGTGATCAGGGACCTGGCCAGATTAGACAGAAAGAAGACCCATAGTTATTAACACCTTGGCTGCTAGGTGTTTTCCCCTCCTGTGCTGCAGGCCCCCACTTTCCCATTGTTCATGACGAGCTCAGCTCGTCATCAGCACAGCTCAACCGTGCATCATGACGAGCTGAGCTCGTCATCAGCATCGAAAGGGTTAAAAAGGACTACTGCTGCATCAGTAACGTTTCACTTATGGTTCCAGAGGTACTCCGTGTTTTGTCACTATATAATTGATTCCAGCCTCTGTATTCCTGAATCGAATCACTCCCCCACTTTTGTATTTTTATTTATACTTGATTAGGCAGTGTTCCATCTCCATACAAATGGCTGCATATCCCCTGTAGTTAGCCTGGAACCAAGGCCAGGAAAGCAGAGTATTTGTGCACTTCAAAGGCCTACCTCTAGAACATGGGTGCTCACAAACATTTTCCCAGGGGCCAAAAACTTTAGTCATTACTCGAGGAACCCAGGGCAAATAACTGAGATGCACCTTGCAATGGTTTTTCATTGTGTACCGGGTGTACAGCAATTCATATGGTAAAATATAAACAGTGAAAAATAGGTATCAAGGAAACCTATGTATTTTTTAAATAGGCACAAGTTATGGAATTTAGAAGCAGTTGTTATTTGCACATCTCTGATTGTGTGGGTACCCATACTAGCATGTGAATTAGAGGGCTTACATTTTGAAAGTACACATGCAAAGTAACACAATTGGCAATTGCACTTGTTTTACTATTCTGTGTTCCCATGAGTCTCCCAATAAAAATGGTACCATATTTGCGTGGTAGGCCTAGTGCGTGCGATAATGAAAGGGCCCAACATGCTATTTGTCCACTGAAATCTGACCCTTTTTTGGAGTGTGGCTATCTGTGGATTTTGGACCCTAGCTCAGCAGCCACCTAGGGAAACCTAGCAAACCTGCACATATTGAAAACTAGACATTTGGAGGAACTTGCATGGCTTTCACTAGGTTTTCTTACCCAGAAACCCTTGCAAACCTCAAACTTTGAATTAAAAAAATAACTTCTCTCATTTTTGTATTTTAAAGTTGTGGAATGTGCAGGGAGCAACACATTCGCTACCCCCTACCAGTCCCCCAATCCTCCTGCTAAAAATGGTACCTCACTTGGGTACGTAGGAATATTGGCCTTGACAGGAAAGGTGTCAAAACACAACACGGGCACATCACATTTATCCACTTAAAAGTTACCCTTTTTTAGCAATGTGGCTAGATGTGGGTTCTGGGCCCTAGCTCAACAAGCACCTAGGGAAACCTAGCAAACCTGCACATTTGTTAAAACACCTGGGAAAATTCAGGGTGTGGTGACTTGCATGGGTCTCTCCAGGTTTTCTTCTGCAGAAGCCCTTGCAAACACCAAACGGTGCAAAAAAAACATTTTCCTCACATTTCGGTAATGGAAAGGTCTGGAGTCTGCAAGGAGCCACACATTCCCTACCACATCCCATTCTCCCAAATCTCCTGATAATGGTACCTCACTTGTGTGGGTAGGCTTTGTGCTCTTCAACAGGAAACAGCAACTCCTGATCCGACATTAGATCCCACACTTCCAGCTCCATTCAATCTCCTGCCACCTAAGAGGATGTCTCCAGAGTGGAGTTTGAGGGAGATGCTACAGTTGTGCTTCTGGGCTGTCCACTTTGATAGTTCCAGTTGCCATCTTGTAAATGCAATCTAATAAATATACCTTTTCCTAACTAGTGAAGCTTAAATCTTCTTGCATTTTATTAATGCCTTGAACCATCACCTTCAGCAGATTCCGCTGAATGTTAACAATAAAACACTAATATTATAAGCTTGGCAACTGTCAGGAATGAAGATAATCCACATATTTCCCCTAGACAGGGAAACTCCAGACTGTACAGGAGCACTTCTAACGATAACACTATTCCAGGGAACAAGAGGGGTATGTGGAGAAAGAGATAAGCTATATCCTTGTGTGAACGTAGCACAGCACATTCAAGGATCTTCTAAAAAAATCAGTAGACCTTTATATGTTGTGACCTGGGGGCACACAGGTGTATGTGCATGCTGTGTGTGCCCCGGGGCACAATGGTATTACAGAAGTGGGTACAGACACTTATGCATCTTCTACTGTGATACTGATAGCACTGGTGCACATTTTGCACCAGTGCTATCATCAGAGGGTGTTCCCTTGTTTATGGAATCACTGTGCCTCTGTGCCCAAGCTGTATTATCAACGTGGGCGCAGAGACATACATTCCTTTAGTAGGCGCTCTGAATATGCACCTCCTGAAGGCAACACTCTTGGGGGGGGGGGGGGGGGGGGGGGGCAGGGGTCCCATGGACCACCCTAGAAATTGCCCTGCAGGCAGGTGCAATCACTCACTGCATCCGCCTGCAAGAGGATTTCTCCCTACACTTGAAAATGGAGACGGCATGCTGCCTTCACTGTAAAACACAGAGCGGCTTTGAAACTGCCGCTGCATGTTTTACTTGAATGAACTGCCCCAGGGTAGCGTGAGTTTGCGGCTGCCTGGGTGGCACCGCATCCTGCATAATATGGTGCATTTTGCCTGTTTGTGTCCGACTCACCTTTTGAAAAGTGAGCCGTGGCATGAACAGGGAAAGTGCACAGTATATATAATATAGCCCCTGGTGTAACTTGCATAGCAGGCTAAATAAGAGTGTTCTGTCTGTAGAGAACTTTCCTGATTAATTTCTGTAAGACTTGCTACTGGAGAATCCTAAGTCTGAATTGGATTCCTGATAGTGCACTGGAGGTTTCCTTGTTGAAATTTGTTTTGGAATTTTCATGAAAAGTTTGCTTATCTACTCAAAATGCTGCCTTTTTTCAAATTTTTAAAATGGCTGGAAAGGAACGTGAATTTATTGTAGTGTGGGTGTGTGGAACCCTGGAATTTAAGACACCCCAAAATTTACCTAACACAGTGTGCCTACAATTCGATGAACCAGAGACAGTATTAAACCTGAATTCCATGAGGCAATGTGTCCCCTTGTTAAGGCACCACCGAATGCATAAAATATATCCGAAATACAGTCAATTAGGTAAATGGGCCCACTCAATAACTGAGGTCTGGACCAGTAGAAAGCAGAATATTTAACGTTTTTATTGCAAAATATGAAAGTAAGGCAATACAGTCAATGCCTTTAAAGTTTCTCAATGAATAAGGCAATACAGAGACATTCTAAATAAAAAAATAGCCTAAATCCCAAATGGACAGAAAAATTGAGAGAGAAATGGACACCATCCCTTGTAGAACAGTAAAGTCTCTGGCTCACCCCCAAATCAAGGGGTCTTATACATTATATTCACATTTGAAATTAACAGAACTGGAGTATTACTGTGCTGTGAGCAAATATATAATTTCACCAGCTAATTAGAGCACAGACTTATAAAACCTCATATTGCCTTAGCCCCTAAACACCATTCCACTTCATTAATAATTATTCTGCCCCTTCTATGCTAATGTCATCCAGAGATGCTAGAACAAAGTAGATACATAAACGACAGCGTTGTATATAAATGATTAGGACACAGTAAACTAGAGGAAAGACCTTGAAATAGTTGCAGTTTTGTGACTGAGCCAGGGAGAGAGTTCATCGAAGACAGCATGAACAATGACAATTGATATAAATGAATTACTTGCTGCATTCAACAGAAATGACAGGCAGTGAGAGGTGCAGGGGGGAGATAGGAGTGGCAAGGGTGACATCCATTTTAAAAAAGATGGCAATAAGGCCAAATTGAGGCCTAATTAATAATGGTCAGAAAAACGCACTTCTACACATCATGGAGATTTAATTTCACAGACAACAATACTAAATCAGTAAGTTCTGTAACCTCTCCTGTTGCTCATCATTGCTGCAGGTATTGTACCGTACCGTAGTGAAGTAGTGTGGCTCACTGGTTAGAGGCGGCAGACCCGAGAGCAGAGGACGGCCCAGGACCAGGGTTCGATTCCCGGCGCGGCAGGTTTCTGGACCAGGGTCAGCGGACTCGATAATTCTCTCGCCTTGGTGCCCACTCTGATCAGTGATCACACTCGGCAACTCTGGGCATTAGCTTGCCTCATCTTCACTAACGGCCCCACCAGACCGCCGGGGATGCCTGGTCTCACCCTGAAGATACCCATTAAGGGACCATCTCTCAGGGAAGCCAGGAAGGGTTTCGCAGCGGTCGAAGCGCCTTGGGACCCTACGGGTAAGTAGTGCGCTATATAAATGCCTATACATTTACATACATTTACATTTACATTTACATTTACATTTACATGCATCAACAACCACACAAGCTTCCACAAATCTGCCAGACATTCCCATTCAGCTGGATTCCTACTTGCAAACACACATGACATAAGCTGAAGTCCTGGCTTCTCACCTAGCCCAATCCCTGGCTCAGCCCATGCAGCTCTTGCTTTCAGTGTAAGGATACCCTCCTGGGTGAGTCATGCGATATACTTTTATGGTTGCCTATGTAACTGAACTAAAGGTTTTGAGAGAAAGAGTTGTGTGCAAAAGAAATACACATACATAACACAATGTGCAGCATAAAGCGGTAAACACTGTATGAGAATTAGGTTTTATTTCCTGTTGATATATATTTTCTAAAGTTTACAACATTCAAATGTTTTATACTATGCACCACTTTCCCAATGGAGTTGACTACACTTCTCATGTAAAACTTGTTTCACTGAATGAGCCATTGAAGAATGCTCTTTAGCTCACTAAAGTAAATTGATATAGAATACTGAGCGTACCCGAAACTTCACTGTTGAATTTCCAAAGATTGTTAGCATATTCCATTTCTTTTAGAAGATGATATAAGATTAATGGAGATCATTTAACATTATTCAATTGAAAGGGCTCTACAGTGTCAAGATTTTTTATATAAAGAAGTCTGAGCTCCAAGGGGTATAAGCACACTTTACCAATAACAGGTCCAATTTACTATTATTCAGATTTCTGTATCGTAAATTGAGAATGATAAAAAAAGTTACAATTTCTGATTCAATATTATGTACTCACTCAAAAAAAGCAAAAGAGTGCATCTATAACATTTGCATTGTTTCCGACTCGCAATTTGCAAATCTATAATATTTGAAAATCTCGCTGTCAACAAATGATGACCTCACAAACAGGAAGTGAAATGTTACCTTCACTTCTGACACCACATAGGAACAGTGGAGGAGAGCAGACTGTGGGATAATGTCTATTTTTCTTTGCTAGAGGCTACAAAAAGATCTGGCTGCGTATTCAAGAGTGTATTAATGCTGTGAAATCTTGAAGTATGTACAAAATATGAAAATGCTGGAACATCTTGCGTTCTCGTTCCAAAGACACAATGGCCAACAACAGGAAAACCTCATGTGACAGTGCAGTAGTCCATCTTCTGAACCACCACCAAGACAGGTGGAAGATGCGATTGATAGCACCTTCTTGCCAGAAGCAGTGTATGGAGAGTCAAACATTGACTCTTCTTTGCCAACTCAACCAACACCAACTAGGATGTATTTTTAGGATAGTGTTAACCAATATCACTTATAAATTTCAATTTTTATATTTAAAAATGTGTATTGTGACTAAACCTCATGTATGTACATATACATATATTTAAAAAAACTTTATTTGAAATTTTTTATCAGATACTTTTTGAAAACTATTTTCACATAACCACAATCATAGTAGAATTAAATAATGAATTTTATTATTTTTTAAAATAATTTTCCATTAACTATTACCTAATTTAAACCCTGTGGGCTTAATTCACAAGTTGAAGGGTCTGGGGGCTATTCAAAAACTGCATTTTGTAGAATGTTTTGTGGTACTACAATAGTACCTACAAACAGACTACAAAATACTATTCACAAATTGCATGTCCAAAGTACTACGCTAAAAGTTACACTTCTGTAGTAATTTTTATACTATGACTTTGTGAATATCCATAAAGTAGTAAAGGTACTCAAACATGTTAATTATTTTACCTTTGTGAATCAGGCCCCTTGTGAATATCATTTTATGGCAGGTTTGCAGTACTAATGTAGTATTATAAAAAGCATTTTGTGAATAACCTCCAGTCTCCTCAATTTGGCAGAAATATATGTTATAGCTTTATAGTAAAATTACACTGAGAATTTATGAATAGCAAAAAAAAAGTATTAACTTGTTCAAAAGTATAATTTACTCAAAAGTGTAAGTTACCTTTGTGAATGAAGCCTTAGATGTACTTACTGAAGAAACATAAGTGCTTGCAAGTGATGAAGAAGAAGAGAATGTCCAGTCTGGGGAAGCACCAGGGCAGAACAAAACAATTCCCAAGGGTTCTTCTAAAACAGAGTCTGCAGCAAATGATTGTGTCACTTGATGAAAATATACACAGCAGCAGCCTATTCCACCATATACATTAATGTGCCGCTGACTTGCTGTCAGAGTGAAGTAATGTTGGATCATGAGGTTCCCACTGCAGGGCCAGTGTTTGATCATGATGTTCCTACTGCAAGGGCATTCCATGCATCAGAGGGAGCAATGCTAAAAGTACATCAGCAATGTCTGTTAAGCGTGCATGCACTTGGTAGTAGGATTAATGCTTTGGGGACATTTATTCTGGATGCATCAACTCAGTGACCAAATGTATTAAAGTCTTAATTGAATCTACATTATGTGGAACAATACATGATGAAAGTAATAATCAAAGATGATGCACAAAAACCTACTGTTAGAATTGGGGGTTTCTAGTTGTCAGTGGCTACACCCCGTCCAAGTTGGGAACCTTCCTTCTAGTCAGGATAAGTGAGTTTCAAACTTAGATAACCCCTGCTCACCCCCTTGGTAGCTTGGCATGAGCAGGCAGGCTTATCTGGGAGGCAATGTGTAAAGTATTTGTGCATATCACACACACTAACACAGTGAAAACATTATGAATGGACCCCACACCATTTTCGAAAAATTAAGTATATTTATCTAAACCAAAAAGACAAAAACTACAAAAATCCAACATACACAACTCAAAATATGACTTTTAAAAGGTTTCTATCTATATTGTCCATAGAAAACTCTGGATGCATGATTTTTACACAAAGTACCTCAAATGTGTCAAAACCCACAAGGAAAAAACTCTGCAGAGGAGGGAAGCGTCGGAAAATATAGCGGTGCTTCAGTTCCTAAGTCCTTGAGGAAGCAATGCAAGAGTTCTGCTGCATGCAGAAGTGATGTGTCAAATCCGGGCAGTAGTGGTAAGTGATGTGTCAATTCCAAAACGGTTCCATTCTGCAGGTGCTGAGTCAGAAATGCGTGGTGCACAGGTACAATGCATGGGAATCCAGATGCGCTGGAGGTTGATGCGGCGTAGGCAAACAGGCGCTGTGTTGTTTTCTTCAGCCACTGTCCCATGATTCATCGTTTCTTTTAGCCGCACAGCAGGGCCTGCATCGGAGTCAGGGCAGAGGTCTCAGACTTTGGGGACTGTGTGCGCTTGACTCAGCGTGCAGCGGTTCTTCGGCCGCTGGCAGACACTGCATGTATTTCTTCAGCCACACAGGCCTGTGCATTGGAAATTTCTGCTGCATGGTGGTGCTGTTATAGATTAAAGGTTGACCCAACGTCACTGGGACCTGGGTAGTCAGTGTTACATGTAAGGGGGTCCCAGTTGAAACAACTCCGTGAACACAGAAAATGGATTTTTGAAGGAAAGAAACAATTTTTAGAACTCTATATTTCGAGTGATGTTTTTAATTCACATCCTCAGTTGCAGATCAGTTACATGTACATTTATCAAAATGGTAAACTTATTCTTGTTGCCCAAAGAGGGAAGGGCGTGGGAAAGAGGGACAGGTAAGGGAGGTAGAGTGGCGAGGGTGGTGTGGATATAGAAAGGTTTCAAAAGAAATCACACGTGGTCACATGTACATGTAGAAAATGATACCACAGGGGCATATTCATATTGCCATTCGAGTATTTCTCTACAATTGCGTATTCCTATCCCAGTACATTTAACACAGCCAAAAATGATCTGTTGCTGGTGGGTAGGAAAAACAGATGGTATGTCGACGTTTCGACCCCAGTGATGTAGGCTGTTTCATGCCCTAATGCGGGGTCTTCATCAGGACAAGTGGGGGCGGGATTCCGGGGAAGTGAGGGAGGGCACCTATGAGTAAAAACATAGTAATCAAATGGGGAATACCACGTACGATTACTTGGAGAGGCTACTACAGTCGCAAAACATTACCTATATAGCCACAATGGATTGCGTGGCACCGTCTAGGACGAGTAGTGGGCCCGAAGGCTCCGGATATCAGGGAGAGCTTCAACCTAAAAGAATTAGGCTACTGTCAGAAAGGTGAACAATCATCAAATTAGTCCCACACATCTTAGAACCTAATTTTGCAAAAACGTGCTTTAGTAAACAAGCATCGAAGATTACCCAGCCGGGTTAAAACGGGGGAATAGTTATCACATACTAGAGGACATCACAACCATGGCACATCAAGATATACCAAACTAATCAAGCCCAAATTACAGTAAGATATATACAGTGTTACAAGGTCTCTGTCGTCTGTGACAAAGATTGTTGGCACGATATCGACCCTGTTTAAATCATCATGTTAAATGAAGTGGACAAAGCTTTGTCAATACATAAGCATACGAAATTGAATGTCAACCATGAAGAAAGGATAGCCCTGACCACCCTGAGAGAAACAGGGCAATTGTTATAAAGCCAGCAGATAAGGGGGGAGCAATCGTTGTCCAGGATGTTGAGAAATACAAGAGTGAGATCTTCAGACAATTGGGAGATGGAGTAAGCTACAAGCAACTACGCAGCGATCCTACCAAAGAGAATCTGTTTTTCCTACCCACCAGCAACAGATCATTTTTGGCTGTGTTAAATGTACTGGGATAGGAATACGCAATTGTAAAGAAATACTCGAATGGCAATGTGAATATGCCCCTGTGGTATCATTTTCTAAATGTACATGTGACCACGTGTGATTTCCCACCCTCTACCTCCCTTACCTGTCCCTCTTTCCCATGCCCTTCCCTCTTTGGGCAACAAGAATAAGTTTACCATTTTGATAAATGTACATGTAACTGATCTGCAACTGAGGATGTGAATTAAAAACATCACTCGAAATATAGAGTTCTAAAAATTGTTTCTTTCCTTCAAAAATCCTTTTTCTGTGTTCAAAAAGCATGGTGGTGCTGTGTCAGAAAATGTGGCAGTAAGATGGGTGAAGTGTTGATTTTGCAGGTTTCTTCCGTTCTTTGTAGTTCTTTGCAGCAGGAACAACCTCCAAGGGCCCAAACCTGAATTTGGCACCACAAGGCAGGTTAGAACTCCCAGCAGTAGAGTTCAAGGAAGCTGCAGATTAAGTGTTTGTGTCCTTGAGACTTCTTAACAGGAGACAAGCTCTGCATAAAGCCCTTGGAAATCTTCATAAACAGGATACCACTGCAAGGCAACAGTTCAGTCCTTTCTACTGCCCATAGACAGAAGCAGCATCTGCAGGTCCAGCCAGCAAAGCAGCACACAGCAAAGGGGGTAGCACACTTCTTGGCAGTTCTTCTTGGCAGGGTCTTCTTAGTCCAGAAGAACTCTAAAGTTTTGGGTTTTTAGGTTTAATACTTATACCTTTTTTGCTTTGAAGTCTTTGTTCAAAAAGTCTCTCGTGCTCAGTAAAAACAGTTCTGTCCTCTCTGGTCCAGCCACACTACAGGGTGTCGAGAAAGCATTGCGCAGGGCAGCCGCAGCCTATTCAGTGGTAAAGACAACTCGTCCCACCACTTTAGCCCAGGATGGCTCATCAGCACATGCAGGGCACGAATGTATGACATTACAACGCATACATTTACAATGCATGCCTTTACAACGCAGTTTTTACATTGCAACATCCTTTACAACGCATTCTTTTACATAGCATGCCATTACATCGCATTTTTAGAAACTACCTTTACATTGTATTCCATTACATCCCATTATATCTTTACAACATATACCATTACAATGCAAACCATTACATTGCATTTAAGGTAAGTGTTGGATAGTATATGGGTAATAATTACTATTCTAACTCCAGTGAGTGCAACAGTAGGGTAAGTGTTGGATAGTGTAGGGGTAAAAATTACTATTCTAACTCCAGTGAGTGTAACAGTAGGGTAATTGTCGGATAGTATAAGGGTACTATGCATTGTAATGGTATGTGTTGTAATGACTTGCAATGTAATGCCTGCGTTGTAGTGACATGCTTTGCAATGACATACGTTGTAGTGACATGCAATGTAATGGCTGCATTGTAATGACATGCGATGTAAAGGATGTTGGGATGTAATGACTGCTATGTAAAGGTAGTGCGATGTAAGGCCTCATTGTGAAGGTTGTTTTCCGCAGGGCACACCTCAGCTCCCTGTGTGTGAGTGTCTGGAGTGAATGCACAAACAGCCCCTGTCAGTCTAAAACCAGACGGTGAATCCCCCAGCAGACAGAGGCATACAAGATGGATAAACAAGAAGATGCCCACTTTCTAAAAGTATGTATAAGGGGGTAGGGCCCTTGTTACCCAGCTAGATAGAACCTCTAATAGTGATATATACAGAAAATAAACCTAGCTGTGAAAATTCACACATAAATTAGTTTAAGGGCCAGTGAATTAGTTAACTGGACCCTTGTATTTATTAACCATTTTTCCAAATCATTATAACATGTAACGCAGTTTCTTATATGTCAAAGAGACACCACTTTTCACTTTCTTTGAATATGTGAACTTTTTAACACAGAACATTACTGAATCATTCAGTACTCAAGATACATCTCATATATCATAAACAACTGTGACTAAATAAACCATAATCAATAAATCAACATTACAAGTGAAAATCCAAATTCCATTCACTATACAAGACCTGAGAGAATAATCACACAACCAGTCTCCTAACAAAAACCAGAGATAACAATCACTTTTGCTCTGTAAAACGTAAACCTCTTGCCAATTAATAACTCTTGGGGATTGCAAATTGATTTCATTTTGGTGGGATGCCTGTTTTGTACAATTGCCCACTAGAACTGTCCTATTCCTGCAAAAATAGTCCCCACTGGTTTTCTCGCCAGCGCATTTCGAACCTTCTGCAATTAACAAGGTTCTAATCAGGACATTGACTGGTCCTGTTCTATGAATATTGAAACAATAGAAATGTGTGAGTTTGTGTTCTGATAATTTGGACCTTCCTAACAATTATTTGTTTGTGAAATTATGATAATTCAAGTCCTTATAAGTCCCAGAGCTCACTGCTCATATGAGTGTGCCATTACAGCTTATACGGATCTGTACTCCTATCCGTTTTCGTTTCTGTGAGCAGAAGATGGTGGATTCTTCTTTTAGAATTGATATGGATCCTTGATTTGCCCTAAATACACAGTGTTACAATATGAGTTTTGAAGACCCAACTTCTCTATTCTTGTGCTTTATGGTCTGTTGAAATACAATAGTGTATTGTCTGTGGATTATATAGAATCCAACTTTCATTTGTTACATTGCATCCGCCGCTGTATAAAACCGCAAATCATTACATTGTGATGGAGCCTAAAGTTAGTCGCCGCGCGCGTGTTCCTTGCAACTCCAGTATCTTGTGGCCTGCCTGTGTACAGGTGCCCCATGACTTTCTTTTATTTTATTTTTGTTTGAAACTCTGCCGGGGGAAGCCATTGTGAATGTGCTTGCTTCTCATGCAATCAGACATGATAAATGGAACACTGCTCGGGACCTAATTGCACACTAGTAGTTGTAGTGCTTAAGGGGTTTATTTTCATTGACAAGATACTTATTATTTAATGTTCTGGGTTTCCGGTCCTGGTGTTAAGGTCTGCCTCATCGTGTTGTGACAACTTTATTAAAGCTAATTCGGAAACTTGATAACAGTGCCCCACTGTGCATTCAGGGTTCAGCTATCATCAGGACTGTTTAGACCCATCCATCGATATTCAATGGTCTATAGAAGTTGACTAATGCCTCAATGTTTCCATTCCCTGACTGTTAGCAGGATTGAAGCCAGTACTCTCATAAATCAACTATGTATGTCCATTGAATTCGTTTTATGAGTCGGCATGTCGAGGTGCATGCTGCCACTCAGCATTAATTTTATCATCTGTGAACCTCAGACATTTCATTGAGGCCACAGATGACAGTGTTGAATTTTAAAATTAAGTAGACTTCAATATCACCCCGTCTTGGGTTGGCCTTTATTACAAACTCAGAACTATCCATTTGATGTCTTTTTCCGTATGCCCATTACTAGTGAAATGATTCACTAAGGGGGCTGACACAAACTTGGGTTTATTCTTGATTTGTGCTGGATAATTCTTTGCTTGATTGCTTGGTTAGTGTTTCCAATCTACATTTTCACCAGGGGCACATGATGGGGTATACACCCATTACAACGCATCTTTTACTCCGCACTACCATTACAACGCGACTTTTACAACGCATACCATTACAACGCATTGCGCTGGGGGGCGCTCTAGGATAGGGAATAAGTATAATTTACTATCCAACACCTTCCCTAGGGTCCACGGGGACTGGAGTTAGAATAGTAAATTATACTTACCACTATCCAGCACCTCAAAGCGCTATGCGTTGTAATGGTATGCGTTGTAATGGTCGCGTTGTAACGGTAGGTAGTTGTAATAGTATGCGTTGTAACATGGTACATCCCATGATGGCGAATGCAACATTTTTTGTTCTACGGTTAAGAATTGATTTTGTTTAAATTGTACACTGCCTTTTGTAAAGGCGGAGCATTAAATAGTTTGGCTGCATGCTGTGCAAATTCCCACACTTGTGATGGCCTGTGACAGGTTTCAAATTCCATTGGGAATGAAGATCTTTTTTTAGCTTGTTGTAGAGTACTAGCTCTAACAATTTGCTGGCCAATACTTTTTGTTTTTCTTCATGGCAAAAAGGGGCAGATCAAATCTGCATTCTGAGTTTTTTTTATAATGTGCCAATTGTTAACAATGATTTTCTCAAAGTTGTTTGTCTGTGGACAAAATGTTGACACGCAGACCAATTTGTGCATAGTTTTTTTCTCTTTCTTCATCAACAAACATTCCTGTGGCATGAACCAGACTCTCTTAATTGAATGTTTTAGAAATTTTTGGGGATAGCCTCTCTCTTTTAGTTTTTGCTTGAGTGTTTTAGCGTGGACAAAATATTCTTCTTTTCTGGAGTAATTTCTTTGTATTCTCAAAAAATGTCCAAACAGTAGGTTGTCTTTTAGATTCTGAGGATGGAAACTTCTGTAATGGAGTGCATTATTTTTGTCAGTTGTTTTTTTATGTGGTGTTGTAAATAGTTCATTTTCCACTGACCTGACATCCACATCCAGAAATATCATACTAATTTTATTTCTAGAAATACTGAATTTGATGTCTGGACTTCGTTTGTTGAGCCAGTCATGAAAGTCCATCAACTCTTGCTCGTTGCCACTCCACAGTCACCAAATATCATCAAGATATCTTAGCCACTGTGTGATATGCTTGCAAAATGTATTGTTATTATAAATTAATTTCTTCTCGAACATAGCCATGAAAAGTACTGCCATCTCCAGTGCAAATGGACAGCCCATGGCAGTCCTTTTATTTGAAAAAAGAAATCAACTTCGAGCTTGAAATAGTTCCTTTTGAGAGCGATAGATTCCAAAGTGACTAGGAATTGTGTGGGAACCTGGTGTGGTCGCTTGTCTTTTTTATAGGTAATGCTCAATGACTTCCAATGCTTCGTATTGTGGAATTTGAGGATATAGTGAGATCACTTCAAGTGATACCAACCACTGTTCCTGTGTGTCAAAATACAGTCCTTCGACTTTGTTTATGAAGTCCATTGTATCTCGTAAACATGAAGCGGTTTCTTTTAAGAAGTTTAAAAAAAAATATTTGATTCTTTATACGCCACAGACAATGCACTAATCTGTTTCAACAGACCTTAGTGCACAAGAATAGAGAAGTTGAGTAATTTTATGTTTCCTTACAGAAACATTGGCCAGGTGTAAAATTGTACATCAAAAATTAGATTGTAACACAGCACATTTAGGACATATTATTGCTCCATGACAATTCTAAAAGAAGTATCCACCATCTTCTGTTCACAGAAACAAAAACGGATAACAGAACAGATCCACACAAGCTGTAATGGCACGCTCACATGAGCAATGAGCTACGGGGCTTATAAGGTACTTGAAATACCATAATTTCAAAAACAAAAATTGTGAGGAAGGTCCAAATTATCAGAACACAAACGCACACATTTCTGTTGTTTCAATATTCACAGAACATGACCAGTTAATGTCCTGAGGAGAATCTTGTTAACTGCATGAGGTTCGAAACACGTTGCCGAGAAAACCCTTGGGGACATTTTTGGCAAGAATAGTACAGGTCTAGGGGGCAATTGTACAAAACAGTCATCCCATCAAATCTAAATCAATTTGCAATTCCCAAGATTTATTATTTGGCAAGAGATTCACGTTTTAAAGAACAACAGTGATTGTTACCTCTGGTTTTAGTTAGGGGACTGGTAATTTGATTATTCTCTCAGGTCTTGTATAGGCGCGGGCAGAGACCTCCGCTCCGTCGGCGGAGTGTGCAGAAATGTCCCTACTCCGCGCTCTGCTGAGAATACGGAGTAGGGAAACAATCTCGGACTCTGCAGCGGAGCGGAGTTAGCCAGCCCCCCGCTAAATTGGCCCCCGCCGCCACCTCTCTAATAAAATAATAGTAACAAGTTAATTTTAAAAAATTAAGTCACTTACCTGTATTGCACCATTCAAGGGCTGTCCCCCTCTTTCTCGCCTGACATCTTGCACGAACTGCACATGAGCGCGAGCATGCGTAGTTCATGAAAAATCTTTGGTGAGGAGGAGGAGGGCAAGCCGGGGACGCTGCAATCCAGGTATGTGACTTTATTTTTTTTTTTTATTAAGTTATCACTATTATTTTATTAGAGGGATGGAGGCGGGTGGCGGAGCGGAGCAGAGTTTTCCTACAACTCCGTGGACCTCCACGTAGTTGAACTCTGCCAGCTCCGCTTTCAATTTTCATTTGTAATGTTGATTTAATGATTATGGTTTATTTTGCCACAGTTTTTATGACATATGAGATGTATCTCAAGCACTGATTGATTCAGAAATGTTCTGTGTTAATAAGGTCACATAGTAAAAGAAAGCCAAAAGTGGTCTCATTGACATGTAAGAAGCTATGTTACACTTTATAATCATTTTGAATTTTGTTTAATAAATACAAGGGTCCAGTTAACTGATTCACTGACCTTGAAATTAATTTATGTGTAGATTATCACAGCTATGTTTATTTTCTGTATATATCACTTTCTAAAAGTGGCAATTTACAACACACAATTAAAAACCACAGTTCCTAAAAGGTGAGTTATTAAATTAAAAGTTCAGAGAGCCCAAACTCCAAATCTATAGATGTTCCCAATTGAAAGTTACACTTGTAAAATGTTACTAGGCAGATGCAATGAAGGCCTATGGGAGAGCTAGGCCTTGCAATAGTACATGTAAAACCCATCATTACATATCCTACCTTTAACATACACTGCACAGTACCCAGTGGGTACACTGTTTGAGTTTAAGTTTATTTGCATAGTTAATTAAAACCATTGCTTACAGTAAAACCAGGTCAAATGTGCAAAGTAAAAGATATAAAAGGTAAAATTATGAGCATCTCAGTCCAGCTCTTTTTTTTTTTAAGTTTTATTGTTTTATTGCAAGGAAATACAGCAGTACATATTTAGCAAAATAACACAATATCTTCATAAAGTACTTAACAAATTATAACACACTTATAAGTCAAGCAACATAGTAAATTAAATCCATTCGGCAATTGGTGGCCAAATTTTCTCCCCCAAAACTCTTTTTTTAACCCCCTTTAGCTTGTATATAGCAGATTCAATATTATACATAAACAATAATTTTTCACGCCACACATAAAATGAAGGCGGCTCCGAACTAATCCATTCCTTAGTAATGCAAGATCTAGCTGCAGCCATACAAAGAAATAAAAAGTAAGAAATAGGTTTTGGCCTAGTAACAGTATGATCAATGCCCAGCAACAACAATTCCGCAGTTATCTTAATCTCACATTTGACAATAATAGATAAAAAAAATTCAATATGTTGAAACAACGTAGAGAGTTTAGGACAAAAAAAAACATATGCAATTCGTCAGCTGCAAATAGCCCACAGCGACTGCAGTTCGTACCTGTCGTCGTACTCCACTTAACAACTTTACTTGGGGTATAATAAAGATTATGAATACACATAAAATGTTGGGATTTCATCCTCCCTGTTATTAAACAATCTGAAGCCATTTTAATCGATAACAAAATATCAACATCAGGTATACCTAGGGTGTTAGCCCATTTCAGCTGACATTGTCCTAAATCATCCCCATATTCCTGAATTAAACTTGAGTAAATAATTCCTATAGGGGTTTTTTTTTTTGCAAAAGTTCTAACAATACAATTTTAGCTGGGGAAATTAAAGGATGGTTCTGTAGGAATCTTCGAGGTTGAAGAAATTTAAAAAAGTCATTTCTTCCCACAGAAAAATTGTTCATTAAATCCTGGAATGAAACAATTTGGTCATTACTGAATAAATCTCCCAAATACCGTATTCCATTCTGCTGCCATCTATACATAGTTAAATCACAAAATATTTCTGGTAGAAGGCCCTTTGATATGAGGGGAGTAGAAAAGTTTAGTTTACATAGTTTTAGATGTTTTCAAACTTTTTGCCAGACTCCAAAAGCTGCCTTCAGTATCTTATATTTTGTTTTTTTTGTGATAACTAGGCTCTACAATCCTCAGAAAGCTGCCCTTAGCTTTCTCATCCATAATCATTTCGTAAATTGACGGAGTCTGACAGTTCAGCACTTCTACTCTATCTTCCATAATTAAGGGGCTTATATATTGCAATGCGGCAGATAAATAATAGAAAAGAAAATAAGGAACATTCCATCCGCCACATTCATTACTGAGTATCATTTTCTTTGATGCTTTCCTATGACGTTTATAACCCTATAAAAACCGAAAAGTAGTTCTTTCTAGATTTTTAAAGCAGAGCAATTGAAATTCTAATGGTATTGTACGATACAAATACAGTACTTTTGGTAAAATCATCATTTTTAAAATGTTAAGTCTACCGTAAAGTTATAAATGTAAGTGGTCTAGGCGCTGCAGTGAAGCATTAATTTGAGTTATTATGGGGTTTATATTGCGTTCTGGTATCTTCTCTACGGGCAGGGAGATCTTGATTCCTAGATAAGTGACCTCTGAGATAGTGGAAATATTTAAAGGTGGCTTATCTCCTGAACAAAGAATTTGTGTTTTCGCCAAGTTGAGTTTGTAGCCAGAAAAAAGCCCAAATTGCTTAGCAATGTCGTCAATCGCTGGTAGGGTTGTCTGAACATCAGTAGTAGTTATCACTATATCATCAGCATAAGCTAAAACTCGATAATTAACATTGGCTAGATGAATTGGTTTAATTTTATGTTACAAAAAAACGGTTAATTAGAGGATCAATATAAAAAGCAAAAAATAAAGGGGAACAGGGACAACCTTGTCGGGTGCCCCTGGTAATTGAGAAGGGAGGGGAGATTTGCCCATTAATTCGAATATACGCTTTAGGAGCGATGTACAAGGTTTTTAAAGATTTTATAATACCAGGGCCTAATCCCTTCTTAGATAAAAGTTCCCACAGGTAGCCCCAAGCAACCCAGTCAAAAGCTTTCTCAGCATCTAGAAATATTAGTCCTATATTAGACCGAGTTGCTTGGGACCAATCCAAAAACGAGATCACTCGCCGAATGTGGTCAGCAGTGTCTCTAGCAGGAATAAAGCTGTGTTGATAAATAGAAACTAAGGGAGAAATGATATTGGATAATCGTAAAGCTAGAATTTTAGAATTTTTTTTACTGTCGGCATTTATGAGTGATATGGGACGGAAAGATGAGGGTAATAGCGGGGGTTTGCCTTTTTTAAGAAACACAGTAATTATAGAATCATGCCATGATTGGGGGGCGCTGCCCTGTTGAGTTCTCAGACATAAATCCACTAGTTCTATTTTTAAGGCACTCCTAAACTGTTTAAAAAACTCTAAAGGAATAGCGTCAGGGCCCGCTGCTTTTCCTGAGGCTAGAGACATTAGAGAGAGTTCAATTTCCTCCCAAGTAAATGGTAAATCTAATTTCTCCTTCTCTTCGCTAGATAAAGTGATATTCAAAGCTGATTCAACAAACTGAGTAATCTGATCTTAACAATCTAACCTAGCATCCTCAGTATAAAATTTAGAGTAGAAGTCACTAAATACTTTAAGAATGTCTTCTATTTTGTTGACAGTCATCCCTGTCAGGTTATTTATTTTATCAATACTAGCAAATGTCGCTTTCTGTCTAGCCCTCTTAGCCAAATGTTTACCTGAGTTTTCTCCAACTTCATAAACCTCTGTCCTAAAGGCGGAAACTTGTTGAGCAAACTTTGTAGCAAATCCCTGATGAATCTTGACTTTAAGGGTCATTAGTTCCTTTGTAATGCTTTCAGTAGCTGATCCTTTATTACATGCCTGCATAAGCTGAATTTCTAGCGATCTTAGGTTTTTCATTTATAATTCTTCTCCCATTCTAGCCTCCTTTTGTTTTCTTATTGAGTAGCTCAGTGTTTCTCCCCGGACCCCACATTTAAAAGCATCCCAGACTATTTCTGCAGATGCAGTACCTCTGTTGTTAGAAAAAAATTCCGGAATCCAAATACTCATATGATCAACATAGGATGAGTCATACAATAATTTGCGGTCAAATGACCATGATCGGGGGGTGGAAGGAGTGATTAATTCAAACTAAAAGTTATGGGATTGGGGGGCGTGGCCAAGATGGCGACGGAGTAAGACGTGCCTGCGTGCTCCTCCGGCGCCACAAGCCTTTCATCGCCTTGTATAGCTGTCCTGGGGCAATCTTTGCTCCAGAATCGACTTTATTGGGGTTGCTGAGGTGCCCTGCTTGCTTTTGAGCCATTCCCCGTCGAGCTACGACCAAGAACAGTGGACTTAGCCGAGGTGATGAGGCGGCGACGCACGAGATTGGTGCGGCCTACACTGCATCGCCCGGTGATCTTCGGCTGCTATTACCCGGGGGATCCTGGGCCACCGCGACCTGCGGAGAAGAACACTCACAGTACAGGACACCCTGACTGGGTCCGTCCCGAGCCTAACCTACTCCCCGGTGGATCATTTCGGCCAACGTCGTCTGGACGAGGTGGCGGGGAGGCGCCGACCTGTCTGGCGGTTGCTGGACAGCGCAGAGGGACGTGAGGGGAAGCGGTGCTGATCCGACCCTACCCCATACAGCCCGGGGGGCGATCCAACGAACATTGAACGTGCACGGCGATCGCTGTCCCCTGATAGCTTCGGCCTCCTGGTGTCGGCAGAGCGTGGCCTGATATCCCGGGTCGCTCCTGGCAAGCGCGGAGCGCGCGGGGGCTCGCCGCGGCTCCCCATCATGTCAACGAGGAACCGCATGAATAAACCGGGGAAGGACGGTCCTGGGAAGGGTCCGTCTGCATCGCCCCCTGGTTCCTGCAAGTCACCCCCGAAGGACTACGGGGACGGCCCTGTCACGAAGGCCTTCTTGATCGAACTTTTTGCATCCATCAAGGACGACATCACGGAGCTAAAGTCACAGCTGGCCTCCGATCTGCGCGAGGTCCGCCGAGATGTGGATGGCATTGGATAGCGGGTGGCGACCCTGGAGAACCATGATCTAGGCCTAGCGGGTGACGTCCACCACTTACAGCAGGACATGCTCAGACTGCGGGAGCAAAATTTGGACCTTCAGGCCCACTGCGAGGATTTGGAAAATCAATCCCGCCGTAATAACATTCGAATCCGAGCGGTACCCTGGGAAGGAGAAGGTGGAAACTTGCGGGAATACGTGGAGGCCCTTTTTCTGCAGATTCTAGCAGAGGCAGATCTTTCGGAGATCCGCATGGACAGAGTTCATCGAGTTGGGTTGCCACGTGGCGCGCGTGCACCGCCACTGGACATTTTAGTTTGTGTCCACGACTTTCAATTGAAAGAGAGGATCCTACCGAAGGCCAGGGATATCAACGACCTACAATTTCGGGGACACAGCCCCCAGCTTTTTCAGGACTTGGCGGCCTCCACGCTACAGAAGCGGCGGGATTTCCGCCCGGTCACGGTTTTCCTGCGGGAGCACGGGGTGTCCTACTCCTGGGGCCACCCCTTTCGACTCATCTTTCGATGGCAGAACAGACTGGTGCAAATACGATCCCTGGCAGCTGCCAGGGAACTTCTGGGCATGGAGGAGGAGGCCGCGCCCGCTGGCGCCAGCGCTTCCCCAAGACAACAACGCCGCTCCTCGGCATGGCAGAGAGTGGGCCGCACTGGAATGGCGGATGGCCCGAATCCATCGGTGAGCCAAAGTGAGAGGGGAGAGGCCCTTGCCTCGGTGGCTTTGGTGACTGACTCGAGCCGGATAGACAGCTCTTCGGCAGCTTAGGCTTCACAAACATTGGCCTGTGGGGCCGGAGGGGCTCTACCACCTCAGGTACACTGAGGGACCTTGCTCCACTGGAGGGTTACCCCGACCCTGAACTCGAGGGGGGCATTACCTGGGTCTTCTACCCCCGACCCTTATGGTCATGTCCAGCTGCATCTTCTTTTGGTCTATTTTCTCTCTATAAGGTTCTGGGGTTGTTCTCTTTGTATAAATTCTTGTGGTTCCTTTGGAATGGGGGGGGTGTTGATTTGGAATGGGCTCAGTGGTGGTAGCAATGGATCTGGTATGACTGTGGGTGTGTTCGGGCTGTTTATGGCACTACAAGGGCCACTATATGGAGCGGGGTGGGGGTGGGGAATGTTTAAATGATGCCAGTCACGATAGGTTCATGGAATGTTAAGGGCCTTAATTCCCCCCAAAAGCGTCAGAGGTGTGGAAGTACATTATAGATCATCATCTGGATGTGGTAGGACTGCAAGAGACTCATTTGGCTCGTAGAGACAAAACTAGGCTTAAGAATCGGCAATACCCACTGATTTACAGGTCTTCGGCCGCCACTAAGCACCGGGGGGTGGCACTCTTGTTCCGCTCTACACTACAATTCCAGCCTACGGGGGTGCGCAGCGACAAGGCGGGTAGATGGCTGATGGTGAAGGGGGTGCTCCTTGGCAAACTCTGCACGTGGGTGGTTCTCTATGCGCCGAACACGATCCAAAATGGGTTCCTTGAAGCTTTCTTGCGGGAGGTGGGGGACTTTGGGGAGGGTGCTTTGGTGGTAATGGGGGATTTCAATCTGGTTTGGGACAAAGACCTTGATTGCTCGCACCAGCAGCGGACGGAGGCAGGCCTCTTTTCCTCCGAGTCACGCGATGCTATGGCAAGCTTGGGTCTCATTGATAGCTGGCGCGCCCTTAACCCCCACACTAGAGATTACACATTCTTCTCCCATGTTCACCACACGTATTCGCGTCTTGATCACGTCTTTCTGCACCAGTCGTTACAAGGGGACCTGAGGGACAGTAGGATCTTCCCGCTCTCTGTATCGGATCATAGCGTCCTAGCAGTGTGCCTGACTTGGGCCCCGGGGACGTCCCCCCACCGCAAATGGTACTTCCCTGTCTCTCTTATGCGAGATCAGGAGTCATGTACAAAACTCAGGGTGGCCATTGCTGAATTCTTTGAGTTTAATAAGGAAGAGGACACTTCGGTTTTCACCCAATGGGACGCCTTTAAGGCGAAGACACGGGGCACGTGCATTGCCTTAAACTTCGCCTTGAACAAACTTAGGCGTGAGGAAAGGGAGGCGCTGGAGGCGGAGCTGATGACACTTGAAACTGCGCACAAACAGAATCCTTCTCGAAGGACGCTCCGTCCGCTTACGGCAGTGCGGGGTAAACTCAGGGCCCACTATAATAACCGGGCAGAGTATACCCTCCTGCGCTTACGGCATCTCTCTTACGCACAAGGCAATAAAGTGGGGAGACACCTGGCACGACAGCTTCGCGACAAGCGTGAGCGAGAATACATAGGGGGCATCCAGGTGCCCTCGGGAGCCTTGGAGCATCAAGACGCGGCCAAGGCGGAGCTCTTCGGCAAATTTTATGCCGCCCTGTACTCGGCGGATAGCCTGGTGCCGGAGGATCAGGAGGAGTACCTGAGGGCTCATCCGCTTCCGCCGGTTTCCAAGGAGTGGAATGATCTTTTGGAGGCCCCCTTTACTAGGGAGGAGGTGTTGGCCGCGATCAAGTCCCTTAAGCCACTTAAGGCACCTGGCCCGGATGGCTTCACGGCACCCTTCTATCAGACCTTTGCCTCTGAGTTGGGCGACTTTTTGGTGACACTCTTTAATGGCATGAGGGAGGCGGGTCAGACTACGGGCTCTATGGCGGAGGCGATGATTTCGATTATCCCCAAAGCCGGGAAAGACCCCTCAAAGTGCGAGTCCTACCAGCCCATAGCTCTACTGAATGTGGATGCTAAATGATATTCCTCCATCTTGGCTGCACGACTCCAGGACCTTATGCCTGCCCTCATACATCCCGATCAGTCGGGATTCATAAAGGGTCGTCAAACCCACGACAACACAAGAAGGCTGATTCACCTAATCGAGAAGGCCAATCGCTTCAAGATCCCTGCGGTCTTGGTGGGCCTTGACGCTGAAAAAGCATTCGACCGGGTAGACTGGAACTTTCTCTTTAGAACGCTGGCGGCCTAAGGTTTCTCCCCCAGATTTATAGCTATGCTGCAGGCCAACTACCATGGTCCTCGGTCGAGGGTCATGGTCAATGGCCATGTTTCCTCTTTCTTCGCGCACTCCCGGGGTACACGGCAGGGCTGTCCCTTGTCTCCCCTTCTCCTTGCGCTCAGCATTGAACCCCTAGCTCTTAGGATACGGGAAGACCCGGGCATCAGTGGACTCCCCTTTTCAGGAGAACAGCATAAAATTTCCCTCTTTGCTGATGATGTTCTGCTGTCACTGGCAGACCCGGGAAGCTCCCTGCCACGGGTACAGGAGGTGCTTTCTCAGTTTGAGGCAGTGGCGGGTTTTAAGGTCAATCCTAGCAAATCCTATATCCTTAACCTCACGTTATCATCTGCTGAGGTGGACCGCATCCGGCCACTCACGCCCTTGTCGTGGGCCAGCTCCTCTATACAGTATCTAGGTGTCCGGCTGACCTCGTCCGTCGCCACTCTGTATGCGGCCAACTTCCCGCCTCTGTTGACCCAGATACAGCTCGAGCTTAATCGGTGGAAGCCCATGTTCATTTCTTGGCTGGGCCGAATCCATGCTATTAAAATGACGATGCTCCCCAAGCTCCTATATCTGTTTCAAGCGCTCCCTATTACATTGGATTGGGCCTTTTTTAGGCGTATTAAGACCATGTTCCTACATTACGTTTGGCAGGGGCGTCGCGCTAGACTTTCCTTCCTTACGCTGCAACGGCCTTTGAGGAAGGGTGGGGTCGGCCTCCCGGATATGCACCTCTATTACAAGGCTGCGCAACTTCGAGTGCTGGTGGAGTGGACCCAGATGGATTCGGAGAAGCACTGGTTGCATATGGATAGAAGTGTGGCGGGGAGGTCGATATGGGACCTGGTCTGGAAGGCGAAGGGGGATCGCCCTCGGAATGCCTATATTAGCACTCCTACGAGCACTACCATGAAGGTATGGGACTCGGTCTCCAGCGATGAGAGGTGGACTTCCTTCCCGTCCCCCTTTCCGCCGGCGCTTGTTGAGGGTCCCTTTGATGTGTGGAGGGCGGGAGGGTGTCACGCGCTTATGCACCTGTTTCACGGGTATGAGCCACTCACCTTCCATAATGGCATGCGTGACTATGCGGTGTCACCGTCCGAGCGTTACCGACATGCCCAAATGCTACACTGGGCGTTGTCACCAGAGGTGCGGGACGCAGCGACCAGGCCTCCTACAGATTTTGAATTCTTTATCACCCGCACCGCATCCATGAGGGGGGTGATTTCATTCCTGTATGGCCTTCTGCTTGCTACAGCTATCTCGCCTCGCCCTCGATATATGGGTTTGTGGGAAGAGCACCTGGGTCGAGATATCTCCGACGAGGAGTGGACTCACCTCTGGCGTGACTTGCACAGATTTAATCATTCCATGGATCTTAGGGGGGCCCACATGAAAACGATGTTGGACTGGTATCTGTACCCAGCCCGGTTGAAAAGGATTTTTACCTCCACATCGGATAGGTGTTGGCGAGGATGTGGCCTCTTGGGGGATTTTCGCCATATTTGGTGGGACTGCCCAGTCATTCGCCCCTACTGGGAGGAGATACTGTCACAAATTAAAGATGTGCTGGGTTACCCGGTACCTGACTCGATAGGTTTTGTTCTATTGGGTCTCCGTGATCCACTCCTGGAGCATCAGACCAGGGCGGATAAACAAATCCTTTGGCTTTGCATTGGTGCTGCCAAGCTGACCTTGGCGGCGGCCTGGAAAAAGAAAGAGGCCCCAGCACTTTCCCTCTGGCATGCGAGGTTGTGGAAACTGTTGAGTATGGAGCGTATGGCGGTTGTTTTCAGAGGAGATTTCAAAAACTTCGTTTTTCGATGGGGCCCCCTGGTCCGTTTCCTCTCTCAAGGTCTGCCAACGGCGGTTTGCCCGTCGACTTTGTGTGCACTTCACTTGTTCCAGGTGTGAGAGGATGTTTTGATGTGTGCCTGTTACTTAGCTGCCACCACTGGGGGGAGGGGGGGTGGAGGGTTGAAGGAGTTTAGGGGGAGGGTGTTCTGTTCCTTCTGTCTCTATGGGGGGTGGGTTTTTGTGCTTCACCTCGCTGCATTGTTTTTCGTTAGCGGAGGGACGAGGAGGCGCGAATTAGACTGATTGACTGAGCCCCCGACTTGGGTGGTTTATGCCTGGCGCCACTGTGAGCCCTTATATGGACTCCCCCTTGGGGCGAACATTATTCGCTGGCGAACTTTGGGATCCATCCTGGCTCGTGCGGCCGCATTGACGAATCTTCTGCAATGTTCAGTCTCCTCTGCCATGTAATGTGAGCTCCTGCGAGGGCTTTTTTCGTACTTACTGTGTTTCTATCTTTCTCTTCCTTTCTTCTTTTTCCTTCTCGTACTTTCAATAAAAATATCTTTAACAAAAAAAGTTATGGGATTATGATCTGAAATAATTTTTGGTAGCACCCCATATTCCACTTGAGTAAGCTCATTATATAAGCACTAAGATACGAAGAAGTAGTCCAATCTAAAAAGTCTTTGATGTGGGGCAGAAAAAAAGTATATCCACACAATCCTCCCCTTTTCTCATACCCTACATCTAACATTCTGTATTCTTGAATTATCCCTTTAAGTGCCCCAAACACCTTCTTCTTCCTGCCTTTATATGGGATACTGCCATAGATATTAAATGTTTCATCCAAATGTACATTAAAATCTCCACATAATATGATATTAGATGACCATTGAGCTAACTCCACACTTAGATGATTAAGGGCAGTGGGGTCGTCAATTATAGATGCATATAATGAGCATATAGTAATAATCAATCCTCCAACTTTAGGTTCAGCAATAACCCATCATCCTAATGAATCTTCTTTAACTTTTTTAGTTTCACCCAATCCAAATCTCTTTAAAATTGCAACCCCTCTTATTGTAGAGCTCTGACGAGAGCACCCTACGACTTCCAATCCAAGATCTCTTAGCCACCCTCTATTAGACCAAGCGATATGAGTCTCCTGTACACAGACTACATCCAGCCGCATAGTTTTTACCATCTGAGCCATTATACCCCTTTTTCTTTTATCATTTAAACCACAAACATTGATAGAGCATATCGTCAATTTAGCCATTATATTCTTTTAGTAACTTAGCACAGTTAAACATATAATAACAAACAATTCCAAAATTCGACACCTGCCATAAATGGATCATGAACTTAGAATGAGAACATCTTTCAGCTGTATGTCCTTGCACCACAAAAAAAAAATTGTTTTCCACCCATAACCCCCCCAACTCATCCCCCCCAACCCACCCTTTCCCCAACACCCCCCCCCCCCCCACCGGAAGCGTAAGGGCTAATGCCCTCATTGATGGTAAGTGAGTATGGGCTGTTAGTTCTGCCCGGGCCAACCCGACCTGAAAAATAATATACCTCTGGTACAAAGAAAAAAAAAAGACATAGAGGTAAAGCACAACTAGAAGAGCCGCCCACTCAATCTAAATATAGTTATTATCCTTAGCCTTTATCCTATGAATCATTATTACATGGTTTCTAGAAATTGTTGTACTTTGATCTCTGATACAAAGTAGATAGTTCTCCCCTTATGCACAACCTTAAGCTTAGCTGGATTTAAAAGAAAGGCTTGTCCCCCCTTAGATTGTATTGGTGCCATTAACTGTTTAAGTCTCCAACGTTGTTGCACTGTTGCAGAACAAAAATCTGGTCGAACAAAAAATTCGTGCCCCAGACCCTTTCTAGTTTTAGATGGCCTTGCCAAGTCATATAGAATCTCACGAAGTAGATACTTCTGCAAACTTATAAGAATAGCTCTTGGATTTTTATTACCTCCCTCCTGATCATGTTTTTGGTTGAAAGGAAAGCGATAAGCTCTTATGACTTCTTTATCCCAGTCCCATCCTTTGAGATCCTGAAAGGCATCTGAGAACATCTCTACAACAAACCGTCGAACATCCTTTCCTTCTTATTTTTCTGCCACTCCCAGTATACGTAGGTTGTTACGCCGTGCGCAATTTTCCAGGTCGGTTAATTTCCAATCGACATCTTGTCTAGTACTATTGAGATCTTTGATTGAGGTTTTTTGTAAAGTTAATTCATCCTCTACCGCAGATATGCGGGTTTCAGTCTCCTGTACTCTCAGATTAGTGTCCGTACTTGACTTAGCCAACCGGCGAACAACATTCTGGAGCTTGCGCACAGCTCCTTGAGTGCGAAGCCCCTCCGCTTTAGTTTCCTCTCTGTGAGTCATGATCATTCTGTACATTGACGTCTCTAATTTGTATATTGACTTCAGTGTAACCTCTTCATCTCCCTCCAATAACTCTGGAGATTCAGGATCAGTTTCTACATTCGTACCAACCCCTTCCCATTGCGGTTGACTTATAGACCCTATATTTTCACCTGTTTTGGCCTCTATGACCCTACGGACAGTGTTAGGGGCTCCTTCATTCAATAAAAAGTCAGATCCAAGCAGATCTTCTTCTGAAACTTGATTACAATCGTCGGCCCAGTCTTTTACAAGCGGATGACCCTCACTAAGTAACTCATCTTCAAGATCCCCTTCGGATGTTATCGACACATCAGACATAGAGAAAAATTGGCCCCCTGATTCAATGGAGTCTGCATCATGCTGTTCATTCGTCCTAGGCGAAACTCTGACTTCCTCTACAGCATGACAAAGTTTGGATAGTGCATCGTCACTCACTCCCGCTCTTGCTCCAGCTCCTTCCTCAGCTGTTGTCATTGCTAAGTTTACAGGAGATTTAGCTAAATGAATAGCGTCAAGATTTTTAGGAATAGCGCCAGGTAAAGCCTTGGAAGAGGTCTGCTCATTAATGCTGTTTTTAGAGGGATTAGTTTTTTTTTTTTCCTAAATAGTTCAGGTATTATAGGTTCTTTAGTAGTCCCATTTGCTTGAGAGTTCCGATTTTCTGGCTCTGTTACTGTTACTGTCATCGGTGCTGTTCTCATTTTTTCTGTAGCTCCTGGCGTGGTATTTACAGGGTTGACTAAATTATTAGCATTTTTTTTTGTTTCTCTGCCTTTGGGGGCCATAACTGAACCTTCAATTGTTATGTTAGCAGGATACAAACCTTTATGCAGCCCTTATGTAGCTAATTAGAGAAAACTCTGTAGCAATTTAAAGTGGTTTATCAGTCTCAGTAAGCCTCCAAAACAAAAACTTATGGTTTCATTTATTGCATTAGATCAAGCACAGAGTCTTCAATCTCCTTTCACTTTGTCTCCTTTTTTTTTTATCTGCTCTCCACACGCCTTTAACAAATGTTGCAGCTCTCACCTGCAACTTGGTAAATATGAACGCCACAATCTTTTCAAACTCAGCACTAATTGAAACAGCTCACCGCTTGATTTGAAGCGATCCCAGACGTGGTACTCGGCAGTTTCAGCAATCCCTTAAGCTGCTGCTACAATGTTGCGACGATAGATACAGAGAGCTCTCAGCTCAGCTCCCCGGTCCATGCCGGTGCCCCCGCCTCTCCCGCAGAAACGCCGTGAATCGCGTCTCCGCCCGCAACAAGTAGGCTCCAGCCACCGCACCACACTGACCTCAGCAGCAGCAACAATCCGCAAATGAAGCATCACGGATCCCGTCTTCACCCACAGTAACTAGCAGCGCCCGACCGCCGCACCAGCCAAGTGGCAGCCACGCGGCAGCAGCGTGGAGGCACCAAACACGCCGGTCTCACTCTCCAATAACGCCAAAGTTCGAAAACTAGTTCAGCGGCCAGATAGACCCACGTAACCCTCGCAGCTTATCCCGAATACTTGGATAAGGTTTTTAGCTTGCAGCAGAAATGAAACAAACGCCGGTTAAATCCAGGTCGAGTCGGACATCAGGCAGAGAACAGCACAGCTCCTCACACGGCTGCAGTAGCGGCCGCCATCTTGCTTCCGATTTGCTCTCAGTCCGGCTCTAAAGCCCTTAGCATTTTTAACATTTGTCTGAGCATTTCTAGGTTTGTACAAAAGGTCCTACGATTAAAAGTCTTATACAAAAAAAGGTTCTGTACAGTCGGTCTTAAAATTATTGTATGTTCTTTAGAGGTAACCCGCAGTGGCTTTAGCATCATAGCACATCGGCCAGAACCCAGATCTTAATAATAGTTTAATTTGAAATGCGTTTACATACAGCATACATGGTCCCAGTGCGATTAGAGATGAATCCGAGAGGATGGTCTTTTTTGGGGCATATTCCCAGAGATAGGTAGAATGAGAAGGCTAAGCCTTGTTTGTCTTACGTGATCTTAAGCAGTTTTTGTTCGGCTATCATTAGAAATTTTGCTAGACGACAATTTAGCTGTATATTTTCTGGATTTAGACAGGCTAACACAGCTTGCCTCCTGGTGCGAATGCCTTTTTGATTGAATATTTTTTTTAGGAAATTGCACAGTGCTTGAAGCATTCCTTTGCATAGGCAGATTAAGTGTAGTATGTCGCCTGATTTAGCATTGCACAGACTGCAGGTGTTTTGTGATGCTTGCCTTTGCCATAGTGGAAGGTGCTGAGCACAAGGCAGAATTCCCAGTCTGTGCCTCATAAATCTAATTTTTATTGCCTAGGGGTACCCCTGATTGAAGTATGTTTGAGGACTGAATGCTTTATATGTGTTGAGAGTCATCCATGCATGAGCTCTGTTTGAAAAGGTTGCCTTATCTTCCACCAATGAGATTGGTTTGATGGTCTTCCAGACCAATTTTTTGAAGTTATGATAGCCAATTTGGGCATCCCAAAGCCCCGTGAGTTCGGTACATTCCAGGGCTATATGGAGATAATCTCTGGCTTGGGAAATCTCCCTGTGCTGTACATCATGCCACAGCAGATGGTTAAGCAAGTGAGTGGGGGCGCTTTTGATCTCTAACCAGCATATGATATATACCCCATACCTTGCAAGATCTTGTCGTAGAAGCCCAAACTCTAGCCTTATTTGGGCTAGGAAGGTGTAATTCGGAAGGCAGAGCATTTGTCTGTAGGCTTTAACCTGTGTGTTGTCCAATTCCTTTGCATCTCTGCCCCGCATGGCTTCGCTACCATATGCAATTGAAGGCAGTAGTTTGGCGTGGACTACCTTTAGTAGAGGAGTCAGAGTCGGCCCAGTTAGTTTGTTGGCAAGATTTTTGATTGTTAGAGCCATTAACAGACCCTTTCTTCTTGTTTCCTCCATCTGGGATTTGAACGTCCCCCCCGAATGTGACTCCTAGGTACTTGTATTCCTCAGCTGACTCGATTTTTGTGTCACCAAGGAACCAGTTTCTCTGAGATTTCTTTTTGTTGTTGTATATTGACATCGTGCGTGTCTTTTGTAGATTTATTTTTAAATTGTTTTCTGTGGCGTAATTCTGCATTGCCGTCAGTAGATGCTGTAGGCCGATGTAAGTATGACTTAGCAGAACTACGTCGTCTGCGTACATAAGATTAGTCAGTGTTTTACCACCTATCCTTGGTGAGTGTGAGTTGCAGGCATCTAGTACCTTTGGGAGGTCGGCCATGTACAGATTAAACAGGGTTGGTGCTAGCACACAACCCTGTTTTAGGCCTTTTGTTGTGGGTATTTTCGTGGACACGTGGGTACCTCCTCCTAGTTTCACCTGAACCCAGGTGTTTGTGTGTAGTAGCTTCAGCAAGTTTAGGATGGGTTGTGGTATTCCCCATTCTGCCAGTTTCCCCCACAGTCTGCTTCTATCCACATTATCGAAAGCAGCACTAAAGTCAATGTAGCATAGGTGTATAGGTAGTTTTGAGACTTTGGCTGCATCGATTATTAAGGACATTGTGAGAATGTTAGTGGTTGTACTAGTTGATTTGCGAAAACCGGTCTGATTCCATGGTATAGTAGAACTTGCCTCAGCCCAGGTTGTAAGTTCTTCAAGTATGGTGCCTGCGAAGTATTTAGCCTCATTGTCTATCAGTGCTGTTAGGTGGTAGTTGTTGGGATCTGCCTTGTCCCCTTTTTTATGGATTGGGGCTATTATCGAACCCTTCCAGGAATCAGGTATTATGTTCAGCCGCCTGACATCCAGGAATAGGGAGTGCAAAATTTCCGCCCAATCTTCACTCATTGCCTTAAATAGTGCAGGAGGGATGCCGTTTGGACCCGCGGCCCCTTCGTTCCTCCCTTTTGCGATCTGTTTTTTGGTTGTTGAAAGTGAAGTGTAACTGGCGTCGCCCAATGATCTGTTTTTATTGGATGAAAATCCCTCATCGCTCTTCTTAGTTGGGCTTTGTCTTTCATGTGCTAGCGGTTTTTGCGTGCTGGCCTGTTGTTGTCCGTGGCTTTCGGTGCAATAGTTGAAATGAGTTAAGAGGTATTTCGCCCAGGTTGATTCAGGAATGTGTGACCCAATTCCCGTGTGATGTGGGCGAATTATTCCGTTGACTGTATTCCAAAAGCGACCACTGTTATTGCTATTTATGTCACTTAGCAATTTTGCCCAGTGATCATTCTCCCATTCTCTGGTGATGTGCCATTTCAACTTTTTTAGTTTCGCCCTTTGTTCTTTCAAGGTCGCTCGCTCAATGACGTTCCCGGGGAATCTCCTTAGGTTTGCGGAGAGCTAGGTTTATTCTTTTTTTGATTGTCTTTATCTGTGCTCGGTGATCTTTCGTGATTTTGGTACACTGGGCCTACCTTATGGGTGACTTACATGTAAGACAAGGGAAGGTGAGGGCCTGACAAGTGGGTGCATTTGCCAGGTTGCCATGACAGTTGTTTACTGTGCACACAGACACTGTAGTGGTAGGTCTGAGACACATTTGAAAGTCTACTGGTGTGGGTGGCACACTCAGTGCTGCAGACCCACTAGTAACATTTGATTTACAGGCCCTGTGCACACATAGTGCACTCTACTAGGGACTTACCAGTAAATCAAATATGACTAACTTGGATAAGCAATCCTAATTACAATTTACATGGGGAGCACTTGCACTTTGGCACTGATCAGCAGTGGCAAAGTGCCCAGAGTACCTAAACCAGCAAAAGCTACAACCAACACATAATCCTAAATACAGGAGGGAGAGGCAAAAAAGACTGGGGAAACCATGCTAAAAGCTTATTGAAAGGGTAGATATGTATGGAAGAGCAGTAGAAAAAACTAGCAAATTCAACTAATGTGCTTACTAGAAGAACTGTAAATTTACAGACTAAAATAGCACATTGTAGTCAGAATGTTGGTAAATATTTCACAAAATTCACTAGGGGCCATATGTATCATACTTCCGTTTTGCGAATTTTAAATAGCGAATCTTAAGGAATTGCTATTTAGAATTCACAAAACGGTATGTATGTAGGTAATCTAGGAATTTTAGCGATTCCTTACTATTTTTTATTTGCGAATTCGCAAATTGCGAATTCGCAAATAAGGAATACTTCGCATTCATTTCTATGGGCCAGGTGTCCCATAGAAATGAAGGGGAAATTTGCTAATCGCAATTTGCTAATCGCAAATTGTGCGAATTTTCAAGGGTGCAGGGGGTGTCTCAAGAACACCCTGCTGCATCCCTGAAAATGACATGTGTGCGCATATGGCGCACATACAAGCCCTAAGGGCATGCATGTGCGTCACATGCCACAATGAAAAATGCCAATTTGTGCTTATTGAAAAGGAATCACAATTTACCACCAACTTTCAGTTGGTGGTAAATTACGATTCCTTAAACCAAATTCGCAAGAGAAAAAAGCTTCTTACATAGCAATTAAGGAATCGCAAAATTGTGATTCCTTAAATGCTATGGCAAAATAAGGAATCGCAAAATTTTGCAATTCCTTATTTTGCTACTTTTTCATACATTGCAAATGTGCAAAAATGGCCGTTTCCGGTTCGCAAAGGCCGAAATTCAGCGAATTTCGGCCTTTGCGAATCGAAAATAGCTTCAAACATATGGCCCTAGATCCCTAGATGTCTTGCAAACTTTACAAGCAGGTACAACTGAACAAATGCACATGTCATATCGAAGCGAGGACGCTTCAGGTTTAAGTAGTGTTTGGGGTCTCATAAACAACCATTGCGCTTCAAAAGAGCAAGGAGTGGAGAGATAAAAACTAATGGTATAGGATCATCCTCTAACAAACACACTGTTACCAGAGGGAATAAAAATAGTAAACAAGTTATCATTTACTACTCTTTTTCATTTATGTTTGGATGTCAAAAAAGAGGATTGAATATGTACATGAGAAAAGCTAAAGAATACGTTTCATAAGTTTTATGTTACCTGTGAATAAACAGAAAAATAAATTCGGTTGAAACCATTAAACACTTGTTTTGTATCTTTAAACAAATATATATATATATATCCATCAACTTAGCTTAATAATAATTGCTGGTTATGATTGTGATGCATGGCGTTCCTTTGGATACCCTTTTTCATTCTGCCAAGGTGGATAGTGATGATCTTCCTCATCATCAGACTATTTTTCTTCAGGATCAATATAGTCCTTTTCGGGTAGCTACATTATACACAAATAGGAATTATTTTAATGTTTCACTACTGACTAGTGTAAAGCTCCATCGCTTTTATGAATGTGCTTGAATCTTCTTTTTAACAATCCAAAAGTCCTTTCTGCTACAGCCCTTGTAAATCTATGTGCTCGTGTATATTGGCATTCAACTAAGGCGCAATTAGACATGGATGACTTGAACATGCACTGCCAACTACAAATGCAAGAAACATTTCTAACTGTATTTTTCAAATATATAACATATGTACCACATTAAGAGATGTTGCTTCCCCTAAATAAGGCAATCTCCAAATGCACCCTTAGTCAAATGATTATAGAATCCACAATTTTGAAACATATAGGAATCACGAGTACTCCCAAAAACAAACATCTATATAAATAAAAATGTAAATGTTCGTTTGTTCAAAATCGCAAATCTCCGAAAGTTCTTCACCGATTGGTTTGAAAATTTGACACAACGTTGGATTTTAATACGCGCATGTTTTTATATACACAACATTGGATTCCAATACGCGTGTGTCGAATACGCGCATGTTTTTAATCGAAAGCCCGAGCAGACACATAAAAATGTCAATGTTCGTTATTTCAAAATCTTAAATCTCCGAAAGATCTTCACCGATTGCTTTTACATTTTTACACAACGTTGGATTCGATTAAGCGCGTGTTTTTATATACACAACATTAGATTACAGTACGCGAGTGTCGAATACGCGCGTGTTTTTAATCGAAAGCCCGGACAGACACATAAAAATGTCAATGTTCGTATGTTCAAAATCTTAAATCTCCGAAAGATCTTCACCGATTGCTTTTAAATTTTTACACAACGTTGGATTCGATTAAGCGCGTGTTTATATATACACAACGTTGGATTCGAATACGTGCATGTCCAATACGCCCGTGTTTTTAATCGAAAGGCCGAACAGACCCTAACGATTTGGTTGCTGCGCAACAACTACAAGGGACGCATAGAGACAATAGTCTACATATATTAGGATGGACAGTTGGTGTCAGGATGGCAGACCGGGAAGTGGGCGGAGGGATGGGGGAGGAGTTGGTTCACTTTGCAACATTAGCGCGTGTTTATATATACACAACGTTGGATTCGAATACGCGTGTGTCCAATACGCGCGTGTTTTTAATCGAAAGGGCAAACAGAGCCTATCGATTTGGTTGCTGCGCAACAACTACAAGGGACGGACGCATAGAGACAATAGTCTACATATATTAGGATGGACAGTTGGTGTCAGGATGGCAGACCGGGAAGTTGTTGGAGGAAGGGGGGAGGAGTTGGTTCACTTTGCAACATTAAGAAAGGACGCTTAGAGACAATAGTCTACATATATTAGGATGGACAGTTGGTGTCAGGATGGCAGACCGGGAAGTGGGTGGAGGGAGAGGGGAGGAGTTGGTTCACTTTGCAACATTAGCGCGTGTTTATATATACATAACGTTGGATTTGAATACGTGTGTGTACAATACACACGTGTTTTTAATCAAAAGGCCGAACAGACCCTATCGATTTGCTTGCTGCGCAACAACTACAAGGGACGCATAGAGACAATAGTCACAAAAACATATTGTGTACCCACAAGCATTGCGAAATTAAACATATTAGAAACGTGCGCTTACTCTTTTCTTTCTTTTCTATTTAACCAGACTGAGCCACAGCAACTCGTGGCCGGGTACAGCTAGTTATATAATATAATTATACAATATATAATACAGTCTGCCTTCCTTACAATCTAAATATTTGGAGAACTCTGATTTGTAGGTCTTCCTACAGACAGCTTTAGGCAGACATATTGTTACCACTACACACTACACCATATACCCCACACTACACTAACAGACATGCAGACTGAATATCTAATATTTTATAAAAAATAATCATAAAAGCACAATTATACAGCAATTATCCAGTAAGACATATAACATAAAAGGTGCTTCATCACTGATCGAGATTTAGTTAAAAAAAAAAACACTTCTAATTTATACACCTACAATATCCTGAAGCTTTCCGAAAATACAGAACTCATAAATGAGTTTTTTTTTAATCGTTATACAGATATCAAACGTGACTGCAAAAAAGTTAAAAGAATGGACAAAAAAAAGTAAGATTCACAAATGTTAGGCAGAAAGAGTCATCCCAGGACACACAGCCTTTGCACAGCCTCAGCAGAATAGACGGAGCCTTACCAGCCTTGCCAGAGCGTCCCTGTGTGGGGAGAGAGCGCGGAGAGCCACGCAACGCGGACAGCAGACCCAGAGCCCCGCCACCAGTCGCGCCACCGCCTTGGGACTACGTTTCCCATCAGGCTCAGCGGCGGCGCGTTCCCCGACGCAGCTGAAGCGCCGGGAGGGGCAGTACAAGTGTGAGAGCCCTCGGTGGAGCGGGTGGGACACACAGCCTTTGCACAGCCTCAGCAGAATAGACGGAGCCTTACCAGCCTTGCCAGAGCGTCCCTGTGTGGGGAGAGAGCGCGGAGAGCCACGCAACGCGGACAGCAGACCCAGAGCCCCGCCACCAGTCGCGCCGCCGCCTTGGGACTACGTTTCCCATCAGGCTCAGCGGCGGCGCGTTCCCCGACGCAGCTGAAGCGCCGGGAGGGGCAGTACAAGTGTGAGAGCCCTCGGTGGAGCGGGTGGGACACACAGCCTTTGCACAGCCTCAGCAGAATAGACGGAGCCTTACCAGCCTTGCCAGAGCGTCCCTGTGTGGGGAGAGAGCGCGGAGAGCCACGCAACGCGGACAGCAGACCCAGAGCCCCGCCACCAGTCGCGCCGCCGCCTTGGGACTACGTTTCCCATCAGGCTCAGCGGCGGCGCGTTCCCCGACGCAGCTGAAGCGCCGGGAGGGGCAGTACAAGTGTGAGAGCCCTCAGCGTCGCGGGACGCGAGCGGGACGCCCGGGGCTAAGCCCGGGCAAAGGGCGGGCCCTCTGTGGCCCTCAGGGGCCTGAGGCGGCCGGGACGGGCTACCACTCCAAGTCTTTTCCAAACCAGTATCTTTGAAAGGCAAAGGGGCTGAAACCACTGTTCGATGATGTCTAAAATAACTAAAACACCGATGGCGACAAGATCTACCAGCAGATTAAAAACAGTGAGTACACCATTGCCCACTATAACCGCCATAGATAAAATGCTCCAAAAAACCATCAATGTCGTGGCGGATGCTATTCAGGACACTGAGAGGAGACTCTCCTTGACACCTAACCTATGCTTTCCTGACCTGTCCTCTCATATTACCTATGACGATCAAAATATGGATGACACTATCTCATCCCAGGAATCTCTACTCACACAATCCTTTTCGGAGTTACCTGGATCACATATTAAAGAAAAACCCTCTAACTCTTTTTCCTTGGAGTTACTAGCTAACAATCAGGATAACAGTATAATGGTCATATCAAACAGCGCAAAAAATGACCTGCAGTCAACCGATATCCCTTTGTTATCGGATGCTGGGACCGAGGAAAATGCCCTACCGGTCATTGTCTTAACAGAACCACAACCACCAACACTACATAAATCGCCAAAGATTAAACGGAAAAAGCCTAGAACCAAACTCCCTACGAGGAAAACCCACCTACCCTCTAGCAAACCCAAACGATCACTTAAAGATATGTGGCAGAAGAAAGGCATAGTGGAACCCTCTGGACCAAAACACGGGGAAACCCTCCCAACCTCCCCAGATCTATACGTCTCAGACGGAAAAGCTAAGTCCAATTTGGGAAATCCTGTAGTTAATGAGGAAACAGGACATATTGATAAGAAGAGTACCTTGAGTTTCCCCTTTATGAGAGAAATTGAAACTCTAATTAAAACTCTTCTTCAACCTATTAGTCATCAAATAGATATCATAGAAAAGGCTTTGAGTAAATTTGAGAGGACCCAAAATGATATATCTTCCAGTATCCTTAGATTACTCAACTCAACTAACACGCCCTCTCTCTTTGTCCCTTCATCAACTACACTTAATGTAAAAAATTCCAAAAAAAATGGCAACGCAGTAAAGAACATAGAAAAACAACATAAACCACAACCAAAGTGCCTACCCACAACAGACCATACAATAAAGTCTCAAACAGTCCCTAAACCCACTGTGAACATAACGACTCCTACAACCAATAAATCAAATAATCAAATAGATGAGGATGACGAGGCCAGTGAGTGGGCTACAGAAGGTCATTCACCTAACACAAACATAGGTGCATTGAAGAACAAGAATTGCACGGCGCCTCCTAAAATTAATACTCAAGAAATAGAAGCTCATCCTACCAAACCTACTACCACAAGTTCACTATTACATATCAACCTTCCTCCACAGGCCAACCCCTACACGATAGTCATGATTGGGGTGCCCAAAGTCGGTGATAACAGGGAGGAAACGCGGGAGGAACTGAGGAATAAAGTCATGCAATGGCTTTCCATACATAGGCCCCTCCCTCAAAATATAATAGGAACTATACACCAAGTCAAAAGGGTAGAGTGGGTGGGCACTCGTTTCAAATCCACAGATGGCGACTGCATCGTGGTCACCTTTAAACATCTAGGACCGGCAAAATTCATCGCAGATTGGAGGAGTCTGGGGACAAGTAGCCTGATTAGGACCATGGGATTGAGCTATTTCTATCCAGCCCGCTCAGACTCACGTAGGAACAAAGCCAAATATAACTATACTCAAGAAGGTTGGCACAAAACACAGCCTAATCTCCAACCTTGGCTGGCCCCTGCTCTACCCAGACCTGATAGCCCAATGGGTTTAGATCTCCATCCATACACTCAACCACGGGGATTCAAAGTATACAACCAGCAACCATTTGAGACAGCTGTACGACAAAGGCACGGTCTTTACCGCGCCTATAACCCTGTTACTGTTCAATTCGAGGAATACGGGTTTCCTACTGCTAATAGATATGATGCTCTTTACAACTACGACCATTTGGACGAGGTTGACTGACTGTCATCTGATCCCTTTCCTGAAACTATTTCTGTTAAAGCAAGGAATCCCTCAGAAAATGATATTACTGCAGTGACAACAGCCACCTCCCATCTAGCCTGCCTAGTAACTTCCACCTCCACAACGAAATCGTGCTACACAGTCAGTCCTCGAGCACACCAAGCTCATGCTCTGTCAGTGACCGAAGTAGGTAGTCCACCTAAGACCATAGCTTTACAATCTAACTCATTACCTGAGAATCCAAGGTCTAAGTTGATGACAGGGACCACCTCAGAACCGCACTCCCTCTCCAACACAAATTCTGATCTCAAATCAGAGCAGATTATTTCAAACCCCATCAAAATTTTGTCTTGGAACATTGCTGGACTGGCCTCTAAAATCGATGATCCATCATGGGTGGCCTTTGTCAGGAAGTACACTATCTTGTGTTTCCAAGAAACCTGGTTGATAAATGGCAACACTTTCATTGAGGGATTCCAAAGTTTCTTTGTTCACGCATCCCCCTCACCTAGCGGCAGGGCAAAGGGGGGCCTGGCAATATTTATCAGTCTGTCCCTTAAAATGCTGATCAATCATGTGCAGTTGGATAGCAGGAGTATCCAGATCGTTACACTCAAAAGGGGGAAAAAAGTTATAACGCTGATTAACTTCTATAACTCTGTTGCAAACCCAAGTGTTTGTAATATCGACAACCTTACAAACTGTCTAGCCGAAAATTGGACTAAATTATCACAGGACAAAATACTCCTTGGCGATTTCAATACGCACATTTGCGGTAACCCTCTTCTGACAACCTTGGGATCGTTGGGCTGTGATCTCAAAACAGGTCTTCATTTCACACACTGCCACCGTGGATCAAAATTAAACACCTTAATGGATTCCACGAATATGACTTTGGCACTATCTCTGAAAGAGGACTCTTTCATCTATGAAAATCCATCCTATAAAGGATCTGAGTCAGGGTCCATCATAGACCATATCCTTCTTTCTGCAGAAGTGGCCCAACTGGTTCTTAAGTTTGATATCCTTATGAGCACTCATAGTGATCATAACCCCTTACATCTTGAGCTACAATGTGATTCTTCCATACTCCGAAATAATATCAAGGATCCTGGGATACTTAAGCCAGTAAACAACAACCGTCGCTTGAAGTGGAACTTGGTAAATAGTGACAAGCTGTATGAGATAGTCACTAAAGACTGTGAACCTGAACTCAAGCTCTGTGCCACAGACTCTGCCTCACCCGAATGCGTTCTATCTGCCTTTGCAGTGGTGACCAGAAGGATAGAAAAATTTCTGACTGTAACTGCCAAGGGATCAACTGTTCACAACCCACGATGGTTTGATCATGCCTGTTCTTCTGCCAACCGCAAATTAAAGGCTGCTCTCAAAAGTAAACCAAGAAATCTAGCATTGGTGAAGGCCCTCCGAGCAGACTACAAAAATGCAATTGCCTCATGCAAAAAATCCATAAAAATTAAAACATGGGAATCTTTGCTCGACCCCTCTATTTTGGGCAATAGCTCAAAGTTCTGGAAAATAATTAATAAACCTCTTTTTGACGACCCGACCGCTGAGAGTCTCGGCACAGTCATACCAGAGAATGACTGGATCACCCATTTCGGATCTATCTTTAAGAGTGAAGCTCCACAGTCAAAAAAATTACCTCATCTCCCCGAAAGCAGCCCTCTACATTTCTCTATTAAAGAAACTGAATTAGGGATTCTTGGTCTTTCTAGCAACAAAGCACCGGGCCCTGACGGTCTTCCACCAGACCTATTCAAATCTAACATCGCCTTATGGGCTCCAATTCTTACATCTGTCATTAACGCCGGGGTTGAAGTGGGAGCCCCTAAATCCGGGGGAGCATCCACTATCGTCCCGGTTTACAAAAAGGGCGACAGAACAAAAGCCGTCTGCTACAGACCAATCTCCCTGATTAACTCAGTAGCGAAGGTAGTGGGAGGGGTTCTTTTAAATCGGCTGAATGCTTGGGCCAAACAAAATAATATAATGACCCCAGCGCAGTATGGATTCAGACCAGGACATGCAACAACTACACAATGTCTGAATCTATACCTGATAAGTGGTAAATACACCCAAGCCAGAGAGGGAACGTTGTATATGGCCTTTATGGACCTCTCCTCGGCCTTCGACTGCGTCGAGAGGAGCAAACTATGGGAAATCCTGCAAAACATGGGTGTGGAAAATAACCTAATCAATTTCTTGGCCGACCTACATAATGACACACGTGCCAATGTACGGTACACAAAAGACCTGAAAGTTACGAGAGAGTTTAATATTAACCGGGGCGTCAGACAGGGCTGTATTCTAGCACCTTTTCTTTTTAACTTGTACATCAATGGACTTGAGGATCATTTGGTAAAAACTAACACAGATTACCCTCGTATTGGGAAAACAGGGGTGCCGGTCCTACTATATGCGGACGACGCTGTCTTGATATCCAGAACCGCATTAGGTCTTCAAAAGTTGTTGAGTTCTTTCTTCCAATTCATGACCTCACGCGATCTGAATATTAATAACTCCAAATCTTTTATTATGACGGTCGGAAAAGCCCCCAAAAAACGATATCCCTTTTCAGTCAACGGAGAAAGCATACCGTTAACAAAAACATTTTCATATCTGGGAGTACTATTCGATCACAAACTTTCTTGGGGCCCTGCTATAAATAAAAAGAAAGGTGAGTTATTAAGAACTAACTTCGGGATTTTAGACTTTGCACGCAAAATAGGTAACACCCCAGTGTCCGCTATAATGAAATTATATCAGGCTAAAAGTGTAGCGGTGGCATGTTACGGGAGTGAGCTGTGGGGTTTCGCATCAGTAGAAGCTCTGGTAACACTAGAAAATAACTTTTTAAAACAGGTTCTGAGTTTGCCCAAAAGCACCGCAAATTTCTCTGTACACGAGGAACTGGGCACTCCGTACCTAGGAGACAGAATTGCTGCAAACCCATTACTCTGTTGGCTAAACTGTTGGCGCAATGCACTTATACCCTTGACGCACAGCATCCTCGCTGAAGCCCTCACCTGGGAAGGACATCTTAAAATACCCTGGATGAACTATATTAAAAAATGTTGCAAAGATCTGGGTAGATTGGACTTATACTTAACACCACAGCATGCTACAAAGAATGATGTTGATTTTGTAAAAAACACTTTCATGTTAAAGCGACAACTTGCCAGGGAAGACACCGAGATGAAGAAGTCCAGTGTTAGGAATCATATACTAACAAAGACATGTGTGTTCTGTGAACCATACTTAACATGGAACATTACCAGATACGACCGCTTTCTGTTGAGCAGATTTCGATTTGGTCTCTACCACTTGATTTTAGCTGTGCCGAGTGGAGCACATAGAGGTCAAGTGTTGCCAGCTTGCGGCTGCGACAACATGTCTCCGCAAGATCTGGCTCACTTTTTATTTCTATGTCCTTATTATTCAAGTCCAAGACAAATGTTTTTAAAACCCTTGCTTAAAAAGCTGAATTTTGTACAGATTAAGCCTGCACTTTTATATCTTCAGATGCTGCCTGATGACAGTACCTTTTTTATCTGTAAGTTTTTAAAAACAGCCCGGAAGTTCAGATTAAACATGGAAGGTTGATCCCTAGATGTCTTGCACTAAACTTGAAATTATGTCTTAAACAGGCATTTTTCATTTTTATTTCATTTTATATTGGCCTATTGCATTTTTAACTTACCGCATTTTAACTCTCTCGTGAACTGCCAACCCATATAAAATTGTGTGTTTTTATAAATCTTGCATGAATTGTATAATAATGTATTCTTGTGCTTTTATGACTGCTTCTCTGACAGTCGAATAAAGGATTTTGACTTGACTTGAGTCATCCCAGGCACATGTTAAAGTAGCATGGATTTACAATAACAATGCAGACTTTAGAAACCTCCAAGCAGCTTTACAGCTAATGTGTTTTTTTTTTTAAAGCAGTAACTTACATTTTGAAAATCCATCGTTTTTGAGTACGGGTAAAACAACTGTCTAAAAAGATGATTAATAAATCTGCAAAAAATACAAAGTGTAAGAGCGTTTGAGGGGATGATTCATCACATGGACATAGTACAATTGCTGCTTGGTCATACTGACCGAAGGGAAAACAAAAAAAACTTCTAATGGAACCTAAACGGAATCTTGTTAGTAGGGTTCTCTTCCACGGTTTTCTAACAAGATTCCAGCATCATTTTAGGCCCTGTGTAGTTCGGATTAGGACGTATTTTCACATTCACGGTTTCTCCAGCTCCTCCAACTCTCTGGATAAGGTAGAACAGGCACCAAACTTCTTCCTGGCCGAAGACATTTCCTCTCACTACACACATATATAAACATGTATATACAGAAAGCAGCATTTATTGGCCAATTCTTATCAGCCATTTGCAGGTTTAGGTGAACTATTCATTGCCAAACAAATCAGCCCACCGAATTCCGTGGATGTTTGAAGGGAACAAAATAGTTCCCTCTTTCGCTTTGCTGATGGTTGCTCATTTAAAAAATCAGAGAAACCTAGCAGCTCTGTTTTACTAATGTTTGTTTCTTAATGCATCACCATTTGTAAGCCAATATGTGCAAAAGCTAAGCAGCAGTGTTTGTTGTACTTAGTTGTTCATCACTAGGCCGTATTGACCTCATAGTTTGCTGAGCTGCTTCCAGTGAAATGATATGAGTGTGATGAAAACAAGTGACTGCAGTGAAGGAAAACATGGATACGAAGGAAGGAGCAGAAGTTTCTGGGATACTGAACACTTAATGAGAGGGAGTCCAGAGCAGCCGATTTAGTATTCAATATCCCTACAGTTTCAGTCGACAGAGACTGGGGAGTATTACATAGGGTGGCATCTGTCCAGACCTCACCTGATTCAACCTACCTCATGAGCTGTACAACATCTCCTGCTTCACCACAGCGTAGAAAGAGTAAATGAAGCATGGTAGGGACTTGTATTATGTTTCTGAGGTGCCTCTCACCTGAATACTGAATACTAGAGTAGCTGGAAGCCCCATTCATTGGTGTTCAATATCCCATCAGCTTCTACTCTTTTTTACTGAGTATTATCAGTAAGCTGGCAAATAAGTGTTGGTGCCCAAGCTCACCTGCTGCGTAAGGTTTGACGTTGGCTTAGATCCACAAAGGGTGCCTTCCAAACCATGGGTGAACTTGGTTCAATGCACCAATGATGAATGTGAAAGACAAGTTATTTTAGCCCTTCAAAACGCTACTCAAGGTGTAATTGACATAGAAGTATTTATTGCTTTTGGGTTACTGACAATCTCATAATGGGATCAGTGGCATTGTGGAAACAGCAACACCCTTATTTCGTTATTCACAGTATCACGTAACTGTGGTAAGAAGAATGAACACTTTTACATTGAAAATATTTATTACTACAGGGACAATCTGTTTCTCAGTTCATCTAAAACAACTACACAGAATAATATTAAAACAAGACACGTTATAAATAACGAGAATTAAATGAACATTTACAGCATTATTAAAATAAATGCCACTTAAATTATTATCTAGAACCTTATACACCAATGCCTACTTTTATCTGCAATACTATGATAGCATGAAAGGCAGAGCAACTTACAATCTAGAGTTTCTTAGGGAGAAGAAATGCACTATGTTAGAAAGGGTGTTCCTGGTTGACTGAGGTATGAACCCAGGCCAGGTAGGTACCATCACTCTTTACAGGGTAAGCTAAATACAAACTAACAGATAACCTGTGCTCACTCTCTGGTAGCTTAGCATAGATCATTCAAGCTTATCTAAAGAGGCAATGTGTAAAGAATTTGTGCAAAACACACACAAAGACACGCACACACACACAGTAACACCATGGATACACCACAGAAAGACTCCACTCAGGTTTAGAAAAATAGATTATATTCTGAATCAAACAAAACCAAAACGTCAAAAATTCAATGTACAGGAGTTGAGATATTGAATTGTAATGGAATAAATGCAGTAAATTGCTTAGAAGCAAGTAGAGCTAAAAAGGTAACTTTAGATTGTTCTGGAGCAGAGCAAAGTCAAAGTTTGGACCTACCGCAATAGAGCGCTTGCTGGCATCAGGACCCACACAGGCTCCAGTGAACAAAGTACCTTCCCTGGTCGCAAACAACAAAATGCATTGATCTTCTCCACACAGGGAAGGTGATGCTTCAGTTTTTAAGACGGGTGCCAGAGTCGAGAGGCATTGAGTGATGCGCTGGATTCTTCCACACAGCCGAAGGGATGCTTCAATCTCATCTCAGCAATATACTGTCCAATGTGTCGATCTCTGGAGGTAAATCGCTGGTTCAAATGGGATGTGCTGATTTTATTCCCCCAAACGGGTAGATGCACCACTTCTGTTACACACACACAGGAGATGCGTCTAAATCCATGTTGCAAGTTTCTGTGTCTCTTCCAGTGAGCCAGGCACAGGAGCAGGGGTAAAGACTTTGATATCCCTGAGTCTCAAGCAACAGGAGGCAAGCCAAAAAGCCCTTGGATATCACTTGGAGTGAAGGCAGAGTCCAAGTCTCCTTCAGCTGAGTCAGAGAGCATCAGACAGCAGGGTAACAAACAGAAAAACAGGCCTTCCCGATCAGCAGTCCAGTTGAGTCCTTTAAGCAGCACAGAAGTGTTCTGGAAGAGCTTCAATTACAAGTACAGTAGTGTCTGATTTTAGAGGGTTAGAGACTCCGTACTGATACAAAAAAGTGCCTTTCATGTGGGGGGGGGGGTGACTTCAAAGCGGCCCTCTGAAAAGCACAAGGATCCCTTTCAACCCAGTTGTGTCTGCCAGGCTACCAGTGAGGGGTAAATCAGCCCTTTGCCAGTCTACTTTTCGCCCTATCTCTCATAACTGCCTTCAATGCCTCCCAAAATATCACTTTCGAGGCAACCGAGTCCTCGTTTTCGGCAATATAGACTTTTACATCCGCTCTCAGGCCCCGCAGGACGTTTGGGTTCTGCAGGTCCCAAGCCGTCAGTAGCAACAGTCGTGTTTCACCTGGGCGTTTCACACCCAGTCTGATCAGCAATGGTGAGTGGTCCGATACGCCTCTTGCTTTATATTCTGCTACGTCCTGTACTGTCAGGTATTTTCTAGACATAAAAATATAATCCAGTCTTGAGAAGACCTTATGGGCGCCAGAGAAGTACGAAAAAACCCGCGTTTCTGGATGTAGCCACCTCCAGACGTCAGTAAGACCTAGGTTACCCGACCACTGGGACAAGGGGGTCCGGGCCCCTTCTCTTTGTGGCGTGCCTGTTCTGTCTTGTGTGACATTCAGAACGTCATTAAAGTCTCCCCCGACAATCTGTATAGTGTCAGCTGTTTCTAGCAGTATATCCGCTACCTTTTTTAATGTGGGTGCTTGGAGTTTCGGGGGAGCATAGACCGAAATTATGGTGTAGGCATGCCTGTTCCACATCCCCTTGATACCCACGTATGTTCCCTGGGGGTCCGTCCACGTCTGGGTTATAGTAAATGGAGTGGTCTTTTTTAGAATGATGGCCACCCCTCTAGAGTCTGTTGTGTATCCCGCATGCGCTAGGAGCTTAAAGAGGCCTCTGGCTAGGAAGGCGCAATTAGTACCTTTGAGATGAGTTTCTTGTAACAATGTGATGTCCGGGCCTACGTGTTTCAGGTATGAGTTGACCAGCCCTCTCTTGATCCTGCTACCCAGGCCATTGACATTCCAGGACAGGACCCTGAGCCCTCTTCTGCCTTCCCCATGTGTCTCGAGGTCACCTAAGATGGTTTGGGCCTTGTGTAGTCAGGTAGGCAGTCACCAGGTAGGAGGCAGCCTGTGGAGTCTTATAGTGTGTACTGCTGCATTCTTGGGTATAACTAGAGTTGTGAAGATGGATTCCAGTGCGAAGGTGTGGCATGGAGCACCGAGATACATGACTGCATTCAACCAACTTTTCCCCCCTGCCCCCAACCAAAGTCCCCGCAACAAAACTGTTTCAACATTCCCCTCTCCTCCCTCCCCCTCCCCACCTTCCCCCCGTCCATCCTATCTGTGCAACCATTGACCAATAGGACTTTCAAGGTCTGTCGCCCACCCACTGAATTCCCCAATTAAACTACCTCCAGGGTTCGAACGTGAGCCCCTGTAGGGTTGATCCTTTGGTGAGTGCCCTGTATACTGTGGCCCGGCGTGCCGGTGCCGTGCAGAGCGGTAGGATCACCAACAAAACCCCACTAACAGTGATATGAGTCAATACAAAAAGAAAAGTGTTTGTAACTTGCGCGTCTCCAGCAGCGGTGTGCTGCTGTCACGGATGTCAGTTCCAATCTTCCTCAGGAGTGAGAGTCTTGTGTTTCGATATCATGTTCGTCTGTTCCGCCAGTTGCCCCCTGTTCCATCTCTCGGATTGCCTCAACCAAGGGGTGTGGCGAGTGATCTGTAGAGTCTTCCACATCCGACATATGTTCACTTTCCAAGTTTTCCGCCGCGGCACCATTAAGGTGGGCCAGACAGCCAAATCTGGACCCCTGGTCCGACAGTTCATTTGTAGGCGCATCCCGGCCTCCTCCCCCCCGGCCCGCTGCATGATGATCCGGATAGGGTGATGGGTGTGAGCCTCGTCTCATTCTCGGGATTTGGGACCTTTGTGTCTTAGGCGAATTCCTACGGAAGTTGGCCGCCGCCATTCCTCCTCGGCCTCTCGGAGAAGGAGGCGCTCCTCTAGCCACTGCCAGGCCTCCTCTGGTCGGTTAAAGAAGTGGGACTTGCCTTTGAACATTACTTTCAGTTTCGCTGGGAAGAGCAACATGTACGATATATGTAGGTCTGGAAGTTTCGCTTTGACCGAGTCGTAGGATCGCCTCTGCTTCTGGACATCCTGGCTGTAGTCTGGAAAAATCATGATGGTTGTGTTCTCCATTCTAAGTTCTCCTTTTCTTCTGGCTTCCCAGAGAATAAGGTCCCTGTCAGCATAGTTAAGGAAGCGCGCAATTATCGGCCGTGGTCGTGCTCCTTCCGGCGGTTTCATCAGCATGGCCCTATGCGCTCTTTCAATAACGAAACAATTCGAAAACTGGGCCTGCGGGAACGTCGATCTTAGCCAGTTCTGCAGGAAGGCCGCTACATCAGTCTTTTCAATGCCCTCCCTAAAGCCTACGAAGCGGAGGTTGTTGCGCCTCGCCCTGTTTTCGGCATCGTCCACCCTCCACAACAGTTGTCTGTGGGATGCCTGTAACTCCGCCATATCCTTACGGAGGGTGGTAATAGAGTCCTCTGCTTCACCAATTCTGGTCTCCGCCCTCGTCACCCTCTCAGTTAGATTCCGGAAGTCTTGGCGCAATAAAAGGACTTCAGAGCCCACCTCACCTATTTTAGTCTCTAGCGCCGCTCTAGAGTCTTGTATATCTGTCCTGGAGGCCTGGATTGCCTCCGGAAGCATGGCCGTGTCCGTGCGTGTTCCCGGCAGTCCCTGGGTCGTCTCCTTGTGTGCCCGCGTCGTGGTATAGCTCTCAATGGTTTTCTTGTCTAGCCAGCCTCGCAGACGGGTCCCTCTTCCCCATTTTGTTTCTTGGTCTTGGCCAAAGTCTCTTGGGGTTGCCAGACACGCCGGGGGGAGGGTGGGGGATCGCCTCGTTCACCCCTATCCCAGTAACCCTGTGGGCGAAATGCAGGCCAAGCGGCGGGGACAGGCGCGGTCCTTGCTGTCAGCCACTGTACTCCGTCGCACTTATATTACGTCTGCCCCACCAGTCTGTGACTTCCGTGGGCAATGGGCCCCCTCTTCTTTGGTTAATGGTGGCGGGTGGCCCCCAGAAGGATCAGTGGAGTAAGTTCGGGGAGCGTGATCCCCATGCAATATAGGTGGGTCTCCAAGAGGACTAGGAGGGGCACTTCACGTACAGTCATGTATTTCCCGCCGCTCGGGCCCCCTTAGCAATGGCGCAGTATGAACTCACCCGGGATCCCCGCACGGCGGGCAGCGCCGCAGGCCAGATCCCTCAGGGGCGACCGTCTGGAGCACCTCGAGTGACGGGGGCCTTCCCCTCCGCAGCACGGCCCCCCAATCACTCGTATATGGCCAGCGGGTCTTCTCCGGCGGGGCTCCCAGCCAATTCTGCACTTGGGGGGGGGGGGGTGAGGGAAGGGCAGGCGCTCACTCACCGGCTGCCGTTTTTCAGCCGGGTCCCCCGTTTCAGCCGATCTCTGTCCCAGGCATCAGCGTGCCTCTCCGGGGCAGGGTGCAGCAGCGCGGGTAGGCCAGGCACTTGACTCGGGGGGGGGATCCTCCTCAGGATCTCCCGGGCAACACCGCCTCTTGTCTCCCCTGGGGTCGGAGGATTCCGAGCCCCGCTCCGCCGCGGCGCCCCCTGCAGTCCACACGTTGCCGCCGTAGGCCCCTCACCCGGCATCAGGCCTGCCGGACATCTCCCCCGGCCGCCGCAATCACCGGCCTCCGCCGCCCCTCAGACAGGTGCTCACCGGGGACAGGGGTGGGGTGCAGGGCGTCTGATCCCTCCTCAGCCGGCTGGACCTTCGCTCCGGTCCCGATGTCGAAGGAGCACCGCAGGCAACAGGCCTCGAGGCCGGGGTGGAGTCAGACTCGGGCCGATGGAGTTTGCCCGGTCGCCATCTTGGGGAAGCGATCTCGCTCCGGCGTTCTTCCCTCCTCAGCCGATTACCGCCTGTAATCGCTCAAAAATGTTCAGAATGTCGGCAGAAGAAGTGTCGGAGCTAGCCCAGACTTCAGTTTTGGGTTAGTTTGGAAGATTTGGCAGGATTAGATCGTCGGATTCATACAGCACACCGGGAGCCGAGCCGATGCACGTCCTACTCCTCCATGCTGTTGGCCATGCCCCTCTATCTGAATTATTTTTGGACTTTACACATCCTTTATCCAAACCAAGTTCAATTGCATTAATTCATCCAAACGCTTCTAAGTTGTAACTAAAGACCAATTTTTTTATTCATTTTTTTAAATCAAATGTATTTATTATTTTAAAAGCACAAATACAAAACACACTGTCCTCAAATACATAAGCTTATAATACATAGGCTGCCCAAAATATCATTCTATGTTGGGTCCGTCTTGAGTGTTCCTTGAACCAATTGCCTAATGTTCGTACATTGCACATGTAATGCGATTACACTGGTAATCCTCTTATCAGCCTTATTTTTCTGTTTTGGTATAGACTCCTCTTTTCAGAAATAGTCGAGGGGTTTCAGTCAGTCAAATTCTGGCCTCATCGGGACTATATAAGGAGTCTGAATCCCCTAACTTAGAAATCCTTCCAAACTGCTCAAGAACAGCCTCAACACGCCACCCTTTGAATGAATCGCAAAACACCCCTCGGGGGGTACACATGGCTGGTTAGTATTCAGTACTCGGTACTTGCTGAAAACATGCCATCTCTCCGGGGCTTACAGCGTCTCGTCTAAGCATGGGCGAATTTTGCGAATCTCGCGTTCGCGAATTTTGCGGATTTGCGAACTCGCAATCCGCAAAATCCGCGAATTCCCGCGAATTTGCGGATTTTTTTTTTTGTGTGTTCGCGCGTGTTTCTGCCAGTTCGCGAGGGTTTTTACAATTTCGCAATTTGCGAACTTACCTGTCGGGTCGCAAGTTTTGGTTGTCCAGTGTACATTATTTTCGGCAAAGCAAAGCACACCTTCCCTGCCTCAAGTGACCTGAATTAATTTGGGGCTGATTAATGTGTCACAGAATATTTTTTTAGCTGGCACCTGCTTCCTTAGTGCTTCCTGATTAGTGATCTTTTGCACTTGCTAAGTGCTTTCATTGTTGCAAAATTAGTTACAACACCTGCCCTGCCCCAACTGACAATAATGAATTAGGGGCTGATTAATGGATTTTAACTTCCAGCCTGGCTCCTGCTTGTCTCCCTTAGCTGTAATTCAGGACCTTTGTGGCATATGTGTAACTATTCTGAGGTTCAGAGCAGGGTCACATAATAGTTGCAACTGGCAACTGAACTCTGGAGGGGCCCCTCAGGAAGCACTACAGGAAATGGCTACTAATGATGAGCCTGAACTTTTGAACCTGGTAAGTAGTTTCAGTTTTGCTAAGATCGTATTTCTGCAATTTAGCACTTACTCGCGGGGTGCGAAGTTGTACTGGCAAGCCGCGAACTCACGCGAACAGTGCGAGCAAGCCATAAAATCCGCTGCTCGCGGATTTGCGGATTTTGCGGGAGATTCGCGGATCTCGCAGATTGCGAATTTACCGAAAATCCGCAAAATCCGCGAGCGAAACGGATTTTCCGCCCATGCTTAGTCTTGTCACACAATGAACATGTCTCGAGACTGCATGCGGCCAGAAGGTTTTGGACTTCTTTTACCCAGTGTTCGTCTCCTGTCTCATATAGGTTAAATTTTAAAGGTGAGCAAAGATGTCCGTTTGCAGCCAATGTCATCATCAGCAGTGGTCCATCCTTAAGGGTGGAGGGGCCATGCCCCACACCTTTTGGACATAAAGTGTCCATCTGTCAGGCCGAGAATAGTTCAGCCTGACCGACACTCTTTATTTTCAGGTCAAGCAGTCAGGTGCTAGACGTGTGCTGAATGTGCAGGTTCCTGACTGCCTGGGCTGAAATTTCTGGGCAAGGATGTCACAGCTCCTGTGGGCGTGACCTCCTAAGCTCAGCAGAGGTCCTTGAGGCCCTCCCCCTCCTGATGAGGGGGAGAGTCAGTAATAGCTTCATTGCTGGTCGCTTCTATTTTAAGCCCTGAAGTGCCCAGGGCCAAGTGTCTATCACTGACACCTTGTCACAGAATGGGGTTAGGTCAGCCAATGAGGGGAGGCAGCAGTCCCAACCCTCCAGGTACCTCTGAGGCTTCCCTCTGAGAGCTGCAGCAGGCAAGTGTTCTGTTTTAATTGGCTGTTTGGTGCAAGCATGTATTTATGAATGTATGTGTAAGCCTGAGTGAATGTTGTGAATGGGTGTGTGTGCGCGTGTCTGCATGTGAATGTATGGGTGTGAGTATGCGTGTGTGCGCATGGGCCTCCGGCCCCTCTAAGCTGTACTTACCGCCACCACCGGTAATCATTTCATACAGCCCACCGATTTCTGCTGATTGACTCTAGAGACCTAAAGACTCAGTGGGGTCTAGTGTGTTTTGTTTTGTTTCCACAGTTTGGAATCCTTGCTCTTTTGTTTTGGGAAAAAATGTAGTGTCCTGCTGGACACATAATAATGCAGCCCCTCCCTAGGGGCAGTGCTAACACCCACACACATCCCACACAGGTCTCGCCAGTCAGGTGACCTTGCTAATGAAAATTCAATTTACAGACTATGCTAGAATTGTACCTGCTGCAGAAATATATTCACATAGAAAGTAACACATAGGAAACATGTACCTGTTGTAGAACGTGAAAAAATCAGATCAATTGTATTATTAATATTGCAAATAAGTCATAAATTAATCCTGTTTAGAAAAAATGTGTAGTACAGAAATGTATGTGAAATAATATAAAAGCATTTTTGTAACAGGCTATCATTCTTGAATGTGCCTCTTTTGTTAGGCATAAAAGTATTTTCTTTCGACTCTTGCTCATACCATAATAGAATAATAGATGTGCATTTAATTTTAGAGCATTTTGCCTAGCACCAGCAACTTACTTGAGAATGTGCTGACTTCAAATCTATGTTTCTTTAGCTTCATTGCACCATGTTAGGTCATTGATCTTAATCCAATGAGCTTCTATGACTACTTGAATAATAATTTAGATATAGTTTATGAATGCTTCTCAGAATATTATTGAGAATTTTTCCCATCATATCTGACTTTCTTTGTATTTACAATGGACATAGAGCGCATGTTTTAGCTTAGGTAAGAAGGTTCTCGTGAGAACTTTCCTCCATGTAACTAAGTCTTTTACTCTATATTGGCATGAATGTTTACCATGGGTATCTCGCTTGATTTATGCTGTCACTAATCAACCTTTTTATTGATATTTCTGTTAAACGACTAGCCTGAATAAAGATGCAAAAACAATGCTAACCCTTTAAGATGAAGGTGTTGAAAACGTCATCAATCTCTCATCATTGACTGAACATTAATCTGACAGTTGCTAATGTATGCAAAGTTTATGTTTTCATTCTAGCTCCATTCTTACATGGTGGCAAAGGTCCATTGACCTTTTCAAGACCCATCAGGATTTCCCAAAGGACAAAATCTGTAAATTGGGTGTTTAGTTTGGCTAATCTTCAGGTTCCCTCACTAATAAAAAGAACCCGGGTGCTCAGGCTAGAGGCCAGTTAAGCACCAACTACACTAGTATCCGTATGGTTATTTTACATAGTATGGGAGCCAGGAGCGCAAGGCCCATTGGGCTGAAAGGGCTTTAGCCCCCCCCCCACCCCGTTGTGTGTGGCAGCCCAGGCTGAGACAGCTTCCTGGGCACACACACAGCCGCACCTTAGTACTTCACAGGTCTTTAAACGACCAATTACTTGCAAACGAGGCTTTGTTGTTTTTTCACCCCTTCTTAGAGCCCCTGCATCTCCACTCTGACTATCGCTGGAAGAATTAGCCCCCACAAAATTTTGAGTAGCCCCCCCCTGAAATGTGGCTCTAATTGCACCTCTGATGGGGGCCTACCGAAATTTGTAGTCCCCCCCCCCCAAGAAATGTGGCTCTAGTTGTCTGATGGAGGCCTATGGCCCACTACTCTACATGCACCATAATCTCTATTCTGATTGAGGGCTTTAATTTAAAGCATAAGCGTGTGGAGGAGGGCTTGATGTGACCTGGGGAGCTTTTGATATTGCATTGTCTTTGGAGTGCTGGAGGATGCACCTATCCTTGCAGCAGCAATGCTGTAGCACAAAGTTATTCAAGTGACCTTGCCTCATGTAACGTAACATTTGATCTTGTGTTTTGAGTATCTGCCATTTAGTGCAGTATTATACCTCTATTTGTACTTTGTACACTTTTGTAACCTACACACGTGTCACTTTTTAGGTCTCGCCTAGCTATCGCGTAAGCGATCGCTATGCGAGAGATTTAGTAAGGGGCGCCAGAAAATGCTCCCAAAGACCTTTGGAATGCGGTTTATGGCCAGTGCATGTCAGGCATTCAAGAGCGAAGCTTGCATCTGGCATCGGATTTGAAAGCAGCAGACTGCTTTCGCGAGCGCGCGCTTGGCCTCACTTCCTGCTCACCCTCTTACAACAATTAACTTTCGTTTTCGATCACACCCCATATGCTCGTTCCCTTCCACCCTTCCTTTGAAGTCCGCTTTTCTTGTTGTTTACAAACCATTGCGTTGGTTGACTCGCTCACAATTTCTGATTAGAAAACAGGCACGCCCCGCATGACTGTCCTTCTTCCTGTTTTCATCATTCATTCATACTGTTTGTGACTAAGAACCCGAAACGCACTCACCTTGAGAATGGAACGCGCACACTGTCGCAGCAGAGCGTGCACGCACTGATACGAGAGCATGCATACTCTAGTATCAAAGCACTTACACTGCTGCACGTCTCACACTGCTGCCGTCTCACACTGCTGAACGCCTCACACTGCTGCACCCCACACTGCTGCACGCCTCACACTGCTGTACCCCTCACACTACTGCATGCCTCACACTGCTGCACACTGCTGCATTACTCACACTGCTGCATGCTGCACACTGCTGCACGCCACACACTGCTGCCCGCCACACACTGCTGCACGCCTCACACTGCTGCACGCCTCACACTGCTGCATGCCTCACACTGCTGCACGCCTCACACTGCTGCACGCCTCACACTGCGGCACGCCACACACTGCTGCATGCCACATACTGCTGCATGCCACACACTGCTGCACGCCACACACTGCTGCATTACTCACACTGCTGCATGCTGCATACTGCTGCACGACACAATGCTGCACGCCTCACACTGCTGCACGCCTCACACTGATGCACGCCTCACACTGCTGCACACTGCCGCATTACTCACACTGCTGCATGCCACACACTGCTGCACGCCACACACTGCTGCACGCCTCACACTGCTGCACACCTCACACTGCTGCATGCCTCAGACTGCTGCACACTGCTGCATTACTCACACTGCTGCATGCTGCACACTGCTGCACGCCACACACTGCTGCACGCCACACACTGCTGCACGCCTCACACTGCTGCACGCCTCACACTGCTGCATGCCTCACACTGCTGCACGCCTCACACTGCTGCACGCCTCACACTGCGGCACGCCACACACTGCTGCACGCCACATACTGCTGCAGGCCACACACTGCTGCACGCCACACACTGCTGCATTACTCACACTGCTGCATGCTGCATACTGCTGCACGACACAATGCTGCACGCCTCACAATGCTGCACGCCACACACTGCTGCATGCCACACACTGCTGCACACCACACTGCTGCACGCCACACACTGCTGCACGCCTCACACTGCTGCACACCGCACACTGCTGCATTACTCATACTGCTGCATGCTGCACACTGCTGCATTACTCACACTGCTGCATGCCACACACTGCTGCACGCCTCACACTGCTGCTCGCCTCACACTGCTGAATGCCACACAACACCACCATATCACTCAGGGGCACCACCATATCACTCTAGGACACCACATCACTCTAGGACACCACCACATAACTCTAGGACACCACCACGTCACTCAGGGGCACCACTCAGGGACACCACCACATCACTCAGGGGCACCACCACATCACTCAGGGACACCACCACATCACTCTGGGACACCACCACATCACTCAGACCAACCACATCATCACTCAGCACCACAACAGCATCACTCAGCACCACAACAGCACTGTCCTTGCTTGCTACCAACAAGCATTGCCATAGCCAATAGTACTCGCATTAGGAAAGTGTAAGCTATTGGCTTTGTGAATAACAATGCTGTTAATTTATATATTTTCAAGGCCAACACATATTTAAAAAAATTGTCATTTACAATACCAATTGCTCACACTTTCCTAATGCGAGACCTATTGCATTGCAAATGCTTGTTTCCCCTTGTAATGTATCGTTTGCTACCTCTTGCATTTTGTTTGCTCTTGATACATGCACAATTGTCACTATTGTTTTATGTAACGTAACGTTTGCTCTTGTAACATGCTGACTTGTAATTTTTTTCTCATGTTTCACTACTGTTCCTATTGTGAAGCGCTTTGACACCTTCGGGTTAAGTCCTCGCTATAAAAAAACGCATAAAATAAAATAAAATAAAACTAACACAGAAGTTGGATTCTGCCCTCACTTCTGTGATGCAATTCGCAGCCGAGAGCCATCCGGCCAGTAGCTACGTCATCAACTGTGCGTCCACCTTCTGGTCCCGGGCATAGGCTCCACCCAGTGGCGCTGAAGCCGTGGACCCCTTTGTAGTTGATGGCTATAGGATGACTCCGTAGGCTTGTGCGCGAGTGGTTTAGGATGTTCCACGCAGCTCTTTACTATTGTGTTGCACGAGCAGTAGGAATGAGGTTAGTTGGACTTGTGTGTCTTATGTACCAGAATGGATCCGCTTACCGCTCTGCGGCACAATGCACGGGGCTGCTCATTTTCCCTCTGGGTGGTTTGTTGTTGTTGTTTTTTCAGTGCTTTACTTTTCTGTAGCCCAGCGGCGATAACGTACCATACCTGCAATGTAAACGTCTGCGTGGTATCTGGTGGTTCTGGCTGCCTTATTACTAGCCCTGGGTCTCACCACGCCCACGTCGGGAGTGGTGAGACTTATCAGGCACTTTAGCATAGGGACGTTGTAACGATCTCAAAGGAAGTTCCTTTGTTGGGCAGGTTTTATTGCTGTGGAGAGTTGTGCGGGCATGACCGGGTTGTTCTGAAGTCTAGCTGCCTAGGCCTTTATCTAAACTCCTCGTTGTCTTCCTTTTGTAATCAATATAAAGTTGAAAAGTAAGACCTTCTGTAGTGAACGTGGGCAGGGTCTGCACATAACGACACCTCAAACTATCGCTCCTTAGTCTTGCTTCATAAAAAAGCATCAGAACTATGTTGCAGAGTCACACTTTGTTTTTAGTTGGGGGCGAAACGCACGGAATGCGCCTGCAGAGGAAGTTTTAACTAGCGCGAATCGACTAGTGTTTGGCAAACATTTTTTTTCCCTGTGTGGGATTCCGCTGTGTTTGCGACATTCGAAGACCGTTCGCAAATAAGGCAATCGGCAAACAAAATATCCTGTTTATTTACACTTGTATGCAGGATGTCGAGCAGCTGAGACATGACCGTGCACTCCGTTAAAGGCAGCTTTGCTCGTTTAATCAGGGTACAATCCCAAGACCTCCAACAGATGAAGTGAGTTGACCCACTCGAGCTTGATGTATGTTGTTTGGGCGAATGCAAGACCAAAAGGGTGACCGGAACCCAATGTACGGAAGATTATATTATGAATTTTTAATATGAATGTTTCGGAAAACATGAACCTGTCTAGAGTTAAAGCTGCCTCTTGGCCAGACCTAAAAATAAGTTCCATGTATGAATTTGTGGGGAAGAATGGGTGTAAAACTTCTTGTTCAAGATAGGTCAGGTTTGCCCAGGTATTGTATTGTGCTTGAAAAACAATTAAATATAAACTTGAGGTTTACGTAGCAGTAGAGTAATAGGCGACCACTACATGGAAGTTGTGGTCTATATGTTGTGTGTGGATAACTTGACTAAGTGCACTTGTCTTTAACAGTCCAGGTGGTTTAGGATATCTGGATTCTTGAAATTGTCACATGGACTGGTGTGATAGTGTGGTAAGCGATGTGGTTCGTGCATATGAATCTGTTTGCCAGAGACAGCAAAGCCTGTCACTTAAGGAGGACACTCTGAAATTGTTTGGATTGTGTGATATGGTTTTCTGATGCTCTTGATAACCATGTTTACAGTGGGTCACGTGAAATATCGAACGAGTTCTGTAAATGGTGTGTTAACATATTACCGTGTTTAGTGTGTGCTGCTTTGATAACTAAAAATGTGTTTTTATATTTGTTATAGAGCTTCAGTACTAATTTAGCATTGGGATGCTTTACTAAGAAATCTTGATGTCTGGGTGCATCATGGACTGGACATCCCTGAGACTCTTATCATGCCTTTTGCAACTCCATTTCATTGATCATCTGTTGTGGCTTAATTACATTTTCACAGCTCTTGCCCATCACTCATGTAACTTAGTTCTTCAGGTTTAAACAATTCTCCCAGGTTAGCTTAATTTTACTAGCTTATAGCATATGAATTTGTTTATCAGCAGAAATAAGCCCCAATGGGTGAATGTGCACTTTTACTGATAATTATTGTTACACAGATGGTACTGATCTTATTGACCTTGAAAGGCTGAGTGGTCTATCCAGGATATGGCCTGTGGCCATGAGGTAAAACTGCGATTCCTGACTCAGTGGGATGGATTATTGTACTCAACTAGACCTAATTATGATTGTCTCCAGGAAATACACACCAGAGCTAATAGGCACATATTTGCCGCTAAAGTTTGGAGAAGGGTAACCGTTTTCTGCCTTTTTATTTAATTGGAGAGCCTCCTGTCTTTTGTTTCCCACCTAGCCATGTCTTGGATCTAAGCACTATCTCTCTATATTGGCAATGTCTATCTTCAGGACTTTTGGAGTCTGAATATTTCTCATTAAAGTAGGCTATTAGAAAGCATCTTTGGGTCTGGTTTGACAGCACAGCTGTGTGCAGTACCTATTATTACCAATGTTGGTGGGCTTTGGCACTTCTTAATGGGGGTATTTCTCTCTCAGCTTATGGTATTAGGCATTGAAATATAATATATTCTTTTGCTTTCCTTTGCAATGCATAAGGGACATGTTAGAATTGGGGGTCTCTGGTTGGCACAGGTAGGTACTTGTGACAAGCAGGGACCCTCTCATCTAGTCAGGGCAAGGGAATTACTCTCTTAAAATAACTCCTGCTCACCCTCTAGGTGGCGTGGCGCGAGCAGTCCAGGCTTATTTCTGGAGCGATGTAAGTTAAGCATGTGTGACCACATACAGTAACCCAGTGACAACACTACAAATGGACACCACACAGGTTTTATATAAAAAAATAAGTATACTTTATAGAGAGTTATCACAAGACCAATAAACGACAAAGAATCCACAGTACTATTAAATTTCAAGAGTTCAGGTTAAAAAGGCTTAATTCAAGGTTCTGTGCGAGTCGGTAGCCCTGTCTGGCTACAGCGTTGTTGAAATTACACAGAGCCTAGCAAATCCAGCGGACAGGGCTGGTATGGGCCTACTCACATGTCGACATACTCAGTCACAGTACCTTTTACTTGAGGCGGCTGGCACGGATGTGCGAGCCGGTTCCGGTGTTCGCCGCGGTGCAAAAAGGAAGCGTTACAGGACGCGGTGTCCCTCGATGTGGTGCAGGCAGTGACCCGTTGACAGTCTGTGGATCCAAGGCTTGCGTTGCAGGGCGAGGCAGTGCTTTGATGCAGTGCTTGCGGTGTGGTGACAGAACTGGAGTTCGGGAGCTGGAGTCGAACAGTCCGGACAGCGGTGCGAGTCGGGCGGTGCGTCATGAAGCGTGTGAGGTGGTGCCCAACTCCGGTGTGGTCACAGAACTCTGAGTCAGCAGCAGGGACCTCTTCGGTCAGACCAGTACGAATCTGTGTAGCGAGGCGTTGCACGTCGCGGTGTCCACCCGTCGCGTCCAGGCTATGGCTCGGTGACGGCGTCAGGACGGAGTCGGTGAGCGCAAAGCTTGCGTTGTTCGAGGTGGACGTTGCTTGATGCAGTGCCTACAGGACACTGGGCCGGTCGTGAGAGTCGGTGGTCACAGCTCCATGCCTCTGTAGCCACTGAAACAGCATTTCCAGCAGCAATTCACAAAGGCTGGCGAAGTCCACTGGTCCTGGGACTTTGGTCAGGGGGCAAACTCTCTTCCAATCCCTTGGAGATCTTTTGCACAAGTTGAAAGAAAAGTCCACAAAGTTCTTTCTCCTCTCTTTGGCAGTCAGGCAACCACTGCAGGCCAATCCCCCAAGCAGCACTTCAGCTTGGGAATAGTCTGTCCTCAGTTTCTTCAGGTTACTCTCCTCAGCAGAGGTTTCGTCTTGTAAGTCCAGAAGCGATCTAATTTCATGGGATCAGGGTCCCAATATTTATACCCCAACATTCTTTGTTCTCTGAGGAGAGAAGGGCCTGTGCCCAGTCCAAACCAGTTCTGAAGCACTCTGTTTACCAGACTTCTCCTTTCCTTTCCCAGTGCAGGGCAGAGACATCAGACACACCACAGGGGGTGGCACCAGCACTGTGGGGGGTGGGCACAGTCCTATTCAGGTCCCAGGTGTATCTACTCCCTCCCATCTAGATGCAGATCTCTCTATACACCACTGTGCTGACTCATTCTGTCTCCTGGAATCTCCCAGCCCTGTCACTCAAACTCCAAACAAGGAATACACAACCTAGCAGAGGCAGGCTTAAATTTTTAGGCAAGCAAATACCTAATTTCTAAAAGTGCTATTTGCAAACACAGAAAATTAAAATAAACTTCACTAAAAGATGTAATTTATTATTCTGAGTCCATGTATACTAAACTCAAATTTCTACCATGTTCTCTGAGTCTGTTAGGATTATAAACTGTAATAATTCTAACAGCCCATTCTGGCCTATGGAGAACAGGTAGCCTTGCAATAGTGAAAAACGAAAATGGCTTTAATTCACTATTAGGACATGCCACACACATCAGGGCTTGTCCTACCTTATACTTACAATGCACCCTGCCCTTGGGCCTACCATAGGGGTGACTAATATGAAAAAAAGGGAAGGTTTAGGGACTGGCAAGTGGGTGCAGTTGCCCAGTCAGCATGACAGTACCAGACTGCACGCAGGCTCTGCAATGGCAGACCGTAGACAGATTTTACAAGGCCGCTTCTGTGGGTGGCACAGCCAGTGCTGCGAGCCCACTAGCAGCATTTGGATTTACACGCCCTGGGCACACTAAGTGCACTGTACTAGGGTCTGACAAGTAAACCAAATAGTCAATCATGGAACCACTAATTAATACATCAATTTACAAGTGAAGTGCAGTGAAGAATGCGTCCTAGACATCTGTCTAACACTCCATCAGTCATGCCTACCGATGTCGATACTCTGCTGGACCCTGTAACGGCCTATGCTATGTGTTGTCCCCAGCAGCTACCAATCCCGATGACTGCATTCATTGAGATCTCGGACGCAAATTGCAACTGCTGAGGTACGAGAGTAAGCAACAGGCGCGCAGTTATCATCCGGTACGAACATTGCTGATGCGGCCAATGCGGAAGGCCATAGTTCACATCTATGTGCGGTTAATCTTCTAAACTAGGTATTCCAACTTTCACCTACAACGGTAGATGACTTTTTGTCTACAGAAATAGAAGATTTCATGTTTTCTCCAAGCCCAAACACTGACTTATGATTTTGGCACACAGTGTACTGAGACTCTGAATTTGACCTTCATTATTTCAAAACAAGGAACTAACTTTGGAACTTTTTCCTATGATTAATTTTTTTTCTCCAAATTTTTCTTTTTCTTTTTTGGCACAAGTAATCTGCTTATAGTAGAATTCTTTTGATTACTTCCAGAGACAATATGTGACTTTGTCCACACCAGTTGATGTATGTAATCTGACATGAAATGGTTTCGGCCCCTTTTTCTTCTGTATTTACGGGCCATTTCATAAATGTACATTTTCATGGTTCATTCATTTAGCATTCAAATGTCAACATATGCTTAAAATGAAACATTGCTTTACTATGTACAGCACTATTGCATTTTTATGCATAGCAACACTTTTAGATGCATTTTTTAGGAATATGTTTTTTAAACCTATTTTAGCAAATCACGCAATACTCTATTTTAGATATGTTTAACATGTTTAGGATTTAGTAATGTCGTTCATACAAAAGTGGAGTGGGTGTTGTGTGTCGATTTAGATACCGTATATAGATTTCCCAAATCATGCCCTTATATAGGTACAATTCACTTTGCCCTTATTTAGGCATAGAAATCCAGCCCTTATTTAGGCATTGCTCATGCTAACCAAATACAGGCATGGTCAACAACATCCGTTCATCTTCGTCACGAGTTCTTGGAAAACCAGAATCTTAAGCCTTTGGGACTTCCCCTTTCCTGGATATTGATTTCTCCAAGAACTCATTTATTATGCATGAACATCTATTCCTTAGGGGTTCATTCATGACGTTCTTATGCCCGGCTCGTACGTCAATACCGGCATTCCTAAACACCTTCAAGGTATAAATATACCTTCACTTGCAATGGCAAATCACGGTGCACAGTGCAATACGGCTACCTACTTGCATGACGCGTCTCGCCACGGCAAGTTCGGAAGGAAGTCAAACCCCCAGCTGACACACTGACCAAACGCTGTCATCCTCCTCGCTGAGAATCCAGCTCCTTTGTTTCTGACTCCCCTTGCGGGGTGTTAGAAATGGAGTCCTGGGAAGAGATACCAACCTCTCTCATTCTAAGGTATGGAGCAGACTAGGACAAAGAAACTTTTGGCAACTCTTGGCACAACTAAACTAAACTATAGCTAAACCGCACCTACTTCTTCCCTCATACTTTACTTAGTTTAGGTTCACTGAGGTAGGATTGTTTTAGAAGCACCATTTGAGTATTTTAGGCTGTGTTATTTATGTATGTATTTTTATATATGTCATAGCTACAGACCATGCTATTGCAGTATTATTTTATCTTCCTGCTAACGCTGTACTTATTATACTTCTCATTATGTCTTACGATTGTAGCAGTTAATATCTCTTGCTTGAGAAATAAGACTGTTCAATAAACCCTTTTATTGAAACTCCTGTCTCTATTTCTGTGCAACTCTGTAGAAATGAAGCATGCACGATTGACTGAGTGAAACTGCTATCTAATATTTCCACGATTCTGAGATTGTTCGACTCTAAGGGAAACTAAGTTGACGTGTTTATGCGGTTGACAGAAACTAATCCCTTCTTGTTCATTTGAGAACTTTCTAGTGACCTCTGAGTTAGCTGGCTCACACAAGTAATTAAGTATTCAATAGAGACATTCTGACCTCAGCCCTATGTCAAAACTATAGAGTATATTTTTCCAATGCGCAGAGCCTATCAGGGATATAGGAATTACACTACACTATAGAAATGCATTAACACTAATGCCTACAGTTCATGCACAATATTTGGGTTGCATGGATTCCCACACAGTTCAACTCAATAAATTGAGACTTGTACATGTTACCAAAGTCACTTTAACAACATCCTTTAAGTGAGAGTGTATAAATCACTGTTATACATGCGTACAAGTATGTGTTTTATATACTCCCTCAGCCCTGAAGAAGTCGTGGGGTAATCCTCTGTAACAGCGACGAAACACGTGTTGGCTAAGAAGGCGTAAGACTTGAAATTAAAGACTACGGAAAATACAAAGACAAGCATCATTGTGATTAATAACGCAACTCATGTGTTTTAAAAGCTGAAACAAGTGCAAAGGATCTTGTATATGCATTTATTTACTTGTTAGCTGTTTTATGGGTATGTACGGGCATTGTTGTGCTTTGCGATTTGAAGTCGGTATAATAACGCACTTCTCAAGGGAGTTTTTCCTCCTTATGTGGACCTAGTAAGGTCAAGATTGGTAACGACCGACTAGCGTGGCAGAGGCACAAGTGGAGCACGGAGGCCGAACCTTTTTTAGCAGATGGTTAATTGAAAAACCACAAAAGGAGGACATCCCCTGAGAAGTTGGTTATTATACCGACTTCTAATCGCAAAGCACAACAATGGCCTTGTAAATCCAATACTAGTATCCTCTGAAAAAGAAAAAATCAGACCTCGGTGGCTCCCTTGTGCATATATATATATATCAAGTAAACGAGGAGACCTTAAGGATTTTTTTGAAAAACAAGAGGATATTGATTCCATTAAACTGATGAAATTAAGTGAACGGAACCAGAAAAGAAAACTCCATACTATGGTGGAGTTTGGAATAAGGAATAATCAATTAATGTGAGAGAACTGTCCTGATAAAGGTGTAAAATCATATACCGAAACGCTGCGTCGACAACTTCTGTTTTTTAAATGTTTATGTGAATTGACATGTTTTCAACTTTGTTTTATGCTACTTTTGTACAGAACAATTGTATTGTTTTTAATAAATTTTGTATTTCTAAAGATTTTTTTTTTTCATTGATCAATATATTATTGTAATTTTATGTGTGGCACTTAAGGCTTTTTTTGTGAGGTCAGTGGATGCAAGAAATTTGCTCTTGTGTTTGAAACCATAATCAGTTGGTTAAACTGTAGGGACCCCTCTGTTTCACAATATTTCTCTCCTTGTCTCTTATCGGATTTCTGAGGAGACCTCCCTTTTTTTTCTTTTCTTTCATCTAGATATTGACACTTTCTTTAGAAGTTAACCCTTTCATACCAACCGCCGTTACCTCAAATTGGTGTGGAATGAATACTACTTTAATCATGGACAAGTCATCTACTAACAACAGTATTTCTTCCAATGTTGTGTTAATAATTCTGTGCACAAATTGATCCCGAAATATTTGATCCTGAAATACCAGTTAGTCATATTTAGCTGTCAGTTCGTTAATATACGCATTCACTGACTCATTGCGTAATTAACTCTGTTCCAAAACATATGCCTGGCAGCTATTCCATTTATTTTCTTTCCAAATTTAGTTCTAGTTGGTTTACTTTCGTCTCCCATGAATCCAATTTATCATCTTCGTAATTAATTTTAAAGGAGGTAAATGCTTTGAAATCCTACAGCATTCCGTACCAAATTTTTAAGCATTGCCAACTTTTGTTTGCCAGTTTAAGATTCTCCTCCTACATTTTCAACTTCAGCTTCAAATTGAAATTGGTGAGCACATCACACCAGTTATGCTCTCAAGCATCAATTTCCCTATACAGTCACTGAATCACTGGTTTTTGAATACTTCAAAATACTTCAAAGAGCGCAGTGTGCATGTAGCTAGCGCACGGAGCGTGGTGAAAGCTCATCACTGTACTATAGAAGTGTGATGCCAAAGTTAGTTTTGGTGGCGTTCGTGTGTGTATTCGCACAAGTGATTTATTCTACAGTACATTTTACCCCCTCAACCCACTGTTCAGCATATTAACATACCACCTTGCAGGTCTATTGATGTGGACTTTGCTTTCGAGATCAACAGAACTTCCCTGGGTTAATATCTGTAAATGCCTTTCTTCTGGTCTTATCTTCAAAACTGGCCTGCACTTCAAACTCTGTCAGCGTCACACTTTGCCATCTCATAGCCAGTATTTTCAAAATGCTTTTCGGACAAAAGGTGGGTATAATGTAATAACTTATTGAGCTGATACAGTTGACCTCTATCGATAGGAGAGATCCTCATAGACTGGAATTTTTGAGTGAAGAGAACCTCAGCTTAGAAGAGAATCCGGCATTCGAAGATTGCACTAAGATGCAGTAGATGTTTTTTCTCTGTGGTTTATTTTGTATTCTAATGATAAACTACAAATGCCAGAACGGAAATGGCAGATTTCAGTGGGAAGAATTATGACCCGCACTTAAGCCAATGGATTGCGCTTTAGTATCAAGTATCCATAAGCCATTACAGTACCTCTCCTCCAGGGCTACCCTATAAACTATCATTCTAAAAGTTCCAGCTACCTCGACCATCATTGTTTTTCTCAGCTGCCCCCCACCCCGTCGTCTAGCATAGTACTAAATTGCAACAAATAAAACCTCACATCACTCCCCAATTGATTTTACAGTTCTCATTAGTTTCCTTGGTCCTTATCCTCCTCTGTATTAAACACTCCAGTAGCCATCCCAGTTTCCATTGCTTGGACCATTGCACATCACATACCCCACAGTATGCCAGTGAATAAATGTGGGTGGTGGAGTGGAACGCAATGAGAAGATGTCACAGATGTTGGTGTCTTAAAATCAGGAAGTATGTGTCTCTAAAGAATGCACTGTGTGCTTGTTTTATGACACATTGCTGATGGATTTGTTCCAGTTGCTATGAGTCAAGCATGTTCTGCTGCTGCATGTTGTGTATTATCTTTGTCTAAAGGAGGTTCTACTGTTGATGCTCATGCTATACATGCTATTTTGAGTAAGCAAAGCTTGCTGTCTGCTCAGGTCTGTGTGGGTGATGAGCCTATTGGCTACTGCTCATAGAGTGACTGTTTTAAAGGTCTGGAGTTTTCCAAGGAATAACATACAAATTAAGTGCTAGCCTGTTGGATATCATAAGTTCTTCAACTGTGAAATATCTATTCGGGGCATACCAAGAACTTAGTGGGCTTACAGCCTACCTGTTTCTTACCACTAGTTGACTTTGTCATTAATTTGCTTGCTTCTTATTCAGTGGTTACCTTGCCTATCTTGTGTTTATGCCTCCCCTGGAGGATAGCCTCTTTACCATCCTTTTGATTTGGTGACTTGTATTCTTACACTGCTCACTTGCAGGGAACTACTTTTTCTTTTTGGTTAAGCACTCAATGAGTGCATGCACTTTTCTGTGCTTTCCCTCGTGTTTCTTTTGTTAACAACTCCCTTCCAGTGTATGAGTGTTTTAGTTTTTCTCTCTCGTGTTTCTCCCCTGTGTGCTGCACTTTCTGCTGTGCTTTTTGCCTCCATGCCCTATGTTGCCTCTCTCCTTTGTATGACTTTCTTCCTCTCTCCCCCCACCCCCACCCCCCCTTCTTCCATCCGGCTTAATTTTTGTAATTTTTCAGTACCGTACCCTCCTTACTCGCTCCACCAAACCATGCGTGTATTTGCATTTTTTTGTAATTACTCTTTTTTTATTATTTTTTTTATTTTTAGGACAAGGCAGCTGCTACTTGCTACTACGCTGCTCTGCATATATTAAACATTCCAAGTAGCAACTGGCATCTTGGATAGGGGAATAAAAAAAATTGGAGGCAGCATTATTCTGCAGGCACATGCATTTCTGCTAATGTAAATGCTGTTACGCATATACATGTCACCAACATGACACAGCCACCAGGAGCAGCATGTCATTGCACCTCTATTACACGCCCCCCCCAACATACTGTGCAGCATCGACAAATGTTACACATGCTGTACAACATTGAAATTGGTAAAAAGCATTGCCGAAGCAAATAGGTTAGCACAGCGAGACCTATTGGTGGTGATTTTTAGCTTTTTTTTTGTTAGTACTTGAGGTCCGGCATTCAAATTCAGAAAACAAAACTATAAGTACCTGAATCCAAGTACTCCAGGATTGGAATATCTAATCATGCCTTACAAAAGAAGCCTTCTGTGTGCTATGGGGTCCGTGCAGTACTTATTGTATTATATGAAAACATTTTACTATTTTGCTCCCTTGATGTACCTGTTCTGTGTCTTTGGGAAATGTTATTTCTGCTTTCTCACTGCCTTTCTGTGTAAAAGGAAGCATCAATTTCTGCTGCGATCTTGTTCATGCGCTGTAAAGGTACTTGCTTTAAAAATGCCATTATTGCTGATTTGTATTTTCTTCCTTGAATCTGTGGTGCTCTGATGCTTCCTATGCAGTAGTTGATCTGTTTTTGAAAGAATCATGCTTTGCTGCCGGCTGTGCATTTACTGCAGTGTGCCTCAGGAATAGACATGCCTTGCATGCACTGTTTCTGTTGCAAGTTTAGAAGGTTGTTCGTGTGCTGTACCTGTTCGGTATGTAAGGAGTCACTTGAATTACATCTCCTGTACGTGCTCCATGATTGGGGAAGCTGGCGAATCCAGTTTTTTAATCAAATTATTTCCGAAGGCAGAGGCATATTTTGCTTGAACATGCACAATGTCCCAATAAGCCCCCTTCTAAGATATGTTGGGTGAGAGTCTATGAAGGGGGACAGTTTTCAATTTTTCACCAGGGTACATAGACGCTTCTGACATGCCTGAATCCTAGATTCTCTCAACTGTGTCCACCCTGTCGAAAATTCATGTCTGCAAGTTCAGAATTGCATTTAAAACCATGCCACATCACATAGGTCTAAAACTGTTGACCTCCACCTTTTTATATTTATTGACCTTTCTAAAATAAAAGTACATTATTCTTTAACCTCTTTTGTTACACTTCCTTGCATGTTTGTCTGACTCTCTCGCCCTGAATGGACTGTTAATTCAAGTGCTCCGAATGCTTCCCTCTTTCCAGCTGTTTATACCACAAAGGATTTAATTGGTTTTAAATCAGAAATTGAATGTAAATATTAATTGGAACAAAATTATATAGTCCAAGCTTTTTTTTATAACAGATTAATTATGGTGACTACGCTTTTGTTTTAATTGACATGTTTGTGTTTTTGTTTTCTAGGTTATCGGACTCCTAATACTGGAAAGAAGCCTGAGCGTTGGTGCATAAGTTGTGACTAACCACTACAAAATCATGGAAGCAATAACTAAGATGAATGATGTACGCCATTTGGAGTGTTCTCGCTGTAATTTTAGGGGCAGCGATGATGAAAATTTACAAATACATATGGGGACCATCCATCCTGAATGTTGCGATGAGATGGATACAGCTGGTTTGGGAAAACTCGTATTTTATCAAAAAAGTGCAAAGCTCTTTCATTGTTTCAAATGTTTTTTCACCAGCAAGATGTTTTGCAATGTCTACTATCATATTACTGCCAGCCATTCATTACTAGACAAACAGGCTAATGAGCTAAATAATGTTTTCTCTGCAAAGATGGAAGAAAATGGAAATACAACACTTGAAGACAAGCCACTTATAGAATCAAGTGAAGATGAAAAATCGATGGATGATTCCAGTGAACAAGATGAGAAAGAGCAAATAGCGTTGCCTATGAAGCCCGAAGAAAGTGTGTCAGCTCTTCTACAAGAACAAATAAAGTCAAAGGAAGAAGAGAGTTCTGATGCAGACTCAAATAGCTGCACATTAAGAAAGCAAAATATGAATTTGCTTGACAAAAAGGGCAAGTTGTGCAACAGTGATGAAGAATTTGAATCCAGTGATAATAGTAGTACATACCCTGTGGCGAGCAAACCTGCAGCTAGTGCTTCGCAAATGATGCACATACCAGAATTTTCAGACGACGAGGATACTCCTGGCCTTCCAAACAATATCATGGAATTTTCAGACAATGAAGAGACAGTTCCTCTTCCAAGTGAGTTAATGGATTTCTCAGACAACGAAGAAACACCTGCAGTTACTAAGAACGTGATAGACTTCTCAGAGAGTCTAAAGGTCCCTTCTGTGACAAAGCAAATGATGGAGTTTTCAGATGACGAAGAAACCCCGGCTCTTCCAGAGGATTTGATGGATTTTTCAGACAATGAAGACAACCCTCCTGAGTCAAAATGCCTCAAATTTCCAGCAAATGAAGAAAGTACAACGTTCTCAAAAGAAAAAGAGTTTTCAGGAGATGAAGATTCCCGCTCACAGTCTAAAGATGAACCTGAATGTTCAGATGATGACGAGAATACTGTACTCCCTAAAGATGTACCAGATTTTTCAGATTCAGAGGAGGCTTCTACTATGTTGAAAAATATACCAGAGTTTTCGGATGATGATGATGATGATACACCTGCTCTGCCCAAAGGCATACCAGAGTTTTCAGATGATGATGAGTCACCTTTACCAAAAGGCATTCCAAAGTTCTCTGGTGATGAAGATAATACAGCCCAGTCAAAAGAAATGCATGTTTTTTCAGATGACTATTATAATACTGGTCTTTCAAAAGGAGTGTCTGGCTTTTCTGATAATGAAGATATTTCAGCTCGTTCTAAAGACATCCCTGAGTTTTCGGGCAATGAAGATACTTCCACAAGGTTAAAAGACTTAATGGACTTTTCAGACACTGAGGAGATACCCACTTTGTCAAAAGACATGGAGTTTTCAGATAATGAAGAAAATTCTCGACCTAAAGACTCAATGATGTTTGCAGGTCTCAGAGAAGCTCCTGGCCAACCAAAGGGCATAATATCATATTCAGATAATGAAGATGCTTCGGCTCGACCAAAAGGCATAATGGAATTTTCAGATGATGAGGAAATAAGTACTTTTTCAAAAGACATACCCAAGTTTTCAGAAGATAGCATTAGTCCTACAACTCCTACACGGCCGGATGATGTGTTAGAATTGACAGATAACCTTATAAATTCTGAGCCTGTTAAAGACATGCAAGCACATTCACCAAAGTCTGCAACTTCAATGCAAGCAGAGAAAACATATTTTGCAGATAAAATGTCCTCACATCCCACTGTTCCTGTAGAAATACACACACCTTCTCAATCAAAGGATTTACGGGAGTTTTCAGAAGATACCCCTGCACAGTTGAATGACTCGCTGGCATCTCTGGGAGATGAGACTCCTGTTGATTCAAAGGATGCATCCGAGTCATCAGAAGAAAAAGAGACTCTAAATCAAGAAGAAACAATGTTAAAGTATACCCGACGCGCTAAAGGAAAGTATTACTGTTTAATGTGCGAGTGCCGTCCCATGAGGAAGGGTGCCGTTTTGCATCACTTGGTTGCAAAGCACAATATTCCAAGTCCATATCACTGTAAAGATTGTGGAAAGAACTTTGTTTTAGAAAACATTTATAAAAATCACTGTATGTCCCACACTGAAGGTCAGTATAAGTGTACTCGTTGTAGTTTTGAAACAAATCACCCCAGGGGTTTCAAGAAACACCAGACCCATTGCCAAAGCAGACATAGTGAAGGAGCAAATAAAAAGCTTTTTGAATTTGGGGAAACTCCTGAAGAAAGCATTAAAGATGACAATGATGAGGATGGCGAAGAGAAGCATTCAAACACAGAATCATAAAACAAGCATCACAATCTTTCCATGTAAAGAAATGGTTGCCAAAATATTCGGTGACAATTGAATGTTAGCATTTTAAAATGACAGCTGAGCAAAACGTATCCGTTAGCTGCTTCCTAGATCAATTGAAGTGCGCCACAAACTTCATACAGTATTTTGTCGCGGACAGTGTTTCCTTCAACTGCCAAATGTTTTTTTTTCTTTATAATGAAACATTGTAACAAACTTATTAAAAGCCAAGAATGGCTCATGCTTTATTCAAATATACTAGTACTTCTAAGGAGGACAATATAAAGGCCTTTAGCAGTGCCATTTGGGAGCATACTAGTAACGCTATAAAAAACACCTCACTCATAATTTACTGCTGTTAGGCCAGCACACATCGTGAAATGCTCTTGGGAAAAGAAACGTGTTCTGGAACTTACTCCAGATCATTTTAGCATATTTATTTTTTGCTTTTTTCTTAATGACATAAACTTTATCATGCAAAGAAGATTATAATATGTTGATAGTATTCATTGGAAGAACGCTGAAATAATTTTGGTCTGTACTCCTTCTACAGTGTGACATGTGCATTGTCTCTTGACTGTCGAACTGTTCAAATTGGTATATTCACAAACCTTTTTTAAACTGTTTTTATCATCGATATTGTATACATAATGGTTCTTATAACTGAACTGCAGGATATCATTTCTTTTATGTGATAGGTATGGCAATTATTTTTAACTTTGCATTTCGTAACTTCAACTAACAAAAAGGTATTAATTTGATTGTGATGAAACTATTTGACATCTATGACTTTTTAACCACTGTTAAACCACTTTTACGTATAATGTGTTGATGTAGTCTACGTTTTACTGGAAAAAAAATTGAGGGTTTAATTTCCTTTCGGAATTTTTGTTAATTTTGATATACAAGCAAAATCATTTTATGATGTTTTAATGTCTCAAAGAGACAAAGCTAATAACGATTTAGTAGAAGCCAATGCATATTGGACACCAACGAATGATTCACTTTGTTCTGTTTAAATATAGAGCTCCTACAATACTGCTTCAGACAGTATGCTCCACTTTGAGCTTTTCTGCAACCCAGATAAGTCCTGCATATTGGAAACTGATTATTCCAAATTGGTTTCTTGTAAAAGTAGTTTGCACTATTACATTTTTGGTACATCTTAGTGCAAGGATAGAACAGTTACAAATAATTTTCATTGAAAACTATTTGTTTTGATTTCACCACACAACTCCCCATCAATGCAAAAAACTTCACTTCAGTTATTTAAGTTTTGACTATTGACATGATTTGTTCTCACCCTTGATTCTCCTATAGACAAACTGTGTCATTTCATAACACAAAAGACTGTCGTTTCACCTTTTGGCTCCAGGTATGTTAAGAAAATGTCTATTTTCAATTACTTGAATGAAAGTAAAATTTTTATAAGATCATAAACCAAGTTGTAGCGCGTTTCATTCCCACTGTAAATTTTGGTAAGATTTTGATGCTACTCTAACTTGTTCTTTTTCAAGTATTATCTACATTCAGTTCATAACATGATCAAGGTAATTTGGTAGTACATTTCTATCTTTAATACATGATATTTAGGATTTGTGTAGAAGAGGTTTTGTATTAATTTCTCTTTCTAGCTTTTCAGCTATTTCAGGTTGTTGATCTGCTTACTGGTGTATTTTCTTTGCCAGCGTCATTCAGAAAAAATACGATGTTAATGCAACCAATGACATGGTGTTTTTCTCACTGTTTATTTTGATTTCAGTTTTTTTTGGCAAAAGTTGAGGATGACCAGTTTTCCATGCAAAATCTTTGTGTTATGTGTTGCAGGTTTCTAATTTTCTTGATTGCTTTAATTTTTATTTCGCTTTACATGTGTGTTCTTTGAGCTCACACATGTCAAATCAAAAGATTAGTTAAAGTAGAAACCAAATGCTTGCTGGTTCTTCAAACTAACACAACAGAGCAAAAACTAGAGGGGAATGAATTTATCCACAGCATTTATCCATAAGGGATATACTCCTGATTGTATCCCATCATGAACCTGTGGGTATCTGCCATCTAGTGGAAGGACCAGAAACTGCTTCTGTAGGTGTTGTCATACAGTTCTTTGTATGCTGTGACTATGCAAGTTATGCTTGGCACATCTTCAAATCTGCATGTATGTGTACCCTCTTCTTTTTTTTTTTTTTTTTTTTCTTTCTTTTTTTCCTTTCTCTTTTTAGGTCTCGCCTATTACACCCCGAAGGAATGATAGGCGAAATTTATAGTAAGCAGACCTAAAAAGTCTACCCACTGCGGATCGCATACAGTTCATGTGAGCCAGGCGCGTGCACATCATCGCCAGCCACATCACACACCACCATTTGTCTGTGCCTCAGCATCAGACTTCAAAGGCTGCCGCTCCCCCGCCCCCGCATCAGACTTGAAAGTAATGCACTCCCCCACCACAGCAATGCAGAGAGCTTGTTTGAAGTGCCTGCTCCTTGCACCATACACAGCCCATCCCTCTTTATATGCCACCCACCTCACTCTGCCTTTTCCCTCATCAGCTGCTTGCAGCTCCACACTCTCTAGACGCTGAAGTACAAAGCTTATTCCATACGTCGATAGATGTCTCCTAGATATTCTGGAGTGCAACATCTTGACTCCCAACGTGTGCGGCTCTGCTTCATTCCAGCCACTGCCCGGTCACGTTTAACTTCTTGCGATATGTCTCTCCGGCTTACTGCTTCTCTACTCTCCAAATGCGCAGCTCTGTAATGCCGCAAAACATGCAGGGTCTGCAAATTTGTTGTCTTAAAACGTGTACGACTTGCAGATTCAGAGTGGTGGCTGCTTCTCGTTGTCACGCAGTTCAGTGTCACCCTGTTTCTCTGACTTTACCAGTCTCTCTGTATTAGCTGCACTCTACCCCTTGATTTTATTCGGTCTTTCTGTGTAGTTATCACTGTTGCCCTAAGGCCTTCTCTGCCCAGGGCCTAAGTACATTTCACTCATAGCGCCTGCGCTCTGCATTGTGTCACTCGACTCTTTTCTCGCATCGACAGTTGCTGTGTCAGTCCGTCTATCCGTGCAACTCTGCCCTTCCCTCTGTGTCACCCTGTTGCTCTGTATTTTCACAACCTCTCTGTGTCAGGGTGTCTTCAACCAGTCCCTTCCCCATTTTCCCCTTCCATGTACCCATCTGTCTCTTCCACCCATGTACATGTTTTTCCTTCAGTTGTGACTGTACCTTCTCTCCAGTGACGCCCTATTCCAGTAGACCTCCTCTCTCTTGCACCCAGTGTCTCTGCTTATCATTCTCTCCACAACTTTCTATATTCTCCCAGCGCCCCTCTGCCCTCGAGGGGATGTCTGTTTGTCTCTTTCTCTGTGTCACTCTTTGACTCTTTCGGTGTCTCTTTCTGTCTCTCAGTCTCTGCTTCTCTTTTTGCCAGATTCCCTTTCTATCACCTTACTTCAGCCTCCCCCGAGTAACTTTACCTCACAGAGTACATTTTTCCCCCTGTCGTCTATTTTTCTCTGTGTCATTTTGTCCTGTTCTCCGAGTGTCACTCTCTATCTTTCTTCCATTGCCACTCTGACCCGTCTCTCTAGGTCGCACTCTGCCTCTTTCTTGACTTTGTGTCCTTAGTGTGATCCAGTCACACCAAGTCTGCCTGCTTTCTTCTTTCTCTCAGCCAGTGTGACTCGCTTGTGTCTCTGTCACCGTGGCCCGCTCCTCTGTTTTGTTGAACTACTTTCTCTCTATCTTTCACTGTCTCTGTGTCAATCTCGGACTCTTTCCTGTCATGCCTCTTAGTCTCATGCAGTCCTCCCCGCCTCATATCCCCTGCCTTACTCCCTCTCGCAAAAACGCACGCGAGCACGCTTCCGTGAGCAGACACAGCCTCGCGTGCATTGTCACCGTCTCCGAGGCCTCCCAGATACGCACAAGCTGCGAGGGCTATTTCAAGCTCCACCTCGGACTACATAGAAAGCGTTGTGTGCACAATACACTGCTGTGACGGCTGCTTGTGCACCAAGAGCTCCTTCCGGAAAGGGCCTTTCGTGAACAGACACCGACTGCATGGGCCGCTTGTGAACTGAAGCACAGCAGGAGATAAATCACCAAATACAGGTTAGCTTTTTTACTGAATTATTTATTCTTAATAAAATGGGTCCTCTTTTCCCAGATCCTCGCTCCTTCCCGCTCCTTATGTTTCCCATCCCTCACTTCTTTGCTTTCTCCAAATACCATGACGTTCCTCAGATTCGAGTCTGCCCATCATTTTTATCCATGTTCTGTTCCCTTCTCTTCTTTTTTCACAATTCCTAATCTTTCATGCCCTCCCTCTCTCACTAACTCCTCTGGTCCTAGGATTTTCCTCTCCCATCCCCAATTAGTGCACCCCCTCTCGTTTACCCTCTTTCTACATCTCTATGCACCTCACCTACAAAACCAGCCCTGCTTTAACATACCTCTGTCTACCTCACCACTCTCAATACACTTATCAGTGCCACCTCTGTCTACTTGCCTTTTGAATCTTTATCAGTCTTCCACCTGTCTCTTTACCACTTTATAGGCTTCTCTCTACCCCTGTAACAGTTCTATTATTCAACATCTGCAGTTTCCATCACAGCTCGCCGTGTCTCGCTCCATCTGCCTCACCTCACTCTCAAACTCATCTCTTTGGCCCACCTCTCTGTTTGTATCTCTTTCCACTTCACTCTGCCTCTGTCTCAACCTTATCTTTTCAGCCACACGTTCTGTGGCGATTGAGCACTTTTTGGATACTGGGGCCTGGTGGTGTTCGTTCTTTTTTTATTTATTAAACTCTTCTCATTAAAGTTTTTAAAATGTTGCACAACCTATTAGAAAGACAGTGTCATTCGAGTGACAACTATTACAATATGGCACAGTAAAAATCTGTAGGTTCCAGCCCACTGTAGTGTGTGTTGGTAGTAGTGCGCTTTGATGGAACAGCATTGAGGTATACTCGCGCCAGGATCAGAGGGTGGGTCTGGTGATCATGGGGCGAACGCCTGGAAAGGCCCCTTTACAATATAGGACTTTGTGCGAGATACCAGTAGCAGCTGCCGCCTAAAGTCAGTGTCTGTGATCTTTTGTAAACTTCCTGCAAGTAGCTAGAAACCGACCTCTGTAAAACACTCTATACCTGCAGATTTCAAAGTGCTATATAAAAGTGCAAAACAATAAATAAAGCCCTTCATAAAACTGCTAAGCAATAAATAAAATAGATGTTTGTTAACAGCAGGAATTGGTTGACTGATCCCTTCACACACACACAACCCCACACACACACACAACCCCACACACGCCCACAACCCCACACACGCCCACACCCCCACACACCCCCACACACCCACACCCACACACACAACCCCACACACACACAACCCCACACACACCCCCACAACCCCCCCCCACACACACCCCCACGCACACACCCCCCCACGCACACAACCTCCCACGCACACAACCCACCCCACGGAGAGGTGGAACATAGCATAGAGCTCTGTGAGGCTACGGCAGTGCAGCCCCCTGTAGCAGGCCCTGTGGCAGTCCCTGTTTTCCAGCGCCTGGGCTCTACGGTGAGGCAGGGCTCAGCATTAGCTAGCCGCCGGATCAGTTAATGGCGCTCCAGCGTGGTGCGGGTGTTGGCACAGTGCCAAGCAATTATTCCCACTTTCTTGCGGCCCCAGGAGAGCAGAGTGTGGCATCACACTCCAGCAGCGGTGTAAGCAGCAAGGTGAGATCATGCCGCAAGACGGTGAGTAGCCACAACCCCGCTATGGCCTCGGCCAAGCTCCAGCTGAGTTGTCTGCCGAGGCGAGTGAGGCATGGTGAGTGCTGGGTAAGTGGTGGTTCCGGCCTCCGTTTGGTTCCACCATTCCTCGTGTGTTCTATGACCTCAGTTGCCATGTAGCCTGGCAGTCTGGTTAGCTGATGACAGCTTGGATAGCTCAGCGAAGCAAAGGGGTACGGACGGAGTAGAGCTGGTGTCTGAGTCCTCCCCCTTTGGTATGCCGTAATTCCTGGTAATAAAAGAGAACGGGATGGGTGGGGGTCTCTCACCGGTTTTTCCTTTCATCGTATTTTCTCCTGTTTTTTAACTAAGTTTTTGGTGTCTTCTGCGCACACATCCTAGCCTGCCTACTCCCACCACCACTGTCTTGTCTTCAGGAGAAAATATTTTAGCTAACAGTGCAATATACCACTTATTTCCTTTTTGGAGGCTCCTAAAGGTAGTGTGCAGAGGAGGCCTAGGCTACAGGCCCCCCACTCCCTCTGAGGGTGTGGTGGAAGCTGGCATTTGTTCCCTGCACACATTATCCGTTTCCTGCATATCTGATCTTTGCCCACGAGAATTGCCCTCTGTGTGACTGGCGTTCAGCGCAAGATAAATCCCCAGGAAACCTTTTAATAACTAGATAAACGAGAAGGAGTTCTTTCGGAGTTGTAGAGTTGCAGGAGGAAGGGTTAGAAAAGTCTGTCTCTGGGGCATTTGTGTTTCAGCATCCTTGCAAACTGCCATTAAGGTGTCTACTCTCAGGCAGCACAATTTCCACTTCTGGACTGTCTGCCACTAGTTCTTCTATACCTTTAAATCCCCCCCCCCCAACAATCAGGCAAAAGGAGAGACTGTCCCACCTGTCACTCCTGAAGTCTCATCACTCCGTGCTGTCCCTACTCTCAAAGGTGGGACACAGGAGGTGACGGAGAGGGGGCTAGCAGAGTAGGAAAAAAGGGTCTGAAGATGCCCGGTGTAAATAATGAAGGCAACTTCAAATTAGTTACGGTGTTGCCCCAGGATACTGCTTTGCATCAGATTAGGCGATTTGCTAACAGTCCAGGTCCGGCTGACCTCTTAAATCTGTTCAACAAATCAAGTAATCTGTTGGAAGTAATGAAAGAAATGAGACACTGAGGTTGCTTCCAAGATGGATACGGACGGAACTGTTGATAATACATTGGATTTTGAGTCTAGTTCCAAAACCATTGTGGCCCTGTGGTGTCTTATCCAGTGGTCAAGATGTGGCCCCTGGGTCGGAAATGTCTGCTGTAAGGCCCTTAGAGTAGCTCATGTGGTGCTTGGTGAAGAGTTATGTGATGACCTTAGCGCAATGGAGGACTATTCTATCCTGGACATCGCTGCCCTCTGAGAAGAATCTGATTAGGGAGGTGAAGTTAAAATCATCTAATGCCTCAGACTTTGTCTTGCCTTCACATCTGGATTGATTGCTAAGTCGTCCATCATTACATGCCTTGTATAGTAGTATGCCGCTTTGCATGCCTCTTTAATGGGTTCAATGAATTCCTCTTTGAATTGTGACATATCTCGGACCACAGGGCACCAGGTATGAGTGCAGTCATTTAATTTGGAAGGGCCCACTATGACACTTTATTATATATGAGGAGGGTCTTATCAATTATGGCTCTGCAGGATAGATCAATTGCTAATTCTGATCATAAGTTGGATATCTTGTCCCCAATTTTAATGGGAGTGCATCACTTAACTTTGCTTGGCTTATGTCCATGAAAGGGAGAATGAAGCATTGAAATTAAATCTCAGGCATCCCAGACTAGCGTAGTGGTAAATAAATGGGGTGGCAAAAATTGGAATTCAGGCGAGTGATTATGGTGGACTTGGGGTCACTCCTTGTGCGAAATTCAATTGTAATTCAGAGGCCACAAAGGAGATTGATAACTTGCCCAGTTCTTCCTTTCTAAATAATTCTCCTCAGGTAAGGTGTAATGTAGCCCAAAGTGCAAATGTATCTGAAATTGAGAATCCTATTCCAGTTTTTCCGATATTTAGAAAAGGGGCTCACATTACCTCAGGGGTTGCAGTTTTACAAGATGGATGATCTTCTAGTGTTCATTTATTAAGGATCCACCATGATTGTGATTGTCCTGTGAAGGGGTACCCCCAGGGTTGCAATACGGCAAAACGGGGGAAGGGAAAAAAGAAAAGAGTCTGACATATTATGAAATGTAAGTAAAAAAAAACTCAGGTTCTCTAATGTTTCAGAAGAGTCTGCTTCTATTATCCAGCTTCGAAAAGTAGGATGGCTGTACTAATTGGGGTGTAGTGAATGGATGTATATTGAAGGATGATGCCGGGTATGGGATTGTTGAGGTAGTGAGAACCATTGAAGTCCCCCAAGAGTCTGACCGGGATACTGAAAGACCTCCTCTAACTCCCATTAGTGGAGAACTTTCTTTCTTCGGTTCAGTGTCCAAACTTGTGAGGAATCTTAATGGCAAGGCTCCTCCTTTTATTCCATTAGCACAGCCACTTAAGCAAGGGGCAGGGTCAAGGTATAATAATAATCCTAGTAAAGGAGTTGGTCTTGGCCATCTATCTAGTACACTGAATTTTGTTTCCTTTTTTGATGGTGAACTGGGCCCTCTGAAAAGAAGTTTTATTTTGAAGCTCCTACTTGAGATTAAGACCTAGTGGTCCATTGTATTTGGTTCCCCTTACTCTTCTGAGTTCTAGGTTCACATTTAGTTCTAGGATTGTTGTAATGTTAATCAGTGCTAATGTGGACCACTTTCTGAGAATTTTTTTTGCTGTTTTTCCAGTTGAAGTAACCTCAGAGCCTAAGCGTGATGATCGTAAATGGGGCATCAAGGAGCTCTCCCAAGATTGCTACAAAATTCAAAAGATGCACGGGGGCTTCAGCCCCCCCCCCCCCCCCCCAATGCAGCCCTGGGTACTGCCACTTCCCCGGGGCTTTGTTTAAAATAATGTATGGGTGGCTCCAGCCCCCCCACAAAGCCCCTGGGACCATCAACTCACCGGGTCTAATTTCCAAATGGTAGGGGGGGACGTGCGGCGCCCCTCCTGGAGCCTTAAATGGCCCTGGGGACCGCCACCCCCCAGGGCTGGCTCCAGCAATGTCCTGGGGTACCCACCCCGGGACATTGCAGTTTGCTATGGGACGGCGGAAGCAGAAGCAAACAGTACTCTCTTTGAACAAACAAGAGAAATTTTCTCTCGCTTGTTCATAGCGAGCACACTTTGTTTTCTACCCCAGGCAGCTGCATGTGAGCAGCTCCCTGGTGGTAAAAATCCTTGTTGGCTCCCACAGGAGGTAGGAGTTGGCCAGGACCGCGATCCCCAGCCATCAGCTTACCTACCTTTAAAAAAAAAAGGGGGAATGGTCGGGCCCCCTCCTTTAAAAGAATATAAAAGAAATGGCCCGGGAGGCGGGCCGTGCAGCCCCCCCTTAAAAGATTTTTTTTTTGGGGGGGGGGGGTGTGGCCAAGATGGCGGGCTGAGAGGACGCACTCGCCGAGAGCTCCCGAGCCCCTGGAACCCTGCACCGCTAATATCTGCTGATCCCCCCCCCCCGGATCGAGCGGTAACCACACCTGGTGATCCCCGCGGTGGTGTGGAGCAGTCGGCGAGCCCCAGGTGTCCCGCCGCGGTGGTGATTCCGGACGGATACCGCCTGAAACGGCGCCCGCTGAGCGACTTGTGGGAAGCCCGAGAGCTGCGAGACCTTCAGGCTTGGGGTCCCGGCGGCGTGATCCGGCGACTGCGAGTGGCCTGTCGGAGAACCTGCGCTGCGGCGATCGAGTGGGTGCTGAGGCGGCCTTTGCCGGCCGAGCGGAGAACAGCGACGGAGGCGTAGCTGGCCTACGACTACTACGCAAGACCGGGGCTCGAGAACGCCTGCTCCACGTGGTTGCTCCGGCCCACCCCTGGCAGTGGCGGAGTAGAGTTGCGCCCCCGGAGTACTTGCAAGCCCAGGCGAGCCGGCCCCAGTTGTCACTCGCCCTGCGGGCCTGCCCTTCGACGGTGTGCATTGCATTTGGACCCGTGACGGAGGTAGGCCTCTTTCCCTGGGCGTTGGCCCCATTGACTGTAATGGGCGGCCATTTTGGAGACCTCGGACCGGCCGCCCAGCCTTGATCCGGGCCTCAGCACTGCAGTGCTTCCTGACCGACGACGGAGTGCTCGACCGGCTCAGCGGCCTTGACCTTAGGCGCCTCTTTACCAAGCTGCGGCCATCGGTGACTCCTGCTCGCCAAGATGTCGAATGCCAGGGGTCAGAGGAGGGGCGACCAAACTTTGCCGGACATGTTGGGACGTGGTGCCCTGCGAAGCGGGGGGAGCCAGGCCGCCCCGAGCTCCCCGGCCCATTCCAGAGGCGCTGACGGCGGAGAGCCCCCAGTGACTCGATCGTTCCTGGAATCGCTGTTTAGCTCCTTCAGGGAGGATTTCAGACTTTGAAGCAAGAGGTGGCCGGAGAGGTCCGGGAAGTCCGTAGAGAAGTGGACTCCCTGGGGGAGCGAGTTAATACTGTGGAGGAGGCTGGTCATTCCAGAGATGAAGAGATCACCCACCTGCAGCAGGAGGTTCTGCGGCTGCGGGAGCAACAGATTGAGCTGCAGGCCCACGCCGAAGACCTCAAAAACCGGTCCAGGCGGAACAATATCAGGGTCCGGGGCGTCCCGTCCAACGAGGAGGGTGACGACGTGACCGCCTACCTGGAGGCCCTCTTCCGCGCAATCTTGGGGGAGTCGGAGGACTTTCAAGTCCGTATCGACAGGGCGCACAGGGTGGGCCGCCCTCGCAGAGCCTCGGCGCCCCTACCCCCCCCCCCCCCCCCCCCCCCCCCCCGGACATTTTGGCCTTTCTGCCGCACTTTCCCCTGAAGGAGCCGATTCTCCGCGAGGCGCGGAGGCAGCAGCCTTTCCGCTTCGCTTCAGAGATCACCCGGTGGCCTTCTATCAAGATTTATCCACGGTCACGCTGCAGAAGAGGAAATCTTTCAAAATTGCCACGGACTTCCTTCGGGAGCATGAAACGCAGTATTCTTGGGGGCACCCCTTCCGCTTGATCTTCCGGTGGAACGGGACACTGCACCAGCTCCGGTCCCTCCAGGATGTCTGCGCCGTACTGGGAATCACGGCCTCGGATGCAGACACCCCGGCGCCGTGCCGCAGGCGAAGCACTCGAGATGGTTGGCAGCAGATCGGGGAGAGGCGCTCCCCTCCAACGGAGCGACCTGACTCGCCAACGATTCGGGCGGACATGTCGAGCGCTATCCAGGAGGCCTCCAGAGCAACAGCGAACAGTGATGTGGCCTTGACGGCCTGAACGTACTCCGGGGGGAGTCTATATTAGCTTTTCATCATTGCAGGTGCGAGGGTTCTGGGGGTAGGGGGGGACGGGGGTGCTGGTGGTGGTGGCTGGACGTCCACTTAATGGACTTTCCACGGCCTTGTCCGATAGGGACCGGACTGGGACAATGACTTTTTTGAATGGCTTGAGAAGCGGGGGGTGGGAAGGGGAGTTGCAGGGGAATGCTTCGAGTTGGGGGGTTTGTTGGGGGGATGGGAGTTGGGGGCAGAGTGGAGCTGGGGGTGTGAAGTTTCGGGGGACAGGGGGGATCCACTCAGTTGGGGGGTTTTGGGGTTTGGGGACTGTACTGTGCCGTAGGGATGTTTGCTCTTGCTATGTGCTGAGGTTTCTTGTTGTGGCCTCTGTGTTTCGCCCGCTGGGCCTTGCCCGCCTTCATGTGCGTTTTTGGGGTTCCCCTCCTTGATGGCTCTTAAAGTTGTTACTCTGAATGTGAAGGGGCTGAATAACCCGGTTAAAAGGCGGGCCGTCCTGTCTCTGTTGGAGAACTCTCAGGCCGACATCTGCCTACTGCAGGAGACCCATCTGCTAGCCAAGGTTTGTCCCAGAATGCGCACTCCCAAGTTTCCCACGCAGCTCTTTTCCTCCAGTGCTTCTAAAACGGCAGGTGTAGCGCTCTTGTTCTCTAGGGGGTTCAGGGGGGAGGTTTTGCAGAAGGTAGCGGAACAGAAAGGGAGACTTTTGGCATATAGGATCATGGTGGGGGGCTTGGTGATAACTGTAGGCTCTATATACGGCCCCAATGACCATCAAGACCAATTTTTGCTTAGGGCATTGGAAGACGTGGCGTACACCTCTGATAGGCACATTGTGCTAGGGGGGGATTTGAATTTGGTCTTTGATGCGACTCTGGACAGGTCAGTGCAACGGCGCCACCAGTTGGGAGAGCTTTCGGGCTCGGTTCGTACCCGGCTGGAGGAGCTCGATATGCACGACATGTGGCGCCGCCTCCACCCCGCGACCCGCGCGTATTCCTATTTCTCTCATGCACACAAGTCCTACGCGAGACTGGATCATCTTCTAGTGACGGGCCCGATGTTCGCACTAGCCTCGAATGCCGACATAGGGGTCCTCTCTCTTTCCGACCATGCGCCGGTGGAGGGCACCTTCAGTCTACCCCCGGTGGCTCGTCCGAGAGGGGTCTGGCGTCTCCGGGACACGCTGCTGCACAGGCGCTCGACGGTGCAACAGATTCGCGCGGCCATAACGGACTTCCAGCGGGTGAACGACAACACCTCCCGCGCAACGCAATGGGCTGCCCTGAAGGCTGTGCTCCGGGGCAAATTTATCGCTATCTCCTCGGCGGAGAACAAGGATCGCCAGCTCAAGAGGGACGAGCTTACTCAGCGGGTGCGGGAGCTGGAACAGGTACATCATAGAACTGGCGCCCCCAGAGTCTGGAGGCAACTGAAGGCCGCCAGGAAACTCTTGTCTGCTCTTGACACTGACCGGGCGGAGTACGCGATGCTTCGCCTGAAGCGCAAGTATTACACCGGTGGAGACAGGTGCGGCCGGCTCTTGGCGCACAAGCTTAGGGTTCAACATCAGCAGCACCGAGTGAAAGAGCTGGTTACTCCTGCCGGGGGGTCAGTCACGGAGGACGAGCGAATTGCGGACGTTTTCCGTAACTTCTACGCTGACCTCTACACTGGCGAGTCCCCCTCCGCCCGGGCGGAGGCGGACTATCTGGAATCGGTGTCGCTCCCATCGTTAACACCGGAACAGGCCCAGTATCTGGAATGGGAGATTCGGATCGAGGAGGTGGTTACGGCGATCTCCCGGCTTAAGACGGGTAAGGCCCCGGGACCGGATGGCTTTATCCCTCTTTTCTATAAGACCTTCTGTCAGGAACTTGCGCCTCTGCTGACGCGCCTTTTCAATACATTTTCGGAGCCGGGTGCCATCCCCCCTGAATTTCTCCAGGCCACGGTCTCCGTGATCCCGAAACCGGGCAAGGACCGGACTGCTTGCGGGTCATACCGCCCTATTTCGCTACTGAACACGGACCTGAAGGTTTTCACTAGCATACTGGCAGCACGTCTGGCACTCCATCTCCCGGGCATGGTCGACTCAGATCAGGCTGGCTTCGTGCCAGGCAGGCAGACAGCAGACAACACGAAGAGGGTGACTCATATTCTTGAGAAGGCCTCCAGGATTCCCGGGGAACGCATGCTCCTCTCCATAGACCCTGAAAAGGCGTTCGACAGGGTGCACTGGCCCTATCTAGAGAAGGTCCTGGGCAAGTTTGGGGTCGGCGAGAAGTTCCAGCACCTGATTTTCAACTGCTACCGGTTTCCGTCCGCGGTGTGAAGGACTGGGTTCTTTAAGACCCAGCGGTGCCAGGGCACAACACCTGAAACCTTCGTGGGTAACCTGCTCCGGCGTACGAATGACAGAGACACGGGACACTTCCTTCGGCGTCAAAGATTCAAGGTTTATTTGCTGCAGGGAACACAGATATCACGACAAGTACAACTCGTGCAACTTGGGGAGACTGCTTCAAATTGGTTCTGTGGATCGCTCCTTTTATACAGTTTTTACCCATAGGACAACATGGTACACAAAGGTTTACAACCCGGTTCCCACCATTATCCCCCAGAGGGGTCGCTTTGGTCACTTTGATACACATAAGGTCCGGAACATAAGTGCGGAAACATTTGGCGGTTCCCAACTGTAAAAACCCATCTTCCCAACATTAGTGCATTCCAATCGGCAGTAAAACAGATTGAAATAGGAACAAAGACAGGTGCAGAGGAAGACGGAGACAGTGGGGAGATCGGAAAGGGTGTAAAAGGGGAGGTATCGGGAAACACGAGATACAGGCATCAAAGGGACGTGCCTAATGAGATGCACGGCTGAGACAATAAACCGGCACGGCGAGATGAGCCTCGAGCGGGGCCATCTGCCTTACAGTATCATCCCCCTCGTCATAAAGACACTTACAAAGGACATGTGTCTTCCACAAATATCTTGGGAGTCCCAGGGTCGCGAAGCGGACAGCGTCCGTTCGCTGGCTACTTGAGGGCAAGAGACAAAATGGATGCCGTATCTAAGATGGAACCCGTGGGTACAGATGAAAAACCCACATAACAAACGAACGGTTTGAGTTAGCACGGCGAAACTGCGCACACTTACTAAACTCGTCATTTGCGGTTCATAGATACCAGACTCGACCATATTCGTGCGAGTCGAAAACACCACTTACAATTGTCACGAAACCTCAGACGCTCCTTTTGCCCTCATGTAGGCAAGCACTAGTCGGAATCATATTCGATATTCATCAGACCATCGAGATGTTGTTGTAGCATAGCTCTGTCCAACCGAGTCCCCTTGGTAACAGGTGGCTGTCTCATACACGTTGTAGCACAGAGGCCACATAAGGCAGGACCGCACTGCACACAAAGGCAACACGTGAACAGGAACACCACAACGACTCCGATGATCATCAGAATCTTCCAACCCCAAGTCGACATCAGGCCCCAAAACCATCCAAGTAGCGTCCAATCCCCTACATCCACGTGTATGGATTCGGAGATCTTATGCAACTTCGAGATGGCTTGATAGACAGTCGGAGCGTTATCAGGAATGAAAATGCAGCAGCTCGAATGGATCACCTTACATACCCCACCTCGATCTGCTAAGATGACATCTAAAACCATACGGTTTTGTAACGTCATAAGTCTATCCGCCTGAAGTTCAGTGGTGATATTACCAAGGGCACTGGCAGTAATATTAGCAGTCGATTCTACCACTCGAGTCAACTGTCTCAGGTTCCTACTATTAACTATAGGTCCCCAAAACGGGAGGAAACCCTTGAAAAAGTCTCCTGCCTCTTGACCGGCAGTATCCTCTTCGCTAATTACGCCTCGCACAACTCTAGTCTTATGATAATCGGCATCTACAGTGAACGTCGGAGGCAACAGATTTGCAATGAAGCATGAGCCCATGAAGTCAGCGGGCAACCATGCGTATGCACGATCATGACAGATAAAGTATGTACCCTTGGCAGCCAGAAACACAGGGGACGAGAACATCGGCAGAATGTAATTTTCAGTGCAAGCACTCGCTCCAAGTCGGGCTTGCGATCTTCGGCCACGACCCATGAGACAAAAATTACCAATGTGGGGTACGACCCATATCGGAGGCGAGCTTTTAAGCTGCTTTTCACTGGTGAACACACTATATTCGCCTCTACTTAGGACCCTATAGGCTTGTATCTCTTCTTCGGGAATAAGCGAGGGATCATAGATATCGCTATCTAGGTCCTCTATTGCTATCGACAAAGGTTTTTGATACGAGGTAGGACCAGAGTAGGGGGAACGTGGTTCTCGAATGGGGTGGAAACCCAGTGCGCTTCGAAACATTGTCTGAAATGCTCGAGCAGACCCTTGGGAACTATACGGTAACACCAGATATGGAATTCCCTTATCCGTAGTATGTGGCATCAACCCACACACCCAACAATTAGTAGTGTTAACCACTAACTGATGTTGATGAAGGAGCTGAATAAAGGAATTGTTGCGGAACTCTGCACGTCTAGCCTGTTCGTGTTCGGGTAAGATATGAAAGGAATGAGGAGAAGCAGTGGAGGTAGGTTTAGGGTCAGGAGTAGGAGTAGGTGTAGCAGAAGGTAAGAAGTAAGACATCGTGTAATACACCCCGCCCGCCAATAATGCAGAAGCAGTCAAAAACAATACAAATATTTGGAATATAAAACATTTGGTACTACTGAGTTGCTGCAGCTTGAATCTATGAGCCTGAGCTCCTTCCAAATCCTTCAACTTCGAGAATGCCATTCCCTACGACCGTCCGCAACGTTTCTTGACGCACTTCGTTCTGTGTAGCAATAGTCAATCCCTAGGAGTTCCCAGGAACCGACGGCCTTTAACCTAGCATCAAGACCTACTATCCAGAAGGAAGTACGCGCGCGGCCCTACGGCCTTTAATGCACAATATATATGTATGCAAAAACAATGTCTCTCAGCTGTGGAAGCAAAAAGTGTAAGGAACGAAGCTCAATGAATATGTACAAAATAATTACAATGGTACGAATGTTCAAAACTGATCACGGAAAACGGGATAATGCAGTTGTCAATACAGCAAAGCAGGATCTTTTATTAGTCTTTAGTGCTAGATCGCAAAAAGTATTGAGCTTTCCCAGGACGTGTCTGTTCGTCAAACAAAGGATCCGTTGAAGGGACAGCGTCCTGTTGATCAGCTGAATGTTTTGGTCTTGAGTCTTTTGCTGACAATTGTTCAACAGTGTCTCTCTGCTGCACTGAGGATTCTCCGACAGGTTGTGCGTCGCTAAAAGGTACAAACGCCGGCAATCCTTCGGTTTCAGTTGATGCAATGCCTTTCCTCACCCACGAGTCTGCTGGCAACGGGATGGGGACTTTCTTTGTGTGGGTGGCGTGCACCCAATTCTTCCGCCCCTCAAGACGAACTGCAGTTCTCGTGGCAAGGAGGACCTGGTAGGGTCCGGTGAACCTCGGGTCCAAGTTGTTCTTGCGCGAAAAGTTCCGCGTCACCACCCAATCTCCGGGCTGGAGCTGGTGGCCTGGACCCTCCGTCTGCGTCGGCAATGCTTCGTGAACCTGTTGGTGAATTAACCTCAGTTTAGCAGTCAAGTCATGAAGATAATCGATCAACATTGGGTACTCAAGATCACAGAAAATACCTGGCCTAGGAACCCCCCACACATTCGCAGGACGACCGAACACTATTTCATAGGGACTAAGCCCTACTCGGGAGTGTACAGTCGCCCTAGTTGACAGTAATGCTAAAGGTAAAGCGTCAGGCCACGAAAGACCAGTCGTAGCCTGAATCTTCGCTAGCTTTAGTTTAAGGGTGCCGTTATACCCTTCAACCAAACCAGCTGACTGGGGATGATTGGCGCTGTGGAATTTCTGATTAATTCCAAGGCCCTTACACACACTCTTCATCACACTACCCACAAACTCACTTCCGTTATCTGACCACACGACTCTAGGCATGCCATACCGAGGAAAGTATTCCTTCAGTAGGATTTTCGCAGTAGACAAAGCAGTATTGTCTTTGAGAGGATAAGCCTCGATCCATCGGGAGAATGCGCAAACCACAACTAAAACGTATTTCAGGTTATTGCATCGCTCCATATGGATGAAGTCCAATTGAATCACCTCAAAGGGACATGAAGGGGGAGCAAAACTGCCAGGAGGAGTTGGGGTTCCCTTGCCAGGATTGTACATCATGCACACCATACAATTCTTAACCAAGCGTTCAGCACATTTCGTAATACCATCATTCTTCCACACAGGAGACAGCAATTTGCAAATACCTTTCGCGCTAATATGTGCTAACCCATGCGCCATTGTCACAACGGCCAGCACATACGCATCCGGTAACATCCATCTTTTCTGATCAGACAAATCAATCCAACAACCATTCGCATCCAACTTTCCCGTACTTTCTTTCCACTTCGTCTTTTCAGTGTCGGTGGCCTCATTCTGAATTGCTTTCACACTCTCGATAGTGTCCTCACACATACTCGATTCTGTAGGCCACCTAACCAAACTCGTCACATACATTCGAGTGCTAAGGTTCCGGGCAGTCTCCTTAGCAGTCTCATCCGCAAACGCATTACCTCGACCAACATCATCCGTCACCTTACGATGCGCACTACATTTAACAATCGCTACTTGCTTAGGCAACGTCAGTGCATCCAAAAGATCATTCACAAGCTGGCCATGCTGAATCTTCGTACCATGCGACGTCAAGAAACCTCTCTCTCTCCACAATCGTCCAAAACTATGTGCGACGCCAAATGCATATTGGCTGTCGGTAAACACATTCACACGTTTCCCTTTCGCTAACACACACGCTCTAGTGAGAGCGATCAGCTCTGCAGCTTGGGCAGAATTCTGATTTAATCTTGCAGTCTCAACAACAGTATTCAACGTTACAACAGCATAAGCAATAGTCACATCGCCATTCGGCAACTTAAAACATGACCCATCCACATACAGTGTACCATCCGGATCTTCCAATGGGGTGTTTTTAAGGTCCACTCGACCTTTTGTTTCTTCTTCAGTCCTCAAGTAACAATCATGTTCTGCTACTTCATCTGACTCTGTGCCAATTGGTAACAAAGTTGCCGGGTTCAGAACATTACAACGTTTTATTTGAATGTGGCTTGCCAACAGCGTCAACTCGTACCCAGACAACCTTGCACTCGTCAAGTGCTGAGTTTTCGTCCGATTCAAAAGAGTATCGACTGCATGCGGAACCATCACCGTAAGCATATTATCCATGACCAATCCTGCTGATTGTCGGATGGAGACCGCGGCTGCCGCTGTTGCTCGTAAACAACTCGGCAATGCTCTAGCTACCGGGTCCAAGGTCGAGGAAAAATATGCACATGGACGTTGCTTACCACCAAAAGGTTGCGTTAAGACACTCAAAGCACAACCTTCTCTCTCGTGAACATATAATGTAAACGGCTTGCTGTAGTCGGGAGTACCCAACACAGGAGCCGAACATAATGAATCGCGCAGTTCAGAAAAACTTTTCTGACATTCTTCCGTCCATGGTAAAGGAGTCGAAACATCCTTGCACGTAAGAGCCACTAATGGTTTCGCTAGCAATGAAAAATTTGGAATCCATTGCCTGCAGTACGACGTGATACCTAGAAAGGCACGCTCATCTCTTTGGGTTGTTGGCACAGCCATGCGCGCAATCGCTGCAATTCTCTCTGGGGTCAACCTCCTTCCCTCCTTTGACAATAAGTGACCTAGATAGGTTACTTCTTGACAACAATATTGGAGTTTAGAAGGGGACACCTTATGATTCAACTCACAGAGATGTTGCAGCAACGATACCGTAGCAAGTTTGCAAATGTCCTGAGTATCAGCAGCCACCAATAAGTCGTCGACGTATTGGATTAAGGCCGCACCAGCCGGCAACCTAAACGCATCCAGTTGACCCTTCAAGGCTTGACTGTAAATTGATGGACTTTCACAGTAGCCCTGAGGAGCGCGTTTGAACCGGAAGCTGCGTCCACCGAGAGAGAAACCGAAAAGGTCTCTGCTCTCCTCGGCAATCGGGATGCTGAAAAACGCATTTTTCAAGTCAATCACCGAAAACCACGATGCAGAAGCTGGAATCGGAGTCAGTAGCGCCGTGATGTCAGGCACAACAGGGAATTGAGGAACCACAATTTTATTCACCTCCTGTAAATCGATAACAAAGCAATAAACAGGCGGTTTTGAAGGATCTGTACGTTTAAGAATGGGCAGTACAGGACTGTTGCACACGTTTCCCCGAGTCTCTTCAATGACGTCTTTCTCGATCAGATCATAAATGATCGCTAACAGTGCTCGTTCACCATCAAGGGAAATACGATATTGGGGAATACGTGGCAATCGTATATTAGATTTCAACTGAACAACATAAGGGGAGATGTCAAGCAGGCCCACGTCATTGGGACCTGTTGCCCACAAAGACGCAGGAAGAGAACTCAATTCCGGAGCTTGTCGAGAGACAAGTACATGGGAGAGACAACCCTCTCTCCTAACGTAAGCTTTACACCCGCAGGAGAACAATACAAAGTTGCATACAAACGTTTAAGCAAATCCAGGCCCAAAAGATTTTCACCACAACCTGTGGTTAGAATCAACGGAGCTTCTAGCTCACGTGGCCCAATTTTAAGGGGCAAAGGGCACGAAACTGGATTGCTAACGGGGGCGCCAGAGAATCCAACGGAAACATTTGTTAAGCCAGACAAAGGTGCGCCAGGGAGTTTCGAATGCTTAATGGAACTTTTCGCTGCACCAGTGTCCAACAGAAAAGGCTCAACGACGCCCGATGTAGCAACTGCGACGTAAGGCCCTCTCTGATCAACCGGAACTGATACCACTCCCTCTCCTTGTCTTTGGCTGTCCTAGTAATTACTGTCGTCAGTTCCCTGATCGACGTAATAATCGTCTACATTGTACTGTGCAGATCGTCCTTGCGACGATCCACGTTGATCAAAACAATTATCGGAATTCGATGAGTTATCTGAGCGATCGTTCTGAGCACCACGACCTCTACCACGTGGTGCCTGCTGCGAACCACCACGACCTCCTCTAGATGAGTTACCACTATTACGTTCATTTAGAACAGGACAATTGAATTTAATGTGACCCTCTTGTCTACAATGAGCACATTGATTGTATCCTAACGAGGATCTTTGGGAAGAGGAGTCATTACGAGTTTGAGATCGGTTCGATTGCGGCTGCGATCTATTTTGTTGCGAATTATTCTGATTCGAACGTGGAGGATACGCTTGCTGAAGCAGCACTTTAGTTTTTAGCTCTTTCGTCTTTTTATCAGCACGGTCATTCTCTTCTTTCTCTCTGTTCTCATAATATTGTGCCGTAGCCAATATCTGAGCGGAGGTAGAAACAGCCCATGCACTTTCTGAATTCTTCAATTTATTGCTCAAATCGGGCAATAAGTTTGAAACAAATTTATCCACGAACAACCTTTGACCACCCTCAGTGCTCATCTCCTGACCACTATGGTCAATGAATGCCTCCTCGAACCTCGTAAAGAAGTCGGAAACACTCTCGTCCTTCTTTTGCTTACAAGCTGACAATTTGTCCCAGTTCACCCTCATAGCTGGCATAAGAGTTTTCATTAATGTTATAATTCTTTGAGGAAGGTCAACAATCAGCTGGTCGGGTTTAGCAGCAGCCGTTTGTCCGGCATCTGCCGCTACAATGGCAGCCCAGGCACCACCCAATTCATTCGGATGGTTTTCATGGCGAATCTTAGCCCATACCGGTTGCGGTACGACATTGCCGAACAACATATCGATATCGGCAAGATTCATTACCGTAGCATCTACGAGCTGCGATAATTCTTTGTAATACCCTGTAGGATTTTTGCGTGCGTCAGGCAAAGATTGCTTCGCCTGTAATACTTCCGAGCGTTTCCATGGGAGATGTATCCATATTCTCTGGAAATGCCCCACTGTCGTCGGAGGAGCGGCATTAGGATTAGGTGGTATCCAAACCGGTGGAACTTCTCGCATAGGAAACTAACCAGACTCGTCTGGCTGTCTTTCAATATCCTCAACAAACAAGGCTTGAGGTATAGGAGTGGGACGAAAAGGTAGCAACCGTTCAACGGCTCGTCGAACGTTGGTATCCACTATCAGTCCAGCCGAAAACTGAAGCTGTAAATCAGACAACGCGGTCAGCACCTCGTCAGGTGCATCGGCCGATATCTGATCGCGAAGGACCTTGCACATTTCCTCGAACACAAATCTCTGGGTTGGTATATTGAACTGACAAAACGTGTCGAGTACAATACGGGGTGGATTTCTAAGGGGGTGCGTCATCCAACCCATCGCCATATTATATAGCGAAGCACGTTCCCTATTACCTGGAAGCTGACTACGTCTCTGAGGACCATCTGAACCAGCGGACCCAAGAACAGGTCCGAGCGAATGAAAGAAGCTAGCCGCAAGAGGAGAATTACGACTACGAGTAGAGGGAGAAGTATAGGACACAGGACTAACAAGTGAAGGAGTAGAAACAGAAACAACAGCAGGGGTTAACAAAGCAGGAGCAGTAGCTGGAGCAGGAGTATGTGGAAGCGGAGGAGCAGTAGGAATAGCAACAGACGAAGGAGCAGGAACAGTAGGAAGAACGGGTGCAGGTTGAGGAACAGGCGGAGGAAGAATAGGTGCAGGAACAGGTACAGGGGGAATCACAGGGGCTGTGGTACCCTGTACGTACGGAGGTGGCGATTTCATAAGATAGGACATTAAAGGATCCTCAACTGACTCATCCTTCTTTTCCGACTCCGTAGGCAAAGCAGGATAGCACTTATCTATAGTCATACGCTGTAATCTGTCAAACACTTCCTTTTCCCTAACCTCCTTATCATGCTGGAACTGCTCTGCTTTCTTTACAATGGTACCAGCACTATCTCTCTGATTTCGCTTAGTCTGTCTGATTTCTTTCTGTCGGGCTTCTTTACGCCACAACCGAAAGGCATCAAACATGGCCGGCCTTGACTTTTTCGGGAACAATTTAACCTCTAGATTATCTAAGATCGGTGCCTCGAAGCTACCATGTGGTGGCCAGCGAAGGTCACCATCTTTCTTCGTATATTTGATCCAGTATTCATTAAAAGTAATCGGGCCTAGCCCATGTTTGCTGTACAGTTCATAAGTGGGAGTTCCAACCGGAGGAATCGGACACGAGTCCTCCAGTCGGGAATCCGTACCACAAGGTCTGAAACAACTAAACAAAGTACTGCGACCAGGCATCTTGCACACTAGCCGAGTTTCACAAACTTCAAGGGTTACGGGATTTACCAAGTCCCAGCAAAGAACAAAACCCTCGGTTTTTGGCGGCTGCAGTCGTCAAACAACACAACAAAGTACCAAGAACTACAAATGCAATGGAACCATGCAACCACTAAGTAACCACAACCAAGAACTCTGGGAGCGACCCACAAATACTTAACTCAAAGATCGATGGCGTCTCCAGGAAGGCCCGTCAATCGTCTCGCTCTACCAAGGTCTACGCCAGGCGCCAAAACAGGTCTACAGTCAGGGCAGCAGTCCGTCGCAGCCGTCAGGAGGCGGGAATCTTCGCGGGAAAAGTCTTCGGGCCACTTGTTTCGACAACAGGATCGATGAAGCGGAGTGCACCTTCCCTCGGAGATTTCACACGAAGTTCCTCACGATCGTCGGGCTTGGACCGGTACCACTGATGCAGCCCCACGTTGGGCGCCAACTGAAGGACTGGGTTCTTTAAGACCCAGCGGTGCCAGGGCACAACACCTGAAACCTTCGTGGGTAACCTGCTCCGGCGTACGAATGACAGAGACACGGGACACTTCCTTCGGCGTCAAAGATTCAAGGTTTATTTGCTGCAGGGAACACAGATATCACGACAAGTACAACTCGTGCAACTTGGGGAGACTGCTTCAAATTGGTTCTGTGGATCGCTCCTTTTATACAGTTTTTACCAATAGGACAACATGGTACACAAAGGTTTACAACCCGGTTCTCACCATTATCCCCCAGAGGGGTCGCTTTGGTCACTTTGATACACATAAGGTCCGGAACATAAGTGCGGAAACATTTGGCGGTTCCCAACTGTAAAAACCCATCTTCCCAACATTAGTGCATTCCAATCGGCAGTAAAACAGATCGAAATAGGAACAAAGACAGGTGCAGAGGAAGACGGAGACAGTGGGGAGATCGGAAAGGGTGTAAAAGGGGAGGTATCGGGAAACACGAGATACAGGCATCAAAGGGACGTGCCTAATGAGATGCACGGCTGAGACAATAAACCGACACGGCGAGATGAGCCTCGAGCGGGGCCATCTGCCTTACAGTATCATCCCCCTCGTCATAAAGACACTTACAAAGGACATGTGTCTTCCGCAAATATCTTGGGAGTCCCAGGGTCGCGAAGCGGACAGCGTCCGTTCGCTGGCTACTTGAGGGCAAGAGACAAAATGGATGCCGTATCTAAGATGGAACCCGTGGGTACAGATGAAAAACCCACATAACAAACGAACGGTTTGAGTTAGCACGGCGAAACTGCGCACACTTACTAAACTCGTCATTTGCGGTTCATAGATACCAGACTCGACCATATTCGTGCGAGTCGAAAACACCACTTACAATTGTCACGGAACCTCAGGTGGTCCGGGTGAATGGGGGCAGCTCCCGACCCTTTCCAATAGAACGTGGTACGCGACAGGGATGCCCGCTGTCCCCTCTGCTCTTCGCTCTTTATATGGAGCCGTTTGCTCAAAGGGTCTGACAGAACCCCGATATCACGGGGGTCAGGATGGGAGAGTTTCGCCATGCGCTCAGCCTCTACGCGGATGACGTCATTTTGACGCTCGATGACCCGCGGAGGTCCCTGCCTGCATGTATCGCGGAATTGGACCTCTTTGCCGCGGTGGCGGGCTTCAAAGTGAACCTCGGGAAGTCTGCTGCCCTCGATATTTCGCTGAATAGGGCCACCAGAGCTGACCTGCAGAGGCTTTTTCCTTTGAGCTGGTCGGGGGACCAGATTCCGTATGTGGGGATCCTCTTGGCACCCTCACTCCCCGCGATGGTCACGGCCAATTACACGGCTTTGAGTACGAAAATCAGAGAGGGATTGGCCCGGTGGGATAAGGGCACGTTATCGCTGCTGGGCAGGGTGGCCGCAGTGAAGATGACCCTTCTACCTCAGGTGCTGTACCTGTTTAGGGCGCTCCCGCTGCAGCCCCCCCAAAGGATGGCTCGCAGAGACTCAATCAGCCATCGCACGTTTTGTGTGGCAGGGCCGCAAGCCTCGGATCAAACGGACCATAGCTACGCTGGCGCCTGAATCTGGAGGACTAGGGATTCCAGACTTGCAGAAATATTTCCAGGCCGCCCAATTGCGCTATTTGGTGGAGTGGAGCCGGTGGGAGTCGGATAAACACTGGCTGTTTCAGGACCAGGCGGTAGCAGGCAGAACGCTACAGGAGGTGCCTTTCCTGAGACGGGCCCATCGGCCCCCTAACCTTTACGCCTCCTTTGTGACGCGGGTCCCGCTTCGGGTGTGGGACTCGGTGGCTACTAGGCATGAACTCACTACCTTTCCCTCACCCTTCACGCCGCTGATTGGCAATCCGGACTTTGGCCCGGGTATGGAGCCTGGCGCCTACGATCATTGGCGAACGGCCCGTTGCTGCACCCTGTTTCATCTATATGGCCCGGAGGGTGTCGTCCCCTTCCAGGACTTACGTCGGGATTATAGCCTCCCCGAGACGGAGCGTATGCGGTACATGCAGGCGCGCCACTGGGCGCTACAGCCTCAAGTGCGGGCGACGGCGGACCGAGAGATCACGGGGTACGAGCGCTGGCTAGTCACTCGCACGTCGGACGCTAAGCTTATCTCCGATTTGTATAAGATGCTGCATCCCCCCCCTTTCATATCCACAACCCGGGTAGGGAGCGCTGGGAGCGGGAGCTTGGTCGTGTGCTGAGTCATACTGAATGGGACCACATCTCCTACCGGGCGCGCCACTCTGCCTATCACACAGGGCTCACGGAGACCTTTACCAAAATTTCCACCTATTGGTACCGCACTCCTGAGAAACTACATGAGACGGATAGATCAATACCGGGGACGTGCTGGCGTCACTGTGGTCAGAATGGCACGCTTACTCATGTCTTGTGGGGCTGCCCCCTTCTGGCTTCTTACTGGGAGGAGGTCCTCAATGAGGTTGACAAATGTTTTGGGATAGAGCTACCCCGATTCCCTGCCTACGTCTTATTGGGATTGCCGAATGGATTGATGTACCCTCTCAGATCTAAAAGGGGTAGACAGATAGCGATAGCTTTGGGGTCAGCTGTACAAAACATACTCATACACTGGCGATCCACCACGCTCCCCACTGTTGTCGGTTGGCTGCACAGATTGTGGCATGTCCTTGGCATGGAGAAGTTGTCCTTAGTGGTGGCAGGGGACGTAGATGCTTTTGAGGAGCTGTGGGCGCCTTTCCATAACCTGTTGTGCTCTGAATTCAAAGAAATCACCTGCCCTAGGTATCTCAGACTGTTGCGACTGACACCGCCGCCGGCCCCGCCTGTTTGATTGGTCTAGGATGACATCTGGTAGCGGGGGCACGCAATAGGTTGCTAAGATGGGAGAGCGAGTGGTTGACGGCACAGTACAGGGGGTGGGGACGGGGTGTGGGAGTTGGCTGGGTGGGACAGGGGGCAGGATTGTTTTCCCCACCCTTTTTTCTTTTTCCCTTTTTCCCTTTTTCCCTTTCCTCCCCTCCCTCCCCTCCCCTTTTTTTTTGTCTTCACCCACAGGTGCGCGAGCTGTGTTTCCAAGCATGATGGTTCCCACTGTGCGAAAGACTTGCTCTGCTGTATCTAATGTACCGTACGCACTGATTATGAGGGCACCTGTGGTTTTTCTTTTTCATGTACTTTGTTGTTTCCTTCCTTACCCTGCTTCAATAAAATACTTTAAACATAAAAGATTTTTTTTTTTATAATGGCTGGACCCTGGGGGATGGAGTCTCCAGGGTCAAAATAGACCTGGGGAGGGGGGGTCAGACGGCCCGCTCCCTTTTAAAAAAAAAAAAAAGAGATAAACAGAGGGCTAGGGTCCCCAGGCCAAAATCAGCCTCTGTGAAGGGGGCCGCGCACCCCCTTCCCTTTTTATTAAATAAAATAAAAGAGGGCCCAGGCCCTGGGAGATGGGTCCCCGGGGCCCAAAAGGGTCAAGTGCTAGGGGACCACACAGCCCCCTTCCTAAAAACAAATGGAAGCTGGCAACTCGCCAGAATACCCGCCCTCTTTCTCCACTGCTCTGCAAACGCACATCCTTGCACGCTCTTGGTTGGGGAATGAAGTCTCCTTCACTGGTGGGGGGCCTTAGGGGCCAACTAGCCCTCCTGTTACCTCCAGTGAGCCCCAGTGGGATTGCTGAGAGGTGGTTGGAGGCCACTCCCCTTTTTACACCACTCTTTTCAAAGTGTATGTATGCCACAGAAACAATCCTATGCATGTCATGTTTAAAAGGCAACAGCCCCCTTTCACCCCACCACCTGATTAAAAACAGTTTTACTTTTGAAAGGGATTGGATCACATATTTCACTTTTATTGCTAACTGATCTGCATTCTTTTCACAAGTCAAAATACATTTTCCCATCATGTTTTTGCTATCATTGTAAAGTAAATTATTTCATTCAAATAGATTGACATGTAAAAGACATTAGTATATCAAGATATCCTATTCTTTAGTAGGTTGTAAAGTAAACCAGTGCCACCAATTCCTTGTCAAATTTCTTTCTTCACCTTCCAAAACCATATACGCAAAATGGAGTAGAAATCTTTTTTCTCGTTTTCTGTCATCACAATCTTCAAATTTTATTACCCTTAGAGTTAGCCTCAAATATCCTCACCTTGACTGAGATAGTGGTCCCTACGGGGGAGGATGGTCAAGCAAACTACAGCATCATTGCAAATCACAAACCAGATATCCTAGCATATCTGTGGGGAAAGACAAAATGCTGGTGCAAAACAAATGTATGTATATATACTACATGCGGAAAGGAAAGAGGCCACACTCCTAAAAAAGAAACAACTAGAATAGGAATTGGAGACATATACGGAAAACGAGGAAAAGAAAGAATTACTGGAATCTATGGAGCAAACATGAAGCGGATGTAGAGCAGAGGAAAACCAATGAGTTCAACCCTGATCAAATTGACTATGCAAACGGTCGAATACACACATTCGCCAGAAAATACGACTCACTTAGGAATAGAGCAGTAATGGACAAAGGTGCAGGATACAACACCACTGGCACAGTGGTAAGCTCAGACATCAGCTCAGCTGATGAAGAAGCAAGCACCTCAAATTTGGATTTTTGTGGGGAAATGAGGCTTGTGCAAATGATGACGCAACAAAGAGGAGGAGGGACAACATAGGGAAGAGGACCGAGCAAACCTCAACCAGAAGAAGCAGAAAGCGGAGCAAAGAACAAAAGAGAAGAGAAAAGAAAAAGCAGCATTAATGAAAAATGTAATCAAAAAGGACTTAGTCCTAAACATTTCCAGCAAAGCTCTGAGTCCTGATCAAATTAGCTTGCTCAACAAAGGATTGACTCTGCCCCAATCACGATATGGACATGCCAAACCTCCCTATTGATATGTACACATTTTGTCGTAAACTAAAACTCAAGAAATATTATGAGGACAAGCCACCAAAACCACAAGATCCCAACCAAACATCTTTGCCCAAGACTCATATCTCTATATTAAATCAAAGAGACCTTCCAGTGTTGAGAACTTTAAGAACATTAGGGGATAATCCTGGTAACACTAATCCAGCCATGGATTCACAGGCGGAAGATGATTTACAGTTATGAAAAAATATGGGTATTACAACATGGGAGGGTGGAGAGAGTGGATTAAGGACTCAACATTTTGTCCACAACTCCCACCAGAGAACAATATAGATCTATTCCATGAAATTGTGGTGGAAGATGTCAACAAGCTATCAAAATCTAAAAAGAACAAAAATAAATCATGGAACCTAACACCAGGGGAACATAAAGCCCTAAAAAACTGAGAGGATCCAAAAATTATTGTGAAAGCCTCAGACAAAGGCAGAAATATTGTCATACAAGATCTTGAGCAATACTTAAATGAAGCTAACCGACAGCTACAGAATAAAGACCACTATGAAAAACTGGATAAGAATCCAATGGAAGCATGGACTCTGGAATACCATCTGAAAGTGTAAACATGGAAGGATCGGGGGTTGATTGACTTTCAGGAGTACATGTATTTGAAGGTTGATTTTCCCATCATAGCAACAATATACTTTGTACCTAAGTCAACCATATACTTTCTACATAAGTCAATCATCAACCCACCAGGAAGACCCATTGTGAGCTCGATTGGATCCCTCCTCGAAAAAACATGACGCTTCATTGATATCTTCCTAATGGATTACGTAACATCTTTACAGTCGTACCTGAAAGACATGACTGATTTCCTCAATAAAATCCGAGATGCTCAATTGAATGACCAACTTATCGTGGCAACAATAGATGTAACTTCCCTGTTTATGTCAATTCTCCATTCAGACAGATTAATGGCTGTCAGACAGTTCTTAAAAACAAGATCATTGAGCTATCTAGAACACTCTGACGTGCTCATTGAAATGCTACAATATTGCCTAACTCATAACATCTTCATTTTCAATGGGGAGCTGTTTCTCCAAAAGCTAGGGGCCGGCAATGGGTGCATCTTTTGCCCCCACATACGGTAATCTGCTCATGGCAGTATGGGAAGCTGATGTATTGAACACCAAGTACAAATCCAACCTCAAAATCTGGACAACATTATTGAAGACCTTTTTGTGGTACTGGAAGGAAAGCAATCAGACCTCGAAATCTTCATCCAAACATTGAATAAGAACAACTATAATTGGTCCTTCACATCTACATTCAGTAAAAACGTCAAATTTTTAGATGTAGAAGTGTTCATTAAAGAGCAGAAGTTGTCCACTAAGATGCATCGGCAGCCAACCGCCTGTAACAGTATACTCCATGCCAACAGTGGGCATCCCGTCTTGATCCCGTCTTCTCATCCAGCAAGCACATCACCTTCAGCCACTCCACCGGACTCCACTGGACCGACCACAGCTGCGTCCACTTCAGCTTCAGAAAAACCACAACCCACCACCACCCGCAACAGGTTCCTCACAGGAGCTGGAGCAAGATCACCGCCGACCAGCCCACCACCTCACCACCTCCCTCAGCCAGAAACCACCTGCCAGCACAACGGACCCCAACGAAGCAGCCCGCAACTTCACGCAGTGGCTGACCGTCTGCGCCGACGACCTCGAACCACTGAAGAACCCTCCCAGCAGACCCAGAAGCAAGAAGGCCCCCTGGTTCACCGACGAACTCAAGGACTCCAAGAAGACCTGCCGCACCCTCGAGAAAGCCTGGCTCCTGGACCAGACCACTGACAACATGACCGCCCTCAAACACGCCACCCGCAAGCACCACCAGCTCATCCGCACCACCAAGAAGAAATCACTGAAGGAACGACTGGACAACAATGCCCACGACGGCAAGGAACTCTTCAGCATCGTCAAGGAGTTCTCCAACTCCAGCACCGGCAACAGCGACATCACTCCTTCACAAGATCTCTGCGACTCTCTCGCCTCGTTCTTCCACTGCAAGATTGACGACATCCACAACAGTTTCGGCGCACCATCCACGCACCCAACCGTCGAACCAACGCACCCCACCGCCACCCTCTGCACCTGGACCGCGGTGACCACCGAAGACACAGCCCGCACGATGAACACCATCCACTCCGGATCTCCAACCGACCCCTGCCCCCACCATGTCTTCAACAAGGCCGACTCCACTATCGCACCCCAACTCCAGGACATCATCAACACCTCCTTCAACACCGCCACCTTCCCGGAGAGCTGGAAGCATGCCGAGCTCAGCGCCCTACTGAAGAAACCAACAGCGGACCCCACCGACCTCAAAAACTTCCGCCCATCTCGCTCCTCCCTTTTCCTGCCAAAGTCATCGAGAAGATCGTCAACTGACAGCTTGCCGCCTTCCTCGAGACGAACGGATCCCTCGACCCCTCGCAGTCCGGTTTCAGAGCCAACCACAGCACCGAGACCGCCCTCATCGCAGCCACCGACGACATCCGAGCCCTGCTCGACAACGGGGAAACAGCGGCACTCATCCTCCTGGACCTCTCTGCAGCGCTTGACACTGTCTGCCACCGCACCCTAGTCCAATGCCTCAGCAACATCGGCATCCAGGAGAAGGCACTGGAGTGGATCATCTCGTTCCTCGCCGGAAGAACACAGAGAGTCCGCCTCCCCCCGTTTCGATCCGAGGCCACCGAAGTCATCTGCGGCGTCCCGCAAGGATCATCACTCAGCCCCACCCTCTTCAACGTCTACATGAGACCTCTTGCTGCCATCGCACGCCAACACAACCTCAACATCATCTCCTACGCCGACGACACCCAGCTGATCCTCTCCCTCACCAGAGACCCCGACACCGCCAGAACCAGCCTACACGAAGGGGTGAAAGACTTCGCTGAGTGGGTGAAGAATAGCCGCCTGAAACTGAACTCAGACAAGACGGAAGTCCTCATCCTGGGACCATCGCTCTCCGCCTGGGACGACTCCTGGTGGCCCCCAGCCCTGGGCACCGCTCCCAAGCCAACAGACCACGCACGCAACCTGGGCTTCATCCTGAACTCCTCCCTCTCGATGACCAGACAAGTCAACGCCGTCTCCCCATCATGCTTTCACATCCTCCCCATGCTTCGCAAGATCTTCCGATGGATCCCGACCGAAACCAGGAAGACGGTCCCCCAGGCCCTCGTCACCAGCCAACTGGACTACGGAAACACCCTCTAAGCCGGAACCACAGCCAAGCTACAGAAAAGACTCCAACGCATCCAGAACGCCGCCGCCCGACTTATCCTGGACATCCCCCGACGCAGCCACATCTCTGGCCACCTGAGGGACCTGCACTGGCTCCCCGTCAACAAGAGGATCACGTTCAGGCTCCTCACCCACGCACAAAAGTCTCTCCACGACCTGGGCCCCAAGTACCTCAACGACCACCTGACCTTCTACAAGCCCACCCGCCAGCTACGGTCTACTTGCCTCGCCCTCGCACCACGAATCCGAAGGGCCACCGCCGGAGGCAGATCCTTCTCCTACCTGGCGGCCAAGACATGGAACTCCCTCCCCATCCACCTTCGGCTGACCCAGGACCACCTCGCCTTCAGGAGACAACTCAAGACCTGGCTGTTTGAGCAGTAGCGGACCCCTTCCCCCAAGCGCCTTGAGACCCTTCCGGGTGAGTAGTGCGCAATACAAGTGTCATAATTGATTGATTGATCCAAAACATCTAAAGTGGAGTATACTGTACAGAGAAATGCTCTGTGCAACGAGAAATTGTTCAGAAACATTTGGCATTGAACAAACTCTTGATGAAATGAGCTCACGATTCCTGGAGAGAGGTAACCCGTTGGAAGTCATTAAAACAGCCAGAACAATAGTCAATTTGAACCAAGAATAGACTTACTAAAAGAAAACCTAAAAGAATATCAAGAAAAAGATATTACACGTCTGATTGTGGACTTCAATAATGAAAACTAAGAACTGAAAGACATCATAAAGAAAAATTAGGCATTCGAATGCTAGGTGAGACATTGAAAAGAAAGCTACCACCAAACCCAAGAATAACATACAGAAAAACAGCCTCATTAGGAGACATTTTGACACACAGCCACCTTGATATCAAGGAACCTGAGAGGTCCACCTGGCTAAATACACCTGGATTTTGGTGTTCAAAATGTATGATCTGCCAACATGGTCAGAATACTCTATCATATCGACTCCAAAATTTGGAAAACAGAATACATCATTGGTCATGTCACCTGTGAATCGAAATATGTGGTGTATATATCCTGGAATGCCCCTTTAAAAAGCAATATGTGGTGAGTACGATTAATAAACTAAAGCTAAGAATACTCCCAACACCTAAGAGCTGTCAAAAACAAAGATTTTTCTTATTCAATGGCGAAACACTTCTCTGAACACCACTCCTCAATAGCCAACAATGAAAATATTTGGCCTAAAGATCGTGAGGCAGAAAGAACGCGGAGGTGACAGAACTTTTGACTTAAGGAAAACAGAATCTCGATATATTGTATTGAGAGTGCTTTTGGCCACAATCTGGATGCAGAATTGCATATACACCTGCAATAATTTCATATACAAGAACTCATTGATAATCACATACCTGCACCCAGACTCGAAATGAACATTCTCCTTCAAAGGCCATAGAATATATTGTACAGGGGTTAACCAAGAAAACCACTATTTGGAAGAAAATCTGAAAAGATAAAAGAAAAAAAGAGGAATAAAAAGAAAAAATATAAAACCGAATGCAAAAAGGCAGAAATTTGTGCTATACAAAACTGTAAAATATGTGCCGTATAAAATACAACGAGACTGAATACCAATGAACTTTCTATGTCTCAGGTGTTGAAATTTAAGGACTATTTCTCTTTTGAAAATTATATTTTATAGATCTTCCCACACCAGTTTTTCAAAATGGGAAAATGATCAACTGTACTAAGCACTTTTATGTGACATAGATTAAATGTTCCCTGCCTTCTTTAACTCTTGTGCAAGAGAAGGAAAAGGAGAGGAAAAGGGAATGATGGTACTGATCAATCCCTATGAATTTGGCCACTGGTATTTGATCCTCATTATTATTCTTTTAGAAATAATTGAATACAACATTTTAGATAATGATTTTATGTTGAATAACAGTTTGATCAACTTATTTAGTACTTCACTGTAATTGCCCTTTTGGATTCAAAGTGAGCAGAATGTTCATTTAATCATTATTGCCACATTTCGTTTTAATTTGTATATTTTGCCCAAATGTTTTAACTTTCATAAACTGCACAAAAATGTAAATGATCTTTTTCCGGATAGAAATTAAATTACGTACTTGGACTTTCCTGCCATGATAATAAGTGCTAAATGTACTTTGCAAATAGCAACATCAATAAAAAATGGCGGACAGTTGTTAACGTTGTTTTAACATGAGGGTTAGTACTCTAGCAATTGCAAAATAGTAGAAATAGACAAAGGGATCTAAATGCACTTGTTCATTTTAAATTGGCGATCTAGACAATGGACTCTATGGTCCAGTTGAAGGCGGAGAGCCGAAATGCATAGACCGTCCATGCTCTGCACAATGGTGTATTGAATAAAAACTTTTTGGTTTCACAAGCAACTCACTTGTGGCTCTTGCTCTTTTGGTGCCGTGGAAATTCTCGCTGTGTGGAGGTGTGGAATCTGCTGATATATATTTTTTGCATTGGGATGTAATGCCAACACAGGTGCAAGTTTAAAAGCGGCAAGTTGAATGTAAATACGAATAATAATAAGGACTAACCTAACAAAAGAGAAAACATGACTTTTGAAATGCACTATGGGAGATGAAGTATTGTTTTAGTCATGTGACATGGTTTTAAATAGCATGCACGACGCACTTTGCAAAGGTGTTTCCCACCTGTGACCAAGGCGAACGCTGAAATGAGTAAGGGTTGAGGAAGCCTGATGTGCTGCTGTGCCTTTGAAAATAAAAGCTGCAACTCCGGTATTGGGCCTCTGTTGTCTCATGAAAGTGAATTGGTGGGCTTCTCCGTGCCCATTGTTGGTGAGGCCGCCCTGTAGGGTCGGATCGGAGGATGTGTGTTGATGTGTGTATATGTATATATATATATGCTTATTTAAGTCAATTATTGGTCACTCTGTAGTGCATTTCATAACGATTACATCTACGCGTTTCAGCAGTCTCACGCTGCCTTGTTCACGATGCCGGAGCTCCATTTCTTTCTCATTAAAATACTAATTTCAATAGAGAACACTGACGAGGGACTCAATTCACATTGACCATCATGCAGGCCTCTTTTGCTTGCAAAGCGGCTGCCATCTTAAAACATGTTTTATTGAACGAATAGTACTTATGAGAACAGTTTAACTTATTACATGTCCTTAATTACACTTCTTCTAAAGAAATGAATATTCACTCGTTATTGAAGTAATAGGACACTACTAATACAAATAATCAAGAAATCTGGATTCCTATAATTCGCAGAAACATTCAGTCCTTGCATTCTCATTCCAGTGTTTTAGTTTATCAAATTATAATTGCGTTGTTGCCCTTAGTTTTAATTCCATGCCCGTTCCATATATTCATTCATTATGGCAGTTATCTTATAAAAGTGCATGTGCAAAACATATTTGACGATTTTTATACAAAGGTGCCAGTGCATATTATGTACAGTACAATTCTTGATAATAAAGTGCTAGTGCTTGAGTACAGGTCAATCAGTTCCCTTAATTGAGATCTACATACTCTTCTTCCGTGCTAGACTTTTTAAAGTGCAAATGCTTATAAGTATATTATATTTCAACAAAACAAGAAAATATAAACTTTATATACTTTAAAGTGCATGTAAAGGAAGAAGGCTATTCCTATTATAAAACAGTATGTCCTATAACATTATCCTCTGAATAAAGTGCCAGTGCTTTAGTAAACATAAATCAGTTTATTTTCTCCTGAATCTTGAATACTTTTCTACAGTACTTGACTACTAAAAGTGCAAGTGCTTTACAGTATATTGTTTCTCTAAAAAAAGGAACATTTTTATTAAAACATACTTCATATACTTAATAAAATCACTTTAAATGATGTTTAAAATACCACTAAGTATCTTGGTTTAAGAGATCTCTCCTTCTTTCCAAATTACCGTTCCAAAAATTGACCTGTATCATCCTTAATATAAAATAACTAAGTCAAAAAATAGTTCCATCAAATGCTTGTGGCCACGTCCCTTGTTTTACGTTCTTACCAAAGATAAAATTTAAAAAAAAGAACACATGGTTATGCTATGTGCAGACTCATCCATATTCTCTTATTTCCATCTTTCTTTTAGTATAAGCAGGTGTACACGTCCTCATCTACATGCCCATGAGGTTACTTGCTATTGAACTCCAGTATAAAATGTTTCTAATTTTCTGAGTTCCTTTTCCCACCTCGTCTTTTTCTGGGGATTTCTGCTATACAGCTATACTGTGAGCTAGAGGGATTACTTTGATGATGGATTTCAAGATGTCTTGCAGTCAGATAAGTTCTATCCTGATTTACAATCGCTCTATGGTGTTGCAAAATTCTCTTATACATAGGTAAGGTTGTACTTCCTATATAAATCTTAAAACAGGAACATTGTAATAGGTAAACAACAAAACTTGATCTACAGGTTAGAAAACTCTTGCTGGTAATGGCTTTAATAAAAAATGTAAAACAAGAGATTTCCCAATGGGAGATACTATTTCCTGCTCATAAGTCAGGGCTCAACTATCAAACACCATTCATACCATTCATCTTTGTGGAACGGGGAAACACTCACCAGAAAGGAAAACCACCCAATCTAATAGTACTGTAAAAAATATATGCACTTTATTCTAAAATATACAACATTGATCAATAAGTAAAAGTTAAAAAAACATGAAAAACACAATGGAATGCACAGTTAAAAGCCACCTAATATGGACGTGGAGAAAATTAATCTAAAGAGACACTTATATCTGTCTTTGGTCTGTCATTTCGGACCCTAATTTGTCAACACTACGAGGAAAAGTGTTCCTTTGGTTCAGTTAGAATGTTGGCAATGCCGAATATGACTTTGAAGTTGGCGTCGACGCGTTTCGGAAGCTTAAAAAATGATAATGGCTTCCTTCCTCAGGACAGTTTTGTATACGTATTCTCCACAAGTTGATAGAAAACCGTAATTGTTGCTATTTTCTGTAAAGAGGCCACCAAATATATAGTGATCCTCTGTTTCGCATCCGTAACAGTCACCTGGCTTTTCTTTCCTCTCCTACCTTAATGTGTGGAAAGATGTTTTTATCACGACACTCGTCTGTTTCAATAAAAGTTTTTTCATCGGTAGTAGGCTTTAAGCGGTCCTTATAACTCGCTCAGTGCGATGTTTGTTTGAAATTTTGGGTCTCACAGTTATTTCAGGTGCTGTTCTTTACCGAGATCCGTAGGTCTTGTTCCCTGAATGGGGTTCTTGTGCAGCAACCAGGTAAAATAATACACGTGGCCGAGATACGTCGGTCTCGTTCCCTGAATGGGGTTCTTGTCCAGCAACCGAGTAAATTAATGCACGTGGCTAATGTGTGCACACGGCTAGCTTTCCCGGCGCTGATTCTCGTGGCGTCTCTTCAATCACCGCTGTAGTAAGGATATGCCAAGGAGAGCCAGTAATGAAGTCCACATGGTCTACTGCCTGCCGAGTGCCCTGCTAAGCTTTCGGGCATTTGTGTAGAATATATATATATATCACTCCACTTTTGCCGGTAGAGAGGTATCTGGCTGTCGCGGGCGGTCCGAGTTCAAATTCCGGCACTTTTGTAAATTCTTTCAACAAGTCCCCGCCGCTTCCAGGAACCACTCGGACACTCCAATTGCTGCAATAATTTATTTTGCAAGTGAAAATCGTCGCGTTTCGGTTGTTACACCTTGATCACGCTTGTAAATTCATATAAACGCCATGCTTAAATACACTTCAAAAAAACAATGTGATTAAACAACGGACTAACCACCCATGTGAATAGTGAGCCACTGTCGCAGCCATTTTTTAATGTGCAGTATATCACAGTAGGATCAATATAAGTCCCAAAACATATATGTACATATAATATGTTTCACAGTTCATATTTAAATTAAATGTATACTGTATACTCCAGTCAGATATATAGTTAACACGGCATAAATGCCACATATATTGCTGTGTTTTAGCACATTATAACTAACGCGGATATATCACTGCATTTGGAACCATATGCAATGCTATGTTTTCAGTGCATTTCATATACCACAAAATACGCATTGCACAAATTAAATGCAAATCGGTATGGCACTTAGTCATCACTACTCCCATCACCCTGGCGCATACTGATTTGCACGCAAATAGGGCCGGAGTGTATTAGATGTCAGGACCTGTCATGCAGTCTCTAACAATAAAGTGAATAACTTTATTGAGACAGACCCAAGTACATTGTATATTTCACTATACTCATTTTATATTGTGGGCTGGAGACCATTTACTTGAGGTGAGCATAAGGCGAGAGCTTTTATGAAGGTTAGAGACACAGCATTTTGGAAGGCTTTTGATTAATATTTGAATGCACTACATTGCACTTTGCCTTACAGCTGCAATGTATGTTTACCTTGCAGCTACTGCAGTCTTGAACCGTGACGGGATCTAGTGGGTGGAACGGTGATCTTGCTGGCACGTATTCACCAAATTGGGGGACTATCTATGCGACAGAACCCGCCCGTCCGAGGCGAGTTTGCATACGTGAAATTGAATGTAGGTGGCTTGTTAAAGTTATAACCTCATGCCTCCGAGGGAAGAGGGCAATACATTTCAACCGCGCCTCACCTACAGTGCACTTTACTTTCTCATTTCAGCGATCGTATTGGCAATACACGAAGGAGATCTTAACCTTGCGTTGTTGCAGCTGAAATACTTTTCTCATCCCTCCTCGGGGGACTACATATGTGAAAATACTAAGTAAGTGAATATATGAGATTCGTTGAAGAAATTGTTAACAACAAGTGTAGGCAGCAGCAGATGGGTCATACAAGTGAAATTGGGTGGTTTAACAGTGGCAAATTCACAGAGCAATTAAATAGGCGTTAGAGAGATCGGAAAGTATTGAAACCTCTATACTGTGTTTTTAACTGATAAAATTAAGACGAAGGTTGCATAATGTTCTGTAGTGTAGTTCCTATTTTCCCAATAGGCTCTGCGCATTGGAATAACATAAACAATAGTTTAGACGTAGGACTGAGGTCGACTAGGTCTCTATTGAATATGTTAGACTTAATTAGGTTTGCCAGCTAGCTCAGAGGTCACTAGAAACTTTCTCAAATGAACAGGGAGGAGTTAACTTCCCTGATTAGACAAGAAGGGATTAGCTTCTGACAACCGCATAAACATGACAACTTTGCTCCCCCAGAATAAAGAGTATATCTCCAGAGTCATGTGAAAACAATAGATATCTATTTCACTCAGTCAACCCGTGCATACTTAGTTTCACCAGAGTGCAAAGAAATAGAGAGACTGGCGTTTTCAATAAAAGGTGTTTTTTATTGAGCGGTCTTCTTTCTCATGCAAGAGAAATGAATTGCCACAATTGCAATACTTGTTATAAAGTAAAGTGCGTACACTAAAAGGAGTATTATGAAATAATACTGTAAAAGCATTGATATGGTTTCTGAGCCATATGATACTTAAAACTGATAAAATATATACAATTACATGCAATGATAAAAGTTGACTAAACGTACTCAACTGGTGCTTCTAAATACGCCTACCCCAGTGTACCTAACCTAAGCCTAGTACGTGGGAAGGAGTAAGGGAGTTGCAATTTAAGTTAAGTTATTTTTGCCAAGAATCTGAATCAAGAATTCTCTAAGGATCTAATCAGCTCCGTACCTTGGTTTTAGAATGAAGGAGGTCTTGTATCTCGTTCTCAGGACTTGATCTCCCTAGTAACCCGCAAGGGTGACTGGAAACACTGGAGCTGGATTTTCTCGGCAGGAGAAAAAGACAGCGTCTTTCTCAGTGCGTCAAAGGGGAGGGACGGCTTCCTTCGGCACTCGCATCAGCTGGGCTTCGGATAAGTAGATAGCCGCTCTGCTCCAAACCACCGTGTGGTGCTTAAGGCAAACGCTGGTATATTTATACCTGGAAGATGCCGTTTTTGACGTAAGGTTGGACATAAGACGTCAATAAAAGATGTCACTAAGAACTGACCGTTCTTTCAGTGCTCGCAGGAGTTCTAGGACAAATCAAAACAAAAGCATGGGGAATTCCCAGGTTGCTGGAGGTTTTGTTTGTTTTAAGAACTCATTGTACTTTCTAGGAGTGTAAGGAAATAGCCTTGCCGTATTTGGAATGCATTGGACGAGGGCCTCGATATCCTGTTTATTACGGAGACTTGGTTGAATGAATTCTGCGCTCCTGTGATCGAGTTCGCCACTCCGCGTGGGTACAGGATAGCCAGGCTCGACCGTAGTATTGGCAGAGGCGGAGGCATTGCTATGATTTACAGGGACAACTGGATTCTAACAAAGGAATGCACAGGAGTCATCCTAGGAGGGGAAGCGATGGAATTTTCCATAGCCCTTTCCCCCCACTTTACCTTAGGTGGGATATTGGTATACCGTCCCCCCGGTCCCCCAGGTACCTTCCTTAAATCTCTGGAGGAGGTAGTCACACAAAGAGCATTGAGGTTCTCCAAATTTATGCTGCTGGGTGATTTTTAATATCCATATGGACAATCCTGCAGCCCCAGGGACAAGAGATCTATTGGATCTGTGTGACGCAACCTTCCTTGCACAACAGGTCCCTGACTCCACCCATTTAGGAGGTCATTGTCTTGACCTGGTCTGTTCCAATATTTCCCTAACACCTGTGACCTCCCGCCCTGTCACATGGTCAGACTACCATCTCATCTGTTTTTCCTGGGATCTGGGTAGCCCACGCAAACCGTGGTCCGGGAACCAAGGCACACCCAAGTAAAAATTAACATCCCAGCCCTATCCGCCGCTCTAGCACAGTCCCGCCCTGCTGGCACTTGTAACTTAGAAGGGGCAGTGGAAAATTTCTCAGAATGGATAAGTACGGCTATAAAGACGCTCCCCATCCATTCAGGTAATAATCAACCGCGAGCCTCTCCTTCTTATCCATGGTACAACGATCGCCTAAAAACCATGAAGTTAGGCTGTAAAGAGCTAGAGCGGGCATGGCGACTGGAGTACTGTCCCATAGCTAAGGCGAAATTACGCAAGGCTCAATGTGAGTACTATTCTGCCATTAAGTTGGCAAAGGGTGATTTCTTTGCTGAGAGAATTTCTAGAGCTAAGAACAATAGCAGAGAAATCTTTGCTATTGTGCGGAGCTTTACTTCTCCAGTAGCAGAGGCCTCTTCCACGCCTGCTTCCCCCAGCTGGTGTGAAAAGTTGTCCACCTTTTTTATTGACAAAATTCTAAAGATACAGGCCAGCCTTAAGCTTCCCGCCCATGCCAACCTATCTTCTACTTGGACATCCCAGGATAATATCGAGCCTACCTTGCTCCTTTCTGGCTTTGATAGAGTAGAAGTGAAGGATGTGGCAGCCATTCTTAAATCCCTTAAGTCAGGGTCCCCGACAGATCCCTGCCCAGCTAGGGTTCTTAGTGGGGTGGCTGATGTAATCGCTCCTACAGTAGCGATCCTGATTAATGAATCACTGCAATCGGGTGCGATGCCTTCTCAGTGGAAACACGCCAAACTTCTCCCCCTGATCAAAACGCCTACGGCTGATCCACTGCTCCCTTCGAACTACCGCCCTATTTCCCTTCTCCCAGCTCTTGCAAAGGTCTGCGAGAAGGTGGCGTTTAGACAACTGGAGAAATTTGTGGAAGCATCAGGGGCCCTGCACCCTGCTCAATCTGGGTTCAGATCATCTTTTAGCACTGAGACAGCGCTTGTAGAGGTCTCGGAGGCTATCAAAGAATGCCTTGATGGGGGTGGCAGAGCGGCTCTAATTTTATTGGACCTCTCTGCCGCGTTCGACACTGTTCCCCATCTCAAGCTCCTCTCCAGGCTGTCGAACATCGGGATTGCAGCCTACCTGAGGGCTAATTTTAAGTTTTATCAGCCGGCGCGTCAACTACGTTCGGCAGCACTTAGAAGCCTGGTTGTCCCTAGGTTTCGTAAATCTCGCCTAGGGGGCAAATCTTTGGCGGTTAGAGTGGCCAATATGTGGAACGCCCTGCCAAACCAACTACGACACACTTTGGATCTGACCAGTTTTAAGAAACGATTAAAAACACATCTGTTCAAACAAGCCTTTTAGATTCCCGGTTTATGCTATTTTTGTCTCTTCTACGCGCCAGGACAGTCTCGACTAGCAGTGCGCGATACAAATCAGCCTATAACATAACATAACATTGGCTATTACTAAATATGGATATGATTGTTATGCCTTTATAAGGATATGATTTGTTATAACCACATAAGGACATAAATCGGGAATATTTAATTAGGGTCCTAGATACGTTCACAACAGTTCAATGGCTAGACATTAGCCGATGGCTCAGACATGCTTTGTATTGACATTGGCTAGGATGAAAGTTGTTTAATGTTCATTGATCAGATATAGATGGCACGCAACATCATGTATTTGTCATCCGCAGGAACTTAATTAGGCTTGTAGACTTGTTGGGTAACACATAGAATTCCGTGATTTTGGCGAACATCATTTTTAACTTTTAACTACTGTTTACATTTTAAGGAAAACTGATGCACATGTTGTTTTCCAGTACCAGTCTACAATTCGGAAGTTATATCAGTGATCTGGACAATCGTTATCCAGATCTCGTATGGTTTCTTCTACCTTTTGAATGAACGTGATTTTCAAGTCAAAACTACTTACCTCAGGAGGTATTTACAATTCTTAAAATTTTAACTTAGGTCTTTTTTTAGAAATGATCAATACAGGTGTAATGGTGTTTTTACTGATTCCTTCTTCTCACTTCCAAAAATCCGTAACATTGGTGTGCACACGTTATCTGTGACAATATTGTCCAGACTTTTCCACACAGAGGTGTCACATAAGCTTGCATATACATTCAACTATTTTTTCGATCCTATCTCTCAAAATCTTGCATGATCATAATGTAAAAGGGAGAGAAACACTAAACTAGCACAATGGAGAAAAAAGTACAATATGGTTTTTTTGCAACTCTTTCCAATAGAGCAAAAATATTAAAAATGCACTGTATCATCTTGTTAACAGCCTTGAAGTCGCGAATGGCGACGAAACACGTGTCGGCTGTGGCTGTACCAATGTTGTAAACAGCTTAACAACTGTGGTGAAGATCGCTTGCTGGACAAAGTGTTCATGTGCTCTTTGTATTAAATATTTTTGCTGACTGTGGACAGTCAGCTGTACATTTGTTTGTGCTGTGCCCTGTCTATGTTTCATATTGTATTTATATATATGGAGGATTCTGTGTATATTGTGTAGTACTGTGGGTGGCACAGTACAAGGACATAGAGCAAGCTTTGAAAAGGACAGTTATTACTTTACTCATGTGCAAACATAACGAAGGTGCTGGCTACCTTAGATAACCACTGCCATCATTTGTCTGCCAGTAAAACTAGTGTGGTATAGCTGTGCACTCTGCTAATTACGTTTAAAAAAATCTCCAAACTCTTTATTATAGGGAATGTCTAACATTAAAGATGACAGAGACAAACTATTTGATGAATTGTTCAGCAATAGCAAAAACATGGGCACTATGCCTACTACAAATAAAGGAGAGGGTTTTAAATCAAAATGTTTGAAATTGGAAAGATTGCGGAAACAGGAGGCATCAAAATGGTGGGATGCCACTGTACTTAGAAAATACATTGACATGAAACAAGTCCCTAGGGGCCTAAGAGTTATCATCTTCCCTTCATTTGACGATCTTGGGGAGGATTTACTGTTACAGTGGGAAGATCTGTTAACTAGCTCCTCATATGGAATGATGATAATCCTCATCAAAAATTCTGAAAGGAAGAGGGAACAACTTTTGGTAGAAATGCCAATTTTGGAAGATGAGATTAGCAAGATGGACTTGAAGGAAGTAATTGAAAAAAAACTACAAGATTTTAGAAGAGGTGTTGGCCAAACACCTGATTTATCTAAAAGAAAAAAAGTCATGTAAACTAAAAAGAGACGAAACAGACTATAAGACCAGGAGGGTGTTTACCTTTGCCCGAAAGTTTGATAACATTCAACTTACTACACAGAAAGAGAGTCCCGTTTAGGAGATCAAGCTAGTGGAATCTCTAACAGTGAGTCTGACATTTCGAGTATAAGAAGCGATACCAATAAGGAGCCTAGTACAAGCGTAACAGCAGGGCAAACTAGAGAGGACACAACTTCCAACTCTTTTGTTAAGCAAGGTAGAGAAATTTCCGAAAGGGAACAAAATAGACTCTAACAAACGCCAAAACACACTAGTAAGACCAGGAGGGTCTATAACCGGTCAAACAGGAAAAGGAAAGGAGGGTTACAATACCAGGTCAAAGACTGTGATCAAATAACCAGACAGGAGACACACAATATGGAACCTGACACTAGTGGTGAAGGAGAGACTCTCAATACTAATGACATTTCTGTTGTTAATCTATCACAACATGTACTATGTGAGGATGAAAATAAGTTACTTACAAAAGGTCTCAACTTTTGTCCAGCATCTGAACCTAATTTTGATTTAATGCATGTAGATGTTTTTAAGTTTGTACGAATTCTCAAGTTAAAGTTTTTTGCGCTAAATCCTAAAATCACCTCTGATAGAAGTACTGCTAGTAGCATTTCCAGTGAAAGAACTATAGAGGACCTGTATAACATACAGACATTACTCACCTTTAGTGACGCCAATCCCGAAACAACGCCTATACCCCAGATCCTAACGGATCTGAATATTCAGCCCGATCTAAGCACTAGCAGTAGCTTAAAACCTAAATCCATCTTTCTCCCATCTTTGGGTAATGATAGTGCAATGGAAACTTTTCAACGTTTAGTCACCATGGATTTGTATAAATGGGAAGACGGCTACACATAAAAGAAACCCATAATGAGGGACAACCTAACCAGGGGGTAGAGACAGGCCTTACGTAAACGTAGTCAACTACCTGACTTGATCGTGAAAGAGGCAGATAAAGGTGGAAACCTAGTCCTGATGGACACAGACAACTACCTTAGTGAAATCGACAGACAACTGGGGATACCAATTCGTATGTTGCACTACCAGGGAACCCCATAAGATCCATTTCAATTACTCTTGAGACTAAACTGAAAGGATGGAGGGAACAAGGGCTCATAGATGATCAGGAATTCATATCTCTGTGTTCCCAATCCAGTATCACCATGTATCTACACTCTCCCGAAAATTCACAAACCGGGGGTTTTCCCCCTCATAGCCCGATAATTTTGGGAATAGGTTCCCCCACCAAACATATTTCAGAATACATTGATCAGTTCCTCCAGCCTTATGTAAAAAAATCTACCCTCATTTATATTGGATACGAAAGACCTATTGAACCAACTACATGACTTTACCTGGACTGAGGACTGTAGTTTTGTTACACTTGACATCAGTTCTTTATATACGTCCATTCCAACTCGGGAGGGCCTTGAGGCTGTTAAATACTATCTATCCAAAAGGGATGCCTCTTTATGGGAACACACAACTATGCCTCTGGAGATGGTTACTCTAGTCTTGGAGAACAATGTGTTTTTACATAACGGATCCTGGTTTAAACAACACCAAGGAGTGGCCATGGGTTCCAAATTTTCTCCTTTTTTGTAGGATGGCTGGAGAAATTTTATGTATGGTCCCGATGTCCGGAACACCTAATTAACCATGCTATTTATTGGGGTCGGTATATAGACGACGTTTTGTTAATTTGGACGGGAGATGCTTTACAACTGGAAGAATTCTGCTCCTTTTTTAATTCAAACACATACAACATCCACTTTACACATGTACATGACAAACTTGAAGCAATCTTCTTAGATCTAAGATTGTACATCAAAGAGAACTCCATAATGTGTGCCTTGTATAGAAAGGTGACAGCATGTAATGCAGTGCTACATGCGGTGACAGTGCATCCTAGATCACAAGTCAACTCAATCCCCTTTGGAGAGCTCACTAGGGTGAGTTAAAATTGTAGTGAAGATAGTATTTTCAAACAGGAAATGAAAAACACACTAAGGAGGTTTGAATCTAGTGGGTACAAAAATGTGATTCTTAATGAAGCGGAAAAAAAGGCACAACACTTAGATTGCAGATAATTACTTTCACACACACCGAAGAAGAACAAAAGAGAAAGCGCCCTTAAGACCAAAGTATTGCTGGTATCAACATACAACACACATAGTCACAAACTTATACAACATAATCAAAAAACATTGGCACATACTAAGAGTTGATACAGATATTCAGGAAGGACCAAACGATACATGGACATTTATGAAACTGAACCAAATGCATATATACTACCTGTACTGAGTGAGTTGTGTGTGCCTACACACCCAGTCACCTTCCTTTTCTGTGTGTGTGTATAGATATATATATATATATATATATATATACATAAATTCATACATACATACATACATACACACACACACACACACACGCATATAATATACTCGCTTGTGCACAGAGAAGAAATATTCAAGTGTATAGGAAAGAATTTTGGTATAGGTCCTTGCTGGATTGCTCAGAGGAGGTCTCCAAATCAGTAGTGACTGAAACATGTAAAAACTACAAAGCGAGTAGTCTTGTGGTCTTGTTCACTTTTGGCAAGACGAGACACGATACACAGGACACTCACAAAGACAATAGCCCTGGTGGAACTCACGTTTGAATCCTGGGTATAGTTTGATTTGGGATCCTGAGGGTGGGCGACAGACCTTTACCACCTGAAAGTTCTATTGGTTAATGGTTACACAGATGGGCTGGATGGGGGAAAGGTGGGGAGGGGGTAGGAAGGGGGGGGGGACAGTTGAAACAGTTCTGTTGAGGGGATCTTGGTTGGGGGGAAGGGGGGAAAAGTTGGTTAACGGCAGTCAAGTATTCTGGTGCTCTATGCTGCGCCTCCGCACTGAACGTCATTCCCACATCACTAGAATTGCCTATGAACACGTCACAACACAATACACGAATTCCAGGGCCGCCTACCACACGGGGGCTGCCCGCCTGACTACACAAAGCCCAAACCATGTTAGGTGACCATGACACACACGGGGAGGGCCAGAGAGGGATTAGCATCTTGTCCTGGAATGTAAATGGCTTGGGAAGTAAGATTAAGAGGGGCCTGGTCAACTCGTATCTGAAACGGCTAGGCCCGGACATCACGCTACTGCAAGAAACTCATCTCAAAGGTACTAAGTGTGGCTTCCTAACCAGAGGTCGTTTTAAGCTACTGGCACATGCAGGATGAACATCAGACTCTAGAGGAGTTGCCATTATTCTGAAAAAGACCACTCCATTTATCATAACACAGACATGGACAGACCCCCAGGGAACATACGTGGCTATCAAGGGGATGTGGAATAGATGTGCTTATACTATAGTTTCAGTTTATGCTCCGCCGAAACTCCAAGCACCCACACTGAAGAAGGTAGCAGATATACTACTGGAAACGGCCGATACCATACAGATTGTAGGGGGAGATTTTAACGACATATTGGATGTCACGCAGGATAGAACAGGCACGACACAGAGGGTGGGGACTCAGACCCCCTTGTCCCAATGGTCGAATAATCTAGGTCTCACGGACGCCTGGAGGTGGCTACACCCTGAGGCGAGGGCTTACTCGTATTTCTCGGGCGCCCACCAAGCCTTCTCGAGACTGGACTATGTCTTTATGGCCTGACAGCACTTGACAATGCAAGAGGTAGCAGAATGTAAAGCCAGAGGAGTATCAGATCACTCACCACTGCTGATCAGACAGGGGGCGAAACGCCAGGGGGATATGCGACAATTGCACTTGACGGCATGGGATCTGCAGAACCCAAATGTCATACGGGGACTCAGAGCGGATATCAAAGTATATATTGCGGAAAATGAGGGCTCGGTGACCTCGAAAGTGATCTTATGGGAGGCTTTAAAGACACTCATGAGGGATAGGGCGAAAAATAGGTTAGCGGAGGAACGAAGAAAGCTCCACTCTGAAGCCGAAATCATAGAACAGGACATACTAACTTTGGAAAGGGAATGCCAGAACTCGAGAGACTCAGTGGCACTTAGGAGACTCACAGATAGACAATCACAATATAGAGAACTTGTGACAGGAGAGGCGAAAACACAATCACTAGCTACCCTACATCGCCTATACGATGTAGGGGACAAGTCTGGTAAGCTCCTGGCATGGCTTAGCAAGAAAGAACGTGCGGAGAGATGGGTGGAGCAGATTAAAGACCCTCAGGGAACGATACTCCAATCAGACACACATATAGCTGAGGCGTTTGCAGACCACTATGAGCACTTGTATGAGGCTAGAAATTTAGGGACACGTGAAGAGGCAATGCAATATATGGACCAAACCGAACTCCCGACTCTGTCCATTGAGGACGCAAAAACGATGGACTCCGATATTACCCTCGACGACATCTCTGCGCCCTGGCAAAATTGCGACCAGGGAAAACACCAGGTCCTAATGGTTTCCCAGCCAAATTCTTTAAACGTACAGCTGATCTCGTAGCGAAACACTTGAAGGGCCTATATGAGGATGCCCTGCAGGACGGGAGGCTCCCCCCTGACCTGACCCTGGCTACCATGGTCCCTATCCACAAGGAAGGCAAACCAAAAGAGTTCTGCGAGTCCAATCACCCCATCTCATTATTAAACACGGAAATGAAGCTAATGGCCACTATCCTGGCAATGAGATTGTGCTTGGTGATATCGCAGCTGATACATCTTGATCAGACTGGATTTATACCAGACAGGGCCACCAGACTGAACCCCAGGCGCACTCAAAACTGGCTGCAAGAGGTCCGGGACAGAGAAGGCCCACACTGGTTCCTGTCCCTCGATGCGGAAAAGGCCTTTGACGCAGTACATTGGCCGTTCTTGGAGGGCGTCCTACAGAAATTCGGCTTTGGACCGAAATTCCAGAAGTGGGTACAATTGCTATACACTTAGCCGAGGGCCAGGGTGAGAGTAAACGGGGTCCTATCGCGAGAATTCCAAGTACGAAGAGGGACCAGACAGGGGTGCCCCCTCTCCCCACTCCTGTTCGCCCTAACGATAGAGGTTCTAGCGGTTAGGATTCGCCAAAATTCAGACATCAGGGGATTTCAACGGACTGAAGGAGATGTGAGCGAGGAAAAAATCTCGCTCTATGCGGATGACGTACTTTTGTATGTAACTTCACCGGAGACGTCGATCCCGCAGTTATTTCATGAACTGGAGCTATACTGTGACCATGCCGGATACCGAATAAATTGGCATAAGTCGGTCTTATACGACCCTGCAGGGAGGGACGCATGGTCGGACCTTCCAGGAAGGCTGCTCACTACAACAGAGGGCTTTCAATATTTAGGGGTGTATCTCACCCTGGATAGACATATTTCGTACACCAGTAACATTGACCGCATTATGGTGAACTCCATTGCAGATATGGACTGCTGGAGACTCCTCCCACTCACTCTCCTAGGCCGAGCGGCTATGTACAAGATGATTATTCTCCCCAAGTACTTGTACGCCCTTCAAAATGAGTATTATCCCCTCCCCCCAAAAGTCTTCCCCAAGATACATGCAGACCTACGGGCCTTTATATGGCTGGGTAAGCAACCCAGGGTGGCATTGACCACCCTACAGAGGCACCAATATAGCGGGGGGGATTTCACTCTCGAACCTGGAGGCATATTACTGGGCGGAACACTTGGTCCCGATCAACGAATGGATACGCGCACAGGCAGACCATCCCTCCTATGCACTGGAGCGCCACAAACTAGCATCCAGACATATTCTTTCCTATTTATATGGGGGGTATGGCCGGAGACGTCTTTTACCGGCAACTGAAATTACCCTTCTTGCTTGGAAGGCATCCACGAAACGGTTGGGGTGGGACAGGAAGCCATCGAGACAAACACCACTCTGGCACTGCATGTGGCTGACGGAGCTTCACAAACTAACGGGTTATAGGAGGTGGGACGACATAGGGATCTCTACATTAGGAGATGTAATTGCCAAAGGGCAACTGAAATCGTTTGCGGTTTTGACCGCGGAATTCGGCCTACACCCTACACAGAGATACAAATACACTAGATTGAAACATGCATGGGGGGCTCAGAATATCGACACCGCAGGCCTGGCAGAATTCGCCCCACTCGAAGGCAGGCTCCTACAGGAACACATCCAGCAGAAGGCGGTATCTCTAACTTATAAGACCCTTACGAATAACATGTTAGGCAACCTGGCCAAGTTTCGACAACAATGGGAGGCAGACGTGGGTGTTATGGAAGACATTGATTGGGAATTGGTCTTAACACATCCCAGAGAGGTGGCAGTTAAATCCCGACTCCGCCTTATCCAATTTAACATATTACATAGAACCTACTTTGATAGGGTGAGGCTCCAGAAAATGGGGAAGACAGATGATACTAAGTGCTTACGATGCCAGGACCCCGGGGGGGGGGACTTCTTTCATGTCTTGTGGTCATGCTCTAAAATACAGGGATACTGGTCGGATGTTTTTACGGAACTGTCGGCAGTCCTGGAGAGTCAATTACAGGCAGACCCCAAGCTGGCTCTATTGGGCATGACAAATGATGTAGATCTTCCACGCCCTCTGCTGACCTTCCTGGTACTGGCCTTAGTAGTGGCCAAGAGAGACATAGCGAAATACTGGGGGGCACCAGGGATACCACTTCTGGAAGAATGGAGGAGAGGCCTAGATATGTATATGGCGGCTGAGAGAGTCACGTACAAAGCAAGGGGGTGCCCTAGTAAATTTCGCAAATTATGGGGGAAATGGAGGAGCTATCACGGATTAGATGCTGGACTGTAATGGGCCACTATGAGAGGTGCATATTGGAGGACAGAGAGATTTATCGATAATTGTACTGTTGATGATAATGTGGAGAGTCCATCTTGTGATCTTTTTTACGTGTGAAATGTATGCTTTAAAATGGGTCAGAATGGGGGGATGGCGGGAGTGGGGGTGGAAAAATGTGCACTTTATTGTAGAGATGACTGCAATGTTCAGTTTTGGAGACAATGCAAAAAAAAACGTTTTAAAAACAAAAAAAACTACAAAGCGAGACTATATGAAACTGGGTTATTAGTTGGGAAAGAGGAGAGTCTTGTGCAAGTAATAAGTCTGCAATTGTCTTTTGACTCTGAGCCAAGTACCCCGTTGTAGCACTCGGCTAAGGTAGCAAAGTTGATTAGTCCAAGGCCTATTTAGAAGAGATGATGTGGACTAGCAATACTAATTTTCTGGCACGCAACAACAATACTCCAAAATAATTGTCCAGTTAGTGCTTTTTCTTTTAAAAGGGAAAAGTACACTTATTTCTCAACCATACACAACTATTAACTTACAAATATATACACCAGGTAGATGAAAATAACTTTGTTGACATTCTTATATCACATTTCACCCTTAGTGGGTTCTGAACAACATAATCACAATCAATCACCCCCATCTATAACAGTTATAAAATCACTTTATAAGGTAGTATCATTATATGTAAAGCAGGATGACTGGTTTGGTCAGGGTATTAAATGTACCACATTAATAACAGAAATTATGCAATACGGTGTGAAGGCTATACATCAAAAGTGATGTCAATATGTTGAAGGCAGGCCTACAGGCTTTGTCACGATTTCACCATGTTAATAAAATAGCATTATATTTTGATCACAATTTAAACGAATGGAATTATTAAACATTTTGAAATGTGTTCATAAAATATATAGGCATTGCATTGTTCATTAATAATACTGCAATAAAGAAATGCAATTCAGAGCAAACCTTAGTTGCTGTCAGTCTTTCTTTACTTGTTTCAGGCCATATAATGCAGCCACGTTGGGTTCCAACACTCCTGAGCTGAAGAGCAAACCTGCAGCTTTGGGAGCACTTGAAAACGAAGAGCAGACTTTTCTGGAGGCATACATCTAGTGTCCCCTAAAACTTAGAGCACGTTTTCGATATATCCCTTCTGGTGAGCTGCTGGGCTCCCTACGGCCCCCAACAACATTTAAAAATTGCATTTGAGGTGCCCCTGTCCCTCCTGGGGCACCATGAAGAAAAACAATGTCAAAACTGCCCATGCATAGATTTATAAGGTGATCCAGGCCCAAAAGCGTCACTATAAAATGAGCAGGCCCAGGGAGCAAGTGAAGCAGTCCCAACATGGTATTTGCTATATTTTGTTTTATTTTATCACAGTGTGTATCTGGGACAACTGGGGCCCCCCAGTTGACTTATTATTTGTTGGTGATCCCAGGGCCCGCACAACTCCAGCCAGCTCTCCAGAGCAGCACCAGTCCTCTGGTCGGCACAGTTCTTGGTGCTCGTGCTGGGCAAGAGGTTGACTCCAGAGATCTAGCCCTCCTCCTTTCTTCTAGTGAGCCTGGCTAATTGTCAGGTACTCAGATACAGACTTTCTTATTCACCCCTTCCTTTCATAACCACTGAGTCACTCACTGTTGGATTCTCATTTTGTGTGTAGGGGTCTTTGTTCCCTTGGCTGGGTAACATGGTAAATTACTTGTCCCAGTTGGTTGGGGGGGGTACAAAGGCTTGGAATCTCATGAAGAGGAGAGTATGAGAAATATAACAATTCATGTAGCGCCAAAAGATGTGGATGTGTTGTGTTGGAGCCCTGTAAAAAGGTCTCTAGAAATTCAACATTTAAGCTCTTACAATTTAATATTCTCCATAGTACATACCTTACGCCGCACCGGCTGAATGTAGTGTATAATAGAGATTACCAGGCTTGCGCTAGATGCTCATTACTCAATGCCAATTTTGATCACATGGTATAGCCATGTCCTGGGCTTCAGGATTACTGTACCTGGGTTTCAGACACCGTCAACAGGGTCTTGGTGCAGAACTTGGTGCGCTCACCAGAGGTATGCCTTCTGGGCCTATTCCTGAGACCCAAACCCAAGAAAATGGGGCATAGGTTTATAGATCTGGCTTTCCTCTTGGCTAAGAGAAGAATAGCCCGTAGGTGGAAGACAAAACAGAGTCCCTTGGTAGTAGATTGGGAAAACAATGTTTCCTGTTGGGCCAGAGCAGAAGAAAAAACCTTGCTCGGAATCCACCCCCTTTCAAACCCTCCCCATCGAGTTTGTCAGATAAAGCCTCTCACTTTGAAGTCAGGGAAAGAAAAGTACACACCAAGATGCCTAGGAAAACAGCCTGACATTTGAATCCCGTCTTTGAATGCACAGGAAGTGTGACAAGATAAGAACATAATTTAAAGGTCTATTTACAGAAAGCAAGCACTGTGGAAGAATACAGTTATGTTATATACATTTATTACGGTACGACTACTCGTGAGTGTCCCGGCGTGAGACCAGACAGGGTAAAGGAATGGGCTTCAGGTGAATAAATTAGTTTCCAATTTCTTCATAAATACTGCTGGATCCTGGATGGTGCGCAGGACCAAAGGAAGAGCATTCCATGCAATCGCCGCTTTCACTGAAAAAGAGCTGCCCCCTATCCTCTAACGCTTGAAACGTGGGACCTGGGCAAAACACAAGGACGAGGAACGCAGGGAGTGTGCAGGGACATAGAAGGATAAGCGCTTCTGCAAATAAAGAGGGCCACACCAATGGAGCGCACGGTGGGCCAAAGTCAGAAGTTTAAATTTCACTCTAGCTGCCATGGGCAGCCAGTGGAGAGAGCACAGCTGTTGATGCACACTGTCCCTGGCCGACAGACCCAATAAGAGGCTGGCTGCGGTATTTTGAACCAACTGTAACCTCTTCAACAGGTAGCCCAGGATGCCAGAGAAAAGGACTTTGGCGTAGTCCAGCCGAGACAAGATCAACGCACAAGTGACTGTGTCCTTCGCCGCCTGCGGCAGGAGGAGGGAAAAATCTTGTGAAAGATTTAAGCACGCCAAAGCAACCACCAGCCAGCTTCTTGGTATGTACTGAAGGAAAGGCCTTCATCAGACCAGACCCCCAAGTTTTTGGCTGGCTTGCCTGTTGAGGTCGGTAGTGGGTACTAGGGAGGCCATAGCTGCTCCCTGAAATTAAGGGGGAATTTACCGAATAGCAGAATCTCTGATTTTTCTTCATTGCACTTGAGCTGTGGCTCCGCCAGCCATTTAAAGATAGATGAAAGGCAATTTTGAAACAATAGTACTGAGTCCTTGTCTTTGTCCCAGGTAAAAAGCACCTTGGTGTCATCAGCAAAGGCCAACACAATAGCCCCCAACTCCTCTGCCAAGTATATCAGAGGCATAACATAGATATTAAAAAGGAGGGGACACCCTTTGTTACTGGCTGAGGGGAGGAAGAGGACGGTGGAATCCAGATCTGCTCAGACCGCCCTTCGAGGAAAGATCGAAACCAGCCCCACACAGTGCCCGACAGACCAATCTTGGCCCGGTGTGACAAAAGAAGTGAGTGTGGGACTGTGAACAGGATCTTTTCTATGAGGACTAACTCAAGATGAATAGCCTAAAACAAATTCAACCAGAATATAGTAAGCATGCAAATGTCAGTTAGAAATCACACAGACAATTGTAAACAATGGTCAGAATGAATTCCTAGGTCAGCTTTCCGAATGTCTCCAAAATGTCTTAAAAAAACAGATAGCTGCACTGTTTGGTAGGCTTCAAACTAAACAAGCATTTGCATGCAATCAGTCTCGCCTATGGGACCTTATATGTATTTAGCTATGCAGCACATTAGCCTCGGTGCTGAAGCATCTACTGTTCTTTAACATGGAGGGAAAGTAAGCACTAAATTGCATTACACAGTTTGGGAACACATGGAGAAACATATTGCCTTTCAGGGGGACACGATATAGTCCAAAGCTCTGTTTTTCATATAAAATCAGGGCCTTCACTGGTCATATCACTGAAAATTCAAGATATGAAAAAAATATTAATGTCTAGGGGTGCCAGTGGAAGACAACTTCTATGGACTGGAATCTAGAGAATGTTAAATTGATTCTGGTGTTTTACTGACCTCTGTTAGTTGTTTTCTATCAAGAACGTTAAATAGAGGCAGTTGCCAGAACTAAAAACAAAAAAAGAAAGTCCCTCAGCAGAAAGCAATTCTGGTATTTTACTGACCTCTACCGGTCATTTTCTATCAAGACAGTTATATAGAGGCAGTTGAACAAAAAAAGTCCCTAGGCGGAAGCAGACACGTCCTAAGGCTGATCTCCAGATCCCACAAAGTGCATACACATATAAGTATATACTAAAGTATTTACAAGAGGTCTGGATTGCTCAACCTAAAAACAGTATGTGATTATGGCGAGAGCTGCCATCAGAAGGGAAGGGAAGGACCTCTATTTAAAACTGCATTGTACATGCTAGAAAATGCTCAGGGAGAATAAGCCTCAATTATCAGGAAAGTAGCTAGAAAAGACTGATCATTACAATGTTAATGTAAGGGATAGAAGAAAACTGACATCAATACAAATGACAATAAGAATTGGCATTTTGCTGGGTGTTCTCTGTAGTCTGTTGAAGACAAGCCGAAGACCTCCAAATGCTGATGCATACCTCTCTACTCACTCATGTGGGGGATATTGCCTTCCTTGGAGTCAATCGCATTTATTATGGTTAATTAAAACTATTACATTCAACAAACGAAGCAAATCTGAAGAGCAGACTTAGACTGTCAGCATTACAAATGTGTTCAAAACTGCACGTAATTACTGTGTAGAAAACTGCACGAATTTATAATTAATCAGAGTGCAGAGGTGATGTACAAATACCAATTGAATTACTAGAATGTACATAAGAAGATCCTTTATGTCATAAAATAAAACCGGCAACTACCAAGTTGGTTAAAGGGAATTAGTCAGGTTACATGAAGACTAGAAATAAGCAACAGATTTGTAAATAATACATTGTAAAATTATTGATGCTCCGTTTGCATAGAATTTCATATCGGATTGTGAATGTAAAGTAACAAAGAGTCAAGGTGCCCCAGTACCACCCAGCCCCCATAGGCACAATGTAATGTTGTGGGGATTCCGGAGTTGGGAGCACACCGCTGACCTCTTCCGCCGTATCGCCCCACTGCATCATGGTCTGTGCAGTTCAAGTATTTTCAAGAACAGTTCAAAGTTCAAATTTCCAAAGTATTTCACCTCAATCGGTGCAAGTGAGTACTTGTATTGTGATCATCTCTAGACACGAGCCTAGCTCGTGTTTCGGGATTGATTCCCTCATCAGTAGAGATAGTTTCGGGGTTGCAGAACAGGTCGCCAAAAATCCATCACAGGCCTCGTTGCCCCTCTGGCACAGGTGCATCTCCAACAAGCTCGTCAGCTTACATGGCTACCGGGAGCCAAGAAAAAGGGGATTCCGGAGTTGGGAGCACACCGCTGACCTCTTCCGCCGTATCGCCCCACTGCATCATGGTCTGTGCAGTTCAAGTATTTTCAAGAACAGTTCAAAGTTCAAATTTCCAAAGTATTTCACCTCAATCGGTGCAAGTGAGTACTTGTATGGTTATCATCTCTAGACACGAGCCTAGCTCGTGTTTCGGGATTGATTCCCTCATCAGTAGAGATAGTTTCGGGGTTGCAGAACAGGTCGCCAAAAATCCATCACGGGCCTCGTTGCCCCTCTGGCACAGGTGCATCTCCAACAAGCTCGTCAGCTTACATGGCTACCGGGAGCCAAGAAAAAGGGGATTCCGGAGTTGGGAGCACACCACTGACCTCTTCCGCCGTATCGCCCCACTGCATCATGGTCTGTGCAGTTCAAGTATTTTCAAGAACAGTTCAAAGTTCAAATTTCCAAAGTATTTCACCTCAATCGGTGCAAGTGAGTACTTGTATTGTGATCATCTCTAGACACGAGCCTAGCTCGTGTTTCGGGATTGATTCCCTCATCAGTAGAGATAGTTTCGGGGTTGCAGAACAGGTCGCCAAACATCCGTCACGGGCCTCGTTGCCTCTCTGGCACGCAGGTGCATCTCCAACAAGCTCGTCAGCTTACATGGCTACTGGGAGCCAAGAAAAAGGGGATTCCGGAGTTGGGAGCACACCGCTGACCTCTTCCGCCGTATCGCCCCACTGCATCATGGTCTCTGCAGTTCAAGTATTTTGAAGAACAGTTCAAAGTTCAAATTTCCAAAGTATTTCACCTCAATGGGTGCAAGTGAGTACTTCTATTGTGATCATCTCTAGACACGAGCCTAGCTCGTGTTTTCGGGATTGATACCCTCATCAGTAGAGATAGTTTCGGGGTTGCAGAACAGGTCGTCAAACATCCGTCACGGGCCTCGTTGCCCCTCTGGCGCGCAGGTGCATCTCCAACAAGCTTGTCAGCTTACATGGCTACCGGGAGCCAAGAAAAAGGGGATTCCGGAGTTGGGAGCACATCGCTGACCTCTTCCGCCGTATCGCCCCACTGCATCATGGTCTGTGCAGTTCAAGTATTTTCAAGAACAGTTCAAAGTTCAAATTTCCAAAGTATTTCACCTCAATCGGTGCAAGTGAGTACTTGTATTATGATCATCTCTAGACATGAGCCTAGCTCGTGTTTCGGGATTGATTCCCTCATCAGTAGAGATAGTTTCGGGGTTGCAGAACAGTTCGCCAAACATCCGTCATGGGCCTCGTTGCCCCTCTGGCGCGCAGGTGCATCTCCAACAAGCTCGTCAGATTACATGGCTACCGGGAGCCAAGAAAAAGGGGATTCCGGAGTTGGGAGCACACCGCTGACCTCTTCGGCCGTATCGCCCCACTGCATCATGGTCTGTGCAGTTCAAGTATTTTCAAGAACAGTTCAAAGTTCAAATTTCCAAAGTATTTCACCTCAATCGGTGCAAGTGAGTACTTCTATTGTGATCATCTCTAGACATGAGCCTAGCTCGTGTTTCGGGATTGATTCCCTCATCAGTAGAGATAGTTTCGGGGTTGCAGAACAGGTCGCCAAACATCTGTCACGGGCCTCGTTGCCCCTCTGGCGCGCAGGTGCATCTCCAACAAGCTCGTCAGCTTACATGGCTACCGGGAGCCAAGAAAAAGGGGATTCCGGAGTTGGGAGCACACTGCTGACCTCTTCCGCCGTATCGCCCCACTGCATCATGGTCTGTGCAGTTCAAGTATTTTCAAGAACAGTTCAAAGTTCAAATTTCCAAAGTATTTCACCTCAATCGGTGCAAGTGAGTACTTGTATTGTGATCATCTCTAGACACGAGCCTAGCTCGTGTTTCGGGATTGATTCCCTCATCAGTAGAGATAGTTTCGGGGTTGCAGAACAGGTCGCCAAACATCCGTCACGGGCCTCGTTGCCCCTCTGGCGCGCAGTTGCATCTCCAACAAGCTCGTCAGCTTACATGGCTCCGGGGAGCCAAGAAAAAGGGGATTCCAGAGTTGGGAGCACCCGCTCCCGGCACCGCTTGCCCCCTCTCTGCCTCTGGCCCTGCAAGCCCCGGCCGGCTACTTCTACTCCGGAGCTGGACAAGGACTGGGACGGCTCCGAGGACCCCTTTGCGCGGCAGTGTGACTCCGAGCAGGATTGGGTGGATGATCTTCAAGATGCGGGTGAGCTTGATGTTTCTTCTGACCCGGGGTTTGCCTCCCCTCCGCCTACTAAGGAGGAGGGCACTTCCTACACTATGGTGCTATGTCGGGCCGCGGAGGCTCTCCATCTCGACCTCCCAGCGATGGCCCTTAAGACCAACCTCCTTACGGAGGTGCTCCAGATGGCGTCTACGTCATCAGAGCTGTTGCTCCCTTTCAATGAGACCCTCACCGAAGTCCTCCTGGGCACTTGGTTGCAGCTGGCTTCGGGGGATCCGGTGGATAAGAACGTCGCTAGGCATAATTGCCCAGCGCCTGGTGATCCTGCCTTCTTGACCACTTCCCCCACACCTGAGAGCCTGGTCATTCAGGCCTCGACTTCACACAGTGCCTTTCCCACGGCTCCGTCGGATAAGGACTCTAAGAGGCTGGATCAATATGGCAAGATGTTGTTCTCCTCAGCCAGCTTGGGATTGTGGTCGGTTAATACTGCCTGCTTATTGGGCCATTACTCCCACGCAGTGTGGGATTCGGTAGCAGAGGTCCTGCCTCAGTGCTCTGAGGAGGTACAGTCTGTCCTTTCCCAAGTGATTGCGGAAGGCAAGGATGCGGCAAAGTGTGCCATCAGGTGTGGTCTGGACACTGCTGATTCCTTGGGAAGGGCAATTTCCACGACTGTGGCGTTGCGACGCCATGCCTGGTTGCGTCTACCGGGTTCTCGTCCCGATGTCCAGGACTCGCTCATGGACATGCCCTTTGACGGCTCCCGCCTCTTTGGCCACAAGGCTGACAGTGCCCTGGAGCGCTTTAAAGACTCGCGGGCCATGGCCAAGTCCTTGGGTCTTTCTACGAAGAGCCCTGACACACCTGGGTTTCGTTCCTTTCATGGCCAGGGTAAAAGCACCCAAGCACACTCCTCTACGAAGCCTGTGCAGAGCCAGCCTCCGCTTGGCCACGGACGTGGCTTCCGCAGGGGCGGGTCTGGTAACCAGCAAGCGGGTCAGTCCACCTCCACTCCCGCTGCTTCCACCTCTAAGCCTTCCTAATCCGAGCTTCAGGAAGCACCCCACGCCGATAGGAGGCAGGGTCCATCACCACCTCCACCACTGGCGCGAAATCACATCGGGCAAGTGGGTGCTGCAGATAATCTGCCAAGGTTACTCGCTCCCCTTTCTGCCACCTCAGTACCACCGCATGTCGGGGGATCATTTGGCTCTTCTTCGTCAGGAAGTCACGGCCCTCCAGGCCAAGGGGGCCATCGAGTGCGTTCAGTTTGCCGTGCTCCCCTTCGGCCTTACCAGTGCCAATCAGGTGTTCACGAAGGTGATGGCGGTCGACGCAGCTCATCCGCGCCGGTTAGGGGTGTCAGTCTTCCCCTACCTCGACGACTGGCTGTTGAAGGCGGGCTAGCCCGAGGCAGTTGTCGACCACCTCCAGACTACGGCCAACCTCCTGCATTTTCTGGGGTTCTCCATCAATGTGCCGAAGTCGCACCTGAGTCCCTCTCAGAAGCTCCCTTTCATCGGAGCAGTTCTGGATTCAACGCTGTTTTGGGTTTATCCTCTTGAGCAGCGAGTCCGGAATATTCAGGCTATGATTCCGCTCTTTCTGCCTCTATCCTGGATTTAAGTCAGGATGACCCTCGAGCTTCTGGGCCTGCTGGCCTCCTGCATCCTGCTGGTGATGCATGCCAGATGTACATCATTGAGTAGGGAATGCACACCTGTTCTCAAAATTAATCCAATGTTTCTCCAAATGACTGTATAGTGCGTGCTCTTTGGAAAAGCACCTTACCCAAATGGCACTTGAAATTAGATACAAAGTATGATGGAGCGACATTTCGCCCCAATCCAAAGGCACAGCTTGTTTTATTCCTATTATTTTCACGTATCTAACAATGTGTTCCAAATTTATGCCATCTAATGGTTCACTTTTTCCATGTTCTCCTGTTCATCCATTTAGTTTCCACACGCACAGAATCAAGACAATTTTCTAAGTTTCTCACGCTCTCGATGTGTCTGTCCGGACCTCTATTCAAAAACACGTACTGACGCTTTTGTTCATCATATGGCAGCATTTAATAAGACCCAATGCATTTCAGGCCACTGGGGCCCTTCGTCAGGGGTTCACTGCCACAGGCGATTCATCATCATCATGCTTGACGAAGGAATTTCTTCGTCAAGCATGATGATGATGGATCGGACAGACACATCGAGAGCATGAGAAACTTAGAAAATTGGCTTGATTCTGTGCGCCTGGAATCTAAAGTGGCATGGTGCGCAGCAAAAGCTGTAGATTCCCTTTCTGCCCCTCTTTCTGAGGTTCTTCTGTTCCTTCTCTCTTTGGCCCAGCAGGGCTCTGCTCTGGGCACTCTCAAAGGTTATCTTTCGGCCATCTCCGCCTTCCTGCAGCTCCCAGATCAGCCTTCTCTTTTCAAGTCCCCATTTGTTAACCATTTTCTTAAGGGCATTATGCATACGTTTCCACTCGTACCCTTCATAATACCTCAGCGGGACTTAAATCTTGTCTTGACTTTTCTAGTGTGTGCTCCCTTTGAGCCCCTTCATAACTGTCCCTTACGTCTTCTCACTCTAAAGACGGCCATCCTGGTTGCTATCACCTTCGCCAGAAGAGTGAGTGAGCTCCAGGCTCTTTTTTGCCAAACCGCCTTTCCTTTCTGTTCATCCGGGAAAGGTGGTTTTAAGGACCCGTCCTTTTTTGCCAAAGGTTGTCACGCCCTTCCACATTGGGCATACCATCACTTTGCCCACCTTCTTTCCGCCTCCGCATCCTTGAAGGGAAGAGGAGAGGCTCCACCGTCTGGACCCAAAACGTGCGCTTGCATTCTATCTGCAGCGTACACAGCAGTTCTGGGTGGATGATCAGCTTTTCGTTGGTTACGTGGGTGCCAAAACAGGTCGGGCTGCGCACAAACAGACCATCTCCCGGTGGGTCGTTCTGTGCATCAAAGCGTGGCCAAGTGGCCAAGAAGGAGCCTACTGTGGGGCTGCGTGCCCATTCGATGGGGCAGTGAGATAAATAACGGTGATGGATCAAGCCCTGATCTTTGGACTGGGTAAGAGTGGTCTGTTTAACTCAGACACTCTGTTCATCACCACCCCCTTTTTGTAAATCGTTTTGGCCACTATAGGTGTGGCAGGGTATACTCAGACATGAGTCCCTTTCTCACTGCTCCATCAGGATTCAAGCAAGCCGGGCCGAAGAAGGCTGAAATGCCAGAAACCGGTCCCCGGTAGCTTGTCTCCTTTCTGGTGAAGAATTGGCTTGGTAGTTTAGTCTGCCCTGTTCCCATGATGCACTGGGCCAGGGACAGACTGATTTGCATATAGCCAGGTTCTGAGCTGGGATGGGGCCGTGAGATAAATAACGGTGATGGATCAAGCCCTGATCTTTGGACTGGGTAAGAGTGGTCTGTTTAACTCAGACACTCTGTTCATCACCACCCCCTTTTTGTAAATCATTCGACCAGGGCACTGCAGCCACTACTGCCTTGGGACGCAGCGTTCCCTTGCAGGACATTTGTCAGGCAGCTTTGTGGGCCTCGCTGCACACGTTTACCAAGCACTACTGCCTTGACAGTCAGGTCCGGAGAGACGGCTTCTCTGGCCGTTCTGTGCTCCGTGACTTTTTGGTGTAATCTTGTTCGCAGACCCACCACCGGGGTTGGTATTGCTGGTGTATCTATTCTAAGGTAAAGAATCTATCACTAACGTGTCTCTTTCAGATGCACAAGTTACTACTTGTGTAACGATATATCTGTAAGAGACATTAGTTAGTGATAGATTCCTTACCGCCCCACCCATCCTCCCTGTTCTGCGAACTGATTACTAGGGTTAAGGTCATCCTCTTTAGGGCCCTAGTTTTATGCACCACTGGTCAGTTTCTTGATTGGCTCTGCGTTTCGGTAGGGAAAGTTGTGTACAGAACTGACGTCAGCGTGCATGGGTGGTACCTAAGTAGTCACCATGACGTCATCTCGGCGCTCACGACGCCAGTGACGGACGCGGAGCCGCACAATGCCACCTGCCGGCGCGCAGGGGTACTGCTAAGCAAACCTTTCCGGATCCAGTCTGACACCTGGGGAATATTCTAAGGTAAGGAATCTATCACTAACTAATGACTCTTACAGATATATCGTTACACAAGTAGTAACTTGTGCTGTACTCATGACATTAGTAATTGCTCTGTTACTTTTCTTGATGTTGAAATATTAGTTGCTAATGGGAGGCTAGAAACAAGGCTCCACTGAAAGCCAACAGCTGGCAACACTATACTCCATTCTACCAGCTTCCCCTCGAAGCATACCATCTGTAGCATCCCCTACGGGGAGATGCTACGAAATCGCAGAATTTGAAGCAGGGAGGAGGATCTGGTAAAATCACAACAGGAGTGTAGAAATAGATTCTTAGAAAGGGGCTACTCAAGCGAGCTAATAGATGAGGCAATTAAACGCACTAGGCTGTTATCACAACAGGAGTTGTTAGATAAACCTCCACAAAATCAGACTGGGAGTAAAAACAGTGTAGATCAAACCAGCGTGAATTCAAGACTCATCCTGATGTATAACAGAAAAAAGACCGTCTGCTTAAAATTCTTAAGAAAAGTTGGCACCTGATTGTTAATGACCCCATTCTGGGTAAGAATATAGCACAAACACCCACCGTTACCTACAGAAGGGCACCCAGCACCAGACATTTGGTAGTTAGCAACAGCCCTGAAATTAAACCTGCCGGCAATTGTCACTGGTGAGGTGGACGCTCTGGGGAGGACCTGCTGCATAACCCTGTTGCCGTGAGGGGAACGGCTGTTGAGACAATAGCGCCAGCATCCTGACTGCCGCGAGGGCAAGGGACTACATCCCCCAGGTGCCCCGGCGGTCGGGTGACGTCAGCGGAGCACCCGGAGGCGTGGGTAAAAGTGAGGAGAGCCGAGCGCTGTGGGGGAAGCTGTCACTGGTGAGGTGGACGCTCTGGGGAGGACCTGCTGCATAACCCTGTTGCCGTGAGGGGAACGGCTGTTGAGACAATAGCACCAGCATCCTGACCGCCGCGAGGGCAAGGGACTACATCCCCCAGGTGCCCCGGCGGTCGGGTGCGGCAGCGGAGCGCCCGGAGGCGTGGGTAAAAGTGAGGAGAACCTCTCGCACCGCGAGTCGCGCCCGGGAGCGACCGGGCTAAGCCCGGGCAAAGAGCGGGCCCTCTGTGGCCCTCAGAGGCCAGAGGAGACCGGACGGGGCCTGTCCCCTTGGTTTCGACTGTAAGGTAAAAGGTGTCACTTGTTCAATTTAAAGCCCTCGCTATTGATTTCATTTCGAGACTGTTCTGTTGATTTACTACCTCCATGTCACCTAAGGTGGCTTCCAAGAGCTGTGGTACGCAGAGGAGCGAGGTCACTGGGCCCATGGATTGCTACCTAGAAAGGGTAACCTCAACTATAAATCATGAACTAGACAGATTAGAGGAACGCTTGCCCACAGATAACGTGCTTTGCAATCTCCCTGCCACACAGACGGCTGATGTAGCATATGCATCCACCTTGATTGACGAACTGAATGCCCTTTGTAAGACCCAGTATGTCGCTGCAGACTATGTAACCGAGACACTCCACGCCCTGGTTAGCCCCCTAGTAACCCCAAATGCCCAGTCCACTACGCCATTATTGATAGACTGTAACACATCAGATGCTCTCTCCCCATCTCCGTCTGTAAAAGTTAACAGTAATCATGCAGCGCCCCTTCATATCCCACCCGCCAAAAGGAAGCGACACGGGACTACACGCTTGGGGGATGAAGCCAAACACCGAAAACTGTGTCTAAGCTCCCTAGCAATGACTACACCTACCCCGTCAGCGGCTAAGAGACATAATAGCTTAGATTTTCCTGCTCCTACCTCCCAGGCAATTTTATTGGACCTTATAGAACGGCTTGTTACTTCTATTACATCCCCACTGATAGCAAGAATAAATAGTCTGGGAGAAAAGCTCAGTGAAATTGAGACGAAAATTACTCCCAGTACACCACAAATAAAGAACATGGCAGAACCCAGCCAGGAACCCGTTCTACCTGCCACTGTGGTGCACGAATCAGCTACTCAAAGCAATAACAGTGGGAATAAAACAATGGCTGAACATAGGACAACTCGGAACAATCAAAACGCAGGTAGTCGATCTACTACAACCCAGAGGCTTAGCCCCAAAGTAAGGTCGACATTAGGCCCAATCCCTCATACTGTCATAGCCGATAACAAAGGTATCAACTCCGGCAGAAGTGACCATATAAATTTACCCCCAATAGCCGCCCCTTTTGTATGTGTTCTCTCGGGTGTCCCAGTGCTTAAGGAAGGAATACCTGAGAGACAGCACGACTTAAGAAACAAAGTCATCTTCTGGCTAACGAAAAATAGACCCTTGCCACCTAATATTGACGGCTCGATAGTAAGCGTCAGAAGGGTGGGTTGGTTGGGACCGCTCCCTAAGGACATTAAAGGGGACCTTGTCCTGGTAAGATTTAGAAATGAAAATGTCGTCCCCTATCTACAATCCTGGCAGCCCCAACTGGGAGATGGCCCTATATCCACATGGCAATTACATGACTTTTATCCTAGGGCGTGTTATCTCACCCCGTCAAGACCAATAGTAGAGAGTAATCATCAGAGGGTCAGAAATGTATACGTACAATATGGTTATAAAATGTCGACTTCAAATCATTTTTACTTGCCCCGAATACATTAATTTAGACAGGGGAAGCCCCTAACTGATTTGATATTAAACTTTGTAAAAAACTGGTTTTTTTTAACTGTGTAAACAACTATTTTTAGCGAGATGTAATTATTGTGACTGTTTTTAATAATCTGTATGCTTTTATGATTTATATTTTTTAAATCGAATAAAGCTTAATTGAATTGAATTGGTTACCCAATTACTGTGTATTTGCCAAATGCTCCAATTGCAAGGCATGCCAATATGGAATAAATAAGACAAACTTAATTTCACCTTTTAAAAAAGCATTGGCATAGCCAATAGGTCTCGCTTTTGGGACCTTATAAGTATTTAGTTATGCAGCACAGTACGACTTCTTGCAAGGAGGTCAACTAGCTTTCTGCTGGTGCTTTGAAATGTAGAACTGCCTTTATTTACTCTTCACCTTCAAGTGGACATGACTTGACTATCTTTGTCTTTTTGTTGTGGCGAAGGGGAATCTCCGTATAAACACAAAAGATTTTAATCAGGCGTTCTTGTAGTACAGATTAAACAACAGAAACCTATCAAAAATGATTTCATTTTACGACTGAAAAATGTTCTCAACATTAGCAAAAAAAGTAAATTTCCACAAAAAATATGTCACAAAGTTAACAAGCATTGGCCGCGTGGCAGTAAAAGTAACGCCGCACGGCCGTGAAAGCTATAGTCATCGCGATGACGCACTAAAGCATGCGAGGGATGAGCGTGCAGCAGTGCATGCGACAGCAAGCTGACGGCCACTTTGGAAGCACTTTGAGAAGCCGCTACTAAATGTCTCGCCAGAGCATCGCATGCGCTGGATCATGCGAGACCTAAAAAGCCTTTTACCAACGATAAATGGTTAACTTGTCAGACTGAATTTCCCATATATGTGCTGGAGTGCTCATGTGGACTACGGTACATAGGCAGTACAAAACTGCAGGTCCACAAACGAGTGCTCCAGCACATGAGGGCAATCACCAACTCTGACCCCAACTACCCCGTGGCACGCCACTTTAAGGAGGTACATGCTAACAATCTTAATGAGTTGAAGTACTTCGTGGTAGATGCTGTACCACCGTTGAGACGGGGTGGAAATAGGGAAGCCATTCTACGACGCTTAGAAACAATATATATTCTGAAATTAGATAGTTAAAGTCCGAATGGCTTAAACATCACAGAGGATCTGCACACTTGGCTATAGACATCAAGGGATGTGTCTATATGACACTGTGTAGGGCATCAAACACAAGAGTGAACTGACTGATTAGCTTGATTGAAATCTTCCAACGGATGTAACTAAAAGGGACCCTGTAAATAATGTATTCTTTTTATTTTTTCCTCCGTATTTAGCTTCCTTTTTACTTAACATTGTTTTCCCACCTTACCGGGAAGTTCCTATAGGCTTTCCCAAGTATGAGGAATACATATTTTTAAAATATATTTGGCACTTTATAAATCGGAATGATTAATTAAATTTAGGCACATTTACACACAAAATTGATGGGACTTTTTGATAAAGCAGGCTTTTCAGTCAAAAACATAGGAAACCCCCGGTGGAATGGAAAGCAGGTGTAGAATGTGACTCAATGTTGAACCAAATGTTGGTCAGATAGTCCGAAAGGATGATATGTTGGAATTATTTACATCTAAGTGATTGTATTTTAAAGAGTTATTAATACACACACACTGGATAATTATGAATTATATAAACAGATTTACCTGAAGAGATAACAACTAAAGGAAGTTTGCCATATGTATTTAACATGAGAAGTTTTTGCGCAATTTGCACATTTGAAATGTGTTCGTTACATATGTTTATTGAGAAACTTTGGCGTCATTTGCACTATTGAAATCCTCCAAATAACTTGTCTATGTATTTCTGACAAAATAACAGGTCAGACGTCTTCAACTTTTTAAATCAAACTATTTGCAAGATTTGCACAGTATTAAACAGTTATGTGTTTATTTGTAAATAATATGTTGCATAAATTTGCACATTGGCTGACCAATTAGAGTCATGGTTACAAATGAAATTATTGCAAAATTTTGCACAGTATTTTAAAGTTGAGAACGTGTATAAATGAGGTTAACCAATTGTGGAAATGAAGCACAGAAAAACAAACAAATGTGTAGTCTGTTTTCAAAGCACTGGTACACTTTAAATTGTTCGGGAATCATGGATATGTCATGTGACCAAGGCCTCATGGGGCTGAAACGCGTAATGGCAGCAGGAGCATGAAAATAAACAACTTTGCACGCAGAAAGTGGTGTCCGTTCCTTACTGATTCCGGCGACAGGAAATCGAGAAGTAAAGGTGTGGCGGATATATATATATATATATATATATATATATATATATATATATATATATATATATATCGTAGTACAACAGTTACCGGTAGTCCAGGGCTCTGTCCATGCGGCGGTCCGTTCCAAAAAACCGGCGTTTTTTAAAATATACCAACAAGCTTTCTACAAACCAAGTAGGTTAAGAAAGGGTCGGGACACTCCGAGATGCTTCAAATAAATGTATTCAGCAACAAGGTTCACAAAAGCTGACGCGTTTCGCCGTAAGGCTTGGTCACGGTAAAGATTGCTGTGTGCACTCCCCTATTCATACACCCAGTGAATACAATCAAAATAGGACTGGCGCCATATGTGTCTTGAAATGCGCCGCCATCTTAAAGTGGCTAGTGAATACCTGTCAATCACTCGCTGCGATTACGTCTCGCCCAAGTGGGCGAAAATAATGTAAATCAACAAACATTGCATCTCGGCTAGCAAATGTATGTAAGACATGGGTATGCATGCTAATGTAAACAACTGTTAATTCAGATAGGCACAATTTTGGTACAACCGTCTCACGATAAGACACAAGTTACTAATGGCGGCTCAGATTTCAAGGTTTACATCAAGTTCTGCATTTCTGATATTATACATATATCTATGCAGATGTAAACACGAAATGTATATCAGGGGTTCTCGCCCAAGTGGGCTAGACTGTTCCGAACCTACACATTAGTTCATAATAATAAACCTAAATAACAGTATAGTTGGATAGTACTGGGCATGCTCCCACTGTCCAATGGATTATATCTCTAATGTTGTCATGGAGAATTTTTCAATAATGCCAGCCGAGTTTCTTCAGTTTGTAGCCACCCCACTGCTGGCCTGGTCCTAATGTAAGATAACACAAAAAAAACAGTGCTTACCAACAATTTTACAAGAAAAATGGGAAAGACATAAGCTGTGCTAAAATATCACTAATGTATGTACAATTAAAATTATGATGATTTCATACAATTATTTACAAAAGAGTCTCGATGGTTCTGCCACAGATCATGATTATTACAAATGTACTGATAGTTCCTCACTCGAATTCAGGCCCACAGGTATTAGAGTTTCAAAATCATTGATAAATTTTGACTCCAGTACTCTCAATTGGTGTTCTCTATCACCTCCCCTTAACTGAGGTTTGATTGCATCAGCACTACAAAAGATAACAGTTTGTCATTCTGGTTATGGTACCTTTTGAAGTGACGAGCTACTGGATATAATTCATTGTTGTTTCTGATGGCTCGTTTGTGCTCTAGTACTCTCAGTTTCGCCTTTTTCTTCTTACTACCGATGTAAAGTTTGTTGCATGGGCAGATTAAGCAATACACACACATTTCTGTGTTGCAGTCAAATTCACCTCTAATCTCAAATTCCCTCTTGCCAGTTGGTAATTTGATCTTGGAACAATTGCTGCTGTACGCGCAGGCCTTGCAGCGCATGCAGCAAGAAAACCCTGACATATTTCTGCCCTGCTGGATTTTTGCTATTTTGGTACGATTCTGGCTTAGTTCATCCTTGAGCGACAAACCTCTCCTAAATGTTATTTGGGGGGTTTCATGTAGGCATTTGTTAAGAGTGGCATCAGTTTTCAATATATTCCAATTATCCTTCATGATTTTATGCACCTGGAATTCCTGGCTGGAATATGTGGTAATGAACCTAACGCAATCCTGATTCTTGTCTTCTCTGGCCTTTAGATTCAGAAGCACTGTTCTGTCCAATTCATCTACCTTGCTGCTCGCTCTTTTGATTATATCCTGTGAGTAACCTCTCTGTTTAAATCTCTCACACATGATTTTCTTTACCTTCACAAATTCTTCCTCCGTGCTACAATTTCGTTTAGCACGGATTAGCTCTCCATAGGGTATACTTTGTACAAGACTATAAGGGTGTGAGCTTGTGGCACATAGCAAGCTGTTGCCTGCCGTCGCCTTCCTGTGTAGTTTGGTCTTAAGCTGCTCCTCCTGTACCTCAACCTCCACATCTAGAAACACTATGTATTCATCACTGATTTGTGAGGTCAATTCGATATTGTAGTCATTGGCGTTTAGAATCTGAATGAATTCATTAGCACTTTTTCGATCACCACGCCAAATGACGAAAATATCGTCTATAAATCTTGTCCACAGGACAATGTGATCATTGAACTGTTCAACCTCTATGGACACTTGCTCCTCCCACCACCCCATAAAGAGGTTGGCGTAACTTGGGGCGAAGCAAGTGCCCATCGCTGTCCCCTGTAGTTGTACATGCAGATAGTCATTGAAGAGGAAATAGTTGTTAGACAAACAGTACATCACCATATCCATCAGCATTTCGGTGTGCATTAAGAGAGAGATAGATCTGGCCTTTAAGAAGTGTCTGATGGCTTGGAATCCTAAGCCATGTCTAATAGATGTGTACAGACTAGTTACATCTAATGTAATCAGAAGAAAATCAGGTTCCCAGTGAAGGCCATCAATCATTTTTAAAAAATGCATTGTATCTCTCAGATACGCAGGTAAGGCATCACAAACGGTCTCAAAAAGAAATCAATGTATTTAGATGTCATCTCCAGTTTCGACCCCATAGAGGAGACTATGGGTCTACCTGGTGGGTTTTTTGGGTTCTTGTGCAACTTGGGTAGCAAGTATAATACCGGCGTTTTGGCGTGTTTGCACTTTAGAGTGTTAAACTCATCCCAAGTTAAAAGACCCTTGTCCTTCCAGTCCTCAAGCATAGCATCATATTTAACATTCAACAACAGCATTTCATTCTTATCAACTCTTTTGTAACAGGCAGTGTCGGCTAATTGTCGTAGTCCTTCACAGGTATAGTCTTTGATTCCCCAGACCACTACATCCCCCCCCTTATCTGATTGCTTGATAATGATAGAGGGATCGTTCTTCAGATTATCAACGGCCTGTAGTTGTTCCTTCTTAAGATTAAATTTGGATCTGCCAAATCTTTTATACCGGATCTTTTTCAATTCCTTGGTGACACTCTTTTCAAATACTTCCAGAGCATCACAATGAACTAAAGGCAAAAATTTTGATTTGGGTTTAAATCCACTAAAACCCGCATCATCAATGACCATGTCTGTATCCTGTAAATTCAGTAGTGGGTTCTCGTGATGCACAACATCCTCATCTAATTCACACACAGTCTGAAAATCTGCAATATCAGATATAGCAAGTGTGGGTGAGCTCTCCGTTCTACTGTTGCCCCCCATGGGTGTTGTATGTAAATGGAACCACTTTCTTAACTTGAGTTTGCGTAAGAAATAAAACATGTCTATTCAAGTCTGTACATAGTCTATACTTCTTGTAGGACAGAACGACAATCCCAATGATAACACATTGATCTCTGTACTGGATAACTCACGGTTTGAGAGATTGATGACCGTCATTTGGCTCCCCTCTTGGCTCTTGTTACCATTGGCGAAGCTGCATTCGATACGTTTTTTTCTCCTAGTTCTTGCTTTTTTGTTCCTTTTTGTCCTCGCGTTCTGCCACGTTGTCCTCGTCCCCGGCCCCACCGAAAATCCTGTTCCCTCTCTTGTGCATTAAATTGGTTTTGTTTTGCTTGATTTATCAATTGAAATTGTTTCAGGAAATTGTTACGGCTAGGGGTTGCAGTAGGTTCTTTTTGGCTTAATCTCTCCAATTGAATATCGGATAGACTGCCATCAGACGTTTCGCTCTCTTCAGTTAGCGTTTCCTGTCTTGTTATCTCCGGTGCTTTCTGAGCTTGTTGGTTACTGCTTCCTGAATCCGTGGTCGTGAACAGATGGTCATATTTTTTGTGGAACGTTAAAGTTCTTTCTGCTTGGTAGTCCTTGAAGTCTCTTATAAACTTGCGCTGTTTCCGCGCTGTGATTTCTTCTTCCAGTTTGTTGAGGCGTGTTTGTAGCTTTTCCATAAAAGCATCCACTTTCTCTTGGGTGGTTAATTTGAGCAGTTCTTCGATAGTCGTCTTGATCTCCTCTACGATCTTGGCTCTATCTTTCAATGCGTATTTTATCAATATGCGCATCATTACCGTCGAACTTTCTTTCAAATTTCCCGCCCATTCCTCCAACATCTCTGGGTCTGGGTCTTCATACGTCGGGATAGTATATATCCAAAGGCCCCTGGGAACGCGACCCACATCGATGTACTTCTGGAGAGACTCCGCCTCCCACCATTTGGAAAGTTCTTTTTTTTGGAGTTTTTCTAGTTTATCGAATAATGCCAGTAACTGAACCTCGTTGGTCATCAACGTTTGTTCACCTCCTGCTCTATGTGCATTTTCGGCAGTCTCTGTAATTTGTGTGAAGAATAATCTGTTCGAGACTTCTTTTCTTTTTATTTCCCAATTGTTGGCCATTGCTGCAAATTCGGTAATTTATTGTATCCGTTTTTAAAGCATCTCAGTTTGGATAACGGTCTACTCCACTTCGGTCGACCGTAGCCAATCCGCTCCCCCAAAGAAAACCACAAGGAACAGGTGTAGTTATCACGAGCTTACGTTTTGTGTGCTGTACTCGACACCGGTTTACTCCGTGTTTCGATAAACAACAAACACGTCGATTCCCGGCGTTACTGCACTTCTCGCACGCTGCTCACATAGATGTTCGTAATCCGAATACACCTGCCTCAGTCCCCACCTCAGCGTCCTCAGCTTGTCTTCTCCGTTACGAACGCTGTGTCTCCACGAAGGCGGGGTGGTTGGGGTGGAGCCCAGACTAGAAAAGGTTTCGTAGTACAACAGTTACCGGTAGTCTAGGGCTCTGTCCATGCGGCGGTCCCTTCCAAAAAACCGGCGTTTTTTAAAATATACCAACAAGCTTTCTGCAAACCAAGTAGGTTAAGAAAGGGTCGGGACACTCCGAGATGCTTCAAATAAATTTATTCAGCAACAAGGTTCACAAAAGCCGACGCGTTTCGCCGGAAGGCTTGGTCACGGTAAAGATTGCTGTGTGCACTCCCCTATTCATACACCCAGTGAATACAATCAAAATAGGACTGGTGCCATATGTGTCTTGAAATGCGCCGCCATCTTAAAGTGGCTAGTGACTACCTGTCAATCACTCGCTGCGATTACGTCTCGCCCAAGTGGGCGAAAATAATGTAAATCAACAAACATTGCATCTCGGCTAGCAAATGTATGTAAGACATGGGTATCCATGCTAATGTAAACAACTGTTAATTCAGATAGGCACAATTTTGGTACAACCGTCTCACGATAAGACACAAGTTACTAATGGCGGCTCAGATTTCAAGGTTTACATCAAGTTCTGCATTTCTGATATTATACATATATCTATGCCAATGTAAACACGAAATGTATATCAGGGGTTCTCGCCCAAGTGGGCTAGACTGTTCCGAACCTACACATTAGTTCATAATAATAAACCTAAATAACAGTATAGTTGGATAGTACTGGGCATGCTCCCACTGTCCAATGGATTATATCTCTAATGTTGTCATGGAGAATTTTTCAATAATGCGCGCCGAGTTTCTTCAGTTTGTAGCCACTCCACTGCTGGCCTGGTCCTAATATAAGATAACATAAAAAAACAGTGCTTACAAACAATTTTACAAGAAACATGGGAAAGACATAAGCTGTGCTAAAATATCACCAATGTATGTACAATAAAAATTATGATGATTTCATACAGTTATTTACAGTTATTTACAAAAGAATCTCGATGGTTCTGCTACAGATCATGATTATTACAAATGTACTGATAGTTCCTCACTCGAATTCAGGCCCACAGGTATTAGAGTTTCGAAATCAATGATACATTTTGACTCCAGTACTCTCAATTGGTGTTCTCTATCACCACCCCTTAACTGAGATTTGATTGCATCTAGCACTACAAAAGATAACAGTTTGTCATTCTGGTTATGGTACCTTTTGAAGTGACGAGCTACTGGATATAATTCATTGTTGTTTCTGATGGCTCGTTTGTGCTCTAGTACTCTCAGTTTCGCCTTTTTCTTCGTACTACCGATGTAAAGTTTGTTGCATGGGCAGATTAAGCAATACACACACATTTCTGTGTTGCAGTCAAATTCACCTATAATTTCAAATTCCCTCTTGCCAGTTGGTAATTTGATCTTGGAACAATTGCTGCTGTACGCGCATGCCTTGCAGCGCATGCAGCAAGAAAACCCTGACATATTTCTGCCCTGCTGGATTTTTGCTATTTTGGTACGAACACTGCCTGTTACAAAAGAGTTGATAAGAATGAAATGCTGTTGAATGTTAAATATGATGCTATGCTTGAGGACTGGAAGGACAAGGGTCTTTTAACTTGGGATGAGTTTAACAGTCTAAAGTGCAAACACGCCAAAACGCCGGTATTATACTTGCTACCCAAGTTGCACAAGAACCCAAAAAACCCACCAGGTAGACCCATAGTCTCCTCTATGGGGTCGAAACTGGAGATGACATTGACTTCTTTTTGAGACCGTTTGTGACTGCCTTACCTGCGTATCTGAGAGATACAATGCATTTTTTTAAAATGATTGATGGCATTCACTGGGAACCTGATTTTCTTCTGATTACATTAGATGTAACTAGTCTGTACACATCTATTAGACATGGCTTAGGAATCCAAGCCATCAGACACTTCTTAAAGGTGTCAAGGCGTGTAATAAGCTGTTCCCAGCCGTACTCTTGCGGAACAGGGTTGTGGTAAGAGTGTTATTCTTGTTTTCAACCCTGACATCAAGGAATTCGATGGCTGTGGGATTGGTATGACAAGTGAAGCTAAGGTTAAAGTCGTTAGAATTCAAATCCTTGACGTAATCCATCGCCTCTTGCTGGCTGCCCTTCCTCTTTGCTGATAAGCTTCCTTTCCCTCCATTCGTTGAGCTGTCCAGTGTATTTTGAAACACAGGCCAAATAAATTGCCCTATTACTTTTTTCATATTTCGTGCAGTCACTCAACTGGGACAAACCCTCATTAATATACATATCACGGGGTAACACTACCATGTTGCCCCCTTTATCAGATTTCTTGATGACAATTAATCTGTCATCGCAAAGGGATTTAATAGCCTCAGATTGTGCTGTGGTTAAATTGTGCCTCACATGGTTATTAAACCTAGACAATCTTTCAAATTCTTTGACCATAGCTTTTTCAAAGATATCGATTGAATCATTAGTGATTTGCGGTAAGAAGACCGATTTGGGTCTAAAACCGCTCTTAAAATGCAAACTAATATCCACATCATCAGGTATCACATTAAACAAAGGGTTTTCGAGCGTGTCCAAGTCTCCTTCCAGTTCATGGAGTAGATGCAGCGTTTCCACATCTTCACCTGTGATACTGGTAGGTACTTGTGCAGTCTCGCGGGCCTCGGAGGAAAGTTTCGTAGCGTGCCACTTCTTAAGGCGCAACTTACGGGTAAAGTAAAAGAGGTCAATACGACTCTGGGTATAGTCGAAGGAGGAGGTGGGGCAGAAAGATAATCCTAAGGAAAGTACCTCTTTCTCAGCCGTGTTCAGCTCCCGGGTAGACAGGTTGATGATTGTGTTGGACTCCATTATTTTCCTCTTCTCTGGCCCCTTGTCCTGGATCCCACTGGGCTCGATATGTTGCTGGCGTTCATATTCACGTTGTTTCTTCCGGCGCCTTTCCCGCCTTGACCTCGTCCTCTTCCTCCTCAGGATGGCTTGTTCTGCCCAGTTAGTCTTCCCTGGGCTACCATATTGAACTCCATTAAAATTTTCTCTTTTGGGCTCATGAGCTCAGGATTCCGTGCTGGTAGAGTGCTCGGCCCAGCTGGAACTGCGGCTGGTTCCCTTGAATCAGCCTGATCTTTGGTTTTTGTGGCATTTGTTCCGTTGGGGGCAGGGGATGATGTAGACTCCTGTATGGTTACTGATCGCAGATGGTCGTATCTTTTGGCAAAGGTCAACACTTGGCCGTGCTCATAGTCATTGCGGTCACGTATGAATTTGCTTTCTTTCTTGTCACGTATTTCTTTCTCCAGTTTTTCAAGCTTAATTTCAAACTTTGCCATTTCGCTGTCAAAGTCCTTTTCATTCTCGTAAAGGCTTTTTAACTGGTTTGTAATGGCCTCTATCTCTGAAGCCAATTTTTCACAGTGTTTATTTGCGTATTTCACGAGAATTTTGAGCATTCTTATAGAACATAATATAAATAGTCTTTTGAAAACCTGCCAAGTACTTTGATGCGACTATCTGTGTGTGCCTGCAGAGCAAACTTCCTCAGCCCGGACTGAAGGCAGACACAGACAGACACACACACACTAAGATAACACAGGGCAACAAAGACGGAAAGCAGGAGAGAGATAAAGATGGAGTCAGACGGAAGGAGGGAGAGAGATCTATATATGCTCCGTCTGCTACCTCAATGTATGAAGACATGTACTCCACGAACCTGTGTACAACCTCATGGTCACAAGTTTTCATTTTATTTTACTCGGCCCCCTCCCCCTCTCACCCCACCTCCACCAGTGCAGCCCGCGGCCACAAACCACACTATAATTTTATCGTCTGACAGAAAGTTTATGAATACCTTAAGCATTAGCACTTTTTGAACCTGGTATCACATGTAATCTACCATTTCTCTCTCTACCTGCATTATCTGTGTCTCTGCTAATACCATTTTTTGATATCCAAACCAACTTTACAGATTATATGGAAACGCTTCCAAATCACTCAAATAATTACTGTCTATTTTAAGCATATTTTATATACCATTTTTTCAGTATACCAAAAAAATATGCAAAACTATAATTCACACTTGAAAGAAAGTCAAGAAAGGGCGCACAACCCCCATTGAATTCACAGGACTTCAGCCCCCCCCCTCCCGTCTGGTGTGGCAGCCCAAGATAACATAGATCCCAGGTACACACAGAGCCGCACCTGAACATTTCACATCTCTGTAAAGAACCATTTGAATGCTAATTAGGCCTTGCAGTTGTTTTACCCCTTCTAAGAGCCCCTGCAGCTTTACTCTGCCTACTAATTAAACGTTCATGTCCCACTAACAAAATTTATTTTATTTGCCCCCCCCCGGAATTTCGTTCCAGTTCCGTCTCTGACTGACAGTGAATAAAAAGAACTAACAGTAAGGGATTACATAAGAACATGACTGAAGACCATTCAGCTTAATCAAATTTATTAATCGAAATTTAAAACTAATAATTGCAAACAAATAATGTATATAAAGAGTGATGAAACGAAATGGAAGAATAGTTGAAAAAATACAAAACCGTGCCAAAGTCAAAAATGAGGTTACTCAGAGACTGTGAGAGAAATAAACAATTATAGTGACTAAACCACATTTTATGGTACATCACAAAAGAAACAGTTAGAGACTCACCTTTACCAATGCTTTATAAGATGTAGAAAAGTGACAGTCACAAAACAGATATTCGTTTGACGAAACTCTCAATAATGCTTCTATCACTGCAACCAAAGATTAATGGCACAGATGTCCTCTCAATACAGACTCATATATGTCACTTCATCCAATCATATTTGTTCCCGCATAATTTTAAAATCAAATTAACATTTCAGTTGGTTGTCCCTTTCAATATTTTCAAAGTCACATAAAGGTCACCCTTCACCCTCTGCCTTCTCTGCCTGTTACCATGGTAACACCTCATTCTGCACCTGGCTGAAGGCACAGGCCAAAAGTTCATATCTCAATGTTCTAAATCAAAGCAAGAAGGCTGAATTCCCTACAAAAACACCTGCCTATCCACTGCTTTGTTACATTTCATTTTTTTTCACAACCAATAGTAGTTTTCGTTTTAAAAAAACATTAACATACAACATAGTCTTCAATCTTGAGGTGTAAGAATCAACCAATCCTTTTTACTTTTTCAACTACACCAAACCTCATCCACTTTTTTATCCTGACTTTCAGCTTCTAACTGCCATTCCACTTCCAGAACCCATCGGAGTACTACTGCATCTGCCTTGAAAATGAAGGTTTGGCTTTTAGGACACAGCTATATTCACTGGAGTGAAAAATATGCAGCAAACAGACGAATTTCCAACCTTGATTTACCAAATGTGCAGATTACGTGGATTGGCCAGAGAGGATTGAGATGTCACCAATTGATACCATTGGTGAAAACTTTTATGCATCTCCCAGAACCTGACCGTATAATTGTGCACTGTGGTGGGAACGATCTAGGCACATTGACTGGGGTAGGTCTGGAAATGCTTCTAAAGGACACCTTTCGGCAATTGATGACACTTTTTCCTCGAACTGTCTTGGTGTATTCCAATATATGCCAAAGACAACAAGCATTTACAATGCAATGATTTTGCCTTTGTTAAAGTTAGAGCTATTGGCATTGCTCTTGACATTATTTTTATTTATGTTTTTTTAAAACATAAATAAATGGCATTGTCATTTACAATGCCAATAGCTTAATCTCTCGCAAATGACACACACAAACACCCACAGAGAGCCCCCCCCACACACACAGAGCCCTGCACCTCTTCTATGTCACATGTAGTGGTAGAGAAGGAAAACTTCTAGGCAACAACGGAAAGTGTGGCCTGTTCGTTCCTTTTGCACTGTGCTTTCATGGTTGGAGTGACAACACTGAAACAGGCATTAGCAAAGCCAAGAAGTCTGGCTGACAGAATTTAAGTTTTATCAATGCTGCTTTTATTTTGTCACGGTTTTTGTAAAGCTTTATGTTTGAGGAGTTGCCGAGTCCTCGCCAAAATAAAAAAAACGGTCAAAGGCAACATTATGTTTTGGCCTCACAAGGTTCACTTTGCCATAGCAGGCTATGGTAGTGAATATTTTGTGGATGAGCTCCTTGTGCAAGGGCAGAATGCCGTCACTCACAGTGATGTTAGCCAATGGGCAACATGGGCTAACCCAGTGATCCATGCTGTGTGCTGTAGAGGGCGGCGGAAAATGTGACTGATTCAACCACACACCAGTGAATCAGGAGGACTAGCCGAAAAGTGAAAGCCCTATAAATAAGTATATTATTATATAATCGAAGTCAAATCAAATGGTCTTGGCTAACGCCTGACCTAAAAAATAAAAGTAAATAATAAAATACTATTTTCAAACAATTGGAGTCCAACAGTTCAAATGCAGGCCTATCCCCCTCCCCCTGCCCCTCTGCCACCTCCCCCTCGGCCAATCATGCACCAAGTGCAAGTTGAATGCAAAGGCAGCCCGTTGTATGTAAATCCTGCAGGACTTCTGTAATCTTACACGGGTGCAGGGATCCCTTTACAGTTGGCAGCACTAGACTGGACTGTGACTTTCAGCACTATAATGTAAGATCTATGGAAGCACAAACATCCGCAACCCTTTCATTTGTTTTGAGACTTTCAGACTACCTTTTTAGCATAGCGATACTTCTGCACAGAAAGAGATGCAGTTCCGTTGTTACCACTGGAGCCTGTCCACCCCACACCTTGTGCGCAGTCATCCGGACCTTCGGGGAAAACACCCAGACATAAAACACCGTTTTAAGATGTGAAAATCAGAAGGGCGTAGAATTCATTGTCAGATATAATAAAACATTAAAAGCAACGTTGTCATGCCCCGAGAATCGCGCCCCGTAGAATACACGTACTGGCCCTTTAAGACCAAGCCCCGATAAATCAAACATGAGCCCTGGGCTCGACGCTTTACGTTCTAGCGTCTAGCTCCGTGTTCCTGTTCCGTCCTGTTCCCTGTGCCTGACTTTCGGTTTTTGGTCTCTGTCGTTTGAGTGCGACTTGGAGGAAGTTTCTGTCCTTCGTTGGTCGCAGAGAGTTCCCGAGACTCCCGCTTTCGTACTCTGCTGGAGCTCGCTTACTCTACCTTCCCTTTCTCTTTGCTGCTCCGCCCGACGGCCGGGCTTAGTCTCCGCTGTCCGGCCGGGCACTTGGTGCTCTGCTCCCTTTCCCTTTGCCACTCCGCCCGACGGCCGGGCTTAGTCTCCGCCGTCCAGCCGGGCACTTGGTGTTTTGCTCCCTTTCCCTTTGCTACTCCGCCCGGCAGCCGGGCTTAGTCTCCGCCGTCCGGCCGGGTGGCCTAAGGGTCTCCTTATTTAGGTATTTAGGTAGTTTGTCCACCTCGTACGCCTCCTGGCTGGAGTTCCCTCAGCCATTCGGCATTTCCGCTTTATTTGTCCCTGGCATTCCTTACTTGACTGCATTACTGCTGGCCCCCTCCTTATTCATTATCTGGGTCACCTATTTTTCTGTACTTGGGGACACCTGCGTGGATTCCATTGGAGGCACAAGACATCAGACTCATCTAAGAATCAGGGTAACAGCGCTGTGCGCTGCCTAAATTGTTTATTCAAGGCATTTGATGTCCCGTGGTTTTCATTCATGTGCTTTGTTCTTTAGATATTCATGGCCCTGTGCTGATGTTGGCATTGAATGCTTGTCAAGTGTACTACTGGATGCCACATACGTTGGACAGCCTTGTGCATCAAAACCAGTGAGAGAGTTTGTTCTTTAAGAATTTACAGTGTATGTTCATGGTGAAAAGAGTGTTATTATTCAAACCTGTTCCGTTACTGTAGTTGTAGCTCAAGACGAAAAAACCTCCCCTTCCTGTACATCATTCCCGAACATCAGACAAAACATTGGTGGTATGTAATATTGATATAGAGAGAACATAGAGGCTTATGTATAGTAGAAACTGTTGTTAGATATATAATTTTATTTTCAGCCGATGTCCTCCTGAATTCCGCCCAGCTGGTGTCCAATCATCACAGAAGATTACAGTCAAGTCTTCTTTTGTTTCTTCCCCGCCTTTCCTTGTTTTGTCTCCCTGTTTTCCCCTGGCGAGCCTCTCAATACTCTAGGGTTTGATAGAGTCGGAAGGCCGCAGGGGAAGGCTGTGGAATTATCATCGGATTCCTGACGCTCCTGCGGAACCTGCCTGGATTTATTACAGAACGTAAAGCCCAAGTGGTTTGTTCTGCCCGAGCGTCATGGATCTGGATGCCGTTTCCCTATCTGATGTGGCTAATATGTTAGGGAACTTACAGGTTAAGACCCAGGCTTTGATGAGTAGAGTAGACGCCTTGCAAAGACAACAAACAGCTGGGGCTACGGGGGGTAGTTCTCCAATAGTTCAGGTTACAACACCTCCTTCCATACCACTAGCCCCCCCTGAAAGATATGCAGGAAATGCAGCACGCTGTGCTGCGTTCCTTAGTCAGTGTTAGCTTCATTTTTCCTGTAAAGCAAGCTGCTTCCCATCCGAGCAGGCAAAGGTGGCCTTTGTGATTTCATATCTCAGTGGGGCGGCTGCAGATTGGGCCATACCATTGGTTGACAGGGATGATCCACTGTTGCATAGCTACACAGCTTTCAGGAGGGAATTCCGTAAATTATTCGACAGACATGTCTACACTCATTCATCAGATACGGAATTATTGAGTCTAAAACAAGGTAACCACGACCTTGTAACCTACATTACCTCCTTTCGTAGGTTAGTAGTCGAATCCAATTGGCCTGAAGAAAAATGCAGTACCATGTTTTATAAAGGCTTAAGAGATGATTTAAAAGATGCTCTTTCCCAAATAGTGGATTTACCTACGTCCTGTACTGATTTGATTGACCTGGTGGTTAAGATAGATCATCGCATCCAGGAAAGAAAGACGGAGAGGGGTAAACCTGAAGCACGATACTTGCCTCTTAGAGAGAGGAAGAGTGTAGCAGAAAAACCCAGTGAAGATAGTGAGCCTATGCAGATAGGCATGTACGGGGACCCCTTACACCAGAGGAAAGGCAGAGAAGACGAACACTCAGACTCTGTTTGTATTGTGGGAAAGCAGGTCACTTTTTGAGAGATTGTCCGGTAAAACCCACAAACCCTAGGTATTCGGGAAACTAGGAAGCCTGGAATCCTGTGAGACAAGGATTCCGGGTAGATATGGATTAACGGTCTCTTCCTCTGATTACGAACGCTCTACTACAAATCATATCTATGTGTCAGCATTTTTGTCCCACGGCGAACTTGGATTACATGTGTTAGTCATGGTGGATTCTGGTGCATCAGGGAATTATATGGACGAGAAGTGGGATAAAGAGAACATGATACCCTATACCAGGAAAGAGATAGCCAGTCATGTTACCACTATAGATAGCAGCTCACTTGTATCGGGTCCGGTAACGCATCATACCGCCTTCCTACACATGACTATAGAAACAGAACATCATGAAGACATAAGATTTGATCTTATCTGTTCCCTGCAATTCCCGGTGCTCCTGGGTATTCCTTGGTTGAGATCCCAAAATCCTGATATAAACTGGGAGACCTCTATGATATCTTTTCCCCACGATAAAGGGGCACAAGTGTTAGGAGCCTCAGTGGATAAATCATCCGCCAAACTCGCCAATAATGAGGGTGATCCAGAACTACCCCCTTGCTATCGCGACTTACAGGCAGTCTTTGATGTCAGAGAAGCCGACATTCTCCCTCCACATAGGGTTTATGACTGTTGAATTGACCTAGAAACAGGGGCCAGAATTCCATGTAGTAGGGTGTACGCTCTCACAGAAAAAGAAAACGAGTATTTACGAGTATATCTGGATACTATGCTTGAAAAAGGCTTCATCAGACCTTCCCGTTCCCCAGCCTCGTCATCTCTATTTTTTATCCCCAGGAGAGAAGAGGGTCTTCGTTGCTGTATTGACTACAGGAAACTGAACGACGTCACGATAAAGAATAGATATCCACTACCCCTGATCGCCTCTCTCCTTGACCGAATCCGCAATGCCCAATTCTTCACCAAGCTAGACTTACGTGGCGCATACCATCTAGTGAGGGTCAAGGAGGGAGATGAATGGAAGACTGCTTTCTGTACCAAATTCGGTCTATTTGAGTATCTCGTGATGCCCTTTGGGCTTTGCAATGCTCCTGCAGCATTTCAGTTTTTTATAAATGAAGTGTTGAAGGATATGTTGGAAGTATATGTTATTGCTTACATAGATGATCTTTTGATTTTTTTCTCCATCTATGGTTGAACATGTGCAGCATGTGCGCAATGTACTTGAACGATTACTGGAAAATCGCTTGTTCTGCAAGTTAGAGAAATGCACTTTCCACACACAAGAAGTTCCTTTTTTGGGGTATGTCATTTCCCCTTGGGTTCTTCGTATGGATTCCTCCAAGGTAGACGCAGTATTGGCCTGGCCAGCTCCTCGTACGGTGAAAGAAATTCAAAGCTTCTTGGGTCTGGCTAATTTCTATAGACGGTTTATTCAAGACTTTTCTACCCTGGTGGCGCCTATCACAGCTTTGTTGAAGAAAGGAGTCTCTTTTGTGTGGTCCCCAGAAGCTGAAACTTCTTTCCATCTTCTGAAGAAGGCCTTCACCTGTGCCCCTGTATTACGACATCCTGATCCATCCTATCCCTTTGTGGTGGAGGTGGATGCTTCGCAGGTGGTTGTGGGAGGAGTGCTGTCTCAAAAGGATACAACGGGAGAGTGTCATCCTGTGGCCTACTACTCACATAAGTTCACCCCTGCAGAATACAACTATGCAGTGGGAGATAAGGAGCTTCTCGCCATTAAAAAAGCATTTGAAGAATGGAGACAGTATTTTTTAGGGGCCAAATATCCGGCGGTGGTCTATACAGACCACCGCAACTTACAATACATCAAATCCGCCAAGGCCCTTTCTATGAGACAATTACGATGGCCCCAATTTTTTAGTGAGTATGATTTCACCGTCCAATACAGACCAGGAAGAAGAAATGGCAAGGCAGACATTCTATCACGTTTAGGTTTTGAATCCCCCACAGAGGTTGTAGAGCCGCCTTACATCATCCCCAGACCTAGTATCATTGGAGGAACGTCAACTGAAGAAGATTTTCTAGCCCAAGTAGAGAGCAGTCAGGCTGCAGTGGATGTTGCATCCTTTGTGGGATCCCGAGAAGTGTCTGTAAAGGGTGGATTGGTTTGTGTCCAGGGGGGAGTGTTTCTACCCTCTAAGGAATTGCAGGAACAGGCTATGCAATGGTATCACTCTCATCCTGTAGCTGGTCATCCAGGGATTAAGAAGACTACCAAGGCTTTGAGAGATCAGTTTTGGTGGCCTGAAATGGCCAAAGACATAGAGTCCTATGTAAAGACTTGTTACGTTTGTGCTCAAACTAAGGTATCACGTCTTAATCCTGTGGGTTTACTCATGCCATTAGCATCTCCTCCTGGTCCGTGGCATACTGTGTCTCTCGATTTCATAGTAGAGTTACCTTTCACTAAGATGAAAAACAACACTTTGTTAGTAGTGGTAGATCTGTTCACAAAGATGGCTCATTTTGTACCGCTACAGAGGTTGCCCACAGCAAGTAAATTGGCTTCTGTATTTATGCAACACATAATCCGACTCCATTTCCGACAGGGGTGCCCAGTTTGTGTCACGTTTCTGGAAATGTTTGTGTTCTTTGCTGCAGATAGAGGTTAGGTTATCCTCAAGTCATCACCCTCAGACAGATGGACAAACAGAGAGGGTTAATCAGTGTTTTGAGCAATACATACGAAATCAGTTTTTGCACTCCTTGAAGGATTAGGATGAGTTTGTATGGCTGGCTGAGATCTCGTACAATAACAGTCCACACTCATCCACCAACACCACCCCCTTCTTTTGTTCGTATGGGTTTCACCCAAAACTGTTGCCTTCAGGGTCCCCTATTGATTGTTCCACCCCTGCTGCCTCTGACAGATTGGAAAGATTACATAAGGTACAGAAGGATGCATTAGACTGTCTTGAGATGGCAAAAGTGAGGTATACAAAAGGGGCAAACTTACACAGGAGGTTAGAACCCATTTACACGCCAGGTGATGCAGTGTGGCTTTCCACTAAATACATAGCTCTGGGAGGTCCCGCAAGTTCAACCCCAAGTACATTGGCCCGTATAAGGTGGTAAAAATGATCAATCCGGTGGCTATGAAACTGGAACTTCCCCCTTCATTCAAGATCCACCCCGTGTTCCATGTTTCGCTGTTGAAGCCGGTTGAGCCAGGTACACGATTACCTAAGAGACCAGCTCCTGTAATCCTTCAGGACTCGGAGGAGTATGAGGTGGAGGCGATTCTAGATTCCCGTATTGTAGGAAGGAATCTTCAATATTTGATCCATTGGAGGGTTATGTAATAGAGGAGCGGACATGGGAACCGGTATCAAATGTACATGCACCTAGATTGATACGGTTATTCCATCTGAAGCATCCTGACAAACCCAAAGTAGGGGAGAGGAATTGTGGGGGGAGTGTACTGTCATGCCCCGAGAATCGCGCCCCGTAGAATACACGTGCTGGCCCTTTAAGACCAAGCCCCTATAAATCAAACATGAGCCCTGGGCTCGACGCTTTACGTTCTAGCGTCTAGCTCCGTGTTCCTGTTCCATCCTGTTCCCTGTGCCTGACTTCCGGTTTTTGGTCTCTGTCGTTTGAGTGCGACTTGGAGGAAGTTTCTGTCCTTCGTTGGTTGCAGAGAGTTCCCGAGGCTCCCGCTTTCGTACTCTGCTGGAGCTCGCTTACTCTACCTCCCCTTTCTCTTTGCTGCTCCGCCCGACGGCCGGGCTTAGTCTCCGCCGTCCGGCCGGGCACTTGGTGCTCTGCTCCCTTTCCCTTTGCCGCTCCGCCCGACGGCCGGGCCTAGTCTCCGCCGTCCGGCCGGGCACTTGGTGCTTTGCTCCCTTTCCCTTTGCTACTCCGCCTGGTGGCCGGGCTTAGTCTCCGCCATCCGGCTGGGTGGCCAAAGGGTCTCCTTATTTAGGTATTTAGGTAGTTTGTCCACCCCGTACGCCTCCTGGCTGGAGTTCCCTCGGCCATTCGGCATTTCCGCTTTATTTGTCCCTGGCATTCCTTACTTGACTGCATTACTGCTGGCCCCCTCCTTATTCATTATCTGGGTCACCTATTTTTCTGTACTTGGGGACACCTGCGTGGATTCCATTGGAGGCACAAGACATCAGACTCATCTAAGAATCACGGTAACAGCGCTGTGCGCTGCCTAAATTGTTTATTCAAGGCATTTGATGTTCCGTGGTTTTCATTCATGTGCTTTGTTCTTTAGATATTCATGGCCCTGTGCTGATGTTGGCATTGAATGCTTGTCAAGTGTACTATTGGATGCCACATACGTTGGACAGCCTTGTGCATCAAAACCAGTGAGAGAGTTTGTTCTTTAAGAATTTACAGTGTATGTTCATGGTGAAAAGAGTGTTATTATTCAAACCTGTTCCGTTACTCTAGTTGTAGCTCAAGACGAAAAAACCTCCCCTTCCTGTACATCATTCCCGAACATCAGACAAAACATTGGTGGTATGTAATATTGATATAGAGAGAACATAGAGGCTTATGTATAGTAGAAACTGTTGTTAGATATATAATTTTATTATCAGCTGATGTCCTCCTGAATTCCGCCCAGCTGGTGTCCAATCATCACAGAAGACTACAGTCAAGTCTTCTTTTGTTTCTTCCCCGCCTTTCCTTGTTTTGTCTCCCTGTTTTCCCCTGGCGAGCCTCTCGATACTCTAGGGTTTGATAGAGTCGGAAGGCCGCAGGGGAAGGCTGTGGAATTATCATCGGATTCCTGACGCTCCTGCGGAACCTGCCTGGATTTCATTACAGAACGTAAAGCCCAAGTGGTTTGTTCTGCCCGAGCGTCATGGATCTGGATGTCGTTTCCCAATCTGATGTGGCTAATATGTTAGGGAACTTACAGGTTGAGACCCAGGCTTTGATGAGTAGAGTAGACGCCTTGCAAAGACAACAAACAGCTGGGGCTACGGGGGGTAGTTCTCCAATAGTTCAGGTTACCACACCTCCTTCCATACCACTAGCCCCCCCTGAAAGATATGCAGGAGATGCAGCACGCTGTGCTGCGTTCCTTAGTTAGTGTCAGCTTCATTTTTCCTGTAAAGCTAGCTGCTTCCCATCCGAGCAGGCAAAGGTGGCCTTTGTGATTTCATATCTCAGTGGGGCGGCTGCAGACTGGGCCATACCATTGGTTGACAGGGATGATCCACTGTTGCATAGCTACACAGCTTTCAGGAGGGAATTCCGTAAATTATTCGACAGACACGTCTACACTCATTCATCAGATACGGAATTATTGAGTCTAAAACAAGGTAACCAGGACCTTGTAACCTACATTACCTCCTTTCGTAGGTTAGTAGTAGAATCCAATTGGCCTGAAGAAAAATGCAGTACCATGTTTTATAAAGGCTTAAGAGATGATTTAAAAGATGCTCTTTCCCAAATAGTGGATTTACCTACGTCCTGTACTGATTTGATTGACCTGGTGGTTAAGATAGATCATCGCATCCAGGAAAGAAAGAAGGAGAGGGGTAAACCTGAAGCACGATACTTGCCTCTTAGAGAGAGGAAGAGTGTAGCAGAAAAACCCAGTGAAGATAGTGAGCCTATGCAGATAGGCATAGTACGGGGACCCCTTACACCAGAGGAAAGGCAGAGAAGATGAACACTCAGACTCTGTTTGTATTGTGGGAAAGCAGGTCACTTTTTGAGAGATTGTCCGGTAAAACCCAAAAACCCTAGGTATTCGGGAAACTAGGAAGCCTGGAATCCTGTGAGACAAGGATTCCGGGTAGATATGGATTAACGGTCTCTTCCTCTGATTACGAACGCTCTCCTACAAATCATATCTATGTGTCAGCATTTTTGTCCCACTTGGATTACATGTGTTAGTCATGGTGGATTCTGGTGCATCAGGGAATTATATGGACGAGAAGTGGGCTAAAGAGAACATGATACCCTATACCAGGAAAGAGATAGCCAGTCATGTTACCACTATAGATGGCAGCTCACTTGTATCGGGTCCGGTAACGCATCATACCGCCTTCCTACACATGACTATAGAAACAGAACATCATGAAGACATAAGATTTGATCTTATCTGTTCCCTGCAATTCCCGGTGCTCCTGGGTATTCCTTGGTTGAGATCCCAAAATCCTGATATAAACTGGGAGACCTCTATGATATCTTTTCCCCACGATAAAGGGGCACAAGTGTTAGGAGCCTCAGTGGATAAATCATCCGCCAAACTCGCCAATAATGAGGGTGATCCAGAACTACCCCCTTGCTATCGCAACTTACAGGCAGTCTTTGATGTCAGAGAAGCCGACATTCTCCCTCCACATAGGGTTTATGACTGTCGAATTGACCTAGAAACAGGGTCCAGAATTCCATGTAGTAGGGTGTACGCTCTCACAGAAAAAGAAAACGAGTATTTACGAGTATATCTGGATACTATGCTTGAAAAAGGCTTCATCAGACCTTCCCGTTCCCCAGCCTCGTCATCTCTATTTTTTATCCCCAAGAGAGAAGGGGGTCTTCGTTGCTGTATTGACTACAGGAAACTGAACAACTTCACGATAAAGAATAGATATCCACTACCCCTGATCGCCTCTCTCCTTGACCGAATCCGCAATGCCCAATTCTTCACCAAGCTAGACTTACGTGGCGCATACCATCTAGTGAGGGTCAACGAGGGAGATGAATGGAAGACTGCTTTCTAGACCAAATTCAGCCTTTTTGAGTATCTCGTGATGCCCTTTGGGCTTTGCAATGCTCCTGCAGCATTTCAGTTTTTTATAAATGAAGTGTTGAAGGATATGTTGGAAGTATATGTTATTGCTTACATAGATGATCGTTTGATTTTTTTCTCCATCTATGGTTGAACATGTGCAGCATGTGCGCAACGTACTTGAACGATTATTGGAAAATTGCTTGTACTGCAAGTTAGAGAAATGCACTTTCCACACACAAGAAGTTCCTTTTTTGGGGTATGTCATTTCCCCTTGGGGTCTTCGTATGGATTACTCCAAGGTAGACGCAGTATTGGCCTGGCCAGCTCCTCGTACGGTGAAAGAAATTCAAAGCTTCTTGGGTCTGGCTAATTTCTATAGACGGTTTATTCAAGACTTTTCTACCCTGGTGGCGCCTATCACAGCTTTGTTGAAGAAAGGAGTCTCTTTTGTGTGGTCCCCAGAAGCTGAAACTTCTTTCCATCTTCTGAAGAAGGCCTTCACCTGTGCCCCTGTATTACGACATCCTGATCCATCCTATCCCTTTGTGGTGGAGGTGGATGCTTCGCAGGTGGTTGTGGGAGGAGTGCTGTCCCAAAAGGATACAACGGGAGAATGTCATCCTGTGGCCTACTACTCACATAAGTTCACCCCTGCAGAATACAACTTTGCAGTGGGAGATAAGGAGCTTCTCGCCATTAAAAAAGCATTTGAAGAATGGAGACAGTATTTTTTAGGGGCCAAATATCCGGCGGTGGTATATACAGACCACCGCAACTTACAATACATCAAATCCGCCAAGGCACTTTCTATGAGACAATTACGATGGCCCCAATTTTTTAGTGAGTATGATTTCACCGTCCAATACAGACCAGGAAGAAGAAATGGCAAGGCAGACGTTCTATCACGTTTAGGTTTTGAATCCCCCACAGAGGTTGTAGAGCCGCCTTACATCATCCCCAGACCTAGTATCATTGGAGGAACGTCAACTGAAGAAGATTTTCTAGCCCAAGTAGAGAGCAGTCAGGCTGCAGTGGATGTTGCATCCTTGGTGGGATCCCGAGAAGTGTCTGTAAAGGGTGGATTGGTTTGTGTCCAGGGGGGAGTGTTTCTACCCTCTAAGGAATTGCAGGAACAGGCTATGCAATGGTATCACTCTCATCCTGTAGCTGGTCATCCAGGGATTAAGAAGACTACCAAGGCTTTGAGAGATCAGTTTTGGTGGCCTGAAATGGCCAAAGACATAGAGTCCTATGTAAAGACTTGTTACGTTTGTGCTCAAACTAAGGTATCACGTCTTAATCCCGTGGGTTTACTCATGCCATTAGCATCTCCTCCTGGTCCGTGGCATACTGTGTCTCTCGATTTCATAGTAGAGTTACCTTTCACTAAGATGAAAAACAACACTTTGTTAGTAGTGGTAGATCTGTTCACAAAGATGGCTCATTTTGTACCGCTACAGAGGTTGCCCACAGCAAGTGAATTGGCTTCTGTATTTATGCAACACATAATCCGACTCCATTTCCGACAGGGGTGCCCAGTTTGTGTCACGTTTCTGGAAATGTTTGTGTTCTTTGCTGCAGATAGAGGTTAGGTTATCCTCAAATCATCACCCTCAGACAGATGGACAAACAGAGAGGGTTAATCAGTGTTTTGAGCAATACATACGAAATCAGTTTTTGCACTCCTTGAAGGATTAGGATGAGTTTGTATGGCTGGCTGAGATCTCGTACAATAACAGTCCACACTCATCCACCAACACCACCCCCTTCTTTTGTTCGTATGGGTTTCACCCAAAACTGTTGCCTTCAGGGTCCCCTATTGATTGTTCTACCCCTGCTGCCTCTGACAGATTGGAAAGATTACATAAGGTACAGAAGGATGCATTAGACTGTCTTGAGATGGCAAAAGTGAGGTATACAGAAGGGGCAAACTTACACAGGAGGTTAGAACCCATTTACACGCCAGGTGATGCAGTGTGGCTTTCCACTAAATACATAACTCTGGGAGGTCCACGCAAGTTCAACCCCAAGTACATTGGCCCGTATAAGGTGGTAAAAATGATCAATCCGGTGGCTATGAAACTGGAACTTCCCCCTTCATTCAAGATCCACCCCGTGTTCCATGTTTCGCTGTTGAAGCCGGTTGAGCCAGGTACACGATTACCTAAGAGACCAGCTCCTGTAATCCTTCAGGACTCGGAGGAGTATGAGGTGGAGGCGATTCTAGATTCCCGTATTGTAGGAAGGAATCTTCAACATTTGATCCATTGGAGGGTTATGGAATAGAGGAGCGGACATGGGAACCGGTATCAAATGTACATGCACCTAGATTGATACGGTTATTCCATCTGAAGCATCCTGACAAACCCAAAGTAGGGGAGAGGAATTGTGGGGGGAGTGTACTGTCATGCCCCGAGAATCGCGCCCCGTAGAATACACGTACTGGCCCTTTAAGACCAAGCCCCTATAAATCAAACATGAGCCCTGGGCTCGACGCTTTACGTTCTAGCGTCTAGCTCCGTGTTCCTGTTCCGTCCTGTTCCCTGTGCCTGACTTCCGGTTTTTGGTCTCTGTCGTTTGAGTGCGACTTGGAGGAAGTTTCTGTCCTTCGTTGGTTGCAGAGAGTTCCCGAGGCTCCCGCTTTCGTACTCTGCTGGAGCTCGCTTACTCTACCTCCCCTTTCTCTTTGCTGCTCCGCCCGACGGCCGGGCTTAGTCTCCGCCGTCCGGCCGGGCACTTTGTGCTCTGCTCCCTTTCCCTTTGCCGCTCCGCCCGACGGCCGGGCTTAGTCTCCGCCGTCCGGCCGGGCACTTGGTGCTTTGCTCCCTTTCCCTTTGCTACTCCGCCTGGTGGCCGGGCTTAGTCTCCGCCGTCCGGCTGGGTGGCCAAAGGGTCTCCTTATTTAGGTATTTAGGTAGTTTGTCCACCCCGTACGCCTCCTGGCTGGAGTTCCCTCAGCCATTCGGCATTTCCGCTTTATTTGTCCCTGGCATTCCTTACTTGACTGCATTACTGCTGGCCCCCTCCTTATTCATTATCTGGGTCACCTATTTTTCTGTACTTGGGGACACCTGCGTGGATTCCATTGGAGGCACAAGACATCAGACTCATCTAAGAATCACGGAAACAGCGCTGTGCGCTGCCTAAATTGTTTATTCAAGGCATTTGATGTTCCGTGGTTTTCATTCATGAGCTTTGTTCTTCAGATATTCATGGCCCTGTGCTGATGTTGGCATTGAATGCTTGTCAAGTGTACTACTGGATGCCACATACGTTGGACAGCCTTGTGCATCAAAACCAGTGAGAGAGTTTGTTCTTTAAGACTTTACAGTGTATGTTCATGGTGAAAAGAGTGTTATTATTCAAACCTGTTCCGTTACTCTAGTTGTAGCTCAAGACGAAAAAACCTCCCCTTCCTGTACATCATTCCCGAACATCAGACAAAACATTGGTGGTATGTAATATTGATATAGAGAGAACATAGAGGCTTATGTATAGTAGAAACTGTTGTTAGATATATAATTTTATTTTCAGCTGATGTCCTCCTGAATTCCGCCCAGCTGGTGTCCAATCATCACAGAAGACTACAGTCAAGACTTCTTTTGTTTCTTCCCCGCCTTTCCTTGTTTTGTCTCCCTGTTTTCCCCTGGCGAGCCTCTCGATACTCTAGGGTTTGATAGAGTCGGAAGGCCGCAGGGGAAGGCTGTGGAATTATCATCGGATTCCTGACGCTCCTGCGGAACCTGCCTGGATTTCATTACAGAACGTAAAGCCCAAGTGGTTTGTTCTGCCCGAGCGTCATGGATCTGGATGTCGTTTCCCAATCTGATGTGGCTAATATGTTAGGGAACTTACAGGTTGAGACCCAGGCTTTGATGAGTAGAGTAGACGCCTTGCAAAGACAACAAACAGCTGGGGCTACGGGGGGTAGTTCTCCAATAGTTCAGGTTACCACACCTCCTTCCATACCACTAGCCCCCCCTGAAAGATATGCAGGAGATGCAGCACGCTGTGCTGCGTTCCTTAGTCAGTGTCAGCTTCATTTTTCCTGTAAAGCTAGCTGCTTCCCATCCCAGCAGGCAAAGGTGGCCTTTGTCATTTCATATCTCAGTGGGGCGGCTGCAGACTGGGCCATACCATTGGTTGACAGGGATGATCCACTGTTGCATAGCTACACAGCTTTCAGGAGGGAATTCCGTAAATTATTCGACAGACAGGTCTACACTCATTCATCAGATACGGAATTATTGAGTCTAAAACAAGGTAACCAGGACCTTGTAACCTACATTACCTCCTTTCGTAGGTTAGTAGTAGAATCCAATTGGCCTGAAGAAAAATGCAGTACCATGTTTTATAAAGGCTTAAGAGATGATTTAAAAGATGCTCTGTCCCAAATAGTGGATTTACCTACGTCCTGTACTGATTTGATTGACCTGGTGGTTAAGATAGATCATCGCATCCAGGAAAGAAAGAAGGAGAGGGGTAAACCTGAAGCACGATACTTGCCTCTTACAGAGAGGAAGAGTGTAGCAGAAAAACCCAGTGAAGATAGTGAGCCTATGCAGATAGGCATGGTACGGGGACCCCTTACACCAGAGGAAAGGCAGAGAAGACGAACACTCAGACTCTGTTTGTATTGTGGGAAAGCAGGTCACTTTTTGAGAGATTGTCCGGTAAAACCCAAAAACCCTAGGTATTCGGGAAACTAGGAAGCCTGGAATCCTGTGAGACAAGGATTCCGGGTAGATATGGATTAACGGTCTCTTCCTCTGATTACGAACGCTCTACTACAAATCATATCTATGTGTCAGCATTTTTGTCCCACGGCGAACTTGGATTACATGTGTTAGTCATGGTGGATTCTGGTGCATCAGGGAATTATATGGACGAGAAGTGGGCTAAAGAGAACATGATACCCTATACCAGGAAAGAGATAGCCAGTCATGTTACCACTATAGATGGCAGCTCACTTGTATCGGGTCCGGTAACGCATCATACCGCCTTCCTACAAATGACTATAGAAACAGAACATCATGAAGACATAAGATTTGATCTTATCTGTTCCCTGCAATTCCAGGTGCTCCTGGGTATTCCTTGGTTGAGATCCCAAAATCCTGATATAAACTGGGAGACCTCTATGATATCTTTTCCCCACGATAAAGGGGCACAAGTGTTAGGAGCCTCAGTGGATAAATCATCCGCCAAACTCGCCAATAATGAGAGTGATCCAGAACTACCCCCTTGCTATCGCGACTTTGATGTCAGAGAAGCCAACATTCTCCCTCCACATAGGGTTTATGACTGTCGAATTGACCTAGAAACAAGGTCCAGAATTCCATGTAGTAGGGTGTACGCTCTCACAGAAAAAGAAAACGAGTATTTACGAGTATATCTGGATACTATGCTTGAAAAAGGCTTCATCAGACCTTCCCGTTCCCCAGCCTCGTCATCTCTATTTTTTATCCCCAAGAGAGAAGTCGGGTCTTCAATGCTGTATTGACTACAGGAAACTGAACAACTTCACGATAAAGAATAGATATCCACTACCCCTGATCGCCTCTCTCCTTGACCGAATCCGCAATGCCCAATTCTTCACCAAGCTAGACTTACGTGGCGCATACCATCTAGTGAGGGTCAAGGAGGGAGATGAATGAAAGACTGCTTTCGGTACCAAATTCAGTCTTTTTGAGTATCTCGTGATGCCCTTTGGGCTTTGCAATGCTCCTGCAGCATTTCAGTTTTTTATAAATGAAGTGTTGAAGGATATGTTGGAAGTATATGTTATTGCTTACATAGATGATCTTTTGATTTTTTTCTCCATCTATGGTTGAACATGTGCAGCATGTGCGCAACGTACTTGAACGATTACTGGAAAATCGCTTGTACTGCAAGTTAGAGAAATGCACTTTCCACACACAAGAAGTTCCTTTTTTGGGGTATGTCATTTCCCCTTGGGGTCTTCGTATGGATTCCTCCAAGGTAGACGCAGTATTGGCCTGGCCAGCTCCTCGTACGGTGAAAGAAATTCAAAGCTTCTTGGGTCTGGCTAATTTCTATAGACGGTTTATTCAAGACTTTTCTACCCTGGTGGCGCCTATCACAGCTTTGTTGAAGAAAGGAGTCTCTTTTGTGTGGTCCCCAGAAGCTGAAACTTCTTTCCATCTTCTGAAGAAGGCCTTCACCTGTGCCCCTGTATTACGACATCCTGATCCATCCTATCCCTTTGTGGTGGAGGTGGATGCTTCACAGGTGGTTGTGGGAGGAGTGCTGTCTCAAAAGGATACAACGGGAGAGTGTCATCCTGTGGCCTACTACTCACATAAGTTCACCCCTGCAGAATACAACTATGCAGTGGGAGATAAGGAGCTTCTCGCCATTAAAAAAGCATTTGAAGAATGGAGACAGTATTTTTTAGGGGCCAAATATCCGGCGGTGGTATATACAGACCACCGCAACTTACAATACATCAAATCCGCCAAGGCACTTTCTATGAGACAATTACGATGGCCCCAATTTTTTAGTGAGTATGATTTCACCGTCCAATACAGACCAGGAAGAAGAAATCTCAAGGCAGTCTTTCTATCACGTTTAGGTTTTGAATCCCCCACAGAGGTTGTAGAGCCGCCTTACATCATCCCCAGACCTAGTATCATTGGAGGAACGTCAACTGAAGAAGATTTTCTAGCCCAAGTAGAGAGCAGTCAGGCTGCAGTGGATGTTGCATCCTTGGTGGGATCCCGAGAAGTGTCTGTAAAGGGTGGATTGGTTTGTGTCCAGGGGGGAGTGTTTCTACCCTCTAAGGAATTGCAGGAACAGGCTATGCAATGGTATCACTCTCATCCTGTAGCTGGTCATCCAGGGATTAAGAAGACTACCAAGGCTTTGAGAGATTAGTTTTGGTGGCCTGAAATGGCCAAAGACATAGAGTCCTATGTAAAGACTTGTTACGTTTGTGCTCAAACTAAGGTATCACGTCTTAATCCCGTGGGTTTACTCATGCCATTAGCATCTCCTCCTGGTCCGTGGCATACTGTGTCTCTCGATTTCATAGTAGAGTTACCTTTCACTAAGATGAAAAACAACACTTTGTTAGTAGTGGTAGATCTGTTCACAAAGATGGCTCATTTTGTACAGCTACAGAGGTTGCCCACAGCAAGTGAATTGGCTTCTGTATTTATGCAACACATAATCCGACTCCATTTCCGACAGGGGTGCCCAGTTTGTGTCACGTTTCTGGAAATATTTGTGTTCTTTGCTGCAGATAGAGGTTAGGTTATCCTCAAATCATCACCCTCAGACAGATGGACAAACAGAGAGGGTTAATCAGTGTTTTGAGCAATACATACGAAATCAGTTTTTGCACTCCTTGAAGGATTAGGATGAGTTTGTATGGCTGGCTGAGATCTCGTACAATAACAGTCCACACTCATCCACCAACACCACCCCCTTCTTTTGTTCGTATGGGTTTCACCCAAAACTGTTGCCTTCAGGGTCCCCTATTGATTGTTCCACCCCTGCTGCCTCTGACAGATTGGAAAGATTACATAAGGTACAGAAGGATGCATTAGACTGTCTTGAGATGGCAAAAGTGAGGTATACAGAAGGGGCAAACTTACACAGGAGGTTAGAACCCATTTACACGCCAGGTGATGCAGTGTGGCTTTCCACTAAATACATAGCTCTGGGAGGTCCACGCAAGTTCAACCCCAAGTACATTGGCCCGTATAAGGTGGTAAAAATGATCAATCCGGTGGCTATGAAACTGGAACTTCCCCCTTCATTCAAGATCCACCCCGTGTTCCATGTTTCGCTGTTGAAGCCGGTTGAGCCAGGTACACGATTACCTAAGAGACCAGCTCCTGTAATCCTTCAGGACTCGGAGGAGTATGAGGTGGAGGCGATTCTAGATTCCCGTATTGTAGGAAGGAATCTTCAATATTTGATACATTGGAAGGGTTATGGAATAGAGGAGCGGACATGGGAACCGGTATCAAATGTACATGCATCTAGATTGATACGGTTATTCCATCTGAAGCATCCTGACAAACCCAAAGTAGGGGAGAGGAATTGTGGGGGGAGTGTACTGTCATGCCCCGAGAATCGCGCCCCGTAGAATACACGAACTGGCCCTTTAAAACCAAGCCCCTATAAATCAAACATGAGCCCTGGGCTCGACGCTTTACGTTCTAGCGTCTAGCTCCGTGTTCCTGTTCCGTCCTGTTCCCTGTGCCTGACTTCCGGTTTTTGGTCTCTGTCGTTTGAGTGCGACTTGGAGGAAGTTTCTGTCCTTCGTTGGTTGCAGAGAGTTCCCGAGGCTCCCGCTTTCATACTCTGCTGGAGCTCGCTTACTCTACCTCCCCTTTCTCTTTGCTGCTCCGCCCGACGGCCGGGCTTAGTCTCCGCCGTCCGGCCGGGCACTTGGTGCTCTGCTCCCTTCCCCTTTGCCGCTCCGCCCGACGGCCAGGCTTAGTCTCCGCCGTCCGGCCGGGCACTTGGTGCTTTGCTCCCTTTCCCTTTGCCACTCCGCCCGGCGGCCGGGCTTAGTCTCCGCCGTCCGGCCGGGTGGCCTAAGGGTCTCCTTATTTAGGTATTTAGGTAGTTTGTCCACCCCGCACGCCTCCTGGCTGGAGTTCCCTCAGCCATTCGGCATTTCCGCTTTATTTGTCCCTGGCATTCCTTACTTGACTGCATTACTGCTGGCCCCCTCCTTATTCATTATCTGGGTCACCTATTTTTCTGTACTTGGGGACACCTGCGTGGATTCCATTGGAGGCACAAGACATCAGACTCCTCTAAGAATCACGGTAACAGCGCTGTGCGCTGCCTAAATTGTTTATTCAAGGCATTTGATGTTCCGTGGTTTTCATTCATGTGCTTTGTTCTTTAGATATTCATGGCCCTGTGCTGATGTTGGCATTGAATGCTTGTCAAGTGTACTACTGGATGCCACATACGTTGGACAGCCTTGTGCATCAAAACCAGTGAGAGAGTTTGTTCTTTAAGAATTTACAGTGTATGTTCATGGTGAAAAGAGTGTTATCATTCAAACCTGTTCCGTTACTCTAGTTGTAGCTCAAGACGAAAAAACCTCCCCTTCCTGTACATCATTCCCGAACATCAGACAAAACATTGGTGGTATGTAATATTGATATAGAGAGAACATAGAGGCTTATGTATAGTAGAAACTGTTGTTAGATATATAATTTTATTTTCAGCCGATGTCCTCCTGAATTCCGCCCAGCTGGTGTCCAATCATCACAGAAGACTACAGTCAAGTCTTCTTTTGTTTCTTCCCCGCCTTTCCTTGTTTTGTCTCCCTGTTTTCCCCTGGCGAGCCTCTCGATACTCTAGGGTTTGATAGAGTCGGAAGGCCGCAGGGGAAGGCTGTGGAATTATCATCGGATTCCTGACGCTCCTGCGGAACCTGCCTGGATTTCATTACAGAACGTAAAGCCCAAGTGGTTTGTTCTGCCCTAGCGTCATGGATCTGGATGCTGTTTCCCTATCTGATGTGGCTAATATGTTAGGGAACTTACAGGTTGAGACCCAGGCTTTGATGAGTAGAGTAGACGCCTTGCAAAGACAACAAACAGCTGGGGCTACGGGGGGTAGTTCTCCAATAGTTCAGGTTACCACACCTCCTTCCATACCACTAGCCCCCCCTGAAAGATATGCAGGAGATGCAGCACGCTGTGCTGCGTTCCTTAGTCAGTGTCAGCTTCATTTTTCCTGTAAAGCTAGCTGCTTCCCATCCGAATAGGCAAAGGTGGCCTTTGTGATTTCATATCTCAGTGGGGCGGCTGCAGACTGGGCCATACCATTGGTTGACAGGGATGATCCACTGTTGCATAGCTACACAGCTTTCAGGAGGGAATTCCGTAAATTATTCGACAGACACGTCTACACTCATTCATCAGATACGGAATTATTGAGTCTAAAACAAGGTAACCAGGACCTTGTAACCTACATTACCTCCTTTCGTAGGTTAGTAGTAGAATCGAATTGGCCTGAAGAAAAATGCAGTACCATGTTTTATAAAGGCTTAAGAGATGATTTAAAAGATGCTCTTTCCCAAATAGTGGATTTACCTACGTCCTGTACTGATTTGATTGACCTGGTGGTTAAGATAGATCATCGCATCCAGGAAAGAAAGACGGAGAGGGGTAAACCTGAAGCACGATACTTGCCTCTTAGAGAGAGGAAGAGTGTAGCAGAAAAACCCAGTGAAGATAGTGAGCCTATGCAGATAGGCATAGTACGGGGACCCCTTACACCAGAGGAAAGGCAGAGAAGACGAACACTCAGACTCTGTTTGTATTGTGGGAAAGCAGGTCACTTTTTGAGAGATTGTCCGGTAAAACCCAAAAACCCTAGGTATTCGGGAAACTAGGAAGCCTGGAATCCTGTGAGACAAGGATTCCGGGTAGACATGGATTAACGGTCTCTTCCTCTGATTACGAACGCTCTCCTACAAATCATATCTATGTGTCAGCATTTTTGTCCCACGGCGAACTTGGATTACATGTGTTAGTCATGGTGGATTCTGGTGCATCAGGGAATTATATGGACGAGAAGTGGGCTAAAGAGAACATGATACCCTATACCAGGAAAGAGATAGCCAGTCATGTTACCACTATAGATGGCAGCTCACTTGTATCGGGTCCGGTAACGCATCATACCGCCTTCCTACACATGACTATAGAAACAGAACATCATGAAGACATAAGATTTGATCTTATCTGTTCCCTGCAATTCCCGGTGCTCCTGGGTATTCCTTGGTTGAGATCCCAAAATCCTGATATAAACTGGGAGACCTCTATGATATCTTTTCCCCACGATAAAGGGGCACAAGTGTTAGGAGCCTCAGTGGATAAATCATCCGCCAAACTCGCCAATAATGAGAGTGATCCAGAACTACCCCCTTGCTATCGCGACTTTGATGTCAGAGAAGCCGACATTCTCCCTCCACATAGGGTTTATGACTGTCGAATTGACCTAGAAACAAGGTCCAGAATTCCATGTAGTAGGGTGTACGCTCTCACAGAAAAAGAAAACGAGTATTTACGAGTATATCTGGATACTATGCTTGAAAAAGGCTTCATCAGACCTTCCCGTTCCCCAGCCTCGTCATCTCTATTTTTTATCCCCAAGAGAGAAGTCGGGTCTTCAATGCTGTATTGACTACAGGAAACTGAACAACTTCACGATAAAGAATAGATATCCACTACCCCTGATCGCCTCTCTCCTTGACCGAATCCGCAATGCCCAATTCTTCACCAAGCTAGACTTACGTGGCGCATACCATCTAGTGAGGGTCAAGGAGGGAGATGAATGGAAGACTGCTTTCTGTACCAAATTCAGTCTTTTTGAGTATCTCGTGATGCCCTTTGGGCTTTGCAATGCTCCTGCAGCATTTCAGTTTTCTATAAATGAAGTGTTGAAGGATATGTTGGAAGTATATGTTATTGCTTACATAGATGATCTTTTGATTTTTTTCTCCATCTATGGTTGAACATGTGCAGCATGTGCGCAACGTACTTGAACGATTACTGGAAAATCGCTTGTACTGCAAGTTAGAGAAATGCACTTTCCACACACAAGAATTTCCTTTTTTGGGGTATGTCATTTCCCCTTGGGGTCTTCGTATGGATTCCTCCTAAGTAGACGCAGTATTGGCATGGCCAGCTCCTTGTACGGTGAAAGAAATTCAAAGCTTCTTGGGTCTGGCTAATTTCTATAGATGGTTTATTCAAGACTTTTCTACCCTGGTGGCGCCTATCACAGCTTTGTTGAAGAAAGGAGTCTCTTTTGTGTGGTCCCCAGAAGCTGAAACTTCTTTCCATCTTCTGAAGAAGGCCTTCACCTGTGCCCCTGTATTACGACATCCTGATCCATCCTATCCCTTTGTGGTGGAGGTGGATGCTTCGCAGGTGGTTGTGGGAGGAGTGCTGTCTCAAAAGGATACAACGGGAGAGTGTCATCCTGTGGCCTACTACTCACATAAGTTCACCCCTGCAGAATACAACTATGCAGGGGGAGATAAGGAGCTTCTCGCCATTAAAAAAGCATTTGAAGAATGGAGACAGTAATTTTTTAGGGGCCAAATATCCGGCGGTGGTATATACAGACCACCGCAACTTACAATACATCAAATCCGCCAAGGCACTTTCTATGAGACAATTACGATGGCCCCAATTTTTTAGTGAGTATGATTTCACCGTCCAATACAGACCAGGAAGAAGAAATGGCAAGGCAGACGTTCTATCACGTTTAGGTTTTGAATCCCCCACAGAGGTTGTAGAGCCGCCTTACATCATCCCCAGACCTAGTATCATTGGAGGAACGTCAACTGAAGAAGATTTTCTAGCCCAAGTAGAGAGCAGTCAGGCTGCAGTGGATGTTGCATCCTTGGTGGAATCCCGAGAAGTGTCTGTAAAGGGTGGATTGGTTTGTGTCCAGGGGGGAGTGTTTCTACCCTCTAAGGAATTGCAGGAACAGGCTATGCAATGGTATCACTCTCATCCTGTAGCTGGTCATCCAGGGATTAAGAAGACTGCCAAGGCTTTGAGAGATCAGTTTTGGTGGCCTGAAATGGCCAACGACATAGAGTCCTATGTAAAGACTTGTTACGTTTGTGCTCAAACTAAGGTATCACGTCTTAATCCCGTGGGTTTACTCATGCCATTAGCATCTCCTCCTGGTCCGTGGCATACTGTGTCTCTCGATTTCATAGTAGAGTTACCTTTCACTAAGATGAAAAACAACACTTTGTTAGTAGTGGTAGATCTGTTCACAAAGATGGCTCATTTTGTACCGCTACAGAGGTTGCCCACAGCAAGTGAATTGGCTTCTGTATTTATGCAACACATAATCCGACTCCATGGGTTCCCTTCCGTCCTGGTTTCTGACAGGGGTGCCCAGTTTGTGTCACATTTCTGGAAATGTTTGTGTTCTTTGCTGCAGATAGAGGTTAGGTTATCCTCAAGTCATCACCCTCAGACAGATGGACAAACAGAGAGGGTTAATCAGTGTTTTGAGCAATACATACGAAATCAGTTTTTGCACTCTTTGAAGGATTGGGATGAGTTTGTATGGCTGGCTGAGATCTCGTACAATAACAGTCCACACTCATCCACCAACACCACCCCCTTCTTTTGTTTGTATGGGTTTCACCCAAAACTGTTGCCTTCAGGGTCCCCTATTGATTGTTCCACCCCTGCTGCCTCTGACAGATTGGAAAGATTACATAAGGTACAGAAGGATGCATTAGACTGTCTTGAGATGGCAAAAGTGAGGTATACAGAAGGGGCAAACTTACACAGGATGTTAGAACCCATTTACACGCCAGGTGATGCAGTGTGGCTTTCCACTAAATACATAGCTCTGGGAGGTCCACGCAAGTTCAACCCCAAGTACATTGGCCCGTATAAGGTGGTGAAAATGATCAATCCGGTGGCTATGAAACTGGAACTTCCCCCTTCATTCAAGATCCACCCCGTGTTCCATGTTTCGCTGTTGAAGCCGGTTGAGCCAGGTACACGATTGCCTAAGAGACTAGCTCCTGTAATCCTTCAGGACTCGGAGGAGTATGAGGTGGAGGCGATTCTAGATTCCCATATTGTAGGAAGGAATCTTCAATATTTGATCCATTGGAAGGGTTATGGAATAGAGGAGCGGACATGGGAACCGGTATCAAATGTACATGCACCTAGATTGATACGGTTATTCCATCTGAAGCATCCTGACAAACCCAAAGTAGGGGAGAGGAATTGTGGGGGGAGTGTACTGTCATCGCCGGAGAATCGCGCCCCGTAGAATACACGTACTGGCCCTTTAAGACCAAGCACCTATAAATCAAACATGAGCCCTGGGCTCGACGCTTTACGTTCTAGCGTCTCGCTCCGTGTTCCTGTTCCGTCCTGTTCCCTGTGCCTGACTTCCGGTTTTTGGTCTCTGTCGTTTGAGTGCGACTTGGAGGAAGTTTCTGTCCTTCGTTGGTTGCAGAGAGTTCCCGAGGCTCCCGCTTTCGTACTCTGCTGGAGCTCGCTTACTCTACCTCCCCTTTCTCTTTGCTGCTCCGCCCGACAGCCGGGCTTAGTCTCCGCCATCTGGCCAGGCACTTGGTGCTCTGCTCCCTTTCCCTTTGCCGCTCCGCCCGACGGCTGGGCTTAGTCTCCGCCGTCCGGCCGGGCACTTGGTGCTTTGCTCCCTTTCCCTTTGCTACTCCGCCCGGCGTCCGGGCTTAGTCTCCGCCGTCCAGCCGGGTGGCTTAGGGTCTCCTTATTTAGGTATTTAAGTAGTTTGTCCACCCCGTACGCCTCCTGGCTGGAGTTCCCTCAGCCATTTGGCATTTCCGCTTTATTTGTCCCTGGCATTCCTTACTTGACTGCATTACTGCTGCCCCCCTCCTTATTCATTATCTGGGTCACCTATTTTTCTGTACTTGGGGACACCTGCGTGGATTCCATTGGAGGCACAAGACATCAGACTCATCTAAGAATCACGGTAACAGCGCTGTGCGCTGCCTAAATTTTTTATTCAAAGCATTTGATGTTCCGTGGTTTTCATTCATGTGCTTTGTTCTTTAGATATTCATGGCCCTGTGCTGATGTTGGCATTGAATGCTTGTGAAGTGTACTACTGGATGCCACATACGTTGGACAGCCTTGTGCATCAAAACCAGTGAGAGAGTTTGTTCTTTAAGAATTTACAGTGTATGTTCATGGTGAAAAGAGTGTTATTATTCAAACCTGTTCCGTTACTCTAGTTGTAGCTCAAGACGAAAAAACCTCCCCTTCCTGTACATCATTCCCGAACATCAGACAAAACATTGGTGGTATGTAATATTGATATAGAGAGAACATAGAGGATTATGTATAATAGAAACTGTTGTTAGATATATAATTTTATTTTCAGCCGATGTCCTCCTGAATTCCGCCCAGCTGGTGTCCAATCATCACAGAAGATTACAATCAAGTCTTCTTTTGTTTCTTCCCCGCCTTTCCTTGTTTTGTCTCCCTGTTTTCCCCTGGCGAGCCTCTCGATACTCTAGGGTTTGATAGAGTCGGAAGGCCGCAGGGGAAGGCTGTGGAATTATCATCGGATTCCTGACGCTCCTGCGGAACCTGCCTGGATTTCATTACAAACGTTCACTGCAAAGTGCTGCAGGAAGGAAGTGCATAACCGGGAGAAACGTGTTCAAAGTGTGTCGGACGAATGTATGACACGAAAATCAGCGCTTTGCTGAAAGGTTTTGTGCAGTTAGTTAGGAGCGGGAGAGGGGGCGGGAAAGGCGACCACGCCCACGCGAGCAGGAAGGCGGGTGCCTGCTCAATGCCGTCGCCAAAAGCGAAAGATTCTCGGGAACGCCCCCGAATCTGGTCCGGGATTGACGGACAGAGCCGTCTCCCAATGGCTAGCCTCCATTTATGGAGCTAGCCAATGGGAGAGTGGGGCGGGTCCCTGTTCCACACTCTAACTCATAAGGTTTTTTAGCGCATGCGCACTTCGCGCGCATCGCTAGGCAAAACCTAAAAATGGAATTGGTCCAATCAACATTGTCCACTGATTGAGAAAGCAAGGAAACATGTAAATAAATCTGTTTCTGCTTTCCTTAGAGAATATAGCATGGGTTCTATATACCACAACAACTTGCATTACAGCATGCAAGACATCTATAGGAGAGATGGTGTTCTTTTCACGGATGAGGGAAATAGAATCTTCCTCTGTAACATGAGACTCTTTATCGGTACTTACTTATAAGTGCAGAAAAAACTCAATTAACACAAGGGCTCTTTTAAGAGCCACCTTACATCTAAACACTCAAACTTGTAATTTATCTCCATCTTTCTTTTTCTTTTTTGTTCGCCGTGCGCGACCGGTTGCGCGCAACCCGCAACTTTTTTGCAAAAAAAAGCTACTTTTAGACTTTCGGCGTCCTTAATAAACCCCAGAGGAAACCTACGAGATCAAACAGTCTCCACCCTGCTCCCTTTTCACGCTCTCCACTATAGTTTTTCACAGTCTTGTAAATAGGGGTGCGCGACCTAGTGCGCGCACCCCGCAACTTTAAAAAAAAAAAAACATTTCTTTTCGCGTTCAGGGTCCTTACTGCACCCCCTGAGAAAACCTACGCGGCCAGACAATCTCTCCCTTGTACCCTTTCCATGTTCTAACCCTTTGTTCTGTACAATATATTCACTCGCACTAACAAAATGGTGGTCAACACTTGCTGATTTCCTCCGAATCGAACGTTTCCAGACGTTACACAGCAAATCAAAATCCCGCTCGCGCACATCCGCACTAGTGCGCGCACCCGTGCCCGCTTACAGATATATAATTGAGTTTAACTTTAATTTTCTCAGCAACTACTAAACGGATTTACACCATTCAAAAAAAAGCGTAATCTACGAGCCGGACTCTACCTTTTTGCCAAATTTCTTATAAATCCATTCAGCCGTTCGAGCTGTAGCTATGGAAAATAACATGGGGAAAACACGTTTTTGGACCCCCCCTTTTATCTCAGGCCCCACTTGACGAATCCCCCGAAAACTTCCAGGGAAGGAGCGCAGCGGACCGAGCCATCTTCTTTGAGAAATTCGCAAAGATTCGTCCACCGGGGCCAAAGTTAATCCAAATAGAATGTTGCGGATTTCCTATGGAAACTAGGTCCTAACTATAACTACCTACTGGCGACCGCCAGTAGGTAATATATATATATATATATATATATATATATATATATATATATATATATATATATATATATATATATATATATATATATATATATTCCATTTCACATTTGCCCTGATTGCAATTGTGTTTTGCATTTAAATAAAGGAGATATCGCTGGGAAGTTCGTTTGGTGTTTTTTCACTGTGCAGCAGACAACCTATGAGGAAGGGAGTGTTTCCCGAAACGCGTCAGGTCACTGCTGACGTTTGAGTGTGCCGGTTCTTCCCTGATCCTGTGGACGGTGACAAGTGAGTGCGCCCTGCTCTTGGGCAAATGTGAAACGGAATTTGAATCGGCTTGCTTAGCCGAGGGCTGCACCGCCGCAGACAACAGCGGCTCCACTGCTGGATTGTGTGTTTCAGCGGAGCAGAACTTTTCATACTTGGCAGCATTGGGGGAAGATATTAAAGACATGCTCGTGATTTGCACTATTTTACACAGAGACTGCCACCAGCCCATATGGGTTTGATAGATTGGACTCCCATCCCAGGAAGCATTGGTGTATCAACTCACCTGATTGCAATTGTGTTTTGCATTTAAATAAAGGAGATCGCTGGGAAGTTGGTTTGGTGGTTTTTCACTGTGCAGCAGACAACCTATGAGGAAGGGAGTGTTTCCGGAAATGCGTCAGGTCACTGCTGACGTTTGAGTTTGCCTGTTCTTCCCTGACCCTATTGATGGTGAAAAGTGATGAAAAGTGAGTGCGCCCTGCTCTAGGGCAAATGTGAAACGGAATATATATATATATATATATATATATATATATATATATATATATATATATATATATATATATATATATATATATATATATATATATATATATATATATATATATATATATATATTCAATGAAAAAACCATAGGTTATAGTCCATATATAGTTAGGAATTTGCATTTACAAAACCTTGAAAATTCAATGAAAAAACCATTGGTTTTAGGCCATATATAGTTAGGGATTTGCATTTACAAAACCTTATTTTACTCGCATAAAACCATTGAAATTCCATATATAGTTAGAAGCGCTAACTATATATCGCGCACACGCAATCCACTGCTGATGATGTCACATATTACATCATTCATGACATGGTCAGTGACATCACTGATGACATCACTGATGACATCTCAAATGACATCACTGATGACATCACTGATGACATCTCAAATGACATCACTGACATCTCATTTGACATTACTGATCACATCACTGATGATATCATTTATGTGATAATACAATGAACATCTTCAGACTCTAATATAACCTTAGATACACTCATTGTAAACAGACACTCACAGACTGTCACACATCCATGGAGTTACTCACACACCTAGTCAGTCATGCAAAGAATCAATCACACCTCCATTTCCTCAACTATACAGTTATACACACCTTACTTATTCAAACATATACTAACACATATTTACTTTACTCTCTTATACAATCCCTGATACAAGTTCACAATGATCCATACAGCCACTCTCACATTCACTGGCTCTTATGTTCAGTTATTTATATATGTCAACTCTCACATGTACTGTGTTTTACATATGTACTTACTTTGACATGTAGCACTGAGATATCCATTCACTCACTAATACTCTCATGCACAGTCAACCGCCCATACAGCTGTTTCCACATGCACTTTTGAACCCATACATATAGTGAATCAACTACTCACACATCTATGTACAGAGTCACACACCTCCCAGCCACCCATACACACACACTCAGTTTCCCATACAAATACTTGGACAACCAATGAATAACCCATACAGTTACTCATATAGCTACTGATCAACATATGCAGCAGTTTGTAGAACAACAGATATAATGATGCACAAATTAAAACCCAGTCACTAACCCATGCACTTAGTGAGACACATTTAATCACTCACTCATACAGTCAGTCATGCACCTACTAAATCCTTCATCCAGACACTTATACATCCACTCATTCTTCAATATGTAAGACATATTTTAACTTTACAGAAACATACAGTCACTGGATGTTGTCATCAGTGATGTCATCAGTGATGTCATTTGAGATGTCATCAGTGATGTCATCAGTGATGTCACTGACCATGTCATGAATGATGTAATATGTGACATCATCAGCAGTGGATTGCGTGTGCGCGATATATAGTTAGCGCTTCTAACTATATATGGAATTTCAATGGTTTTATGCGAGTAAAATAAGGTTTTGTAAATGCAAATCCCTAACTATATATGGCCTAAAACCAATGGTTTTTTCATTGAATTTTCAAGGTTTTGTAAATGCAAATTCCTAACTATATATGGACTATAACCTATGGTTTTTTCATTGAATTTCAATGGTTTTTTAAAAGCTAATATCTGTAGCTGTAAAATATATTCTTCTTTAAATCTTGAAATATATTTTTCATGTTCTTTAGACAATTTTTTTAAAACATTTTTTTTTGTTTCGCTCCCAGTCCGCGAACCGGTCAGCTTCCCGTTTGCTCAATTTAAAGCCGCGGCTTAGTACGCGAACCAGTAAACGTTCCTTTAGCGTAACTGTTACGTTCGCATGACGTTTTGCGTTATCGCGTAATACGTCATTGGACGCGCCAAGTTAGCGGACCCGGAAGTGGACCGGAAAGCGGAGCAAAGCGCGAAACGTAAACACAGCAGGTCATGTGACTCGATAATTACACTTTTCATTGGTTCATTTCACTTTTGGTTTCCTAATGATGTAATACTTGGTCATGTGATATAAAATTAACACTTTTCATTGGTTTAGAATTTTTCCTTCTCCCAAATGATGAAAACCCCTCCTTCTTTCCTCACTCTGACTTTCATCTTGGTGAGAGAAAGACCCTTTTTGATTCTTCAGCAATGGCTTCAATGGTTGCTTCAGCCAGTGTGCCCCCACCACCTCCTCCACCTCCTCATGGGAAGAAAGGACCACCTGCTTCACTAATTATAGAAGAGGAGGAAAATCAAGAAGAGGAGGAAGAGGAAGAACATCCAGAGTTTTTGCCAGAGGAGCCCAGGAGATATAACAGGAAAGAAAATTACATCTGGCAATTTTTTTAATTTCCAGCTGACCAAAAAAAAGTCAATGCCAGATACGTCTTTTGTCGCATTTGCGGCGATCGTCTTTCAAGGGGCACTGACAAAAAGTACAGCTATGGGAATTATACAATGCACAGGCACATGAGTCGGTGGCACCCTAATAATTACAGTAATGCCCAGCTTCGCGACCAACAACAAAATCCCCCAGAAATGGCAAGAAGATCTGTTGTTCAGGAGGTATCGGGACCGGAGGCGAGGGAGGTGATCCCGAACATCCAAATCAACATGGGAGAAGTGAAGCAAGTCTGTGTGTGGTGCAACCAGACACTTTGCTACCGCGAAAGTAGCATTACCCTTATAATGAGAGCCATCAACAATCATGTGTGCCCAAAACGCCCCAAAAAGTAAATTCTTCTTTTTTTTGTTGCTCCTGTTGAGCCCTCTTTGATGAATCATTTTTGTTTCCCCCCTCCCCCCAAAAAATAAAAAAAAATACAAAATGTTCAGAAAAAAACAAAAAAATATAAAAAATGTTCAGAAAACTAATAAAAAAAATTTAAAACAACAAAAACAAAAAAAAAAGTTCTTTTCAGAACTACCTCCCCATTATTAAAAAAAATTGGTAGAATTCTTTGAACTCTGCCAAGCTCTATTTCTATTAGTTCGCTCCCAGTTCGCACTCCGGTACGCGAACTTTGAGCGAACCAAAAAATTTTTTTTTTTAAAAAGGAACAGTAAGTATAAGGAAAGGAAACAGACAGTTATGTTACAAAAAAGACAGCTATAGGGAGTAAAGAAAAGATACTGTTACCCGCAATTCACTTCTGATCATGCCATATATTACATAATTTTTGACATGGTCAGTGACATCATCAGCAGTGGATTGCGAGTAACAGTTTTTTTTGTTTACTTCCTATAGTTGTCTTTCTTGTAACATAAATGTCTTTTCCTATCCTTCTACTTACTGTTCTTGTTTTAAAAATTTTTGGAGATCATTCAGAAACAGTAAAATTAATAGAGACAGAATTAGTGAATAATAATGAAGAAGTATGAGAAGAGAGGGAGTGAGAAAAATACTGGAAGGAGTAGAAAAATTAAGTAATAGAGAAAGGAAGGAGAGAAGTAGCAAACACAGGAAAGTAAAGATTAAAGAAATGAAGCTGTAGAACTAATAGATGTTAAATGTGATAGATTAAATGAATGATTGAGGGTGACGATAAGGTGTGTCCTCTCTAAAAGTTTGTTTAAGGTGAACCGTACTCTGGGTTGCATATCAAATTTATGCTTGTTGAAGAATACAGACAAGATAATAGATGTGAAGACCTACCATTGCAGTAAAACATGCCCACTTATTACATCATTCATAACATAGTCAGTGACATCATCAGCAGTGGAATGCAGGTTAAAAAAGTAGAAAACATTTACCTTATAATTCATGTTAACTTTTCAAGCAAATTTTTCATACATTCAATCTGTAAAAGAGAGAACAAACATTTCCAAAAATATTAAAACATGTATTTAAAAATTAGAAAAAAGAAGGGAAAAGGTTCAAGAAGAAACAGTTTTTAAACAACTTTGACACTTACAGAAACCTCTACTTCTCTACGACCCCTACACAATCCTAAAGATATTTATTTTAAACAAACAGTATCTTCATGCTGATGAAATGAGGCCTATTTTGAAACATGATGCTTCTTTTGCATTGCTTATGTCTCACAATAGTGATGCAATAACAGCGCAAAAGAGATGTAAAACCATCATAAAATTGTGTCAAACATTTTAAATGATTGTTTTAGGATGCAAATAAGATGTGTGCTTTCAAGAGCTTTCTTTGAGGTGAGGCCTATTTCTTTTTTTTAAAAAAAACAGTACCCAGAAGTACAGCACTGTAAGCATTAAAATTGACACTTACAGAAGACTCAGCTTCTCCATATCTACCTCACATTTCTAAATGTATATCATAAGTACAAAAAGCATAACATTAATTATACATGTTAAATGGTTTATTTTTGCTGTTCTCAGAATGTATCAAATTTCACTTAAATCAGTGACTTGAAGGTATTCATCATGTAACAGCGGGGAAAAAAAAACACAATCAAAATGACTGTGTTTAAAAAACCCATACAAGCTAAGAAAACTGATTTCAAAACTCCTTAAAATTAACTTACTTTCAATGACGTCGAAGGATCTCCTATGAACAGCATCCACTCTGTTGTGCTATAAATATTTTCAGCCCGCCACTTTCTGAAAGAAAACCTCCATCGATACGAAAAATATGTTACATAGAAAAAAAGACTTCTCTCATTCTATCACATGTTTCCACTAGGCCAAATCATGTTGCCGCGATTCGCAAGTCTTGTAATTCTTCCAATCAAATCCCGACATTTTCTATTTTCGCAACTTTCAAAAAGAAAACATTTGAGATTATTTTCACAATCCTGGACTACTAATATCTTACTCTTCTTTGTCACTCATGTTCTCCTTTTCCTATGACACTGATACTGCTTACTATGAAGCAGACTTACTTGCATCAGGTTTATATAGTTGGATTTTTAATCTAGACAGCATTGCAGACTTACATTCCCTCTACTTAAAATTTTGGTTTTAAAAACACCAGATAAGAATTTTTAAGGTCAAACGGCAATTTTTTTTTGAAAGTTACAACGGAATCATTGCAGAATGACCAGCCGTTTCGAGACTTTAAGTAAGCTGTATAATGTCCTGATGTTGTTGATGGACCATCGTGATAGATAATTGCTACAGTTACAAAAGTCCTCCCTGATATTGACAGCTGAGAAGCCACAACATTTTTTATTAAAGTTGACAATTTTGATCCATCAGGCCTACATCGTTGGATCATTAAAATGACATACTGGCCATATCTCCGTATAAATAATGTTGACATCATATCACATTTACATTGGCTACACTCCATGTTGTGATCCGCTGCATTTACTAGCTTATTAAAGGACACTGATTTACTGTCTGGCAAAGTTAAATATATAAATCTTTCTGAGTCTACACTAGTAGTACTTGATACCATACAGTTCTCGCAGTCATGCTGCTATTGATAAGAAAGCCCAAACAGGTGATCTACATCTACACCCTCATCTTGCAAAACATCAAGCATATACATTAAAAACTCCTGACAATCTTGCTGATTATTTCCAGAGAAGTCTGTTTGACCTGAACATTCATCTAACAGATAACGAACTTCAGACACACTTTCTACTTTTGTTCGATCAGTGCTACATTTCTCGAAAACAGAATTCAACAAACAGCATAAAATTTGTTCTGAATTCAACAGAATCTGTTCTCTTAAACTCTCTAGTGAAAAGAGAACATTAACCACTACATTTGCATAGCAGTTGACACCAGAACTGTTTTCAAATTGAAAACCGACAACATCTTCAACAGAATCCACTTTCTTTCTGCTAACAATTTTCGGTTCATTGACTTTTAGTCTTTTTGCAACAACCTCCCTACTATTACTGATATTTCTACGTTTCCGGCCTACCACACGTTTCTCAAACAAAGGATATTGAGGCAAATGTGGCGCATACTCTCTTCTTAACCTATTGTATTCCTTAACACAATCTAGATCCGCACAAATGTTTGTGACATCACAGTCAATCAAGTACAATCCCGATAAAGTTCTAACTCGTGACAATGCCACATATGCCATACCCTCCTTGAACACAGAACTGCCAATATTCACCAATGCACTGTCTACACTTAAACCTTGCGATTTATGGATTGTCACCGCATATGCCAAGCAAACAGGAAACTGTTTACGGCGAACATATAAGTCTTTAACAAGCAAAAACCTAGCAGAACACTGACCAATTTGCTGTACTTCCTCAATGCCATCAAATTTAATTCTTAAAAATTCTATTCCATCTCTATTTCTGTATTTCTCAAAATCAACAACATTACCCATTGATCCATTTACCAGACCTCTTTCTACATGTAAATTCCTTCTCAAAATGATTCGGCAATTTAAACACACATTCAAAGTCTTTTCAAAACCCGCTGTTTTAGATATAGTCTTCTCTAATGAATCCAATTTTGATTTCAAATTGTCTGACAAAATAATTGTTGATCCCATATGCTCTAATTTGTCGATAGCTTCAAGTTTCACAATCTCTTGCTTTTCTAAATTCAACATTTTGTTGTTGAAGATGGCACATTCTGCAAGAGTTGGCATCAAACATATCCCGGATTTCTTCTCAGTAATTTTCTGAAAAATATTCTCAGGCACAATCTCTTGTTTGGGATATAAATTTGACAGTAATCGTGCATTTAAAGCTTCTTTCCCATGCTCGGTCACTTTTCCAATTCTAATATCTTGTAGAATATTCTTGTAATCTTCATCCTTTGCCTGACGCATATTTTCATGCAGTTCAGCATAATTGAAGTTTAACCATATATTGACGTTGCCAATGCTCCCTAGGCACTTCCTGGTATCTTCATGCGTGAGTATTTTGAACACAGGTTGACCTTTTACTGGTGTCAGCTGCAGAAGATCTCCGAAAACAATGATGTGTTTGCCACCAAATAACACATCATATTCAGTTTTAAGTACTTCTTGCATTCTCAAATGCACAAAGGCAAGCATGACATTGGAAACCATGCTTACTTCGTCAATGATAAGTAGTTTCATTTTCCTCAAGACTCTTGAAACTTCACAGCAAGCATCCCCAGATAACTTGTTGTATTGTAATTTGTTGTCATGCTCCACCGGCAGCATCAGTAGACGATGCAAAGTAATACCTTTAATGTTATGTGCTGCCAGTCCAGCAGGAGCGGTGACAACACAAGACAGCGATGACTCAGTCCTTTCCTGCAAATAACAAGAAATTGCTTTAATGAGGAAACTTTTTCCAGTTCCCGCTTCTCCACTCACGTACAGTCGGACAGGCTTCAACGATGTACATGAGCACTCGTTCTTCTCATGACTTAATCCGTGCTCAATTTCCTTGGTAACTTCATCGTATATTTTCCTCTGCTCAACGTTGAGTTGTTTTTCCAAGTCTTCTAAGTTAACTGAATCCTCCTGAGCATGTGCCATGGCTCTTTCTACTTCATTCATAGCAGTGGCAGCTTCATTTTCGATAATAGGTCCTCCAAGTGGATCTTGACTCAATGAAACAGAACTCTGACTGTCCTGAGAACTGTCTCTGGCAATCTCAGCTGCAATCGTTGCTTCCTGCTCAATTTCCAAAGTTAGCATTTCTTGATATTTAGGAAAAGCAGGACATTCTATGGACTCCTTGGCTGCATTGAAAGAGTCTTCGTAACAGAGGAAATCTCCAAGCAGTTCCTCTTCTGCACGCCAAGGCTTGAAAAGTTGCAAAAGTGCTAAATAGAAAAACTCCTTTTTTTCTGGAGATTCACCACTCAATTTTCGATGGTTTACTAATTGGCATTTTCTTTGCTTGACCAGGCATCCCTCACTTCCAATTACAGCATACACTCCTTTCTCAATATCTTCTTTGATGTTCCTCTTGAATATATAATTTTGGAGAACCTCATATAGACAAACATTCTCAAGGTGACTGCTTCGATTTGGATAATATGTATCCAACATGTTGGTCTTCAAAATGTTGGTACTGTTTGGTTCCTTTTCTGCCAAATACTCAATTTCCCGGACAGGTTTTAGAACTCGATTTCGCGTTGCAGCAAGACCAAGACTCGCCCAAACGAGACTCCTGGATTTGGCATAGAGACTTGCTGAAGACAATCGATCAGAACATTCGTAAGCTCCGATTTCTCGATGCGACAACATCTTCAGACTGAAACTGTACAACTTCTTGCTGAGGCTCTTTTCATGGGAAATGTCCTCCCACATATCCTTCAGTTCTGTCTTTTCTTTTTTGGTGATGTAAGATGTGACATACCGAGCCACAGCCATACAGTTGTCAGCCACAAACTGTATATCCATGTTAGCATTCCACATGGACAAAATCACTGGGTTGTAGTCATTGATGTACTTGGACTCTTCGTTCCTTTTCAAATTGTATGTATTCTTGGGTGATTTCCTCGTCACATTATGTCGCAGCGAAGACATCAAACTGTTCACTCTTCCTTTAGAAATCACCGGTCGTGGAAAGTTGAAACGACATTTGGTGTAGAACTTGTCCTTGTTTCTGAATTTACGACGACAGTACTTTCCACAACGATGGCTTTGGAAACGTAGAACTTGTTCTCTTAGGCTTTTCTTCTCCGTTGCGTTTGGAACAGCACACGTAGAATACTGTTCTATGAAATTCATCACTAAGTCATCCGGATCTGTTCCAAATTTAGGTGCATCCTTGATCCACAATAACATATGTATATGAGGGGCACCTCTTGCTTGGTACTCCTTTCTCCAGAAGAAATCCAACACCTCTCCAAGAGGTGGATTCTTTTTATTTGTGATGAAAGACATCATAGCTTCAAATCTATGATTGAAGTACCTGCATACATTCACAGGATCCAAAGAACACAGTTCTCCAGGTGTCTTGAATTCAATGTTTTCAATATTTCCATTTGCCTCTCGTAGAAATTCAAGTAAGTCTTCCCAGCCATACTCGGCACAGCTCAGAGTGAGGAACCATGTTGGAGTTCCTAAGTTCCTCAGCATACATTTTAAATCACCATGACGACGGTACCAGTACTCATTAGTACCACGCTGACACGCCATGAGATTAATTAAGTGAGAATCCAAAATACTGTCTTGGACATTGACTTTATGCATAAAGTCACTTGCCGAGATGTTTCGCATCTGTATACCACTTTTTAAAATGTGGTTCACTGCATATGACAGTCCTGACAGATCGCTTTCAAATAGGAGATGAAACAAATAGGGAATGCATTGACGAAACCTAGGATCTTCTGCATACAATCGTAAAGTCCGGTATTCAGACGCAGGAATTTGATGAGGTCGCTCATCATATCTTCCTCCTTGACCTGTGGGAAATAGCTGTGGGAAACACAGAGCTTCCAAACTTTCCTCCCAAACACTAATGGGACTCCCTTTGGCTTGTTTCATTTGAAACAACTCAATAGCATTCCCCATGACTTCCTTGGAATGCAAAGGATGAACACTATAATGTTCATATATTTCTTCACTATTAGACACCTCTACTTTCTCAATTTGGCCAGCACACAAAACGCTATCCTCTTCATCACTTACTTCCTCTTCTGCAACATATACATTCTTATAGTACTTATTATTTTTCTTCAAATACAAAGTTGCATTTTTCACTTTCCTAACATCCACTAAATCTTGCCATATTTTCTTATTCTTTGTCGGAACCCCATTAACCAAGATAACCAGAGGTTCCTCTTCCACTTTCTCAACTCCAATTGTGTTAATGTTTTTGTTCAAATCTAGAGGCAAATAAACAACTCTTCCCTTTAATCCTCTCTGTAAATCTGCTGGAGGCAACTTCCCTGTCTTTGGCTCCATTCTTACAATAGCCTGAAAGGGATGGATACTTTGAATCAAAATAGATTCATAAGTATTTAAATCCTTCAATTCTGAAGGTATCTCAACCAATTCCAGATTATTATGAACCGCCCTAGCAGGCATCTGGTTTTGATTTAATTTATTACAACAATAAGTACACACACGTTGATCCACTCCCAAATCAAAACAATTTTCTACCATCAAGTATGTGGCAAAATCCTTCCATTCACTATTATTTTCCCTTTCAGTTTTTGCATATAAATCCACTAACTTAGTCTGATTCTTATAATAAGTGCGTCGACAACATACACAAGTGAAATTAGGCCTCTCACTTGATTTCATCTGAAACGTGGCAATTTCCTTCTGAAAATTATCTGAACTAGAAACCTGTATATTATCTTCAACATAACCCTCTACTTCTGGGTCAATTTGAACATTCTCATCTCTACTACCAAAGTAACAAAACTCAATTTCTTCACAAATATTCTTCACATCTATTTCAGAACCATGCAAAAGAGCAGCACATAATTGTTTAAGCATAATTGCTGGACTCTTAGCATAATACAACATTCTCACTAATTTTCTCACTTTATTATGATGCACTGCTAGCATCCTGAAATGATGAAAAACACTCTGGCATACTCTCCTGGAAAGACAAGCCAGTGAATGACCACACAAACCTGTCATTTGTCTCACTCTGCAAGGATCTAAATCTTGCAACAACTTCATTTTCTGCTTCAAACTTTTCTTATTAAATGTCCGTATAAAATCACAAAGCAAATTGATGGAAACCTGTCGCACACTGCAAATAGAACTACACTTCCAAATGTACACAGGACCCTTAGGACGTCTTCCTAAAACCTCATCACTTAGCGCCTCTTCTGTCTCTGTTGTCACAAGTTGTTCTTTTTCAACTGGACAACCATCCTTCACTTCATAAGCTCGACCACTGGTGTCAACTGCAAACACCAAATCATTATCCTGAAAATAACTCTCCTCATTAAAAAATGCCTCACAACTTGAACTATGCATCCATTCTCCGGAAAAAACTTCACAAAAGTTAGTACGATTTACTACTCTCTTCCATCTACTTTTTGTTTTGAAATCAGAAATTACCTTGCTTAGTTTCCTAATTCTATTGATTACCAAAATAAACAACTTTCGCTTAATTTCAAAAGCATGATCAATAATTTTTGCTACATTTTTCTTCTTCTTATAAAATGCCGCTTTCTGTTGGCCTTTTTTTAAATATTTTTCAATAAATTAACTATTATCCTGTTACGGAACATTCGATGTCGAATGTCCCTAAACTGTTCTTTCCTTCTACTATCATGCACAGAGTTATCTCTTCCTCTACCAGTAACATTTTTGATGGGTCTCTCCTTTCCATTTAAATTGCTTTTCTTTTTGTGGACTGAAACATTTTTTGGAGAAATACTTTTTTTACTACAAATATTTCTTAAGAATGATTTCGTGCTCTTACCCGGACCTTTCTTGGTGTTTTGACAAGTATTTGGGGAAGAGGACTGCTGCAATAAAACATCATCCTGCTGTCTTTGACGTTTTCTCGCCTTTCTAATTCTATTTTTTGTAGGCATTTTCCAAACTATGAAAGAATCTGCAGTTGAATCTGTGGAAAAATATAATAAAAAATGTTATTAACCACTATTACCAAACAGTAAATGAATAACAGTCATCTAAAACTTAATGCCCTACTAATTATTTAACATAGCAAATCTTTTGCACCAGCACTGCATCACAAAAATGACACTCAATGGTACAAAACAGGCATAGAACAATCATAAATCTCTCCCTAATATTTTAAATGATTAATTCAGGATGACGATAAGATGTAGCCTGTCTAAAGGTGTGTATAGGCCCAGATCTTTGGACTGGGGTGAATGTGTGTCATTGATCCACATTCGGTCCATCACCTGTTTTGTTTATTTGAGGTGAGGCCAACACATGGTTGCAGATAAGATTTTCACTGAAAAAAACCATGGAGAAAATACAGGTGAAGGCCTACCAATGAAATAAGTCATTATTTGAAAACCATTACATTTCTGGAAATATGTACTGCTAGTGCTTCATAAGTTGTTTTGGGTCATATTTATAAGGCATTTGAGTGTCTATTATGCTATTTTACGTTCTTCATGGTGCAAATTTCTTGTAAATACGCTCCCACCTGCAGTTGGCAAATTTAGATTTTGATTATGGGAGTTACATAGGCATGTTAATAATTTCCCAAAAAAGGTGTATGACCCCAAACAACCTATGAAGCTCTAGCAGGACATATTCAGAAATTTAATTGATTTCAAAAATGGTTTTTAAAAACAACATATCTGTTTCAGCTTACATAAGAGACCATGGAATGGACTTCATATACAACAATAACTTGTGTTACTGCATGCCAGAATGGTGCACCGAATATGCAATTACAATTTCTCAAAGAAACAAAATCTATTTCTATATCACTACAGACAAAGCCACAGTTTAAAAACACAGCTTTCTTCATCATTTTCTCCTTAGCAAGATTTATCGCAAATGCGATAAAAAACAGCTGCAATGCATGAATATCGCTGAAAAGTCAGCGATATTCATGCATTATCCAGCAAATGCTCTTAGCCATGTTATCCACCTTCCATTGGATAACATGGCTAAGAACTGCTCGCAAATGCAAAAAAAAACGGCCGCAATGCATGAATATCGCTGAAAAGTCAGCGATATTCATGCATTTTCCAGCAAATGCTCTTAGCCATGTTATCCACCTTCCATTGGATAACATGGCTAAGAACTGCTCGCAAATGCAAAAAAAAACGGCCACAATGCAGGAATATCGCTGAACAGTCAGCGATATTCATGCATTTTCCAGCAAATGCTCTTAGCCATGTTATCCACTTCCCATTAAATAACATGGCTAAGAACTGCTCAGGGCCCCATGAGGAACACTATCCATTTTAAAAGGAAAACATAACATCAAAGACATTCAAATGCCTTATAAATATGGCCCAAAACAACCTATGAAGCTCTAACAGTACATATCCAGAAATGTAATTGATTTCAAAATTCGTTTTTAAACACAGCATATAAATCAATTGTATACCTGCATTCATGAGGAAATGACTGAAAATGTCCTTGAGACACATGAAAGTGTTTTCTGGAATGCCCTAGCACCATTTTTGGGACACTATTAACATGGCTAGGTAACTCCCATAATCAAAATCTAAATTTGCCAAGCGCAAGTGGGAGCGTATTTACAAGACACTTGCCCCATGAAGAACGCTTTCCATTTAAAAAGGTAAACATAACATCAAAGACACTAAAATGCATTCTAAATATGACCCCAAACAACCTATGAAGCTCTAACAGTACATATCCAGAAATGTAATTGATTTCAAAATTCGTTTTTAAACACAGCATATAAATCAATTGTATACCTGTTTTCAAGAGGAAAGGACTGAAAATGTCCTAGAGACACAGGAAAGCGTTTTCTTGAATGCCCTACCACCATTGTTTGGACATTATTAACATGGCTATGTAACTCCCATAATCAAAATCTAAATTTGCAAACAACAAGTGGGAGCGTATTTACAAGAAATTTGCACCATGAAGAACGTAAAATAGCATAATAGGCACTCAAATGCCTTATAAATATGGCCCAAAACAACCTATGAAGCTCTAGCAGTACATATCCAGAAATGTAATTGATTAAAAAATTCGTTTTTAAAAACAACATATCTGTTTCAGCTTACATAACAGACCATGGAATGGGCTCCATGTACCACAATAACTTGTGTTACTGCATGCCAGAATGCTACACCGAATATGCAATTACAATTTCTCAAAGTAACAAAATCTATTTCTATATCACTACAGACAAAGCCACAGTTTAAAAACACAGCTTTCTTCATCATTTTCTCCTTAATTCATACTATTCTCTATCTAAAATAAATAAATCTTTTCTCACCTTAGCAAATACTTTTTGAGTTTTGAAAACAGTCTCAGAAATACACCAAATTGTCTTCAGCAGAAGAAAAACGATGCACTCCAGAGGCTGCAGCTATTGAAAGCACAGAAATACAGATATTCATTTCACATATCTCTCATATTAGCCAATCATACCTCTTCCCTCACTTTTTTCAAATCAAAACCCTTCCCCCCTCTGCCCTCTCTGCCTTTTTTCCATAGCAACCACCTCCTGGAAGACCTCTCATGTTTGCAAATTCACACAACAATGTTTCAATTGAACTCTGAACTCTCAGTGCACCTGCGTATCCAGTGCAATCTTTCATTAAATGTTTCTTCCTTGACCATTCAAATTACATCTTTCAAAGAACACATCCATGCACCCTAACTTTCTGTTTTCAGAAATGGAAATGCACCAATCACTGCTAATGATTCATTAGCATTGGAAATCCACAGTTTTTTTTCTTTACAAACTCCTACTGTTTCAACTGCCCTTTCATTACCACACTTCATCTGACTGCAGAACAACCTTCTCTCACCATGTTTAAGGTCTGGATTGTTGGACATAGTTACATCCACTGGGCTCAAAGGTATGCTGAGAACAGAAATTTACACAACCTCAATTTACAGGATGTGGAAATTAAGTGGTTGGGCCAAAGAGGATTAAAATGTCACCAATTGATGCCATTGGTGAAAACCTTTATGCATTTGCCAAAACCTGACCTGTTAATAGTGCACTGTGGAGGTAATGATTTGGGCACTTTGACAGGGGTAGGTCTGGAAATGCTTTTAAAGGACACCTTTGAGCAATTAATGGCACTTTTTCCTCAAACTGCTTTGGTATATTCCAATATATGCCAAAGACAGAAATGGAGGTGGACCAACCAATTTTCTCCACAAATTGAGAAAGCGAGGAAGCATGTAAACAAATCTGTTTCAGCTTTCATGAGAGACCATGGAATGGGCTCTCTGTACAACAATAACTTGCGTTACTACATGCAAGATATCTACAGAGGAGATGGAGTTCACTTCTCAGATGAGGGCAACAGAATTTTCATTCTGAATTTAAGACTGTGCATTGGTACCTACTTATAAGTACCTAAATGTACCATAAAACCAAAAGCTCTTCTCAGAGCTACCCTTCATCTGATCACTCACAATTATTATTTTTTTCTAACTTTTTTCTGTAATTTTCAACAAACTACGCTCAAAGAGCGCTATCCGGTACGCGAACTGGAAGCTAACCGCGCAAAATTTCAAAAAAAAAGTTTTTTCTTCGCACATATAGTCCTCCTCAGCCACCCTCAGAAAACGTAGGGGGGCAAACTACTTGTACCATGCCCCCTTCTACCCATTCAGAACATTATTTACCCTCCATTTTATACCTTGATTCGACCGAAACACAAAATGGTGGACTCCCGTTATGCTCCCAGTTCGCGGACCGGACCGCTTTCCAGGAAGCGGTCCAAAAAAAGGTGGGAAAGTAATTTACAGAAAAACGACTAGAGACACTCTCACCAAATATAAATTAGCTCATACTACATAACAATCCCTTTCATTCTCACAAATTTAATTTAGCCATTTAGCCTGTAGACCTCTCCAAGTACCGTGAGGTAAATTACTTCACAAAACACATCTGAAGTGTTGGAATTGACAACCAATGTTACTTTCATTTTCTACTTTTATTACCTGACATCTGATTGGTTATATACTTGAATATATAAAGGAAGAGAAGAAAACACAGCCATTTTGACTACTACTTCTTGTTGTACATCACATTTCAATAGCTTCCAAAAACTTCAACTTCTTTGTGAAGGTAAGTTATAATTTTTAAAAATGAAATATATTGTGCACTATAACTTAATATAGTAGACTTTTTCTGCTACATATACACTATCCCTCTGTACTAGTAATGTATTTAGATAGACTTCTCTGTTATAGTTATGAATGGAGTTAGGCTTGTCTTGGTTAAATCACATACACTTTTTTATAGTCCTATTTCCACTCTGATACTATACACTGCCAAAAGATAAATTCACTGATAAAAAATGACTATCTAAAATTAATCCCAACAGTGCCCTATCTCTACTAATATATATTTTTATAATCCAAATTTCAGGCAAAATGGAAGGCGAAAACCAAGTTTCTTTTGAAATGGACCTGCAAGAAAGCAGCCAAGAATTGATTGAACAAATTGACATGGAATTTATGGATCAAAGCTTGGATAATGAACTGCTGCAATGTGTCCAAGCAGTAGATGCCCTCCTTGCAAATGAGGACATTTTACAAGCTCACAGCTTGCAAACAATATTTCAAGAAAATAATGACATTTCAGACACTGAAATGTTAGAAAGTTTAATAAATTATGAAAAA